>NC_044035.1:173455660-174655660 GCF_901765095.1 Microcaecilia unicolor
AGGATATTAAGTATCTGGCAGGCAAATATTTCTGAATACATTTTACAATCGGAATTCAATAGTGATATATGCTTCTAAGTTTTTACATAGCAAACATCCTTCTCAGGCTTAGCATGTACTGCTATGATGGGTACTTTCCATTCTCCGAGGACAAGCAGGCTGCTTGTTCTCACTGATGGGTTGACGTCCAACGGCAACCCCAGGTCCGGAAATCTTCCTAGTAACAAAGCTTGCTAGAACCCTCGTGCACACAAGTGCGCGCACCGCTTTTTATACACTAAATCCTGACTATCTGTCAAATCTAACTATTCCTTACACTGCCACACGAACCCTTAGATCCCTGACAGATAACAGGTTAGTGATTCCTCCTCTTGCTAGGGCTAGATGGGAATCTACACGGAATTCGGCTTTTTTCTATTTGTCTCCTTCTCTTTGGAATGGCCTTCCAAAAGAGATCAGACTTGAGAAATCTTACTTTCATTTTCGGAAACTTTTGAAAACCTTCTACTTTATCGAGTATGTCGATCAGAATTTAGAATAATGGAAGAAAGGTTAGATATGGGCATCTGTAATAAATACTAAGTCAAAACTGTATTATCTGTCTGTGTAGATTATATTATGTATTTAATTTTGTATCTACAGTGTTCTCCTGTGTATTAATCATGAGTTATATTGTTTTCATCTTATGTAGCTAGTTTTTGGGTTTGCTGTGCTTTCCTGTAATGATTGGAGTTCAAATGTTTGTCCAATTTGTACTTATTGTATTGCTTTTTTTTTTTATTTTTTTATTTTTTATAAATTGTAAACCGTTCTGCCTTGCAGTAGCAATAAGATACGGTATATAAATTGACGTAAATAAATAAAAATAAATAAATGTGCGACTGTGCCCTTTAGTCTCTTTTTTTCCGCGGTCAGGGTAGCTGTTTCATGGTTGCTCTGCGCCTCAGGAGAGAGCCCTATTGCGTTTTACCGTCTTTTCAACTTTTTTCACGAGTTCGCTCGTCTTGTTCTTTCAAAAACAAAAAAAAACAAACAAAAACTTTCCTGTTTTGTTTCTTAGTTTGTCGGTAAGTTTCTTTCGTTTTGTGTGCAGCCCTGTTGGCCGCCCATATGGGGTTTTCCCCTTTTCTGTGCCCCTTTTGGCGCCATCACGTCTTTTGATTTCGCCGCCGCGATTTTTCTGTCAATGTCATCAAAGATCGCCAGCGACTTCAAGAAGTGCACTCGGTGCAGCTGGGCAATCTCAGCCACTGATCCACACGCTTCGTGTATTCAGTGTCTTGGGGCGAGTCATCGCCCCGACGCTTGTACTTTGTGTTGTGGCCTTAAAAAGCGGACACAAGCGTCGAGATTAGCTCAGTGGGAGCGCCTGTTCCAAGCTTCGGCTGGCCCTTCGGTGTCGACATCGACAGCGGTACCGAGATCGGCGGCGGCAGCATTGTCAATGTCGGCACCAGAGAGTGCATCGACTTCGGGAGCTCAGGTAATGGCTGTCCAGAGACCATCTCACGCTGGTAGCAGTGGGCCATCGAGTGGGTCTCCACCTGCCTTGAGGGCTCCTGCGGACCCGACCCCGAGGAGACGTTTGGATTCCATGTCTTCCTCGTCGGTACCGGGGGCGTACTGAGACCGTGCTTCGAGCGAAGGCGAAGAAGCACCGTCATCGGTCGCCCTCCCGTCACCGATGCTCCGGGACGCCGAAGGATTCGGCACCCGTGAAGCATCGATGCTGGGAGGACCGCTCACCCTCCATTCAGGAGGTGTCGATGCGCACTTCTCCGGAAAGCCCGGTACCGCCTCCTCCTCAGCAGATTCAGGCTTCGACTCCTGCACTGACTCCCCAACTTTTCTCGGCAGCTAACTCTTGACGAGCACCTTGAGGCCATTTTTCCAGGGATCCTGGAAAGGCTGCTGCGACCATCTGTTCCGGTACCGGGGGTGTTTGCGGCTACGGTACCGTCAATAGATGCGGCGGCTGGCTCCCCATCCGTGGTGAGGCCCTCGACGTCGGTACCGTTTGCGGTGTTGGCTGCCACCCAAGTGGTTTCCCCGTCGACGTCGGTGGAGGGAGCTTTATCGTCATCGGCACCGGAGTCCACTTCTCGATATCGTCATCGAGGACATTGCTCTTCGGCGTCAAGACGGGCCCGGCTTCAGACTGTGGTCAGAGAACTCGTGTCTGATACCGAGGAGGAGGCCTCGTGTGAGGCAGAGGAGGACCCAAGATATTTCTCGGATGAGGAGTCTTATGGTCTTCCTGCTGATCCTACTCCTTCGCCAGAGAGAAAGCTTTCTCCCCCTGAGAGTTCGTTTGTCTTTCTCTTCTTTTGTCTGGGAAATGTCTACGGCCATTCCCTTCCCAGTGGTAACTGAGGATGAGCCCAGGGCTGAGATGTTCGAGGTCCTGGACTATCCTTCACCACCTAAGGAGTCATCCACTGTTCCCCTACATAATGTTCTTAAGCAGACATTGATGGTGAACTGGATGAAACCATTAACTAATTCCACCATTCCAAAAAAAAACTGAGTCCCAGTATCGGATTCACGGAGACCCGGAGTTGATGAAGACCCAGTTGCCTCATGACTCTGCGGTTGTGGATTCCGCTCTCAAGAGGGCCAAGAGTTCTAGGGATTACACCTTGGCGCCCCCAGGGCGGGAGTCTAGAACTCTGGACTCTTTTGGGAGGAAGGCCTATCATTCTGCTATGCTTGTGGCCAAGATACAGTCCTACCAGCTCTACATGAGCATCCATATGCGGAATAATGTGAAGCAACTGGCGGACTTGGTTGATCAGCTCCCTTCGGAGCAGGCCAAGCCTTTTTAGGAGGTGGTCAGGCAGCTGAAGGCGTGTCGTAAATTCCTGTCCAGGGGTGCTTATGACACTGTTGATGTTGCATCTAGGGCCGCTGCTCAGGGTATAGTGATGCGCAGACTCTCATGGCTGCGTGCCTCTGACCTGGAGAATCGCATCCAGCAGCGGACTGCAGACGCTCCTTGCCGGGGGAATAATATTTTTGGCAAGAAGGTCGATCAGGTGGTAGAACATCTCCATCAGTGGGAAACCACACTCAACAAACTCTCCCACCGGACGCCTTCAGCATCTACCTCTTCAGATAGACGTTTTTACGGAGGTTGGAAGAATGCTCCCTATGCTTACAATAAGCGCAGGTACAATCCTCCTTCCTGCCAGCCTGCTCAGGCTAAGCCCCAGCGCACTCGTTCATGTCAACAGTGTGCGCCTCAACAGGCCCTTGCAGCTCCTCAGCAAAAGCAAGGGATGAGCTTTTGACTGGCTCCAGGCGAGCATAGCCGACATAAAAGTGTCTGTGCCGGATGACCTACCGGTCAGAGGGAGGTTAAAATTTTTTCACCAGCGGTGGCCTCTTGTAATCTCCGATCAGTGGGTTCTCCAAATAGTCCGACTAGGATACTCCCTGAATTTGATGTCCACCGGGGGCTCAGTCCTTCAGCTTCCAGCACAGGCAGGTACTTGCAGAGGAACTGTCTGCCCTTCTCAGCGCCAATGCAGTCGAGCCCGTTCCACCGGGGCAAGAAGGGCTGGGATTCTATTCCAGGTACTTCCTTGTGCAAAAGAAAACAGGAGGGATGCGTCCCATCTTAGACCTAAAAGCCCTGAACAAATGTCTGATTCGAGAAAAGTTCAGGATGCTTTCCCTGGGCACCCTTCTTCCCATGATTCAGGAAAACGATTGGCTATGCTCTCTGGACTTGAGGGATGCTTATACGCACATTTCGATACTGCCAGCTCACAGGCAGTATCTTCGATTCCGTCTGGGGACACAACACTTTCAGTATTGTGTGCTGCTCTTTGGGCTCGCCTCCAAGCCCCGGGTGTTCACCAAATGCCTGGCGGCAGTGGCAGCGTCTCTACGCAAACTGAGAGTGCATGTCTTCCCTTATCTCGACGATTGGCTGGTGAAGAGCGCTTCCGAGGCAGGAGCTCAGCAGTCCATGCAGATGACTATTCAATTCCTGGAGCTATTCGGGTTTCTTATAAATTATCCAAAGTCCCATCTTCTTCCAGTTCAACTAGAATTCATAGGAGCTCTGCTGGACTCAAAGATGGCTCAGGCCTACCCCCCCGAAGCAAGGGCAGACAATCTTCTGTCTCTCGTTTCTTGGGTTAGAGCGTCTTAGCAGATCACAGCTCAGCAGATGTTGAGATTGCTGGGCCATATGGCCTCCACAGTTTATGTGCCTCCCATGGCCCGCCTTCACATGAGATCAGCTCAATGGACCCTAGCTTCCCAGTGGTACAAAGCTGCGGGGGATCTAGAGGATGTTATCCAGCTGTCCACAGTGTTTTTCAATTCCCTCTATTAGTGGACAATTTGATCCAATTTGACCGTGGGATGTCCCTTTCAAATTCCTCAGCCACAAAAGGTGCTGACGACGGATGCGTCTCTTCTGGGGTGGGGAGCTCATGTTGATGGGCTCCACACTCCAGCAGTTTGGTCCTTCCAGAAATCAGGTCTTCAGATCAACCTCCTGGAGTTGAGAGCGGTCTGGAACGCGCTAAAGGCTTTCAGAGATCGGCTGTCCAATCAAATTATTCAAATTCAGACAGACAATCAGGTTGCTATGTACTACATCAACAAGCAGGGGGGCAACGGATCTCGCCCTCTGTGTCAGGAAGCCATTCAGATGTGGCTTTGGGCTCGCTGGCACGGCATGTTTCTCCTAGCCACCTATCTGGCAGGCATAAACAACAGTCTAGCCGACAGGTTGAGCAGGATAATGCAACCTCACGAGTGGTCTCTCAACTCAAAAGTAGTATGTCAGATCTTTCAAGAGTGGGGCACCCCCTTGGTGGATCTCTTCGCCACTCAACTCAATCACAAGGTCCCTCAGTTCTGTTCCAGGCTTCAGGCCTACGGCAGACTAGCGTCGGATGCCTTTCTCCTACATTGGGGCAAGGGCCTCCTGTATGCATATCTTCCCATACCTTTGGTGGGGAAGACTTTGCCGAAACTCAAGCAAGATTGTGGAACCATGATTCTGATCGCTCCCTTCTGGCAGCGTCAGATTTGGTTCCCACTTCTTCTGGAGCTGTCCTCCGAAGAACCGTGGAGATTGGAGTGTTTTCCGACCCTCATCACTCAGAACGAGGGGGCGCTTCTGCATCCCAACCTCCGGTCCCTGGCTCTCACGGCCTGGATGTTGAGGGCGTAGACTATGCCTCCTTGGGTCTTTCGGAGGGTGTCTCCCAAGTCTTGCTTGCTTTCAGGAAAGATTCCACTAAGAAGAGTTACTCTTTTAAATGAAGGAGGTTTGCCGTCTGGTGTGACAGCAAGGCCCTAGACCCTCGCTCTTGTCCTACACAGACCCTACTTGAATACCTTCTGCACTTGTCTGAGTCTGGTCTTAAGACTAACTCCGTAAGAGTTCATCTTAGTGCAATTAGTGCTTTTCATTATCGTGTAGAAAGTAAGCCTATTTCTGGACAGCCTTTAGTTGTTCGCTTCATGAGAGGTTTGCTTTTGTCAAAGCCCCCTGTCAAACCTCCACCAGTGTCATGGGATCTCAATATCGTTCTCACCCATCTGATGAAACCTCCTTTTGAGCCACTGAATTCCTGCCATCTGAAGTACTTGACCTGGAAGGTCATTTTCTTGGTGGTTGTTACTTCAGCTCGTAGAGTCAGTGAGCTCCAAGCCTTGGTAGCCCATGCTCCATATACTAAATTTCATCATAACAGAGTAGTCCTCCACACTCACCCTAAGTTTTTGCCGAAGGTGGTGTCGGAGTTCCATCTGAACCAGTCAATTGTCTTGCCAACACTTTTTCCCTGTCTTCATACCTGCCCTGCTGAATGTCAGTTGCACACATTGGACTGCAAAAGAGCATTGGCCTTCTATCTGGAGCGGACAAGCCCCTTCAGACAGTCCGCCCAAATGTTTGTTTCTTTTGATCCCAACAGAAGGGGAGTGGCTGTCGGGAAACACACCATTTCAAATTGGCTAGCAGATTGCATATCCTTTACTTACGCCCAAGCTGGGCTGACTCTTGAGGGTCTTGTCACAGCTCATAGTATTTGAGCCATGGCAGCGTCAGTGGCCCACTTGAAGTCAGCCACTATTGAGGAGATTTGCAAAGCTGTGACGTGGTCATCTGTCCACACATTCACATCTCATTACTGTCGGTTCGGGCAGTCGGTGCTGCAGAATCTGTTCGGGATCTAGAATCCAACTCCACCCCCAGGCCCATTTTTGTTCTGTTCCAGGCTGCACTCTCAGTTCTTTAAGTTTTCAGGTCAATCTATGTTATGTCCTCGCCGTTGCGAGGCCCAATTGACCCTGTTTGTTGTTTTGAGTGAGCCTGGGGGCTAGGGATACCCCATCAGTGAGAACAAGCAGCCTGCTTGTCCTCAGAGAAAGCGAAAGATACATACCTGTAGCAGGTATTCTCTGAGGACAGCAGCCTGATTGTTCTCACCAACCCGCCCGCCTCCCCTTTGGAGTTGTCTCTTCCCTTGTCTTGTTTGTAAGTTGACTGAAAGGCACGTTCGCGCAACGGGCGGGAAGACGGTCACACATGCGCAGTGCGCGCACTCATGTGCACAAGGGCTCTAGCAAGCTTTGTTGCTAGGAAGATTTCCGGACTTGGGGCTGCCGTCGGACGCCAACTCATCAGTGAGAACAATCAGCCTGCTGTCCTTGGAGAATACCTGCTACAGGTACAGTGGGGGAAATAAGTATTTGATCCCTTGCTGATTTTGTAAGTGTGCCCACTGACAAAGACATGAGCAGCCCATAATTGAAGGGTAGGTTATTGGTAACAGTGAGAGATAGCACATCACAAATTAAATCCGTAAAATCACATTGTGGAAAGTATATGAATTTATTTGCATTCTGCAGAGGGAAATAAGTATTTGATCCCCCACCAACCAGTAAGAGATCTGGCCCCTACAGACCAGGTAGATGCTCCAAATCAACTCGTTACCTGCATGACAGACAGCTGTCGGCAATGGTCACCTGTATGAAAGACACCTGTCCACAGACTCAGTGAATCAGTCAGACTCTAACCTCTACAAAATGGCCAAGAGCAAGGAGCTGTCTAAGGATGTCAGGGACAAGATCATACACCTGCACAAGGCTGGAATGGGCTACAAAACCATCAGTAAGACGCTGGGCGAGAAGGAGACAACTGTTGGTGCCATAGTAAGAAAATGGAAGAAGTACAAAATGACTGTCAATCGACAAAGATCTGGGGCTCCACGCAAAATCTCACCTCGTGGGGTATCCTTGATCATGAGGAAGGTTAGAAATCAGCCTACAACTACAAGGGGGGAACTTGTCAATGATCTCAAGGCAGCTGGGACCACTGTCACCACGAAAACCATTGGTAACACATTACGACATAACGGATTGCAATCCTGCAGTGCCCGCAAGGTCCCCCTGCTCCGGAAGGCACATGTGACGGCCCGTCTGAAGTTTGCCAGTGAACACCTGGATGATGCCGAGAGTGATTGGGAGAAGGTGCTGTGGTCAGATGAGACAAAAATTGAGCTCTTTGGCATGAACTCAACTCGCCGTGTTTGGAGGAAGAGAAATGCTGCCTATGACCCAAAGAACACCGTCCCCACTGTCAAGCATGGAGGTGGAAATGTTATGTTTTGGGGGTGTTTCTCTGCTAAGGGCACAGGACTACTTCACCGCATCAATGGGAGAATGGATGGGGCCATGTACCGTACAATTCTGAGTGACAACCTCCTTCCCTCCGCCAGGGCCTTAAAAATGGGTCGTGGCTGGGTCTTCCAGCACGACAATGACCCAAAACATACAGCCAAGGCAACAAAGGAGTGGCTCAGGAAGAAGCACATTAGGGTCATGGAGTGGCCTAGCCAGTCACCAGACCTTAATCCCATTGAAAACTTATGGAGGGAGCTGAAGCTGCGAGTTGCCAAGCGACAGCCCAGAACTCTTAATGATTTAGAGATGATCTGCAAAGAGGAGTGGACCAAAATTCCTCCTGACATGTGTGCAAACCTCATCATCAACTACAGAAGACGTCTGACCGCTGTGCTTGCCAACAAGGGTTTTGCCACCAAGTATTAGGTCTTGTTTGCCAGAGGGATTAAATACTTATTTCCCTCTGCAGAATGCAAATAAATTCATATACTTTCCACAATGTGATTTTCCGGATTTAATTTGTGATGTGCTATCTCTCACTGTTACCAATAACCTACCCTTCAATTATGGGCTGCTCATGTCTTTGTCAGTGGGCACACTTACAAAATCAGCAAGGGATCAAATACTTATTTCCCCCACTGTATGTATCTTTCCCTTTATCTGCAAATCTCCTAAGGCATTAAACAGCATACAGAAACAGGGAACCAGCTAATCTATAAACACTCCATAGAACTCCCGGAGCTTTACGTAAGGAAAGGTCCTTCAAAGCCTCTTGTATCTCTCCCTTCGTTATCATGTCATTTAGGGCCCTGTTTACTAAGGTGCACTAGTGTTTTTTAGCACGCATAAAAATTTATCACACGCTAACGCTAGAGACACCCATATATTTCTATGGGTATCGCTAGCTTTAGCACCTGCTAATAACACTAGCATGCCTACAATGCAGCTTAGTAAACAGGGTCCTTAATCACACTTGCTATTGCAGCATGAGAGTCGGATGAGGAGTACTACTCTCCTGTTCACTAGAGATAACAGAAGCAGTATATAATTTGGCATAATATTTACAAAATTGTTCCAGGATTTCTTTATCGTAGTGGACCAATTTCTTATTATCTACAGCTATTACATGAACTCACTGCCTATTCTGCTTTGTCTTTAAATACTGCTCTAATAAATAGCGAGCCTGATTAGATAACTCATTATAATGAGCAGTTTGCAAAAAGTTAAATCTACAACTCTCATACTACTCAGCTGATTATATCAATATCTCAGTTGCTGCAACTGCAATAATATCCTATTATCTGTAGTATTCATATTCAATTTTTCCACATATTTTTATCTCAGACTCTAAATGCAGTAATTCTGCATTATCTTTCTTCTTCTGACTTATAAATTGTAACTGCTCCCAAATGTTGGCTTTGAACGCATCCCACCACATCAAACGTGTAGTGTCCTCCCTGTTATTTTCTTGAAAATAATGCTTAATTGCTCCACAAATGAGACTTTGAAACTCTAAATCCCCTAATAACCCTGTATTTAATTTCCAACATCTCACCGGAGCTTCCACATCCATGCATTGAAACCCTAATGTGACAGCTGCATAATCTGAAAGTATAATGGAGTAAATACTAGCATTAAGGATTTGTGGTAAAATATTATTAGTTACCAAAAAAATCAATCAATCAATAAATCAATACATGAATATGTATTATGAGGAAGGGAGTAAAAAGTATACCTCTTCTTATTAGGATGTAAGATGCACCAGGAATCCAGTAAGCCATTGGTGTCTATTGCGGACACTTGATTCACACATAGTTGCATCCGATGATGGTGTGAAGTTTCAACCGATTGTGAACTGTGATTCTTTACGGCTTTTGATTTTCCAATTTGTGAAACTGTGGCTAGATTTATAGTGTTCTGGAAAGAGCCCAGTTGCAAGAATCTCAGTTACAGGACCTGCTGTTTCTATGAAATTATGAATAAAATCTCATAGTGTCAGGGTCCCAGCACTAGTTCAGACTAAGCTGGAAGAGATACAAAGGAGAAACTACCAGACCAAAAATAAAGTAAAAATTTGAGAAAGCATTGGAAAATTACAGTAGGATCTATGATATTATATCAGAAACTAAATTTGGAAGTCTTACAGTCTTTATCTGCTTCATATCAAATTGCAGTACTGTTTGGAGATCATACAGTGTTGGATGAGCAAAAATGGTATTCAGTGCTGACGAGTCTGAGAAACTGAATCAAATCTCTGTAAACATGGAAGATGTAATGGGGCAATTTAACAAACTGAAGAGTAGCAAATCACATGGACTGGATGGTATATATCCCAGAATACTGATAGAATTGAAAAATGAACTTGCAGAACTATTGTTAGTAATATTTAATTTAGCTTTAAAATCAAGTATGATACCGGAAGATTGGAGGGTGGTCAATGTAGCGCCAGTTTTTAAAAAGGTTTCCAGATGTTATCCGGGAAATTATAGACCGGTGAGCCTGATGTCGGTGCAGGGCAAAATGGTAGAGACTGTTAGAAAGAATAAAATTACAGAGCATATTGTAATATATGGTAACATATATTAAATTTTTTTCCTGGGGCTCTGGGGGGGCTGTACCAGGGTTTTGGTGGATGCTGCTGGCTGGAAAAGGTTTAAAGTTAGTTTGGGAATTATTAATAGAGTTACGTGAAGAAAGTGTGAGATGTTTCTTAAATATGGTTTTATTTTTCAAGGAATAAACCATGATTAAGTGGGGATTGTACTATAAAATGTTCCTTGCTGTTTTGGGTACAAGTCAGGTTAAAATTTGACTTTGAAATTCTCGGTATAGGATGTTTTGCATTTACTTCTATGGGGGGAAGGGACAGCCAAGATTCTAAACAGACCAGAGAAAAAAAGCCAGTCTTTAACTGACAAGCTGATTGGTTGAGTGATGTCAGATGTTCCTCTAGGGGGGGTGAGTTGCCAGGGAGACTGCTGAATGAACTGAAAATGAGAGCAGGGAATGACTGGGAGAGAAACGTATGCTGAGTGTGTGAAATGTAAGCAATACAAGTATATTTTATGAGTTTAAAGTGAAATAAGTGACATTGAAAAAGGGTACTTTGATATTGAAAGTGAGCTGAGGTGAGTGTGAAGGGTGTTTCAGAGATAGAACTGGGGTCCAAGAGATAAAAAGTGAGTTACAATTTTGTGGAATGAGAGTCTGTATGCTAAGGTATTAAGTGGACACATGGCTGCCTACTCTTTTTAGAATAGGAAAAAACAGTTGAGACTCCTGTTGAGAGAGACTGGTAGACGTGTGGGAGACTGTGATTTCTGCTGATAGTTATACTAAGTGAGAGAAACTATAAGGGTGTCAGGGAAAGAAATGTGCTAGAATTTAAAGGGGGTTTAAGGGGAAATTGAAGGTGAATCTGTTATTTGGAGAAAGAAACTATTAGGCTGTGTCTGTGGAAAAGGTGTGTTGTTTGTGAGTGCTCTGAGTTCAGTACAAGGTTTGTCAGGTGGCAGGTTAAGCACTGCTTCTGTATGAGTGTGCTGTATTCTCCAGATTGATCTGTTAGCTGTGCCGGGAAATGTTATGTTTTTATGTGAAGTCTGTGAGATGGAATGTTGTGAATATGGAATGGGTTACTGTGTGAGATCCCTGAATGCAGTGCAAAAGCCTTCTGCAACAGTTTATAACAGGGAATCAACAGTGAGAAATAGGTTTTGTAGTGAGAAAACCTTTAACTTATTTTATTTCAATTAGAGAGTTTGGCCACAGTATTGAGAACTGATTAATTGTCACCAGAGTGGAGTCAGTTCCTGGACAAGCAGGGAGTTTAAGATTTTGCTTCCCTGATTATTTTCTTTATAAGTGAGGTTTAGGGAGAAGAGATCGGTGAATTATCCTCTGAAGGGTTTCGGCTGAGCTCCAACGCAAGAAAGACCTCACCTAAATAAATTCAAACACAGCTAAGTGACATTTGCAAAGGGTGTTGAAGGACATATCATTTTTTGTTGGTTTACAACATTTTAAAGGAAAACTAAAGAACAGAACAACATCAAATATAAAAAATCCATGTTTTCCTGACTTGCCTAAGTGTTCTGGGTTCAAGTGAGATCCCTGCAGAAACATCCATAATACCTATAAAGACTCAAATTCTGACATCAATAGCAAGGAAAGAATATAGAAACAAATATCTGATTTTGATTAAAAGACAATTTAAATATTTATCTGAAAAGGTCCTTTTCTGTCTTTTTAGGTGATTTTGTTGAAAGAAACAGAAAAAGTTAAGGGTATACATGTAAAACTGCATTCGAATGTTGAATATGTTATTGCAGTTCTATTAAGCCACACACTAATTGTGAAATTGAGTTTATTTGAATGAAAATTTGTTTGCATTTGTATTCAATAAAGAAAAAGATAATTTGCAAATCTGGAGGTGCGGTTCTTCCAGTTCAGGAACAAATCCTAAATTTAGCTTCTTTTCCTCCTTTATTCTTTGAGAGTAAAGGACAAGGTTAGTTTATTTGTTCCACTCCCTCGGCTGTGAGTGTGTGTTCCCTGGATATTTGCCACGACTACAACAATCAAGTATCTGGGAGCACATCACTACAGTCCAGCCGAGAGGGGTGGTAACAATATGCATAAGCATGGATTAATGAGACAAAAGCAACATGGATTTAGTGAAGGGAAATCTTGCCTTACCAATCTACTACATTTCTTTGAAGGGGTGAACAAACATGTGGATAAAGATGAGCTGGTTAGTATTGTGTATCTGGATTTTCAAAAGGCATTTGACAAAGTACCTCAAGAAAGACTCCTGAGAAAATTAGAGAGTTATGGGATAGGAGGTAATGTCATATTGTGGATTAAAAACTAGTTAAAACAGTAGGGTTAAATGGTTAGTATTCTCAATGGAGAAGGGTAAATAGTGGGGTTTCCCAGGGATCTGTGCTGGGACTGCTGCTTTTTAACGTATTTATAAATGATCTAGAGAAGGGAATAACTAGTAAGGTACTTAAATTTGCTGACACAAAGTTATTCAAAGTTGTTAAATCGCAAGAGGATTGTGAAATATTCCAAGAGGACCTCACAAGACTGGGAGACTAGGCACCCAAATGGCAGATGACATTTAATGTGAGCAAGTGCAAAGTGATATATTTGGGAAAGAGGAACTCAAACTATAGCTACGTGATGCAAGATTCCACATTAGAAGTCACTGACCAGGAAAGAGATCTAGATGTCATTGTTGATGATACGTTGAAACCCTCTGCTCAGTGTGCAGCGGCGACTAATACTACTACTACTTAACATTTCTAGAGCGCCACTAGGGTTACGCAGCGCTGTACAATTTACATAGAGGGACAGTCCCTGCTCAAAGAGCAAATACAATATTAGGTACTATTAGGAAAGGAATGGAAAGCAAAAATGAGAATGTTATAATGCCTTTGTATTGCTCCTTGGTGCGACCACACCTCATATAGTGTGTGCAATTCTGGTTACCACATCTTAAAATAGATATAGTGGAATTAGAAAGGTACAGAGAAGGGCAATGAAAATGATAAAGGGGATAGGACAACTTCCTTATGAGGAAAGGCTAAAGTGGCTAGGGCTTCTCAACTTGGAGAAGAGATGGCTGAGGGGAGATATGATAGAGGTCTATAAAATAATGAGTGGAATAGAATGGGTAGACGTGAATCGCTTGTTTACTCTTGCCAAAAATACTAGGACTAGGGGACACACAATGAAACTATTAAGTTGTAAATTTTAAACAAATTGAAGAAAATATTTCTTCAGTCAATGTGTAATTAAACTCTGGAATTTGTTGCCAGAGAATGTGGTAAAAGCCGTTAGCTTAGCAGGGTTTAAAAAAGGTGTGGATAACTTCTGAAAAGAAAAGTCCATAATCATTATTAAGAAGGATTTGGGGAAAATCCACTGCTTATTTCTAGGATAAGCAGTATAAAATCTATTGTGCTGTTTTGGGATCTTCCAGGTACTTGTATCCTGGATTTGCCATTGTTGGAAACAGGATACTGGGCTTGATGGACCTTTGATCTGTCCCAGTATGGCAACACTTAGGTTCTTATGTTCTTAAGTGTGTTTTTACAATTCCCTTTAGTCACTTCCCCTGAAGCAGTCTGCCATAGCGAAATGTGGCCACATTGGGTTATTTTAATAAAGCGTGCCTTCTTCATCTTCTTGGTCATTCTCTTCTTCTACTAAATTTAGCAAAGACAGAACAACTAATTTTAAGAGCTGAGGCGGCTAAAGTTGTCTAAGCTTGTTTTTAACAGCTACCCAGCTTATTTTTGAAGGAGAAGGGCGGCCATTTTCCGACACAAATCGGGAGATGGGCGCCCTTCTCCTAATGGCGGCCAAATTGGCATAATCGAAAGCCGATTTTGGCCAGCCTCAACTGCTTTCCGTCGCAGGGCTGGCCAAAGTTCAAGGGAGCATATCGACAGTGTACCGAAGGCGGGACGGGGGCGTGGTTAAGAGATGGCTGTCCTCGTCCGATAATGGAAAAAAGAAGGCCGGCCCTGACAAGCATTTGGCCGACTTTACTTGGTCCCTTTTTGTTCACGACCAAGCCTTGAAAAGGTGCCCAAACTGACCAGATGACCACCGGAGAGAATCGGGGATCACCTCCCCTTACTCCCCCAGTGGTCACCAACTCCCTCCCACCCAAAAAAAAAATTAAAAAACATTTTTTTGCCAGCCTCTATGCCAGCCTCAAATGTCATACCCAGCTCCATCACAGCACTATGCAGGTCCCTGGAGCAGTTTTTAGTGGGTACTGCAGTGCACTTCAGGCAGGCGGACTCAGGCCCATCCCCCCCCCTACCTGTTACACTTGTGGTGGTAAATGGGAGCCCTCCAAAATCCACCTGAATCCCACTGTACCCACATCTAGGTGCCCCCCGTTACCTTTTAAGGGCTATGGTGGTGTTGTACAGTTGTGGGGTTTGGGGGGCTCATCACACAAGGTAAGGGATCTATGCACCTGGGATCAATTTGTGAAGTCCACTGTAGTGCCCCCTAGGGTGCCCAGTTGGTGTCCTGGCACGTGAGGGGAACCAGTGCACTACAAATGCTGGCTCCTCCCACAACCAAATGGCTTGGATTTGGCCGGTTTTGAGATGGCCGGCATTAGTTTCCATTATTGGCGAAAACCAATGGCGGCCATCTCTAAGGGCGGCCCAAATGTTGAGATTTGGCCGTTCTGACAGTATTATCGAAACGAAAGATGGCCGCTTTACGGGGCCGTCATTAGAGATGGCCACCCTTATAGATGTGTGCCCCCATTCGATTATGCACCTCTATATGTCCCAAGTAAGATCAAAACAATTTTTTTAAATTACATTTTTACCCTGTGCTTTCCCATTCATGGCAGGCTCAATGTGGCAATGGAGGGTTAAGTGACTTGCCCAGAGTCACAAGGAGCTGCCTGTGCCTGAAGTGGGAATCGAACTCAGTTCCTCAGGACCAAAGTCCACCACCCTAACCACTAGGCCACTCCTCCACTCCAAGGTCTAATTTTCAAATTGTTGTTCAAAGTCTCATTTTGTCAAAATTAGATTATTGTAACAGCTTATATTTGGGCTTGTCTCAGTCGTGTTGTAGGGCTCTTCAGGTGGTATAGCATGCTTCAAATACGTTTGATTATGGGATTAAGGAGATTTGATCATGTTTCGTGGTCAACAAAAGCCTTACATTGACTCTCAGTGTGATTTAGAGTACAATTTAAATTGCTGATACTGATTTTGGCACAGCTCCTATGTGCTTCAAGGAAGTTCTCCAGATTTATGATCCAGTCCATTTCCTTAGATCTGCGGGGACATGGCAATTGATGTTGCCCTCACTAGCGAGAGTTCATTACTCAAACACTTGTGACAGTGCTTTGTCCATAATTAGGCCTTTATTGTACAACAAATTATCTGGCAGTTTGTGCCTTTTGTCATTTTTGCTTGTATTTAAGAAAAAGCTGAAAACACACTTATTTTTACAAGCATATGTCGGAGATAGGGTATGGAGTTGTGATTCAGTGCTGAATTGTGTCTGGTATATGTTTGTATGTTTATTTTAAATTGTGAATGTTTTTATTGTTATCCACTTAGTCAATAAGCAGGCTATAAATGAGAAATAAATATTTTATGATTTCATGCTTTTTCTGTTTTTCAGGTTTCACTCTGGGGAACGTAAGTCTTTCTCTGCTGAACCTGCAGAGCAGGTGCAAAGCAACAAATCTGTTAGGTACAGTATGCACAAAACAGGTTTAACATCAGAATTCTCCACAACACAAATGACAAGCCATGTTATTCCTCTGAAAAATAAGCAATCAGTACCCTACCTTAAAAAGGCACAAAGGCTGATGAGATCACTGTGTCTATGTGTTCTGCTCTAATTTCTTGTCAATATTCAACTGGCAGCTGTTAACATTTTCTTAAACGCAGGTCACCACCGGCTGAATTAGTCCCAGATATTCAGTGCTGGACCCTATACAGGAACTAGCTGTGAATATCTGGGTGTTTTTTGTAGCGCTCAGAAGTTATTCGAGTATGGCCAACTTTCAATGTTGTACCCAGATAACTAACCGAGCATAGTTAGAACTATGTTTTATTTATTCATTGCACTTGAAATGCCGCTAATTGGCCTAGATGTAAGCATCAAAGCAGTTTACAAATTAAAACAAAAAAACAGAGGAAGGGGGAAAAAAAGAAGACAAAAAGAAGGTGAAAAAAGAGGAGTGAAGAGAGGTAGTTATGCAGGGGGTGGGGAAAAATTCTACAAAAAGGTGGGTTTCAAGGGCTCCTTTTACTAAGAGGTGGTAAGCCCAACATGGGCTTACCATTCGCTATACAGGAAGTACCGCAGCAGCCCGGCAGTACTTCCCATCCCTAGCATGCTATGATTTCCGGCACTACAAAAATGGCTGCGCGACAAGTGCTTTACTTACCTCAAGTAATAAAAATAGACCTGATAAGGAGAGGATGTGATACATTGGAAGCAGTAATAAAGGGTATGGAATGTTACTTAGCGTCCCAGTGCTCTGGAGGGAACAGGGAGGTTGGTCATGGGTTGAAAAATAAACCTCTTAGGGGTTTCCAGGGACACAAGGAAGCTGGGAGCAGTGAAGTAAGACAATGTTACCGGTGTGGGCAGCAGGGACATCTGCGAAGGGACTGCAGGGCCAAGTTGGGGTTCACTTCACGCTCTAACCCACATCCTGAGCCCCGCTTCACTCAGTGGGTGGAGATTGGAGGCATACCCCTGGAGGGGCTCTTGGATTCGGGGGCGGATCAAACTATGTGTTCGCAATCCCTATGGGACTGAATTGGGGAAAAGATAAAAGGAGGGAGTAGGCTGGTCTCAATTCAGTGCATACATGGGGCCACTTCACGATACCCCATGCACCTAGTAGAAATTAAGGATTCCACTGGTATTCAAGAAATATGGGTGGCCGTACTTCCGCGGCTTCCCCAGGACTTAATTCTGGGGAGGGACTGTGTTACTTTTGCGCAGTATTTAAGGAGTAAGGAAGGTTGGGTCACTACTAGAGCACAGGAACAACAGGCAGGGGGATCAGGGGTGTCCTTGCCACAAGTTTCCCCATACCATCTAGATCTCTTTGGGGCTCCGGGAAAAAAAAGAAAAGGGTCCTGTCAGAAGAAGAGGACACAGTTACAGAGAAGGGGGGATCTGAATAGGCAGGAGGAGTTCCCAGAGGATGCGTCGGGGGTACTAGAGAGGTTCCCTCATTTTGCTAGGGAGCAGGGAGCGGATGATACCCTAAAATATGCCTGGGAGCGGGCAGGACAGGAGGGTGAAAATACTTTTCCTCATTTCATAGTGGGCAAAGGATTATTGTTTCGGGTGGCTCTCTTAGGGCCAGAGCGTAGAGTTCAAAAACAATTAGTAATCCCTCGTGGGTTTCGGGAGCTGATTATGAGGCTCGCCCATGATCACCCCTTGGGGGGACACAAAGGGGCACAGAATAATCTTACGCAGGTGTTATATCGCTTTTACTGGCCTGGGGTGTATAAGGGGGTGGAGCAGTTTTGTAACTCCTGTGCTCAATGCCAAAAGGTGTCCGAACATAGCCCGGAGAGAGGGCCCTTATGTCCTCTTCCTCGTATAGGATCCCCTATAGCGCGTCTGGCTATGGACATGATCGGCCCAATACTACAATCTAAAAGGTTTTTTTTCCTATATCTTGGTGGTAGTGGATATGGCCACTCGGTATCCATGGGTGGTGCCCCTCCGGAAAACCTCAGCAAAAGTGATCGCTTCTCATCTGATCCGTATCTTTTGTGAGGTGGGGTTCCCGAAGGAAGTGTTGACAGATAGGGGAACGAACTTTCTCTCACGTACACTAGCACAGGTATGGGAGGCCTTTGGGATCCGTCACCTTTGGGCGGCTGCTTATCATCCGCAGACCAATGGTCTTGTTGAGCGTTTTAACAAGACTCTGAAAATGATGTTAAGGTGTGGTTTGGGGGCTCACCATGAGGAGTGGGACTTATTGCTTCCATTTGCCCTTTATGTTTATCGGGAAAGTATTCAGGCCTCCTTGGGTGTTTCCCCATTCGAGCTAATGTATGGGCGTGCACCCCGGGGGGTGCTGGATATACTAAGGGAACAGTGGGTACCCCCTCAGGAGCAGGGTGCAGGGGTCTCTGATTACCTGGGGGATTTAAGAGGGCGTTTATATAGGTTAAGGGAGTGCGCCCAACAGCAGCTGGAAAGAAAGCAAGGTGCACAGAAGGTCTGTTATGATAGGAGAAGTACAAGAAGGGACTTCTTAGTAGGGGATAAAGTGCTGATACTGGTGCCAGATTCCCCTCATAAGTTCACTAGTTGCTGGAGAGGGCCGGTTACGGTAGAAAGAAAACTGGGGCCCGTGACCTGTGTGGTACGAGGTGAGCGGGGAAAGGTGCAGACTTATCATGTTAATGTCCTGAAACCCTGGTTAGAGAGGAGGTGTTTGTGGGGGCAGGAAGTTAAGGAACTAGAGAACGATTTGGGTCCTCAGATTACAGAGATATTTCAGACCAGTGAGCCTCAGATCGCGGATACTCTTGGTGATCAGCAAAAAGAGGAGATGCAGGACCTTTTGGCAAGCTTTCAGGATGTACTGACCCCATGTCCCGGGAAAACTCACCTGGTTAGACATGATATACTGTCAGAGCCCGGTAAAGTGGTGAAATAAAGACCCTATCGGCTCTCGCCTCCCAAGCGTCAGGAGATTATTTGGCAGATTAAGGAGATGTTAGAATTCAGGGTTATTGAAGAGTTGTTTAGCCCTTGGTCGAGTCCGGTGGTGTTAGTTCCAAAGGCGGATGGGACCTGGCGTTTCTGCATTGACTTTCGTCAGGTCAATGCTCTGTCAATTCTGGATGCTTATCCCATGCCACGGATTGACGAGCTGCTGGACCGGTTGGGAACTGTCAGGTACCTGTCAACACTGGACCTGACCAAGGGCTACTGGCAGATTCCCCTGACGGCGGAGGCTCGGCCCAAAACGGCCTTCGCTACTCCTCTGGGTCTATACCAGTTTAGGAGGATGCCGTTTGGTCTTAACTCCGCCGCTGCATCCTGCCAGCGACTCTTAGACAAGGTCCTGCGTCCACATCAAGAATACGTGGCAGCCTATCTGGATGATGTGGTGATTCATAGTGAAGACTGGCCCACTCATATACGGAGGGTGCATGCCGTGCTTTAAGCCTTTAGGCAGGCAGGAATCCCCCAAAATGTTATTTTGGTCAGCAAAAAGTGAAATACCTAGGGTACATGGTGGGGAATGGCCAAATAACCCCTCTTTTAGATAAGGTTGCGGTTATTCGGGAGTTTGTATGTCCAGTCAATAAAAAAGGGTTGAGACGATTCTTGGGAATTGTCGGATACTATCGCAGATTCATTCCCCACTTTTCCTCTTTGGCAACCCCTTTGACCGACCGACTGAAAAACACTGCCTCGAATACTATCCAATGGGATGCAGAGGGTAGGGCTGCTTTTGATAAGTTGAGGGTATCCTTATGCCAGGAACCACTGCTGAGGGCTGTAGATTTTTCCAAACTGTTTGTGTTGCAGGCAGACGCCTCAGGGGTGGGATTGGGCGCAGTGTTATCTCAGGTACATGAGAGACAGGAACACCCTCTTATGTACCTAAGTAAGAAACTGCTACCCCATGAAAGGCACTATTCCACTATCGAACGGGAGTGTCTGGCCACTAAGTGGGCCATCCAGATGTGCCACTTTTATCTGGATGGACGGTCTTTCACTCTGGTAACTGATCATGCTCCCCTAAAATGGTTGGGCCACATGAAGGATAATAATGCCCGTCTCACAAGATGGTATCTAGCCCTGCAGCCGTACCGTTTCCGGGTGGAACACAGAGCGGGGAGATTGCTGGGGAATGCTGACATCTTGTCCTGGATTGCTAGTGAGACAGAGGAAGACACTAGCAATCACTTTAGCATGGGGGTGTGTAAGGGGTTACTGAGAAGACGGCCTCAAGGAAAGCGAGAGCAGCCCCGGAGAGAGATTTAAAGACATTTGCAAATCCCTTATAGACGAGGAACGCGCCCTCTGGTGGTCAAGAGACCGATTAGAATAAGGGATGAGCCTAGGAACCACGATTCCCACAATGCATTTGACCCAATACAGGACTCACAGAAAGTGGAGGGGGAGGAGCAGGATTGGGAGATGGACTCTAATCAGGGTGATGAAGAGCAGCTGAAGGAGCCCTGTGAGGAGGTAGAAGAGATGGAATGGGATAAAAGGGAGGAGAATGAGGAGGAGAGGATGGAGGTGGCTGCATTTGCACAGACTGCTGGTGCTAAGGTGAGGAGTTTATTGGCTAAGGTATTTCCTCAACTGTCTGGAAGGGGGAAGACAGAATTGATGCAGCTGTGAAGAAACCTGTGGCAGCAAGTGATTAAGAAGGTTAAGGGTATGAGAAGTTAAATACTGTGTGTTGTAAGGGACTGATGTTTAACCTGATAATTAATGACTAACTGAAAAGAAGAAGAAGATGGTGTTAGAGGTCATTGGACTATGCTCAGCAAATTAACAGGAAATCTCTGTCTGGCATTGTGAACGTGAAACTTGTCAAAGACTTTAAAGTGAGATCGTTGTACTGTGTTGCTGAAGTCACTACAACTGAACTGATGTAAATAAAAGTGAACCCCTTTATTATAAGACTGCTGGAGTTTTTGTCCGTTTGTTGGGGTTATCATTAAATGGCAAGCTAAAGGAGCAGTCACTCGAGGAAGCTGTGGCTGAAGGGGCAAAGAAGGGGGACCTGCTGACAACACACACACATGTCATCTATCTATCTCTATTTTATTTATTGTAACAACTTCTTGCTGTATCACTGAAATTTCAAATAGAATATCTCAGATGTTTGCAAACTAACTAAAAATAATATGTAATAAAAATAGTCAAGGACAACAATTGTAAATATAAAGGGTCAACAAAAAGGAGCATCATTGACAGGCATAGGTATCAAAAGTTTGGTTAAAAAAACCTGTTTTGAACCTTGCTTTGGATGCTTGTGTACAAATGTCATAAGTCAGTGCATTTGGAAGAGGGGTAAATGTGTACTTTGAAGGATCACCTGAACCGCTCCAAGATTAAGCTTCTCTTTTCTGTGGTTTATGCACTATATTCTATCATCTATGGGTATAAGTAGTACCTTTTTGTAAATAACAATAGGAGCTCGTTGTGACCCTGGGCAAGTCACCTAACCCTCAGTGCCCAGGTACAAAAAAAACCAAAAACAATAAAACAACTTAGATTGTGAGCTGATTAGGGACAAAGAAAGAACCTGCATATAATATATGTAAACCATTTTGGTTGCACTACAGAAGAGCAGTATATCACCCAGGATACACCACTAGACACCAGGGAATATTTACAGTATGGTTCGGGTAATGTAGCCTTCAGCAGGGTGGGGGGGGGGGGGGCTTGTACGGGTACGGGTCCTGTCGGACAATGCCACGGCTGTGGCCTATGTCAACCGCCAGGGAGGTACCAAGAGCGCCCCTCTAGCCAAGGAAGCCATGAATCTATGCCAGTGGGTGGAAGCGAACCTGGAACAGCTGTCAGCGGCCCACATTGCCGGAGTCATGAATGTCAAGGCGGACTTTCTCAGTCGCCATACCTTGGATCCCGGAGAGTGGCAGTTATCGGCTCAGGCGTTCTTGCACATCACGAAGCGCTGGGGCCAGCCGAGCCTAGATCTGATGGCGTCATCGGCCAATTGCCAAGTGCCGCGTTTTTTCAGCAGAGGACGGGACCCTCGATCCCTGGGAGTAGATGCTCTTCTCCAACAGTGGCCGACACAGGAGCTTCTCTATGTGTTCCCGCCCTGGCCCATGTTGGGCAGGGTACTAGACCGGGTGGCAAAGCATCCGGGCCGGATAATCCTGGTGGGTCCGGACTGGCCCAGACGTCCCTGGTATGCGGACTTGATAAGGCTCTCAGTGGACGACCCTCTGCGGCTGCCAGTGGAGCAGGGCCTGTTGCATCTGGGTCCCGTGGTGATGGAGGATCCCTCCCCCTTTGGTCTTACGGCCTGGCTATTGAGTGGCAGCGTCTGAGGAAGAAGGGCTTCTCAGACAAGGTCATCGCCACTATGCTGAGAGCGAGGAAGCGCTCTACTTCTACTGCTTACGCCAGGGTTTGGCGTACCTTTGCAGCGTGGTGTGAAGCAGGCTCACTTTCTCCCTTCACTGCTCCAATTTCTTCAGTGCTGGCGTTCCTGCAAGAAGGTCTGGAGAAAGGCCTGTCGCTCAGTTCCCTTAAAGTCCAGGTAGCGGCTCTGGCTTGCTTCAGGGGCCGCCTGAAGGGTGCTTCCCTGGCTTCGCAGCCAGATGTGGTACGCTTTCTCAAGGGAGTTAATCACCTGCGCCCTCCTCTGCACTCAGTGGTGCCTGCGTGGAATCTCAACCTGGTGCTCAGAGCCTTGCAGAAGCCGCCTTTTGAACCCTTGTCGAGGGCATCTCTGAAAGACCTGACGTTGAAAGCAGTCTTTTTGGTGGCTATCACTTCAGCCAGAAGAGTTTCCGAGCTCCAGGCACTCTCATGTCGAGAGCCTTTTCTGCAGTTCACTGAGGCAGGAGTGACTATTCGCACAGTGCCTTCCTTCCTGCCCAAGATTGTTTCTCGCTTCCATGTGAATCAGCAGCTCTGTCTCCCTTCCTTTCGTAGGGAGGACTACCCAGAGGAATACTCTGCTCTCAAATTTCTGGATGTGAGACATCATCAGATACTTGGAAGTGACCAATGATTTCCGGAAATCGGATCATCTGTTTGTCCTGTTTGCAGGTCCTCGTAAGGGTCTGCAGGCTGCTAAGCCTACAGTGGCAAGATGGGTCAAGGAAGCCATTGCAGCGGCTTATGTGGCCGCGGGGAAGGTGCCGCCTATTCAGCTGAAGGCTCACTCCACTAGAGCTCAGGCGGCCTCGATGGCAGAGGCCGGGTCCGTCTCCTTGGAAGAGATATGCAAGGCGGCAACTTGGGCATCGGCCCATACCTTCTCCAGGCATTACCGCTTGACTGTGGCTGCTCGGGCGGAGGCCCAGTTTGGAGCTTCAGTGTTGCGGTCAGGGATTTCAATGTCCCGCCCTGGGTGAGTACTGCTTCGGTACATCCCACCAGTCTATGGATTGATCAGCATGATGATATGGAAGGTAAAATTATGTATCATACCTGATAATTTTCTTTCCATTAATCATAGCTGATCAATCCATAGCCCCGCCCAGATATCTGTACTGTTTATATTCTGGTTGCATTTCAGGTTCAAGTTTAGTCTTCAGTTCCTGTTCAGGAGGACTTCGTGTTCAAGTTTTTTCAATTGGATTCTTCAGGAGTTGAGACGAGTTTGTTGTTACAGTGAGCTGCTGCATTCCTCTCCCCTCCGTTTTACGGGGCTGGATTGAGACATAAATTCTGCCGGCGCTCCCTCCCGCTTCGGCGGTGTTAGGGTCAGTCAGCTCCTCCCGCGGTTGCGGTTGCAGGATAAGCCAGATCCCCCCGCATCGGCGGGGTGGTGTCCCTCCCCCGCTCCGCGGGGATGAGCTAGACGGATTCCCCTCCCCCACTTGTGTGGGGATGAGCTGGGTTAATTCCCCTCCCCCGTTTCGGCGTTGGTGAGCTGGGCAGAGTGTCCCTTTGTGGGTGTAATTCTCTAAGTGCTGAGTCCTGCGGATGGAGCTTGGATATCGACATACTGAGGAGTTTCCGGCAGCACATGACCACATATAGGGAGGCAAAAGGATTGCTCTCTATCTCCACCTGCTGGTAGATGGACACAACCCACCAGTCTATGGATTGATCAGCTATGATTAATGGAAAGAAAATTATCAGGTATGATACATAATTTTACCTTTTTTGTGGTAGCTATAATTTGGGTTGTTCTTCTCAATATGTATCACTTTGCAATTGTTCACGTTAAATTTATTGTGCCATTTGGATGCCCAGGTCCTCCTGCAAATTTTTGCAGTCTGCATGCAATTTAACAACTTTGAATAGTTTTGTGCCACCTACAAATCTGATAACTTCACTCATCATTCCTATTTTCAGATCATTTACAAATATGTCAAAAAGCATTGGTCCCAGTACAGATTCTTGCAACATTTCACTATTAACTTTCCTCCTGCTGTCTGTTTTGTAGCTTTTAACCAGTTTCCAGTCCACAACAGAATATTACCTCCCATTGCATGGCCCTTCAATTTTCCCAGGAGTGTCTCATGAGGGACTTTGTAAAAAAAAATTCCCACACCCCCAATCCTCTTAGAAACATATTTGGGTCCCCCAAACCTACCCCCACCATGATCCTTCATAAAAAGAAAAACTGACATTTCCCTGAATACCCCTCCCACATTAGACACACACATACACAGTGTGCCCCAGCTACTTGCTTTGTACCCCTACCCCCATCCTGTTAACAAAGATTAAGCCTCTATTTTAAAATAAAATGGAGTTTCTCTGAACTCATCCCCTATCTACTTTATATGTTTTCCGGAACCTGCTGTGGATCTTTGGCTGGGGGCAGGTTCAAATACTGGTTGGTTTTGCCCTGGCACCTGCCAGAATAGTGGTACCAGCCTTTAGCAATAGTATCATGGTACTATTGAAGTTGCTGATCTGCTATTAGTGTTATGTAACCTGTCATCAAGTGTATAGCGCTGCGTATGTCTAGTAGTGCTATAGAAATGGTAAGTAGTAGTAGTAGTAAAATCATCTGTAGTACCTAAAGATCGGAGGGTGGCTAATATTACACCGATTTTTAAAAGGATTCTGGGATGAAATGGAAAATTACTTACCAGTAAACCAGTCTGTGCTGGTCAAAATACTGGAAACTATTATTAAGAGTATAATTATCAACCATATAGACAAATATGGATTCAGCCAAGGGAAATCTTGCCTCACCAATTTGCTTCATTTATTTGAAGGTGTGAATTAACATTTTGGATATAGGTGAGCCGGTTGATATAGAGGATCATTTTTGATGTGATGTTTAAATCCAATTTTGGACATTTTATGTAAACGTCCAAAAATCGAATGTCAAACATGGCAATTTTCACACCAGAAGAATGTCTGTCTTTCTGTTTTGAACATGGCCATTTGCTAGATGTCTTTGTGTTCCATGTGCCTATCTTTTAGGAACATTTTCAGAAAAGAAAATGTAATGGAAAAACTCATAAGTCATTGGGATATATGAGGGGCCAGCATTCTTAGTAGACTGGTCATCCAGACTTCCCAGCAGAGCAGTGAGGCACCCTAGGGGGCAGTGCAGTGGACTTCACATAAAAGATTCCAGGTACACATCTCACCATTACCCCCTTATATTGTATGGTGAGCCCTCCAAAACCCACCAAAAACCTACTGAACCCAACTGTGCACTTATACAATAGCCCTTATGTCTGCAGGTGTCACCTATATTTGTACAGTAGGTTTTTACTGGGTTTTGGAAGGCTCACACATTCCATCACAAGTGTAACAGTTAGAGTGGGATATGGGTCTGTGTTCCCTTCTCTACAGTGAACTGCACCGACCACTAGACTATTCCAGGGACTTGCTTGCTACTCTAATAGGCCTGGTCATAACATCTGATGTTGTCATAGAGTCTGGTATGTAATGTATCTTTCACACCTTTGGGGAGTGGGATGGGGTCAGTGATCAGAGTATGGGGGGGAGGTCATACCTTAACCCCTCCAGTGGTCATCTGGTCATTTAGGGAATCTTTTTGTGACTTAGTTGTGATTGAAACAGGTCTAGACCAAATCATCTAACTTTTAGCCCTGGACGTTTTTGCTTTGTTCCATTACGGCAGAAAAACATCCAAGTTTTGGGAATGCCTGAATCCCACCCCAAACATGCCCCCTTGTGATTTGGTCATACTACATACGAACTGCATAGAAGGCCATCTTAAAAATGTGTTTTGAAAATAGCGATTTGGACGTTATGGCAAAAGTCCATCTGTTTCGAAAATAAGCTCCATAGTGTATCTAGATTTTCAGAAAGCTTTTGACAAAGTCCGTCATGAGAGGCTCCTGAGAAAATTAAAAAGCCATGGGATAGCAGACAATGTTCTGTTGCGGATTAGGAGCTGGTAAAAGATAGAAAACAGAGGTCAGGGTTAAATGGCCATTTCTCTCAACGGTGGAAGGTGATTAGTGGAGTGCCCCAGAGATCTGTATTAGGACTGGTGCTGTTTTACATATAAATGATCTGGAAATGAGAACAGTGACTGAGGTGATTACATTTGCAGATGACACAAAATTATTCAATGCTGTTAAAATGCACGAGAGCTGAGAAAAAATGCAGGAAGACCTTAAGAAAGTGGAAGTCTGTGCATCCATATGGCAGATGAAATTTAATGTGAACAAGTGCAAAGTGATACAGATTGGGAAAAATAATCCAAATCATAGTTACTTGATGCTAGACTTTAGGAGTCATCACCCTAGTGTTCGGTGGCAGCCAGAAAAGAAAACAGAATGCTAGGAATTATTAGGAAAGGGATAGAAAATAAGACAAAGAATATTATAAATGCCTCTGTATCACTCCATGGTGGAACCTCATCTTTAGTATTGCGTGCAATTATGGTTGCCATATTTCAAAAATGATAAAGCGGAACTAGAAAAGGTTCAAAAAAGGTCGACCACAGTGATTAAGGGAGTGGAAGTTCTCTCATATAAAGAAAGGCTTAATTGGTTAGGGCTTTTCAGTTTGGAAAAGAGACATATGAAGGGAGGACAAGATAGTGGTATACAAAATCCTGAGTGGAGTAGAATGGGTAAATCAAACTGATTTTTCACTCTTTCAATAGTAGAAAGACTAGAGTACACTCCATGAAGTTGCATGGTAATACTTTTAAAACAAACAGTAGAAAATATATTTTCACTGAACAAATAGTTAAGCTCTGGAATTAATTGCCGAAGAATGTGGTAAAAATAGCGCATCTGGGTTTAAAAAAGATTTGGCAAGTTCCTGGAGGAAATTTCATAATCCGCTATTAAGATAGATACAGGGAAAACCATTATTTATCCCTGGGAATCTTGCTACTCTTTGGGATTCTGCCAGGTACTTGTGACCTGCATTGGCTGCTGTTGGGAGCAGTGTACTGGGCTAGATGGACTATCGGTCTGACCCAGTATGGCATGTTCTTATAGTACTACCATTAGGGGTCAGGCTGCCAGAAAAGGGATTAAGAATGGTGGCATTTTTTTTAAATTGTGTAGCCAGGTTCTTTAAAAGATTGTGAGCCTCCTACTGTTTTTTTTCATTGCTGCAATTGGGAATCCACAATATTCCCGACAGTACTAACACAAAACCAAATTACTAGTGGATTTATTAATTAATCTGCAGTGTTGAGATACCACATACACTTTTGTAAGGATACTTAGAAATTTTGGAACTGGTAGATCTCTTTTCAGATATCTCTTTCAGCATCATACGTCCTAGGAAAGTCAAATGTGATTGCAGACAAGCTCTGCAAATGCTTGGAACTTCATGAATAGGCCTTATACCAGGAGGTGCTACAGGATATATTCTAGAGAAGGGAGCCTTATCAATTGATCTCTTTTCTTTGGATGACAAAAACAAGTTTGTATTGTTCTGCTCTGGAAAGCAAAGCCAGTACAGACTGGTAGTGGATGCTTTCCAAGTACTATAATGGAAACCCAGCTGAGTGCCTCTCTCTGGCATTCTTCAGTAATGTCTCAGTCAGCTGGTCTCCATATTGAGTGCACTGTGGACAAGATGTCTAACCCTTGCAATAGCAAAGCAAAAATAAACATGTTCTCAACAACTATTTCATGCTTATAACACTGGTGCTGCTTCATATTGGTTGCTATTGTCTCACTCTTTATTCCTGCCAGGTTTCAGTCTGGCTCTTTGCCAGACTTCACAGACTCAGGTCAAAATAAATATGACAGAGACATTTGTAGTCCAAATAATCTCATCTAGGCTTTTCTTTCAATTAACTCATGTGTAAGACTTCACTCTCTAATAAAGCCTTTCACCTGTTGATTATAGGAGGAAAGACTAGTTATGTTATCCTCAGCAGCATAACAAACCAAAGCGCTGTCAACCTCTCACCACCATTAAAAAAAAAAGTTTCTTATTTCTCTCAAAATGAGTAAAGAAAACAAACTTTACAGATCTGGGCATTCCTGCTCCCCATAAACTGTGGCTTCTTTTCGCTTCTCAATATTTATGCTTTCTTCCCGAGGGAATGAGAAAAAGTTCTCCTCAGGTGGGAAAAATCTCTCCCACCTAATGGCTTTGAACCATCTCCCGCAGAAGTAAAACTCCTCTGCTGTCACGATTGTGGTCGTGACCCCTCTCAGGCTCACCTTATTTCCGGCGGTCAGCTTCTGAGCTGGCTTCTGTCTGTTCTTCCTGAGTTAGTTCTGTCTCTGTCTCTGTGTGCTGGCTGCTTCCAGCATGGCTCTGATTACTCCACTATACTGCACCTGTGTGTGTTAAGGCTCTCTGTGTTTCAGTATGCTTTCTGCCTGTGTTTTGGTTTGTGTTCCTCTTGCCCTCTGGTGGCCAGACCTGGTGGCTGCATTGGATTGTCTATATGCTGTTTCCCGTTCCAGACTTCAGTCCAGTCCAGTCTGGATCTTCCGGCCTGCCAGACTTGCTTGTCTTGTTTGAGACTACACAGCACCCGTAGCTGCCTGGTGATTGCTGCAGTTGTGAATCTCAGCTGCTGCTGGGCTTATTAGCCATTTGGAAACTCTCTGCTTTGCCTTTGTATTGCCTAAGGCCCTGGTGTGTTGGGGTGCTGGTGCACTTCTGCCTAGTCCAGTTTCTAGTCTGTAATTCTTACCTGATTCTAGTTTAGTCTTTGTGTAGCTTGGTGTTCTGTATTGCTTGTTTCCCAGTCTTGTTTCTTGTTTGTAGTTCGGTGTGTAGTTCTTAAGTTGTCTGTGTTTCTTGTTCAGTGGCTGCCTGGCAGCTTTCAGTTCTGTCTCCTGTCTATCAGTGTTTGTTCCCTGTTTCAGTAGCTGCTTGCAGCTTTCAGTTCTGTCTCCTGTCTATCAGTGTTTGTTCCCTGTTTCAGTGGCTGCTTGCAGCTTTCAGTTCTGTCTCTTGTCTGTCTGTGGCTGTTCCCTGTTTCAGGTGCTGCTTGCAGCTTTCAGTTTTGTCCCTTGTCTGTCTGAGAGTCCTAGTCTAGTATTCTGCCTAGCCTCCCTGTGTATTCTAGTCCCTGTGTGTATCCTGCTGGTATCCAGTTCCGGCCTGTCCGGCAGTCCTGCCGGCCACCTGCACCTAGGGGCTCAACGCCTGGGGAAGGGTGGCCAGGTGCAGGTGAAGTCTAGCCGTCCCTGTCAGAGTTCTGTCTTATCCCTGTGTGGGGTGGTTTTGCCTGCCACTGCCACTCCTCGGCAGTGGCCCAAGGGCTCACGATCCTAGTTCCTGCTTTTGGAAAACGTGACATCTGATCAAACACTGTTCTGTTCCTCAGGTGAAAAAAAACCCCTCCTTCCTTTTAGTTTGGACTCTTAACCTTTTTCGGAGATACGAAGGCGGTAGAACGAGAGGAAATGAGACTGAAGGGGGGCAGACTCAAGAAAAATGTCAGGAAGTATTTTTTTCATGGAGAGAGTGGTGGATGCTTGGAATGCGCTCCCACGGGAGGTGGTGGAGATGAAAACGGTAACAGAATTCAAACATGCGTGGGATAAACATAAAGGAATCCTGTTCAGAAGAAATGGATCCTCAGGAGCTTAGCCGAGATTGGATAAAAGAGCTGGTAGTGGGAGGCGGGGCTGGTGGTTGGGAGACGGGGATAGTGCTGGGCAGACTTATACGGTCTGTACCAGAGCCGATGGTGGGAGGCGGGAATAGTGCTGGGCAGACTTGTACGGTCTGTGCCCTGAAAAAGACAGGTACAAATCAAGGTAAGGTAAACACAAAAAATTGGCACATTTCTTGGGCAGACTGGATGGACCCTGCAGGTCTTTTTCTGCCGTCATCTACTATGTTACTATGTATGTAACTTCTGGCTGGATCCAGCAACCTACTTTCCCTAGCCTCACCCTGTGGACTCATGGTAAGTCCCTGCTGGTGACCATATTTGTTCTGAGTCTTCTACTGCAGTTCCCAGTTCTTAATGGAAAACTGGCCATTGGGTTCTGACTCTCTGTTAAGGTAGGATTTTCCCAATAGCTTCATTCTCTGAGGACAAACAGGATAGAGTAGCCTTATATGTGGATGAAATCATCCAATGGAACCCACACGAGAATGGTCTTGAGCTTGTTTACAACTTTTTTGAACTTTGAACTGCACATGCATACATGTCTTAGGTCCTGCTGTTGTTGTGCAGGACCTAGCTAGTCACCATTTTTTCCACAAAGCAAGTCAGTTGCACTTTTCTGTTACTCTCAGTTCACATCATAAATTGCTTTTGGTAAATTTTTGTGATTTTTGTGCCTTTAAATTTGTCATATGTTCAAAACCATTGTTATTTTCCTAGTGAGTTTTTCGGCAGATTTTTCATTTCTTTTTTGCGGCCTGTTTAGGCCTAGGGCACCCAGTAAAGTAACTTTTCAAAAATTGAGTCATTTGATTTGCTGCAGGTATTTTTGCTGACATGTGCCAGAAATAAAAGGTTCTAGTGGCTTTAAAAAGTGTTCCATCACAGATATGCATAACTGGTGCTTGCAATGCCTGGGACCAGATCATGATTCCTTTTCTTGTAATATATATTCATAAATATAAAAAAGAGAGTTCAATGTTTGAGAACAGTGTAAACTTATTTTTGATGCATCTAAGGTCGGTCCATCAACTTCTGCATCATAAGCACTAGTCTACACAGCTCCGGGTGCTGCATTGGACACTGGGGACACATCAGTATTGGGAGTGCACTGATCACCCTCAATATTGAGCATCAGTAGAGGCCATTGGGATCAGTCATCCTCTGAACTCCTCCTGAGGAAGAGGAAGTCCTCATCCTTGGCCTCATCAGTGCTGAGGGACAAAGATGCAAGATGTTGGGTGGAGGCCAAGTTGCAATGACATCAGTCCTCTTCAAAATAACGTGCCAAGAGCATCGAGTCACTGAGGTTGCTGGTGCCCTTGAAGCACTCCCAAGGTGGGATCCACTCATCCTACTTGACATCAGAGGAAGTGTGACAGCCTTCAAGCAGCAGAAATATACCCCCCAATATTCAGCTGGTGTTGGGCTGCATGGTGACTGCCCGATGCTGGTGGTCAGACCAGATATTCAATGCCGGACCGTATCTGGCGACCGGCATTGAATATCTGGCTTCATTTTTGATCACGGCAACTTAACAGATTAAGCCAGTATTCAATGCTAACCAGTAAAGTGCTTAGCTGTTAAAGATAGGCCTGCTATTTATGCGACCTATTTTAACTGCTAAACATAGCCAGTTGGCGCTGATCCACACCTAACCAGCTATGTCACGCAATATAGCCAATTAGTGGCTAGATGCTAACCATGAATATTCAGCAGAGATAACCAGTTATCTCCCACTGAATATCCACGGTTAGGTGCTAAAATGCTATTTAACTGGCTAGGAGCCATTCCTGACCAGTTAAATAGTTTTGAATATCGGCCAGATAGCTTCCTATACTTCCCCAGGGGGATGTGGCCACTCTGAATGGCAGCCTTTTAAAAGCAGCCCATGAGGAAGTTTAAAGAGCATATGGAGTGCTTCTTTGCCTGTCTTGAGGAAATACACCTGATACTCAAAATCCATTCATTTCCTGCAAGGGATGCATCAACACCAAGGCCTTAAAGGGCATTGAAATCAGTGCAGACTGTTCTGGTGTTGATCTCCAGCCCGTTTAGGGAGGATGCTTCCTATGGTGCGCAGAAGATCCCTTGTGCTTCAGAGTAACAGGCCCAGGCCTCACTAGGAGGTCAGTCACTCGAGGCAGGCAGAAATTCAAATATCTCTTACAGAGTACTTTTGTGAGTCAGAGTCGAAGCATTTCTGTGTGTCTGAAGAAGAACCAAAGGTCTCGGAGGAGGGGTCCATTGGTCCCCTATCAGATTCCTCCTTCCTACACGAGAGATGTAAATTTTCCCCAGAGGAGCTCTCATTCAGTGATTTTGTCAGAGAGATGACTAAGTCCATCCCTTTTCTTTGGAGACTGAAGTCCCAAGGCAGAAACTGGACATTCTTCAGTTCCCTAAGGAAGCTGTGTCAATGCCTGCTCACAGATTCCTCAGGCAAATATAAATGAAGATGTGGGAGTATCCCCCTCTCTGTACAACAGGGGAACAAGAAGGTTAACTGTATGTATATGTTATGATTGGGGTCAGAACCCCTCTCAAACTTACCTCTTTCCTGGGGGTCAGCTTCTTAGCTGGCTTCTGTTTCTTTTCTCTGTCCTTTCTGAGCTGGGTCTGTCTCTCTGTGCTGGCAGCTTCCAGCAGCATGGCTCTAATTATTTCACTATACTGCACCTGTGTGTGTTGTCTGAGTTGCTCTACCTCTCTTTGGGTGTACTGGCTTCAAGTGCTTCACAGTGTTGCATTGGTGTGGGTTGGACCTCTCTGGGTCAGTGTGCTTTTGCCTAGGTCTAGGGAGTGTGACATCATCAGGGAGGGCCTTGATAAGGAAGTGGTGTTGTTTCCTTCAGAGCCTTTGCAACAGTGGTGTTTGCTTTAGGTAGGGTGGTGCAGTGTGCACTTCTGACTTTGTGTCTAGTTTCCCTGCTTGCTTTTGCTAAGGGCCAGGTTAGTGTTAGTGCAGTGTGCACTGGTGACTGTGTTTAGCTTTCCTGCTTTTCCCTTATGGTTCTCCTGCTTTTCCTTCGTGGTTTTGGAAGCATTGCTATGTGTAGGGCTTTGGAAGATCTGTTGCTGATAGAAGTACTTCAGGGTTTGGTGTTGTTAGGAACACTGCAGAGTTTGCTGTTAGAAGTACTTCTGGTGTTTGTGCTATTGGGAGCATTGCAGTCTTTGCTGTGGTGTTTGGTGATTTAGAATCACTTTTGGCTTGTGTTAGCTTCCCTGCTTTTTCCTTGTGACTCCCCTGTCTTCCCTTTGAGTGCTAGGAGCTCTTCTGGTTGCTTGCCAGAGTAGTGCTTAGGAAGCACCTTGTTGGTTTTGTATCTAGCTGGCTAGATCAGTGCTTAGGTAGCTTGTTAGTTTTGTGTTTAGCTTGTTAGTGTAGAGCTCTGCTTGTAGCTTGGTGCTTAGTAGCACCTGTGTTAGCTTTGTGTTTAGTTCCCTGCTTTGTTAGTTTAGGGCTTAGGAAGTCCCTTTCTTGAGCAGGGCTTAGGAGCTCCTGTTTAGTATAGGGCTTAGGAAGTCCTTTTGTCAGTTTACTGTTAGGAACACTCCTGCTGGTTTAGGGCTTGGGAGCATGTAGATCAGTTTAGGTTTAGGAGCACTTCTGTTTCCAGTCCTGGTCCCTGTGTCATCCGGTATCCAGTAAGTCCTGCCGGCTACTCGAACCCAGGAGCTCAACTCCTGGGGGGCTTAGTAGCTAAGTGCAGGTGAAGCTGTGTGGACCAGTCCGGTGTGCTCCAGTCCGGGGGATTCCAGTCCAGTGTCCTCCAGTCCGGGGGGTTCCAGTCCTGTGTCCTCCAGTCCGGGGAATTTCAGTCCAGTGTTCCAGTCTATGTGTTCCGGCTCGCTGGGCGGTGCCTGCAGTCCCTGCCGGTGTCGGTGTGCTTGCCCAGCGTTGGTTGGTGGGTTTTGCCTGCTGCTGTCGCTCCTCGTCAGCAGCCCAAAGGCTCACGTTTGCTCCAGAGCCCGGCCCCGCGGGCTGTGAACCTGAGAACCTGACAGTATAGAGTTCAAAAGACTCCAGGGTTCGAGAAGCTGCAACTTCCTCAACATTCTACGGTGGTCAAATCTGCTCTCAAAAAAGCCAAGAGTATGAAGACTCACTGATTGGTGTGCCCAGGGAGAGAGGCAAGGATCTTGAAAACTTCTGGAAAAATTTGCTTATGGTCTGCATAGCTTCTTATCAGGTCTTCATAAACTTGCACCTGTGGAGTGAGAGGGCGGACACCTACACCTTTGAGAGCAGTAGCATCTCATTGCTGTCTGCTAAAATACCTCCTGGAAGAGGAGATTGAGCCTGGAATGGGCCTGGAGAGGGTCTTAAGTGTCCGTCTGCTACTTGATGGTAGTAGCAACCTCTTGCACCTTCTCTGAAGAAATTCTCTCCACAGGATGATACATTTGCACTTCTGACTTGAGATTCTAAGCCTGCAGCCATGTGAGTCTGAGGACACCAATCACCATTGTGAAGACTCGGGATGCCATATTGAAAATATAAGTTGCTCAGACGCGTATTTTCCACACTCCCACTAGTTGGTGTCACGGTTGTGGCCATGCTCTTATGTCCAGACCTACTGATTTTCTGTACCTAGCTCTGTGACCTCTCCAATCTGCCATTTTTCCTGTTGTTGTTCTTCCTGTTAGCCAAGCCTCGCTTTGGTCTTCCTGCAGCCAAGCCTCGCTTTGGTCTCCCTGCTTCTACTTCATTTCCTACTTGTGACATCATCAGCCTACTCCATTATAAGGACCCAGGGAGCTTACCTGCGTTGCATTTGCAACAGGTCTATTTTCCCTTTTCTTGTTGTACTGTTGTTTGATTCTGAGGGAACTGGTCTTCTTGTTAAGCTGTGCCTCTGGGCACAGCTCTGAGCCCTGCGTATGTGGTTTTGGTTTGAATCTGTATGGATTACTTTCCTGTTAGGTTTGCTCTCAAGCAAAGCCCTCTTCTGTTTCCCTATATGTGTGTGTGTGGTTTTGGTTTAAACCTGTATGGATTACTTGCCTGTTAACTTTGCTCCCAAGCAAAACCCTGTTCTGTTTTTCTGTGTGTGTGTGGTTCTGGTTTGAACCTGAATGGATTACTTCCTTGTTATCTAGGCTCTCCAGCATAAGCCTGTTCTGTTTCCTTGTGTGGGTTCCCTTGTTACCTTTCACTGCTCAGAGAGCCGGTTGTTGCCATCCCAGCTGCTTTCCTTGATACTTTGCTTCCATGCTGCTTTGTGTGCTCTGTCTGCTCTGTCTCTGCCTACCTTTCCTTTCCCTACCTGGCTGTGGGTGCTGGCTGAGTTCTGGTAAGAACATTGTTTCTCCCTTTGGTTGCTTTAAACCTTTGACTGCAGTTTAAGCCCTGCTTCTTTCTGACTTGTATATTAGAAGCAGCCCTTCCTTTTAGCCTGCTTTAACTCTTTGTTGTGTTTGTCTCCTGATTCTTGTGAGCATTGCTCCTTATCTGATTTGGGTATGTAAAAGCAGCTTTCCTTGTTTGCTTGCTTTTCCCTTTGTCTCTAGTGTCTGTTATTTGATTCTGTGGCACAGCCTTGTATATTCCTATAAGTGGCTTCCCTTTACCCTTGAGTGCTGTGTGGCCAGCCTTGTGTATTCTTATGAGCGGCTTCTCTTTACCCTGGAGTGCCGTGTGGCACAGCCTTGAGTATTCCTTTGAGTGGCTTCACTCTTCACTGAGTACTGTATGGTACAGCTTAGAGTGTTCCTTCATGAGTGACTTCCTTTTTTCCTTGAGTGCTGTGTGGCACAGCCATGAGTGTTCCTTTTTTATGACCGTATAGCCTTGTCTTGAGTTTTCCCTGTGTGATTTCTGTTTGAGTCCTCTCTGTGAGGTTTCTGTTTTGAGTTTGAGTGGGTTGCTCTTCCTGTTAGCTGTGACTACTAGCTCAGCCTTGGGCGGTCTCTCTATGTGGCATGAGTGGGCTGTTCTGCTGTTTAGCTCTGTCTACTAGCACAGCCCTGAGCATCCTCTCTATTTGGTTTCTGTTTTGAATTTGAGTGGGTTGCTCTTCTTGTTAGCTGTGACTACTAGCTCAGCCTTGAGCGGTCTCTCTATGAGGCACGAGTGGGCTGTTCTTCCGTTTAGCTGTGTCTACTAGCACAGCCCTGAGCATCCTCTTTGTTTGGTTCTGTTTGAGTAGGTGGTTCTTCTGTTAGCTGTGACCTCGAGCTTGCCTTGAGCTACCTATTTGTGTGGCACGAGTGGACAGCTCTTCTGTTTAGCTGGGACTACTAGCTCAGCCCTGAGCTACCTCTCTGTGTGATTTCTGTTTGACTTGGTTAGGACTATTCATTTATAGCTGTGGTTCTAGCACAGCCCTGAGCGTCCTCTCTGTTTGGTTCTGTTTGTGTTTGATTGAGTGGTTCCTCTGTTAGCTGTGACTACTAGCTCAGCCTTGAGTTGCCTCTCTGTGTGGCACAAGTGGTCAGCTCTTTTGTTTAGCTGGGACTACTAGTTTAGTCCTGAGCTACCTCTCTGTGTGATGTATCTTTGACTTACTTAGGACTATTCGTTTATAGCTATGGTTCTAAGCCCAGCCCTTTGCTGCCTCCCTGTGTGGTTTTCTTATCTTTTACTTGTGGTTTCTACCTTGTGAGTCTATGTGGGGTTGTCCTTTCCCCTTCAGTTTGTTTGTGCCTGTGTGTAGGGTCTTTTGACCCCTTGTTTGTAGCTCTGTTTAGTGCAGTGTGTGTGCACTGCTTGAGTAGTACTTGCTCAAGAGATTTCATTCTGTTTCTTTTCCCTTCCCTCTGGTATGAGTGGGTTCCAGTTCGGCCTTGCAGCCCGTATGCTTGGACTCTGTTAAGGGTGGGTTCCACTTCGGCCTTGCGGCCCATATGAGTGTCCTTCTTTTGTTCCTGGTTCCTGCTTTTGTTAGTTCCCTTCCTGGTTTTCGCTTTCACCTTATCTTGAATGTGTTCTGTCTATTTGCCATGTCTGGTATCTTGTTTGTATTCAGTGCCTGGTTCTCCTCTGCTCTGCGCCTCCTCAGAGGACTTGTCTGCTGCAGCCTGGCTGCAGCCCAAAGGTTCACCATCCTGGGTTCCATGACAGATGGCTACTAGCTTATGGAGTTCATTGGCCAAACTCCGCAGATTTGGCCAATAACTCCATAAGCTAATAGCCAACTAGTGGGAGTGTGGAAAATACGTGGTCTGAGCAACTTATATTTTCAATATGGCTTCCAGAGTCTTCACAATGAAGATTGGTGTCCTCAGACTCACATGGCTGCGGGCTTCAAATCTTAAGCCAGAACTGCAAATGTATCATCCTTTGGAGAGAATTTCTTCAGAGAGAAGGTGCAAGAGGTTGCTATTACCATCAAGTAGCAGTTGGACACTTAAGACCCTCTCCAGGCCCATTTCTGGCTCAACCTCATCTTCCAGGAGGTATTTTAGCAGACAGCAATGAGATGCTACTACTCTCAAAGGTGTAGGTATCTTCCACCTTCCCACTCCTTCCATTCAACTCAGGGACCTTGTTGTTGCCCAAGACATCAGAGGGTCCAAAAGTCCCAATCAGCTTCCGAGTCAAAAGCAGGGATGGTCTTTTGCTGGCTCCAGCAGAGCATAACCAGCATAACGTCAATCCCAGGAGGGAGCCTGAATGTTTCCCAAGCAAGGAGGCCTTTATATCCTCAAACTGGTAGGTTCTAAAAATTGAGTAGGTTACTGCCTGCAGTTGGAACACATACCTTCAAATTACCCACTGAAAGCATCACAGTTAAGCTCTCAGCATCAGGAATTGCTTACCAAGGATCTCTCTTCCTTTTTACAAGCCAATGCAATTGAACCCATTCCACCAGCAGATAGAGGGAAGGGATTTTATTCCAATTACATTTTTATCACAGAGAAAACAGGATTTTGTCCCATCCTATACATAAGGGCCATGAACAAATATCTGTCAAAACAAAAGTTTAGAATGGTTTCCTTGGGAACCCTCATATCCATGATATAAGAAGGAGATTGGTTATGCTCTCTGGACTTAAAGGATCTTTATACCCATATACAATACATTTAAATCACAGGAAATATCTGAGATTTTTTTAGTAGTGAAACACCACTTCCAGTATCACATTCTTCCCTTTGGCTTTGTGTCACCACCAAGTGTTTTCACAAAGTGTCTAGCAGTCACTGTAGCATCTCTTTGCAGACTGGGTGCACATGTTTCCCTTTGATAATTGGCTGGTTAAGAACACATCAGAAGGAGGTGCAAAATAATCAATGTACATGACTGTTCAGGTGCTGGAGCTTCTGTGGTTCATCATAAATTACCCCAAACCACAGTCAAGTCTGTCACAGAATTTGAAATTCAAAGGAGCCCTGGTAGACATAACTCGGGCATATGTATTTCTTCTGCAACAGTGGATTCTAGCTCTCATATAAATAGTTTCAGAAGTGCACCAGAGTCGGAGGGTATCACCATGTCAGATGTTGAGAATACTAGGCTACGTGGAGGGGCATAATCAAACGGAACGCCCAAGTTTTCATGAGGGCGTCCTCGCAGGACGGCCCCATAAAGGGTCAGGCAACCCGTATTATCGAAACAAGATGGGCGTCCATCGGGGACGACCAAATCATGAAATTTAGGTCGACCTTAGAGATGGTTGTCCTTAGGTCGTTTTTGAGATGGTCGTCCCCGGTTTTCGGCGATAATGGAAACCGAGGACGCCCATCTCAAAAACTACCAAATCTAAGCCATTTGTTCATGGGAGTAGCCAGCATTCATAGTGCACTGGTCCCCCTGACATGCCAGGACACCAACCGGGCACCCTAGGGGCCATTGCAGTGGACTTCAGAAAAAGGTCCCTGCATAAGGGCATTGCCCAGATCTTTTGAGAGTGGGGCATCCCCACAATAGATCTTTTGTCACTCTGTTAGGGTTCACCTTACTTCAGTTGACGCTTGTCATCACAAATTAGAAGGAAAACCCATCTATTCTCAGCCTTTAGTTCACTTTATATGAGATCTGCTTCTATTAGAACCTCCCATAAAGTTTCCTGCAGTCTTGGAATCTCAACATCATTTTAACAAGCTGATGAAAGTTCCTTTTGAGCCACTAGACACATCTCACTTAAAGTACCTGACCAGGAAGGTCCTATTTTTGGTGGTGGTCACTGCAGCTCGCAGGGTCAGTGAGCTCCAGGCCCTAGTAGCTGAACTACTTTACACACCACGACAGATAATAACCAAAGTGTGTTATTCTTAGAACCATCAGCGGTATTTACTGCTACTACTACTTATCATTTCTGTAGCGCTTCTAGACGTACGCAGCGCTGTAACCTTGAACATGAAGAGACAGTCCCTGCTTGACAGAGCTTACAATCTAATTAGGACAGACAAACAGGACAAACAAGAGATAAGGGAATATTAAGGTGAGGATGATAAAATAAGGGTTCTGAACAAGTGAATAAAGGTTAGGAGTTAAAAGCAGAATCAAAAAGGTGGGCTTTTAGCTTAGATTTGAAGACAGCCAGAGATGGAGGTTGACGTACCGGCTCAGGAAGCAGAGAAGTGTCACTTACTGGGGCCAGCCACTGATTTTCAGTGGCATTAGCCAAATAATGCCACTGAAAATCTTCATGGTCTGCCCTTGCACTATCCAGATAATGTTGGGATAGTCTGGGGGTGGAGCAAGGGTATTGCCTATATTCAGCTCCAGTATCTGGATAACTATGCAGATAAGTAGGACAAATAACTATCTGAGTACCAGCGCTGAATATCAGCAGTACTTGGAAAAGTTCTAGTTCTGCCCCAGACCACCCTTACACTTTCAGATGGCTGTTATCACTTATCTAGCTAGTTATCCAGGTATTGGCACTGAATATTGGCAATACCTGGATAATTTCTAACTCCACCTTGGCTCTTGCCCTGGACTGACTTGGATAGTGCTTGGGTGATCAGCAATGATTTTCAGCAGCACTATCCAGATAATGCCACTGAAAACCAGTGGCTGTTCCTGGTAAGCGGTACTTATTTGAGTTGGAACTGATCCACCTGGATAAGTGGCGCTGATTATTGACCCCCGTACATGTAAGAACAACAGACTTTGGCCAATGCCTGTACATCATAGCTCTAAAGTGAAACTATTATATTAGAATATGTTTAGGGAAATGACAACCTCTCCTAACTTAACTGGATAGTTATTCAGGTACAGGCACTGATAACTTCCAGTGGTCGCATTATACTCAGATATTTAGCACCAGTATCTGGGTAAGGTCTAGTGCTGAATACCCGAGTATAAATTTACATGCTGCAGTCAGCATTTGAAGTGAACACTGACTATGGTGTTTAGATATTGGGGGGGGGGGGGGGGGGAGGTAATTTGTTTGCTTGGGAGAATGTTTTTGCTTTTGGTTGATTATGAAAATTAATTTTTAAACATTTTTGTTTTAATCTGCAGTTACGGATTGAAGAGACAAGAAGAAAGGGGCAGTGGTAAAGATGAAGAATTAAAGCCTTTCAGAGAAAAGCCACAATTATTAGATTCTTCAGAAAAAGTGGTAACCAACATTTTTGTCTCTATTGCAAGGTGTTTTGCACTCAAGCCTTGAGACCCTCAACCAGGTCTCATTTTGAGGATATTCATAATTAAGTCTCAGGGCTTACACTTCTAGACATTTGAACAGTTTTTAAAGCATATATGTGATGCAGATTTTCAAAGAGAAACAATTCACGTTTACTTCAGTATTTAAACTCCATGATTGGTGTTAATTTTAAACACAAGCTGCGTTGTTTAAATTTATACCTACATTAAGTATTTAGCAATGAATGGTACCTGGATAGTGTCAAGATGGTTTGCTAAATTTTTAGCAGCACTATCCATTACTGGAAATTGCAGATAATTTTACTTGAATATGAGGAGGGCATTTTTGATTTAGGCCACTCGGCCTCTTTTGTCAAGCTGTACTAGTGGTTCCCACGCAGCAATGCTGACGGAGTCCATTCAAAGTGAATAGGCTTTGTCAGCATTACTGCACCGGGAGCTGCTAGTGAAATTGATAAGAGGTCCTCAGTTAGTTAAATAACTCTTTACCTATGTAAATGCTTTTGAAACTCTCATTCTCAGTAAATGCAGTTCAAACATTTCAAATACTCTGAAGACAAGCATCAGCAACACAGCCTCCCGCATGTAGCTTCCATGTAGTACTGTCAGCATATATATGGCTGAATAAAAAGTAGTGCTTCCATCTCCATTATTCATAAATAGATGGCAGAACTGATGCGCTACACATGTTTTTCTTTGAACTCTCTTCACCTCAGTTACGAGAAGTATATGTGTAAAGAGGCTGTTAAGCTGTTTCTTGTGAAATGGAAGCTTTCGGTGAACACTCGGTACGATTTAAGAAACATGCCATGATAGAATTTATGACTGTTGAAGTAGTCCCTTCATTTGACATTCACTGCCACATGCAGGTTATTTATTGTGCTGAATGTGTTGATATGAGTATTGTGCATCATTGGGCCAAAAAATGTAAAGCTTGTGGACCAGGAAGGGCTGATTTGTGTGATCAAAACAAAGTGGATGATCTGTGACAGCAACAGACTAGACTCACATGAGAAAGGTTGACAAGCTAGTAAAGGACAATCAGAGGATCACTCAAAGGGAAATTGCTAACATACTTGGCATGTCATAGGAAAGTGTGGGTTACATTATTGATATTCTTAGGTATTGAAAGGCTTGTGCAAGATGGATTCCTCATATGCTGACTGCAGAAATGAAAGCTCTAAGATTTGAAAAGGAGATAGAGCAGCTTTTAAACTAGAAATGGGGGGAAGGCCGACAGTCGCTCAGAAGCGCATGGTTCGGGATAAGGTATCTTGCAAAGATATCTCACAAACAGGGAAGATAGGGTTTCTGGATAGTGAGGTTGCACAACAGACCGTGGTAGGCCAGGTGCCCTTAAATACAACTAAAGATCAGACAAAAGATGGCAGTACTAAACATCATGCAAATAGGAACAACAAACATACTCTGAAATGTCTATATGCAAATGCTAGGAGTCTAAGAAATAAGAAGGGGCAGTTGGAATATATTGCACTAAATGAAAAATTGGATATAATAGGCATTACTGAGACCTGGTGGAAGGAGGATAACCAGTGGGACACTCATACCAGGGTACAAAGTATATCGTAGTGATAGGGTGGACCGGACTGGTGGAGGGGTAGCATTGTATATCAACGAGAGCCTTGACTCAGATAGATTACAAATTCAGCAGGACACAAATCACACCTTTGAATTATTGTGGGTTGAAATTCCATGTATAAAAGGGAAAAGGACAGTGATAGTAGTGTACTACTGTCCACCTCGCCAGGATGAGCAGGCAGACGCAGAAATGATAAAAGAAATCAGAGACGCAAACAAAATGGGCAGTGTGATAAAAATAGGTGACTTCAATTATCCAAATATAGACTGGGTAAATGTAACATCGGGACACGCTAGAGAGGTACAATTCCTTGATGAAATCAAGGGTAGCTCTATGGAGCAGCTGGTGCAGGAGCCAACGAGAGAAGGAAAAATTCTAGACTTGGTCCTTAGTGGAGCACATGATCTGGTGAGGGATGTTATGGTACTGGGGCCGCTTGATAACAGTGATCATAATATGATCAGTTTTGATATCAACCTTGAAGTATCTATACACAGGAAGTTAAATACGTTAGCGTTTAAAAGGAGACTATGATAAAATGAGAAGAACGGTTAAAAAAAACTTAGGGGGGCAACTGAGAGGGTAAAAACTGTACAACAGGCGTGGATGCTGTTCAAAAATACCATCCTGGAGGCCCAGGCTAAACATATTCTGCGAATTAGAAAAGAAAGACGGAAGTCCAAAAGACAGCCGGCGTGGTTGAAAAGTGAGGTGAAGGAAGCTGTTAGGGCTAAAAGAAACGCCTTCAGAAAATGGAAGAAGGAACCGTCTGAAAATAACAAGAAGCAGCATAAGGATTGTCAAAGCAAATGCAAGGCGCTGATTAAGAAGGCCAAGAGGGATTACGAAAAAAAGATAGCATTAGAGGCAAAAAAAATTTCGGTATATTAAAAGCAGGAAGCCGGCAAAAGAATCGGTTGGGCCGCTGGATGACCGAGGGGTAAAAGGGGCAATCAAGAAAGATAAAGACGTAGCGGAGAGATTGAATGAATTCTTTGCTTCAGTCTTCACCGAGGAAGATTTGGGTGGGATACCGGTGTCGGAAATGGTATTTCAAGCGGGCGAGTCGGAGAAACTTACTGACTTCACGGTAAACCTGGAGGACGTAATGGGGCAGTTCAGCAAACTGAAGAGTAGCAAATCTCCTGGACCGGATGGTATTCATCCTAGAGTGCTGATAGCACTGAAAAATGAGCTTGCGGAGCTACTGTTAGTGATATGTAATTTATCCTTAAAATTGAGCGTGGTACCGGAAGTTTGGAGGGTGGCAAATGTAACGCCGATTTTTAAAAAGGGTTCCAGGGGAGAACCGGGAAATTATAGACCAGTGAGTTTGACGTCGGTGCCGGGGAAAATGGTAGAGACTATTATCAAAAACAAAATTATAGAGCACATCCAAGGACATGGATTACTGAGACCAAGTCAGCACAGCTTTTGTGTGGGGAAATCTTGCCTGACCAACTTACTTCAATTCTTTGAAGGAGTAAACAAACATGTGGACAAAGGGGAGCCGGTTGATATTGTGTATCTGGATTTTCAAAAGGCGTTTGACAAGGTACCTCATGAAAGGCTGCAGAGGAAATTTGAGGGTCATGGGATAGGAGGAAATGTCCTATTGTGGATTAAAAACTGGTTGAAGGATAGGAAACAGAGAGTAGGGTTAAATGGGCAGTATTCACAATGGAGAAGGGTAGTTAGTGGGCTTCTCCAGGGGTCTGTGCTAGGACCGCTGCTTTTTAACATATTTATAAATGATTTAGAGATGGGAGTAACTAGTGAGGTAATTAAATTTGCTGATGACACAAAGTTATTCAAAGTCGTTAACTCGCGACAGGATTGTGAAAAATTACGGAAGGACCTTACGAGACTGGGAGACTGGGCGGCTAAATGGCAGATGATGTTTAATGTGAGCAAGTGCAAGGTGATGCATGTGGGAAAAAAGAACCCGAATTATAGCTACGTCATGCAAGGTTCCACGTTAGGAGTTACGGACCAAGAAAGGGATCTGGGTGTCGTTGTCGATAATACACTGAAACCTTCTGCTCAGTGTGCTGCTGCAGTTAGGAAAGCGAATAGAATGTTGGGCATTATTAGGAAAGGTATGGAAAACAGGTGTGAGGATGTTATAATGCCGTTGTATCGCTCCATGGTGCGACCGCACCTTGAGTATTGTGTTCAATTCTGGTCGCCGCATCTCAAGAAAGATATAGTAGAATTGGAAAAGGTGCAGCGAAGGGCGACTAAAATGATAGCAGGGATGGGACGACTTCCCTTTGAAGAAAGACTAAGGAGGCTAGGGCTCCTTAGGAGAAGAGACGGCTGAGCGGAGACATGATAGAGGTATATAAAATATTTAGTGGAGTGGAACAGGTGGATGCGAAGCGTCTGTTCATGCTTTCCAAAAATACTAGGACTAGGGGACATGCGATGAAACTACAGTATAGTAAATTTAAAACAAATCGGAGAAAAGTTTTCTTCACCCAACGCATAATTAAACTCTGGAATTCATTGCCGGAGAACGTGGTGAAAGCGGTTAGCTTAGCAGAGTTTAAAAAGGGGTTAGACGGTTTCCTAAACGACAAGTCCATAAACCATTACTAAATGGACTTGGGAAAAAATCCACTATTCCAGGAATAACATATATAGAATGTTTGTACGTTTGGGAAGCTCGCCAGGTGCCCTTGGCGTGGATTGGCCGCTGTCGTGGACAGGATGCTGGGCTCAATGGACCTTTGGTCTTTTCCCAGTGTGGCATTACTTATGTACTTATGTCAGCTATTGTCCGAATACAAGAATGAAAGTGAGGAATTTCTTCACAAAATTATTACAGCCAGTGAAACATAGGCTATTCATTATGAGCTGCAAACAAAGCACCAATCCATGGAGTATCATCACAAAGTTTATCTAAAAAAAAAAAAATTCAAAATACAGCCTTCTACATGAAAAATCATGGTTATAATCTTCTCCGAGGACAAGCAGGCTGCTTATTCTCACACGTGGGTCAACGTCCGTGTCGGCCCGGGAACCGGCATTTTGCCATAGCAAAGACAAAAAACTTTGCTAGAGTCTTCTGGTGCGTGAGCACCGCACACCGCATATGCGCGGACTGACTTGCCGAGCGAGCGCATACCTCAGTTACTTTTTTTTCCCCAACGAGGTGCAGCAGGTTCCTCCTGTGCTTCTCGTACTGACCCGGGAAAGAGTTTACTGTGAGCAAATTTTTCACATTCTTCTACGTTTATTGTTTTTCTTAAAAAAAAAAAAAAAAACAGGTGTAGGTTTCCTTTTCTGTAAACCCTTAGTTTTTTTCCTCATTTATAAGTTTCCTTTCTTTTTCGACGCGGCCGACTTTAGGCCGCACGGTCGGGTTTCTCCTTATTTTGTGCCACTTTTTATTGGTACAATCGAGTCTTTTGAGTTTGCCGGAACCGTTTTTTTCTTCCATGTCATCGAGGACACCCAGCGGCTTCAAACGTTGTACTCGGTGCAACCGGACCATCTCAGGTACCGATACCCATTCCTGGTGTATCCAGTGCCTTGGGCCCTACCACAGCCCATCTGCTTGTGCTCTGTGTCTTCATATGAAGAAGCAGACCCAAGTAGCTCGAGAAGCCTAACATGAGAAACTTTTTGGGTCTTGGTCCAGTCCTTCAACGTTGGCATCGACATCGGTACCGAGGGAAGCATCGACGTCAGGAGCAGAGGTAATGGCTGCTGAGAGACCAAGTCGCGCTGGGAGCAGTGAGGTGTCGAGTGGGCCTCCACCTGTTTTGAGGCCTCCTGCTATGCAGGCCCCCCAGGACTGACCATCGTCGGACCCGACCCCAAGGAAACGTGAGGATTCCACATCATCCTCGGCACCGAAGAGCCTCGGTAACAGGCATTGAGTGTCATTGCTGAAGGATTAAAAGGTAAGGTTTGCCTGTTTGCGGATGATACCAAGATTTGTAACAGAGTGGACACACCGGAGGGAGTGGAAAACATGAAAAGGGATCTGCAAAAATTAGAAGAATGGCCTAATGTTTGCAAATAAAATTTAATGCAAAAAAGTGCAAAGAGATGCTTTTGAGAAGAAGGAATCCAAGGGAGCTGTATTACCTAGAAGGTGAGAGGCTGATATACACAGACGGGGAAATGGACCTTGGGGTGATGGTGTCCTAGGACCTTAAAGCGAAAAAAACAGTGTGATAAAGCGGTGGCTGTAGCCAGAAGGATGCTAGGCTGCATCAAGAAAGGAGTAACCAGGAGAAGAAAGGAGGTGTTGATGGCCCTGTACAAGTCGCTGGTGAGGCCCCAGCTGGAGTATTATATTCTGTTTTGGAGACTGCGTCATGCTAAGTATGTAAAAAGACTAGAAGCAGTCCAGAGGAAGGTGACAAAAATGATATGGGGCTTGCGCCATAAGATGTATGAGAAGAGGCTGGAAGACCTAAATATGTATAGCCTAAAGGAAAGAAGGGACAAGGGAGATATGATAATCTTTTCCAGAGAAGGGGAAATTATAAAACTAGAGGGCATGAACTGAGGTTGCGGGCTGGTAGACTTAGGAATAATGTCAGGAAATTAATTTTCATGGAGAGGGTGGTTGATGCCTGGAATGCCCTCCTGAGGGAGGTGGTAGAAACAAAAACAGTGATGGAATTCAAAAAGGTGTGGGATGAACACAGAGAAACTCTATTTAGAAAATGGATGGTAGAAAACAAAAAATAAAAAAAACCAAACCATAAATGGTTGCAGTGGGTGGATGTGTGAGTGACGCTTGAATGGCTACTCCGGCTGTAAAGAACTAAAGTTGGTGCCATGCAGAACTTGTAGGTCTATGTCTATATACGGCAGTCTGGTTTAGGATAAGCTGGAAAGGGCTTCAATGGCAAGTTCGATAGCTGGAACCGAGGAAAGTGCTGGGCAGACTTATATGGTCTGGGTCCCACAAATGACAAGATGGATTTGGATAGGCTGGAGTGGGCTTTGATGGCAACTGCATTCGGTGGAACATAAGGATAGAGCTGGGCGGACTTCTATGGTCTATGTCCCAGAAACGCCAAAGAAAGACTCGTGATAAAGTATCACGATTGACGTCATTTCTGTGTATTGCCGTTGAGGCATTCCATAGTTGACCGCCCAATTTCTGAGTTTGAAGGAAGTCCCATTACCATATTTTCTGTTGGTCTATAATTGAACAACAACAGAAAAAGATTTGTTTGACCCCTGATGCAGGCTTTGATGCCGAAACACGGCCATGTCGGGTCATCATCTGATTATTAATAAAGTTGTTTGGATTTCCTCAACATCTGTCCTCACTTTTTTGTTTTCAAAGTATATAACATCACATTCATTGTTGATTTAATCATGAATTGCTAATGAGTGTGACTGTTGGGCAGACTGGATGGACCATTCAGGTCTTTATCTGCCATCATTTACTATGTTACTATGTTTGTTTTTTCTCTTCAAGCCATTCACGTTGGATGCTGGAAGTTTGGAATTGAACCCAGAGTCCCGTTCTGTCACATTGACTGCAGCATCTTTGCCTCAAGAGGAAAATCATCTCATCACAGGAGTGGAGGAAGTAAGATATTTCTTTTTAAACTTTTGATTCTGTGCTCATCATCACTGCTGAATAATACTTCACCAGGAGTTCCTATCTGCTTCTTGATTCTTCTGTTTCTCACTTCTGTTTCCTCTACCATTTTTGTTTATGTCTGTCAGACCTATTTCCATATTATCATGAAGTTTTCATTCAGTTCTACTTAACATTTCTGACGTCTTTGTCAATTTTATACTCCTGGGAGAATTCCTATCTTTTTTTAGTAATCCGGACCATCAGAGGTGACCTTCCAATAAGCACAAAGCTTGGATCAATGTTTTGGAAGTAGATGTATTGCACCTTAATTTGACTTTAGTCTGATTTGTTTTTCTTATATTAATTGCTTGTTATATTTGCTTGTTCTAAATACTCCAATAAATTAATAACATAAATTATATAGCATGCATATAGCTTTCAAAATTGAAAAGTACTTATCTCCAATGAATATCTTCAGCAGGGGAAAAGTGCACTGAAGATATTCATTGGAGAATAAATTTTGTCTGGTCAACTCCCTAAGTTACCTGAACAAATCTTCTGAATATTAACCCCACTGTGAGCAAGTGCATGAGCCCAGTGGCAGCTCTGCCTACTGCCTTGTGGGAGCACTGGGTTAATTCCCAAGCTCAGCTTTGAATTCTTAGGCCAACAGAGACTAGGATTGTTTCAAAGATAGCACTGACATTCCTCGGTATAATTCGGTGTTGCTCAAATTTCTGGTAGCCATGACTCCATTTATGTGCCCGCAGCCATGCTTGTGACCCCATTAAACCATAATAAAGCGCCTATGAAGGGTCTTCCCAGGTTGTAATTCTAAATATGGTATGCGTAACTCCATTTGGAGCTATGACTCACAGTTTGGAACGTGCTGGTTTAGTTGGAAGTAGTGAACCTCACCTGCATTTGTCAAAATTAATTGATTTTGAGAGGTGACACAGCCACTTCCTGGTTTTCAGCCAATCAGAAATAAGGACATGGCCAAGCCATGCCCACTCTCCACCCCATTTGATGATATTGTTGCCCAAGCCATGCCCACTCTCTGCCCACTTGGATGATATCACCGGATATGAAATCTTTACCCCACCCAAGCCCCACCCCTTTTGCATAACCATACCTCTTACCTGCCTTATTTATATTTCCCTACCCAAACCCACCCCTTTGCTGATGTCACAGGAAGTGATGTCGTGGTCATGCCCCTTTTCGGAGATGGCAACCACTACAACATATCACTTACTGTTTCCACTACTAGCTGCCATTTTGGATGGGTCATGTGATGGGAAGTGACATTTAAAAAAAAAAAACGACGACGCCCCCTACAGCCTTTGCAAAATTTAGTTGCACATGCTCAGCGAAACCTTTTTTTCTCACAGGAAATAAAATAGACATTTTTGTTTTCTTTTTCTTATCATTTTTTTTTCCAGGATACATTGTGCTTACTTTTAAAGCTGTTTCTTCACTTTTTTTCTCACAGGAAAGAAAATTGACAGAAAGGACTAGCCTGCCGTACAAAGCCTACCTGCATTTTAAGAGTGATTGTAATGACTCTGGCTCACCAGGCTTCCTTTTTTTCAAAGCTGTTGCAAGATAAGTTTCACAAGAAACCAGAGATTTTTTTTCTGAACAAAGCTGCAAAGAAAAAAATGGTCTGTTTGCTTTTAAGAAGGACAGACTGATTACTGAGTGACAGCCATTCACCTTTGCTTTAAAGTTTCAAGTTTATTCATAGACTTACTACCCAGCCCATCAAGGGATGTCTGGGTGGCTTGCATAGTATAAAGTAAAAAGAGGAGAGAGATAAAACAGAAATTATAAGAAGAAGAGGGAGATGAAGCTACAATATCTTAAAGGAAAGAAGAGAAGGTGACAGAGAAAGAAGGCTAAGGCTGGTCTGATGGGTCTCGCAGGACCCATCTCTGTGTTAGTCCAAAATAGAATTATGAGAATGCATCTTGAAAAAGGAATGTTTTAAGACTAGTTTTGTAATTAAGAAGAGATGTTTCTTGGCAAAGGTGCTGGGGCAACCTATTCCAATGTTCAGGGGCTCACACTGAAAAGATGACTTTTCTAGTGTGTTGGTGTAATATTTCTCTAATATAGGGAACTGTGAGCAAGTTTTGGAAGGTTGAATGTAATATTCTCATGGTTGTATGTGGGATAAGTAGATGAGAGAGATACGCTGGTTCACCTGACAGAAGAATTTTAAAGACTAGGAGCATGATTTTGTAAATAAAATGTTGAGGAAGAGGAAGCCAGTGGGCTGCTTTCAAGAATGGTTTTACGCGATCAAATTATTTCTTTCTGTTAATGTGTTTAATGACTGTGTTTTGGATGAATTGTAAATATCTAATATTGGAGGCCTGTAAATAGAGAGTTACAGTAATCCAACCTGCTGATGACAAACACGAGTATATTTAAGGCCGATGAGTCAAGAAATGGACGAATTGATCGAATTTGTCTTAATTTATAGAAAGTGTTTGGTGACGGTGCAGATATGTGGGCATTATTTTAGATGCTACACTCTTAGTATCTAAAATAATGCCTAGAATTTTTATGCAGGGTCTTTGTGGGATGGAAGTAAAATTGAGAACAATTAATTCTGAAAAAGTTGCATTTCGATTATTGGAAAAGAGGATATAGTTAGATATGTTAGGGTTAAGCATTAATTTGTTATCTTGAAGCCTCTTGGTGATCAATTTAAGATTCAGGTTAATATTCTGAAGCATGTGGTTGTCCGAAAAGTCTATAGTATGCAGCAGTTGGATGCTGTCTACGTGTACAAATGGTGTGAAGCCTAGGGATTGGGCTAAGGTGAGCAGTGGTATTAAGAAGATTTTAAAAAGCGTGAGGGATAATATAGATCCTTGTGGGACTCATGAGGTGGATGGGGTTTGAGCTGATGTTTTATCAAGAAAGCAAACTATGGGAGAGCATGCAGTTGAATCCATGAAAGTGCTGAACCTCAAATACCTATCTTTCCAGTAGTATGGTCTACTAAATCAAAAGCAGAAGAAAGATCAAGGGCATTTGGGAAGCTTTCCAGGATTGGCCGCTGTCGTGGACAGGATGCTGGGCTCGATGGACCCTTGGTCTTTTCCCAGTGTGGCATTACTTATGTACTTATATGTACTTAAGTGACAGTAAAAGAACAGAATTGTTACAGTCTAGTCTACGAAGTATGAAGGTGGTAATGCCAAGTAAAACAGTTTCTGTACTATGATTTTGCCTGAAACCTTTTTGATTAGGATGAAGAACATTAGTTTTTGTTAAGAAATCTTGAAGTTGAGAATGTATTATGGTCTCTGCAATTTTGTTAAGAAATGGAAGGTTGGCATTGGGGCGGTAATTACCTTTATCTGCTGTGGATTTCGATGGATCTTTTACTTTTGATTTTACAATATCTATCTTCCAGGCTGCAGGGATGGTTCCTGTTGAGAGTGAGGATGAAATCATATGATAGATAAAAGGAACTAGTTCAGTGCTGGAGCATTTGATATGATAGGACCACGAGGAACTGTAGTCGTTTTTGTATTTCTGACTATAGTGTTTAGATGTCAGTATATGTAGTTGGTGGTGAAGAAGCAATAAGTGCATTAGTTTTGGTGTTGAAATAATCTGCTAGATCCTGAGCTGTGAGGAGCTTGGTTGAATTGATTGGAGGTGAGCTGGGGGTGGTAAGTGTTTTTAGTATTTGATAGAGTATAACTGTATTAGGTGCTTTATTGATCTTGGTGGAGTAGTATTTCCTTTTTGCTATTAAGATTGCTTGTTTATAAGAATGGGCTGTATTTTTATAGATAGTTAAAGATGGTGGTGTGCGTTGACATCTCCAGAGACGCTCTGGTTGCCTAAGTTGTAGTTTGGGTGCTTGAAGTTGTGATGAGTACCAAGGTTCATTTTGGGTTGTAGAGTATCCTGTGGAAAATGTGGTTATGGGTGCTAGTGTTTCAAAAACTGTATGAAGTGACAAGTTCCATGTTTCTACTTGATCTGAGATATGTTGGATAATAAATTGATCTATGTTCAGTTAGGAATTGTCTAGGATAGCTTGAGGGCGCAATTTACTAAGGTCTTGGGTTTTGACATTACTTGTCAAGCATTTTCTTGAATTACTGATGGGGCAAAGAGAGAAGATTTGGAGAGAATGGTCAGTCCATGGTCATAGGCGCCCGGTATCGAAGGCTTGGGGAGGCTAAGCCTCCCCAGCTGCAGCGAGCCGGCTCCTCCCCCTCCCTCAGGATCCGGTCCCGGTCCGTCACGTTACCGACCTGACTCTTCGTCTTCGGAGCTGTTTCAAATCCCACACACCTGTCAGTGCCCATGAATGTGCAGACCTGTTTCATCCAGCTGCAGAGCACATCTTCTGAGCTGTCAGCGCTTACTCTCCCCCGCTGCGCTGGCGCTGCCGGCGTTTGCGCTTTAAAAATGGCCGCCAAGACTTCCAGAGGCGGCCTCGCGAGACTTCTGCTGAAGGCGGCCGACCTGTAAGTCTCGGCGGCCATTTTGAAGCGCGAACGCCAGCAGTGCCAGCGCAGCGGGGGGAGAGTTAGCGCTGACAGCTCAGAAGATGTGCTCTGCAGCTGAATGAAACAGGTCTGCACATTCATGGGCACTGACAGGTGTGTGGGATTTGAAACTGCTTGCAAGCATATTGCTGTTGCTTTTTATGTAGTCAGCAGAGAAAGACAAGAAACCGATTCAGAGTTAGTAGTTGAAAATTATCCACAATCTCTCCCCCATTAAATATAAAAATACTAATAATAAACAGAACTTATAACCCACTGAAACCTTGAAGTTCAGAGCAGCTCACATGATAAGAAACTGGTCAAATCTAGGAATTAACATAAATTCATGACAACCAGTGTGCTAACAATTGGAAAGTAATGCAAAGTAGGCTTAAGTTGTAAACCGTAAAATGAAATTATACAGAATTTAGAATACATTAAAAAAAAAAAAAATCTTTAAATTTAATTGAAAACCTACTTAGGGGATCAAAGTCCTAATCATAACCGAGAGTCATATGTGGAATTCAAGACCTCAGGGTTATGGCAGTTGCTGTTGGTCAGGATTCAGAATACCCTTAACTCATCTTAATGAGATGGAGTCACATTCATATGACCTACATCATATGCAAATCGATCTCATGCATATTCATGAGGCATAGCACAAAACCTAACTCATTGATGATACATATCTAATATCTAAATTTAATAAAAGGTATTGTGACTTTTATTTTTACTTATTCATTTTTTCTGTGTGTTATCAGACAATTATGGATTTAAGCTCCACCTCTGGCCCCACCCCCTAACCCTGCCCCCTTTAGCCTCCCCAAACAGTTGGGCCACCGACCGCCTATGTCCATGGTAATGCGACTGAGGTGAAGGAGCATAATTTATGAGTAATTGATGAGTGTGAAAGAACTAAGTCTAAAGTATGTCCAGCAGTATGTCTTGGGTGAGATATGAGATATATATTGTTTGACACCAAGGTCCGAGAAAAGAGCTTTAAAGACAAAACCCAAGCTGTTTTAAGAGTAAACACCCCCCACAGCTGTATGAGATCATGCCATGGTTTCTCACAGCTTTTCAGCAAAAGCAAGCTAAATACGTGGAATCCCAGCTCTGAGCTGTTTGCTTTTTTCCAAGAAATACACTATTCTCTGTGTGAGATCAATAGGTGGTCTGTAGCCTCCACCCGCAACCCCCTCCCTTTCCCCTAGCATAGGGAATCCTGGCTCTGCCCCTTCCAAGAAGTGTGTACTTAAGCAATAGCCTTCTGTTACCAACCAGGAAAACCTCTTTCTGGGCCAGTTGCCTAAACTCATCGTCTTGGGGTTTGTGGAGAACGACGCTTACAGTGGGTCCTATGATAAAAATCCTTTTAATTTTCAACATTACAGTATCAACTTTGCTGCACTGTACGTGGATGGCGAATAAGTGCCGGAAAGCCTCTTCAACCGGACTTTGAACACGGTCATTGATTGAGAGAATACATGCAGCTATTAGAAACGACTGGTAAACATATGGAAAGATAGCATAAGTACATAAGCACTACCATGCTGGGAAAAGATCAAATGTCCATCAAGCCCAGCACTCTGTCTCCGACAGCGGCCAATCCAGGCCCCAAGAACCTGGCAAAACCCCCAAATTTAATAATGATCAATGGACTTTTCCATCAGGAATCTGTCCAGACCCCCTTTAAACTCAGCAAGGCCAGTTGCCATCACTACCTTCTCTGGCAATGAGTTCCAGAGTCTAACTACGAGCTGAGTAAAGAAAAACTTTCTCCGATTTGTTTTAAACCTACCGCATTCTAATTTCATCTTGTGTCCCCTGGTTCTATTAATGTTAGCGCTTTAGTGATCGACTGTACAGAATTTTACAGAGGTTATACTTTGCTGGCTTTTGATCTGTCACCTGACCAGGAATGCGCAGGTCACTACTCCTTGATCAAAACTTGTAATCTGCGTGCTTTGCCCCGTTCCATAAACATGATCGTCTATGGGGTGTTTGACAATGTAATAGAAGTTAACCAGCGAAGAAACATCCTGTTTGACTACATGTAAAACAATGAACACTGTACAAATTTATTGCCTGTTCAAGGAGGACCCGTATGCTGCAGAATCACTTTTAGATGTTTTACCCAGCGATTGGTTACTTGGGCAGTGTTTGCCATGGAAACCTTTAGCATTAGTAGTAAATAACCACCCACACGACCTACCTGGCAAGCACTGGTTAGCCATCTATCTATCTTAACTGTTCAGCGAGTTTTTTTTATTCTTATGGACACCCTCCTGATAGTTTATTCTTTCCTAGTAGCATTATGGACTTTTTATAGAAGCACTGTGAAACTATTGTGTACCACAACAGATAGTTACAACACCCTCTATTGATTACCTGTGGTTACCACTGCATGTTTTTCTTACACAACTGTTGTAAAGACTTGTCTTTTGAAGATGTTTTACAAGTATGTTCTGAGGGCCTTCTAAAAAATGATGAAATGGTGTTACAATTTGTGAAAAATAACAAGCAAAGTGCTGTGTGTGTAGATCTTTTCAAAGTCTATTTTGTAACCTACAGAGATGTGTTTCTTTCAAAGAGTGCCATAGGGTTTCTAAATAAAACTCTGTAAAGGAATCACGTTTCTTGTGTCATGTGTCTATGTACAAAGTATTTTTTTTATTACAACTGTACATATTACATATTTAACCACTGTCATCTGTTCAATGCGAATGGTTTCTTATAGGGGAGGCTGACCTATTTCACAGGTTTCTTTTTTATAAAGGGAGGGTTTTCACAGGGCTGGTGAATTTCACAGAAACCTCAGAGGGGAGTTTCTTGGGTTTTTACAGAGGTGGTGAATTTCACAGAAACCTCAGAGGGGTTTTCTTTAAGAGGTTCAAGCAAATGCCTGTTGCTTGCATTTCCGACTGCCGTTGAGAGCATATTGAGTTCAGCCATGGAGCTCATGAACTCCTCCCAATCTCTGTTTCCTTAGTTGGGAAAGAGGGTGTGTCTGCATAGCCCCACAAGCTAGGTTGCCACATCCTTGTTCCTGGATAGCTTATCGAGCAACACTTTGGTGTTTTTCCTGTAATGTGCACCAATTCCTTTTAACACTTCCTGAAGAACAGGGTCAGGAGGTCCATCGTTATCTAGCAACACCTCCGTCTGTTTAGGACTTTGTTCCGGGAGACATAGGTTTATTTTTTCTCTTTCTTTTTCGCCCTGTCTGGCAAACTACAGGTAATGCTGTAACACGGCTGAATAATGTTTGGCCTTTTCATAGTCAGTTAGTCCGGAACTTTGAAGCCTTTGAATGACATCCGTTCTAATATTTTCATGGGGTGCCGGAGGACTTTATAAATGATCAAGCTGCCAGCTAGGGACCAAGTACATCTTTTCAGCGTACTGCATTACCAATAAGGCTTGTGATCAATGGTAAGGCGAAACTTAGCAAGGGTCCGATAAAACCCTCAGACTGCGTCACCAGCAGCTTCTTTGTTTTAAGAGGTATCCTTTTGTCCCTGAGACTCTTTATTGCATGCCTTTTTCTTTTCAGGACACTTAACTGGTGCTGTGATAACAGTATGTTACCTTTCAGAGCGTTTAGGGCTATCTCCGCTATAGCTGCTATTAAGTCATCCAAAGTGATACTGAGAATGGCCTTTCTCTGGCAGTATAAAGCCTGAACTAAAAGTTTTAAAAGCTCCAGGTTCCTCTTCAGATGGCTAGACATGTTGTTGCCTGTGAGAGTGCAATTACAGCGTGTAGAAAAAGCAGTTGCTCATCGCTTCTTTTTATAGGTACCCACTGTTTTCTCACAGTATACAACTGTCAAAGTGGGGGGAAAGATGTCCATCCTCAATCTGTAAGCCTCGGGTGTCAACACGTTTCGACAAGATAGCCATACGGTTTTCTAGTAGCATCTTCGAAGGCCTCGAGAAAGAAACGCGTCTTGCCCAGATACATTTGTCTGGTGGGAACAGCTATATGTTGTTTATCTCTCGGGTTCTTAAACAATGCCATATATTTTGTATTTAAGGTGATGGTGCGGCTTGTTCTGCCTTGACAAAAAATGTTTTGGACGATATATATGATACTTAAATTTCTGTGGTGTGTATACTTGGTAAAGACTTATTCAATCTCATTTTTACAACTGGTCTGCATAAAATCATTGACGATGATCAGATTTATTATATGGGGTGAAAACAAGAGGTCATCGTTAAACATCACTGGCAGTGAATCCATAAAATGTATAAACGGGTAACGATTTGACAATTCTTCATACATAGGTTGCCAGCAGGTGTAACACCATACAATTTTATCAGGTTTCATGCTTTCATGCTGACCATGTTCTAACAATTTTATAACAAAGAAACTTTTACCAGTATTAGAGGGTCCCCCCCCTATGATGCATGAGAAGGGATGGCGCAACTATGCGTCAAACTCTTCAGTAGTCATAGTGAGAATGTAAACTCCCGACCGCCTACAGATCGTAGTAAATTCTGCTTAGGATTTTTTTGTACATGACTTCACATTGGGTGGTACGCATTTCAATACTAGCGCTACAGGTTGGGTGGGGAGCCATATAAGGGGGGGTGGGGTGTAGGATTAGCAATATGTGCATGTTGCATCTCTCTATGTACAAGGGCGTGACTTCAACCAGTTGGCTGATGGTTTTGCTAAACGATAGGTAGAGGCAGAGCCTGGATTCCCTGTAAGTTTGCTGATGGCTAGAGAAAAAGGGAGGGGGGTCACAATGGAGGATGCAGATCTAGGCACAGCTCATGGGTTTCTGTCTTTAAAAGGAGGCTACAGACAGAGAACAAGGTGAGGCCCAGTGGGGGATGCAGAGAGTGAGACGTTTGCTTATTTGTAAAACTGTATGTTTCTCAGGTGAACACTACATGCAGACTGAGCTCATACAGATGTCTCAAAAACAGGAAGTAGTGGGTAGGGGGAGGCTACTGCTTAAGTACATACTTCTTGGAAGGGGCAGAGCCAGGATTCCCTATGCAAGGGAAAGGGAAGGGGGTTGCAGGTGGAGGCTGCAGACCACCTATTGATCTCACACAGAGAACAGCATATTTCCTGGAAAAAAGCAAACAGCTCAGAGCTGGGATTCCATGTATTTAGCTTGCTTTTGCTGAAAAGCTGTGAGAAACCAGGGCATGATCTCATACAGCTGTGGAGGGTGTTTACTCTTTAAAGCAAAAATGAATGGTTGTCACTCAGTAATCAGTCTGTCCTCCTTAAAAGCAAACAGACCATTTTTTTCTTTGCAACTTTGTTCAGAAAAAAACTTCCGGCTTCTTGTGAAACTTGTCTTACAACAGCTTTGAAAAAAAGGAAGCCTGGTGAGCCAGAGTCATTACAATCGCTCTTGAAAAGCAGGCAGACTTTGTACCGCAGGCTAGTCCTTTCTGTCGATTTTCTTTCCCATGAGAAAAAAAGTGAAGAAACAGCTTTAAAAGTAAGCACAAGGTATCCTTTTGAAACAAAAAAAAATATATAAGAAAACAAAAATGTCCATTTTCTTTCCTGTGAGAAAAAAAGGTTACGCTGACCATTTGCAATTAAATTCTACTGAGGCTGTAGGGGCAGTGTTGGTTTTTTTTTTTTTTCACTTCTGTCATATGACCCCATTCAAGATGGCATCTAGTAGTGGAAACAGGAAGTGATGAGATGCATACAGTATTGGCTGCCATCTTTAAAAGGGGACATGGCTGTGATGTCACTTCCTGTGGTATCACCTAAAAGGGAGAAGTTCAAGGCAGGGCTATTGGAAAATGGGATGGGGTTTGGGGCAGGGCTATGCAAATAAGACAGGCAAGGGGCATGGCTATGTAAAAGAGTTTGGGCGGGGTCAAGACATTGAAAGCGCTAGGGCCAAGCTGATCTTTCTTATGCCCTCCCCCATCAAGTAGTGGGCCTACCAGTTCTTTATCCTTGTCCCCGGAGAGGTCAAGAGAAATAAAATACAACACACAAAAGATAAATATATATAGATTAAAGGCCTTTGAGAGAGAACTGAGGGTCTCACATAATGGCAGTGAGGCCACTCAGAACTGTCTCACAATTCCTCAGGTCATCTGCTCTTTTATTAAGATTGCATTAAGTCATCAATTAACTGGTTACATCACAAATCATGGGACACAAACTTTGAAAAAAATCATTGGCTAGATTATATTCTGCTTACATCTGCAAGTTCAGGGGTTCAGGGTACTTTCCAAAACTGCTAGTGGTTCCAGTAAAGTCTAACATTTATAGAAATGCAGAAATATCATACATTTTTCCATATTACACCTGCATGCTCAGACATCTGCATATTTCTCTCTTACTTCCCTATTCCCTTTCAAACATACTAGTACTACTACTATTTAACACTTCTAAAGCGCTACTAGGGTTACGCAGCGCTGTACAGTTTAACAAAGAAGGACAGTCCCTGCTCAAAGGAGCTTACAATCTAAAGGACAAAATGTGCAGTCAATCAAATTGGGGCAGTCTAGATATCCTGAATAGAGGTATAATGGTGGTTAGGTGCCGAAGGCGACATTGAAGAGGTGGGCTTTGAGCAAGGATTTGAAGATGGGCAGGGAGAGGGCTCGGCGTATGGGCTCAGGAAGTTTATTCCAAGCCTAGGGAGAGGCAGAAAGGGCGGAGCCTGGAGTTGGCGGTGATGGAGAAGGGTACTGAGAGGAGGGATTTGTCCTGTGAGCTGAGGTTTCGGGAAGGAGCATAAGGGGAGATAAGGGTAGAGAGGTAATGAGGGGCTGCAGATTGAGTGCATTTGTAGGTTAGTAGGAGAAGCTTGAACTGTATGCGGTGCATGATCGGAAACCAGTGAAGTGACTTGAGGAGAGGGGTGATATGCATGTTCTTAGTGACTTCCCAGAATCTGAACAAAACTTTTAATTCAACAAGTGTCAGCAATCTGTAACTAGGTTGAAAGTACTTATGTACTTATGCATCTGTCCTGCTCTGTCTTAAAATTACCTCAGGTTCACAGTTTTAATGTTTAACGCTTGATATTCCCTTCTGAGCTGGGGGTGCTATCATTTTCATAGTTTCTCTGAGGACAAGCAGGCTGCTTGTTCTCACGACTGGGTTGACGTCCACGGCAGCCCCCACCAACCGGAAGAAAGCTTCGCGGGCAGTCCCGCACGCAAGGCACGCCCACCGCGCATACGCGGCCGTCTTCCCGCCCGTGCGCGACCGTTCCCGCTCAGTTTTTTTCTATTCTGCGCTGGAGAGAGACGTGTTATCGTCTCTCTCTCTGTCAGCCCCGGAAACCGGATTGTGGCCTAGCCGCGGCTTTTTTCTCTTCGCGTACGCATTCGCGTATTTTTTCTTTCTATCGCTTTAAAAAAAAAAAAGGTGTCCTCGTCGTTCTTAGCCGCGAGGGCGCTTCGTTGTGGCCTTGTGGCCGCGCGGTCGTTTTCTTTTTGGGTGTGCTTTTCACCGCCACCATCGACGACTTTGACTTCGCCGACGCAATTTTTCCGTCTGTCCTCGAAGGTCCCGAGCGGATTCAAAAAGTGTGGTCGGTGCTGCCAGCAGATCTCGCAAACCGATACCCATGCTTGGTGCCTCCAGTGCCTCGGCCCGGAGCATAATACCAAGATGTGCACCTTGTGTCTCGGCTTAAGGAAGCGGACACAGGTAGCGAGGCAAGTTCTTCGGGACCGTCTTTTCGGAACTTGCGCCGGCCCTTCGACATCGACTTCGACGGCATCGGTGTCGACGGCCGGATCTTCGGTACCGATGTCGATGAAATCGGCGCCGACTCTGGCACCTACCCCAGGAGTACAGGTACCGTTGGCCCACCGGCCTGCCGGTGACGGCGGGGGTGAGCGGCCGCACGGGCAGTCGGCCCCGGCCACTCCCTCTACCCAGGGCCAGCGGGACCGAACCCTGTCGGATCTGATTCCTCAAGGCCGGGGGGGTTCTACCTCCTCTTCGTCTCTGCCGCCGAGCGCCGATGACGGGCATCGAAAGAAAGCAAAGAAACACCGTCATCGGTCGTCCACGGCGCACGGGACTCCCAGCTCCGGTACCTCGAGGGAGGACTCGACGCCCAGGAAGCGGCAGTGCCGAGAGGACCGTTCCCCCTCAGTTGAAGAGGTGTTGCTACGTCAGTCCGCGGGTACTTCGGTACCGTCTCCTGGACCCAAGCAGCTTCCGGCACCAACACCCACACCGGCCCCCCTGCCTTTCCCGACAGCGGGCCTTGACGAGTGCCTCCGAGCCATCCTTCCGGGGATTCTGGAAGGGCTGATGCGCCAGGCTCTGCTGGCACCGGGGGTGCTTGCGCCCCCGGCGCCATTGATGGAGGCGCCGGTGTGCTCTAGCCCGATGCCGAGGCCTCCGACGCCGACGCCGCTTGAATACCTTCTGCACTTATCAGAGTCTGGTCTCAAGACCAACTCAGTAAGGAATCACCTTAGCGCGATTAGTGCTTACCATCATCGTGTAGAGGGTAAAGCCATCTCTGGAGAGCCTTTAGTCATTCGATTCATGAGAGGCTTGCTTTTGTCAAGGCCCCCTGTCAAGCCTCCTGCAGTGTCATGGGATCTCAACGTCGTCCTCACCCAGCTGATGAAACCTCCTTTTGAGCCACTGAATTCATGCCATCTGAAGTACTTGACGAAGGTCATTTTCTTGGTGGCAGTTACTTCAGCTCGTAGAGTCAGTGAGCTTCAAGCCATGGTAGCTCATGCTCCTTATACCAAATTTCATTATAACAGAGTAGTACTCCGCACTCACCCTAAGTTCCTGCCAAAGGTGGTGTCGGAGTTCCATCTTAACCAGTCAATTGTCTTGCCAACATTCTTTCCCAGACCACATACCCGCCCTGCTGAACGTCAGTTGCACACATTGGACTGCAAGCGAGCGTTGGCCTTCTATCTGGAGCGGACACAGCCCCACAGACAGTCCGCCCAATTGTTTATTTCTTTCGACCCCAATAGGAAGGGGGTCGCTGTCGGGAAACGCACCATCTCCAATTAGCTAGCAGATTGCATTTCCTTCACTTACGCCCAGGCTGGGCTGACTCTTGAGGGTCATGTCACGGCTCATAGTGTCAGAGCCATGGCAGCGTCAGTGGCCCACTTGAAGTCAGCCACTATTGAAGAGATGTGCAAGGCTGCGACGTGGTCATCTGTCCACACATTCACATCATATTACTGCCTCCAGCAGGACACCCGACGCGACAGTCGGTTCGGGCAGTCGGTGCTGCAGAATCTGTTTGGGGTTTGAATCCAACTCCACCCTCCAGGACCCGATATATTCTGTTCAGGCTGCACTCTCACTTAGTTGTTCTTCGTAGGTCAATTTCTGTTATGCCCTCCCCGTTGCGAGGTTCAATTGACCTGGGTTCTTGTTTTGAGTGAGCCTGAGAGCTAGGGATACCCCAGTCGTGAGAACAAGCAGCCTGCATCATTCCTTTGCTTGTCATTCAACTGAGCGGGAACGGTCGCGCACGGGCGGGAAGACGGCCGCGCATGCGTGGAGGGCGTGCCCTGCGTGCGGGACCCCCTGCGAAGTTTTCTTCTGGTTGGTGGGGGCTGCCGTGGACGTCAACCCAGTCGTGAGAACAATCAGCCTGCTGTCCTCGGAGAACACCTGCTACAGGTATGTATCATTCGCTACATCCTTAATATCATCAACATCATATTCAGTGATGCATCCAAGGGGGCGGGGAGTGGGCATGACTTGGATATGGTTTGGGTGATGATATTATCAAATGGGGTGGGGGAGTGGGCTTGGCTTGGGCGTGTCCTGAATGGCTAAAAACCTGCAAGTTGGCATGTCACCTGTCAAAATCAATTAATTTTGACAAATACAGATGAGGTACACTACTGTTGGAATAGGGATTAGGGGCTACCTATAACTGTACAACAGTGAAAACTAATTGTCCCTCTTGAAGCTACAGACTTTATCGACTAACTGCAGAGAATGTCTCTTTGCTCTGCTCTAAGCATCAAAATCAGTATAAGCAAATGGTTTGTAGTACTGTAAATGTTTATTCTCCGAGGACAAGCAGGCTGCTTGTTCTCATGACTGGGTGACGTCCGCGGCAGCCCCCACCAACCGGAAGAAGCTTCGCGGGCGGTCCGCACGCAGGGCACGCCCACCGCGCATGCGCGGCCGTCTTCCCGCCCGTGCGTGACCGTTCCCGCCAGTCTTTTCTTTTCCGCGCCTGGAGAGAGTCGTGTTTACCCGCTCTCTCTTAGTCAGCCCCGGAAAACCGTCGAGTGTTCGCGAACCTTCGTTATTTTTTCAGTTCCTTCATTGCGTGTTCCACAAAGCTTTTTTCTTTCTAAAAAAAAAAAAAAAAGGAACGCGCTGTGTTTTTCCCTCGTTTCTAGCGGGGGCGTCGCGTTGCGGCCTTGTGGCCGCGCGGTCGAGTTATTTTTCGAGGTGTGATTTTACCGCCACCATCGACGACTTTGATTTCGCCGACGCGATTTTTCCGTCGATGTCCTCGAAGGTCCCGAGTGGATTTAAGAAGTGTGGTCGGTGCGGCTGGCCTATCTCGCAGACCGACACCCACGCTTGGTGCCTCCAGTGCCTCGGGCCGGAGCACGATACCAAGTCGTGTACTTTGTGTCTTGGTCTCCGGAAACGGACTCAAGTTGCGAGGCAAGTTCTTCAGGACCGTCTTTTTGGAACTTGCGCCGGCCCCTCGACGTCGACCTCGATGGCATCGGTATCGACGGCCGGCTCTTCAGTACCGGTATCGATGTCCGCGAAATCGGCACCGATGGCATCGACCCCAGGAGTACAGGTCCCGTCGGCCCGCCGGTCCTCCGGTGACGGTAGGGGTGAGAGGCCGCGTGGGAAATCGGCCCCGGTCACTCCCTCTGCTCATGGCCCGCGGGACCGAACCCTGTCTGACCCGGCCCCTCGAGACCGAGGGGGATCGACCTCCTCCTCCTTCATTCCACCTGGCGCCGATGACGGGCACCGCAAAAAATCAAAGAAGCACCGTCATCGGTCGCCATCGATGCATCCGGGCCCCGGCGCCGGAGAGGAGTCGACGCCGAATAAGCATCAGCGCCGAGAGGAAAGGTCCCCCTCGGTAGTGGAGGTACCGACGCGTCAGGGTCCCAGCACTTCGGTGCAGTCTCCTGGACCCGAGCAGCTTCCGGCACCGACGCCTCTACTGCCCCCCCCCCCCCGTCTTTCCTGGCAGCGGGCCTGGACGAGTGCCTCCGAGCCATCCTTCCGGGGATCCTGGAAGGGCTGATGCGCCAGGCTGTGCCGGCGCCGGGGGTGCTTGCGCCCTCGGCGCCGTTGACTGTGGCGCCGGCGAGCTCTAGCCCGGTGCCGAGGCCTTCACCCCGACGCCGCTTGCGGCGCCGGTCTCGACCGCCACGCAGGTGGAGTCCCCGTCGACGTCGATGGAGGGAGCTTCGTCCCCGCCGGCGCGGGAGTCCACCGCTCGACGACACTGAGGCCTCGGTGCCTCGACGTCGAGCCGTGCCCGGTTGAGGACTCAGCTGCATGAGATTTTGTCCGATACCGAGGAAGAGGCCTCGTGGAGGGAGGAGGAGGACCCCAGATATTTCTCCTCAGAGGAGTCTGTGGGCCTTCCCTCCGACCCCACGCCTTCACCAGAGAGGAAGCTCTCGCCTCCTGAGAGCCTCTCCTTTGCCTCCTTCGTCAGGGATATGTCTATTTGCATTCCCTTTCCCGTGGTCTCTATGGATGAGCCGAGGGCTGAGATGCTCGAGGTCCTCGACTATCCATCACCACCTAGAGAGTCCTCCACGGTGCCGTTGCACAATGTCCTCAAAGAGACACTGCTTCGGAACTGGATGCGACCATTATCTAATCCCACCATCCCCAAGAAAGCAGTGTCCCAGTACAGAATCCACTCGGACCCAGAGTTAATGCGGTCCCAACTGCCTCATGACTCGGCGGTCGTGGATTCTGCTCTCAAGAGGGCACAGAGTTCGAGGGATACCGCCTCGGCGCCCCCGGGGCGGGAGTCTCGCACTCTGGACTCGTTTGGGAGGAAGGCCTACCAATCTTCCATGCTCGTGACCCGCATCCAGTCTTACCAGCTCTACACGAGCATCCACATGCGGAACAATGTGAAGCAACTGGCGGACCTGGTTGACAAGCTCCCGCCGGAGCAGTCCAGGCCTTTTCAGGAGGTGGTCAGGCAGCTGAAGGCGTGCAGAAAGTTCCTGTCCAGGGGTATCTATGACACCTGTGACGTGGCATCTCGTGCTGTGGCCCAAGGTATAGTGATGCGCAGGCTCTCATGGCTGCGTGCCTCTGACCTGGACAACCGCACCCAGCAGAGACTGGCTGACGTCCCTTGCCGGGGGGATAATATTTTTGGTGAGAAGGTCGAGCAGCTGGTGGACCAACTGCATCAGCGGGAAACCGCCCTCGACAAGCTCTCCCACCGGGCGCCTTCAGCATCCACCTCAGCAGGTGGACGTTTTTCCAGGGCCCGGCAGGCTGCACCCTATGCTTTTACCAAGCGTAGGTACACCCAGCTGGCCCGAAGGCCTCGTCAGGCACAGGGACAGCCCCAGCGCACTCGTTCTCGTCAACAGCGTGCACCTAAGCAGCCCCCTGCGCCTCCACAGCAAAAGCCGGGGACGGGCTTTTGACTGGATCCATGGGAACATAGCAGCCCTCAAAGTGTCCGTACCGGACGATCTGCCGGTCGGAGGGAGGTTAAAATTTTTTCACCAAAGGTGGCCTCTTATAACCTCCATCCAGTGGGTTCTCCAAATAGTGCGGTGCGGATACGCCCTGAATTTGGCCTCCCTGCCACCAAATTGTCCTCCGGGAGCTCAATCCTTCAGCTCCCATCACAAGCAGGTACTTGCAGAGGAACTCTCCGCCCTTCTCAGCGCCAATGCGGTCGAGCCCGTACCACCCGGGCAGGAAGGGCAGGGATTCTATTCCAGGTACTTCCTTGTGGAAAAGAAAACAGGGGGGATGCGTCCCATCCTAGACCTGAGAGGCCTGAACAAATTCTTGGTCAAAGAAAAGTTCAGGATGCTTTCCTTGGGCACCCTTCTGCCAATGATTCAGAAAAACGATTGGCTATGTTCCCTGGATTTAAAGGACGCATCCACTCACATCCCGATACTGCCAGCTCACAGACAGTATCTCAGATTCCGCCTGGGCACACGGCACTTTCAGTATTGTGTGCTGCCCTTTGGGCTCGCCTCTGCCCCACGGGTGTTTACAAAGTGCCTCGTGGTGGTGGCGGCGTATCTACGCAAACTGGGAGTGCACGTGTTCCCATATCTCGACGATTGGCTGGTCAAGAACACCTCCGAGGCAGGAGCTCTCCGGTCCATGCAGTGCACTATTCACCTCCTGGAGCTGCTGGGGTTTGTGATAAATTACCCAAAGTCCCATCTCCAGCCAGCCCAGTCTCTGGAATTTATAGGAGCTCTGCTGAATACTCAGACGGCTCAGGCCTTCCTTCCCGAAGCGAGGGCCAACAACCTCCTGTCCCTGGCTTCCCAGACCAGAGCGTCTCAGCAGATCACAGCTCGGCAGATGTTGAGACTTCTGGGTCATATGGCCTCCACAGTTAATGTGACTCCCATGGCTTGTCTTCACATGAGATCTGCTCAATGGACCCTAGCTTCCCAGTGGTTTCAAGCCACCGGGAATCTAGAAGATGTCATCCGCCTCTCCACCAGTTGCCGCACTTCACTGCACTAGTGGACCATTCGGACCAATTTGACCCTGGGACGTCCATTCCAAATTCCACAGCCCACGAAAGTGCTGACAATGGATGCATCTCGCCTGGGGTGGGGAGCTCATGTCGATGGGCTTCACACCCAGGGACTGTGGTCCCTCCAGGAAAAGGATCTTCAGATCAACCTTTTGGAGCTCCGAGCGATCTGGAACGCACTGAAGGCTTTCAGAGATCGGCTGTCTTGTCAAATTATCCAAATTCGGACAGACAATCAGGTTGCAATGTATTACGTCAACAAGCAGGGGGGCACCGGATCTCGCCCCCTGTGTCAGGAAGCCGTCGGGATGTGGCGTTGGGCTTGCCAGTTCGGCATGCTCCTCCCAGCCACGTACCTGGCAGGCGTAAACAACAGTCTGGCCGACAGACTGAGCAGAGTCATGCAACCGCACGAGTGGTCGCTCCATTCCAGAGTGGTACGCAAGATCTTCCGAGAGTGGGGCACCCCCTCGGTGGACCTTTTCACCTCTCAGACCAACCACAAGCTGCCTCTGTTCTGTTCTAGACTTCAGACACACGGCAGGCTAGCGTCGGATGCCTTTCTCCTTCATTGGGGGACCGGCCTCCTGTATGCTTATCCTCCCATACCTTTGGTGGGGAAGACCTTACTGAAGCTCAAGCAAGACCACGGCACCATGATTCTGATCGCGCCCTTTTGGCCCCGTCAGATCTGGTTCCCTCTTCTTCTGGAGTTGTCCTCAGAAGAACCGTGGAGATTGGAGTGTTTTCCGACTCTCATTTCGCAGAACGACGGAGCGTTGCTGCACCCCAACCTTCAGTCTCTGGCTCTCACGGCCTGGATGTTGAGGGCGTAGACTCCGCTGCGTTGGGTCTGTCTGAGGGTGTCTCCCGTATCTTGATTGCCTCTAGGAAGGATTCCACTAAAAATAGTTACTTTTTCAAGTGGAGGAGGTTTGTCGTTTGGTGTGAGAGCAAGGCCCTAGAACCTCGTTCTTGCCCTGCACAGAACCTGCTTGAATACCTTCTGCACTTATCAGAGTCTGGCCTCAAGACCAACTCAGTAAGGAATCACCTTAGTGCGATTAGTGCTTACCATTATCGTGTGGAAGGTAAAACCATCTCTGGAGAGCCTTTAGTCGTTCGATTCATGAGAGGCTTGCTTTTGTCAAAGCCCCCTATCAAGCCTTCTGCAGTATCATGGGATCTCAACGTCGTCCTCACCCAGCTGATGAAACCTCCTTTTGAGCCACTGAATACCTGCCATCTGAAGTACTTGACCTGGAAGGTCATTTTCTTGGTGGCAGTTACTTCAGCTCGTAGGGTCAGTGAGCTTCAAGCCCTGGTAGCTCATGCTCCATATACCAAATTTCATCACAACAGAGTAGTACTCCGCACCCACCCAAAGTTCCTGCTGAATGTGGTGTCGGAGTTCCGTCTTAACCAGTCAATTGTCTTGCCAACATTCTTCCCCAGGCCGCATACCCGCCCTGCTGAACGTCAGTTGCACACATTGGACTGCAAGAGAGCATTGGCCTTCTACTTGGAGCGGACACAGCCCCACAGACAGTCCGCCCAATTGTTTGTTTCTTTCGACCCTAACAGGCTAGGTGTCACTGTCGGGAAACGCACCATCTCCAATTGGCTAGCAGATTGCATTTCCTTCACTTACGCCCAGGCTAGGCTGGCTCTTGAGGGTCATGTCACGGCTCATAGTGTTAGAGCCATGGCAGCGTCAGTGGCCCACTTGAAGTCAGCCACTATTGAAGAGATCTGCAAAGCTGCGACGTGGTCATCTGTCCACACATTCACATCATATTACTGCCTCCAGCAGGATACCTGACGCGACAGTCGGTTCGGGCAGTCGGTGCTGCAGAATCTGTTTGGGGTGTAAATCCAACTCCACCCTCCAGGACCCGCATTTATTCTGGTCAGGCTGCACTCTCAGTTAGTTGTTCTTCGTAGGTCAATTTTCTGTTGTATTCTCGCCATTGCGAGGTTCAATTGACCTGGGTTCTTGTTTTGAGTGAGCCTGAGAGCTAGGGATACCCCAGTCGTGAGAACAAGCAGCCTGCTTGTCCTCGGAGAAAGTGAATGATACATACCTGTAGCAGGTGTTCTCCGAGGACAGCAGGCTGATTGTTCTCACCTACCCTCCCTCCTCCCCTTTTGAGTTGCGTTTTCATCATTTTTGCTTGTCATTCAACTGACGGGAACGGTCACGTACGGGCGGGAAGACGGCCGCGCATGCGCGGTGGGCGTGCCCTGCGTGCGGACCGCCTGCGAAGCTTCTTCCGGTTGGTGGGGGCTGCCGCGGACGTCACCCTATCGTGAGAACAATCAGCCTGCTGTCCTCGGAGAACACCTGCTACAGGTATGTATCATTCACTGTCTGTGGTAAGCTGGTTCCTGCTTTGTTTGTTTAGTTTCCCTTTACTCAGTGTTAACCCTTTATGTGCAGAGCTTGGTATTGGCCTTCTGTAAGCCCTGCCTCTGTTAGGTAGCCGTTCTGTCTGTGGTAAGCTCGTTCCTGCTTTGTTTGTTTAATTTCCCTTTACTCAGTGTTAACCCTTTATGTGCATTGGTTTGTATTTGCCTTCTTTGAGCACTGCCTCTGTTAGGCAGCCTGTCTCTGGTGTCTGCCTTATCCCTTTCGGTACTCTTGTGTGCCTGCTTCTTTCCTGTCCTTATTTGAAAGCAGCCTTTTCCTTCAGCTTGTTTTTTTCCCTGTTTAGCCATTCCTGTGGAGCTTCGCTCTTGTAGAGTCCGTGTCTATAGTGTCCCATTCTGTCCCCGGCTTTCCCTTTTTCCCTGTGGGCTTTGCCCTCCGCTACCTTTCTGTGTAGCCTTTGTTTGCATTCTCTCCCTCTGGTCATAGTCTGTATCCACCAGTTTTTGTCTGTCGCCCTTACCTTTGTATCACTAGCTAGCGCTGTGTGCGTTGCATGAGCTCCAGTCCCTTCGAGGACCCTTCATTGTTCTTTTCCCTTCCCTAGTGTATGACTCGGTTCCAGTTTGGCCGTGAGGCCCATATGCTTGGTCTCTGTACGAGTGTGTTCCGGATTGGCCTTGCGGCTTGCCTGAGTGGTCTATCTCCCCTTTCTGGTGGTGCTTGTTGATTGTCCTGAGTGTGCAGGGCTTTGTGGCCTGTGGTATTGCTTAGCGCCTGTTTGGTCTACCCTAGGCTTTGGCCAAGGTCCTTCCTAAGCCTAATCCTAGGCACAAGGGCTCACGATCAGATTAACAATTAGTTAGCCAATTATTTGGGTACATCTCTGGTGCCAAGATGCATGCCACATCTGGGAGCCATTGTGCACTTCCTATGAAATAGACCATCATGTGCTATAGCCTGCACAGTGCTGAGATGGTAGACAACATGGCAGCACCAAGGAGAAGTGGTTTAAGGAGGCCCAACTTCTTTTTCATTGAGTTACGGCTCCTAGTGAGGGAGGTGGAGAGGCACTATGACATTCTATATGGAGAGGCTGGATCTAGGGTCAGCACCAAGATCAAGATGGCTCGGTGGAGAGGCATTTGTGAATGCTGCAACTCCATCTAACACCAGAACTATGATGTTGATGACCTGAAGAAGAAATGGCAGAATGTGCTGCAGAGCCCACAAAAAGCAAGCTGCTTGGCATTGGTAGGGCCATGAAAACTCCAAAGCTGTCAACCCCCTGTTCCCCACCTTGAGAGGGAAGCAGCAGAAGACAAGACCAGTGGGTGGAGGATGCTGCTCCGTCCACACAGCAGGATCCTGGCCTGCACGCAGCACCACTACAAGCAGCAGTGGCTCCTGGGCAGGAGAGATTAGCATCATCATTCCCACTTGAAGATACTGGAGAGAAGGAAGAAGAGAAAGTCACATTAAGGGAGCAACTTGGAGACCTGACTTCTATAGAGGAAGAGGTTGAGGAGGAAGACCTGCTGGAGAAGACTAGTGAAATCAGACTGCAGCTCGAGGAGGCCAACCCAGAAGACAAGCCAGTTCGTGATTCCAGCACCCCTGAGCAAAAAGATGAACTTTAATGCTTTTTAATGTATTTATAAATGACCTAGAGATGGGAATAACTAGTGAGGTAATTAAATTCGCCGATGACACAAAATTATTCAGGGTCGTCAAGTCGCAGGAGGAATGTGAACGATTACAGGAGGACCTTGCGAGACTGGGAGAATGGGCGTGCAAGTGGCAGATGAAGTTCAATGTTGACAAGTGCAAAGTGATGCATGTGGGTAAGAGGAACCCGAATTATAGCTACGTCTTGCAAGGTTCCGCGTTAGGAGTTACGGATCAAGAAAGGGATCTGGGTGTCGTCGTCGATGATACGCTGAAACCTTCTGCTCAGTGTGCTGCTGCGGCTAGGAAAGCGAATAGAATGTTGGGTGTTATTAGGAAGGGTATGGAGTCCAGGTGTGCGGATGTTATAATGCCGTTGTATCGCTCCATGGTGCGACCGCACCTGGAGTATTGTGTTCAGTACTGGTCTCCGTATCTCAAAAAAGATATAGTAGAATTGGAAAAGGTACAGCGAAGGGCGACGAAAATGATAGTGGGGATGGGACGACTTTCCTATGAAGAGAGGCTGAGAAGGCTAGGGCTTTTCAGCTTGGAGAAGAGACGGCTGAGGGGAGATATGATAGAAGTGTATAAAATAATGAGTGGAATGGATCGGGTGGATGTGAAGCGACTGTTCACGCTATCCAAAAATACTAGGACTAGAGGGCATGAGTTGAAGCTACAGTGTGGTAAATTTAAAACGAATCGGAGAAAATTTTTCTTCACCCAACGTGTAATTAGACTCTGGAATTCATTGCCGGAGAACGTGGTACGGGCGGTTAGCTTGACGGAGTTTAAAAAGGGGTTAGATAGATTCCTAAAGGACAAGTCCATAGACCGCTATTAAATGGACTTGGAAAAATTCCGCATTTTTAGGTATAACTTGTCTGGAATGTTTTTACGTTTGGGGAGCGTGCCAGGTGCCCTTGACCTGGATTGGCCACTGTCGGTGACAGGATGCTGGGCTAGATGGACCTTTGGTCTTTCCCAGTATGGCACTACTTATGTACTTATATCTGCAGACTGGCTAATAATAACTCTGACTAGAATGCCTGCTCAGGAAGGAAGTCCATGACCTCTGCAGGGATATTTAGATTTGAGAGACACTGTAGTACCAGTACTTTCAGACCTTGTTAGTGAGTTTAGGACCCTGAATGTGACCCTGGCTTCCTATCTCCTCCAGCTGATTGAGCAGTCAAGGTCGCCAGGCACACCCTCTTCCTATGTGCGCCCCACCCCCTCTTCTCTCTGCCTTGCTGCACCACTACATATGTCAGCAGGAACATTAGGGGTAATCCTTTTTGGCATTTCACATTTTTTGTTCATTTATCACCAGTGCACTGTTATTGATATTTTATACAATAAATGCCTTCACTCACCTAGTAAATTGTGTCTACATGAGTTGATTTCACATAGCCACAGCAACACTGCAGGACTTGAGGGGTTATTTCTTCCCACCCTTAATCAGCTTCTCCACACCCTCATCACCTTATACCTGTGTTGGGATATCTTGTGTAGGTTCAGGCATGTACTGCCAGATTGTGCACATGCAGCAGGTCATGAATATATTACATGCCGTTGCTGGAATGTAGAGCATTTTGCCCTCAGACCTGTCCAGTTACCTGAATCAGGATTTCAGATTCCAAAATTAATGCCATGGTCCTCATGTGGGCTTCATTATAGCAGTGCTCTGGGCCACGCGCTGGATGCACTATGGGTGTCATTAGCCATGTTCGTAGTGGATAGCCTTGGTCACCTGCAGGGTGGAATGATGAGACATGCATAACAATGTTAGCATGCTGTACTGTGGCTTGGCAGCACACAGCATGACAGAGCTTGGCAACTATGTGAGTTGCATGCTCCTGATCTGATGAGGGTAGGGGTCAGGGCTGGTCAAACCCAGTAAGCGGGGTAAGCACCGCAGGAGGGCGCCACTGCGGTGCTGTGCCGCCATACCACGCCACCCTTGGGGGTTTAAATCTTTTATTTACCTCCGTCCCAGCGTCCGCATCATTTCAAAGCCCTGCCCGTCTCTAGCCTTCCCTCCCTTCGTGAGTTCGTTCCCGCAGAGTCCCGCCTTCTGACGTCATTTCCTCGAGGGCAGGACTCTGCGGGAATGAACTCACGAAGGGAGGGAAGGCTAGAGATGGGCAGGGCTTTGAAATGACGCGGCCGCTGGGACGGAGGTAAATTAAAAAAAAAGACTTAAACCACGCAGGGTGGCAAGAAGAAAAAGAGGGATGTTGGGGGGAGAAGAAGGCGGGCAGGTGGGCATAAATGGGAGGGGGATGGAGGCGAAGGAGAATTGCTGGACAGGGGCAGGGTGAGAGAAGAGAGAAAGGATATGGGGGGGGGGGGGGCGCCAGAGACCCTAGGACAGGCCCTGGTAGGGGTAGAGTGTAACAATGCTGCAGCTATGAGTGAGAGTGTGTATTGTCAGCCACCTGCCTGTTACCCTGCCACACTCAAAACAGTCATTTATTCCAGATTAGCGCAATATATATGAATCATGACATGACCTGGGGTAGTGTGCCTAGACACCTGTTATAATATTTTCTACTTTTATTTATTATCTGTTAGGGCTGCATTTTGATTAGCCCTCTATTGCCCAGAGTTACAATCAGCAGTAGAGAAAATACATAAATAATATATCTTTAATCATGTGATTAATCATGATTACAAATTTTAATCAAAACGCAACCTAAAAAGAATTAAAAGAATAAAATGAAAAGATAAGAGCTACAAATTACCAATTGAACAATTACAAATTAAAGAATCTAAAATAGCATGCAGAATAGCTATAAACAGCTTACAGTTTTCACACCATACTTCTAAGCAAGTCTATTATACCTTGAGTATTTATTATTTATTACACTTAGATTATTTATTATTATTATTTATTATTTGCTTTTAGTAAAATTTGGATGTTCTTTTTATGGTCCTAACTGGATTTATATTGTATGTAGGTTTTCAGCATAGTTGTTTCGAATTTGATTTATATCTGACTAACATTTGCTGCCCCTGAATCAGCCTGCTACAGGCGAAACATGACCACATTGGACTATTTTAATAAATTTTGCTCTTCTTCATCTTCTTGATCCATTGACAAAATACAGAGTACAACCATAAGTCATGTTAAGCTTCAGTTACTGCATCACTCATTGGTGGTTGAATCTGCAGTAAAAAAAAAAAGCTAGAATTCTAAAAAATAGTTTAATATTCCTCTACAAAAGAATCCAATGTTGCTGAATATGATGGTCAAAAGGATGTTCCAGAATATAATGTTGAACGATGGAATAGCTGTTCTTCTCCGAGGACAAGCAGGCTGCTTGTTCTCACGACTGGGTGACGTCCGCGGCAGCCCCCACCAACCGGAAATAAGCTTCGCGGGACGGTCGACACGCAGGGCACGCCCACCGCGCATGCGCGGCCGTCTTCCCGCCCGTGCGCGACCGCTCCCGCCAGTTACTTTTTTTCCGCGACTGAGAGAGTTGTGTTTTCCCCTCTCTCTCGTTTCAGCCGCCGGATTTTTTCGACCGCGTTTACGCGGATCGTCGCTTTTGGCCTGTTCGGCCTCTTCTTCTTCTTCTTTCTCTTTTTTAAAAAAAAAAAAAAAAAAAAAAAAAAAGAATTTTGCGCGTGTGGAGCGCGCGCTCCTTCTTTTCCCTCGCTTTCTAGCGGGGACGCCTCGTTGCGGCCTAGTGGCCGCTCGGTCGGTTTCAGTTTTCGTGGTGTGATTTTAGCCACCATTGCCGACTTTGACTTCGCCGACGCGATTTTTCCGTCGATGTCCTCGAAGGTCCCGAGTGGATTTAAAAAGTGTGGTCGCTGCGGCCGGCCGATCTCGCAGACCGACACCCACGCTTGGTGCCTCCAGTGCCTCGGGCCGGAGCACAATCTCAAGTCGTGCGTTTTGTGTCTCGGTCTCCGGAAACGGACTCAGGTTGCGAGGCAAGTTCTGCGGGACCGTCTTTTTGGAACTTGCGCCGGCCCCTCGACGTCGACCTCGACGGCATCGGTATCGAAGACCGGTTCTTCGGTACCGGTATCGATGCCCGAGACATCGGCACCGATGGCAGCGACCCCAGGAGAACAGGTCCCGTCGGCCCGCCGGTCCGCCGGCGAGAGTGGGGTAGAGAGACCGCGTGGGCAGTCGGCCCCGGTCACTCCCTCAACTCGTGAGCCACGGGACCGAACCCTGTCGGACCCGGTACCCGAGACCGAGGGGGATCGACCTCCTCCTCCTCCATGCCCTCCGGCACCGGTGACGTGCACCGGAAAAAAGACAAGAAGCGCCGTCACCGGGAGCCCTCGGTGCACCCTGAAGAGGAGTCGACGCCGAAGCGTCATCGCAGAGAGGAGAGATCTCCGTCGGTGGTGGAGGTACCGACGCGTCGGGGTTCCGGCACCTCGGTGCCGTCTCCTGGCCCCCAGCAGCTTCCGGCACCGACACCCTTACCGGCCCCACCGCCTTTCCCGGCAGCGGGCCTGGACGAGTGCCTCAGAGCCATCCTTCCGGGGATCCTGGAAGGGCTGATGCGCCAGGCTGTGCCGGCGCCGGGGGTGCTTGCGCCCTCGGCGCCGATGACTGTGGCGCCGGCGAGCTCTAGCCCGGCGCCGGGGCAGTCGACACCGCCGCCGCTTGCGGTGCCGGTCTCGACAGCCACGCAGGTGGAGTCCCCGTCGACGTCGATGGAGGGAGCCCCGTCCCCGCCGGCGCGGGAGTCCACCGCTCGACGACACCGAGACCTCGGTGCCTCGACGTCGAGCCGGGCCCGGTACCGGACGCAGCTACATGAGCTAATGTCCGATACCGAGGATGAGGACTCGTGGGGGGAAGAGGAGGACCCGAGATATTTCTCCTCAGAGGAGTCTACGGGCCTTCCCTCGGACCCCACGCCGTCACCGGAGAGGAAGCTCTCACCTCCTGAGAGTCTCTCCTTTGCCTCCTTTGTGCGGGATATGTCTATAAGCATTCCCTTTCCCGTGGTCTCTGTGGAAGAGCCGAGGGCCGAGATGCTCGAGGTCCTCGACTATCCATCACCACCTAGAGAGTCCTCCACGGTACCGCTGCACAATGTCCTGAAGGAGACGCTGCTCCGGAACTGGGTGCGACCACTAACTAATCCCACCATTCCCAAGAAAGCAGAGTCCCAGTACAGGATCCACTCTGACCCAGAGCTCATGCGGCCCCAGTTGCCCCATGACTCAGCGGTCGTGGATTCTGCTCTCAAGAGGGCACGGAGTTCGAGGGATACCGCCTCGGCGCCCCCGGGGCGGGAGTCTCGCACTCTGGACTCATTTGGGAGGAAGGCCTACCAATCCTCCATGCTCGTGACCCGCATCCAATCTTACCTGCTCTATATGAGCATCCACATGCGGACCAATGTGCAACAGCTGGCGGACCTGGTCGATAAGCTCCCGCCGGAGCAGTCCAGGCCTTATCAGGAGGTGGTCAGGCAGCTGAAGGCGTGCAGAAAGTTCCTGTCCAGGGGGATTTTTGACACCTGTGACGTGGCATCTCGTGCTGCGGCCCAAGGTATAGTGATGCGCAGGCTCTCATGGCTGCGTGCCTCTGACCTGGACAACCGCACCCAGCAGAGACTGGCTGACGTCCCTTGCCGGGGGGATAACATTTTCGGTGAGAAGGTCGAGCAGATGGTGGACCAACTGCATCAGCGGGAAACCGCTCTCGACAAGCTCTCCCACCGGGCGCCTTCAGCACCCGCCCCCACGGGTGGGCGTTTTTCCCGGGCACGGCAGGCTGCACCCTATTCTTTTGCAAAGCGTAGATACAACCAGCCGGCCCGAAGGCCTCGCCAGGCACAGGGACAGCCCCAGCGCGCTCGTTCTCGTCAACAGCGTGCGCCTAAGCAGCCCCCTGCGCCTCCACAGCAAAAGCCGGGGACGGGCTTTTGACTGGATCCACGGGAACATAGCCGCCCTACAAGTGTCCGTACCGGACGATCTGCCGGTCGGAGGGAGGTTAAAATTTTTTCACCAAAGGTGGCCTCTCATAACCTCCGACCAGTGGGTTCTCCAAATAGTGCGGTGCGGATACGCCCTGAATTTGGCCTCCCTGCCTCCAAATTGTCCTTCGGGAGCTCAGTCTTTCAGCTCCCTTCACAAGCAGGTACTTGCAGAGGAACTCTCCGCCCTTCTCAGCGCCAATGCGGTCGAGCCCGTACCACCCGGGCAGGAAGGGCAGGGATTCTATTCCAGGTACTTCCTTGTGGAAAAGAAAACAGGGGGGATGCGTCCCATCCTAGACCTGAGAGGCCTGAACAAATTCCTGGTCAAAGAAAAGTTCAGGATGCTTTCCTTGGGCACCCTTCTGCCAATGATTCAGAAAAACGATTGGCTATGTTCCCTGGATTTAAAGGACGCATACACTCACATCCCGATACTGCCAGCTCACAGACAGTATCTCAGATTCCGCCTGGGCGCACGGCACTTTCAGTATTGTGTGCTGCCCTTTGGGCTCGCCTCTGCCCCACGAGTGTTTACAAAGTGCCTCGTGGTGGTGGCGGCGTATCTACGCAAGCTGGGAGTGCACGTGTTCCCATATCTCGACGATTGGCTGGTCAAGAGCACCTCGGAGGCAGGAGCCCTCCGGTCCTTGCAGTGCACTATTCAACTTCTGGAGCTGCTGGGGTTTGTGATCAATTACCCAAAGTCCCATCTCCAGCCTACTCAGTCTCTGGAATTCATAGGAGCGCTGCTGAATACCCAGACGGCTCAGGCCTACCTTCCCGAAGCGAGGGCTACCAATCTCTTGGCCCTGGCTTCGCAGACCAGAGCGTCTCAGCAGATCACAGCTCGGCAGATGTTGAGACTTCTGGGTCATATGGCCTCCACAGTTCATGTGACTCCCATGGCTCGTCTTCACATGAGATCTGCTCAATGGACCCTAGCTTCCCAGTGGTTTCAAGCCACCGGGAATCTAGAAGATGTCATCCGCCTCTCCACCAGTTGCCGCACTTCACTGCTCTGGTGGACCATCCGGACCAATTTGACCCTGGGACGTCCATTCCAAATTCCGCAGCCCACGAAAGTGCTGACGACGGATGCATCTCGCCTGGGGTGGGGAGCCCATGTCGATGGGCTCCACACTCAGGGTCTGTGGTCCCTCCAGGAAAAGGATCTGCAGATCAACCTCCTGGAGCTCCGAGCGATCTGGAACGCACTGAAGGCTTTCAGAGATCGGCTGTCCTGTCAAATTATCCAAATTCGGACAGACAATCAGGTTGCAATGTATTACGTCAACAAGCAGGGGGGCACCGGATCTCGCCCCCTGTGCCAGGAGGCCGTCGGGATGTGGCGTTGGGCGTGTCGGTTCGGCATGCTCCTCCAAGCCACGTACCTGGCAGGCGTAAACAACAGTCTGGCCGACAGACTGAGCAGAGTCATGCAACCGCACGAGTGGTCGCTCCATGCCAGAGTGGTACGCAAGATCTTCCGAGCGTGGGGCACCCCCTCGGTGGACCTTTTCGCCTCTCAGACCAACCACAAGCTGCCTCTGTTCTGTTCCAGACTTCAGGCACACGGCAGGCTAGCGTCGGATGCCTTTCTCCTCCATTGGGGGACCGGCCTCCTGTATGCTTATCCTCCCATACCTTTGGTGGGGAAGACCTTACTGAAGCTCAAGCAAGACCGCGGCACCATGATTCTGATCGCGCCCTTTTGGCCCCGCCAGATCTGGTTCCCTCTTCTTCTGGAGTTGTCCTCCGAAGAACCGTGGAGATTGGAGTGTTTTCCGACTCTCATTTCGCAGAACGACGGAGCGTTGCTGCACCCCAACCTCCAGTCTCTGGCTCTCACGGCCTGGATGTTGAAGGCGTAGACTTCACTGCGTTGGGTCTGTCTGAGGGTGTCTCCCGGGTCTTGCTTGCCTCTAGGAAGGATTCCACTAAAAAGAGTTACTTTTTCAAGTGGAGGAGGTTTGTCGTGTGGTGTGAGAGCATGGCCCTAGAACCTCGTTCTTGCCCTGCACAGAACCTGCTTGAATACCTTCTGCACTTATCAGAGTCTGGCCTCAAGACCAACTCAGTAAGGAATCACCTTAGTGCGATTAGTGCTTACCATTATCGTGTGGAAGGAAAAGCCATCTCTGGAGAGCCTTTAGTCGTTCGATTTATGAGAGGCTTGCTTTTGTCAAAGCCCCCTATCAAGCCTCCTGTTGTGTCATGGGATCTCAACGTCGTCCTCACCCAGCTGATGAAACCTCCTTTTGAGCCACTGAATACCTGCCATCTGAAGTACTTGACCTGGAAGGTCATTTTCTTGGTGGCAGTTACTTCAGCTCGTAGGGTCAGTGAGCTTCAAGCCCTAGTAGCTCATGCTCCATATACCAAATTTCATCACAACAGAGTAGTGCTCCGCACCCACCCAAAGTTCCTGCCGAAGGTGGTGTCGGAGTTCCATCTTAACCAGTCAATTGTCTTGCCAACATTCTTCCCCAGGCCGCATACCCGCCCTGCTGAACGTCAGTTGCACACATTGGACTGCAAGAGAGCATTGGCCTTCTACTTGGAGCGGACACAGCCCCACAGACAGTCCGCCCAATTGTTTGTTTCTTTCGACCCTAACAGGCTAGGGGTCGCTGTCGGGAAACGCACCATCTCCAATTGGCTAGCAGATTGCATTTCCTTCACTTACGCCCAGGCTGGGCTGACTCTTGAGGGTCATGTCACGGCTCATAGTGTTAGAGCCATGGCAGCGTCAGTGGCCCACTTGAAGTCAGCCACTATTGAAGAGATTTGCAAGGCTGCGACGTGGTCATCTGTCCACACATTCACATCACATTACTGCCTCCAGCAGGATACCCGACGCGACAGTCGGTTCGGGCAGTCGGTGCTGCAGAATCTGTTTGGGGTGTAAATCCAACTCCACCCTCCAGGACCCGAATTTATTCTGGTCAGGCTGCACTCTCAGTTAGTTGTTCTTCGTAGGTCAATTTCTGTTGTTTCCTCGCCGTTGCGAGGTTCAATTGACCTGGGTTCTTGTTTTGAGTGAGCCTGAGAGCTAGGGATACCCCAGTCGTGAGAACAAGCAGCCTGCTTGTCCTCGGAGAAAGGGTATGATACATACCTGTAGCAGTTGTTCTCCGAGGACAGCAGGCTGATTGTTCTCACCTTCCCTCCCTCCTCCCCTTTGGAGTTGTGTATTTCATATTTTTTGCTAGTCATTCAACTGGCGGGAGCGGTCGCGCACGGGCGGGAAGACGGCCGCGCATGCGCGGTGGGCGTGCCCTGCGTGTCGACCGTCCCGCGAAGCTTATTTCCGGTTGGTGGGGGCTGCCGCGGACGTCACCCAGTCGTGAGAACAATCAGCCTGCTGTCCTCGGAGAACAACTGCTACAGGTATGTATCATACCCTATCATTTCTAAATGATGCAGTTTCTCTATGCTGTTATAGAGCTGATACAAGAATCTGTACCTACTTCTTCAGCAGACTTTTCAATTCAAACCTTGTGTTGGACTCAAGAACTTGATGAGTGTGCAGTGTACCTTGTTTAGATCAGCTTATGACAACTTATGACACATTAAGAGGAACACACAAACAGTGAAAGTGACAACAAAAGTCCCAAATCAATGGTGCAGTGCAGAGTTTTATTAATAAGGTATAAATGACTCAGCACGAGCCTGGTTTCAGCCGCAAGGCCTTCCTCAAGAGTCAATACCAGAAAAATACACAAAGGTCTAATCCTGTGTAATGATAATGAATAACTGCAGGGGAAGGCTGCCTGTTAAATGAAGTGCTACTGTGGAAATGTGAAGACAAAGTACTGTGTTTGCTGGTTACATACCAGATATCGCTCATCTAAAGACACTGCCTGTATGAAGTGCTGCAAAGCAGCTCAATCATCAAGCAGAAAAAAGCAGAAGGCATCAAGAGGAACAGCAATACCCACCTATTGCTTGCAAGGCTAAAAGCTTTGGGTGTAGATGAAGATGTACATGATCAGATAACAGATGTTTCTCCGAGGACAAGCAGGCTGCTTGTTCTCACTGATGGGTGACGTCCACGGCAGCCCCCTCCAATCGGAAACTTCACTAGCAAAGGCCTTTGCTAGCTTTCGCGCGCCCATGCGCACCGCGCATGCGCGACCGTCTTCCCGCCCGAACCGGCTCGTGTTCGTCAGTCTTCTTTTGTCCGCGCTCAGGACGGTCGTGTTTTGCCGCCGTTTCGTGCCCCTCTAGTTGACCTTGCGCGTCTTCACGATTTTTCGCTTAAAAAATAAAAATAAAAAAAAGAGACCGATCCGGTCTTTACCCCTTTCCCGTATTTCCAGCTTTTCCCCGCGTAAGTTTCCTTTCGCTTTCGGAACCGGCCTTTTTGGGCCTCGGTACGGGTTTTTTCTCCCTTCTTTTTGGTGCCTTTCGTCATCATCGCGAATTTTGATTTCGCCGGCGTGATTTTTCCGCCCATGACATCGAAGTCTTTCAGCAGCTTCAAGAAGTGCACCCAGTGCGCCCGGGTAATCTCGCTCACTGATAAGCACGCTTCGTGTCTTCAGTGTCTGGGGGCTGGACACCGCCCGCAGGCCTGCAGTCTTTGTGCTCTTTTGAAAAAGAGGACTCAGGTACTACTACTACTACTATTTAGCATTTAGCGAGATTGGCCCAGTGGAATGCGTTGTTCTCGGGCTCTTCGACGACAACAGCACGGGACTCGTCGAGTGCATCGATGTCAACAGCACACCCCTTGGTAGATCTCTTTGCATCTCGAGCCAACCACGAGGTCCCTCAGTTCTGTTCCAGACTTAAGGCCCACGGCAGACTGGCATCGGATGCCTTCCTCTTGGATTGGGGGGACGGCCTGCTGTATGCTTATCCTCCCATACCTCTGGTGGGGAAGACTTTGTTGAAACTCAAGCAAGACCGAGGCACCATGATTCTGATTGCTCCTTTATGGCCGCGTCAGATCTGGTTCCGTCTCCTTCTGGAGTTGTCCTCCGAAGAACCGTGGAGATTGGAGTGTTTTCCGACCCTCATCACACAGGACGAAGGGGTGCTTCTGCATCCCAACCTCCAGTCTCTGGCTCTCACAGCCTGGATGTTGAGAGCATAGACTTTGCCTCTTTGGGTCTGTCGGAGGGTGTCTCCCGTGTCTTGCTTGCTTCCAGAAAAGATTCCACTAAGAAGAGTTACTTCTTTTTATGGAGGAGGTTTGCCGTCTGGTGTGACAGCAAGGCCTTAGATCCTCGCTCCTGTCCTACACAGACCCTGCTTGAATACCTTCTGCACTTGTCTGAGTCTGGTCTCAAGACCAACTCTGTAAGGGTTCACCTTAGCGCAATCAGTGCATACCATTACCGTGTGGAAGGTAAGCTGATCTCGGGACAGTCTTTAGTTGTTCGCTTCATGAGAAGTTTGCTTTTGTCAAAGCCCCCCGTCAAACCTCCTATAGTGTCATGGGATCTCAATGTCGTTCTCACCCAGCTGATGAAACCTCCTTTTGAGCCACTGAACTCCTGCCATCTGAAGTACTTGACCTGGAAGGTCATTTTCTTGGTGGCAGTTACTTCAGCTCGTAGAGTCAGTGAGCTTCAGGCCCTGGTAGCCCAGGCCCCTTACACCAGATTTCATCATAATAGAGTAGTCCTCCGCACTCACCCTAAGTTCTTGCCGAAGGTAGTGTCGGAGTTCCATCTGAACCAGTCAATTGTCTTGCCAACATTCTTTCCCCGTCCGCATTCCTGCCCTGCTGAACGTCAGCTGCACACATTGGACTGCAAAAGAGCATTGGCCTTCTATCTGGAGCGGACACAGCCCAACAGACAGTCCGCCCAATTGTTTGTTTCTTTTGATCCCAACAGGAGGGGAGTGGCTGTGGGGAAACGCACCATTTCCAATTGGCTAGCAGATTGCATTTCCTTCACTTACGCCCAGGCTGGGCTGGCTCTTGAGGGTCATGTCACGGCTCATAATGTAAGAGCCATGGCTGCGTCAGTGGCTCACTTGAAGTCAGCTTCTATTGAAGAGATTTGCAAGGCTGCAACGTGGTCATCAGTCCACACATTCACATCTCACTACTGCCTTCAGCAGAATACCCGACATGACAGTCGGTTTGGGCAGACGGTGCTGCAGAATCTGTTCAGGGTTTAGAATCCAACTCCACCCTCCTAGGCCCATTTCTGTTCTGTTCCAGGCTGCACTCTCACTTAGTTTTGTTTCTTTTCAGGTCAATCTCTGTTAGGTCCTTGCCTTTGCGAAGCCCAATTGACCAATGTTCATTGTTTTGAGTGAGCCTGGGGGCTAGGGATACCCCAGTTGTGAGTATAAACCAGCCTGCTTGGCCTCAGAGAACATGAAGATACATACCTGTAGCAGGTATTCTCAGAGGACAGCAGGCTGATTATTCTCACAAACCCACCCTTCTCACCTTGGAGTTGTTTCAGTTCTTCTTTTGCTGTTTATTCAACTGAGGAGGGCACGCTCGCGTTGCAGGCGGGAAGCCGTTCGTGCATGCACAGAGTGTTCGGGCCGCGCGACGGAGCATTCTGGAAACCTCTTTTTTTGCTGTGCAAGTTTTTCCCGGTCTCCTGGGCCATCGCGAACGATGACCCATTTGTGAGAATAATCAGCCTGCTGTCCTCGGAGAATACCTGCTACAGGTATCTATCTTCATGATTCAGTCAATTGTTGGATGTCTGCAAACAGTCTAAAGCTGAATATTAATAAGGCGCAGATCTTATTATTGACAACTTTTTGAATCATCTGATATACCAACAATGTATATATAACTAACAAATTTGTTCCTATTGTTCAGGATTTGAGAGATCTGGGTTTGATGCTTGACAAGGTTTGACTAAGAAAGTGCAGGTGCAAAAGATTATTAGAGACGTTTATTTTAAATTACAATTAGTGAGAAGATTGAAGAATTTACTGAAGCAGCATAATTTTAGAACTGTTATGCAAAATTTATTAATTCCTTGTTCTGATTATGCTAATGTCTTATTGTTAGGACTCAACTCAGATTAAAGCATTACATATAGTGCAGAACTCAGTGGCCAGGGTCTTGACAGGGGCCAGTCATTTTGAACACACTACTCCTGTACTGAAAAGTTTACACTTGTTGCCTATTGAGTACAGGATCCAATTTAAAATTCTTTGTTTAGTTTTTAAAATATTATTGCAATAGGTCTCAAAGATTTTGGCAACTAAGCTTCATAATTATTAGACAAATTGTTAAGATCAGGGACCCAACAATTACTTAATATCTTATGCTGCCTCTTATAATTAGGAACATCAAAGATTTTAAAGAGTTCAAAAGGGAGCTTAAAACTCTTTTCTTTATGCAGGCTTTTAATTGGGGTAATGAATGAATTTTCAGTAATTACCTTTTAATAGACTGATTTGTTTCATATGCCTTTATGTAGAAATTTATTATGAATTTGGTCTGTTTTTATATTATGTATATGTTTATGTGATCCACTAAGAACTATGGATTAAGCGGAATAAAAAGAATTTAAATAAATAATAACCTCCTGTAAAATACTAACAAATGTGAAAGCAGAGTCTGCACTTATACGGGTATATTATAAAATTCCTAAATTTACATGCATACTTGCAGAAGCTATGCACTAACATTTACATCAGTCCTTAAGCTGGTATACATGTGCATTCTTTTGCACCAATGTAAGTGTTCTATGATGTCAAATAGACACATACATAACTTTATAAAATAGGCAGATGTAAACACATGCTACTGGGGCGCAACTTTATAAAACTACCCTTATAACAACTCACATCGACAAAAGTTGAGCATTAACCAATAGGTTATTTTCAGTTCAAAACAATTAGGGCTCCTTTTACAAAGCGGTACTACCAATTAACGTGTGTTGAATGTGAAGAAGACCACTGCTTTAAAAAGGAGCCCTTAATGAGGTTGGCTTTTGAATATTGACTGCAGTATTTGTAGCATCCCCAACCCCTGCCAGCTCAATGAGCAGAAGAAATATAGATTCAAACTCAGGTCTTCTAGAGAGTAGCCCACAGTCATATTATTATAGCTTGGACTGCAAATGTACAAATGATGATATTTGAAGTCAACACGGCAAAAGTGATGCACTAAAGATAATTTGGTGCTCATTTTCAATGCAGATGGGTGTCTCAAAATGCCCCTCAAAATGTCCATCTGTCAAAAAAAATTCAAATCGTGATTTTCAAAAGGCAGAATTTGGACGCTCTACCAAATTGGATGGCAGAGGCGGGGCTGGTGGTTGGGAGGCGGTGTTAGTGCTGGGCAGATTTATACGGTCTGTGCCCTGAAAATGACAGATACAAATCAAGGGGCTGGTGGTTGGGAGGCGGGGCTAGTGCTGGGCAGACTTATACGGTCTGTGCCCTGAAAATGACAGATACAAATCAAGGGGCTGGTGGTTAGGAGGCGGGGCTAGTGCTGGGCAGACTTATACAGTCTGTGCCCTGAAAAAGACAGATACAAATCAAGGTAAGGTATACACAAAAAGTAGCACATATGAGTTATCTTGTTGGGCAGACTGGATGGACCGTGCAGGTCTTTTTCTGCCGTCATCTACTATGTTACGCTGCAGTTCATCCAAATAGCAAGGGAATGTGTTGTGGCCATGTTTAGGGCAGGACTAGGGCGGTCCCAAATTTAAGATGTCCTGCAGCGATAATTGAAGGGCATCCTAAGTTAGACCTGTTTCAATCACGTCCAGGTATAGAAAGGTGCACTGACTGAGTAACTGGCCACTAGAAGGATTAAGGAATGACCATTGGAGTGGAGGAGTAGCCTAGTGGTTAGTGCAGTGGACTTTTATCCTGGGGAACTGAGTTCAATTCCCACTGCAGCTCCTTGTGACTCTGGGCAAGTCACTTAACCCTCCATTGCCCCTGGTACAAAATAAGTACCTGAATATATGTAAACCGCTTTGAATGTAGTTGCAAAAACCTCAGAAAGGTGGTATATGAAGTCCCATTTCCCTTTCCCCCTTAATTCGCCAGTGGTATTATGGGCATTCTGAACACAGTAGCAGGTCTGAAGGGTAGCCTAGTGTAGTGTTTTCCAAGTCTGGTCCCGGAGTACCCCCTTGCCAGTCAGGTTTTCAGGATATCCACAATGAATATGCATAAAAGAGATTTGCATATAATGGAGGCACTGCATGCAAATCAAGTTCATGCATAATCATTGTGGCTATCCTGAAAACCTGACTGGCAAGAGGTACTCTAGGACCGGACCGGACTTGGGAAACACTGGCCTAGTGGTCTTTGCAGTGGAGTGTAAACCAGGGGACTCAGGTTCACATCCCAATTGAACTTTCCCTTTTTTTTTAACCTTTACATTTTGAACCCTAAATTAAATTGTGTACCTAAATATTAAAGACACCTGAAATGTTGAAGGCTATTGAGGTGGTGTACATTCAGGTACAGTAGGTATTTCCCTGTCTCTGGAGGGGGCTCACCATGTAAAATAACAGAACTTGCAGTGGAGTATGAACCTAGGTGCCCTGGATTAAAGTCCACTGTACTGACCACTAGGCTGCCTTTCTGCTCTGCAGGGATGTCTGTGTGGCCATTTTTGTACAAATGCTACCAGACAGATATCCTTGTCCCTGGTTTTTTGGATATTTTATTTTGGAAAATGGCTGTTCATTTTGAATGTTCTCACATATTTTCAAATGGGAAACCCCAAAGTTTTTACTGTTTGAAAATGGCTGTGAGATGGAAGGTTTTTTTTGGATGCTATGAGCGGCATGTCCTCTTCTGACGTGAACATTCTTTCGAAAATGTCCCTTCATGTTTTCAGTCTTGGTTTTTATCATGTGATTGTGATCCCTGTTAGAAAATAATTGCTATCCTCTAGAGCTGTGATGTCCATTTTACAGTTTGTAAGACCTGCAATCTAATGCAACCTTTTAAAAAAGTAAACATTTTTATTGAATTTTGTTATGAGTATTTGTATTCTCCCATTAGGTATTTGATATTCTACCACTCTATGGTGTACTACAGCCAGGTGAGAGCCAGCAGGTGGCATTCACCTTTTTTGGACATGCTAACATCAATATACAGGCAAAGGCATTATGTACTGTCGAAGCAGGTCCTACCTATGAGATCATGCTGTATGGAGAAGCCTCGCTTGTTAGTTATGTTCTCAGCACAAAGGAAGTTGACTGTGGATTGCAGGTAAGAGTCACCCAATGACACCATGGATGCCAGGGTGGTGGTGAACAGCCTGTGATTTTGTTTCCATTACCAGTACCTTTTAACTTTTGGAATAATTTTTATTTTTGTGTAGCAGCCTTGGTGGCTAGGCATATAGTGTGAGACAGAGACAAAACTTTAAGCTCCTGACTCCTGGGCCTGTGTTTAAGCATCAGTAGAGCTAACCCTCAAGGCCCTGTCTCTGTGGGAGCTGCCTTTTTCCTGTGCTGCATGAGTCCTTTTATCCTCAAGCATTCCAATACCTCCACTGTGAATATCTGCTGTTTATGTTTAATTGTATTGCTGATTGAATTTACCATTTGTTGTCTTGAATGTGAAAGGATAATTGAAATTTCTATGCATGATTGAATGAATAAATAAAATATGAGCCACATTTCTATTAAACCTGAGTCAATAGTTCATTGATTTGTTCATCGTTAAACAGATTAACTAATCACATTAAAGATCTGACAGCTTGCATCAGTGAAAATTCATTGCATTATCCATGTGACTAGTCAACAAAAGGTAACCTCATAGCAATGTTTTGTATACTTCAAAACTCAACATACAGCAGTCCAAAAGAAAGCGTGTAGCTTAAGTGATGGGCACAGTTGACAAGTCCATGAACTTCCATGACTCATAGGCAGATGATCAAAAGCCCCACGCTGTTCCAAACAGCGCTCTAAAAATAGTGCTGGAACAGCACGGGGCTTTACCGGACCTATGATCAGAAATAATTGCATGCAAATTTAAGCACACAATTCTCTCTGATCATGGGGTAGAAGTGCGGGCCCAATCCTCCCGCACTTGTTTGACAGGTCTAAGCTGTCAAAAGGCCAGACCTGTCAAACACAAGGGCTGGAGGTCCATGGGACCACCAGACCCCAACTACCCCCACCTGAGCCAAGCAAAACGGGGGCTGGAGGTCCGGTGGACCTCCGGTCCCCTCCGACACAGGTTCAGTAGCCCCAGCAGAAACCCCGAGCTGACCCCCTCCCCCCAGCAACAGGGGGCTGGAGGTTCGGATGACATCCGGTCCCCCGAACCCCCACTGACACAGTTTCAGGGGGGGCTGGAGATCCAGTGGTTCTCCATCCTCCCTAACCCCCCCAACATCCCTTAGATGTCCCTGGTGGCCCAGTGGGCCACGGATGAATCCCACCCCCCTCCTGGTAGTCTAGCGGCCCTTTCCCACCCCCTACCTTGTTGGAGGAGGGAGGTGGCCTCCCTTCTCTTCCATCGGCGATGCCTGCAAAATGGCGACGCCCAGCCCTGCCCATTGCATCCTGGGATGTGCTGTCTGGGGCTTCACACCATGTAAGGGAGGCGGCACCAACGGAATGGGAGAGAGGCCACCTCCCTCCTCCAACTTAAGGTAGGAGGTGGAGAAGGACCACTAGATGACCAGGTGGGGGGGGGGGATTCACCATCGGCCCACTGGGCCACCAGGGACATCCAAGGGATGTTGGGGGGGGTTAAGGGGGCTGGAAACCCACCAGATCTCCAGCCCTCCCTGAACCTGTGTTGGGGGGGATCGGGGACCGGAGGTCTGCTGGACCTCCAGCCCCCTGTTGCTGGGGGGGGGGAGTTGTTTGGGTCATCTCGGCTCAGGGTTTCTTCGGGGGCTGCTGCATTGGGGGGAATGGGGGCCTGCTAACATGCAAATGCATGCTGGACAGGGCTCACCATTCCTCCCCAAGCTGGCTTAGGGTTTGCCATGGCCAGCGAGCCAATCTTTGGCGCGCTGGTCGCTGGTCATTGAGGATGAATAGGTTTAGCCTTGTTTTGCATGCTAGTTGCGTTCAGAGCCTGTGAGCACATTTCACGCACTCGGGGGCTCTGATCATGGGGCAGTAGCAAACGCAGGCGCTAGTATGGCACTAACAGCCTCTAGCACCCTAGCCCCTGTGTTTGCTTCTGATCATCGGCCCATCAGTGCTGACATCAACTGCAAATATAAATCCCCTGGACAACCGATGCTTTGTTGAGTGAGCGTATGTTAGACCTGTTTGTGGATAATAAAATATTTGGTGAATGTTGCTGACACTCCAGAGGAAAGTTACCTTTTGTTGACTAGCTAGTATATATGAGAATATATACTATATGAGTGTATGTGTGTATATAGATAGATAGATAGATAGATATGAGTATAAATGATTATAAAGAATGTGGTAATTTGGGGTTATGATTTGGAATGAGATGCTCCATAAGAGACCTAATAACCCATATTTGTTGCCACAATATTAATGCTGATATTCTTTTCGTATGATATAGTGTGTTCTAAGGCAAGTTCCAATTTTCCACTATTTCTTTGCCTTTCTGTTTTGAACGGAATATAGTGGTTTTTACCCTTTTCTATGTAGATGTTGCCTGAACTTTAGTGACAACAGACTGTCTCTCATCTGTCTCTGAGCTTCTTCATCTTTCTTTGAACCTCAATCACCTTGACACTAACCCTTTCCCATGCTTGACTCTGAGTTTCCCTTTATCTCACTTTCACTTAGCCTTCCTCTCACCTACTCTTTGTTTCTTTTACTAACAAGCCTTAATCTTACTCCCCCCCAGCTATTTGATGAACTCTTTGAAGCTGAAGTGGTCCTAAGGAATACAGGGAAGGTGGGATTTGATTTCACCTTGCCCAATAGTATTGAGGATTCTTCAAGCAGTCTTTTACCTGGAGAGCCACTAATCCTGCCTTCCTCTGTGAGTATCCTCGTTACTTAATAATTGGAGGGTTGATATTTTAAAGAACATATATGTTTACAATGTAGGTGGTAGTGCCTAGCTATAAAGATAGCTGAGTGCTTGAACTTAAACTGCAATGTGTATTAGTAACAATGGTCAATCTTTATATATTGTGCCACTGACTCTATATAATAGTGCTAAATATCTGGATTTTTTAAAAAATACCTGCTAGTCTGAGGGTTTACTCTCATTCCAAACACGTAGACTGATCCAAGCACACATGCAGACTTTACCAGAAATATTCTGCAGTGATAAAACAATTATGCTTAGGACCATCGAATAATTGTTCTTTCATATTTCCAGACTCTGCTATTTTCATATTTGTCTTCAAATTTTGAAATTTTCTGCAGCATTTTAAACTTTTTTAAATATTCATATTTTTTAACTTGTAACTATTCTTTTCTTATTTTCTGAAGAGAAGCACATTCACCAGTCACACAGCTGGATAACACCAGCATTGCTTAGTGCCAGTCAGACTAAATCAAGGCATCCTAGAAAAATCATAGAAATCCATCTGTATATGCATGATAGTAGCCCTTGTCATGAAACACCTAGCACCCACCTGGGGCTAACCCTGCGGCCACCTGGAGGGTCTGTCCCTTGCACTGCTCAGGTCCGCCTGCATCTGCCGCTTGTGCTCTTCTGCATACCCTTCCACCTGCCTGCTGGGTCCCACTTACTTCTGGGCTAGTCTCCCACTCTCACGTTATTCTCCAGTAATTTCTGGGTTACTGGGGCCTCACTCTCAGGGGTCCCACAGTTCCCAGAAAACACCCACAGACCAAAACACAAACCACAAGGATTCTTAGTCAGTCCAAGACAGCAGAGTTAATAAACTTTAGGTTTATTATCTCAGAACTTGAACAGTGAACCATTTAAAACAGATGGAAAAGTAACAGGCAATAACAGTTAACTTAATATGGATCAATTATAAAACTATCTAAACATTTGTTTACTATCTAAGTAGTACCTGGGAAGTTAAGGAAATATAACTGCTCACAGAGCCTCAGTGAAGAGATCTTTCTCTCTCCTCTCCCTATCTGAGGGGGTCTTTTACTAAAGAATAGCTCGAGTTATCTGCAGCAGTGTCCATTTTATTCCTGTGGACTCTGCTGCAGATAACTCCTGCTAATCTTTAGTAAAAGACCCCTGCCCTGAGACTAAAAAATTACCTCACATATTAGGCGGGAAACAGGAAACTGTCAGTTCTGTAGCAACTTTACAAACAAAAGACAGTCACCATCTGCTGGCCAAACAACTACTACTACTACTACTATTTAGCATTTCTATAGCGCTACAAGGCATACGCAGCGCTGCACAAACATAGAAGAAAGACAGTCCCTGCTCAAAGAGCTTACAATCTAATAGACAAAAAATAAATAAAGTAAGCAAATCAAATCAATTAATGTGAACGGGAAGGAAGAGAGGAGGGTAGGTGGAGGCGAGTGGTTACAAGTGGTTACGAGTCAAAAGCAATGTTAAAGAGGTGGGCTTTCAGTCTAGATTTAAAGGTGGCCAAGGATGGGGCAAGACATAGGGGCTCAGGAAGTTTATTCCAGGCGTAGGGTGCAGCGAGACAGAAGGCGTGAAGTCTGGAGTTGGCAGTAGTGGAGAAGGGAACAGATAAGAAGGATTTATCCATGGAGCGGAGTGCACGGGAAGGGGTGTAGGGAAGGACGAGTGTGGAGAGATACTGGGGAGCAGCAGAGTGAGTACATTTATAGGTTAGTAGAAGAAGTTTGAACAGGATGCGAAAACGGATAGGGAGCCAGTGAAGGGTCTTGAGGAGAGGGGTAGTATGAGTAAAGCGACCCTGGCAGAAGATGAGACGGGCAGCAGAGTTTTGAACCGACTGGAGAGGGGAGAGGTGACTAAGTGGGAGGCCAGCAAGAAGCAGATTGCAGTAGTCTAAACGAGAGGTGACAAGGGTGTGGATGAGGGTTTTGGTAGAGTGCTCGGAAAGAAAAGGGCGGATTTTACGGATGTTGTAAAGAAAGAAACGACAGGTCTTGGCAATCTGCTGGATATGAGCAGAGAAGGAGAGAGAAGGGAAATACCCTTCATACTACTACTACTAATCATTTCTATAGCACTACTAGATGTACGCAGCGCTGTACACATTATATGCAGGTACTTTTTTGCATAAAATAATACAGGTCATAAACTTGGAAACCCACTGTTTTGCCACACCTCCCCCTTTTGAGAGAACCCGGACTGCGGCCTTTTCAGTCTGCTGGTTAGGTCTCAACAGCCCAGTGTCAGGGCAGTTCTGGCTCTTCCTTCATGGAGAGTCCCATCAGCTTTTCCATGTTCACTGCCCTTCCGGTGCTGTATGATGAAGTTGTACATCTGCAGAGACAGGCTCTACCAGAGTAACTTCCCATTCTGTCCCGAGACGCTTTAAGCCAGACCAATGGATTGTCATCTGTGATGACAGTAAAGTCACGCCCATACAGATATGGTTGCAGTTTCTTAAGGGCCCACACTAAGACCAGACATTCTTTCTCAATTGTGGCATATGCTTACCTCTCTGTCAAGGAGCTTACAACTCAGGTACACAATGGGGTGCTCCTCCATTCTGCTGTTTACTTGACAGCCCAACTCCCCCTTCATTATCTCCTCAGACCCTTGCTGAATTTTTTCACAACAAGGTTCAAAAGATAAACCTTGCTTCTCTACCTCACCACCTCTCCCTCCACTAGTCCGTTCCCCTCTCTCTCCTTCCCCTCATTCCCTTTCCTCCTTTCCTGAAGTTACTATTGAGGAAACTACACTTCTCCTTTCTTCCTCATAATGTACCACCTGTTCCTCTGATCCCATTCCCACCCACCTTCTTAATGCCATCTCTCCTGCTCTTATTCCTTTTATCTGTCACATTCTCAACCTCTCACTTTCCACTGTGATTGTCCCTGCTGCCTTTAAACATGCTGTGGTCACACCTCTCCTTAAGAAGCCTTCACTCGACCCTACTTGTCCCTCTAATTACCGACCCATCTCCCTCCTTCCTTTTCTCTCCAAATTACTTGAGCGTGCTGTTCACCGCCGCTGCCTTGATTTTCTCTCCTCACATGCTATTCTTGACCCACTACAATCTGGTTTTCGCCCTCTCCACTCAACTGAAACTGCGCTTACTAAAGTCTCCAATGACCTATTACTGGCTAAATCCAGAGGTCAATATTCCATCCTCATTCTTCTTGATCTTTCCGCTGCTTTTGACACTGTCGATCACAGCATACTTCTCGATACCCTGTCCTCACTTGGATTCCAGGGCTCTGTCCTTTCCTGGTTCTCTTCCTACCTCTCCCTCCGCACCTTTAGTGTTCACTCTGGTGGATCCTCTTCTACTTCTATCCCTCTGCCAGTCAGCGTACCTCAGGGTTCTGTTCTTGGTCCCCTCCTCTTTTCTATCTACACTTCTTCCCTTGGTTCATTAATCTCATCCCATGGCTTTTCCTACCATCTCTATGCTGATGACTCCCAAATCTACCTTTCTACCCCTGATATCTTACCTTGCATCCAAACCAAAGTTTCAGCGTGCTTGTCTGACATTGCTGTCTGGATGTCTCAACGCCACCTGAAATTAAATATGACCAAAACCGAGCTTCTCATTTTCCCCCCCCAAACCCACCTCCCCGCTCCCCCCGTTTTCTATTTCTGTTGATGGCTCTCTCATTCTCCCTGTCTCCTCAGCTCGAAACCTTGGGGTCATCTTTGACTCTTCTCTCTCCTTCTCTGCTCATATCCAGCAGATTGCCAAGACCTGTCGTTTCTTTCTTTACAACATCTGTAAAATCCGCCCCTTTCTTTCCGAGCACTCTACCAAAACCCTCATCCACACCCTTGTCACCTCTCGTTTAGACTACTGCAATCTGCTTCTTGCTGGCCTCCCACTTAGTCACATCTCCCCTCTCCAGTCGGTTCAAAACTCTGCTGCCCGTCTCGTCTTCCGCCAGGGTCGCTTTACTCATACTACCCCTCTCCTCAAGACCCTTCACTGGCTCCCTATCCGTTTTCGCATCCTGTTCAAACTTCTTCTACTAACCTATAAATGTACTCACTCTGCTGCTCCCCAGTATCTCTCCACACTCGTCCTTCCCTACACCCCTTCCCGTGCACTCCGCTCCATGGATAAATCCTTCTTATCTGTTCCCTTCTCCACTACTGCCAACTCCAGACTTCGCGCCTTCTGTCTTGCTGCACCCTACGCCTGGAATAAACTTCCTGAGCCCCTACGTTTTGCCCCTTCTTTGGCCACCTTTAAATCTAGACTGAAAGCCCACCTCTTTAACATTGCTTTTGACTCGTAACCACTTGTAACCACTCGCCTCCACCTACCCTCCTCTCTTCCTTCCCGTTCACATTAATTGATTTGATTTGCTTACTTTATTTATTTTTATTTTTTTTGTCTATTAGATTGTAAGCTCTTTGAGCAGGGTCTGTCTTTCTTCTATGTTTGTGCAGCGCTGCGTACGTCTTGTAGCGCTATAGAAATGCTAAATAGTAGTAGTAGTAGTAGTAGTAGTGAGTACAGCCCCAATCCCATATGTTGAGGCATCAGTCTGTACCACAAATCTTTGATGGTAATCTGGTGCAGCCAGCACTGGGCTGGTAACTAATGCAGTCTTTAATGCTTTGAAGGCTGCTTCATACTTTTGTGACCAAGCAATAATTCGGGGCAGTCTCTTTTTAGTTAGATCAGTCAGGGGCTTGGCATTGGTGCTATAGTGAGGCACAAACTTTCTGTAATATTCTGCTGTCCCAAGGAAGGACAATAGTTGTTTTTTGGTTTGGGGGGGTGGGCCAATTTTTTATAGCTTCCACCTTAGCTGGTTCAGGCTTTAGCTGTCCACCTCCCACTCGGTGTCCTAAATATTGCACTTCTGCCATCCCCATCTGACATTTTCTGGGATTGATGGTCAAATGGGCCTCCCTGATTCAATCTAACATCCCACTTAAATGAATCAGGTGGTCATCCCAAGTTTGACTGTACACAGCAGTGTCATCAAGATAAGACCTTGCATGCTCCTGGAGTCCATCTAACAGTCAATCCACCAAGCATCGTAACGTACCAGGGCCATTTTTTATTCCAAATGGCATCACAATAAATTCATAAAGGCCAAATGGAGTAATAAATGCCGATCACTTCTGAGCATCAGCTATTAGGAGGATCTGCCGGAACCCCTGACTAAGGTCCATTGTGGTTAGGTACTGGGTCCGAGGTAAATGATCTAACAACTCGTCCATCTGAGGCATCGGATAGGCATCAGATACAGTACATTCATTAAGCCTCCTGTAATCCACACAGAAGAGGGTTGTGCCATTTTTCTTAGGGACAAGAACTACAGGAGAAGCCTAGGGACTATGAGATTTCTTTCTGACACCTAAGGCTAGCATCTCCTACTTCATATGCTTTTCCACCTCAGCAGATATTCAGTAGGCACTCTGCTTCAGTGGTTTATGGGCACCGGTGTCTACATTGTGATTAGCCAAATGGGTAATTCCTGGTTTAGTTGAAAACACATCAGCATACTTTTGCAATACTGCTGCTGCTGTTTATGGGTAGGGGTTAATTGCTCTCCTACTACAACTTGTTCTGTAGATCCCTTGGGTAATGTTTCTGCCACTCCTCTGGTGGGCTGCACACAGCCAGCACCATGGCTGTGCAATCTGCTTAGGCCTTCAACATATTTACATGAAAGGCATGCTGCTTCCTGTCTTGAGAGTTCATAGATATAACATAGTTTGTATCATTTAGGCACCATATGACCTTGTAAGGTCCCACCCAGTTAGCCTGAAGTTAATTCTGACATATTGGGACTAAACGAAGTACCTGCTGGCCCTCATGAAACTCTCTGTTTCAGGCTTTACGATCATACCAGGTCTTTTGCTTAGTTTGGGCTGCCTGTATGTTATCTCTGACAAAGCCCACAAGGTCTTCTAATTTCTGGCACATATTGACTACATATTCAATTACAGGGGTGTCAGAGGTGTCAACTTTCCCTTCCCAATGTTCTGTTATTAGGTCAAGGGGCCCTCTGTAAAGCAGCTCAAATGGGGAGAACCTGGTAGACTACAGGGGTACTTCTCTGTATTCAAATAATAGGTAAGGCAAGTACTTTTCCCAGTCCCGGTCTCCTGTCTCCACAAAAGTCTTTAACATATGCTTTAATGTCCCATTTAATCTCTCTACCAACCCATTAATTAGTTTCAGGGTGATATGGGGTGGTAGATACAGCTTTTACTCCACAGTGTGCCCACTGATTTTTGATCAGCTCAGATATAAACTGTGTCCCTTGGTCTTAGAGTGTTTCTCATGGATATCCTACCCGGGAAAATATTTCTAGCAGGGCAGTGGCAATTTTCTCTGCTTCTGTGGAGGAAAAGGCTACAGCCTTAGGATATCTGGTAGCAAAGTCCACCACTGTCAATATATACCTTTTCCAAGTCCAGCTAGGGACAGCTAGAGGCCCCACTATATCCATGGCTACCCTCTCAATTGGTTCACTGATAATGGGTAAACTTTTCAGGGGGGGCTTGAGGATGATCCTGGATTTTCTCCGAGGACAAGCAGGCTGCTTGTTCTCACAATTGGGTGACGTCCACGGCAGCCCCAGGATCGGAAGATCTTCCTAGCAAAAGAAGTTTGCTAGCTCTCGCCTGTGCCGCGAAAATCACGCATGTGCGACCGTCTTCCCGCCCGTAGCGCAAACGTGCTCCCCAGTCTCTCTTTTTCCGTGGTTCAGAACGGCCGTGTATCGTTCGTTCTCTGCCCCAGAGAGGCCTTCGCCATGTTCTTCGCCTTTTCGGCGGTTTTCTTCTTCACTCTCATGTGTTTCTTTATTAAAAAAAAAAGTTTTGGTTTGTTTCCGTTTACTTTTGTAGAGTTTCCCGTAAGTTTCCTTTCTTTGGTGTGAGCGGCTTTTTTCGCCGCCCATACGGGTCCTTTTCCCCTTTTTTTGGTGCCCCTTTTTTCGGCATCATCGCGTTTGACCTCGCCGGCGCGATTTTTCTGCCCATGTCATCGAAGCCTGCCAGCAGCTTCAAGAAGTGCACGCGGTGCAGCCGGATGATCTCGCTCACTGATAGGCACATTTCGTGTCTTCAGTGTCTCAGGGCTGGTCATCGCCCTAACGCCTGTACTTTGTGCCTCCAGCTCAAGAAGAGGACTCAGGCGGCGAGATTGGCTCAGTGGAACATTCTGTTCGGAGCCTCGTCCGGTCCTTCGACATCGGCGGAGCCAGTGGTACCAAGGTCATCGCTGGTATCGATCTCGGCATCGGAGGGTTCATCGACGTCCGGAGTGCAGATGATGGCTGTCCAGAGGTTCCATGCTGGTAGCAGTGAGCCATCGAGTGAGTCTCCACCCGCCTCGAGGGCTCCTGCGCTACAGACCCCCCCGGGACCGACCACCTTCGGGCCCGGCCCCGAGGCGACGTCTGGATTCCACGTCGTCCTCTTCGGTACCGGGAGGTACCGCTGGCATACTTCGAGTGAAGGTGAAGAAGCACCGCCATCGGTCACCTTCCCGTCACGGTACCGAGAGCTCTGGCACACCGAGGGATTCGGTATCCGCGAAGCGTCAACACCGGGAGGACCGCTCACCCTCCATTCAGGAGGTGTCGATGCGCTCCGCCCCGGACAGCCCAGTACCGCCTCCGCGCCCCAGACAGGTTCTGACTCCGTCGCCGTTACCGGCTCCACTGCCTTGCTCGACAGCCACTCTGGACAAGCGCCTCAAGGCCATTCTGGAAAGACTGCTGCATACCTCTGCTCCGGTACCTACGCCGCCTGTACCGTCGAGAGATGCGACAGTTGGTTCTCCACCCGTGGTGAGGACAGCAACGCCGGTACCGCTTGCGGCATCGGACTCCGCTGCCACCCAGGTTGACTCCCCGTCGACGTCACTGGAGGGAGCTTCGTTGCCGGCGGCACGGGAGTCTTCTTCTCGGCACCGCCATCGAGGACTTAGTTCCTCGGCATCGAGATGGGCTCGGCTTCGGACTGAAGTTCGTGAACTGGTGTCCGATACCGAAGGTGAGGCCTTGTGGGGGGAAGAGGAAGACCCAAGATATTTCTCTGATGAGGAGTCTTGTGGTCTTCTCTCTGGTCCCACTCCTTTGCCAGAGAGAAAGCTTTCTCCCCCGGAGAGTCTGTCTTTCTCGTCATTTGTCCGGGAAATGTCTACGGCCATTCCCTTCCCAGTGGTTACTGAGGATGAGCCCAGGGCTGAGATGTTCGAGATCCTGGACTATCCTTCGCCACCTAAGGAGTTGTCCACTGTTCCCCTTCATAATGTCCTAAAGCAGACATTGATGGCAAACTGGACGAAACCCTTAAGTAACCCCACTATTCCCAAAAAGATTGAGTCTCAGTATCGGATCCATGGGGACCCGGAGTTGATGAAGACCCAGTTGCCTCATGACTCTGGAGTTGTGGAACTGGCTCTCAAGAAAGTCAAGAGTACTAGGGATTACGCCTCGGCGCCCACGGGGCGGGAGTCTAGGACTCTTGACTCTTTTCGGAGGAAGGCCTACCATTCTGCTATGCTCATGTCCAAGATCCAATCCTACCAGCTCTACACGAGCATCCACATGCGGAACAATGTGTGGCAGCTGATGGACTTGGTCGATAAGCTCCCGTCAGAGCAGGCCAAGCCTTTTCAGGAGGTGGTCAGGCAGCTGAAGGCGTGTCGAAAATTCCTGTCCAGGGGTGTTTACGACACTTTTGATGTTGCATCCAGGGCCACTGCTCAAGGTATAGTGATGCACACTCATGGCTGCGTGCCTCTGACCTGGAGAATCGAGTCCAGCAGCGGATAGCGAATGCTCCTTGCCGGGGGGGATAACATTTTTGGTGAGCGCGTCGAACAGGTGGTAGAACAGCTCCACCAGCGGGATACCGCATTCGACAAGCTCTCCCACTGGACGCCTTCAGCATCTACCTCTTCAGGTAGATGTTTTTATGGGGGAAGGAGGAATGTTCCCTATGCTTCTAATAGGCGTAGGTACAATCCACCTTCTCGCCAGCCTGCTCAGGCTAAGTCCCAGCGCGCTCGTTCCCGTCAACAGCGTGCACCACCTCAGTCCCCTGCAGCTCCCCAGCAAAAGCAAGGGACGGGCTTTTGACTGGCTCCAGGCGAGCATAGCCGAGATAGAAGTGTCTGTGCTGGACGACCTGCCGGTCGGGGGGAGGTTAAAGTTTTTTCACCAAAGGTGGCCTCTCGTAACCTCCGACCGTTGGGTTCTTTAAATAGTCCGGCTCGGATACGTCCCCAATTTGATTTCAACACCTCCAAATTGCCCTCCGGGAGCTCAGTCTTTCAGCTTCCAGCACAGGCAGGTGCTTGCAGAGGAACTGTCCGCCCTTCTCATAATGCGGTCAAGCCCGTGCCACCGGGGGAGGAAGGGCTGGGATTCTATTCCATGTACTTTCTTGTGGAAAAGAAAACAGGGGGGATGCGTCCCATCCTAGACCTAAGGGCCCTGAACAAATATCTGGTCCGAGAAAAGTTCAGGATGCTTTCCCTGAGCACCCTTCTTCCCATGAGTCAGAAAAACGATTGGCTATGCTCTCTGGACTTAAAGGATGCTTATACTCACATCCCGATACTGCCAGCTCACAGGCAGTATCTTTGATTCCTTCTGGGAATACGGCATTTTCAGCACTGTGTGCTACCCTTTGGTCTCGCCTCCGCACCCAGAGTGTTCACAAAATGCCTGGCGTCTCTACGCAGACTGGGAGTGCATGTGTTCCCTTATCTCGACGATTGGCTGGTAAAGAACACCTCGGAGGCAGGAGCTCTACAATCCATGCAGGTGACTATTCAACTCCTGGAGCTACTAGGGTTTGTGATAAATTATCCAAAGTCCCACCTTCTTCCAATTCAAAGACTAGAATTCATTGGAGCTCTGCTGGACTCCCAGACTGCTCATGCCTACCTCCCCGAGGCCAGGATGGACAATCTTTTGTCCCTGGTTTCCTGGGTACGAGCGTCTCAGCGGATCACAGCTCGGCAGATATTGAGATTGCTCGGCCACATGGCCTTCACAGTTCCGTGGCCCATCTCCACATGAGATCAGCTCAACGGACCCTAGCTTCCCAGTGGTATCAAACTGCGGGGGATCTGGAAGACGTGATCCAGTTGTCCACAGTTTTTCTCAAATCCCTACAGTGGTGGACAATTCACTCCAATTTGACATTTTCAAATTCCTCAGCCGCAAAAAGTGCTGACCACGGATGCGTCTCTCCTGGGGTGGGGAGCTCATGTCAATGGGCTTCACACCCAGGGATGTTGGTCCCTCCAGGAAACAGGTTTTCAGATCAACCTCCTGGAGTTACGAGCGGTCTGGAACGCGCTAAAGGCTTTCAGAGATCGGCTATACAACCAAATTATCCAAATTCAGACAGACAATCAGGTTGCCATATATTACATCAACAAGCAGGGGAGCACCGGATCTCGCCCCTTGTGTCAGGAAGCCATCAGGATGTGGCTTTGGTCTCACCGTCATGGCATATTCCTGCAAGCCACATATCTGGCAGGCGTAAACAAGAGTCTGGCCGACAGGTTGAGCAGGATAATGCAACCGAACGAGTGGTCACTCAACTCGAGAGTTGTCTGCAAGATCTTCCAAGCGTGGGGCACCCCCTTGGTAGATCTTTTTGCCACTCAGGCCAATCACAAGGTCCCTCATTTCTGTTCCAGACTTCAGGCCCACGGCAGACTAGCGTCGGTTGCCTTTCTCCTTCATTGGGGGTAGGGCCTCCTGTATGCATATCCTCCCATACCCTTGGTAGGGAAGACTTTGCTGAAACTCAAGCAGGATCGTGGAACCATGATTCTGATCGCTAACCCTTCTGCCCGCGTCAGATCTGGTTTCCTCTTCTTCTGGAGTTGTCCTCCGAAGAACCGTGGAGATTGGAGTGTTTTCCAACCCTCATCACTCAGAACGAGGGGGCGCTTCTGCATCCCAACCGCCAGTCCCTGGGTCTCATGGCCTGGATGTTGAGAGCGTAGACTTTGCCTCCTTGGGTCTTTCTGAGGGTGTCTCCCGAGTCTTGCTTGCTTCCAGGAAAGATTCCACGAAGAGGTGTTATGCTTTCAAATGGAAGAGGTTTGCCTCTGGTGTGACAGCCAGGCCCTAGATCCTCGTTCTTGTCCTACACAGACTCTGCTTGATTACCTTCTGCACTTGTCTGAGGCTGGTCTTAAGACCAACTCTGTAAGAGTTCATCTTAGTGCGATTAGTGCTTTTCATTATCGTGAAGAGGGTAAGCCTATCTTGGGACAGCCTTTAGTTTTTTGATTCATGAGAGGTTTGCTTTTTCAAAGCCCCCTGTCAAGCCTCCTCCTGTGTCATGGGATCTCAATGTCGTTCTCACCCAGCTGATGAAACCTCCTTTTGACCAAGCACAAAAAAACAGCACAAAGGGCCTTTAAAAACAAAAGGGAACACAATTTTTTCATTAAAAAAAATCCTTTAATAGTGAATTTTGATTGAAGAAAGACCCGACACGGGCCGTGTTTCGATGCCACCGCACCTGCGTCAGGGGTCTCTCTTGCTTCTTCTCCAGCAGTTAGCTTGACAGTGGCTGTAATTCAGGATGAGCAGGGCACATGAAAAGAGCCGAAACTGCATCTGGGCGGCTGGAGATCGTAATACAGCAAGGAAGAGATACGGGGTTTGTTCACTGTGCAATGCTAGGCGTGTCTTAGGTAAAGTGCATTAAATCTTTTCTGGGGTGGAGGATAGGAGGGGGCTTAGAAGGAGGGAGGACCAGCAAAAGGCTCGGATTTCAGCTGTGACAGGGGTCACATGGTAGAAGACTAGGGGGATTCAGGTAGAAAATTCTCTCCTCCAAGAGACAGCTCAGCTAAACCGGAATAACTTCAGCAAGCATCTCCTTCGTAAACCTCTTTGACTAAAGAAAAGACTGTTCTCCCTCTTCATTAATATGGTGAGGGGATGCAATCAAACCCCATTGCAGCACGTGTCGTGGGGTGAAGCAAAGTTTTTCGTTCGCATTGCCAAACCACTGGTACAATTGCTCGGGTTCCTTCTCTTAACTTCCTTTTTTTTAAGGAAGAGTTTTCTGCAACTATATTGTTTGGTCTGAAAGTATATTTTCCCAGGAGGACTGGGAAAAGGTGTGTAGAAAATATACTTTCAGACCTGGAGGTGGGGACCTTCGGTGTGGGGCTGGCGGGGGAAAGGTATGGGGGGTAGGGATCTTATTTAAGACGCATGCAGTAAATATCCAAAGGGTGGTGGTTGGGGGTGGGGAGATGTCTAGTGGTGGACGTGATTTGTGGGGGAAGAGCATTGAAGGTGGTGAATGTGTATGGGCCCCAGAGCAAGAAGGAGAGAGTGCTCCTGTTTGGGAAAATTAGGCCCTACCTGTACACCTCGCGGTGGGTAATTTGGGGGGGGGGGACTTTAATACAATCCTAAGGAAAAAGGATAGTGGGGGAAAATCGGTACAGGTGGGCTATGATGAGGTGCGGCTGGCAGGGATAATGCGGGAGGCAGGGTTGATCGACGTACATGTGGATTTTTGGGGGGAACTGGAAGGGTTCATGTTCTTCAGAGGGCAGTGTAAGAGCAGGATCGATCGGTTTTTGGTGAGAAAAGGGGTTTGTTCTTGGGGGCCAAAGGTAGTGGACGTGGATTTTTCAGACCACCGCATGGTCCTCCTTCAGGTGGGGGGGCGGCAGCTCAGAGGCCAGGGAGGGGGCTATGGAGGTTAAATTTAAAGTGGTTAAAAAGTGGTATGGTAAAGGAGGAGTTTCTGGGGTTTTTGGAAGATCAGGCCACGGTGCAGGGAGCTTTTTCATCAATAGGAGGGTGGTGGGAAATGGTGAAAAGGCGCACGCGGGGGTTCTTCTTACGGCAGGCGAGAGGGGAAGATAGGGGAAAAAACGAAGCTGTGTATGGCAGTAAAACAGAAGAGGGATAGATTGATTTCTCAAGGGGGGAGTGAGGGAGAAATTCGAGAACTACAAGAACTATTGGAGCAGGTGCAGTATAACCGCTACACCTCCCTGGTGTATGAAAGAGATTTTGGTAAGTTGTTTAGCCCGGATCCCTTCACCTGCTGTAGAGAAAGGAGGGTGCGCAGGGTGTTTGAGAGCGTGCGGGACGCCAGAGGGATTCTTCAGGAGTCCAAGGAGGGGATCCTAGGGGTAGTAGGGGATCATTTTTCTGCATTCTTCTCCGCCCAGCGGCTAGATGCAGATCTGTTGGAGCGCTATGTACAAGGGACTCCGGGGATAGGGGGACCCCAGCTCCAGGCCCTGTTGCAACCATGGACCTTGCAGGAGGTGGAGGAAGCCATCGGGGCACTCCACAAAAAGACATCGCCGGGGCCGGATGGGCTGCCGGCCAAGTTTTATCAGGCCTTCAAGGCACAGCTGGGTCCAATTCTGTTGAAAGTATGGGAGGCAGCCCGAGCGGAGGGATCCCTCCCAAAATCCTTGACTGAAGCAGCACTCGTTTTGCTAAGCAAGGGGAAAGATCCTTCGGTGTTGGCCAATTGGCGGCCAATAGCGCTGCTATTGCACGGATAGGAAGATCTTTGCGCGTATGCTTTTTCAAAGGATGAGGCAGGTGTCTGGGAATTTGTTAGCAGCCTCGGTTAAGGGCAGAGGGGTATTAGAAGCGGCGGCATGGGTACGGGAGGGGTTTGAGCATAGCAGGGCAGGTGCTAATGGTAGGTTAATGGTAACACTAGATCAGGATAAGGCGTTCGACAGGGTGCAATGGGGGTTTTCGTGGAGGGTTCTGGAGCATTACGGGTTCCCGAAGGGATGGGTAGAGCAGTTGCAGATACTGTATAATCAGGCAGGGTGTTTCCCATTGGTAAATGGGTGGAGGGGGAAGGGGTTCGGGGTAGGGGCATGGGTGCAGCAGGTCTGCCCGCTTAGTCCACTGCTGTATGCATATGCCATCGACCCCTTTGTGTGGAGGGTGGAGCAGGGAGGGGACTGCAAGGGGTGGAGGTGGGGGAAGGATGCCAGCTGAGGGTCGTGGCGTATGCAGACAACGTCACAGTCTGGGTAGCAGACCAACAGGAGGGGGTAAAACTGCAGGAACTGATCTACGAATATTCGCAGGCAACAGCATCAAGGGTGAACTTCCAGAAATCTAATAGTTTGTGGGTTGGGGATCAGGGGCGGAAGTTCGGGTTAGGTGGTAGTTTTCCAGCACCATTTGAGCGACTCAGGGTTTTGGGGATTTATTTTGATCTGGGGGATTATGGCCTGATTAACTGGGATAGGTGTCTTCAGGAAGCTAAGACACGGGTGGACAGGTGGAAGGGGTGGAGGATGCCTATGGGTGAGCGAGTTCAGCTAATTAAGGTTCATTTAGTCCCTTTGTTTTTATTTATCAGCTATATCTGTTTGTTGCCAGAATGCTGCTACACGGTGCTCTACAGTGTTTTTTTTCAGCTGCTGTGGGGAAATAGGATGAACCCAGTGAAGCGCAATATCATCTATTTACCCTGGAGGGAGGGGTGGGCATGTTAAACGCAGTTCTGTTCTTTAGCTTATTATTTTTGCAGTTTAATTTAGGTAGGGCGGTAGGGCAGGAGCCCCCTGGGTGGGCGCAGAGTGTCCTGCAATGGTGGCAGAGGTACTGGGACTTATGGCAGCAAGGGGGGAGGGTAATAGCTCTGCGGAAGGGGCCCCAGGGGGGGTGGGGTATTACAGGACCCTGGTGAAGCTGGTGCGGGTGTGGGGGGTGTCAGTAGCAGAGATCAAGGAAGGGAGGCGGGGAGTCTGGATGGAGAGAGTGCGCTCACAGGTGTTCTCAGCGCCCCTAGCATTGCGGGACGCACCTGAGCCAGTGTTACAGCAGGGTTTGCGGTTCATCACATCAGACCGGATCCCTGTTAAATGTAGAGACACTGCGTGGCTGTCCTTTCATGGTAAATTGTATGTGAGAGGCAACTTGAAAGATCGTAATGTGCAGGACAGAGGGTGCCCGAGGGGGGAGTGTGCTGGGGCAGAGGAAACGATGGAGCATTTCCTGCAGAAGTGCCCATTTTCGGTTCAGGTTGGGGACCGGGTTTCCTCTCTACTGCAGATCCCTAGGTTTCGCCAGTATAGCTATGCCTCTGGATGGCGCGTTGTAGGGTTTCCCTGCACAAGGATTTCCGGTCAGTGGAAAACGTCAGCTGGGATGTGGTGCGGGCGGTGCAGAAAGTGGCACAGTGGGAAAAGGTGGAGAAGGGGGGGGAGGGACAGCCTCTCACTGGTGGAAACATGTCAGGCTGAAACCACCATGATTGAATTTAGTTTGTGGTTTTAGGGGGATTTTGGTTCATGTTTTATCTGGCGGGTTTGTTTAATGTATTGTCATGTGGGGGGAGGGGGTGTGGATAGAGGTTGTATGTTTATGGGGTAGGTGGGGGGAGGGTTGGTGCATGTTGCATGTTTGTAATGTGTTTTTATTATTTTTTCAATAAAACGAGTTCCCCAAGTATCCACTACTCTCTCCGTGAAAAAAATACTTCCTGACATTTTTCTTGAGTCTGCCCCCCTTCAACCTCATTTCTTGTCCTCTAGTTCTACCGCCTTCCCGTCTCCAGAACAGATTCATTTGTGGATTAATACCTTTCAAATATTTGAACATCTGTATCATATCACCCCTGTTTCTCCTTTCCTCCAGGGTATACATGTTCAGGTCAGCAAGTCTCTCCTCATACGTTTTGTAACGCAAATCCCATACCGTTTTTGTAGCTTTGCACCGCTTCAATTTTTTTTACATCCTTAGCAAGATACGGCCTCCAAAACTGAACACAATACTCCAGGTGGGGCCTCACCAGCGACTTGTGCAGGGGCATCAACACCTCCTTTCTTCGGCTGGTCACACCTCTGTCTATACAGCCTAGCAACCTTCTGGCTACAGCCACCGCCTTGTCACACTGTTTCATCGCCTTCAAATCCTCAGATACTACCACCCCAAGATCCCTCTCCCTGTCTGTACATATCAGACTCTTACCGCCTAACACATACGTCTCCCGTGGATTTCTACTCCCTAAGTGCATCACTTTGCATTTCTTCACATTGAATTTTAATTGCCAAACCTTAGACCATTCTTCTAGCTTCTGTAGATCTTTTTTCATGTTTTCCACTCCCTCTGTTGTGTCCACTCTGTTACAAATCTTGGTGTCATCCGCAAAACACAAACTTTACCTTCTAACCCTTCGGCAATGTCACTCACAAATATATTGAACAGAATCGGCCCCAGCACCGATCCCTGAGGCACTTCACTACTCACCTTTCCCTCCTCCTCCCACCCTCTGGCATCTGTCCGTCAACCAGTTCCTAATCCAGTTCACCATGTCGGGTCCTGTCTTCAGCCTGTCAAGTTTATTTAAGAGCCTCCTGTGGGGAACCGTGTCAAAAGCTTTGCTGAAATCTAAGTAGATTACATCTATAGCATGTTCCTGATTCAATTCTCCGGTCACCCAAAGAATTCAATGAGGTTCGTTTGGCACGATTTACCTTTGGTAAAATCATGTTGTCTTGGATTTTGCAACTTATTGGCTTCCAGGAAATTCACTATCCTGTCCTTCAGCATCGCTTCCATTACTTTTCCAATAACCGAAGTGAGGCTTGTAGTTTCCAGCTTCTTCCCTATCACCACTTTTGTGAAGAGGGACCATATCCGCTGTTCTCCAATCCCACGGAACCTCTCCTGTCTCCAAGGATTTATTAAACAAATCTTTAATACATAAGTATTGCCACACTGGGAAAGACCAAAGATCCATTAAGCCCAGCATCTTGTTTCCAACAGTGACCAATCCAGGTCACAAATACCTGACAAGATCACAAATACCTGGCAAGATCCCAAGAGGACCTGCCAGAACCTCTCTGAGCTCCCTCAATATCCTGGGGTGGATCCCGTCCGGTCTCATGGCTTTGTCCTCCTTTATATTTTCAAGTTGTTTATACACACTCTCTTCCGTGAATGGTGCTATATCCATTCCATTCTCATATGTACTTTTGCCAATCAATCGTGGTCCTTCTCCAGTGAAAAACAGAACAAAAGTATTTGTTTAGCAAATTTGTTTTTGCTTCATCATTATCCATATAGCGGTTTGCAGCATCTTTCAATCTCGCAATTCCATTTTTAGTCTTTCTCCTTTCACTAATATACCTGAAGAAATTTTTGTCGCCCCTCTTTACATTTCTAGCCTTTTGTTCTTCCGCTTTCGCCAGATGTATCTGTCTCTTGGCTTCTTTCAGTTTCATCCGGTATTCCTCTCAGTGTTCCTCTTCTTGAGTTTTTCTGTATTTCATGAACGCCAACTCTTTAGCCTATATTTTCTCAGCCACTTGCTTGGAGAACCATATCAGTTTCCTTTTTCTCTTGCTTTTATTTATTTTCTTTACATAAAGGTTTGTGGCCATATTTATAGCTTCTTTCAGCCTGGACCACTGCCCTTCCTCTTCTTGTATGTTCCCCCAGCCCATCAGCTCCTTCCTCAGGTATTCCCCCATTTTACTAAAGTCAACATGCTTGAAATCCAGGACTTTGAGTTTTGAGTGGCCGCCCTCCACTTCAGCTGTTATATCAAACCAAACTGTTTGATGGTCACTGCTGTCCAGGTGGGCACCCACTCGGACATTTGACACACTATCCCCATTTGTGGGCACGAGATCCAGCATCGCTCCCTCTCTCTTGGGTTCTATCACCATTTGTCTGAGTAGAGCACTTTGAAAAGTATCCACGATCTCTCTACTTCTTTCCGATTCCACAGATTAAACTTTCCAATCCACATCTGACAGATTGAAATCTCCCAGTGACAGCACCTCTCTTTTCTTTCCCAACTTATGGCTATCTGTGACCAGATCTTTATCTAGTTCCTCCGATTGTGTTGGAGGTCTGTAGACAACACCCATGTGGACAGAGGTTCCATCATCTCTTTTTAAGGTGATCCATATTGCTTCTTCCTTTCCCAAGGCCCCTGTCATTTGTTGCCGCGATATCATTTCTCACATACAGAGCTGCTACTCCTCCAACTTTATGACCATCTCTATCCTTCCTAAATAAATCAGCAATAGCATAGCATGTTGCTCAATCTGCCCTCCAAAATCTTGAACGTTCCATATAATTCTCAGTTTGATAGACCTGCTGCCAAGTACTTCCTGCTGCTGTGGTGGTATTTTCTTGTTTTCCCTCATCAAAAACCTTGCCCTGATAAAAGTGCCACCTGCTGTGACTGTGGCAAACAGAACCACATTTGAGGGGTATGTCACTTTTCCAGATTAAACCATTACAGTTCTGATGGATTTTCCAGATGTGGTCATAGGAGAGGCCAAGTTGGTGAGCTCCATGCCCTGGAATTTAACAATGCTTATGCCTTCAAAATATTTGCAGTCAAATTTTACAGCCATAGAAACAACCCATGACATCATGTGCTAATACGAAGACACCATTCCCAGGTACTTAAAGTATCAGTTGATATGATCACTTACCTAACATAATGCCAGTATGGATATCTAAAATATCTGCACATATGCAACATGTTATAAAATGCTATTTATAGGGATTTGACTGTGGTCCTGTATCTGTGTGATGGCTGATAGCACTGCATTCTTCTGAGTTACCAAGCCACTGAATTTAGATGTATTCATTATTTCCTGCTATGATCCAGGGAACTGGAAAAACAAAAGGCAAGCTAAGTTTCATATAAATGAAACCATTGAACCTGTAGCCTGCCATATAGGCAAATCCCTTTTTACTTCTAAAAGATCAAGGAAGGAGAACTTTCACAACTGAAAGAGTTGACATCATTGAGTATAACAGTGGACTAATTTTATGGGTCTCTTTATTTGTGATTGCCCAGAAATCCAAGCAATCAGCAACCTTCATAGTCATTAAGGTCCTTCCAAGGAACATCTGTAACTACACTCTCTCCACAGGAAATCATGCAAAGTGACACCCACCAACAAACCTTCCCCAGAGTACCCCTCACACTCTGGAGTGTACCCCCAGAAAGGGTTTGCTTAACTCAAGACTATCTCTACTTCAGGAAGCAGATGAAAACTTGGCTGTTCTCCCTTAATGGAAGAAACAGCTCACTAGCTAGGCACACACACAAGGACTGACACTGACTGCACATACTATAAGAAGGATGTGCTTTTCCTCTAGCTGAGATCATTCTCATACACCTTTTTTGACTACACGTGCAATTTTTCTGTAAATTAATTGCCATTATTTTCTTTCTAACATATTTCTCTATCTTATTTGTCTATATGTTTCACCTCCACTTACTCCTAAACTATCTATTAGGATGTCTTAATGCAGGGCCAGTCTTAGGCAGGGGTGACAGGAGCAGTCGCACAGGACTTTGTGCCTCCAAGGGCCCCACTGTGCTTCCTCTTACTCCCTGCCATTTGATCCTCAGCTTTCCAGCTGCCCTGCGTTTAAAATGTTTCAGCAGCAGTGAAAAAGCAGGCTCGCCTCTAGCCTTTAAGCCTTTCCTTCTCTCTCAGCGTGCACTGTGCTGCCTTTCTCTGATGCAATTTCCTGTTTCTGCGAAGGCAGCACAGTGCATGCTGAGAGAGAAGGGAAAGCTTAAAGGCTAGAGGCGAGCCTGCTTTTTCACTGCTGCTGAAACTTTTTAAACGCAGGGCAGCTGGAAAGCTGACGCCACGACTTTTTAAATGCAGGGAGGCTGGAAGGAAAGGAGGTCTGTGGAAAACTGAGGGCACAGATGGGGCTGAGGTTGGGGACTGAAACTCGGGGGCTGAAAAGGCAGGGGGGTAAGTTGGGGGCTGGGGCAAGTCACTGGACATGGAGGGGGGCAGATGAGAATGGATGGGAGGGGAGGGCAGGGGACAGATGAGAATCACTGGATGTGGATGAGAGGGAGGACAGGGGGCAAAGGAGAATTGCTGGACATGGATGGGAGGGGAGGGCAGGGGAGAGATGAGAGTTGCTGGACATTGATGGATGGAGGGGAGGGCAGGAGAAATGCTGGACATGGATGGAGGGGAGGGCAGGGGACAGAGGAAAATCACTGGATGTGGTTGAGAGGGGAGGACAGGGGGTAAAGGAGAATTCTTGGACATAGATGGGAGGGGAGGGCACAGGAGAATTGCTGGACATGGATGGGTGGGGAGGGCAGGGGAGAGGAAAGTTGCTATGGATGGGGGGGGAGGGCAGGAGAAATGCTGGACATGGATGGAGGGGAGGGAACACAGGAAGGAGTTACACATGGATGGAAGGGAGAGGAGGCATTCTGGACATGGATGGAGGAGAGGGGAGAGTTGAAATGCTGGATATGGATGAGGGAAGAGAGAGGATGAACATGGATGGAGGGGAGGAGAGAAAGGAGAAATGCTGGACATGGATGGAGGAGAGAGGGAAGAGAGAGGAAGGAGATGCATACTGACGGAGATAAGGGAAAGGGAACAGAGGAGAAAAACTGCACATGGCTGGAGAAAATAGGCAAAAGCTGGATCCACTCTATATCTCCTCCAGTCAAGTCCGCGGAGGACCAAGCTTTTACCTATGGATGTGGGGCAAGAAATGAAGAAGAAAGGAGGAAAGTAAAGAAATTAAATGGAAAGGAAGCCCTGGAAGTGGAGTTAAGGGAACAGATAGAGAGCAGCAGAATCAGAGACTGGGATCAACATAATCACAAAAACGAAGTCACCAGACAACAAAAGTAGAAAAAAAATCATTTTATTTTCATTTTAGTGTTTGGAAGATGTCCAATTTCAGAATTTACATCTGCTGTCTTATTTTGCAATGTATAGCAATGTTCTGTTTTTCTGGTATTGTGCTGCATGCAGAGTCTGTATGCTAATTTGGTTTGTGTCATTTTGGGTATACTGGGTTGTAACAGCTTACAGAAATTATTTATAATGAAAAAAAACAAATTATTTTTCTTCTCCTGTACTGGTGTAATATTTTCAATGATTACTGTTTATATGCGCCATGGCTGGTAAAAGGGTGTGGCTAAATGTGCCAACATTGTCCAGTTCAGCACACTATTAGAAGCCAAGTTCATACAAAGTTAATTATGTTCAGTGGAAAATTAATCTGTTGGCTCAGGCTGCTTGCTATCTGAATATTCAATCACTGTTTCATTATTGCTACCAAGTATTACATATTAAGGGGATTTGTTTTCATTCATTTATCTAGTCCTTTCGTACACATGGTTTTGCTTTTTAAACCCAAAGGTTTCCTAGTATAGCATTTTTCATGTTTGAATTAGTTTTTGTATACAAGTTTTGCTTGATTTGTCTTTATTTGAAATAAAAGAAAATGTTAAAAACATTTCTCCGAGGACAAGCAGGCTGCTTGTTCTCACGACTGGGTTGACGTCCACGGCAGCCCCCACCAACCGGAACAAAACTTTTGCGGGCGGTCCCGCACGCAGGGCACACCCTGAACAGGATTCCTTTATGAACAGGATTCTGAACAGGATTCCTTTATGTTTATCCCACACGTGTTTGAATTCTGTTACCGTTTTCATTTCCACCACCTGCTTCTTAACGATACCGTGATGATGTCACCGGGGGAGTCTGTCGGATATGCTGGATGGTCAGAATAGTGAAGGTCGGATAATTGAGACTGTACTGTACTGTTATTTGAATTTATTTTACTACTGTATATGTCTATTGCCTATGTCTGGCTTTTTCTTGCTGTATACCATGTGAATTCCATGTGAATTTCTTCAAAAAGGCAGTACATAAATGCTAATTAGATAAATATCTAAGATCCAACTTTGTGTTGATATGTAGCTATCTGATATTGCTATCAAACAAGAGTGATGCAGCATGCCTTCAGCTAACATCATCATTACAAATTTAAATTGAGCACAACTTTTCTCCAAGTTAGACCTGTGAGCAGACTATCACCAGCTTAAACTTCATCTAGAATCAAGGAGGCCGATATTGAGAGCACAGAAGGCAGCCCAAATAAGTGCCGCAGCGCTGCGTAACCCTAGTAGTGCTCTAGAAATGTTAAGTAGTAGTAGCAGTAGTAATTGAAGCTGAACCCGGATATTCAATGCCGGGTTGTTTCCGGTGACCGGCATTGAATATCGGGGTTTTTTTTTTTAGCCGGCTCAAACTTAACTGGCTAAGTTAATATTCAGCATTGACCAGTTAAGTTTATGATTGTATGACTGAAGAGCAAGTGATACTTCCTCAAGCAACACTTGGACCAGCGTCATATTGTCAAGCATGACACATTACCACGTGACACTCTATCACACGTCAGTTACTGAAGCATACTTTGCAAGCGAGCAACACCTATTAAAGTGAACCATAGAAGTTGTAACTACATAAACAGAATGTATAAAATTCATGAAACGTTTATTAATAAAATTAATCTCAAATAAAACACAGACATGCCTTCAAGCATACAAATCCATAACAAAGCAACATTAAAAAAGGGCCCAAAAATAAAAGCATAAAAAATTTGTAAGAATTAAACAAATATAACACCATGGTTTACAAAGAAATAGATGATATTCACATTAAACATTCAAATTGATTTTATAAGCAACGTTAGACGGAAATGTTTTTTAAAAATTTTATTAGAGTACTCTTGAATTAAGTAATCTGGGAATTCAAATTTTCATATTTCTTTGACCTTTGACTGTTTCCTTGACCCCTGGAAACCCTGGAATACGTGGCAAACTGGAATCCTTCTTTGCGTTGAAGAGCAGACAGAAATCTTTTTAAAGGATGGATTGCAATAATCTACCTGCGTTTGGAAGGCATGATGCTAGCCTTCAAGCTTGTTATTATTTCTTGGTACGGTCCTTTCATGAACTGTCCACATCTTAGGAGGAAAACAAGGACATCTACGGACACCTCTACTGTTTCAACAACCTATGTAACTGTCTTCATAATAGTCCAACAAATCTGAAATCTTAAGATTTAATTACTCAACTTCATCTAGGATATCATCAAAAGCTTCGGGCACTTCATGAGCAGGTAAAAATGCCAGAGAAAACAATGACTTTAGTACACAGTGAACATCTTCATTCTCAGTATATGCTTCAGTCAATCCATTGCATTGCACATTTCTCCATACTGACTGAGTCAAATGAAAAAAAAAAAAAACATTCCTGAATACTGACATCTGGGAATTCCTCCTCGAAGGCCGCTTTTGAAGCAAGCTCTAAATCCATATTACAAGATTCTGGAGCTAAATTATAGTGAAATGTCTTTACTACAGCAAATAGGTGAGTATAGGTAACTTGGGTTTTATCAGGCAGGATTGCATAAACACAGGTCTAAACTTCGCCAGCACAAACTGCATGAATAGCAAAAAACTAACAGAGTATTAAAGGAACAGCTTTAAAAGTCCCATCACACATCCAGACTTTAGCAGCATATAAAACATCAAGCATTGCATCAGAAACATAAATAACCATTTGTTTAAAATTCACCTTATCCTCATTTGTACAACTATCTTCACAATGTGGCAGAAACTGCACAGTCTTACCCAGATGGATGGCAGTCTGATATTTCTCTGGAATAAGCAAACCCATTGCACAGTTCAGTTCTGCCTCAAATCCATCAAGACATTTCCAAGCCTGCTGAATTTTATGGGCCATAGACATTTTCAAGGGAGCAGAAGTGAACTTCTTCAGTAATAGATGCCAAAGCAGAACTTACCATACGCCGAGGAGGAATCCTATTAACGCACCCATCAAGTACCATTCTTTGTAATTTTGCCTTAACCTCCTTGGAGGCAGGATCAGGCGGATGTTTATGAGGTCTCAATTCTTGAAAAGACACATTAGCAGTATTATAATTCAATGAGATAATTAAATTACCATTGCAACACTGTTGGTTGCATTTCCAGTTCAAAGTGGACTAGTTTTTCTGAGAGAAACAGTAAGAAAAGCTATTTAGGTATATTTTGTCTCTGCCTTTAGAGAACTTATACATTTCCATGCCTCAACCAGCATGGCCATGTGGAGCATGACTGCCATGCTTGATGTATGGCCCCCTTAAGAGACACTAAGTCACATGATGTATGTTTAAGTGTTGCAAACATAAATGATGCATGCTCAAGTGACGCACATTGAAATGTTATACTTGACAAACTGATGCACGTCAAAAAGGTATGTGCTAATGTGTCGGACACGCTCAAGTGTCACACACTGAAAAGACGCTCGCTCAAGTGTCACACAATCAATTGACTGAAAACATAAGTTTATAGCAGCCAAAGATAGGACTGCTATTTAGGCAGTCCGATTTGGCTTCTAAACTTAGCTGGCCAACATGTGAATATTTGCAGATAGCTGGTTATGTTGCATGATATAACTAGCTAGCTGTTATGTGCCAATATTCAACAGAGATAACCGGCTATCTCGTGCTCAATATTAGTGCTTAGCCAGCTAAGTGCTATTTAAGCGGCCAGGATCCATTCCATGCTCAGAGTTGACGGAAAATGAGGAAACTAACATTAGACAAGTATGAGACTTTGGGCAAAAACGAAAGTGAAGAGTCAAGAATGATCCCTAGATAGCAGAAACTTGTAATCAGAGTGATTGGGATACCAGGGAAGGAAGGTTAGCAACCAGAATCTGAGGGTCATTGGTTTCTCTTCTGCAGAAATTTTCTAAACTACAATTTATGAAGTGCTTTCAGGATTTGAAGGATATCCAAATGTCTGTGATGACTTCTTGTTACATGACAGCAAAGCTGAAGAATGGCAGTTGCCTTGAAATCAACAATTCCATAACAAAATCTCATGTAAAATTTGCAAAATTGCAAATATAAATGCCCTAGCTGGAGTCCTTTGGGCATATCTTCTTCTTAGATGGACTGTTAACTAATCTAAAGAAAGTCAAAAGTCATTCAAGAAACTGCTATAGCTATCTTTTACCCCTTGGAAAATTCAGAGTATGTTGGGACTCACAAATTATTGTGACAAATTCACTACCAAAGTGCAATAATAAACCTTCTGAGATCTCACAAAAATGACCAAGATTATAACTACAAACAGTACCTAGGTATTCATATATTATGTTCCTGTGTGTTTAGGAAAAAGTGTGTGTTGAGGAAAAAGCCTCAACAGACTCCTGAAACTTAGCTCTAAGGCTATTTAATTCATAGTTCTATCTGTCTGGCTTAAAAAACCTCCTTTCCTTTATTGTTTATATCAATATGTCAATCCGGAGTCACTTATCTTTACTTGGACTCCTAGTTGCTCATTCCAACGCTCAGTCTTTTTTGCCACGGCCGACTCTGGTCCAGGTTTCGGAACTTTTCCACTTCCTGCTTCAGTGTCCACGGTCCTGGCGTGCTGTAGCAACTGCAATACATACAAACAAACAATTATCCTTTAAATCTTACGAAGTTGCACACATCGTCTTAGCTCAACATACCTATCTCATACTGTGTGCGTTCTATCGGAAGAGGGCTACTGTTTCCTGCTTCCATATTTGTATTTGAAAACCTCATCATCATATCCTTGTTACCTATCAAGGTACCGTATCAGTTACAGGGAGAGGCTTTGCCTCGAGTTATCTAACACAGAAAGAGTTTGCTTTTTTGAACACGAACCAACCGAAAATCCCCACATTCTACACTTTACCTAAAGTGCATAAAAGGCTAATAGACTCACCAGGGAGGCCAATAGTATCCAGTAGAGGATCCTTATTAGAGCCGATATCGATCTATGTAGACACGTTTCTTCGGCCAATGGTGAAGAATATAAGATCATATATTAAAGACACAACGGATTTTCTTAACCACCTGAATGATTTGAAAGGAGTTTGTGATAGTTGGTGGATGGTTACGATGGATATAGTGATTTTATACACTGTTATTCCACAACAGGAGGCATTACAAATACTGAAAATGGAGTTAGATCGAAGAGAAGACATAAGGATTCCAACAAGTTTTATATTAACCCTAGCCTCATTAGCAATGACGAATAACTACTTCCACTTTGCAGGAAAGCTATTCAAACAACTATCAGGAGTAGCCATGGGAGTTACGATGGCACCGTCAGTGGCTAATTTGTTCATAGCACGGTTTGAGGAAGAAGCCATATACACCTCCCACTACTTTCCACACATCAAGATGTGGTTAAAATTTATTGATGATATCTTCTGTATATGGGATGGTGATAAAAAAGAGCTGGAAGAATTTGTAGAACAACTCAATCAAAAATATCCAACTCTTAAATTCACAATGGAAGCAAGTCAAACAAACATAGCATATTTGGATGTACAGATTAAAAAGAAGGACAAACAGATAACTATGACTATCTTCAGGAAGAAGACAGATCGGAATACCTTCTTAGAATATACTAGCTGTCATCCAAAGAAGTTAAAAGATAGCCTCCCACTATCCCAATTCTTAAGATACAGGAAGATTTGTTCAGATGATCAAGATTTCAGACAGGAGTCTAAGGATCTACAGAAGACATTATGTGATAGAGGATATCCGAGGGGAATTGTCCAAAAAGCTTACACAAGAGCAAAATATAATAGCGGAGAATATCTATTAAGACCAAGAAGAAAAGATGATTCTACAGAGACTAACAAAGCAATCTGTGTTTGGAGATACAATTCCATGGCGTCTAAGATAGCGACAATTATTAAGGTCACACTGGCACATAGTGCAAACCTTGCCAACTTTTAAGAAGCAGACGTGATGATGGCGTTTAGCAGGGGGAGGAATCTTAAAGAAAGTTTATCCCCAACTACTTTAAAACCTATTGATTGGCGAAGAAGGAGCATACATGGGCATAATAAATGCGGAAAATGCCAGATATGAGACCTGATGATGGAGATAGACACATTTGTAGACCCACAGACGGATTGACGGTTTACTTTACGTTCCACCACAACATATGAATCAGAATATGTTGTATACTGTATACAGTGTCCATGTGCAAAAGTATACATTGGGCAAACTACAAGACCACTCAAAGTAAGACTGGGTGAACGTAAAAGTAATATCCATGTCAACAAACTCACAGCACCTTTGGCAGCGCATTGCATAAAAGAAGGGCACGATTTTGAATCACTCCGATGTGTAATCCTACAAAAGATCGAGTTCTCCACAAGAGGAGGCAATAAGAGATTGGTATTACTACAACAGGAGCAAATATGGATTTTTCAACTACAGACCATAAACCAAGAGGGTTGAATACCAAAATCAAGTGGGTCCATTTTTTCTAATCATTATGGTATCTCTTCTAATCAATACGGTATCTTGATGGGTAACACGGATATGATGATGAGGTTTTCAAATACAAATACAGAAGCAGGAAACAGTAGCCCTCTTCCGATAGAATGGACAGAGTATGAGATAGGTATGTTGAGCTAAGACGATGTGTGCAACTTAGTAAGATTTAAAGGATAATTATTTGTATGTATTGCAGTTGCTACAGCACGCCAGGACCGCGGACCCTGAAGCAGGAAGTGGAAAAGTTCCGAAACCTGGACCAGAGTCGGCCGTGGCAAAAAAGACTGAGCGTTGGAATGAGCAACTAGGAGTCCAAGTAAAGATAAGTGACTCCGGATTGACATATTGATATAAACAATAAAGGAAAGGAGGTTTTTTAAGCCAGTGATGACAGATAGAACTCCTATGAATTAAATAGCCTTAGAGCTAAGTTTCAGGAGTCTGTTGAGGCTTTTTCCTCCTGTAGAAGAACACACAGGAACATAATATATGAATACCTAGGTACTGTTTGTAGATACATTAAATAACTGATCCTAGGTTCGCTAGATTAGAGGAGATAGTGTTTCCAAGATTATAACTAGTCAGAGAGATATTAGGGTGTTTTACCTCCCTAAATTAGTTCTTAATTAATGATCATGTTGTGTCCCAATTTCAATGCCAGGAAAGCGACAGAAAGTTTTAGAAACGGTAACCCACCCAATTAGCTTATGAGCTCTCTTCAAACAAATTGACCACTCGGTTTGCATTTATATTATTGCCTATGCAAGCATGATCCTTTCACTAAAATACTCTTACTGAGAGAGAAGCTTTAGCTGTTATTTGGGGATGTTCACATTTCCTTCTGTATATCTATGAAGATGATCACTGACCACACCAGTGGAGCCTATGTTCAGGAACCCGTGATTTCAACCTCCAATTTGTATTGATCATTGGATGCACAAGCTGCAAGCCATCAACCATGAACTCATCTATCATTCTGGTAAAAACAATCCAGCTGATTATTTCTTTAAGCATTCTTGCTACCAATCAACAACTTGCCATGCTTTAGAGAACATTTTAGAAATTCTATATGACCTATACATGTGTAATTAAGAGGTAAGGGGTTGCGTGTTATGAAATAGTTTAGGTTGGACCAAAACGTATGCTTGCAATTCTAGTTTTGCATACAGGAATACATGCATAATTAAAAAAAAAAAGCAAAACTAGATGTCAACATTACACCTGCTCCATGCCAGGCGTAAATGTCAGCTAACCATTTGTTTTGAGCTGGGATTTGTATGAGCAATTATGTTCTCTGGTATTTAACACCATCTCAAAAATCTGTAAAAAATAGTTTTGTTTTTTTTTGCTCAGTTCATTAATGCTTTTTCTCCGAGGACAAGCAGGCTGCTTGTTCTCACTGATGGGTGACGTCCACAGCAGCCCCTCCAATCGGAATCTTCACTAGCAAAAGCCTTTGCTAGCCCTCGCGCGCCGATGTGCACTGCGCATGCGCGGCCGTCTTCCCGCCCGAAACTGGCTCGTGCCAGCCAGTCTTCTTTTCTCCGCGCTCGGTACGGTCGTGTTACGCCATTCGCGCCCCTTAAGTTGACCTCGCGCGTCTCTTTTGACTTTTCGCTAAAAAAAAAAAAAAAAAAAAGGATTTCGGAAGAGGACCTTTTCGGTCTTTTTCCCTTTCCTCTATTTTCAGTTTTTGCCCCGTTAAGTTTCTTTTCGTCTTCGGGGTAGGCCCTTTTGAGGCCTCGGGTCGAATTTTTTCTCTCCCCCTCTTTGTGGTGCCTACTGCAATTACGAGTTTTGATTTCGCCGGCGTGATTTTTCCGCCCATGTCATCGAAGTCTCCCAGCGGCTTCAAGAAGTGCACCCAGTGCGCCCGGGTAATCTCGCTCACTGACAGGCACGCGTTGTGTCTTCAGTGTCTGGGGGCTGGGCACCGCCCGCAGGCCTGTAGTCTGTGCGCCCTTTTACAAAAGCGGACTCAGGTAGCGAGATTGGCCCAGTGGAACGTTTTGTTCTCGGGCTCTTCGTCGGCATCAGCACCGGGAGTATAGAGTGCATCGACGTTGACAGCGTCCAGACCTCCGTCCTCGGCCGCGACTGCATCGAGTGCATCGAGGCATCAACCCTCTGCATCGGGGCTGAGACATCGGAAGGCTGCGTCGGCGTCGGTGGTACCGGGACCTCCACTTCTGCTGATGTGGTCGGACGATGGTGCTTCGACTGGAGTGCAGGTGAGGGCTGTCCATTCCCCTGCTGGTGGCGGTGAGCCTTCAGGTGGATCTCCCCCTACCCTGAGGGCTCCTGCGGTACAGCCCCCCCGAGACCGACCTTCTTAGGCCTCGGCCCCGAGGAAGCGAAGGCTGGATTCTACGTCCTCCTCGTCGGTGCCGGGAAGCTCCGGTGACATGCTTCGTCCCAAAAAGTCGAAGAAGCATCAACACCGGTCCCCTTCCCGTATCGGCACCGAGAGCTCTGGGTCGCCGAGGGAGTCGGCACCCAGTAGGCATCGGCACCGAGAGGACTGCTCACCCTCTGTTCAAGAGGTGTCGATGCGCTCCACTATGGACAGCCCGGAACAGCCTCCATGCCCGGAACAGACTCTGACATCGACACCTGCATCGGCTTCCATGTCTTTCTCCACAGCCGCTCTGCACGAGAGTCTCCGGGCCGTTCTCCCAGAGATTCTGTGAGAGCTGTTGCGCCCTTCCCCTCCGGTACCGGGGGTGCTTGCGCCACCGGTACCGTCGAGTGAGGCGCTGGCTGGCCCCTTGCCCGGGGTGAGGTCTCCGACATCGGTGCCGCGTGCGGTACCGACTGCGGTCACCTCCACCGACTGCGGTCGCCTCCCAGGAAGGCTCCCCGACGACGTCGGCCGAGGGAGCTTCGCCGGTGCGGGCGAGGGAGTCTACCTCTCGACACCCACACCGTGGACGTGGCTCCACGGAGTCGAGCCGGGCACGGCTTCAGACACAGGTCCGTGAACTTGTGTCTGATACCGATGGTGAGGCCTCGTGGGAAGAGGAGGAGGACATCAGATATTTCTCTGACGAGGAGTCTGAGGGCCTTCCTTCTGATCCCTCTCCCTCCCCTGAAAGGCAGCTTTCTCCTCCCGAGAGTCTGTCTTTTGCGGCCTTTGTCCGGGAGATGTCTATGGCCATCCCCTTCCCGGTGGTTGTGGAGGACGAGCCCAGGGCTGAAATGTTTGAGCTCCTGGACTATCTTCTCCACCTAAGGAAGCGTCCACAGTACCCATGCATCATGTCCTCAAAAAGACATTGCTGGCGAACTGGACCAAGCCACTAAGTAATCCCCACATTCCCAAGAAGATCGAGTCCCAGTACCGGATCCATGGGGACCCAGAGCTGATGCGCACTCAGTTGCCTCACGACTCTGGAGTTGTGGATTTGGCCCTAAAGAAGGCTAAGAGTTCTAGGGAGCATGCTTCGGCCCCCGGGCAAAGGACTCTAGAACCTTAGACTCCTTTGGGAGGAAGGCCTACCATTCTTCTATGCTCGTGGCCAAAATCCAGTCTTACCAGCTCTACACAAGCATACACATGCGGAACAATGTGCGGCAGTTGGCGGGCTTGGTGGACAAGCTCCCCCCTGAGCAAGCCAAGCCATTTCAGGAGGTGGTCAGGCAGCTGAAGGCGTACAGAAAATTCCTGGCCAGAGGGGTGTATGACACCTTTGATGTTGCGTCCAGGGCCGCAGCTCAAGGTGTGGTGATGCGCAGACTCTCATGGCTGCGTGCCTCCGACTTGGAGAATAGGATCCAGCAGCGGATTGCGGACTCGCCTTGCTGTGCGGATAACATTTTTGGAGAGAAAGTCGAGCAGGTGGTAGAGCAGCTCCACCAGCGGGATACCGCTTTCGACAAGTTCTCCCGCCGGCAGCCTTCAGCTTCTACCTCTACAGGTAGACGATTTTTTGGGGGAAGGAAGACTGTTCCCTACTCTTCTGGTAAGCGTAGGTACAATCCTCCTTCTCGACAGCCTGCGGCCCAGGCTAAGCCCCAGCGCGCTCGCTCTCGTCAGCAGCGTGCGCCTCAGCAAGGCCCCTCGGCTCCCCAGCAAAAGCATAGCCGACATCCAAGTGTCAGTGCCGGGCGACCTGCCAGTCGGGGGAGGTTGAAAGTTTTTCACCAAAGGTGGCCTCTCATAACCTCCGATCAGTGGGTTCTTCAAATAGTCCGGCAAGGATACACCCTCAATTTGGCCTCCAAACCTCCAAATTGTCCACCGGGAGCTCAGTCTTACAGCTTCCAACACAAGCAGGTACTTGCAGAGGAACTCTCCGCCCTTCTCAGCGCCAATGCGGTCGAGCCCGTGCCATCCGGGCAGGAAGGGCTGGGATTCTATTCCAGGTACTTCCTTGTGGAAAAGAAAACAGGGGGGATGCGTCCCATCCTAGACCTAAGGGCCCTGAACAAATATCTGGTCAAAGAAAAGTTCAGATGCTTTCCCTGGGCACCCTTCTTCCCATGATTCAGGAAAACGATTGGCTATGCTCTCTGGACTTGAAGGACGCCTACACGCACATCCCGATACTGCCAGCTCACAGACAGTATCTGCGATTTCAGCTGGGCACACGTCACTTCCAGTACTGTGTGCTACCCTTTGGGCTCGCCTCTGCGCCCAGAGTGTTCACGAAGTGCTTGGCTGTAGTAGCAGCGGCACTTCGCCGGCTGAGGGTGCACGTGTTCCCATATCTCGACGATTGGCTGGTGAAGAACACATTCGAGGCAGGAGCTCTACAGTCCATGCAGATGACTATTCGCCTCCTGGAGCTACTGGGGTTTGTGATAAATTATCCAAAGTCCCATCTTCTCCCAGTGCAGAGACTAGAATTCATAGGAGCTCTGCTGGATTCTCGGACGGCTCGTGCCTATCTCCCAGAGGCGAGAGCCAACAACTTGTTGTCCCTCGTCTCGCGGGTGCGAGCGTCCCAGCAGATCACAGCTCGGCAGATGTTGAGATTGCTGGGCCACATGGCCTCCACAGTTCATGTGACTCCCATGGCCCGCCTTCACATGAGATCTGCTCAATGGACCCTAGCTTCCCAGTGGTTTCAGGCTGCTGGGGATCTAGAAGACATGATCCACCTGTCCACGAGTTTTCTCAAATCCCTGTATTGGTGGACGATTTGGTCCAATTTGACTCTGGGACGTCCTTTCCAAATTCCGCAGCCACAAAAAGTGCTGACTACGGATGCGTCTCTCCTGGGGTGGGGAGCTCATGTCGATGGGCTTCACACCCAAGGAAGCTGGTCCCTCCAGGAACGCGATCTGCAGATTAATCTCCTGGAGTTACGAGCGGTCTGGAACGCTCTGAAGGCTTTCAGAGATCGGCTGTCCCACCAAATTATCCAAATTCAGACAGACAACCAGGTTGCCATGTATTACATCAACAAGCAGGGGGGCACCGGATCTCGCCCCCTGTGTCAGGAAGCCGTCAGCATGTGGCTCTGGGCTCGCCGTCACGGCATGGTGCTCCAAGCCACATATCTGGCAGGCGTAAACAACAGTCTGGCCGACAGGTTGAGCAGGATTATGCAACCTCACGAGTGGTCGCTCAATTCCCGTGTACTGCGACAGATCTTCCAGGTGTGGGGCACCCCCTTGGTAGATCTCTTCGCATCTCGAGGCAACCATAAAGTCCCTCAGATTGCTCCTTTTTGGCCGCGTCAGATCTGGTTCCCTCTTCTTCTGGAGTTGTCCTCCGAAGAACCGTGGAGATTGGAGTGTTTTCCGACCCTCATCACGCAGGACGAAGGGGCGCTTCTGCATCCCAACCTCCGGTCTCTGGCTCTCACGGCCTGGATGTTGAGAGCATAGACTTTGCCTCTTTGGGTCTGTCAGAGGGTGTCCCGCATCTTGCTTGCTTCCAGGAAAAATTCCACTAAGAGGAGTTACTTTTTTCTATGGAGGAGGTTTGCCATCTGGTGTGACAGCAAGGCCCTAGATCCTCGCTCTTGTCCTACACAGACCCTGCTTGAATACCTTCTGCACTTGTCTGAGTCTGGTCTCAAGACCAACTCTGTAAGGGTTCACCTTAGTGCAATCAGTGCATACCATTACCGTGTGGAAGGTAAGCCGATCTCAGGACAGCCTTTAGTTGTTCGCTTCATGAGAGGTTTGCTTTTGTCAAAGCCCCCCTGTCAAACCTCCTACAGTGTCATGGGATCTCAATGTCGTTCTCACCCAGCTGATGAAACCTCCTTTTGAGCCACTGAACTCCTGCCATCTGAAGTACTTGACCTGGAAGGTCATTTTCTTGGTGGCAGTTACTTCAGCTCGTAGAGTCAGTGAGCTTCAGGCCCTGGTAGCCCAGGCCCCTTATACCAAATTTCATCACAACAGAGTAGTCCTCCGCACTCACCCTAAGTTCTTGCCAAAGGTTGTGTCGGAGTTCCATCTGAACCAGTCAATTGTCTTGCCAATATTCTTTCCCCGTCCTCATTCCTGCCCTGCTGAACGTCAGCTGCACACATTGGACTGCAAGAGAGCATTGGCCTTCTATCTGGAGCGGACACAGCCCAACAGACAGTCTGCCCAATTGTTTGTTTCTTTTGATCCCAACAGGAGGGGAGTAGCTGTGGGGAAACGCACCATATCCAATTGGCTAGCAGATTGCATTTCCTTCACTTACGCCCAGGCTGGGCTGGCTCTCGAGGGTCATGTCACAGCTCATAATGTTAGAGCCATGGCAGCGTCTGTAGCCCACTTGAAGTCAGCCACTATTGAAGAGATTTGCAAAGCTGCGACGTGGTCATCTGTCCACACATTCACATCTCATTACTGCCTGCAGCAGGATACCCGACGCGACAGTCGGTTCGGGCAGTCAGTGCTTCAGAATCTGTTCGGGGTTTCGAATCCAACTCCACCCCCCTAGGCCCATGTTTTTTCTGTTCCAGGCTACACTCTCAGTTAGTTGGTAAAATTGTTAGGTCAATCTCAGTTATGTCCTCGCCGTTGCGAGGTACAATTGACCATGGTTGTTGTTTTGAGTGAGCCTGGGGGCTAGGGATACCCCATCAGTGAGAACAAGCAGCCTGCTTGTCCTCGGAGAAAGCGAATGCTACATACCTGTAGAAGGTATTCTCCGAGGACAGCAGGCTGATTGTTCTCACAAACCCGCCTGCCTCCCCTTTTGGAGTTGTGTCTTCCCTTCTCTTTGTCTTGCTACATATGAGACTGGCCGGCACGAGCTGGTTTCGGGCGGGAAGACGGCCGCGCATGCGCGGTGCGCATCGGCGCGCGAGGGCTAGCAAAGGCTTTTGCTAGTGAAGATTCCGATTGGAGGGGCTGCCGTGGACGTCACCCATCAGTGAGAACAATCAGCCTGCTGTCCTCGGAGAATACCTTCTACAGGTATGTAGCATTCGCTTTCTTGGATATCAAGTTTTGTAAAACACAGCATGTATATGCACTGGTTGTAAGATTGACACTTATTAAAAACTTTTAGTGATTCCACTTTATTTTTTAACACGTTCCTATTGGCTATTCCTGCTGGACTTGTTGCAGGCTACAAATTTATTTTCCAGTGTCCTTGTATGTATTTTACAAAAGGCTCTTTTCTCATGAAGTTGTGCACATCCTGACCTGAAACTCGCATTTCCTATCTAGATGCCCTATGCTGAATTAAGCTTTCCCTACCACCCCTCCCTCCCTCCCTCCCATATTCATAAACATTTAACCGGCCAGGAACGACACCTGGCCAGTTAAATGGCACTTAACCAGCTATCTGGTGATATTCAGCGGAAGATAGCCAGCTATCCCTCGCTGAATATTACCAGTTAGCGACTAGGAGAGAACCGGCTCTATCACACGATATAGCTGGCTAACCCCAAATATTCATTGTGTAGCTGGCTATTGTAAACGGCCACATCGGGCTGCATAAATAGCTGGAATATCTTTGGCTGGTTTTAATTTAACCGACTATCTCCAAATATCAACTTAGCAGGTTAAGTTTAAACCAGCAAAAAATACTCAATGCCTGTCACCGGAAATGGCCCAGCATTGAATATCCGGGCTGACCGCCAATCACGGGAGTTTGCAGGGCCCCCTCCAGTGGTCTTAATATTGGCCCCTTTATCTACATTTGTTTGCTTTGCATGGAATAGTTACTGTTATTTCACTTATCTGTATTGTGTTTTTCAGGGTCACATAGATTCAGGTGGTGAGTTGATTTTGCAGATATGGTATCTACCTGGGGTACCTGAGGCCTTCTTCTGTACCTTCCAGGTACAGGTAGCTCATCTGGAGCCAGAGGACATTACCCTGAAGGGGGAAGGAATTTTCCCTAGAATCTGCTTGGACCTACCACGAAACATAAAAAGTATGTCTTAGGATAGTTAATCATGGTCAATTGATTACAATATGGCAGCACTGAAAGCGTTTGCAGAAAGAGTCAAGAGCATTGAACTGCATATGTATATCCTCTGTGATGAATATCTTCACTATTTACTTGCCCCCCGATATTCAGCTGGCGGCAGTCAACGTTTTTTTAAACGCTGTCGCCAGCTATATTATGCCCCAATATTCAGTGCTAGGCCATGTCCGGGCACTGGCACTAAATATCGAGGATGATTTTGGGCGGTCTGGCCACCCAGAGCTTATGTGGGTTCGGTTAGTATTTAGCTGGCTGAATATTGGGCCTGGACCTGCATAACCATTTTGGGACAGGCTTATGAACCTCAACATGTATACGCTAGAAGAGAGTAGGGAGAGAGGAGATATGATAGAGACATTTAAATATCTCAAGGGCATTAATGTACAGAAAGTGAGCCTTTTTCAACTGAAGAAAAACTTGAGAACGAGGGGGCATACAATGAAGTTAAGAGGGAATAGGCTTAGGAGTAATCTAAGAAAGTATTATTTCACGGAAAGGGTGGTGGAAGCGTGGAATGGCCTCCCGGTGGAGGTTGTGGAGTCGAGGACTGTGTCAGAATTTAAAAAGGCATGGGATAAGCACGTGGGATTGCTTAGAAAAAGGAAGAGTTAGTGGTTACAGAGGATGGGCAGACTAGATGGGCTATTTGGCCTTTATCTGCCGTCATGTTTCTATGTTTCTGTTTTTCTTTTTTAAAAAAAGCCCCCAAGCCCCGACCGGCCCCCATGCCAATTTCCCCTCATTTCCTCCTTCCCTCTCCCCAGCCCCCATCGACCTCCTCCCACAAGACCTCTCAACCCCACTCCCCCCTCCAACCGTGAAGGTAAATCCCGGGCTTACCTACATCCTTGGTGGTCTGGCGAGGTCATTGGGGGCAAGAGCGCAGCCCCTTCACTCCTGCCCCTTGCGACACCTCTGTAACATGGCAGCCGCGACCTCTCACGGCAGCTTCCAGTACTACATGAGATACCGTGAGCTGCTGCGAGAGGTCATGGCAACCATTTTACTGAGGCGCTGCAAGAGGTAGGAGCAAGAGGGGGCTGCACTCCTGCCCCTAACAACCCCGCTGGACCACTAGGGATGTAGGTAAGCCTGGGGGCTTACCTTCATAGTATGGGGGGTGTGGGGGGGTCTTCTAAGGGGGGTCTTGATGTGGGGAGGTTGGAGGGGGTGGGAGGAGACTCAGGGGCTATTTTTTTTTAATGAAAAAATAAAGTTATGCGGGTACCAGCCCGATATTCAGAGCTAGCACCTGCATAGCTAAGCGGCCTTATTTAAGAGAGATCTTGAGCTGGCCTAAATGAAGCCTTTTAGCTATATGGGTGCCGACACTGAATATTGTTAGCACCCGCACAACCTGAGGCTCCTTCCCAGTGCTTCCCCTGACCTGCCCCCCTTTTTTTTTTTAGCAGTCTCAGAGAATATTCAGCAGCACTGTCTAGTTAAGTCCCGCTGAATATCTCCGGTTAGGCGGCGGGAAGCTATTTAAACGGGCAGGAGAGGCTCCTGCTAAATCGCTTTAAATATCAGCCTCTTACATAGTAACATAGTTCACACCCAAGATCAGCTTCCCCAAGTAGACCTTACCTTTTAAACCACCACTCAAAATAGGCACCCATGTAGGCTTCCCCAGGCCCACTGTAAATTTTTCTGGTGGTCTAGGGGTAGTCTGAGCAGGAGCTGACCCCTATAGGTAATACTAGGTTTTGCAACTAGGTATCGCTCCTGCCTGGACTAATCCCTAGACCACCAGAGAACTTTTAAGATAGGCCTGGGTGTGGGGGTGATAATAAAACTTTATTTATAAGTCACTATATCTTTAAAAGTCTAAGCGGGGAACAAATCATATACAAAATATAAAAAAACAAAAAAAACATTTTCTTTACACATCAAACTATACAAAAAACTCTAAAATTCAAACATACAGCAGATTAAAATTTACATGGTATTAAAATAATTTATACAACAGAGGAACCAAAAGCCTGAAGAAATAAATAAAAACTCAATGGGCAAAGCATTCCATGATTTCGGACCTTTGATGTAGAAAATAGATCTGCATTCTTCTAAATAAACCTGATGAAATAGCTGTTTCTGAGATGATCTCAGAGAGCGAGTAGGTTGATAACATCTTAGAGTGGCACTAAGAGTTCGTGAAATATTACCATTCAATATTTTGAAAACTAGCAATAAAATTTTAAATTCAATGCAAAATGTAACATGGAGCCAATGCAGTGATTTCAAAATTGGAGTAACATGATCATAACGAGAGCCTCCTTTAATCACTCGGGCTATAGCGTTCTGAACTACTTGTAGTGCCTTCAGCATGCTACTGGTAATCCCCATTAGCAAACCATTACAGTAATCTAACAGTGGACAAACTACAGACTGAACAATTTTACGAACATTTTTGACAGAAACCAGTGATCTAATACGCCGTACAATTCTCAATTTATAAAATACCTTTGCTTTTATGTTTCCAACCTGGTTTTTCATAGATAATGTAGTGTTAAGTTGCACCCACAAATTTCTAATCTGATGGACAATAGGGATATTAGCAGAGTCAATGCTAAAAATCTTAGGACAATTTACCCCTTATGTACCAGAGAGGAAAAGAATCTGAGTTTTTGAAATGTTCAATTTCAAACGATTTTGCTTCATCCATTGCAATATTTTTGAAAGATAAAATCTCAATTTAACAAAAGTATCTTCAAAAAAGTGTGAGATGCTGCTCTTCTTGGTGGGGTTCAAGAGGGGGCATATTTTTGTGCGGGAGGGGGTTTCAGGAGAGGGGTCTATCTTGGGGGTGCTTATTCTCGAGGGAGCTTCAGGAGGGGGTGGTCTTTCTTGGAAGGGGCTGATCTTGGATGGGGGTTTGGGAGATGTAGTTCATCTAGAGGGAGGGGGGTGTGATCTTGGGTGTTGGTGACCAGGAACGATGATCAGAGGAGACTGAAACTAAGGGTCCGTTCCCAGGATAAATCCCTCCTCTCAGTACCCTTCTCCACCACTGCCAACTCCAGGCTCCGCTCATTCTGCCTCGCCTCACCCTATGCTTGGAACAACCTTCCTGAACCCTTACGCCAAGCCCCCTCCCTGCCCGTCTTCAAGTCTTTGCTTAAAGCCCACCTCTTCAATGCTGTGTCCGGCACCTAACCCTTACCGTTCAGTGAATCCAGACTGCCCCAATTTGACTGCCCCTATCGGACCGACCGTTCACTTGTCTGTTAGATTGTAAGCTCTTTGAGCAGGGACTGTCTCTCTTTGTTAAATTGTACAGCGCTGCGTAACCCTAGTAGCGCTCTAGAAATGTTAAGTAGTAGTAGTAGAAATCGGAGCAGGGTGGGAGTGGCAATGACAGCAACCTGGAAGTTATGTGGGTGACTACTTATATTCATTACTAGCATCCACATGGCTAAACAAAGTTTGGATAGCCTTTTATGCTGTCCTGTCTGCCTGCTTAGCTATATAGGCATCAGCACTGAATATGACTTGGGCCTGCAAGACTGCTGGCTCCTCCCTAACTCCACTGCTAGACAGTCCCAACATTTCCCAGATTCCACATAAATGGTTAGAGCCAATATTCAGTGGCATTGCCAGGTCAAGTGCCAATGAATATTGGTGGCTGGCCTGCTCAGTGTGGTTTAAGCAGGCAGGAGCCTTTCCAACCCACTTAAACCACGATGAATATTGACCCCTAAGAGCCCAATATTCATTTGCACATACCAGTATAGCAGCAGCTGCCACTGTCTCCCTAATTCTATATACAGTGCTCAAAATTGCGTGCAAAAATTTGGGTGCACACCCAAATTGTGAGTGCAATATAATTGTTTAACGAGACAATTAGCGCTGATAATTGGTCGCTAGCAATCAATTATTGGTGCTAATTGGCAATAATTGGAATTTACAAGCACATCTTTATAGTTGCTATTCTTTCTTTTTTAACATTGAATTTTTATTGAAGTTTTATAAAAGCAATGCGAACATCAAATGCAATATACAACCAAGAAAATCATGAACTGTCTGGTGTTTCCCAGCTACAGAACAATTCCCCAACAACCCCTCCCCAGTCTCCCCACTCTTTATTACTCCTCCATATTCTCAGCACTCCGTGGTTTCTTCAGAGCACTCAGCCCTTCCCTAGGCAAACCTCCCAATTCCCCCCCTCCCGATATCCACCCATCCCCTATTCCTCCCTTCACCGCTCCCCACTTTCCAATCTCATTAAGTATCCCTCAATAACAGGTCAAGGTGCACCCATTCTTCAGCAGTGGAATTATATCGCCCAAGTCTACAATCTGTTAATTTCTCCAAATCTCCCAAAAGGTTTATCTTCAGAAGCCAGCTGGCTAACATTAGTCTCCTCTTTTGCTTCCAATGAGCAGCAATGACACTTTTAGCCACTGCTAAGCACATCCTCTTGAGGTGACGCTGCCATTTTGGGCCTCTGCGATTGCCTCACCCAAGTAAACACCATTTAGGGTCGCAAGGGAATATAATGTCAAGTAGTGAGAACAGCCTTCTCGTAACTCCTTGCCAAAACCCCTGTAGCTGCCCACAAGCCCACCAGATTTGAAAAAAGGTGCCTCTGTCCAGACCATATGTCCAACACAGATCAGTGAACCAAGGAAATATTACTTTTATCCTGTCTGGCATATAATACCATCTAGTTAACACTTTATATACATTTTTCTTAATAAGGACACATATGGAGGCTTTTTTCACTTTGAGGCATATGGCCTTCCATTCACTCACACTCAGTTCACACCCAAAATCTTTTTCCCTTGCCCACATTAAGAATATTTATATAACTCATCTCCCCAAATAAAGTGGTATAAATGAGAAATAGTCCCTTTAAGCTTCCCCAATGAGTCCCATAAATTTTCCAGATGCTCAGTCTCATCCGGGTCTACCCTCAACTACCCCTGGCTAGAAATATAATATTTTACTTGCAGGTACGAGAACATATCTGTGTGTGATTACCCATGAGATGCTTGGAGTTCTTTAAGGGAGTGCATTTCCTCAACATCTAAGAAATCTCAAAATTTAATAAGACCCCATTGTGCCCAGTCAACAAATACTATCCTCCCATTGCCTGCCAAGAAGCCTGGTTCTTGAATGGTATGAGCAAATGAGGAGGGGGTACGAGAACCCCTCAACTTAGTTTTTAACAAGCTCCATAGGGAGAATGAGTGAAAGACAAAGTAGTTGGGTGAAAGCTGCTTATATGCCTGACTGGAGAGAGAGGCCCAAAGAGCAGCCCCCAGGGAATAATCCTTCACAGAATGTAATTCTAGGGTGGTAGTAACCAGCTGTCCCTCTTGACTCCAAACCGAGTTAAGTTTTAACTGCGCTGCCCAATAATACCACAGTAAATTGGGCATCCCTCTTACCCCCAGCTCTACCACACCCCACATGACTTTTTTAGCCAGTCTGGAAGGGCACCCTACCCATTCAAAGCTAGAAATTTCTGACTGAAGCCATATTAATACCGTCCGCTGTACTTCTAAGGGGAGAGTTTGAAGCAAGAACAACAACCATAGTAATAAATTCATTTTAACTGCCGAGATCCAACCCCACCATGATAACCACCTATTCTTCTAGCTATTCAGGTCTCGGCGGAGCTGATGAAATAATGGGATATAATTTAGTGCAAACAATTTAGACAAATCTTTGGGTATCTGACTACCTAGATACCGAAAACTGATCCCAGCCCTGCAAAAAGAAAAAGACTTTAGTAACCTCTCCTCTTCATCTCCCCGAATGGTAATTACCATGAATTCTGACTTGTCATAGTTAACTTTGAATCCCAACATTTTCCTAAAGGAATTCAATTCCAATTATTATAGGCAGGGTCAACTGAGGTGCTCTCTCGTATAACAGGATATCATCCGCAAATAAAGCTATTTTGTGCTCCTCCCCCCTATCTGAACCCCTTTTATGTAAGGCAGGGAACAAACCCGCTGAACCAATGGTTCAATGGACAATGCAAATAACAGAGGAGAAACGGGCGTCTCTGTCTGGTCCCCCTCATTATGGAGATTTGTGAAGAATACCCTCCATTAATCTAGATACGAACTACAGAAGTTTCATAGAAACTCTGCAACCATCCCATCAATTTGGGACAAACCCCATGAATCCTAACATTTCCCCTAAATAGGGCCACTCAACCATATCAAATGTCTTCTCAGTGTCCGTAGTCAACAGGGCTAATGACACCCCCTGGACTTGCGCCCCCCCCCAGATTATATTAAGAGTGCGTCTGATATCTGTCACCTGGCTTTGTGGTACAAAACCGGATTGATCTGAATGGATAATCTGCGGGAGTACCCAACTCAAGCGATCTGCCGTAATCTTTGTCAAAATCTTTACATCAGTATTTAGCAAAGAAATCGGATGATAAGAACCACATACCACTGAATCTTTCCCAGGCTTCAGTATTACCGAGATCCCCACCTCATGCATGCTGGCCGGTAGGGAGTGGCCTTCAAAGCAAGCATTTCCCACCCTTCTCGAAAGGGGACCCAACTCAGCGACAAAAATCTTATAAAACTTTGCTGTATATCCATCAACTCCCAGCACCTTCCCCCCTTTAAGACCCTTAATAACCCTTAAAATATCCTCAAAAGCTATGGGGGCTTCCAACTGATCACTGTCAACTGCTTGTAAACCCAACAACCCATCTCTAGCTAAATACTCTTGAATCTCTGTTTTCTGAACCCCCTTCTCCTCTAGAATACAGATTGGTATAAAACTGAACTAATTGCTCTCAACCACAACCCACAACCTCTGCGCAGCAGAAGCCGAAGCACTGAAGGGCTGGAGGCAGTGCCTTAAGTAGAGGAGGAATTAGGCTAAAGCATGTGCAGCTGAACCAAGATGGCTGCTCCCATCAGCGGAGCTCTAAGGACCAAATATGGGCTTCCTTCCTATCCTCGTTAGTCCAAGATGGCTTCCTGGGATATGATCTATCCAAGATGACTGTACCATTGCTCTAAGTCGGATGACGGCTGCCAGACTTAGGAAACCGAAACAGACCTTCCCAAGACCGATCCTCGTCCTAGCCGGGAGGAGCGTCGTACAGGTGAGGGATGTAACAGTATCCCCCCCCCCCCCCGGAAACCGCCCCCTTCTCCCTGGCCTGGGCCAAATAGGATGAACAGCATGGAACTCACGGACCAGGTCTGGAGCATGTACTTTAGTGGCTGGCTCCCAGGAGTTGTCTTCAGGGCCGAAGTGCTTCCAGGACAAGAGGTAGAATAGCCTTCTTCTACGCAGCTTGGAGTCCAGGATGCGGTCCATCTCGTACTCAGGATCAGGATCACTCTCAGGCATAACCACCTCCTTGGGTTCAGGATGCCACTTGGACCTGCGGAAAGGTTTCAGGAGAGAGACATGAAAAGCATTGTGCACCCGGAGTTAGCTGAGTAGGTGCAGCCGGTAAGTCACTGCTCCTATCCTGGAGGGTACAGCAAAAGGTCCAGTGAACCGTGGGGCAAACTTTAGAGATGAGAGCCGTAATCTCAGGTACCGAGTGCTGAACCATAATGTCTCTCCCGGCAGGAACGTGGGAGCCGCCTGTCTCCTATGGTCGTAGGTCTCCTTGGCCTTGACCGCAGCTCGTCGCAACTGCTCCTGGACCTTCTTCCACACATCCTGAAGAGAACGGACTGTGGGCTGCACCTGTGGTGGAACCTCTGCGGGGGAAACTGGTGGAGGCAGACGCGGGTGGCGACCATAGATGGTGCTGAATGGAGTCGCCCGGGAGGCCGAATGCAGGCTGTTGTTATAAGCGAACTTGGCCCAGGGTAGCAGAGTAGCCCAATCATCCTGTCACTGGTTAGAATATGCCCGGAGGAACGCCTTCACAGTCTGGTTGACCTGCTCCACCATACCATTGGTCTGCGGGTGGTATGCAGACGAGAAAAGGGTGGTAACCCCGAAGGCTGAACAAAACGCTCTCCAGAAGTGAGACGTAAACTGGGAACCTCGATCACTAATGATCCTCTGGGGCAATCCATGGAGCCAGAAAATGTGTGTAATGAAGCTCGCAGCGAGGTTGGCAGCAGTGGGCAAAGCCTTCATCGGAATGAAATGGGCCATCTTGGAGAACCGATCGATCACCACCCAGATGACCGTATTGCCCTTTGAGGGCGGCAGATTGGTGATAAAATCCATGGACAGGTCCTCCCAAGGCTGCTGTGGCACCGGCATGGGTTGCATCAATCCCCACTGCTTCTGATGGGACGCCTTAGTTTGGGTGCACACCGGGCAGGTAGACACATATTGCAAGACATCCTGTGCCATCCGCGGCCACCAGTACAATCGGGAGATAAGATGCAGAGTCTTGTGGAATCCGAAGTGTCCGGCAAATTCGGAAGCGTGCCCCCAGCGCAGCACCTTCCTATGGAGACCCACCGGAACGGCCTTCTGGCAAGCGGCGCTGGCCCCGGGCATGGAGGGAATACATGCCGGATTCAACATTGGGTAGGGCTCCTCCTGGTCCTCGGGTGCCTCGAAGCTGCGGGACAGGGCATCCGCCTGGACATTCTTTTCCCCTGGTCTGAAGTTCAGACGGAAGTCAAACCGGGCAAAGAACAGAGACCACCGGGCCTGGCGAGGATTTAGTCTGGTGGCATTTTGCAGATACAACAGGTTTTTGTGGTCAGTTATCACCGTTACTGGGAGCGCTGCTCCCTCCAGTAAGTAGCACCACTCCTCAAAGGCTAGTTTGAGCGCCAAAAGTTCCCGATCTCCCACCGTATAGTTCCGCTCCGCGGGGGTGAACTTGCGGAAGAAGAAGAAGCAGGGATGTTTCTTCCCAGATGCCGACGTCTGGGAGAGTACTGCCCCTACTCCCAGGGATGAGGCGTCCACCTCCACCAGGAAAGGCTGGGTAGGGTCTGGACTGCGGAGTACCGGGGCAGAAAGGAAAGCCTTCTTCAGTGTGGAGAACACGGTGGAAGCCTCCGGCGTCCAGTTCTTCGCGTCAGCGCCCTTCCTCGTGAGGGCTGTTGGGAGCCGTGATGAGGGAGTAATTCTGGTTGAACTGCTGGTAGTAATTGGCGAACCCCAGGAACCTCTGCAATGCCCTCAGACCCTGGGGAGCCGGCCAGTCACGGATCGCTGTCAATTTACCAGGATCCATCTGCAACCCAGTGGAGGAAACAATATACCCCAGGAAAGGCAGACTCTGTTGGTGGAACGAACACTTCTCCAACTTGGCGTACAGCCGATGCTCCCGGAGACGCTGGAGCACTGTGCGGACTTGGGTGACATGTTGTGGCAGAGAAGCAGAGAAGATCAAGATGTCATCCAGATAGACGATCACTGAGGTGTAGAGCAGGTCCTGGAAAATGAAGTTTACGAAGTTCTGAAATACTGCAGGGGCATTGCAGAGGCCAAATGGCATCACCCGGTATTCGAAGTGCCCCTCATTGGTGTTAAATGCCGTCTTCCACTCATCTCCCTCCCGGATCCGCACCAGGTTGTAGGCCCCGCGTAAGTCCAACTTAGTGAAGATCTTGGCCCCTTGCAGGCGGTCGAACAACTCCGGGATGAGTGGAAGCGGATACCGGTTCTTGACGGTGATTTTATTCAAACCCAGGTAGTCTATGCAAGGGCGAAGCGACCCGTCTTTCTTTGAGACAAAGAAGAATCCGGCCCCTGCAGGAGAAGTAGAAGCTCGGATGAACCCCTTGAGGAGATTCTCCTGAATGTAATCCCTCATGGCCCGGGACTCATCCCGGGACAAAGTGTAAAGATGCCCTCTGGGTGGGTTGGTTCCCAGCAGTAGATCAATGGCACAGTGAAAAGACCGATGGGGAGGAAGCGTGTCTGCCGCCCGAGCACTGAACACATCCCGGAAATCTTGATAGTCCTTAGGCAGCCCGGGCAACGCTTCCTGCGGATTCTGGACAGCAGAGAGGTACAGGGGCCTTGACCGGCTGGAGACAATGCTGAAAACACCAGGAACCCCATTGCCTGATCTCCCCGGTGGACCAATTGATAACCGGAGTGTGCCGTCGAAGCCAGGGTAGTCCAAGGATCACCGGGTGAATGGCTCGAGAAAGTACCAGGAACTGGATCTCCTCCTGATGCAATGCCCCCACCTGCAGATACAAAGGTGAGGTGATCCGGGTAATAGTCTGGGGAAGACTGTCCCCCTGGATGGAGGTGACTCTGAGAACCGGTTGGCAGGGCACCGTGGAACCACCCAACTGCAACAGGAACTCGGCATCAATGAAGTTCCCGCCGGTCCCAGAATCCAGCAAGGCTCGCGTCTGGATCTGGACCCCTTCTCCACGGAGCAGGACGGGAACAGAGAGCAGGTTGTCAGGAAGGGATGACAGCTGACCCAGAGCCACTCCCTTCATGGGGCTTGGGCCGGAGCGTTTCCCGACGCCCCAGGCTTATTTGGACAGGTGCCCGAGAAATGGCCGGCCTGCCCACAGTATAGGCATAACCGATTTCTGAGATGATGGGCCCTCTCCTGCTTGGACAAGCGATGTCGCCCCGCTACCATGGGTTCCTCTTTGGCTCCTTCCAAACCCTCTTTGAGGAACCTAAGCGTCTCTGGGCGACGGAAGCGGCCCCTGGTTCTCTGCACCGCTGGCTGAGTAGCCCTCTCCTGGACTCGCTCCTGGAACCGGATGTCAATCCTGGTGCAGAGTGCAATGAGGGCGTCCAAGGTGGCAGGAATCTCTCTACAGCCAATTCGTCTTTTATTTGTCCGTTCAACCCCTGCCAGAAAATGGCCGAGAGGGCTTCCTGGTTGCACCGGAGTTCTGCGGCCAAAGTATGGAACCAGACAGCATATGCCCCGACCAACCCGGAGCTCTGCTGGATCCGCAGTAGCTCCCCAGAGGCAGAAGAAGGCCGGCCAGACACGTCGAATACCATCCGGAACTGCCGCAGAACCTCATCATGGTCCACCAGAACCGGACTCTGCTGCTCCCATAACGGGGACACCCAGGCCAGGGCGGCACCGGAAAGCAGGGAGATGATGTAGGTCACCTTAACTTTATCGGATGGGAAAACCTCTGGTTACAGCTCGAACAGGATCTGGCACTGGTTGAGAAAACCCCGGCATGCTGAAGGGATGCCATCGAACTGGGGAGGTTCTGGAAGCCGCAACTGTGCGGCGGAAGCCTCCGCCCTAGAGCGCGGAGGAACCACGGCAACCTGTTGCTGGAATGCTGGTAACTGGCTACAGACATCCTGCAGAGCAATGGACAAGCCTGCTGCTGGTGTAGAACCTGAGCCAGGTTGGACAGCTCGGTCTTGTCTGGCGAGCTCATGGCTTCGGCTTACTGTTATGACTAGGGATGTGAGCCCTTGTGCCCCGACTGAGCATGGCGAAGATGGACTGCACCGCACTCTGTCAGGCAGCCAGACAACCCCTAGCTTCACCTGCACTTAGCCACTATTCCCCAGGAGTTGAGCCCCTGGGTTCAAGCGGCCGGCAGGACTTCTGGAGCCGGCGGGGTTGCAGGACCACCGACCAGACAGGTAGCCAACAGACACAGTCCAAGAGCCAGGAAAACAGTAGAGCTGAGAATAGTCCAAACACAGTCCAGGGTCAAAAGGCAGGCAGCAACACAACGCGTGGTCAGGAAACAATCCAAGGTCGAAACACAGGAAACTCAGGAATCAGGTAAGGAACACGGATGCAGACCACAACCCACAACCTCTGCGCAGCAGAAGCCGAAGCACTGAAGGGCTGGAGGCAGTGCCTTAAGTAGAGGAGGAAATAGGCTAAAGCATGTGCAGTTGAACCAAGATGGCTGCCCCCATCAGCGGAGCTCTAAGGACCAAATATGGGCTTCCTTCCTGTCCTCGTTAGTCCAAGATGGCTTCCTGCGATATGATCTATCCAAGATGACTGTACCATTGCTCTAAGTCGGATGATGGCTGCCAGACTTAGGAAACTGAAACAGACCTTCCCAAGACCGGGAGGAGCGTCGTACAGGTGAGGGATGTAACAATAACATACTTTTAATCATATTTGCACATAGCATCAAACCGTCATGGTTGTGGCCATGCCCTTATGTCCAGACCTACTGTTTCTCTGTATCTAGCTCTGTGACCTCTCCAGTCTGCCTTTTTTCCTGTTGTTTTTCTTCCTGTTAGCCAAGCCTCGCTTTGGTGTCCCTGAAGCCAAGCCTCACTTTGGTCTCCCTGCTTCTGCTTCATTTCCTACTTGTGACAACATAAGCCTACTCCTTTATAAGGACCCACGGACCTTACCTGTGTTGCCTTTGCAACAGGTCTATTTTTCCCTTTTCTTGTTGTACTGTTGTTTGATTCTGAGGGAACTGGTGGTCTTGTTAGCTGTGCCTCTGGGCACAGCCTTGAGCCCTGTGTGTGTGGTTTTGGTTTGAACCTGTATGGATTATGAGGCAGATGCATCAAGCAAACGTTAAAAAATCTAAATCGTTAAAGTCCCTAACGATTTTCAAAAAACGAAGAATGCACCAAAACAACAAGTCACACATGCTCGGATCGGTATTGAAAAGTACAATGTATCAAAGAATCACAATACACGTCGGTAATCAGCCCCTAAATCATGCGCAGAGCAGCCAAGCGTTATGTTAGCTGCTCTGCGCATGCCACAAACAGTCAAAACACAAGCACATGGCTCCCAAATCAAAACAAAAATAAAAAAAGGGTCGGGAGGGGGCAAAGGTGCTCGTCAGGAGCGTCCTGTATGGCCGTCCTTGCCCCCCCCCCCCCGCCCAAGGTCGCCATTCCCCCCCCCCCCCCCCGCTTCCCCCTGCATTATAAATTTAAAAGCAAAACATACCGTTAGCAGCCCTGACCCCTTCCCTTCCTCACTACTCTGTCTCCCCTCAGCTCCGCCTCCTGACATCCTCCGCCCTGTGCTCCGCCCCCTCTTGAGGTCATCGCCGCCATTCCCCCCCTCCACCGGGCCTCCCTCCCTCTTACCGGGCCCGTGCAGCGCCTCTCTCCTCTGTCCGAAGGCGCTGCACGGGCAAGAAGAAAAGCTGATGCCTGTCTTCGCACAGCTTCGGTCGCGCATCTCTCTCCTGGGCCTGCCCCCGTCTGACGTCAGTAACCTACGTAGGTTACTGACGTCAGACGGGCAGGCCCAGGAGGAGAGAGACGCGAGACCGAAGCTGTGCGAAGACAGGGTTGAAGGAAGGGCTTCCAGAGGCAGGGGTTTGAAGACTGCCAACATACTGAGGTGGGAATTAGGAGATTACATTTCCAATTGAGTTTAATTTCAGACTTTCTTCTGTTATTGAAATGCGTGGGCTGTTTGCCAGACAGCAGCAGAGAGACGTGGAGTCTGACTTCCTAACGCTATCCCAGAGCCTAAAAAATGAAGACATCTCTTTGTTACCTCTGGATTTCTCTTCCATGGGGACATTTTGAAAGCTTATTTAAGAAATATTTTTGAACTCCTTGGGGCTGGTAGATGCTTCTGTTTATGGATTGTGCCTTTCAGTTTCCTTTTGACCAATCACAGCGCTTTTAGCTCTGCTAATGCGCTGGGATTGGCTCACAGTTTGTTTGTTTTTTCACTTTACGATTTTTCCTGGCACAGAGCTGTCCTAATGAGAGGGTACAGACCTCTCATTAGATTTCCTGCCTTTTTCCTGCGTAAAGGCAATCGGAAAAGGTTAGTGCATCTCGTTTCAATGGGGTTTGTACACAAATTGCTCATCTGCATTCCATTTTCGTTAGCTGCTAGCTTCCTCGGTAAAAGCCCTTTGATGCATGCAACGGATCAAAATTTCCTCGTTGGAGGGTCGTTAAATGCTCATTAAGCTTTAGTGCATCTGCCTCTGTGTGTCTGTTATTTTTGCTTCCAAGCAAAGCCCTGTTCTGTTTCTCTGTGTGTGTTGTTCTGGTTTGAATCCGTATGGATTTACTTGCCTGTTAACTTTGCTCCCAAGCAAAACCCTGTTCTGTTTTTCTGTGTGTGTGTGTGGTTCTGGTTTGAACTTTCTTGTTATCTAGGCTCTCCAGCATAAGCCTGTTCTGTTTCCTTGTGTGATTTCCCTTGTTACCTTTCACTGCTCAGAGAGCCAGTTGTTGCCAGCCCAGCTGCTTTCTTTGATACTTTGCTTCCATGCAGCTGTGTGTGCTCTGATTGCTCTGTCTCTGCCTGCCTTTCCTTTCCCTACCCAGCTGTGTGCTGGCTGTGTTCTGGTAAGAACATTGTTTGTTTTTCCCTTTGTTTGCTTTAAACCTCTTTCTGACTTGTATGTTAGAAGCAGCCCTTCCCTTTAGCCTGCTTTAACTCTTTGTCTGCTGTGTTTGTCTCCTGATTCTTGTGAGCATTGCTCCTTATCTGATTTATGTATGTAAAGGCAGCTTTCCCTGTTTGCTTGCTTTTCCCTTTGCCTCTAGTGTCTGTTATTTGACTCTGTGGCACAGCCTTGTATATTCCTATAAGTGGCTTCCCTTTATCCTTGAGTGCTGTGTGGCACAGCCTTCTGTATTCTTATGAGTGGCTTCCCTTTACCCTTGAGTGCTGTGTGGCCAGCCTTGTGTATTCTTATGAGTGGATTCTCTTTACCCTGGAGTGCTGTATGGCCAGCCTTGTGTATTCTTATGAGTGGATTCCCTTTACCCTTGAGTGCTGTGTGGCCAGCCTTGAGTATTCCTTTGAGTGTCTTCCCTCTTCCCTGAGTACTGTATGGTACAGCTTAGAGTGTTCCTTCATGAGTGGCTTCCCTTATCCTTGAGTGCTATGTTGCATAGCTGTGAGGTTTCCTTTGTGTGGCCTTGTCTTGAGTTTTCCCTGTGTGATCTCTGTTTGAGTCCTCTCTGTGAGGTTTCTGTTTTGAGTTTGAGTGGGTTGCTCTTCTGTTTAGCTGTGACTACTAGCACAGCCCTGATCATCCTCTCTGTGTGGCACAAGTGGGCTGTTCTTCTGTTTAGCTGTGTCTCCTAGCACAGCCCTGAGCGTCCTCTCTGTTTGGTTCTGTTTGAGTGGGTGGTTCTTCTGTTAGCTGTGACTTCTATCTCAGCATTGAGCTGCTTCTCTGTGTGGCACGAGTGGACAGCTCTTCCGTTTAGCTGGGACTGCTAGCTCAGCCCTGAGCTACATCTCTGTGTGATTACTGTGTGATTACTGTTTGACTTGGTTAGAACTATTTGTTTATAGATGCAGTTCTGGCACAGCCCTGAGCATCCTCTCTGTTTGGTTCTGTTTGAGTGGGTGTTTCTTCTGTTAGCTGTGACTTCTATCTCAGCTGTGACTACTAGCTCAGTCTTGAGCTGCCTCTCTGTGTGGCATGAGTGGCAGCTCTTCCGTTTAGCTGGGACTACTAGCTCAGCCCTGAGCCTCCATCTCTGTGTGATGTCTGTTTGACTTGGTTAGGATTATTTCTTTATAGCTGTGGTTCTAAGCACAGCCCTGTGCTGCCTCTCTGTGTGGTTTTCTCATCTTTTACTTGTGGTTTCTACCATGTGAGTCTAAGTGGGGTTGTCCTTTCCCCTTCAGTTTCTTTGTTCCTGTGTGTAGGGTCTTTTGACCCCTTGTTTGTAGCTCTGTTTAGTGCAGTGTGTGTGCACTGCTTGAGTAGTACTTGCTCAAGAGACTCCGTTCTGTTTCTTTTCCCTTCCCTCTGGTATGAGTGGGTTCCAGTTCGGCCTTGCGGCCTGTATGAGTGTCCTTCCTTTGTTCCCGGTTCCTGCTTTTGTTAAGTTCGGTTCCTGGTTTTTACTTTAGCCAGGCTCTGGTTTCACCTTGTCTTGAGTGTGCTTTGTCTATTTGCCATGTCTGGTGTCTTGTTTGTATTCAGTGCCTGGTTCGCCTCTGCTCTGCGCCTCCCCAGAGGACTTGTCTGCTGCAGCCCAAGGGCTCACCATCCCGGGTTCCGTGACACAAACATACCAAATAATCAAACTAAATATTCTAAAATAATATTACCAGCCAAAACGAGCCATGGAGAACTCAATCATGCTCCCATGCCTTGCAGCGGGTAAGTCAAAAAGACAACAGCACATGCGTATGGGGCATGCCGGAAGTTCAGCCTTTAAATACACTTCCTCCTCTATACAGTAAGCCACTCAATCTCCTTATTTAAGACCATATGGGGCTACAGTATTCCAACTAAAGATCATGCGTTGCTCCTTCCTCAATAACATCAAAGGAATATTACCACCCCTCGTGGCTACTGCTTTATATTTAAATCATTTTTATTGATGAAAAACAAAAGATAGGAACAAATAGTATACAAGTTGCATTAAGACAATTATCATCATCAAATATTTTCCAACATTAACACCCCCACTATCCCCCCCACCTCCCACCCGACCCATCCTTTACCTTTCACTGATCTAATCTCAATGAGAATACATATATTTAATCTATTTTATTAACAGGATAAGCCAGATAGTCCAGCCAAGGTGTACAAAATATTTATACCATTAAACTAAAGCCAATCTGGCCCGCATCTTCTAAATGTTCCTGCAATGTATTGAACAGCTCTGAAACCCCCTCCAAAACCCATATTAAACCTACCCACCCTATCCTCTCCCCCAACCACTATACCCTATCCACCCACCCCTCCCCTTTCAGCCATATCAAAAATTCAGAATATAGCTTCTTCCTTTTGAGGGCGAGGTGAGCCATAAAGGCTCCCGTTTTTCTCGAAACCGGACCCCTGGTATATCGTCCATCGATCATATGCCACATATGTCCAATCTCATTTGATGAATCATGTAAGATCTCCATTGGATCAGTGATGGACCCTGATCAGACAGCCACATTCCCAAAATAGTAGTGAGCCCGAAAAATATGGCTGTCTGCATAAACCTTCTAAATCCCTGGGGGGGAACCGCGGTGAAGCTATACTTGTAAAAAAGTATTAGCGGGTCATAAACTAAAGTACAGCTCCACAGCCGACCCACCATCAATAAAATATTTTCCCAGAAGCGCTGAACCCGCAGGCACAACCAAAACATGTGTCCCCGCGAGGCGCGCTCACTTCCACACTTTGGACAGGCACCAGTATAAGATTCAATTATTCTAGATGCCCTCCTAGGGGATATATAGATTCGTAAAGGAACTTATATAACCTCTCTCTCTGCGGGACTGACATCCTTGTTGAATATATCTTTTTTTAAAATGCTGTACACACGTCAGCCGTCACTTCACACCCCAGATCTTCCGTCCAGCCAAGGGCCAAGCGCACACAGTCCAGCTCCGCAGTCGTATCTTTTAACTGCCGGTGGTGAAATTTTAACGGCACCGACTGCTGAGCACCCAGGGAGAACATTTCTGTGAGCACATCAGCTACATCCTCTGTCAAATCAGTCCATTGTAAAGTGGCTAAATAATGCCTTAACTGCATATAGGCATAGTGCTGGCCCTCAGCGATCCCATATTTCTCACAAAGTTCTAACAAAGGCCTCAATTGACCCTCTTCATTTATTACCTGCTCTAAATATAAAATTCCTTTTGCAGCCCAACAAGTAAATACACTGTCCCCCTGTCCCTGGGGGAACAATGAATTATTAAAAATTGGTAAAAGGGGAGTAGTTTTTGCCACAAAGTTGTGTCTCCTGCATATCCACCTCCAGGTAGCTCTCAATGAAAGTAATAAGGGGTGTCTTCTATATGCATGAGTCGGCAGTCTATTACCTGCATGCAGAAGGATAGCTACAATGAACATTTGGGAACAGAGCCGTCTCTACTTCAGTGAGAGAAAATTCCGAAGTGCCCCGAAACCAGTCATTAATGTGTCGCATCGCACAAGCGATAGTGAGGACTCTAACACTCAACATCCCATCCCCCCATACTCCTTTGGCACGCAAACCATTTTCAGATGCAATCTAGGTCGTTTACCTTGCCAAACATATGCCTGTAGGAGCCTGTTCAATTGTCTCTCTTCCCTATGTTTTAAAAACAGGGGAAGTTGTTGAAATAAATTCAACCATTTAGGGGCTAATAGCATATTAAATAGACCAATGCGACCCCACATTGAAAGTGGGAAGGCCTGCCACAAGGCCAGCATGTGCTTTGTCTGCTCTAGAAGGGGGTTAACATTGAGAGTATACAATAAAGCTAGATCTCTCGGTATATAAACCCCATACTACTGAGAGATCTCCCTTATTCCAATCCAGGCACAATCCAGTAGCGCCATTTTCCAGGACTCCTGTGAGGTCGGTCCTGTGCAAGCAGCTGTTAAAAGATATAAGCTCAATCCCTGAAGAAGCCAATGGGAGAAACGCTACGTTAGCGTTGAACTTTAAACAGAAAGGTGCTATTTACAGTTTAGATCCATCACTTCAACAACAGTGGGGATCATTCTTTGAATAAAGGATTACAGTTACTCAAGGAAGGACAGACGTATGGGCTAGCGGATTGTGATATACTTTTCGAAGACCCGCAAGGCGAACACTCATAAATCAAAGGAATTTTGAAGCAGATACCCAGAAGGATTGCTCAGAGGATCTGTTTGTACACTGAACATTGAACTTTAGATTAGAAAAGATACGTGACTCAATTGTAGGGTTATTGGAGACATTGGTGACATCGGAGTAGAGGTGTCCTTAATTAAATCACAGTTCATGTACGTATAATGTATATATTATAGGGTTATTCTGTAATAGTCAAGTTCCCTGTCCCTAACCCAAGTAACATGTGAATAGAGGTATTATAATCTAGGAGTGTGTGAGGCAGAATGGATGAATGAAATATTATCACAGGAAGGTACATGTATATCAGCCACTAGTACATTAAAAAAAAATATGGAGTACATAAATAAAGTGGTTTAAAAAGCTTAATTAAGTGAGCAGCAGTCGCGTTATTGATAGTTAGGTATATAAACTCCGAGATATTTCAAAGCCTTATCCGCTCATTTAAGTGGAAACTCCCCCTTCCAAGAGTGTCTTATAACATCATCAGTTACTAGCGTGCAGGATTTTTGTAGATTTAAGGTGAAACCCGAAATGCTCCCATACTGTCCCACTATTTCTAATACATGGTGCAATGAGATCTGGAGCCTAGACAAAACTAGCAAGATGTCATCTGCGTATGCCAGTGCCTTTACTATCTCTGTCCCAATTCTCACCCCCACGATCTCCCTCGCATTGTTCAACATTCTGATCAGTGGGGTTTTTTTGTTACATTTGTACCCCACGCTTTCCCACTCATGGCAGGCTCAATGCGGCTTACATGGGGCAATGGAGGGTTAAGTGACTTGGCCAGAGTCACAAGGAGCTGCCTGTGCCTGAAGTGGGAATCAAACTCAGTTCCTCACTTCCCCAGGACCAAAGTCCACCACCCTAACCACTAGGCCACTCCTTCACCTTTTTCGATTTGTTCTAAGGACAAATCGAAAAGGAGGGGAGACAAGGGACATTCCTGCCTTGTCCCTCTTTCTTCAAAACCCTCTGCTCTCCCTCCGTTAGCTACAATTTGTGCCCCCAACCCTGTATAAAACACTTGTAAGGCGCCCAGGAACCCCTTAGGAAAACCCAGCCACTCCAATACACAGAACAGATATTTCCATTCCACTTGATCAAAAGCCTTAGCAGCGTCTAAGCTCACTAGCATAATAGGATCCTTCCAGTACATACTCTGGGCCGTAGTTAACAGAATGCGACGAACATGAAGCACTGAGGGGCGGCCTGAGTATAAATCCAACATGAGCTGTGCTAATCAAGCCCGGGAGAAATTCAATCAGCCTATTAGCCAAAATCTTCGCCAAGATCTTTACATCAACATTAATGAGCGAGATAGGCCAATAGGAGTCTGGATCCTCCGCTTGTTTCCCAGGCTTCAAAAGCAAAGTGATCAAAGCTGTATTCTCATGCTTGGGAAACTTACCCTCCAAAATCACTGCCTGATAGTATTCAAGTAAGGGCCCAATCAAAGGGAACTGCAAAGCTCTGTAAAATTCTCCCGAGAATCCATCACCTCCCGGGGCCGAACCTAATTTCAGCCCCCTAATTATTTTCTGGAATTCCTTAGGTTGTATTGGCGTCTCCAGAAACTCCACCCCTTCCTTAGGTAGTTTTGGCATCTCAGACTTTTCCAAGAAATTAGCTACCTCCTCGTTACTCGGCGAGATTCGACTCGTATATAGGCATTGAAAATGGTCTTGTAATATTTTAAGCACCTCATCTGACCTATTCACCACTTGACCCCTAGGACTCCTGAGTGCAGTAATAGATCTATTTCTTCCTCTCAATTTAACCAACCTGGCCAGTAGGCCACCTTGGCGGTCACCGTGCCTATGTAGTCTGTACTTCTGGTAAACCATATGCCTCTTGGTCTGTTCGTGCAATAATGAATTGACTGTCACCTGTAAGGTCAAGTAGAGATCTCTATTAAATGGAGTTGGCGTGTTTATATATGTGCGCTTGGCCCCCCGCAATTTCTTAGACAGATTGAGAATGCTAGCTGCAGTTTTCCTTCGCCTTGCGGCCACATAAGAAATAATTTCCCCTCTCATTAACACCTTTGCTGTACACCAGAATAATTGGGGGATCAGTCCTATGTTGTTGGCTATGTGTCGAGAATTCCTACCACTTTTTGTGTAAATGTTCTACAAAGTCCCTATCCCTCACCAGGTAACTTGGAAATCTCCAATGTTTTATCGTCTGGAATCCCACTGGGGCTTCCAGATCAATCCACAGAGGCGCATGATCCAATATCAGCACCTGCTGAATGCGTGCCTCAGAGGCCTACAGGAACAATGGGTCAGACAAAAAGATATAGTCTAGTCTAGCCCATGATTGATGCACCCCCTTGATCTATGGGTATAATCCCTCTCTTCTGGGTGCAAGGCTGTCCATACATCAGTTATTCCGAGGGTAGTAGTAAACAATGAGAGCATCCCCTGGGTCCCCCCTCCTGTTGTCTCCTGATTCCGACTCCCCGTACAATCTACCCCAGGTTCCATCAAAGCGTTCATGCCCCCTACAATTATTAAACATTTATCTTGGTATGGGACTAGCGCCTTTAACAGATCAGGGAAGAATTTTGGCTCACTTGGGGTAGGCGCATACACTGATAATAAGAAAACCTCTCACCCTTGCAGATTCAATTAAACATTTATCTTGGTATGGGACTAGCGCCTTTAACAGATCAGGGAAGAATTTTGGCTCACTTGGGGTAGGCGCATACACTGATAATAAGAAAACCTCTCTCCCTTGCAGATTCAATTTTATCATCAAGTACCTCCCATGCTCATCTTGCAGGCTAACTTGTGAGGTATAAACTAGATTTTTCCTTAAAAGTATCGCCACTCCCCCTCTCCGTGCTCCAGAGGACACATGTACAACCTGTCCCACCCAGTTTGCCCTCAATTTCTTATGTTCTTCGTCAGAAAGTCTGGTCTCTTGAATACATGCAATATCAGCTTTAAGCCTGTTTAAATGTGCCAGTATTTTCTTACGTTTCATTGGGGAGGTAATACCCCCCACGTTCCAGGACACTATTTTACATTGCGATGTCTTCTCACTGCTTCAAAGTCCACAGCAAACTCTTTCTGTTTATCAGGTCTAGGGGCCCAGCCCCTCCTCCAGACCCACCGTGTTAAGTTCATACATCCGGCCCTGGAATACAGCCACCTCTTGATAAACACTCTGAATAAACCTTGCCCACATAATTCAGCAATTTGTCTCACATGAACCCTCAGTTTTGTCCTCGTCCCCCCCTGTCTCCCACCCTCCCCCACCCCCTCCCAACTAACCTGCCTCCCATTCTTCCCCATAACACCCTTTGCAGCCCCTTCCTTATTCCCCAAACTAACTTCCCCCCCTTGACCCTTCATCCCTATCCCCATTAGATCCCATATAGGCATCCATATTATCTGATGGACCTAACTCCATCAGAAGAGATCACGTGTGCTAGGGTCCCCGCTCCATCTTAACCAGGTTAACACTTTGCTATAACACTTCTCCAACAGATTATACCAATATACTTTTTAAACTTAATGTCCAACCAGGTTGCATGCGATCACAACATCTGCCTCCAACAGAAATACCAGGAGCCTCATGGTACCGTGCCGTTTCCTCCCAGCTCCCGATTCACAAAGTCCGTAGCCAGCTTTGTCGAGTCAAAGGTATTCCACTTTCCTTCCAGCTGGATCTTCAATAGCGCTGGATATGTCAACATAAATCTAATCTTTTTATCCGCTAGGGTGAAGCAGATTGGGTGAAAACAACGTCTTTTCTCCTGCACCCCTGCCGAATAGTCTGGAAAAATAATCGGGGCACCTTCATATTTTAGCAAGTTTCTCTTTAGTCTATAGCCTTGCAAAATCTCTTCCTTATGTATAAAATTGTGGATTTTAATAATCACCACACACGGTTTAGTTTTCCCTGCTTGCAGTCTGCTGAGCCGATGAGCATGCTCTATACAAAAGGTCCCGCTGCTGTCTGACAACGCAAATTCATTTTGCAGCCATTTTTCCAGTAGAGGACCTAAGTTTCTTTCTGCAGAGGATTCTGGAAAACCAACGATCCGTAAATTAGAGCGCCGTGCCCTATTCTTAAGGTCCTCGATTTTTCTCACCTTGCGCTTTCAATTTCAATTCCAACTCTTTAAATGAGGGTTCACTTTTATTCCATGCATCTTCCATGTCAGACATACACTTTTCAAAGTCGACCGTGCGTTTCATCACCTCTTTCAGATTGGAATCCATTTTCTCCAGCTGGCTCACCAGTGAATCAAACCTGGCTTCTATCGCGGTTCCCACTGCCGCCGTTATCTGCGCCAGCTGCTTGACCAAAAACTTAGAGGATCCCTCCGATGCTCTATCCGCCATCTTGGATTCCGTCAAGGTCAATGAGAGTTTTTCTTTTTCAGCTTTTACACTTTTCCTTGCTGTTCCCTCCGGCATTGGGACTGGTTCCATACACTTTTACCAGCTTCCCCAGCAGGAGTAGTTTATCTTTAAATCAGTTAGCAAGCCATGATACAACACAAACGGAGCGGGGACCCCGGAGCTCAGCTAAATCGCAGCTGCTGCTCTCAACGCATCACGTGACCTCCCTCTGGCAACTACTTTATATAATACCACAAATCTTAAATCTTGGACCAAATGGCCCACCTGCAGCCAGTGGGATACAAGGGAAGCTTCTGTGCGTTGTAAACATAAATTACTTAAATTTTGAGCTATCTGAAACTTAACCTTCAGTGTGGTCTGTCCAATGTACCACAGTCCACATGGGCAACATATCCCATATACACACTGGGTCATATTACAATTTGGTATGCATGTGTAATTTGAACATTTGACTATGTGAATGTGGTATCATGATTTCTTTCACCTGCAGGGCATATTGGCAATATATACACTGATGACATGCAAAATGTCCCCTATCTGCCTCCTCAGACTTAATATGAACAAAATCCTTCACTCCACCAGTAAAAAGCCTCTCACCCAAATTCCTACCTCTGGTGAAAGCAAACATAGGCATATTCTGAAATGGTGTGTGAATAGCCAACATTGCCCAATGTTTCTTGATTTATTTATTTTTTTTTTTACATTTGTACCCCGCACTTTCCCACTCATGGCAGGCTCAATGAGGCAGGCGATGGAGGGTTAAGTGACTTGCCCAGAGTCACAAGGAGCTGCCTGTGCCGGGAATCGAACTCAGTTCCCCAGGACCAAAGTCCACCACCCTAACCACTGGGCCACTCCTAATTTGCACTACCAGTTTGGACGCATGGGTATAGGGCAACACACACGAAAAACACGAAGTTTACCTCAACGGGGTTGGCTGACAAAGCCATTCCCTTTGGACATTATATGCTCTTTTGACCTCCCTACGTAACTCCTTTGATGGGAATAATATCTCAATAGTAGAGGATATCTCCAGCCCCCTTGATTTTAGTGATGGCATGCATAATCTGGCGCTTTCTAATATGCTGGGTTAGCATTCTGCCCGCCTTGTTACTAAATTCATAGAAGTATTGCTGGACCAAGCATCTATGAAATTCTATTCGGTCCACCTAAGCCTGTGCAGTTCTATTCTACAAGCTAGTAGCTGTGTTAAAATGGTTGGGTCTCCCCCCTCTTGGTGTAGAGTTTCTAGACGCACTAACTGAGAATGAAGTTCTAATTCTTTCTTTCCCCACTCCCACTTCCTTCTCACGCCCCACTTAATGAGGCATCCACATACCACCACTTTAAGAGCATCCCAAAGCATCCAGTCAGATACTTCACCCGTCTCATTCAACTCCATGTAAGTTCTGATAACCTCTCGTATCTCTACACAAACCTCTGTATCCCCCACCACGGACTCATTTAATCTCCAAAAAGTGTGACATTTTTCACCATTCAAATCTCGCAACTGAGTCTAAACTGGAGCATGATCAGAAGCATGTATATTCTCAATATGGAGTGGAGGACTGGCCTAGTGGTTAGAGTGGTGGACTTTGGTCCTGGGGAACTGGGTTCAATTCCCACTGCAGGCACAGGCAGCTCCTTGTGACTCTGGGCAAGCCACTTAACCCTCCATTGCCCCAGGTACAAATAAGTACCTAAGCTGCATTGAGCCTGCCATGAGTGGGAAAGCGTGGGGTACAAATTAAAAAAAAAATATGAGTGTCCTGCATCTGATCCCACAAAGCCCGACTATACCAAATCATATCTATTCTTGTACAGGTCTGTTGTGCATGGGAATAGAAAGACTAAGAGGTTAGGGCTTTTCAGCTTGGAAAAGAGACGGATGAGGGGCGATATGATTGAGGTCTATAAAATCCTGAGTGGTGTAAACAAGTAGAAGTAAATCCATTTTTTACTCATTACAAAAGTACAAAGACTAGGGGACACTCAAGGAAAATACCTGGAAATACTTTTGAAACAATTAGGAGGAAATATTACAAATAGTTAAGCTCTGGAACTCTTTGCCAGAGGATATTGTAACAGTGGTTAGTGTATCTGGGTTTATAAAAAGTTTTGACAAATTTCTGGAGGAAAAGTCCATAGTCTGCTATTGAGACAGACATGGGAAGCAACTGTTTGCCCGGGGATTTGTTGTATGGCGTGTTGCCATGATTTGGGTTTCTGCCAGTTACTTCTGCCCTGGCTTGGCCACTGTTTGGAAAACAGGATTCTAGGCTAGATGGGCCATTGGTCTGACCCTGTATGGCTACTCTTTGTTGGCCCAGATGTTGCAATCTCCACATATCTAGCAAATCTAAACCTTTAACCAACTGCATAAATTTCTCTTGGTGAGCCAAACTTCCCTCACCCCCTCCCTTAGAATGGTCGAAAGTTGTTTGTGATAGATTGAAGTCTCCTCCCATGACCACGTGCCCTGAAGCAAAATGAGAAAGGTCTTCTTGCAAGGAGGCAAAGAATTCCCCCTGACCTACATTTGGGGCATACAGATTAATAAAAGTTACTGGATGCTCATAGAGACTTCCCCTAAACACCAAACATCTCCCTAAATTATCTGTAAAAATATTCTCTTTAATGAAAGTTACACCTTTTTTGATGTATATCACTTAAACCCCAGTTTTACCCCCTCTGGGATCAGCATATGTATAACACCCACTATAATCTCTATGGCAAAATAATAAAACATCCTTTTTTATATATATGTGTTTCCTGAAGCTTGATGACATCCCACTGAAGACTTTTCAGCTCTCTAAAAATAATACTTCACTTTCCTGGGTCATTTAAACCATTAACATTCCATGAACCTACCTGTAAACCCAACCTGTCACCCCCTCCCCTCCCCTCCCCTCCTCCTCCAACCCCATTCCCCCTAACTAACTGCCCATCTCCCCCACCAGCCAGTATTCTCCCTAAGGAAGTATGTTATAAACCCCCTAGTCGTGGAGCAGGTACATAAGTACATAAGTACATAAGTAGTGCCATACTGGGAAAGACCAAAGGTCCATCTAGCCCAGCATCCTGTCACCGACAGTGGCCAATCCAGGTCAAGGGCACCTGGCACGCTCCCTAAACGTAAAAACATTCCAGACAAGTTATACCTAAAAATGCGGAATTTTTCTAAGTCCATTTAATAGCGGTCTATGGACTTGTCCTTTAGGAATCTATCTAACCCCTTTTTAAACTCCGTCAAGCTAACCGCCCGTACCACGTTCTCCGGCAACGAATTCCAGAGTCTAATTACACGTTGGGTGAAGAAAAATTTTCTCCGATTCGTTTTAAATTTACCACACTGTAGCTTCAACTCATGCCCTCTAGTCCTAGTATTTTTGGATAGCGTGAACAGTCGCTTCACATCTACCCGATCCATTCCACTCATTATTTTATACACTTCTATCATATCTCCCCTCAGCCGTCTCTTCTCCAAGCTGAAAAGCCCTAGCCTTCTCAGCCTCTCTTCATAGGAAAGTCGTCCCATCCCCACTATCATTTTCGTCGCCCTTCGCTGTACCTTTTCCAATTCTACTATATCTTTTTTGAGATACGGAGACCAGTACTGAACACAATACTCCAGGTGCGGTCGCACCATGGAGCGATACAACGGCATTATAACATCCGCACACCTGGACTCCATACCCTTCCTAATAACACCCAACATTCTATTCGCTTTCCTAGCCGCAGCAGCACACTGAGCAGAAGGTTTCAGCGTATCATCGACGACGACACCCAGATCCCTTTCTTGATCCGTAACTCCTAACGTGGAACCTTGCAAGACGTAGCTATAATTCGGGTTCCTCTTACCCACATGCATCACTTTGCACTTGTCAACATTGAACTTCATCTGCCACTTGCACGCCCATTCTCCCAGTCTCGCAAGGTAAATTACAATAATTAAATAAATAAATAAATATATATGAATGTCACAGTTTCAAATAGGGTTCCCAAATAAACTCCACACAACCAAGGGATTTAACAAGAAAAGAAATACTAAAGGTTTATTAAATGATACAATAAATAGAAACACTTGTTGGTTATGTTCCTAAATATTGGTACCAATTGTTAAGCTTTGATGGTATTAAATAAAGCTAGTGCAAGGTGTTAAATACTTTGTGGTAAGTTAGAAAGGAAATAAAGACAATAACATGTTCAAAATTTCAATCACAATTAACAAGACCCCAACCCCACTTCTGCAATAACACAAAACATCCCAAACATGTATACAGCTCTAATTATTGCACTCAGATCTGATATATATATATATATATTTTCAGTTGGTGTGCACACAATAATGTTACTGGTATATCAAAATCTTCGCTAGCATCGCTGCTTTCTTGCGTTGGGTACCTTGGTCTTCTCCACATCCATGTCTCCTCAGTTGGCGAGGTCAGCTCACTGGCTCAGGAACTCCAGGGTACCTACTGCTCTGACAAAAAAAAAAACTCAAAAAAGGAAAACCCTGACTTTCTGTGGAACTTGTGGACTAACTAGATTCAAATAAAAAGATATGCAGGGGAAATTCCGATCTCAACCGCCCAAAACATGACCCCTTTTTTTGTTCTGCTATACCACTACCCTATAATCACACTGGTGGACTGCTAGACTAAATCCCATAAAGGCAGGCAGACTCTTAAATGCAGATGCTCCCAGTGCTCAAGGGCAGGCTTAGGCTGGACAGTGTTTCTTCCCAGGACAGGCTTCTGTCTGTATTTTTCCTGAGGCAAGCACTCAAAGAAAAAGTTCCTTTTTAGTCTGGGCACTCAGTGCAAAGGGGGGGGGGGGGGCTGTCTCTCTGTCTTTTCTTGTGGGGCTCCTTCCCTCTCCGGATAAGCCTCTTCTTTACAGGACAGACAGTCTCACGGCCGGCTTTCTCCTCTCTGGTCAGGCAAACACTCACACAGAGGGATGCGCTGGGGGGACTTCTGGGATTCAGGGACCTCACCAAGCTGCTCTCTCTTCAGCTCTGCACTGCTCCCAACACACTCCAGACCCCCTTCTCCTCCCCCTCTGCTACTCTCTCTGCCTGAGTGCCCGTATTTTTTTAGGACTCACTAGCTCTCTCTTCATCTGGAGCTCATCAGTGGGTCCTCTATCAGCCTACAGCTGCCTCTTCTTGTCTTGATTGGATCTTATCCTCATCCAGCCTGCCTGAGCATGCCCCTCTCTGCCTGAGTCCGATTTCTTCTCTCAGGCCATGCTTGCAGCTTCCATTGTTTCTCGTCTTCTCTTTCTTCTCTGGCTGCCTGTGGACACTAAAACTTCTCTGTTCCACCCCCCTGTCCCCTGGATTGGCTTGAAATTTGCGCCAATCTAAGGGTCAGACTGCTCCCTGCTACTTCATAGGTCCAAATTCGTGCCCTTTAGCAGATCCTGGCTCCTATTGGATGTCTTCCACACTGTCCCTCCTCTAGCTCTCAGCTTACGCTGGGCTCTCAGACAACCAATCGGAAGGCTTGTAACAGGTTTCCCTGCCCCTTCCACACAGATTCAACCTCGTGAAACTTTAATAGCAAGCTCCTTTGTCTGACTCACCAAATCCCCACACCCTCTTACTGCTTCAGAGTGTCTGTGAAAGCGTTTTAAAACCCTTTAAAAATTTTAACTAAAAGGTGTCAGTGTTGAGCTGCCCTGAGACCTCTGTACCTCCCTGTCCTCTGCAGGATGCCCCCCTCCCTGGAGGAAAAAATGGGGGGGGGGGGGACAAGGTAAAGGCTTCTTTTTTTTTTCTATATTTACATGTGTCACCGCCGGAAAAGGTCATACAAACATACTCTATATAAGCTCATAACCCCCTTTCAGTCTTAACAAAATAATTAGTTTAATAATTGAACTACGTCTATCAACCCCACACTCAAAAGTCCCCCCCACCCCCAGCTAAGCATCCAACTCACCCGTCACACACACGCAATCTTCTTAGAGATCAGTCCCAAAAATGACTGTACACACTGTCCATTTACTGAACTCCTCTACGGAAAGACATAATATTCAGAGAATGAAAGTCAATCCAAAGCAGAGTGCAAATTAAGTTACTGTGCCCATCTCGGACTGTGACACTGATACATGGTGCCGTCTGCCCGAATGAACTCTCTGCCAGGTAGATTTCTGTGTAGTAGGCGGCATCGATGTGCTTCCTTTAGTCACCTGGACCGGCAAATCCAAGCAGCCCAATTCTGATAGGGCCTTCCAAGCCTCAGCTGTAGTTTAGACCTTTCGTGTTTGGCCTCCTACAGTAAATAATAAACCAAATGGGCAAAGCCACCAGTATCTCTGTTGGAATTCCCTCCAGTGTTGAAATGTTGCCTTAGCCAAATCTTGAAACACCATCACTTTACACTTTACACTTGTTCCAGGTGAGGTCACCTAGATTTCTGGCTTTTCTCCGTATAATTTTCTTAAAGGAAAAATCATGAAAACATGCAATGATATCACAAGGCATATCCCTCCCTCTGAGGCCCCAAACTTCTGTGGGCTCTGTCAAATTTTATAATGGCTGTCCCAGAGTCGTCCAATGTACCCTCACCTGGAGCCAGAAGAAAATCACATATCTCCTTAACTACCTGGGCACTGTCCTTGTATTTATCCTCCTCAGGTATTCCCTTAAAATGTAAGTTACATTGTCGAGACCTATTCTCCAGGTCCTCCATCACCACTTTTAAATCTGTTCCTTACCTGTCTCTCCATTTTAAGTTCCATCCTTAACTCCTGTAGATCTCCGTCCAGACCGTCCATCCTCTCTTCCTTTGCTCCAGGCGATTACCGATCTTTCTCACTTCAGTCCACAGTTCCAAAACAGCTGACTGTATATCCTTCCGAACCGCTAACATTTCTGCTTTCAGCTCTTCAAACCAGCGGGTCATATTACTTCTTGTGAGGTCTCTGTTGCTCTCAGCGAACTCCACGTGGTCTGGATCCGAGTCCTTATTTACCTCCACCATCTTGTTACGGAGTGCCACAACTTTCTGCAGCGTTCCCAAACTGCTAGCTTGCTTCTCTGTGGTGTATTTAAACTTATCAAGCTTTTTCCTTGCGGCCATCGCTTATAGGGCATCAAGGCTGAGTGTGAAGGATAATCCACCTTTAATTACAGGCATATCTTTTTTTATTTCTCCTCCCACTCCGACAGAGCTAAGGAATCAAGCTGACATTTCTCAACACTGACATCACTTCCTCCCCTATAGTTGCTATTCTATAAAGATGTTTTCGTAAATTTTTCTGCACTGATCTGAAAAGGGGGCATGTCCATGGAAGGGGCATGGATGAGTCAGGGGCATTTCTAGCATTAACAGAGCGTCCCACAACATATAACTAGGAAAGTTCAAAATCAAACATTCTAAGGTAAATGGGAGGAAAAAGCCTCAAGGTGCTCAGATCTACAGAGCTACTACTGATCCTATAGACCTATTTCACAGTCTTAAAAGGATCTATTCCTCATCATGGGCAAAAAACCTTCCCAATACCTTAAATGTTTGAATAATGGGAAAACTCCGTACCAAAACTATATCATTAATGTCAGAATCCTGGTGCTGGTTGCTGCTAAGTATTGCTAGTATCTTCACCATAAGGATCAAAAATAAGCAGGGCTTTTTTGAGGGGGTACTTGGGGTACTGAGTACCGGCACCTTTTCCATTGTCTGCTAAAATTGACCCATGGCCCCCAAGTTTTAATGATAGAGCTCAGGCTCTACACACCAATTCTGTCCTGTAATAGATTCTGTGACTGGTTGCAGGGGGCCTGGCTATTATGGGGTAGGTCCCTCAGTGATCACTCCACTCCTGAAGGGTGGCCTAACATTTGAGTACAGGCACCTTTTTTGCAAGAAAAAACACACTGAAAATAAGTAAGAACAAAAATATCACTTAACTCTCAATCAGTCGCTCATCTGTGCAGTCTTGCACTCCTACTTAAAAGCCATCCGTTTCGCTGATGCTACTGTGGCTTTTGCTGCTTTAGGGTCCACTTGGAAAGCGGCTGTGAAAAAAGGAGAAGAGAGATGACACTTGATGTAACTATAAAGTTAACGCCAGCAAAACTTCAAAAACTGTCACTTTTCCTTACTTAAACAATGGCTTTTCCAGCCTGGCTGACCGTCAACACTGAATACCTGAAAATGGCGATTTAAATCGTTTGTATCCATGATGTCAGACGCCCAGATTTGCAGAAACCAATGAAAAAATGAGACCGCTGAAGAGAGGAGGAGATTATAGGAGATTACTCCTACAGAAAGAACAGAGGTGGATTTTTCACCTGGATACTTTGGAGCCAAAAGGGTTAAATTCACGTATCGAGTAGAGCCATTTCCTTTGAAAGAGTATTTTTTTTGACAGGTCTCATTTTTTCAGGGCTAAAAGTTAGACATTTTGTCTAGACCTGGTTCAATCATGACTAAGTTATAGAAAGGGGCCCTAAATGACCAGGTGACCACTGGAGAGATTAAGGCACCTAAATGACCAGATGACCACTGGAGAGATTAAGGCATGACCCCCCCCTTACTCCCCCAGTGGTTACTGACCCCCTGTCACCCCCCCCCCCCCCCCCCAAGGATGTGAAAGAAATAGTATATACCAGCCTCTGACAGCTTCAGATGTTATGGCCAGTCCTATTAGAGCAGCAAGCAGGTCTCTGGAGTGGTTGGTGCAGTGCACTGTACAGAAGGGGACCTGGGCCCATATCCCAGTATATCTGTTACACTCGTGCTGGAAAGTGAGCCCTCTAAAACCCACACAAAGCCTATTGTGCCCACAAATAGGTGCCCACCTGCAGACATAAGGGCTATTGTAGTGGTGTATAGTTATTTATTTATTGCATTTGTATCCCACATTTTCCCACCTCTTTGCAGGCTTAATGTGGCTTACAATACATCATGAATGGTGGAAATATATTAGAAAATAGACATTTAGTGTTACAGAAGGATCTTAGGCAACATGATAATGATAAAACGTGATAATAGTATAACGAGCAGATAATGTAAGACAGTTCTGAATATATGTGGAGGAATTGCATATATTCACATTGATAGATCTTTGTGGTATGCCTTGTTGAAGAGATAGGTCTTCAGTAGTTTGCGGAAGTTCGTTAGTTCGCGGCAATGCGCTTCATAACTGTGTGCTCAAGCAGGTAAAGTTTGATGCGTGCATTAGTTTGTATTTTAGACCTTTGCAGTTAGGGAAGTGCAGATTAAGGAATGTGCGGGATGATTTTTTGGCATTTCTGGGTGGTAAGTTGGTACAATAAGTTTTGGGTGGGTTTTGGAGTGCTCACCATACAGTATAAGGGGCTAATGGCGAGATGTGTAACTGGGACCTTTTATGTGAAGTCCACTGCGGTGCCCCTAGGGTGCTCCACTGCTCTGCTGGGATGCCTGTGAGGCCTGTCTGCTTAGAATGCTGCCCCTCCCCATATGTCCCAATGGCTTGTTTTTGTGCATTTCTCCCTTGGACATTTTTTTTCAAAAATGGTCACAAAAGAAAAATGCACTGAGCACAAAACATCTATAAAACATCTACAAAATGCGCGCACCTGTCCTTCATTCGTTCCATGCTCCCTGTGCCCCGGAACAGGAAGTAACCTGTTCCGGGGCAAAGGGAGCATGGAGCGAACGAAGGACAAGCGCGCGCAGCACCCCCCAGCGGCGTGCACCCAGGGCGGACCGCACACACCGCCCCCCCCCCCCCCCCCCAGGAACTCCACTGCGGGAATTAAAAGGATCCCATAGTGAGGTATCTTAGAAAAGTGCCATTTTCTTTCTTTGTAAAGATAATTTAATTGCTGTACTGACAGGCAGAATCTTTGAGTAACAAATGCTCACATCTATTAATTGTATCTTGCTTTCATAGAAAACAAGAAATATAAGACATTCCTGGATGAGGCCAAACGAAATCTGCAGAGGGAGAATAAAATGGAGGAGTCCTTAAGCCGTCCAATGACAAATGCAGGGGAGGCAAATGTGGATGACTTCTTTATAAATGTAAGGCTAAGTGCTTCCTACTTACATATGCATAGTGGGCTATGGTTGTGTGAGCCAAAAATTGTTTAATGTTTGTTTTTTATCTGACTGTAAATCTGTTTGTATGTTAACAAATGGAGCATTGGGTATGATTTCATCAAAGACATAGAAATAAAGCAAAGGAATGGGCCAAACGCAGTCTAACATTTTGTACATATAGCCCAGTGACAAAAAGAAAATATATAGAGAGCATTAGCCCAGTCACAAAAAATGTATGTATAGAGCATACATAATTGTACTTCTGTTATGAATTTTTATGTTTTAAGATGCTACTGAAAGAGAATTGCAAGGCACAAATTGTTAATTTGACTTTCTGATGCAAAATTTAACTACAAACATATCAAATTCCAAATTCTTGCAGGATCAGATACTCTCACAGATAGTTATTAGTGCTTCTTTCCTATACATTTAGTTAAGTATGTAAAACATAGTAATCTGACAACCACTGATACTATGGACCTAATTTTATAACAGGACACCTATGTAACAAGTCCAAAAAAATACCTATTTTAAACCTAAAAGGTAACAAAGGTGCCTATCCTGCTTATTTTCGAAGGAGAAGGATGGCCATCTTCCGACACAAATCGGGAGATGGCCGGCCTTCTAAGGCTGGCCAAATCGGTCTAATCGAAAGCCGATTTTGGCCAGCTTCAACTGCTTTCTGTCGCAGGGCCGGCCAAAGTTCAAGGGGGCGTGTCAGCAGTGTACCGAAGGCAGGACGGGGGCGTGGTTAAGAGATGGCCGGCCTCAGCCGATAATGGAAAAAAGAAGGCTGGCCCTGACGAGCATTTGGCCGACTTTACTTGGTCCCTTTTTGTTCACGACCAAGCCTTGAAAAGGTGCCCAAACTGACCAGATGACCACTGGAGGGAATCGGGGATCACCTCCCCAGTGGTCACCAACCCCCCCCCCCCCACCCCAAAAAAAAAAAAGCATTTTTTTGCCAGCCTCTATGCCAGTCTCAAATGTCATTCCCAGCTCCATCACAGCACTATGCAGGTCCCTGGAGCAGTTTTTAGTGGGTACTCCAGTGCACTTCAGGCAGGCGGACAAAGGCCCACTTCCCCTACCTGTTACACTTGTGGTGGTAAATGGGATCCCTCTAAAACCCACCCGAAACCCACTGTACCCACATCTAGGTGCCCCCGTTACCCTTTAAGGGCTATGGTAGTGTTGTACAGTTGTGGGTAGTGGGTTTTGGGGGGCTCAGCACCCAAGGTAAGGGAGCTATGCACATGGGAGCAGTGCCCCCTAGGGTGCCCGGTTGGTGTCCTGGCATGTGAGGGGGACCAGTGCACTACAAATGCTGGCTCCTCCCATGACCAAATGACTTAGATTTGGCCGGTTTTGAGATGGCCGCCATTAGTTTCCATCATCGGCGAAAACCAGTCGGCCATCTCTAAGGGCGGCCCAAATGTTGAGATTTGGCCGGCGCCAACCGTATTATCGTAACGGAAGATGGCCACCCATCTTGTTTCGATAATACTGTTGGGTACGCCGCTTTATGGGGCCGTCATTAGAGATGGGCGCCCTCATAGATGGGCGCCCCCATTCGATTATGCCCCTCCATGTGCTTTTCTCAGATAGGCACCCAGAATGAGCCCCAGTAGTATGCAAATACTGATGCACACATTATACCTGCTCTAAAGTTAGTATAAATGTATGCATGCACTCCAAGAGGCAATTCTACAACTGGGCATCTCCATTTAAACACATTGAGGACACACGGTAGGAACTTGTTCTACAACAGCACCTGGGCACCCAGGTTCTTCCATTATAGAATACTAGTGTAATTTGGTATCGGCACACCTAACATTTTTGCACCCACAGAAGAAGGGGTGTGCATATACTATTGTATTATGTAAGTTACGGGTGTAAGTGGGAGCCCTGCCTATGTTGTACCCATACTGTCCTCATGAGTATGCCCCCCTTGCATTTACACACTGGTGCATATATGCACTAGGCACTATTCTATAAAGTAGTGCCTAATTGAAAGGAGGTACACATAAATTATAGAATACTATAAACTACATGTGTCACTTGGCATACCTAGACTAAATATGCTGTAATATAAATTGAGCTACCACCCTCATAAAACAGAAAGATACTTTTCTTTGTACTTTTTTCGTTTTCCTTTTCTGTTTTTAACAGAGTGCCCTCAGTCACTTCATTGGCTTCCGATCAGGTACCGCATTCAATTCAAGCTTCTGCTACTAACCTACAAATGTACTCGATCTGCAGCCCCTCCTTACCTCTCAACCCTCATCTCCCCTTACGTTCCTACCCGTAACCTCCGCTCTCAAGACAAATCCCTCCTTTCAGTACCCTTCTCCACCACCGCCAACTCCAGGCTCCGCCCTTTCTGCCTCGCCTCACCCCACGCGTGGAACAAACTCCCCGAGCCCATACGCCAGGCCCCCTCCCTGCCCATCTTCAAATCCCTGCTTAAAGCCCACCTCTTCAATGTCGCCTTCGGCACCTAACCTCTACACCTCTACCCAGGAAATCTTCACTGCCCCAACTTGACATTTCGTTCTTTAGATTGTAAGCTCCTTTGAGCAGGGACCGTCCTTCTTTGTGCATTTTGTACAGCGCTGCGTAACCCTAGTAGCGCTCTAGAAATGTTAAGTAGTAGTAGTAGTAGTATACAACCACTATTCAAGGCAATACATTCCTTTGCCGAGTGGAATAGCACTTTCTTTCATCGGGCCACTCTTAAATTATTTGTGTGTGCTGTAGCCAATAATATAGTGCTAAAACGAATAAATAACTCAAAATGTGAACTTATCTCTTAACGTTGTAGCGATGTGCACTGTTTCTCAACTTATCGCTTCACTCTCATCGGCCCTTGCTCTGGCCGAATCTGTATTCCCCTGAACACGCCTGAACAGAAAAGGAAAATGAAAAAAAGTACAAAGAAAAGTATCTTTGTGTTTTATGAGGGTGGTAGCTCAGTTTATATCACATCATATTTAGTCTTGGTTCCAGTATTATATCATATCATCATTTACCAAAGACTGGGGGATTTGATTTCATATATTTCCATACTTGTTATACCTAGGCATGCCAACTTATGTCTGTCTTTGACATGGTGTAAGAGGGCAGGCCTATACATGGGCGCTCCAGTGCTGACCTAACACAAGTATTCTGTAATGGAATCTTGGCGCCAAGATACCACTATAGAATTGGTGCTAAGTATATTGCATTGGGGCGCCTAGACAGAGGCAAGAATCACCTCCTGTGAAAGTTAAGTGGACTGTTACTGCTCCCCTGGATCGTCTGTTGTAGATCACTCCATAGCCTTGCTACTTTGTCATGATCTCGGGGAGTAATCATACTTTGTAGGTATTTATGATAAAATGACATGGAAACTTTATTCTGAGATTCTAAACGCAATGCAAAGTTTAAGGTTTCATGAATATCTTCAGTGAATTTAACAGAGTCCAAGCCTGCCACCTAGTGCTCAAGTTGCAGATATGTAAAACTATATTTCTCCGAGGACAAGCAGGCTGCTTGTTCTCACTGATGGGTGACGTCCACGGCAGCCCCTCCAATCGGAAACTTCACTAGCAAAGTCCTTTGCTAGCCCGCGCGCACCGCGCATGCGCGGCCGTCTTCCCGCCCGAAACCGGCTCGAGCCGGCCAGTCTTCTTTTGTCCGCACTCGGTACGGTCGTGTTTTCGCCGTGTCGAGCCCCGGAAAGTCGACCTCGCGCGTCCAAATTATTTTTGAGCGTGTTTTTTCCTTCGGGAAAGCTTTGTTTAAGTCGGGAAGTGCTCCGGAAACCCTCCGCCGGGTTTCGTGTCAATCCTCCCCGTACTTCCAGCTTTTTGCCCCGGTAAGTTTTCTTTCGTCGTCGGGGTAGGCCTCTTTTCGGCCTCGGTCGAGATTTTTCTCCCTCTAAATTTTTGGTGCTTCAAATTTCGCCATTTCGGCTTTTGATTTCGCCGGCGTGATTTTTCCGCCCATGACATCGAAGCCTTCCAGCGGCTTCAAGAAGTGCACCCAGTGCGCCCGGGTTATCTCGCTCACTGATCGACACTCGTCGTGTCTTCAGTGTCTGGGGGCCGAGCACCGCCCTCAGAACTGCAGTCTGTGTTCCCTGCTTCAAAGGCGGACTCAGGTAGCGAGACTAGCCCAGTGGAACGTGTTGTTCTCGGGCTCTTCGTCGGCATCGGCACCGGGATCTTCGAGTGCATCGACGTCGTCAGCGTCCAGACCATCTTCCTCGGCCGCCCTTGCATCGAGTGCATCGAGGTATCGGGCCTCTGCATCGGCGCCGAGACATCGGATAGCTGCATCGACGTCGGTGGTACCGGGACCTCGTCTCCTGATGTCGTCGGACGGTGGTGCATCGAGTGGAGTGCAGGTGAGGGCTGTCCATTCCCCTGCTGGTGGCGGTGAGCCCTCGGGTGGGTCTCCTCCTACCCTGAGGGCTCCTGCGGTACAGCCCCCCCGAGATCGACCCTCTTCGGTCTCGGCCCCGAGGAAGCGACGGATGGATTCTACGTCCTCCTCGTCGGTGCCGGGGAGCTCCGGTGACATGCTTCGGAAGAAATCGAAGAAGCATCGACACCGGTCTCCTCCCCGTGTCGGCACCGAGAGCTCTGGGTCGCCGAGGGATTCGGCACCCAGCAGGCATCGGCACCGAGAGGACCGCTCACCCTCTGTTCAAGAGGTGTCGATGCGCTCCACTCTGGACAGCCCGGAACAGCCTCCTCGCCCGGAACAGGTTCTGACGTCGACGCCTGCATCGACCTCTCAGCCTTTTTCTGCAGCCACTCTGAACGAGAGCCTCCGGGCCGTTCTCCCAGAGATTCTGGGAGAGCTGTTGCGCCCTACCCCTCCGGTACCGGCGGTGCTTGCGCCTCCGGTACCGTCGAGCGTGGCGCCGGCTGGCCCATCGCCCAGGTTGAGGTCCCCGACGTCGGTACCGCGTGCGGTGCCGACCGCGGCCACCTCCCAGGAAGGCTCCCCGACTACGTCGGCGGAGGGAGCTTCGCCGATGCGGGCGAGGGAGTCTACCTCTCGACGCCCCCATCGTGGACGTGGTTCCACCGAGTCGAGCAGGGCGAGGTTGCAGACACAGGTTCGGGAACTTGTGTCTGACACCGAGGGTGAGGCCTCGTGGGAGGAAGAGGAAGATCCCAGATATTTCTCTGACGAGGAGTCTGAGGGTCTTCCGTCTGATCCCACTCCCTCTCCTGAAAGGCAGCTTTCTCCTCCTGAGAGCCTGTCTTTCGCTTCCTTTGTCCGGGAGATGTCTACGGCCATCCCCTTCCCGGTGGTTGTGGAGGACGAGCCCAGGGCTGAAATGTTTGAGCTCCTGGACTATCCTTCTCCACCTAAGGAAGCGTCCACTGTTCCCTTGCACCATGTCCTAAAAAAGACATTGCTTGCGAACTGGACAAAACCCTTAACTAATCCCCACATTCCCAAGAAGATCGAGTCCCAGTACCGGATCCATGGGGACCCAGAGCTGATGCGCACTCAGTTGCCTCATGACTCTGGAGTTGTGGATTTGGCCCTAAAGAAGGCTAAGAGTTCTAGGGAACATGCTTCGGCGCCCCCGGGCAAGGACGCTAGAACCTTAGACTCCTTTGGGAGGAAGGCCTACCATTCCTCTATGCTCGTGTCCAAGATCCAGTCTTACCAGCTCTACACGAGCATACACATGCGGAACAATGTGCGGCAGTTGGCGGGCTTGGTTGATGCTCTTCCCCCCGAGCAAGCCAAGCCTTTTCAGGAGGTGGTCAGGCAGCTGAAGGCGTGCAGAAAATTCCTGGCCAGAGGAGTTTATGACACTTTTGATGTTGCGTCCAGGGCCGCTGCTCAAGGTGTGGTGATGCGCAGGCTCTCATGGCTGCGTGCCGCCGACCTGGAGAATAGACTCCAGCAGCGGATTGCGGACTCGCCTTGCCGTGCGGATAACATTTTTGGCGAAAAAGTCGAACAGGTGGTAGAGTCTCTCCACCAGCGGGACACCGCATTCGACAAGTTCGCCCGCCGGCAGCCTTCAGCTTCTACCTCTACAGGTAGACGATTTTTCGGGGGAAGGAAGACTGTTCCCTATACTTCTGGCAAGCGTAGGTACAATCCTCCTTCCCGACAGCCTGCGGCCCAGGCTAAGCCCCAGCGCGCTCGCTCTCGTCAGCAGCGTGCGCCTCAGCAAGGCCCCGCGGCTCCCCAGCAAAAGCAAGGGGCGAGCTTTTGACTGGCTCCAGCAGAGCATAGCCGACATCCAAGTGTCAGTGCCGGGCGACCTGCCAGTCGGAGGGAGGTTGAAAACTTTTCACCAAAGGTGGCCTCTCATAACCTCCGATCAGTGGGTTCTCCAAATAGTCCGGCAAGGATACACCCTCAATTTGGCCTCAAAACCTCCAAATTGTCCACCGGGAGCTCAGTCCTACAGCTTCCAGCACAAGCAGGTACTTGCAGAGGAACTCTCCGCCCTTCTCAGCGCCAATGCGGTCGAGCCCGTGCCATCCGGGCAAGAAGGGCTGGGATTCTATTCCAGGTACTTCCTTGTGGAAAAGAAAACAGGGGGGATGCGTCCCATCCTAGACCTAAGGGCCCTGAACAAATATCTCGTAAAAGAAAAGTTCAGGATGCTTTCCCTGGGCACCCTTCTCCCCATGATTCAGCAAAACGATTGGCTATGCTCTCTGGACTTGAAGGATGCCTACACACACATCCCGATACTGCCAGCTCACAGACAGTATCTGCGATTTCAGCTGGGCACACGCCACTTCCAGTACTGTGTGCTACCCTTTGGGCTCGCCTCTGGGCCCAGGGTGTTCACAAAGTGCCTAGCTGTGGTAGCAGCGGCGCTTCGCAGGCTGGGGGTGCACGTGTTCCCATATCTCGACGATTGGCTGGTGAAGAACACATCCGAGGCAGGAGCCCTGCAGTCCATGCAGATGACTATTCGCCTCCTGGAGCTACTGGGGTTTGTGATAAATTACCCAAAGTCCCATCTTCTTCCAGTGCAGAAACTCGAATTCATCGGAGCCCTGCTGGATTCTCGGACGGCTCGCGCCTATCTCCCAGAGACGAGGGCCAACAACCTGTTGTCCCTCGTCTCACGGGTGCGAGCGTCCCAGCAGATCACAGCTCGGCAGATGTTGAGATTGCTGGGCCATATGGCCTCCACAGTTCATGTGACTCCCATGGCCCGCCTTCACATGAGATCTGCTCAATGGACCCTAGCTTCCCAGTGGTATCAGGCCGCTGGGGGTCTAGAGGACGTGATCCACCTGTCCACGAGTTTTCTCGAATCCCTGTTGTGGTGGACGATTTGCTCCAATTTGACTCTGGGACGTCCCTTCCAAATTCCTCAGCCACAAAAAGTGCTGACCACGGATGCGTCTCTCCTGGGCTGGGGAGCTCATGTCGATGGGCTTCACACCCAAGGAAGGTGGTCCCTCCAAGAACGCGATCTACAGATCAATCTTCTGGAGTTGCGAGCGATCTGGAACGCTCTGAAGGCTTTCAGAGATCGGCTGTCCCACCAAATTATCCAAATTCAGACAGACAATCAGGTTGCCATGTACTATGTCAACAAGCAGGGGGGCACCGGATCTCGCCCCCTGTGTCAGGAAGCCGTCAGCATGTGGCTCTGGGCTCGCCGTCAAGGCATGGTGCTCCAAGCCACATATCTGGCAGGCGTAAACAACAGTCTGGCCGACAGGTTGAGCAGGATTATGCAACCTCACGAGTGGTCGCTCAATTCCCGTGTGGTGCGACAGATCTTCCAGGCGTGGGGCACCCCCCTGGTGGATCTCTTCGCATCTCAAGTGAACCACAAGATCCCTCAGTTCTGTTCCAGGCTTCAGGCCCACGGCAGACTGGCGTCGGATGCCTTCCTCCTGGATTGGGGGGAAGGTCTGCTGTATGCTTATCCTCCCATCCCTCTGGTGGGGAAGACTTTGTTGAAACTCAAGCAAGACCGAGGCACCATGATTCTGATTGCTCCTTTTTGGCCGCGTCAGATCTGGTTCCCTCTTCTTCTGGAGTTATCCTCCGAAGAACCGTGGAGATTGGAGCGTTTTCCGACCCTCATCACGCAGGACGAGGGGGCTCTTCTGCATCCCAACCTCCAGTCTCTGGCTCTCACGGCCTGGATGTTGAGGGCGTAGACTTTGCCTCTTTGGGTCTGACGGAGGGTGTCTCCCGCATCTTGCTTGCTTCCAGGAAAGACTCCACTAAGAGAAGTTACTTCTTTCATTGGAGGAGGTTTGCCGTCTGGTGTGACAGCAAGGCCCTAGATCCTCGCTCTTGTCCTACACAGACCCTGCTTGAATACCTTCTGCACTTGTCTGAGTCTGGTCTGAAGACCAACTCCGTAAGGGTTCACCTTAGTGCAATCAGTGCATACCATTACCAAGTGGAAGGTAAGCCGATCTCAGGACAGCCTTTAGTTGTTCGCTTCATGAGAGGTTTGCTTTTGTCAAAGCCCCCTGTCAAGCCTCCTACAGTGTCATGGGATCTCAATGTCGTTCTCACCCAGCTGATGAAACCTCCTTTTGAGCCACTGAATTCCTGCCATCCGAAGTACTTGACCTGGAAGGTCATTTTCTTGGTGGCAGTTACTTCGGCTCGTAGAGTCAGTGAGCTTCAGGCCCTGGTAGCCCAGGCCCCTTACACCAAATTTCATCACAACAGAGTAGTCCTCCGCACTCACCCTAAGTTTCTGCCAAAGGTCGTGTCGGAGTTCCATCTGAACCAGTCAATTGTCTTGCCAACATTCTTTCCCCGTCCTCATTCCTGCCCTGCTGAACGTCAGCTGCACACATTGGACTGCAAGAGAGCATTGGCCTTCTACCTGGAGCGGACACAGCCCACCAGACAGTCCGCCCAATTGTTTGTTTCTTTTGACCCCAATAGGAGGGGAGTGGCTGTAGGGAAACGCACCATATCCAATTGGCTAGCAGATTGCATTTCCTTCACTTACGCCCAGGCGGGGCTGGCTCTTGAGGGTCATGTCACGGCTCATAATGTTAGAGCCATGGCTGCGTCGGTAGCCCACTTGAAGTCAGCCTCCATTGAAGAAATTTGCAAAGCTGCGACGTGGTCATCTGTCCACACATTCACATCTCATTACTGCCTGCAGCAGGATACCCGACGCGACAGTCGGTTCGGGCAGTCAGTTCTTCAGAACCTGTTTGGGCTTTAGGATCCAACTCCACCCCCCGAGGGCCCTGTTTGTTCTGTTCCAGGCTACACTCTCAGTTAGTTGGTAAATTTTTTAGGTCAATCTCAGTTATGTCCTCGCCGTTGCGAGGCCCAATTGACCAATGTTGTTGTTTTGAGTGAGCCTGGGGGCTAGGGATACCCCATCAGTGAGAACAAGCAGCCTGCTTGTCCTCGGAGAAAGCGAATGCTACATACCTGTAGAAGGTATTCTCCGAGGACAGCAGGCTGATTGTTCTCACCAACCCGCCCGCCTCCCCTTTGGAGTTGTGTCTTCCCTTGAAGTGTATTGTCTTGCTACATACTGGACTGGCCGGCTCGAGCCGGTTTCGGGCGGGAAGACGGCCGCGCATGCGCGGTGCGCGCGGGCGCGCGAGGGCTAGCAAAGGACTTTGCTAGTGAAGTTTCCGATTGGAGGGGCTGCCGTGGACGTCACCCATCAGTGAGAACAATCAGCCTGCTGTCCTCGGAGAATACCTTCTACAGGTATGTAGCATTCGCTTTCTCCGAGGACAAGCAGGCTGCTTGTTCTCACTGATGGGTGACGTCCACGGCAGCCCCTCCAATCGGAACACTTTACTAGCAAAGGCCTTTGCTAGTCCTTGCGCGCCGATGCGCACCGCTCATGCGCGGCCGTCTTCCCGCCTGAACCGGCTCATGTTCGTCAGTCTTCTTTTGTCCGCGCTCGGGACAGTTGTGTTTGCGCCGTTTCGCGCCCCTTAAGTTGACCCTCGCGCGTCTTTTAGCTTTTGCTTAGAAAAAAAAAAAAGCGATTTTGAGAAAAGACCTTTTCGGTCTTTTTTCCCCTTCCCGTATTTCCATTTTTTTTGCCCCGCTAAGTTTACTTTCGTTTTCGGGGTAGGCCCTTTTGAGGCCTCGGTTTGAGTTTTTTCTCTCCCTCTTTTTTGGTGCCTTTTCCGCCATTACGAGTTTTGATTTCGCCGGCGTGATTTTTCTGCCCATGTCATCGAAGTCTTCCAGTGGCTTCAAGAAGTGCACCCAGTGCGCCCGGGTAAGTGGTAGGCACGCATCGTGTCTTCAGTGTCTGGGGGCTGGGCACCGCCCGCAGGCCTGTAGTCTTTGCGCCCTTTTACAGAAAAGGACTCAGGTAGCGAGATTGGCCCAGTGGAACGTGTTGTTCTCGGGCTCTTCGTCGGCAACAGCACCGGGGGTATCGAGTGCATCGATGTCGACAGCTTCAAGACCTCCGACCTCGGCAGTGACTATATCGATTGCATCGAGGCATCGACCCTCTGCATCGTCGGTACCAAGACATCGGAAGGCTGCGTCGGCGTCGGTGGTACCGGGACCTCCACTAGTGCTGATGTCGTCGGACGGTGGTGCTTCGACTGGAGTGCAGGTGAGGGCTGTCCATTCCCCTGCTGGTGGCGGTGAGACTTCGGGTGGGTCTCCCCCTACCCTGAGGGCTCCTGCGGTACAGCCCCCCCGAGACCGACCTTCTTCGGCCTCGGCCCCGAGGAAGCGACGGTTGGATTCTACGTCCTCCTCGTCGGTACCGGGAAGTTCCGGTGACATGCTTCGTTTGAAAAAGTCAAAGAAGCATTGACACCGGTCTCCTTCCCGCATCGGTACCGAGAGCTCTGGGTCGCCGAGGGAGTCGGCACCCAGTAGGCATCGGCACTGGGAGGACCGCTCACCCTCTGTTCAGGAGGTGTCGATGCGCTCCACCTTGGACAGCCTGGAACAGCCTCCACACCCGGAACAGACTCTGACCTCGACGCCTGCATCGGCTTCTATGTCTTTCTCCACAGCCGCCCTGCACGAGATTCTCCGGGCCGTTCTCCCAGAGATCCTGGGAGAGCTGTTGCGCCCTTCCCCTCCGGTACCGGGGGTGCTTGCGCCACCGGTACCGTCGAGTGAGGCGCCGGCTGGCCCCTTGCCCGGGGTGAGGTCTCCGACATCGGTGCCGCTTGCGGTACCGACTGCGGCCGCCTCCCAGGAAGGCTCCCCGACGACGTAGGCGGAGGGAGCTTCGCCGGTGCGGGCGAGGGAGTCTACCTCTCGACGCTCACACCGTGGCCGTGTTTCCACAGAGTCGAGCCGGGCACGGCTTCAGACACAGGTTCATGAACTTGTGACTGATACCGATGGTGAGGCCTCGTGGGAGGAGGAGGAGGACATCAGATATTTCTCTGACGAGGAGTCTGATGGCCTTCCTTCTGATCCCAATCCCTCCCCTGAAAGGCAGCTTTCTCCTCCCGAGAGTCTGTCTTTCGCGGCCTTTGTCCGGGAGATGTCTACGGCCATCCCCTTCCCGGTGGTTGTGGAGGACGAGCCCAGGGCTGAAATGTTTGAGCTCCTGGACTATCCTTCTCCACCTAAGGAAGCATCCACAGTACCCATGCATCATGTCCTAAAAAAGACATTGTTGGCGAACTGGACCAAGCCTCTAAGTAATCCCCACATTCCCAAGAAGATCGAGTCCCAGTACCGGATCCATGGGGACCCAGAGCTGATGCGCACTCAGTTGCCTCACGACTCTGGTGTTGTGGATCTGGCCCTAAAGAAGGCTAAGAGTTCTAGGGAGCCCCGGGATACATGACAGACCTCATAGACCTGCCAACCAGAAACACAATAGGATCAGCTCGAACATACCTAAATCTCCACTACCCGAGCTGCAAAGGAATCAAATACAAATCAACATATGCATCCAGCTTTTCCTATTTAAGCGCACAACTATGGAACGCACTGCCAAAAGTCGTAAAAACAACGTATGACCATCTAAAATTCCAGAAATCACTAAAAACAAGCCTGTTCAAAAAGGCATACCCCATCGACCCAACATAAAAGCCTGAACATCTGCAACACAACGAAACCAAAGCTCGTAATGGACATAACTTAACTCTTCCTCTCTAAGATCCCATAATGTATCTGTCACATATGAACCTTATTCTACCACAACATCTCCTTGTATTTGTTCATACCGGAATTGGCGAAGGCCGATATGGTACTATGCAAGCCACATTGAGCCTGCAAATAGCTGGGGAAATGTGGGATACAACTGTAAAGTATAGAACAGGAAAAGTTCTCTACGATGACGAATCATAGAAGGCAAAAGTAGAGACTAATAGACGATTCACCACTGGAGACGTGAGTCCAACAGTCTTTATTATATCAAAGATAACGACCCGACACAGGCCGTGTTTCGACGCTAAAAAGCGTCTGCATCAGGGGTCAATAATGTATTTATTGACCCCTGATGCAGACGCTTTTTAGCGTCGAAACACGGCCTGTGTCGGGTCGTTATCTTTGATATAATAAAGACTGTTGGACTCACGTCTCCAGTGGTGAATCGTCTATTAGTCTCTACTTTTGCCTTCTGGGATACAAATGTAACAAATAAATAAATCTTGAAATTCAACATAAACAAACAGGGTTTACAGGGACCTGTAATCTGTGCATTTACATCTGGATGCATTGCTCTCTAAAGATATTGATTTTCTTAATGTGAAGTTGCGGCTACATAGTTATAAGGAAAGGAGTAAGCTTAGTATATAGCTGACTGTTAAGCTCCGTATTCTATGGACTGGGAGGACTGTGTTTAGGATAAAGGGGCACTCTGAAGAGGTTTTTAGTCTAATAAGGAAGTGACTGAGTGTTCTTACTGTCCAAAATCAGTTTTGAATACTGATGTAAAAATTCTGGCAAAGGTCTTGACGTTGAGGTGAGCTTTTACCATCTCTGATCCATCCAGATCAAGTGGGCTTTATTCCTGTCAGGCTTCTGATAATATTCGACGTATGCTTGACTTAATGTATTTAGCCAAATTGCATAAAGAACCCTATTGTTTGCTAAGTATTGATGCAGAAAAGGCCTTTGATAAGGTCCATTGGTCTATTCCCCCTTGCAGTTTCACACTCTGGATTTTGCACATGCAGTTTGTAGAATACTGACTAATAGCAGTATCGTATATAAGTATAGTTTAAATGGTCACTTGAATGGGCTGTGTTGGCATTTTGCTTGGCTTAGTAAATGGGGTAACTTAACTAAGGTGCTCATTTTTGAAACAGAAAAACATGCAAAAAACAGCGCAAAGCCACCTTTGAATGATTGTTTTTTTTTTCAAAACCAATTTTAAGATGTTTTTCTATGCAGTTCATCTGAAATGTGTCCAAATCACAAGGGGGCATGTTGGAGGCAGGATTTGGACGTTTTTATGCCATAATGGAACAAAGCAAAAATGTCTAGGGCTAAAACCTAGATGTTTTGGACTAGACCTGTTTTAATAATTACCAAGTCACAAAAAGGTGCCCTAAATGACCTCTGGAGGAACTAAGGCATAACCCCCCTTACTTCCCCAGTGGTCACTGACCCCTTCGCAACCCCCAAAGATGTAAAAGGAACAGTACATACCAGTCTGTATGACAGCTTCAGATGTTATGGTCAGTCCCATTAGAGAAGCAAACAGGTCCCTGGAGTAGCCTAGTGGTTGGTGAGGTGCACTGTACAGAAGGGGAACCAGGCCCATATCTGTTACTCTTGTAGTACAAAGTGTGAGCCCCCCAAAACTCTACTGTGCGTACATATAGGTGACACTTGCAGGCATAAGGGCTATTATAGTCATCTACAGTAGGTTTTTAGTGGGTTTTGGAGGGCTCACCATACAATATAAGGGATAACAGTGAGATGTATACCTGGGACCTTTTAAGTGAAGTCCACTGCAGTGCCCCCCAGGATGTCCCACTGCTGTGCTGGGATGTCTATGTGGCTAGTCTACTATCAGCGGCATAATCGAAAGAGAAGGACGCCCATCTTCCGACACAAATCGGGAGATGGGCGTCCTTCTCTCAGGGTTGCCCAAATTGGCATAATCGAAAGCCAGTTTTGGGCATCCTCAACTGCTTTATGTCGCAGGGATCACCAAAGTTCACAGGGGCATGTCGGCAGTGTACCAAAGGCGGGACAGGGGCGTGCTTAAGAGATAGGCGTCCTCGGCCGATAATGGAAAAAAGAAGGGCGTCCCTGACGAGCATTTGGCCGACTTGGTCCAATTCTTTTCATAATCAAGCCTCGAAAAGGTGCCCGAACTGACCAGATGACCACCGGAGGGAATAGGGGATGACCTCCCCTTACTCCCCCAGTGGTCACCAACCCCCTGCCACCCTAAAAAAAAAAAAAATAAAAAACATTTTTCCAGGCTCTATGCCAGCCTCCAATGTCATACCCAGCTCCATCACAGCAGTATACAGGTCCCTGGAGCAGTTTTTAGTGGGTGCAGTTCACTTTAGGCAGGTGGAGCCAGGCCCATCCCCCCCACCTACCTGTTACACTTGTGGTGGTAAATGTGAGCCCTCCAAAACCCACTGTACCCACATGTAGGTGCCCGCCTTCAGCCCTAAGGGCTATGGTAGTGGTGTACAGTTGTGGGGAATGGGTTTTGGGGGGGGGGGTTGGGGGGCTCAGCACCCAAGGTAAGGGAGCTATGTACCTGTGAGCAATTTGTGAAGTCCACTGCAGTGCCCCCTAGGGTAGGGACGGTTGGTGTCCTGGCATGTCAGGGGGACCAGTGCACTATGAATGCTGGCTCCTCCCATGACCACAGGGCTTGGATTTGGTCGTTTTTGAGATGGGCATCCTCTGTTTCCATTATCGTCGAAAATCGAACTCGTCCATCTCTAAGGTCGACCATCTTAACATTTAGGTCGACCATCTTTTAGGCCAACCTAAATATTGAGATTTGGGCGTCCCCGACCGTATTATCGAAATGAAAGATGGACGCCCATCTTGTTTCGATAATATGGAATGCCCCGCCCCTTCACGGGGACGTCTTCAGAGATGGGCGCCCTTAGAGATGAGTGTCCCTGTTCGAAAATGCCCCTCCACGAATGCTCTCTCCTACATCCCAATGACTTGATTTTGTGCATTTTTTGCTTGGATTTTTTTTTTTTTTTAGAATGGTCCAAAACGATAGATGCACTGAGCACAACAATGTCTAGCAAATAAGATTGCCATTTTCAAACCTGAAAAAGTCTATGTTTGCTACTGGATTTTTGGATGTTTTAGGAGCATAAGTTACCCTTTTTGGCATTAAGTGAAACCTGGCTATATGAAGATGAGGAACCTTTACTTGTTAGCCATACCAGATACTCAGTAATATCTACTCACTGCTGCTTTTGACCTGACTGATCATAAGTGTCTCCTGAACCTTCTGTGGTCAATCAGTTTGCCATCAACAGTACTTACTTGGTTCTCTTCTTATTTTTCAGATTGTAGATTTCAAGTTTAATTTATCAGTCATCTTCCATTGTCCACACTTTGTTCCATGGTGTTCCACAGGGTTCAGTATTTTCCCCACTCTTGTTTAATATATTCTTGAGACCTCTTGCTACCATTATTCAAACCTTTGGAATCAGTGCTTACCATTACCCGCCTATGCCCACCCCAGGTCTATTCTGTCTTGCAGTTGCACCCTCTGGATTTTGCACATGCAGTTTGGAGAATACCGACTAATAGCAGTAACGCATATATGTATAACTCAAATGGTCATTCATCTTCTCAATATTTAGAGCTAGATTTACTAAAAATTGCTAACATGTTATTATACACTAACTAGTGAAAAAAAAAGCCTGTTTCTCATTGAAATGAAACGGGCGCTAGCAAGGTAATGACCTTCTGCCATTAATGTTTTTGAGGGAAGTGTTAGGAGAAATGTGCTCTGATGGTAATCAATAATTTTCAGTGGTGTATTATCAGGCTTATTTTCAAAGCACTTTGGGAGGCTAAGTTCCATAGGTTTCTATGGAACTTTGGGAGGCTAAGTGCTTTGAAAATGAGCCTCTATGAGTACTATCATGCTGCAGAGTGAGATGTATATTGTTTTAGATACTTGTATTCTTTTCTTTCTGTGTATTAGTGAATTTTATGTATAGGATTTTCTAAAAGGTATAGCATTGCTGGGGGTGTGTGGTGAAAGTGTGAGTAGGTGGGGCGAACTCGGAGCATGGGTGTGTGTGTTTGTGTGGGAATGTTAGAGGGGGGGTGCGGGACTGCCGAACTAAGAGGTGGTGCCTGGAGGCTTGGAGGGGGTCAGCGTTGCTGGGGGTGGTGTGGCAGGCACTGTGAGAGAGTGAATGAGTATGTGTCAGAGAGTGAGTATGTGTCAGAGAGAAAGAGAGTGTGATTGAGAGACACTGTGATTGAGAGGGAGACAGAATGTGTGTGTCTGTCTGTGTGAGTGAGAGAGTGTAGTGTGTGTCCCGTGTGCACCAATTATGCGCTCTCCCCTGCATTCATCCATCTGCAGCAAACATCCTCTGTGCCCTGCCCCCTGCATCCATTCATGTGCAGCATCTCTCCCCTGCCCCCTCCATCCATTGTGGTGCAGGAACGTTCGGAGTGTGTGGCTTGGAGGAGGGTTGTGGTGAAAGTGTGAGAGGGTGGGGCGAACTCGGAGCGCAGGTATGTGTGATTGTGTGAATGTTAGAGGGGGGGTGCGGAACTGGGACAGGGTGACGGGAGGCTTGGAGGGGGGTAAGCGTTGCTGGGGGTGTGTGGTGAAAGTGTGAGAGGGTGGGGCGAACTTGGAACATGGGTGTGTATGTTTGTGTGAACGTTAGAGGGGGGTGCGGGACTGCCAAAGTGGGAAGGGGTGACGGGGGGCTTCGAGGGGGGTCAACATTGCTGGGGGAGTGTTGAAAGTGTGAAAGGCGAAGTCAGAGCGCAGGTGTGTGGCGGTGCATGCGCGTTGGAGGCAGACCGTGGGCTGCTAAACTGGGAGAAGGTGGCGGGGGGGCTTGGAGGGGGTTTTTGCTGCATAGCGAACTGGGAGGGGGTGGCGGAGGGTTTAGAAGGGGGTCAGCGTTGCTGGGCTGCTGAACTGGGAGGGGGTGGCGGTGGGCCTGGAGGGGGTTTTGATGTATAGCGAACTGAGAGGGGGTGGCGGGGGGCTTAGAGGGGGGTCAATGTTGCTGGGTTGCTGAACTGGGATGGGACTGCCGAACTGGGAGGGGGTGGCGGGGGGCTTGGAGGGGGGGGGTCAGCATTGTTGGGGGTGGTGTGGCAGGCGCTGTGTGAGAGAGAGTGAGTATGTGTGAGAGAGTGAATGAGTATGTGTCAGAGAGTGAGTATGTGTGAGAGAAACAGTGTGTGTCAGAGAGAGAGAATGTGTGATTGAGAGTACGTTGGCACCTCGTTTTCCGTTGTCTGCACTTGCCTCCTCCTTTGATCTCTGTAGCTCGCAGTTCAAGTGTCTTGAAATTGAGAGGCCTGTCAGGCGGTTTGTGTGGTTGGTGTCACCATGGTCCTGTGTTCTCTGGTCGTCACGTTACTATGCAGCCTTCCCTTCCCTCCGAGGGCGGGGCAGTGAGAGCGAGTGCGATCGCCTGTGGTTGGTCCCTTCTCCTTCTGACATTGCTTTTCTTTCCCTGGCAACTATACACAGTTCCCACGAGGGCGGGGCAGTGATCCGGAGTGCGATTACGAACCCCATGAACACTACACGGCTTCACTGCCATGCTGCCATGGAGTCAGCTTCAGAACGTTGGAGGTGCGAATTATTATATTAGATATGCATTAATGCATATTATTTACCATATGTTTTATTTTGTCCAATGGGACCAATGTACTAATAGTGCAGATTAATGGCACTAGCACACCCTGATATAAGACACTTTAGTAAACTTAGCCTTTAGCAAAGACAGGTAATTTAAGCAGAAATGAATGTTTTGTAAAATGAAGATTGTCTTTGGTTATTTTTTTAATAACAAACATTTGTAATCAAATAAAAAGTGAAGTAAAACCATTGATTTGTTGTAAATACAATTGAAGTGAATGCTTGTAGTAATATGTAAATGACTTTGATAACCTATGGTATGTATCACTGAACAAGCAATAAACAATGAGGGGTTTTTTTTAAAGAAAAAATGCTCAAGCCATTTGTGCACTCTGTTTCTGTGATAGACTGAAACAGAGTTGCATGTTCCTTTCTTCTCCTAGTTCTAGCGAAAAAGCTGTACTGATCTTTCACTTCCTTTTCTACTCCCAGTATGACACCCTGCTACAGATGGAAGTGGAACGACTTCTGATAAAAGAATATGCCTTACAGCAGCAGGCTATGATCTCAAGCAACAATACAGTGAACATCCAGTGGACTCACAAGAAACTGGTCAAGTAATTCACCATTTCTTATTTATCACAGCAGACAGCGATGATGCCTTAGATGGATACAGTTAGTCCTATAAAAATATTTGGACCCTCATTTTACAAGCCATATTTACATTTGAAATGTGAATAAACTGGCACTTACATAGTAACATAGTAGATTACGGCTTAAAAAGACCTGCATGGTCCATCCAGTCTGCCCAACAAGCTAAACTCATATGTGTATACCTTACCTTGATTTGTACCTGCCTTTTTCAGGGCACAGACCGTACAAGTCTGCCCAGCAGTATTTCCCGCCTCCCAACCACCAGTCCCGCCTCCCATCACCGGCTCTGGCACAGACCGTATAAGTCTGCCCTCCACTATCCTCGCCTCCCAACCACCAACCTCTCTTCCCCCACCTGCTCCGCCACCCAATTTCGGCTAAGCTTCTGAGGATCCATTCCTACTGCACAGGATTCCTTTATGCATATCCCACGCATGTTTGAATTCCGTTACCGTTTTCATCTCCACCACCTCCCACGGGAGGGCATTCCAAGCATCCACCACCCTCTCCATGAAAAAATACATCTTTCCTGAGTTTGCCCCCCTTCAATCTCATTTCATGTCCTCTCGATCTACCGCCCTCCCATCTCCGGAAAAGATTTGTTTGCGGATTAATACCTTAAAACATTTATCTTGCATAAATGTCTAAGTCCCCATTTTTTAAAAAGAGATATGCACATCTCAAACCCTAGTGCATGCAAATGGAAAGGGGGCATGGTCTGGGTATGTTTTGGGTGGGACTAGGGCATGGCAAGTTCATAGAGGTTTAATCCCCATTTCAAAAGGGGTCTAAACATCTGTGTCAAAAAAGAATGATGTAGGAGTTACACCTGCTACCAAGCATGTTTAGGATTTGGGAAACAGCTACTATTGAGCAGCAGTCCACTGGAGGGATGGGGGGTGTTGCCCTCTTAATCCCCCAGTGTTTTTTTTTGTCCCTCCCCAAATTCAAACTGGAAAAGGAAACCAGTCATTGTGACAGCATCGGAATAAAAAAGCGGGTATGTTTCTAGGCTCACAAAGGTAACCATTTATGTGCTGGCTTCAAAAAAATTAATGTTCTGTATGCTGTCCGCATTCGACACATAAATATCAATTTCTCTGTATTTTGCAATAGCCTCTGTGTCAGAGATTCTGTTCTAAAATACTAACAGAAAGGAAAGGGGATGGGTTTTGTTATACCAGCTTTCTGTGGTTACAATCAAAGCAGTTTATGTATTATATACAGATAATTATTTTGTACTTGCTGCAATGGAGGGCTACTGGTATCTTGCCAAGAGATACAAGTTGCTACAGTGAGAATTGAACCTGGTTCCCCAGGTGCTGTGCTATCCCTATCCATTAGTCTACTTCTCCACTCCTGAAATGACTGAAACAGGAGACATTCTGATCTGGATGTCTCAGTTCTGACTTCTATGTCCTTTCTAAACTGGGGTTGTTTACATATAGTTTTCAGATGAGAAGATTTTGAGTGAATTGCATGCAAGAGATTATTTATTTATTTATTTATTTATTTATTGCATTTGTATCCCACATTTTCCCACCTTTTTGCAGGCTCAATGTGGCTTACATTACATCATGATTAATGGAAATATATAAGAAAATAGACATTTAGTATTGCATAAGGATCTTGGGTAACATGATAATGATAAAGCATGATAGTAGTGTAACAAGTAAATATTGTAAGGCAATTCTGGGTATATGTGTAGGAGTTCACATTTGTTGATCTTTGTGGTATGATAGAGGCCAGTATCTGACCTTGCTGGCATTGTTTGCTTAGTGCATGGGTGGAGCGTGGACCAAGCATGGGAGTCCCAGGGATTATCTGGATAGTGCCAATATTCAGTACACTAAAGGGTTAAACATATAAATTATCCAGATAGTGGACTGAATATTGCAGACCTTTGGTCTATCTCAGTATGGCAATACTTATGTACTAATTAATTTTGCTTGACAACCAAGTCGCTATCTAAAAAACCCTTTTAAGAATATAAGAATAGCCATATTGGGTCAGACCAATGGTCCATCTAGCCCAGTATCCTGCTTCCAGCAGTGGCCAATCCAGCTCATAAGTACCTGGCAGAAACCCAATTAGTAGCAGCATCCCATGCTACCAATCCCAGGGCAATCAGTGGCTTCCCCATATCCATCTCAATAACAGACTATGGACTCTTCCTCCAGGAAATTGTCCAAAACCTTTTTAAACCCAGATACACTAACTGCCATTACCACATCCTCCGGCAACGAGTTTCAGAGCTTAACTATTCTTTGAGTGAAAAAATATTTCCTCCTGTTTGCTTTAAAAGCATTTCCATGCAATTTCATTGAGAGTCCCCTGATCTTTGTACTTTTTGAATGAGTGAAAAATCGATTCACCTCCACCCACTCAGGGTTTTGTAGACCTCAGTTATATCCTCCCTCAGCTGTCTATTTTCCAAGTTGAAGACCCCTAAGCTCTTTAGCCTTTCCTCATATTGGACCAGTTCCATACCCTCTATCATTTTGGCCACTCTTCTTTGAACCTTTTCTAATTCTGCAATATCTTTTTTGAGATACGGCAACCAGAATTGAATGCAATACTCAAGGTGAGGTCACACAATGGAGCGATACAAAGGCATTATAATATTTTTGGTCTTGTTTTGCATCCCTCTCCTAATTATTCCTAACATCCTGTTTGCTTTTTTGGCCACTGCCACACACTGGGCAGGAGATTTCTGCGTTTTGACTACAGTGACACCTAGGTCTTTTCTTGAGTGCTGATTCCTAAAGTGGACCCTAGTGTCAGATAACTATGATTCGGATTATTCTTCCCAATGTGCATCACTTTGCATTTGTCTACTTTAAATTTCATCTGCCATTTGGATGCCTAGTCTTCCAGTTTCCTAAGGTCTTCCTGTAATTTTTCACAATCTGCATGCATTTGGGCAACTTTGAATATTTTTGTGTCATCTGCAAATTTAACCACCTCACTCATTGTTCTGATTTCCAGATCATTTATAAATATGTTAAATAGCAATTGATGTAAATATTGATCTATAAGATTTAAAGCTTCCTCCTAAGGGAGATGTGTATATAAAGCATTAACATCCAATATCACTAATATTGTCTGTTGTCCATCTGGTAAATTTAATTGCTCCAAATATTGTATTCTCCAAGGACAAGCAGGCTGCTTGTTCTCACGACTGGGTCAACGTCAACGTTAGCCCCAGGAACGGAAATCTTCCCTAGCAACAAATGTTTGCTAGAGCTTTCGAGCGCGCGGGGCACGGCCAGTCCTGAAATATCAGAATTCGTCTCCATTCATACTTAACCTTTCTTAGGCATCGGTATGCCTGGAGCACCAGCTCCTTATGGCCAAAATTAAGGAATCATGCAATGACTGCACATGCGAGCCTTTCACCTTCCATGTGCTGGTCCAACCGATGCGTCTTTTTCAGGTGCAGTGGGCCAAAGTATGTGTGATCATAGTGCTGGGCAGACTTATATGGTCTGTGCCAGAGCTGGTGGTGGGAGGCGGGGATAGTGCTGAGCAGACTTATACGGTCTGTGCCAGAGCCAGTGGTGGGAGGCAGGGCGGGTGGTTGGGGGGCAGGGATAGTGCTGGGCAGACTTATACGGTCTGTGCCCTGAAAAAGACAGGTACAAATCAAGGTAAGGTATACACAAAAAATGGCACATGTGAGTTTATCTTGTTGGGCAGACTGGATGGACCGTGCAGGTCTTTTTCTGCCGTCATCTACTATGTTACTATGTTCCCGCCCATCGCACGAGAGCCCCGATAAGTTCTTTTCTTTCCGCGGTTAGGGAGTGACTGCTTGCGGTCTCTCTCCATCTGGCCCAAAAAGAGCCTTCGTTTTTTCGGCGAGTTTTCTTGCCTTCCTTGTTTAGTTCTCTTCCTTAACCCTGTTCCCTTTAAAACAAAACAAAAAAAAAAAAAGACAACCTTTTTTTCCCCTAGTTTTTGCCCGTGTAAGTTTTCTTTCACTTTGCATATGCGGTTTCTCATTTTTGTGCCCTTTACTTTGGGCACCGTCAAGAATTTTGAGTTTGCCGCCACTATTTTTCCGTCCATGTCATCAAGGACTCCCAGCGGCTTCAAGAAGTGTACTCGCTGCAACCAGACAATCTCAGGTACCGACACCCATGCGTGGTGTCTTCAGTGCCTTGGGCCCGACCATCGCCCAGACACATGTAAGTTGTGTCTTAGCTTGAAAAAGCGGACACAGGCGTCGAGACAAGCTCTTCAGGACCGGCTTTTCGGAGCTTCATCCGGTTCCTCGACGTCGACAGCGGTACCGAGGTCGGTGGCGTTGATGTCAACACCGGGGAAGGCATCGACATCCGGAGTGCAGGTAATGGCTGTCCAGAGACCATCACATGCTGGGAGCAGTGAGCCGTCGAGTGGGTCTCCACCTGTTTCGAAGACTCCTGCTTTACAGGCCCACTGGGACCGACCACTCTCGGGCCCAACCCCGAGGAGGCATGTGAATTCCACGTCCTCCTTGTCGGTACCGAGGAGTATCGATGACGTGCATCGAGCAAAGGCGAAGAAGCATCGTCATTGGTCTCCTTCCAAGCACGGTACCGGGAGCTCCGGGGCATCGAAGGATTCGGCACCCGTGAAGCGCCGACACCAGGAGCATCGCTTGCCTTCCATACAAGAGGTGTCGGTGCGTTGGTCTCCTGACAGCCCGGTACCGCCTCCTCAACTTCCACGGGTTCTGACGCTGGTTCCTGCACCGACCCCACAGCCTTGCTCAACAGCGACTCTGGACAAGTGCATCCGAGCCATTCCTCCAGGTCTTCTGGAAGGGTTGCTGCGTCATTCTGCTCTGGTACCAGGGGTGCTTGCGCCATTGGTTCCGTCGATGGAAGCGGCAGCTGCCTGTGGTGAGGTCTCCGTTGCCAGTACCGCCTGCGGCATCGGCATCGGCTGCCACCCTGGTCAACACCCCGTTGACATCGCTGGAGGGAGCTTCATCACCACCGGCATGGGAGTCGACTTCTCGGCATCGCCATCGAGGACATGGTTCCTCGGCATCGAGACGGGCCCGGTTTCAGACTGCAGTTAAGGAACTTTTGTCCGATACCGATGAGGATGCGTCAAGGGATGAAGCAGGGCCGTGCTAACATGGTAAGCGGGGTAAGCACCGCAGGGGGGCGCCAACCTCTGGAGGGTGCCGCCACGCCATGCTTACCCTCGCTGCTTACCTTATTTAAATTTACCTCCGACGTCGTCGCAGCAGCTGAGCAGCGTCAGTGAAAGTGCTGCCGAGTCTCCAGCCTTCCCTTCCCTTCATGCTGGTTCTTTCCCTCAGTGTCCCGCCCTCGCAAGGAAATGACGTCAGAAGAAGGTGGGACACTGAGGGAACGAACCAGCGCGAAGGGAAGGGAAGGCTGAAGATGTCGGCAGTGCTTTCACTGATGCTGCGCAGCTGCTGCCATGATGGAGGTAAATTTAAATTGGTTGCGGATCGCTGCGCACGCCGCTTCTCGCCCTTCCCCTCGCTCCGATTTCTAGTCGAGCTGCAGTGCATTGCAGGGGGATGGGGTACTGTTTATTTTGATGAACTGATTATCTTGCAAAATTGAAGTTTCAGGAACAATCACACCAGCCCTGAGGAAGAGTTTTTGAAATTTGGTGCTGAGGTGGCAGAAAGAGTGGTAGCACCAGCAGTGTACTGATAATATTCAGTAATTTAATCAGAATATAGAGATGGTGCTTGTTTAAAATGATTTTCATACATGCCTAGGATTGTGGACTGGGTTAACTCCTTTTATTTTATATACAATGCAGCCATAAAGTAAAAGTGTTTTACATATACAATAAAAAAAAAAGTCAAGGGTTATCAAACTTTTAAAGACAAAGAATCATCTGCAAATGGAAAAAACTAGACGATTCCTTGTCTTTTAAAATGTGATAATTCCAGTCTAAACCGGTTAACAGCCTGTTCTGTTTCTGAAAAAAACGAAGGGGAAGGCAAGGCAGGTAATGAGGGCGCTCCTGCAGCTGCCAGTGCCACCTGAGGTTACACGCTTTCTCACACCGGCAGGAAAAGAGCCAAGTAACAGGGAACACCAAGCTTGCAGCTTGGATATCTGCCCTCTTTTGGATCTCCTTGTGACTCTGGGCAAGTCACTTAACCCTCCATTGCCCTGTATATAATATGTAAGCCGCATTGAACCTGCCATGAGTGGGAAAGCGTGAGGTACAAATGTAATAAAAATAAAGTTTATTAGCACTTCCCTTTCTTAGTAAAGAAACAACAAATAGGATTACTGAATTGGTTCACTGATTTCACCTTTGGTGAATACTCTTCTTGTCTTGCTGGGTAGCCCTTGAGACCATAATGTGTAACCTGGAAGTCTGCAAAGCTTGTGTCTCTTTGCTCAAGGAGCTGTGCTGGGCATCCTGAGATCTCTGTACTACTTGTTGCAGCTGCTGTTAGCCCTCCACTAAAGCCTGGAGTAGCCTCTCCATGCTTTTCCTGTAGTGTTAGCGCCCAGATGCGCACAGCGCACAAATAAAAGTAAAACCTGCCTGTCCGGCACTAGCTATACTTCCCTCCCCATAACTAGAGCAGGGCTAGCCCTTTTTGCCCAATATTCCGGGGTATCTGTAACAGGCCCAGAGCTTGGAGGTCAAGAGTCCCACTGGCAGGATAAGCTCCAAATCTCACCACTGCCATAAAATGCGATACTGTGAGAGAGGGCAGGCTTGGGGCCCAGATAGTGACATCATGCAACAGATTAGGGTAAGTGAAATTGAAGTTTAATAAAGTTGTTGGGTTCCTGTTCAGTTCACAGGGGAAGGAGAAATCAGATGCAAAACCAATCTTTGAACAGAAGAATGTCCTCCATGGCCTGCTCCCAGAGCTATCAGTACAGTTCTTAGTACTTCATCAGCCAGACTGCGTCAGGCTGGATCCAACATGCAAATCTACAAGGTCCAAGTTTAACTTGACCTACCTGACTGTTGCAGTTCCTTTCAATAGGTACTTGATGGGGCGTATGCAGGAGGTCTTCGCTCCTTCACTCTGGGCCCTCTTAACTCCACTCTGGCCCTGCCTTTTATAGATCCTGGTTTCAGCTCCACCTCTCCTGTCTCACTTCCTCCCTGGGCATGGCTAAGGGTTTTAAGGTTGCTCGCAGTACCTGAGGGATCCTTCATAAGGACTAGGGGCAGTGTTCTGTCTACCCCCTCACAGAGATATAAAAAGCTACAACAACAATTAGACAAGCTTAGATAAGTCTCCACATTAGCTTATTCAGAAACAGAAAACTTTTACCAGTCACAAAAACAGCCCAAGCCTTCTCAAAGGGCTCTGACTTACCTCTTTTCATAGCTGTTAGCTTACTCACATAATATGCATCCCAAGATGCCTTGTGTAGCCCTGAAACACTAGGAAGCATAGTACTAACATTAACAATACATTTATACTCCACCATATACCTTTCAGTTCAATGCAGATCACACATTGGAGAAGAGTGAACATTTCCAGGAATAACAAAATATAACCTAACAGAGACAAGCTATCCCTAAACTACATATTCTATTCAGCATGATTTAACACAAATGTTAAGTTTATATAGCTACTAGACATACACAGTGCTATATACATTACATGCAGGTACTTTCTCTGTCCATAGTGGGTTCACAATCTAAGTTTTTTTGTACCTGGGGCAATGGAGGGTTAAGTGACTTACCCAGAGTCACAATGAGCTGCAGTGTGAATTGAACCTGGTTCCCTAGGACAGAGGTTTTCAATCCAGGCCTCGGGACACACCTAGCCAGTCTGGTTTTCAGGATTCCCAGAATGAATATGCATGAGATAGATTTGCATGCCCTACCTCCATGGCATGCAGATTTATCTCATGCATATTCATTGTGGGTATCCTGAAAACCTGACTGGCTAGGTGTGTCCTGAGGACTGAGTTGAGAACCCCTGCCATAGGATCTCAGCCCACTACCCTAACCATTAGTCTACTCCTCCATTCCATAGGTGTTCTCCACTTTTTAGCTATCTCCCTATGAATAATTGCCACACAGGGCAATAACACGTTGTAGGCGTTGACCACTAAGGAATCTGGTAGTGAATGTAATAGACAGCAGGCTCAACCTCAAAATTAATTTCATGTATGGAAGTAAATATCTGTGCACATTCTTCCCAAAGCTTGTAGACCAGAGGGTACCCCCACTAGACATGGAAGGAAGTACCCTCTTGTCCACACTCCCTCCAGCACAGGTTTCCAGAGGAACCATAAAATTGTGCTAGTTTAAAGTTAGGGAAAAGTGCCTTTTATATAGGGACTTCACCCCATTTTCTATACAAATTTACAAATATAGAGAGATGGAAGACATTCTGATGAATAGTAGACCACTCCCTAATAGTAAAGATACTTCCTAAATCTCACTCCCATTGAACCATATTTGAAGACTTACAATCTCCCTTCCTTTCCACTATGTCATATTGCTGAGACCCACTACACATCAGCTTTTGAAAAGGTGTAAGTTTAGCCATTAACCTATCCTTAAGTGGATTGCTTTGAAGAAGATGATGCTGTTGAAGGTAAAAGTAACATTCAGTATAGGGAATACCATATTCATTACACAAGTCCTGAAAGGTGCAAAGAACATATCATAAAGATGGTCAGTGCTTCGGATACCCCTCTGCTCCCATCATACTAGCACTCTAACATCCCATGTGCACAGTATTGCAAGGTGAACAGAGGGGCCAAAATCTTATCGCCTATCATAACAACATGCAGTTTGTGCCAAAGCACCAAACTATGTCTAATAATGGGGCTGTCCCGTTCCCCCTTTCCAAGAACTGTATCTGGGAACCATATGAATGAATGTCACAACGTTGCCCCTAGAAAAGCTTGTTCTATTTGTATCCAGGCTTTAGGAGTACGCTCCCCCATTCCATAAAAGATTTTATCTATGAAGCCCAGAAATAATGTCATAAATCTGGCACACTCTTTCCTCAATTGTGTCTGCACGACCATATTTTGAGACACTTGTGGGGCGTGACGGCACTTCTTCAAACATAGTAACATAGTAGATGACGGCAGAAAAAGACCTGCACGGTCCATCCAGTCTGCCCAACAAGATAACTCATATTTGCTGCTTTTTGTGTATACCCTACTTTGATTTGTACCTATGCTCTTCAAGGCACAGACCATATAAGTCTGCCCCGCACTATCCCCGCCTCCAAACCACCAGCCCCACCTCCCAACCACCGGCTCTGGCACAGGCACAGACCATATAAGTCTGCCCAGCACTATCCTCACCTCCCCAGCCCTGCCTCCCAACCCCGGCTCTGGCACAGACCGTACAAGTCTGTCCAGCACTATCCCCGCCTCCCAACCACCAGTCCCGCTTCCCACCACCGGCTCTGGCACAGACCGTATAAGTCTGCCCAGCCCTATCCCCGCCTCCCAACCACCAGCCCCGCCTCCCGATCTTGACTAAGCTCCTGAGGATCCATTCCTTCGGCACAGGATTCCTTTATGCTTATCCCACACATGTTTGAATTCCGTTACTGTTTTCATTTCCACCACCTCCCGCGGGAGGGCATTCCAAGCATCCACTACTCTCTCCGTGAAAAAATATTTCCTGACATTTTTCTTGAGTCTGCCCCCCTTCAATCTCATTTCATGTCCTCTCGTTCTACCACCTTCCCATCTCCGGAAAAGATTCGTTTGCGGATTAATACCTTTCAAATATTTGAACGTCTGTATCATATCACCCCTGTTTCTCCTTTCCTCCAGAGTATACATGTTTAGTTCAGCAAGTCTCTCCTCATACGTCTTGTAACGCAAATCCCATAAGAGAAGACCTTCTGCTGTAATAAAGCCAGTGCTCCCTCTGGGACAGCCCAAAGAAATGTCTGAAAAATAAAGAAATCAAAGGAGAACCATTGTCTTGCTGACTGCCATTTTCCTCAACCATGTATGCATCATCCCTTGCCATCTATCGAAGTCATAAGAGAGGTCTTGAAACAATTTGCTATAATTGAACTTACACAATTTCGAGCTCTTAGTGCAAAGTTGAACCACCAAATACTTATTAGCTCTGTGCACCCAACAAAAGGAAAACATGATCTGAAGCTGCTGAGCTTAATCGAGCCTAAGGTAACATTCCATATCTGTCATGAACTGGAATCTCGTGAGCCCTTGAGTCCAGCTGGTGTGCTGAGGTGAAGGTGGACACCAGCCCCTCAGCGGACAACCGAACAACCCCTAGCCTTCACCTGCGGTGACCGCCGTTCCCTGGGAGTTGAGCCCCCAGGTGCTGGTGACCAACAGGACCTCCGGAACCACGGGGTTGATGGACTGCGGACCGCAGGTGGCGTGGAGGCGGAGATTGATGTGGACACCCAGCCGAGAGTAGTCAGGATACCAGCAGAAGCCAGGGCAGGCAGCGAGCAGTCAGGATACCAGCGGAAGTCAGGGCAGGCAGCGAGCAGAGAGTTGTCAGGATACCAGCAGAAGTCTGGGCCGGCAGCGAGCAGAGAGTAGTCAGGATACCAGCAGAAGTCTGGGCAGGCAGCGAGCAGAGAGTAGTCAGGATACCAGCAGAAGTCATGACCAGGTAACAGTCAGAAGAAACATCAGAAGCACTGCCACTACTCAGGAAATGGAATAGAAGCCGAAGCAAGGAAGGACTGGTGGCAGGGCTTTAAATAGTGCAGGAATTAGGCTCAAGCATGTGCAGCTGTCACAGGATGGCTGCCCCCATCAAAGGAGACGCCCTACGCCCAAATATGGCCTTCCTTCCTGAAGCTGCCCAACTCCAAGATGGCTGCCACAACCTAAGACACCCAGCTCCAAGATGGCTACCCTATCCTGGAGATGCTCGAGGTCTTGGATTATCCTTCTCCACCTACAGAGGTTCAACGGCTCCTTTGCATAACACACTCAGGGAAGTTCTTATCCAAAACTGGTCGTTCCCTCTCTCTAATCCAGTGGTCCCCCAAAAAGCTGAGTCCCAGTACAGAGTCCATGGAGAGCTGGTAATGGTGAAGTCTCAACTACCTCACAATTCCATGGTGGTGGATTCTGCTCTCAAGAGAGCCAAGAGTACTAGGGACTATGCCTCGGCACCCCCAGGCAGAGAGTCTAGGACCTTGGATTCTTTTGGGAGGAAGACGTATCAGGCTGTTATGCTCGCAGCCAAGATTCAAACATACCAGCTCTTCACGAGCATCCACTTGCAGAACTCAGTGAGGCAACTGTCTAGTTTGGTTGAAGCACTTCCTACGGAGCTCGCCGAACCTTTTCACCAGGTGGTCAGGCAGCAGAAGGCATGTCAAAAATTCCTGGCCAGGGGTACTTACGACACTTTTGATGTGACATCCAGAATAGCTGCTCAAGGTATAGTGATGCGCAGACTCTCATGGCTGCGTGTTTCTGACCTGAATCATAAGATCCAGCAGCGAATGGCGGGTGTTCCTTGCCGGGGGGGGGGGGGGTAACCTTTTTGGCGAAAAAGTAGAGGATGTGGTCGATCAGATCAAAAAGCACAATGATGCTATGGATTCTCTCTCCCGCCGGGCATCTTCTGCTACCACCTTCTCATCTAGGAGTTTTTTTGGAGGGAAGAAGAGTGCTCCCTATTCCTATAATAGGCGTAGGTACACTCCTGCTTCTTGGCAGCCTACCCAGGTTCAGTCCCAGCGCGCTCGTTCTCATCAACAGCGTGCGCCTAAGGCCTTTGTGGCTCCCCAGCAAAAGCAAGGGATGGGCTTTTGACTGGCTTCAGTGCAGCATAGCCACAGTGCAAGTGTCCATTCCGGACGACTTACCGGTTGGAGGGAGGTTAATATTTTTTCACCAAAGGTGGCCTCTTATAACCTCCGACCGGTGGGTTCTTCAAATAGTCCGGTTAGGATACACTCTCAGTCTGGAATCCATGCCTCCAAATTGTGCACCGGGAGCTCAGTCCTTCAGCTCTCAGCACAAGCACAAGTTGGACGTACAAGTGATCATGTATTTTTACTATAGGTGTTGCTAGTGCACAGTCTGAGTGGAACTCAGGTGGTTTTGGAAAGAACATGCATCATCTTCAAACATACCTGTGTATTCTGTGTGTGGACATTTACATCTGCTGTCAAGCAGGCGTAATATTTCTACCTTCACTGTAGGCCCTATTGCTGTAGGATTTGCGCTAGCATTTTACAAAGACAGGTGCCTATTTGTTTTTTTATAAAATGGGCACTTCAGTGCTGATCTTACCTTGGTGCCTTTTTAAAAAAAGTTCCTTCAGTAGGATTCTCAGAAACCTATTGGAGGGAGGAAAATTCATGGGACACAAATTATATTGAAATGATAGGATGGGTCATGCTATAGGTTATGGATAGCATAGGGTCAAACAGATAAAAGTTCTTGAGGATACAAAATGCATTGTGGTATCATTTTGGATAGAAATTCCATATATGACAGAGATACGCAAATTGGTAAGCAGGGGCGGACTAACCATTGGGACAATAGGGCCCACAACAGTAGAGGGCCCACTCTCCTCTAACCTTTATCTAGTTTAATCACTTTTGATTGCCTAGGGGCCCAGATCACTGTCAGTCTGCCGCTGCTGGAGGAGCTATAGTACCAGCCACCTGGACAGGATGATAGACCATGACATTCAAATAGGAAGGGTATCACATTTGGTAGCACAATAATAATGGGGAATTTCAATTACTGCAGTATTGAGAAAGGAAATCATTGGTTGCATAAAACCTGTAATAGCATAGTAGGCAAATACAGATTGGCAAATTTGGTGAGCCAAGTTGTCCTTATGTAGTGACATCGTCCATGATTTAACCCATTTGTGGATTTTGCCTGGATTAGAGTTCCATATACACAGTGTAAATAAAAAAGCAAGATCATTACTGGCCTGTTTACCACTATTTGGGATCACAGGGTGCTGCTTTACTAATTTAGGATAGCATATTAGATGTTCAGCCAACCTTCCAAGATAGTATCACAACCTGTTTCTGGCATCTAAGTAAGTGAATTGATCCTTTTTTATTTTACATTGCTTGCAATGTGGGGAGTGAATTTATCACAGATTGGCTATATGAAAAGTCCCAAAAAGCACTTATTTTTAGCCTATTTTTTAAAGGCAACATTGGCATTAATGTGCCTTTTAAAAATAGGCTCCCAGCTGCCCTTGGCCTGGATTGGCCGCTGTCGTGGATAGGATGCCGGGCTCGATGGACCCTTGGTCTTTTCCCAGTGTGGCATTACTTATATACTTACATTCAACCCCTGTAGCATGCAGATGCCAACACACACATTTACACCTACTCCAAGGCAGGTGTAAATGTGTTCATGTACTTTCTGGGAGTAATTCTAAAAGTTGCTGCCTAGTTTTAGGGAGCAAGAATGTGCATACATGCTGGTATTCTAGTCATTTATACATGTGTATACCTGTGCATGGAAATGATAATTTTCTGGCTAAGCTACGTTCTATATGTGCAAAGGTGCAATGATGCATATGTTGGAGGTAGGTTTTCACATAGGCAGTGCACCTACATATGCGTAGATTATACAGTTTTATAATCTACATGGATTCTTCTGCAGCCTAGGCACCAAATTTATACCAGTTTTGTGGCTGGTGTAAATATCCACACGTACAAAGTAAGCACATAAGCACTTGTGTTAATATTCTATAAAGAAAAGTAGGCACCTTCATGTGAATACTTGTGATTTTTTTTATAAAATGCATGTGTACATTGCAACTCTGCCCTGCTCCACCCAAATTAGCCTTGAGAAATGCCTACATTTGGTATGCATGTACCATAGCGCAATTTTATGAAAGGCCTTTTCTGTGCATAAAACAGCTTTTATGCATGGAAAAACCTTTATAAAATTACTTGCTTTATGTTCGTATAGTTAATGTTCCTCTTGCTTATATAATACATGGAGTATAATCTGAGGAAATGTCATATATCCAGTAACTAGGTATCAATTTATGTTTCAGAATTTCAATGCCCGATTACCTCTTGGACTTTGGTTACGTCATTCTTGGGCATGTCCGGACCCATATCATCAAGATCACCAACACTGGCCACTTACCTGTGTCCTTTTATATAGATCGGAAGACCCTCACCAATACAGGTATTGAACAAGATGAGTAGGATATGAAATGTGTCCCTCAGCTGTAGTACATGTCTCTGAAGATAGGAGAACATGTAACTTATCTAAAAAGAACTCTGAGTTGATTCTCACATCTTAGCTTTCATAACCAATATGAGTCAAACATAGAGATTTCAGGTCGGATGAAATTATAAACAAAAGAATCTGCAATATTTAGAAGTTATTGTAGTTATTATTGAATTTGTGGAGCCAGTGCTATTTGTACAGTTTTGCATTCTGAAAAATAGGGTGGGCAATAAAAGTCCATGTCTATGAGTAAAAGCACTGTTTTACTCTCAGAAATGCTTATTAATATCATAAATCATTGAACACAGAGCAACACGTACAATCCAAATGTCCAAACATAACTTGAAGATATTAAAAAAGTTCCATCAGAATAAAAGAAAATAGTACTGTTCACATTATTAACTTTTGCAAACTTCTATATCTGACCAGTAGCTTAGGAGAGAGGCTTTGATTCTTACAGTCTTCTCCCCAGTGGTATGCTGGTAAATGTTTAACAGCAGGCTCTCCCCCCCCCCCCTCAAAAAAAAGTGATAAATAAATATGTAACCTTATAGGTTTTATTGATACAAAGGTACAGTGTAGTAACCAATTTACAAATAATATTAAAATATACAATATTATTTACTGTAAATTCCATATGGCCATGTAACCCCAAGAACCCTTCCTCTCCCATACTCCCCTCCCTTCCTATAAGCCCACCCGACTGTTTCCACTCAATAAAATAACACAACAGATGTACAGATCAGTAGGACCAAAAGCAGTACAAAACAAGTAAAGTCATAAGCAACACAGTTTATACCAAATTGTTTAACCACACTTTGATTTTGCCTTGAGGTTTAACGAGCAATACCATATGCATGAAAGGTCTAGATAAATGAATGTAAACAATCTATGTTTTAAAGCATATGCCCTAAATATGTAATGCTTGGTAGCAATAATGAAAAAGAGTGATGGAATATTCACATAGCAGGCAGCCAACAGATTTAAGTTCCACTGAAAATAGTTAACTTTGTATTAACATAAATAACATTCAGCTCCAACTGTTCTACTGCTGCTTTCCCTTAGCCATCATTATTCTCAGGACTTATCTATCTATATACAAACACGCATCCGGGCGACAAAGATTAACACCCCCCCCCCCCCCAACACACATACACACACACACACAAAACCATGCATTTTACAACCAAACAGACTTGAAGAAGAAATAAATATATACCACAGAACTGGAAATTGTTGGCACATCTGCATTCCAACAAAACAAAAGAAGCAAATTCCCACAAACCATCTTTCTCTTTTGATCTAGGCACAGGAAAAAAGAAAAGATTTTAAATGCTCCCAGGTTTCAACCTAATTTATGTTTAATGTGGGATGTAAATGTCATAAATAAATAACTAAGGGGTCCTTTTACCAAGATGCAGGATAAAGGGCCCTGCACTAGCTACGGGGGCCGTTTTTCCCACGTGCCAGGGCCCTTTTTACCGCAGGGGGTAAAAGCGCCCACAGCACACATGGCCATGCGATAAGAGAACTCTTACCGCATGGCCATGTAGCAGGGAGCCCTTACCACCACCCATTGAGGTGGTGATAAGGGCTCCCACTCTAACCCAGTGGTAACTGGGCAACGCGTGGCAGTGTTCGATTACCGCCGGGTTATTGCCATGCAAGCCATTTCCAAAGGGTTTTCTTTTTCCCTGGAAATGGCATGTGCTCAGAACGGGACTAACACCAGCAGCCGTGTTGGGCCTGTGGTAGTTCCAGAAGAGCAAGCGGTAAGCCCATGTTGGGCTTACCACCGCTCTGTAAAAAGGCCCTTAAATAGATAGATAGAAACTCTTGAATGTTGAGCACTTGATTCTTATAACATGATATCTGTTTTAGTGGCCCTTTACCAGGAGAAAAAATATCTGCACTAATATAACACATGCTAAGGTGCCCCTATAATCAGCCCCTCCAAATGGCACACTGAGTACGATTTATAACAAATTACTACTCTATCTATGAAAAGTTATCCCATTATTACACTTCCTCTGACCTCTGTGTACACCCATGTGCTGCACAAGCTGGCATGTTTGAAAATATAAATGAGATTAAATTAAAATGCTACCAACAATAAAGAACGACAACATTGATGCTGCAGTTCATAGGTTTGCTTGCTTTTGTTTTGAGTTTATGGTGAAGACAGCTGAGCAAGAAGGGGAAACAGACTAATCTAATAGCTTCAGTTTTTTTTTAACTTCATGCCATCTCCCACTCCCCTGCGAGTCCATAACTCTCTCAGCTTCCCAGATGGACCTATTCCCTCACCGGCCATCCTTCAAATGTTACTCTTCCAGCAGCTCTAGTGGTAACACACTGCCTGGCTGACCTGGAGTCTTTTCTCTGCCATGTCCTGCCTGTTATGATCCTGCTGGGACAAGCATGGTAGCGGCAGGGTCTTGGTCCTGATTGTCTCTGTCAGGGATTGGGCTGACATCTGAGACAGATGATTTCAGATGCCAAACCCTATTTAAGCCTACCTCTGCTTGCACAGAGGATGCTGTAGTGTTAACTCCCTCAGCTGTGAGCTTACCTTGTGATTCTCCATTGTCAGTTCATGTGGCACAGTGTGAGTTCTTTCTCTGTATGGTTAATCTTTAACCCTTTACTTCCTGTATTTGCTGTTTGAGTCTGTGGGAGCTTCCTCCTCCTGCTGTAACTCAGCTGTGAGCAGCTTCTCTGTGTGGTTTCTCCTCCTGTTAGCTCTTCCATTTAGTCTGTATGGCACAGCCCTGAGCTGCCTTCCTGTGTGGTTTCCCCTTAACCCTTTGTGTGTGTGGTTCTTGTTTGAATCTATGTGAATTACTTTCCTGTTAGCTCTTCCATTTAGGCTGTGGGGTACAGCCCTGAGCTGTTTCTGTGTGCATGGTTCTTGTTTGAACCTGTGTGAATTACTCTCCTGTTAGCTCTTCTGTTTAGACTGTCTGGCACAGCCCTGATCTGTATCTCTTCTTGTTTAAACCTGTGTGAATTACTCTCCTGTTAGCACTTCCGTTTAGGCTGTGTGGCACAGCCCTGAGCTGCTTCTCTGTGTGGCTTCCCTTTAACCCTTTGTGTGTGTGTAGTTCTTGTTTGAACCTGTGTGAATTACTCTCCTGTTAGCGCTTCCATTTAGGCTGTATGGCACAGCCCTGAGCTGTCTCTCTGTGTGGTTTCCCTTTTACCCTTTACTTGCTGAATCTGTTGTTTGATTCCTGTTTGGTCTGCTCTTCTGCTTACCTGTGTGGAACAGCATTGAGCTGCCTTTCTGTGTGGTTTCCCTTTTATCTTCTATTTACTCTTGTTGGTACTGTTTGAACCGGTGTGTTTGGTCTTGTGACCTTTTGTTGGTGACTGTGTTTTGCACAGTGTGCGCAGCCTATTTAGTATTCCCATCTGGAACTTTGTTCTGTTCCTTTTTCCCTTCCTTCTTGTTTCTGTGAGTTGCAGTTTGGCCTTGCGGCCTGTATGAGTGTTCTCTCTTTCCTTTCTGGTGGTCCTCTCTGGTCTACCTGAGCATGCTGGGCTTTGTAGCCTTTAGTCTCTGTACTTGCGTGGGCTCAGTCTGCCTTAGGCCTCAGCCTAGGACTGCCCTAGGCCTCAGTCTAGGTCCAAGGGCTCACAATCAAACACAACACTGCCCCGCTGATGCAACTTACTGCTTACATGTAGGTGGGATCTGGCAGAAAAAGGCTCTGGGTTGGCCAGGCAGCATGTTACCACTAGCGCTGCTGAAAGAATAATGGTTGACAGACTGCGGTGAGGGGGGATGGACCTGAGGGAGGATATTTACGCTGATGATGTAACGATCTACATCCCATTCAAACAAGACCTAAAAGAAATTTCCAATTACATCAACCAAAGCCTACATATCATGCACACCTGGGCAGATGCCTTTCAATTAAAACTCAACGCAGAAAAAACCCAATGCCTAATACTCACCTCTCAACACAACACGAGCAAATTTACCACCATCAACACACCAAAACTAAATCTACCAATTTCGGAATCCCTGAAAATTCTTGGAGTTACCATTGATCGGCACCTAACACTTGAGAATCACGCGAAAAACACAACCAAAAAGATGTTTCACTCAATGTGGAAATTAAAAAGAGTAAGACCATTCTTCCCAAGGACCGTCTTCCGTAATCTGGTACAATCATTAGTACTCAGTCATCTAGATTACTGCAGCTCACTCTACGCTGGTTGCAAAGAGCAAATACTCAAAAAACTCCAAACAGACCAGAACACGGCAGCCAGACTCATATTTGGAAAATCAAAATACGAAAGTGCAAAACCCCTACGAGAGAAGCTACACTGGCTCCCACTCAAAGAACGTATCACGTTCAAAATATGTACCCTAGTACATAAAATCATCCATGGCGATGCCCCAACTTACATGTCTGACCTGATAGACCTACCATCCAGGAATGCTAAAAAATCATCTCGCACATTCCTTAATCTTCATTTCCCCAACTGTAAAGGTCTAAAATATAAACTAATGCACGCATCAACCTTTTCCTATATGAGTACGCAATTCTGGAACGCACTGCCACGTAACCTAAAAGCGACCTATGAACTGACCAACTTCCGTAAACTACTAAAGACCCATCTTTTCGACAAGATATACCACAAAGACCAAAACATGTGATACTCTCAAATATATCCAGAAATGTTAATAATGCTTTCTATTATATTACTATCTTGTATTCCATTACCATGTAACCCAAAATCCTTATGTAACACCATATGTCTACTCTCTTCTCATTTCCACTATCCATGATGTATTGTAAGCCACATTGAGCCTGCAAAGAGGTGGGAAAATGTGGGATACAAATGCAATAAATAAATAAAATAAATAAATATGGTGAGGTAGGAGGCTGAGGTATGCTGGACTCACGGGGTAGGTGGTGGCCGGGGGAGAAGGGAGAGAGAAGGAGAGAAATAAAACCCAGTTGTTTGTGTGTTGGCTGCCTGGCTCCATCAACAACCAGTTCAAAAAATTCAGCAAAATTTAACAACCAGGTCATGCGAGCCGGTGCAAGCCGGCCCCAGCACACCACTGCTTCTCCCCCTCCATACCAAGTATACCACCCCTATCTCCTTCTAGCCTTTACCACCCCACCCCCTTCCCTTCACCCACCCTGTTCTTGAATTAATGTAAAACAAAAGAGATGTGAATCCAAGCCAGAAAACATAGCCAAAGCCCCTAAGCTGTTAATACAACTGTTATATTAGTGATGCTAACCTTCTTCATTATCAATCTACCTTGTTTACCCATCCCATTACTTCTGTATTTCTTAAACTTTCAATTGTATTGACCTATTATTGAATGTTAGCCACATTTAACTGAATATTTAAATTTGGATAATGTGGGATATACATACCAATAAATAAATAAATATTTACATCCTATTCAAAATGAATCTCCTCATTCTCGGATTAAGGGATTGAATATAGATGTTCCAAAGAGCTAAGAATTGCTTATTACATGTAAGCATAAGATTTACTTCCTTGGCTTCCCACATCATAAAAGTATGCACCTGGTTCTTCCAGGGTGAATCCGCTGTTGAAGAATACATTTTTCCTCACTAAAACAGTTTTCTGCACAAATAACATGCCCCTTGCTTCTGACCCCTAGATCACCTGCACAGGAAAGTTTCAAAAGTGCCCTGTAATCATAAGTTAACAGATAGTTTAAATAGTCAATAACATCTTCCCAGAAAACTTTATTTTGGGGCAGGCCCAGAAAGTATTACCTTCATTTTTCCCACATTCAATATATATCGGGGAGTCAACTAACTTGGCTTTATTGGTATTCACAAAAATCAGCATTGTGTGCCACCTGAGGAATCTCTCTTTCATAAAATTGAGTAGCCTTAAGGGATGAACGACTTCCCTCTCCCAAGCCTGTTGTAATTTACCATAATTTTTCAAAGTACCTAACATTTGAAAAGATTTATGCATGCCAGAGATAATCACTTTGTTGCCTTGGTCTGTTGAAAAAATTCCCAAATTTTATTCCAACGGGGCACTGTAGATTATTAAAATGGAGCAATCTGATGTAATGTGATAATTGGCAGTACGCAAATTGAGTGCCCCTACAAGCCTGCAAATGTTGTGGAAGATCTTGAAAAGATTTCAGTGTGCCTGCATCATTCAAGAAATGTTCCACAACGGTGAAACCCAGCTCTTTCCCATTGTATGAAAGTCAAACTGTCCGATTCAGGAGCAAAAGATGCATATCCCAAATGGGTAACTGAGAGGTAATGTCAGGACAACCTCCCCATAACACCACTAGGTCACTCCAAAGTTCCCGCAAAGGCCACAACAGAAAGCTCTGTTCCAACCCCATAGGTAAATATTTATGTGGTACATGGATTAGATAGCTGAAATGCCAGGGAGCCATAAACTCTTGTTCTAAATGGAAAGGAGTATAATCTCGAGAATGTATCAGACAATCTTTCAAATGATGAGCCAGACAGGCTTGGTTACATTTCTGCAAATCTGGCAATCCCAAACCACCTACCTTCCAACCACCATATAAAAAGGATAAGCACAATTTTGATTGCTTTCCACTTCAACAAATATTTCCTATCAATCTACTCAATTTTTTCAGATCTTTCTGTAGTAAATGTATGGGTAAAATTTGTAAGACATAAATCCATTTAGGAAAAATAGTTATTTGATACCAACTAATTCTGCTGCTAAGAGACAAAGGCAAATATTTCCAAATGTCCAGTTGACATTTGGTAATTACCAACAAATGGCTTATGTTTAGGGGACCAATTGTCTTAGTAACTATCCGGAGAAGGACTCCCAAATAGCAGAATGGTCTCCAGTCAGTCGCATAGGAAAGGAATCACCCACTCCCCTTCTCACCCCCTCTCCTAACGCCAGGGCTTCAGACAGGGGTGTGCTGGTAAATTTTTAACAACAGGCTCTTTCTCCTGACGTAGCCAGCTCTGCAGTTGGAAGGGCCAGGGGTGGCTGGGTGGGGGTGGAGGGGGGAGCAACACTTGTCTCTCTCTCCTCCCTCCCTTCGTGCGGGCACGCTAGGCATACCTTTGCTGGCAGCCAATAAATGGACTGCCACCACTTCCAACGTCTTACTCTGAGCAGCATGCTGGAACTTCTCTCACACGCTCGAGAAGTCCCAGCCTGCTGCCCAGAGCTGGAAACAAGGAGCGAGGAGCAGCAGTAGTCTATTTACTTGGCTGGCAGGGCTCAGCATCCCCACCAGAAAAGTAAAAGAGAATTCAGCAGGGGGCCCAAGCCCACATTTTGGGAGCCAGTTGTTAAAGTAGCCATGGAGGGCCCTACTTTAACAACCGGCTCCCAAAATTCTTAAAAACGTAACAACCGGCTCTTGCGAGCCTGTGAGAGCCTGCTCCAGCACACCACTGGCTTCAGATTTCTGAAGGCTAATGGTAAAGTCAGAGAAATCCCTATGTTCTTCAAAACTCTCTAGAAGAGCTGCCAAAGAATCCCTAAGATTAGTTATGTGCACCAATAAATCATCAGCAAATTCTGCTATCTTGAATTACTGATTTCCTATCTGAATCCCTTGAATTCCTGGATTCCCCTGCACATCTCTCAAAAAAGAGGTCTAAGTTTAAAACAAATAATAGAGGGGATGGAGGATATCCTTGCCTGGTACCATGAAGAACAGGGAATACTTCAGAAAGTTGGCCATAGACCCAAATTCTGGCCTTTGACTCAGCATATAATGCCTGAATTGCTAGATGAAAATGGCTCCCTATGCCATAGCCATGTACAACTCGAAACGTAAAGTCCCATCTAACATGGTCAAAAGCTTTTTCCGCATTGAAACTAATTAGTAGGGAAGGACTTCTAATCTGATGTATCTGTTCTAATGAGGCCACTGTGCAGCAATCTCTAACAAAGCCTACCTGAGATTTAAGCAGCATTGAAGGGAGTAGTCAGCCTAACTGGTTCACCAAGATTTTAGCTAATAATTTAGCCTCTGTGCACAGCAGTGATACGGGTTGGTAAAACTCTGAGATTAATGGATCCTTCCCTGGTTTTGGTAGGACTATTATTTGGGCAGATGACTATAATATAATTAAATATATTAGCCAGTGGTCTTGATATTCCCCCCTGTAATATTTTATAAAACTCAGCATGGAGTCCATCAGGGCCTGGCACTTTGCAACTTTACTATATTGGATTACATATTCCACCTCCTCCTGAGTAATAGCACCATACAATAGCTCTCTGAGGTAACTCTATATTGGACAAATAGCTATCACCGTCAAGACCTTCTTCCCAAGGTTTTGAATATAGCACCTCATAGAATGTTTAAAAAACTGGCAAATTTCATGATCTGAGTGGATCTCAGCTCCAGAGGATGGTTTCATTTTCAAAATTTTTGGAGGACTCTCCCAATTATGTGCCATCCTAGCCATCAGTTTAACATTTTTATTCCTGTGTTTATAAAGTTGGCATTTGAAATACTGAATAGATTTTTTTTTCTCTCTTTGATGTAGAAGTTCATTAACGGATGCTTATGTTCCCAACAACTGAAGCTTATTTTGATGATTTGGGCAAGCTCCAAAGACATAATGTACAAGTCTGACTTACTTTTCTAAACATAATATTTCTCTGTCTCTTGATTTATGTTTATGAATATAATAGCCAATTTTCACTATGTTATATAATACATGGACATTGACATAACTGCTATAACAGATAACATAAAACAAATGAGGAGGATTATCCCAATATGCTATTCTCCCCATTTCCCTTTCACTTGGGTCACAACTCAGTTGCTGTCATCAGGTCTTTTCACTCTGCCACCCTTTGCCCATATTTAATCTTACCTAACCCATCCCTCCCAGTCCTCCATATATATATGAAGAAGAGCTCCCCCCTCAAACAAACCCTTTGTTACCACTGTTACTCCCTAATCTCTCTATAGAGGACCAGTCACTACAAGGATGCCTACCCTCCCACTCACCCCTCAACCTACTCCAGAATAAAAGATTACTAAAGTAATACACCTCCTTACAAAGATGATATCCACAATGAATATTCATGAGAGAGATTTGCATGCACTGCCTCTACTGCATGCAAATCTTTCTCATAAATATTCATTGTGGATATCATGAAAACCTGACTGGCTGGGGTGCCTCAAGGACCAGGTTTGGGAAACAATGTCCTAGAAGAAACACTTTTTGTATCCCTGCCCCAAAGAATAACCAAATATATAGAACCCTACAGGCTACCAGTCTTAATCAGGGTACTTCAAAAAATGATAAAAAGAAAACCTAACAGAAAAATAAAAAAGATTGTGAGGAGGTTTATAGAACACTGCCCCTCACCCTTAGGAAAAGTCCCGTCCCCCCCCCCCCCCCCCCGATAGCCTGGGCCACCTTAAGAACAGTCTCGCCGATAGCTAGGGCCATCTTAAGAGCACTGGTCCCGCCCCAGGAGGAAGTGAGCCAGAAGGGGCAGAGCTCAGACCTGGGAGTATAAAAGACAGGTTCCAGGCTGAGATTAAGGAGGCCCAGGGAGAGAAGAATTGAATCCCCAGTATATGATGCTGAAGCTACAGTTCCATAATCATGACCTGGCTCAGGTAAGCTATTTGTTATTGCCAGATTGAACCTTGTAAGTTTTGCTTTGAGGTCTGGCTCCAGCCAGACCTGAACCGAGAACTATTCGGGTGTGTTTGGGGCATGGCAACCCTGGCAGTCACAGACTGTATTTGGCCTACCGCCAGAGACTTGCTCACAATTGAATGTACTGGACTGCAGAAGTTTCCTATCCTATATCTTGGGACCTGCGAAAGGAACAGGCCCGAGGATTCCTTTGACTAAATACTTATTTTTGGTTTCACCCTTTTGTCCGGCTGTTTTATTTACTGGCCCACTCCCCAACCCTCGCTCGGGGTCTCACATGTTGTGGCAGTGGTGGGATCTGGAGCTTGTCCTGCATAAGGAAACTGGATCCGTGACCTCCAGGGTTCTAGGCCTATCGATGAGACAACGCTGGGACAGCGGGCAAAAGGGGTTAGCTGGACAGGCAGGTTTTTGTTTTGGTTTACAGGTGTATGGTGCGGTCCAGACCCCCAGCAGCAAAACATGGAGAGGCTGCTCCAAGCCTTGGTGGAGGGCCAGCAGCAACAACAGCAGTTTATGCAGGCACATCTTGAGCAGCGGCAACAGCTACTGCAGCAGCAACAAGTGTTGCAGAACCTTGTAGAGCTGCAGCAGAGCTTGAAGGCCCAAGCAGGGATAGCTGCCCAGGGACATAGCCTGTCAACAACCCCTTCAGTTTCCATATAGAAGAAAATAGTTCCGGATAGGGTTACCATATGGCTCCAGAAAAAGGAGGATGGATTGAGCCAGCCGGGTTTTGCTTTCAATGGAAGTAATTGAGCCAGCCGGGTTTTACTTTCATTGCTTGAAAGCAATGGAAGTAAAACCCGGCTGGCTCAATCCGTCCTCCTTTTTCTGGAGCCATATGGTAACCCTAGTTCCGGAGGATGACCCAGACTGTTGCATGACCAACTTTGAGAGAACTGCCCATTTGTTGGTTGGCCAGAGGCATCGTGGACTGCCTATCTGGGAAATCTACTGACCCGTAGCAGTCAGACAGCATTCCAAGATGTTAACCCCACAGAGATGGCCACCTATGCTGAGGTGAAAGCAGCCATCTTGGAGAGGGCAGACTGCACCCCAGAGGCCTATCAGCAGTGGTTTCAGAAGGGCTCCCTGCAAGCTATAGAAAACCCCTGGAGTTTCTTCTTCTGACTCAAGGAGGCCACCTGGAGATGGCTGCAACCAGAGGTAAAGAAATGCCTAGAGATCGCAAGAGTCGTCCTCCTGGAGCAGTTCCTGGAAGGACTACCACTGCCCATAGGCGGTCGGTGGCCCAACTGTTTGGGGAGGCTAAAGGGGTGGGGTTAGGGGTGGGGCCAGGGGTGGGGCCTACATCCATAATTGACAAAACAGAAAAAAAATAAGTAAAAATAAGTCACAATTAATACCTTTTATTACATTTAGATATTAAATATGTATCATATGTGAAAGAATAAAGTGGTAGCTCAAAGCATATACTAACCACAATTGCTCAACTGCAAAACACTATGCACAAATTTGTGCAAAAACACACTCATAAACCTTACTGTACCATAACACTGGGCAGACCCTAATAAACAAATATACCACCCATACGGAAAATGCAGATCGTCAACAATATGAAACAAGGGATCATAATATCACAATTCTCATGTACAGCCACAAAACACCCTTTTAGGGTGGATAGTGTTCACAATGAGCTCCTTTTATGAACGACTATATGTAGATCCTTCAAGAGGTAGTGTGTCATGATTTAGGCTCTAAAACCCTTTCTGATGATTTGGTGCCACCTCAGTAAGGCCAAAACACAATCTCTCCACTGCAAAACACTATACACAAACTTGTGCAAAAACACACTCGTAACCTTACCAAACCATAACAGTACTAATTCCAAGGACAGGACGAGCTACAACCTTATGCGTGGAAAGGCAGCACTGTAATTACACCGGGCTCTAAAACACCAGTGCACAACCTAGTGAAACAAAAAAAAAAAAACCCAAAATGGCTGAAAATACTACATGCTAGCAGAATACTGCACCTTGATCACACATGAAAAACACATGACACAACAGATATGAAGGCAAAATACTGAACTGGAAAGTTACCTCAAGAAGTCAGACTCAGCATGCAGCAATACTAGAAAAATTGAAACTTACATGCAAAACATCACAGATGCACATTTCCAAAAGCCGACATATTCCAGTTAATAAATTCTGAATAAAATACTTTTTTCTACCTTTGTTGTCTGATCATTTAGTTTTTCTATTCGCTCTGGTCCCAGTGTCTTCTGTTTTATGCAGTGTCTTCTTTCCATTTGATATTTTTTCTGTCACCACGTCCACCATCCTCCTGTGTCCTTATGCGTCCTGTCTACCATCTGTAGCCCTGTCCCTATCCTTCAGTATCCCGATCCAGCTCTTAAATTCAACAGTTTCCCCTCCATCCATATCCAGCATTTCTCCTCACTCCCCTCCATCCATGTGCATATAGTTCCCTCCCCTCCATCCATGTCCAGCACCTTCCCTCTTTCTCTCCTACCCTTCCATCCAGTGTCATCCCTCTTTCTCTCTCCATCCTTCCACCCATTACCCTCTCCCAATCCGTCCGTCCATTTTCTCTCTCTATCTCCCCTTCCTTCTAGACAGTTCTCTCTCTTGACCCTTTTCCATTCAGCATGTCCTCTCTCACCCCATCCTTCCAGTGTCTTTCCTCTTTCCCTCCCTACCAGCGTCTTCCCTCATTCTGCCCCCTCCTTCCAGCATTTTTCCTCTTTCTCCCTCCTTTCATCCAGCCAGCATTTCTCAGTCTGACAGCTAGGGTCTCCCCCAGTTTCTCCCCAGCAGCTTCTCTCTCTCTCCTGCCCATGTCCCCTCTTTCTCTCCCCATCTCTTTCTGGCTCTCCCCTGCTTTTTTCCATGTCCCTGGCTCTCCCCTGCTCTTTTCCATGGCCCCTCTTTCTCTCCCCATCTCTTTCTGGCTCTCCCCTGCTTTTTTCCATGTCCCTGGCTCTTCCCTGCTCTTTTCCATGGTCCCTCTTTCTCTCCCCATCTCTTTCTGGCTCTCCCCTGCTTTTTTCCATGTCCCTTGCTCTCCCCTGCTCTTTTCCATGGCCCCTCTTTCTCTCCCCATCTCTCTCTGACTCTCCCCTGCTCTTTTCCATGTCCCTGGCTCTCCCGTGCTCTTTTCCATGTTCCCTCTTTCTCTCCGTATCGCTCTCTGGCTCTCCACTGCTCTTGTCCATGTCCCCTGACTCTCCCCTGCTCTCCCTCTCTCTCTCCTCCTACCGTTTCCAGCCAGTGGCCATGTTCTCTTCTCCCTCCGGCCCGGGCCTCTTTACAGCAGCGCTAACAGCAGAAGAAAAAGAAGCGCGGGGCCGCAGCAGCCTTCAGACATGCGCTGTCGGCTCTGCCGGTCCTCTGCCCCCGGAACAGGAAATTGATTTCACGGGGCAGAGACCGGCAGAGCCGACAGCGCATGTCTGAAGGCTGCTGCGGCCCCGCGCTTCTTTTTCTTCTTACGTTATGCTGGCTGTGGAGAGAAGCGGTGGCAGCAGATTAGCGTAGGTCTTGTTCCTGGCTGCCGCTGTGCTGCTCAACAGAAGCGGCGGCAGCAGAACATTTCGTCGTGAGTCTCGTCTCGGGCTACATTTGGAGAAGGAGGCAGGTGGGGTCGCGGGGAAGGTCAAAGCTAAGCCTCCCCAAGTCTCTTATATGGGGCGCCTATGCCACTGCCTGTGAAGCAGTGGTTGCAGCATAACCCCAAACTGACCCCAGAGAGTGCGCTAGAAGCAGCCAAAGCCTTCCAGCAGGCACAGCCAGAGGCAGAAATCTATGAAGAGAAGAAACAACCAGGAAGTTCTGGATGGAAAAAAAAGAAAATTGGACCGGACAACCTGAGGTATCTGAGACCTCCCTCCAGCTCCAGCTCTCCAAGGAAGGGGTCAGAATGATGGAAGCTCTCATCTTCATGAACATACCATGACCCTTTTTCTCAATATGGGAAGTAAATTTCTGCATGTGGAGGAAGAGGGCATTTAGCCAGAGACTGCCAAGATATAGAGGAGGGTGCTATGGATGTGAATATGATAGCCACTCACGACTGCAGGTTTGTGGAAGCTGCCCAGCGGGGATCCAGAAATTGTGTACTATAAGTGGAGCTAGAGAGATGGCTATATCAAGCCCTAGTTTCTATATTTTGTTTGGGAAATTGTGGCTGAGTTCTTTCCATCCTTTGTTTTACATTCTCTATAATCTTTGCTCTCAATTGGTTTCTATACTTTCACCAAAGGATACAATATTTACAATGTGTAAAGGGGAAAAGGATAATGATAGGAGTGTGCTACTGTCCGCCTGGCCAGGATGAACAGACGGATGTAGAAATGTTATCGGAAATTAGGGAGGCTAACAAACTGGACAACACGATAATAATGGGTGATTTCAATTACCTCGATATTGGCTGGGTAAATGTAACATCGATGCATGCTAGGGAAGTAAAATTCCTTGACGAAATCAAAGATTGCTTTATGGAGCAGCTGGTACAGCAGCCAACAAGAGAAGGAAAAATTCTAGACCTAATCCTTAGTGAATTGCATGATCTGGTGTGGGAGGTCATGGTGATTGGTCCGCTTGATAGCAGTGATCATAATATGATCAGATTTGATATTAGCTTTGAAGTAAGTATATGCAGGATATCCAATATGTTAGCATTTAACTTTCAAAAAGGAGACTATGATAAAATGAGAAGAATGGTGAAAAAAAACCTTAGAGACGCGGTTGTGAGGGTCAAAAATTTACATCAGGCGTGGATGCTGTTCAAAAATACCATCCTGGAAGCCCAGGCCAAATATATTCTGTGTATTAAAAAAGGAGGGATTCAAGATGGTGTCAGGGCAGGATGTGGACGGCGGTTGCTCCTAAAAAACTTTCAGAGACTCTTTATTTCCTTTTTTAACCATGCCAAAAAGGAAGGGAAAGCCCAGGGGACCACCTCTCCTGAAGCAGATCCCCTCCTTACCTGGGCAACTGCCAATGTCCTCATTTTTGATGTCGACCCCAACTCCGGGCGCTTCTGTTGACTAGACTGGGAAGAGTCCCGTCCAGGAGAGCAATTTTTCGCTCAGCCCATTAGGACCTTTGACCCCGCTGCCTCCGCAACTCGACGGCGCTGCTGTACCGAGGCCCGAAGTAGGAAGCTCGAAGGGGTGGCGAACTCCGTCGGAAGGAGCGGTACTCGCGATACTACCTGAGCAGGCTGTGGGCGTCCAACGAACACCAGAGATGGCAACTGGGGACACAACGGAAGACGTGACTCGAGATGTGAATTCACAAGAAGCTTATCTTTGTTCTTTAGCGATTCAACCGTTAGTCAAGCCTCAAGAGGTGTCTTTGGACTCTATATGGACTGCCTTGAAATATATGCATAAGGTCTGTAATGCCTTTATTTCCGTATCTTTAAACAATTTCTCTCAGATAAAAAACTTAAAAGAGAAGATGGAAGGTTTATCGCTGAAACAGGCTAAACTTGAGACTGAAACTGCTAAGATACAGGAACAACAAGCACAAATCTCTGGAGACAGAATGGTATTACATCGAAAGATAGAAAATTTAGAAAACTTTTCAAGAAACTTAAATTTACGTGTCTTAAATTTTCCAAAAATCAATTTACCACTCCTAGAGATATGTTTGTAAAATTTTTGAAAGAGGTGTACAAGTATTCAGATCAATCCCCTCCACCTTTGCAAAGAATATATTATCTGAAAACTTTGCCAAAATCACAACAGAATGTTCCAGGAACTTTAGATAAGACCTTTGAATCCCTTGATTTAACAGATATTCTGGAACAATCGAAAGAATATATTGAGCTTAGAGCTACTTTAATTGTTTCATTTGTATTTTTACAAGACAAAGAAGCTCTGTTGAGACTATACTTTAAAAACATACACCCGGAATTTAAGGGTAGTAAAGTTTCAATATTTCCAGATATTTCTTGTTGGTCTCAACAGAGGAGAAAGAAATTTCTTGAGATGAAACAAGAATCTTTGGCTATTAAGGCAAAATTTCAATTGCGTTTTCCCTGTAAATGTTTGTTGACTTTGAATGAAAAAAGATACATTTTCTTTGAGCCTGAACAATTACGCACTTTCCTTAATGCACAAGGTGAAAAAGGTTAAGCCCATATAAAGAAAAGGTTGCATAATTAAAGGGTAACCTCCTGCCAATTTTTTCAAGGCTTACAAACGTTTAATTTCCAACTTCCATTGGTTTTTCAAACCATTTTGAATCCCCAAAAAATCTTTTTGTGGGCTATAAAACTAAGATAATGTTGGAATAATGTTCGAATATGATTTTCTTTTGTAAAATAATGTGATATTGGTGTATCTTATCAAAAATGGTATCTTTGTATTTAATGAAACTAATAAACACATTTAAACATTAAAAAAAGGAGGAAGAAAGACCACACGACAGCCGCTTGGTTAAAAAATGAGGTGAAGGAAGCTATTAGAGCTAAAAGAAAATCCTTCAGAAAATGGAAGAAGGAACCTACTGAAAATAACAAGAAACGGCATAAGGAATGTTAAGTCAAATGCAAAGCGCTGATAAGGAAGGCAAAGAGGGACTTTGAATAAAGATTGCGTTAGAGGCAAAAACACATAGTAAGAAATTTTTTTAGGTATATTAAAAGCAAGAAGCCGGCAAAAGAATTGGTTTTTGGACCGCTAGATGATCGAGGGTTAAAAGGGGCAATCAAGGAAGACAAAGTCATAGCGGAGAGATTAAATGAATTTTTTGCTTTGGTTTTCACCGAGGAAGATTTGGAAGTGATACCGGTGCCAGAAATGGTATTCAAAGCTGATGAGTCAGAGAAACAGAATGAAAACTCTATAAACCTAGAGGATGTAATGGCACAATTTGACAAATTGAAGAGTAGCAAATCTCCTGGACCAGATGGTATTCATCCCAGAGTACTGATGGTATTGAAAAATGAACTGGCGGAACTATTGTTAGTAATATGTAACTTATATTTAAAATAGAGCGTGGTACTGGAAGATTGGAAGGTAGCCCATGTAACGCTAATATTTTAAAAAGGTTCAAGAGGAGATCCGGGAAATTATAGACCAGTGAGCTTGACGTCGGTGCCAGGCAAAATGGTAGAGACTATTATAAAGAACAAAATTACAGAGCACATTCAAAAGAATGGATTAATGAGATTAAAACCAGCATGGAGTTTGTGAAGGGAAATCTTGCCTCACCAATCTATTACATTTCGTTGAAAGGGTGAACAAACGTGGATGAAGGCAAGCCAGTTGATATTCTGTATCTGGATTTTCAAAAGGCGTTTGACAAAGTACCTCATGAAAGACTCCAGAAGAAATTGGAGAGTCATGGGATAGGAGGTAATGTCCTATTTTGGATTAAAAACTGGTTAAAGGATAGAAAACAAAGAGTAGGGTTAAATGGTTAGTATTCTCAATGGAGAAGGGTAGATAGTGTGGGGTTCCTCAGGGGTCTATGCTGGGACCACTGCTTTTTAACATATTTATAAATGATTTAGAGATGGGAGTAACTAGTCAGGTAATTAAATTTGCTGACAACAGAGGGGGCGTATCAAGATGGTGCTGTGAGCGACTGTGTTCGAAGTGAGCTCCGACCTTCTCCTTCCTAAACAAAATTCTTAGCTTCGAATGCCGCATACAAAATGTAAAGGGACGCTCTGAGGGGCTCCCTTACCTTCGGGAACGTCCACTCCGGTAGGACAGGGTTTGGAACGCTTCTTCCCCGCTCTTTCTCGGGGAGGCGGAGTGGAATCCTTGATGGGCGGTGCTGGTGAAGCGGTCCCCCCACTGGATATAGAAACATCTCTTTCCCCACCAAGCTCGACAGCTCCTCTGTGCCCTGCAACAAACGCAAGTCGTGCGGGGTCTACTTTGGAGCCCGGAAGGGGCGAATTGGAGAGGCCCATAAGGGAAGCAGACGGTGCTGGAATAGCAGAGGTTGTAGGACGAGAAACGGAGGTGAACCTGGAAAGGATTTGGCTGAAGTTATTAGATATAGAGAAAACCCTGAGACGGTCCTCAGAAGAGGTAAAATCTTTAAATTTACATGTGAAGGAAGTGAAGGATTCCCTGGATACGGTCAAACAGGATTTTTCCACTAAAATTGAGGCCTTGAAGAGAGAGACTAAGCAGACAGAAGATTTCAAAGTGGCTGTGATTAAAGATAATTTAGATATTAGAAGGAAGATAGAACAAATGGAGAATTTTAATAGAAGATTGAACTTGCGAGTATTGAATTTTCCTAGATTGATGGGTGTATCCCCAAATGACATGTTTGTTAGATTTTTGAAAGAAAATCTGAATTTTCCACAGGAAGTTGTTCCTCCATTAAATAAGATTTATTATATACCTAGTACAATGAAAAAGGCAGAAGGAAGATGTATTTGCAAGAGGGACGTTGATAGCCTCATTTGTTTTTCAACAGGACTTGAATGCAATAATGAGATTGTATTTTAAATCAACCAACTGCATTTTTACTGGCCAAAAATTTTGGCTTTATTCCGACGTGACCAAATCTACTCAGGAAAAAAGAAAAATGTTTCTTTCTATGAGGTCAAAAGTAGTAGAATTAGGGGGATCCTTCCTCCTGGCTTATCTGTGTAAATGTCTCATTAGGTTAAATCAGATAAAATATGTTTTTTATGTACCTGATCAGCTTAAGTCCTTTCTAGAAGCAGAACAACGTTAGAATTAAAAGAAAAGCTGAGAATAACAACACCATAAATTACTTTGGTAATTATTTTTGAGTTTTGTATGTAACTTCACTAATTCCTGCCCCCTCTTGTTCTTTGTTTTGAGGTCTAAGGAAGCCAAATTGAATTGGAGTGTATGTGGGAGAATAAGGATGTTTTTGTAATAATTGTTTTCGAACTTTATGGCTATGTTTAGCTTGACAGTATGTTATATCTGTTAAAGTGCATAAAACCAATACAAAATTATTAATATAAATTTGCTGACAACACAAAGTTATTCAAAGTTGTTAAATTGAGAGAGGATTGTGAAAAATTACAAGAGGACCTTACGAGACTGGGAGAGTGGGCGTCTAAATGGCAGATGACGTTTAATGTGAGCAAGTGCAAAATGATGCATGTGGGAAAGAGGAACCTGAACTATAGCCACGTAATGCAAGGTTCCACGTTAGGAGTCACTGACCAAGAAAGGGATCTCGGCGTCATTGTTGATACGTTGAAACGCTCTGCTCAGTGTACTGTGGCAGCTAGGAAAGCAAATAGAATGTTAGGTATTATTAGGAAAGGAATGGAAAACAAAAGTGAGGATGTTATAATGCCTTTGTATTGGTCTATGGTGCTCAATTCTGGTTGCCACATCTCAAAAGAGATATAGTAGAATTAGAAAAGGTATAGAGAAGGGTGACAAAAATGTTAAAAGGGATGGGACGATTTCCCTATGAGGAAAGGCTGAAGCGTCTAGGGCTGTTCAGCTTGGAGAAGAGACGGCTGAGGGGAGATATGATAGAGGTCTATAAAATAATGAGTGGAGTGGAACAGGTAGGCGTGAATCATCTGTTTACTCTTTCCAAAAATATTAGGATTAGGGGACCTGCAATGAAGCTACAAAGCAGTAAATTCAATATGAATTTGAGAAAATGTTTCTTCACTCAACGTGTACTTAAACTCTGGAATTCGTTGCCAGAGAATGTCGTAAAGGCGGTTAGCTTAGCGGGATTTAAAAAGGGTCTGGACAGCTTCCTAAAGGAAAAGTCCATAGACCGTTATTAAATTGACTTGGGGAAAATGCCACTGCTTATTTCTGGGATAAGCATCATAAAATGTATTGAGCTTTTCTGGGATCTTGCCAGGTATTTGTGACCTTGATTGGCCACTGTTGGAAACAGGATACTGGGCTTGATGGACCTTTGGTCTGTCCCAGTATGGCAATACTTATGTACTTATGAGAAATAGAGCAGTTGTTTGTACCCCAGCCCTACCGTAGGCAGGTAAAACAACTGGTCATAGTCACTTGCTAGGTAGTCATCAAGGGGAGGAGAAGACCTGGGAACAGATTTTATCCCCGTTTCTGGCCAGGGCATTTAAACAAGTAGAGCTCTTCTGCCAGTCCTGCTCAACCTGCTAGTTGAGTAGTCCTGAGAGGGTCCCACCTGCCCTTCTCGTGCCCATGCCCCTTGACACCCCGTTCAAACAGATAGTAATGAACTTCATGGGACCCCTGGAATGCACCACCCATGGCCGTAAGTATAAATATTCTGGTGATTTTAGATTATGCCACTCGCTATCCAGAGGTCATTGCATTACTTAACATGAAAATCACCACTGTAGAAAGTCTTCTTCCGGATGGGTAGGCCAGCAGAAATATTGACAGATCAAGGCACTGCCTTTATTTCCAGAGTAATGAAGCAGCTCAAAGTGAAAGCCTTATGGACGTCATCCACAGACAGACAGTGGAGCGCTTTAGTAGGACTCTGAAACAGATGCTGAGAAAGTTCATGGCCAAAGTTGAGAAGAACTGGGATTCCCTACTCCCATACATACTGTTCGCCATCTGGGAGGTGCCCCAGATTTCAACAGGATTCTCTCCATTTGAACTGCTATATGAAAGGGGGCCTACAGGAATCCTAGATGTGGTTTGAGGAGCGTGGGAAGAGGAACCCAGCCCGGGAAGCAACTTGGCCAAATACGTGATCACCATGCAAGCGAGGCTAATGAAAGCCAGTAAGGCCACCAAGCTTTGCCTGGAGAAGGCTCAAGTGGGCCAAGACCGAGCCTATAACCAGAAGGCAGTTCAACAAACGTTTCAGCCTAGAGATAATCCTAGACCTTCTACCCTCTTCCAAGTGTAAGCTGTTATGTAAGTGGCAAGGTCTTTATGACGTTGTGGAAAGGACAGGACTTGTCAACTATAAGGTGGCACAACCTGACAAAAGGGACAAGGTGGATGTCTTCCATGTCAACTTGTCCCTATGATGACAGCCCTAGTTCAAAGAGATGACTTTGGGTCAGAGGTCCCAGTAGACTCCAGACCCTTGCAAGTCCCATTTGGTGGCCAGCTCTTTCACTCACAGAAGGCCGACCTGGAGCAGTTGGTATGCCAGAATGGAGATGTGTTCTCTGAATGGCCTGACAAGATCCACCTTGCAACTCATGATATTATTACCAAACCCAGAGTGGTAGTCCAGCATTGTCCCTACCATATCCCAGAAGCCCAGCAGCAAGAGGTGGTGAAAGAGGTTACTGAAATGCTAAATTTGGGAGTTATGGAATAGTCCACCAGTAATTGGGCATCTCCCATTGTGCTGGTATCAAAACCAGATGGGAGTATCCGGTTTTGCATTGACTTCCAGAGGGTAATTGCTGTCTCCAAGCTAGAGGCCTACTCAATGCCAAGGGTGGATGAACTAATTGAGCGACTGGGAGGGGCTCAATTCATTTCAACCCTGGACCTGACCAAGGGATAATGGCAGGTACCTCTCACCCCAGCTGCCAAGAAGAAGACAGCCTTTTCAATACCCCAGGGTTTGTTCCAATTCACAGTGCTCCTATTTGGCCTACATAGAGCTCCAGCTACATTTAAGTGTCTTGTAGACTGCCTACTAGACCTCATGTCGGCTACGTGGCTGCCTACCTAGACAATATTGTCATCTACAGTAAAGACTGGAGGACACATCTTATCCAAGTAGAAGCAGTACTGGATAGTCTGCTGGGTTAACAGTGAATCCTGGGAAGACAAGAAGTCAAGTATTTGGGGTACTCAGTCAGGAAAGGATAGATGAGACTCCAGATCCAGAAGGTAGAAGGCATAACCCAGGTGCCAGTACCCCAGATGAAGAAGCAAGTATGAGCCTTCCTATCATCAGTTTATTCCAGAATTTGGTGAGAAAGCAGAATTGCTAACACTTCTATTACATAAGATATAGGAGTGGAGGAGTGGCCTACTGGTTAGGGTGGTGGACTTTGGTCCTGGGGAACTGAGGAACTGAGTTCGATTCCCACTTCAGGCACAGGCAGCTCCTTGTGACTCTGGGCAAGTCACTTAACCCTCCATTGCCCCATGTAAGCCGCATTGAGCCTGCCATGAGTGGGAAAGCGCGGGGTACAAATGTAACAAAAAACAAAAAAATATATACTGGATTGAAGAGCTGGATGGAGTTTTCAAACTCTGAAGAGAGATATCTAGTTGGAACCAGTGATGGTCAGCCCAGACTTCAACCAGCCCTTCATCATGCAGACCAATGCCTCAGAGGTTGGACTCGGGGCCATTTTGGCTCAGGAAATAGATTGGTAAGACCAGCTGGTGGTCTACATTAGCAGGAAGCTGTTCCCGAGAGAAAAAATATGCAGTAATTGAGAAGGAGGCCCTGGAAACTTTGCAGTATTATCTGTTGGGGTGACACTTCCTGTTGGTCACTGACCACCAACCCCTTCAATGGATGACTCACCATAAAGATTCCAGTTCACATGTAATGTGCTGATTCCTTAGCCTTCAGCCCTTTAGCTATCAGATGAGACATCAGGTGGGTCAAGAGCATTCTAATGTGGACTTTTTGTCCCGGGAGATGGACCCGAAATGGCAGGCACTAAGGTTGAGCTGAGAGGGAGGGTATGTAAGGGGGTTTATAGAACACTGCCCCTCACTCTTATGAAAAGCCCTTCCGATAACCTGGGCCACCTTAAGAACAGTCGCTTTGATTGCCAGAGCCACCTTATGAGCACTGGTCCCGCCCTGGAAGAAGTAAGCCAGGAGGGGCGGAGCCCAGACCTGGGATTATAAAAGACATGGCCAGGCTGAGGTTAAGGAGGCCCATGGAGAGAAGAGTTGAATCTCCAGCATATGATGCTGAAGCTACAGTTCCATATTTGCAACCTGGCTGAGGTAAGCCATTTGTTATTGCCAGATTGAACCTTGTAAGTTTTGCTTTGAAGTCAGACCTAAACCTTGGCAGAGAACTGAGTATTATTCGGCTGTGTTTGGGGTGTAGCAACCCTGGCAGTCGCAGGCTTTGTTTGGCCTACCACCAGAGGCTTGCTTACAACTGAATATACTGTACTGCAGAAGTTTCCTATCCTTTATCTCAGGCCCTGTGAAAGGAACAGGCCCGAGGGATTCCTTTGAATAAATACTTATTTTTGGTTTCACTGCTTTGTCCAGCTGTGTTGTCAGGGCCGTGCCTAGGGTCTCCGGCGCCCCCCTGCAGTTGGCGCCCCCCCTCTCCGGCACCCCCCTGCAGTTGCCCCCTCCCCCCGAAAACGATTGCTACACTACCCACCCTCTTCTCCCCAGATCCTTTTCCTTTTTGTTTAAATTTACTTCTGTCCGGCGGCAGCGTAGCGTTAGTGAGAAGGAGGCGGCGCTCCCCCGCCCCGACGTGTCATCCGTCTTCCCTTCGCTCAGTGTCCCGCCTTCTTCTGACGTCATTTCTGATTTCAGAAGAAGGTGGAACTGAGCGAAGGGAAGACTGACACGTTGGGGCGGGGGAGCGCCGCCTCCTTCTCACTAACGCTATGCTGCCGCCGGACAGAGGTAAATTTAAACAAAAAAAGGAAAAGGATCTGGGGAGAAGAGGGCGAGGTAAGCATGGTGTGGCGGGGCGCCCCCCAGAGGATGGCGCCCTCCTGCCATGCTTACCTTGCTTACCATGTTGGCACGGCCCTGTGTGTTGTTTACTGGCCCACTCCCCAACCCTTGCTCGGGGTCTTACAAATATTTAGGTGCTGACTTGGCACAATGAAGTAGTGTGCATTCAGTGTCATAAAGCAAGTATTGATATGCTTAATAACCAGCATGACACCTTAAACTGGTCAAGGCGCTCATTAAACTTTATGGTGCATTATAAAGAGTAGTAAACTAAATACCTATGGTCTGTAGCTACATTTATAACATGTCATAAACCAGGGCCTGCATCCACATATCCCTAACCAATAAAACTAAATAGTTTGTTAGGTACTATAGGGTTTAAATGAAGTCTCCCTCCAAATCCAGAGTGTAAATGAATAAAAAGAGAATGCTTATACATTGTGAAGACACACCCTGACCCCTGAGGCAGGCGCTTGTGCGCCGAAACACGGCCCGTGTCGGGTCTTTTTCACACTAAAGGACGGCTATTATCTCTTTCTTGAAGGCCCAGTGGTACTTTTTTGTCTGGGCTCCCTTTAATAAGCATTTTAAAATTAAATAGACAAATAAACATGCGTGGGATAAACATAAAGGAATCCTGTTCTGAGGGAATGGAGAGGAAAACGGTAACGGAATTCAAACATGCGTGGGATAAACATAAAGGAATCCTGTTCCGAGGGAATGGATCCTCAGAAGCTTAGCTGAGATTAGGTGGCAGAGCCGGTGGTGGGAGGCGGGGCTGGTGGTTGGGAGGCGAGGATATTACTGGGCAGACTTATACGGTCTGTGCCAGAGCCGGTGATTGGGAGGCAGGGATAGTGCTGGGCAGACTTATACGGTCTGTGCCCTGAAAATGACAGATATAAATCAAGGTAAGGTATACACAAAAAGTAGCACATATGAGTTTATCTTGTTGGGCAGACTGGATGGACCATGCAGATCTTTTTCTGCCGTCATCTACTATGTAAATAGGGCTCTCCTTATGCCCATGTGATGCACTATTCAGTCCAAACTGTCCATACCTATGAGCAAGCTGTGCACCAGCTTTGTAAAGTTTGGAGGCATCCAGGATCCACTGAGATGAGCCAAATTGCAAAAGTTATACCTCAAGACACCAGAGGCTTACTTCTCTAGCTCATTCAATCTTATGTTTTCATGAACTCCCCATCTAAAGAGTGACGTATTAGTCTCTACAATGGATCCAAAAAAATACTAATTAGACATTATTGATAACTATTGAAGTGGCCAATATCCCCAACACAATGGTGCGGAAAAATATTATTCTTATCATCAAATCATGGAGTTTCCCAATCCACATTAGTGTGGGCCAAGAATTCCTTCTCTGCTTACACAGATTCCAATGTAAGCGAGTTGGCTTCATAATCCACTGTCAGATGAGCTGAGAAAAGTAGTGCAAATTTAATTTTCTTCTCAAACAGGGTCATGCAAATAGGACTAAACTCCTTTCTCTGCGCTGCCACTGTGGTTGAATAATCCTAAAAGCAAAGGATATGCCAGCCTTCATAAATAAGGGATTTGCCAGACCATGAGGACTGCATAATTTCCTTTTTGTGATAGAAGTTTAACAAGCGGAATATCAGCAATCTAGATTTCACTCCCGCAGCACTCCTGGGGCCCAAATGGTGTGCTCATTCAATGCGACAGAGCCCTGCCTGACTTTGTAATTGCAGAGATTTCACTAACCATGCTTCCTGAAAGCCAAGCAGTTCCCCCTCTGTGATAGATTCAGGGAGTCCTATCAAGTGTAGATTATTTCATCTCAAGCAGCTCTTGAGATCTTCAAGCTTTTCTTCTACCTGGGCCAGCCATCTGTCCATGCACTAACTTGAGGACTCCAGATTGTATTCAGAGGTTTCTAATGTGTCTGCTTGGTGTGGTGCATTTTTGAAATTGTGTTAAAGCTCCTTAAGATGCTCTCAAACAATATTAAGCTTGTCAGCTATATTCTGAAGTATTTTTTCCCATAGTAGCTTCCATTGTGACTTTAACCTCAGCTACAATTTCAGCTGTCCATGTGGAGCTAATCAAGGGCATCGGCAGGCTGTGTGGTTCCTCCATCTTGCCTTCTGTAGCTCTGACTCATTCTTTCTCTTTGCGAAAAATGGCTCTTGGGAAGAAAGGTTTTACTCTTTTAAGTTTCCACATTGATTGGAACATCTTCTTAGTTGTATTCTTCACTTGACTTTCAAGTGTGAGAGTGCGATCAAAGGTAACTCCAAGAATTTTCAGAGTGTCTGCGATGGGAAGGGATAGGTTTGGTGTGGTTAAAGTGGTGAATTTATTTGTGTTATGTTGTGAAGTAAGTATGAGGCATTGTGTTTTTTCTGCATTCAATTTCAGTTGAAATGCATCTGCCCAAGAGTGCATGATTTGGAAGCTTTGGTTGATGTCATTGGTGATTTCCTTTATATCATGTTTGAATGGGATGTAGATAGTGACGTCATCTGCGTATATGTATGGATTGAGGTTCTGATTGGATAGTAGCTTGGCTAGGGGTGTCATCAATAGATTGAAGAGGGTTGGCGAGAGGGGAGATCCTTGTGGGACTCCACATTCAGGTGTCCATGGGGCTGATGTGCTTGAGTTCACAGTTACATGGTATGACCTTGTGGTCAGGAAGCCTCTGAACCAGCTAAGGACATTACCTCCTATTCCAAAGTATTCTAGGATGTGTAGTAGTATTCCATGGTTGACCATGTCGAAAGCACTGGACATGTCAAATTGTAAGAGAAGTATATTGTTGCCAGTTGTAATTGTTTGTTTAAATTTATTCAGGAGAGTAACTAGTACTGTTTCGGTACTGTGATTCGATCGAAATCCTGATTGAGACTCGTGCAGAATTGAGAATTTATTTAAGTAGTTAGTGAGTCAGGTAGCTGGGTATGATATTTGAGGCTGGCATATAGGCTGGCAAAAAAATATATATTTTTTTTTTGGGTGGGAGGGGATTGGTGACCACTGGGGGAGTAAGGGGAGGTCATTCCCAATTCCCTCTGGTGGTCATTTGGTCAGTTGGGGCACCTTTTTGAAGCTTGGTCCTGAAACAAAAAAGGGACCAAGTGAAGCCGGCGAAATGCTCGTCAAGACCGGCTTTCTTTTTTCCCTTATCAGGTGAAGCCGGCCATCTCAAATCATGCCCCTGTCCCACCCTGTCCCGCCTTTGCTACCCTACCGACACGCCCCCTTGAAGTTTGGCCGGCTTCGCGATGGAAAGCAGTTGGCGCCAGCCAAAGTCGGCTTTCCATTATACCGATTTGTGTCGGAAGATGGCCGGTGATCTCCTTCGAAAATGAGCTGGTTAGTAATTTAAAATAGGCAGGGAACAGGAATAGGCTGCTATGGAGACATAAATTAATTTGTGTTACGGAAGAAATTTAAAAAATGAGGATATATGTATGACGTTATAAGTATGGCTGTATTATAATGCATGTAAATGGTTGTGTTCATGTTTTTTTTTTATTAATGTTTTTAGAACTATGTTTTTACTTTGTGTATGTACTATTTGTATGCCACTTGAATTAATCTGGTGTGCAGACCCTGCAAAAGCAAACAACTTGGCATTGTGAGGGTCCTGTCAGCAAAATATTCCTTAATTGTTTTGAGAGGATTCTCAAATATGGCACCCTATATAGTACTGACTGCAGAGCAAAACTAGTAGGAGAGGAGGGAGCAGATTGTCATTAATATGCCTCTGTGCAGCTCATGCTTGCTGGGTAACAACGTAAGAGGAGCTGCCAGTTACACCTCTGTGGCCAGTTGTTCCTGGGTAGTTGCACCCCTCATCCCTTTGGGCTAGCCCTTTGTTTGAGCAGGACATTGATCTGTTTTGGCAGCCATGATAATTGCACATAAGAGCTGGTTCCAACTGTACAATTTGACCCTATTCTAACAGCTACCTTCCCTATGGGTTAAATCTGTCCTGCCTATATCGAGGTATGTATATGTGCAGTAGCACACTGGGGTGTACCTCATTCCTGTACTCCATTAGACTATTTAATCCTGGTGGATGTTCAGTACCGAACAGATGGCCTTTTTGTGACAAGGTGGAGTTTTGAAACCATCAAGAACAGTTTTGAAACCATCGTCACTTTCTGGGCCCACTCTTGGCTCATCTTCTTATCCAGGAGGTTCTTACTCTGGTTGGCTAAAGGCTTAGGTTCCTCCCACCCCCTCTTGACCACCCCAGAATGCTCAGAGCTCCCGCTCTTCTCCACAGCAGCAGAGGACTAAAAAGTCCCAGCCAGCTTAGTCAAAACAGGGGACAAGATTTTGTCTGGCTCCAGGAGAGTATAGTCGCAATAAAAGTAGCTGTCCCAGATAACCTGCCAGTAGGAGGGAGGCTGAATTTTTTCCAAGTAAGGTTGCACCTTGTAATCTCAGACCAGTGGGTTCTCAATATAGTCATTATCCAGTTAGCTAGTGGACTGCATCTCCTTCATTTATGCCCAGGCTGGGCTAGCTCTGAAGGGCCATGTCACAGCTTACAGTGTTAGAGCCATGTCTGCAACAGTAGTCCACCTGAGATCATCTCCATAGAAGAGATTTGCAGGGCTGCAATGTAGTCATCAGTCCACACTTTTACTTCTCACTACTACCTGGAATAAGACTCCTGACACATCAGTCAGTTTGGATGACTTCTCCCTCCAGGCTATTTTGTTTTCTGTTCTAGGCTGTCCAAACCCCTCCTCCCCTCCAAAATAAATTGTTCCCTGTCTGTACTTCTGCTTTGAACCTTGTCTGGTGCAGGCCTTCTTTTTTTCCATCTTATATCAGATAGCGTGGTAGCTAGGGATTCCCATTGGTGTGGACATATCGTCCTGCTTGTACTCAGAAGATGAGAAGTTACTCAGCTGTAGCAGGTATTTTTCAAGGACAGCAGGATAAATATCCACACTACCCTGCCAAAGTCCACATGTAGTTGTATTTTGTCACCTGTAGTATTAGACTGGCTTGGTTCCCCACAGCGGTGGCAGGTAGAAAGGAGCACACATGCACCGTGTGCCACCCTCAAAGTCTTCTGCAGGAGTAGCCTAGTAGTTAGTGCAACAGCCTGAGAACCTGGAGAAGTGGGTTCAATTCTCACTGCAGCTCCTTGTGACACTGGGCAAGTCACTTAACCCTCCATTGCCCCAGGTACAAAATAAGTACTTATGTATATAATATAAAAATCACTTTGATTGTAACCACATAATGGTAGTTATCAAGTCCCATCCCTTTTCCCTTTTGGAAGTTGCTGAAAAGTGGTTCCTGGGCAGGGCTTCACTGAGTGATGTCACCTATCAATGTGGATATTATTCGTGCTGTCCTCAGAGAACATCTGTTTCAGGTGAGTAACTTTTCCTTGTCTGAGTACAAGCAGGACAGCATATTTTTCAGATACTGGGTGACATCTGACAGAGGAACTTCCCAATTCTTTCCAAAAGCCTTTAGAACTGCACACCGCTTATACATGCACATCTTCCCACCCGCCGCTGCTGCAATGTGGAATCAGCCAGTCTTTTCTCATCCATGGATTAGTGAAGATGCTTGTTCATGTCTCTTTCCTTGCATCTTCTGGCTGTGCTCTCTGAAGCATTTTTTCAACTTTTTCTTTTGTAAGTGCTGCACGAAACCAATGTTTTCCTATCTCCTTCTTTTTATTTGCCTTAGAGTTTTCCCACACTTTATTTTCCACCACTCAGCCTCCTTAGGCCTGAGTGCTCTAGTTGGGGTATATTTTTTTCCTTAATTTTATCATCATTGATTTTTCTTTAGCTATCTTCCTTGATATATTCCAGAAAACTCCCAGTAGTTTTAAAAAGTGCTCCCGGTAAGGCAAGACCATGTCTCTTACAGGCACTCATAATTGGTGCTTGTCCTGTGTACATCATGGCCATAATGTTTCTGTTTGCAAACTCTGTCACCAGATGTTGGAAAGAACCATTAAGAGTCATGAGGAGCAGTGGAGAAATATTTTTGGTGCCCACAAGTCTGAATCAATCAGCACTGGCATTGGAGCTGCATGGCCCCTGAAGCTGCATCAGACACTGGGGATGCATCAGTATTAATGAGGTCTCCTCCTACCTTGACATTGAGCATCAGCAGTGCCCACTGGGATTGAGCATCATCAGATCCTGCACCAAGGACACGAAAGGATTCAACATTGATTGGGCGGAGGCTAAGAAAAATCAGCATTAGTTCCGTTGAAAATACAGCACCAGGAACACCGGGGCATTGGCGTTACCAGTACTGAAGAAGTGTCTGCACCGAGAGGGTAGCTCCCTGTCCAAAAGATTTGATGCTGACATGCCAGCCTCTTCTGGGCTGGGACCAGTCGTCTGATTCAACTTTGATACTTTCTGTGGACCTGACTACTCTGGCTGAGCCCCCACCTTTACCATTGTCTGTTTCTGAGGAACGGTTCTGATTTATTGATTTGATGTAATAACTTAACATACTGCTTAATACAATAAAGATTTAATGTGGTTTACAAAGCTCAAACAAAAAGAATTATAACAGTGTAACTAAAATAGATCAACGTAACATAATTTAAAAATCATACAATAGAATCAGAAAAGAAAATCTACAATTATCTAATACTCCTATAGTCTGGAAAAAGGATGCTCAAAGATCCACGTCTTCAGAACCTTTTGAAACCCAAGATAGCTGGGTGAATTGTGGATATTGGAAGATAAAGAATTCCATAGAAATGAACCTGAATAACAAAAAGCCCTATTTTGTGTAGAAGTTAATTTCACAACCTGAAGAGATGGAAGTTGCAATAAGCAGTATCGAGATGAGTGCAAAAGGCGGCAATGATCTTGTTTAAATAGTTTATTGGAAAGATACATTGGTGACTTCAAACAAAAAGCTTTCAAAACCATGCACAATAACTTAAATGTTATTCTAACAGAAATTGGTAACCAACGCAAATCCTTCAAGAGTGGCGTGACATGATCAGATTTTTTTCTTTGGTTTTTAAATGAGCTGCAGTGTTTTGGACTACTTGATGCCTTTTTAGACTAGTTTTTGTAAGACCTAGATATAAGAAATTACAGTAGTCCAGCCTACTTATAACGAGGGCATAGACCAATTTAACCAAGTTGAACAGACAGTAGGTTGCTCTTGTGAGACAGCCAAAGCGCTGCAGATTTTTAGACATTAAGAAACAAATCATGCTCAGTTAACCACTTACCCAGCAAACTTTGTTTACAGTTTAGATCAGATGTCACCTGAACTTGACCGTTTTTCACACAGACAAGTAATTTAATATCATCTGCAAAAAGATAGAATATATACTCCCAGCTTTCTGAAAGATTTGCAAAAGGTACTAGGTATATATTGAAGTGCATGGGCGAAAGTAGTGAACCTTGTGGCATTCCTCTCTCCAAAATCATGCTTTCACTCATCTCCTGATTCCAACATATAAATTGAACTAATGCCGAATTTACGCATCAGGTCAAGCAATTTGGAGTAAGATACAGTGTCAAAGGCTGCACTTAGCTGTATCCAGTTAGCATCATAACCTTGATCGCCCATCACAAGCACATCATCTATGATGGATAAAAACAAGACACAGACCTTGTAAGAAGCAAAACAGTCTTTATTGAAATCCAAAATCTCCCAGAGATTTAAACATCTGTCCCTGACATGGCCATGTTTAACCTGAGAAACAGCTGTGTTAGGGGTATAATTACTAAGGGCTTCTTTTATAAAGCCATTCTAGCGATTCCCATGCGGCAAATGAGAGGAAGCCCTTTGGAAGTGAATTGGCTTCCTCTCATTTGCCGTACTGAGAATCGATAGTATAGGTTTGTAAAAGAGGCCCTAAATGATCAAACACATAAATATATTTAAAACAAAAACCATAACTGAGAGAGTCACATTCAGAAGTAAAAACCTCTCTCTTTTTTTTTTTAGTTCAAATGTATTTATTAAATTTTCAAAAAATATAATCAAGTATACAAAGTATACAAGTATACAAAAACCAAAAAATAAACAATCATAGACAAGATATACAGGAAGTTCCATACATTGAAATATCACTAAATATGTAGTGCCATTTCAAATTTTTAGAAATTGTAAGTTATACAAGTTCACTTATCATAAAATCAGACAAAAGAAACAATAAGATCCCCAAATTTCACAGAACAAGTTCTTAATCTTAATTTTGACAAATTTGGCTACTTGGTCCATGTTTTATGGAACAAATGCATAGAATTGTTACGTTCAGCTAAGATTTTTTCATATTTAAGAATCATACATACAGAAGCCCACCAAAAGCAAAAAGAAGCCAATTTATGGTTTTTCCAATTGTTTATAATAGTGGAGATTGCTAAGGCTAATAACATGTCAAATAATTTATAGTTATACTTATGAACTGATTGTTTTAACTTCGGAACAAAATATTATAAGATGAAATGTAAGAGGAAAATTCAAATGAAAAATAGCACATATTCTATCCCAAACTGATGTCCAGAAAGCTTGGAGATCAGGACAAGAAAAGCACATATGTTCTAATGTACCTATGCCACTATTACAAGACCAGTACAAGTTAGATGAAGCAGAATCCACCTTATGTTGTTTGACTGGGGTCCATAATGCTTTGTGTGCTAATAGAAAGAGAGATTGCAATATGGGAGCCGAAGCAATAGGTTTCATGGATTTGGTCCAAAACCATTTCCATAATTTATCAGACATGGCATGATTAGTGTCCATTGACCATATATTTTGAAGTGCCTCAATTTTCGAGTGACTAGATGGTAATACTAAAGAATAGGATTGTGAGGCTATACCCTTTGTTTTAGTTATAGAGTCGAAAACATGAAAAATATCTGAGTTTTGTTGTGCATTATATTGTTTATTCAACCACTTAGTAAGTGCAGATTTCAATTATAGATACTTAAAATATTGAGTATTAGGAAGGTGAAATTTCTTCATTAGCTCGTCAAAAGAAATGACAGCATTTCTGGAACAGATATCTGTTATGCAATATACCACATAAAACCCAATCTTTCCATACGAAAGGGGAAGAACCAGTTTTTATGTGCGAGTGACTCCAAAGTGATGCCTTCTGAGAAGAAGACATGGAGAGTTTACAAATAGAGTCTAGAGAAATAAGATCCTTGAGAGTGTCATAAATAATGGGCCATGAAGTAGCTATGGCTGGTGATATCAATAATGGTATTTTTTCTAATGTAAGAGGATGAACCATTGTTTTTTCGATAAGAAGCCATGTAGGAACAGTCATATTATGACAATTAAACCAAGTTAATACTCCTTTTAGTAAGAACGCTTGTGTGTAAAGAAAGAAGTCTGTCAGTTTCAGGCCGCCTAAATGGCGTGGCATTTGTAATTTAGATAATGAGATTCTAGCAGGTTTGGTTTTTTTTTTTCATAGAAAAGAAGAAATGATATTATCTAAATCTTTAAAAAAAGATTTAGGAAATTGGAAAGGTAACAAACTCATTATATATATAATGCGTGAAGCAATGACCATTTTTATAGTTTCAATTCTCCCCAACCAACTGAGATGTAACGGGGACCAGACATTACAAGTGTTTCGAGTATTTTTCAGGAGTAAATCCATATTGATTTTAAATGTGTCTTCCCAGGAGGTCCCAAAATAGACAAGATATTTAATTTGAGTTGAACACCATCTTGTAGGAAATGCTGTTATTTGCGATTTATTACAATGTATATTCAATGGCATTAATTCGGTTTTTGACCAATTGACTTTGTATCCAGAAAGAGTGCCATGCAGGGGCATAATCAAACGGGGCGCCCAAGGTTTCGGATGTCCCAGCGAAGGGGCGGGGAAACCTGTATTATCGAAACAAGATGGGCGTCCATAATAGGATGCATATACTCACATCTCGATACTTCCAGCCCACTGGAAGTATCTTTGATTTCGGCTGGAAACACATCACTTTCAGTACCACGTGTTGCCTTTTGGACTTGCGTCAGCTCCCAGGGTCTTCACCAAACGTCTAACGGTAGTTTGCAGCATCGCTTTGCAGACTGGGAGTACATATGTTCCCATATCTCGGCGATTGACTGGTAAAGAACACCTCTTCAGATGGTGCTCAGGAGTCCAAATGGATGACTATACGGGTACGCAAGCTACTAGGGTTCGTTTTAAACTACCCCAAGTCCCATCTTCGCTCTGTCCAATGATTGGAGTTCATAGGAACCTTACTCAATACTCAGAAGGATTGAGCTTTCCTTCCGGATCTGAGAGCGGACACTCTTGTCACACTCACTTTCGCAGTTCGAACCTCTCTGCAGGTCTCAGCACGGCAGATGTTCAGATTGTTAGGCCACATGGCTTCCACAGTGTATGGTACACCCACGAAACGTCTTCACATGAGATCAGCTCAATGGACCCTGGCTTCTCAGTGGTATCAAGCTATGGGGAGCCTGGAAGATGTCATCCAAGTGTTCCAGAGCTTGTATGCTCCCTTCAGTAGTGGACCATTCAATCCCATTTGACTCTGGGACTTCTATTTCAAATTCCTCAGCCACAAAAGGTGTTGATGATGGATGCATCTCTCCTGGGGATGGGGGAGGGGCATATGCAGATGGGCTTCATACCCAAGGTGTTTGGTCCACCCAGGAAACAAATCTTCATATCAATATCCTGGAGTTCCAGGCGATCTGGAACGCTCTTAAGGCTTTTGTATCTCATCAAATTGTGCTCATCCAAACAGACAATCAGGTTAAAATGCATTACATCAACAAATGGGGGGGGGAGCACCGGATCATGCCTTCTGTGTCAGGAGGCCATCCAGGTATGGCATTGGGCTCGTCAACATGGCATGTTCCTTCGAACCACTTATCTGGAGGGCAAAAAAATACCGTGGCCAACATACTGAGCAGGATAATGCACCCACATGAGTGGTATCTCAATATGGGCATAGCTCACAAGATGTTCCAAGCATGGGGTACCCCCTCGGTAGATCTTTTTGCCACTCGGATCAACCACAAGGTCCCTCAGTTCTGTTCCAGGCCTCAGGCCCATGACAGACTAGCATCAGATGCCTTCGTCCTCAATTGGGAGACTGGTCTTCTGTATTCATATCCTCCTATACCTCTAGTGGGGAAAACGTTGTTGAAGCTCAAGCAAGACCATAGAACCATGATTCTGATCTTGCCATACTGGCCATGGCAAATATGGTTCCCTCTACTTCTGGAGTTATCCTCCAAAGAACCAAGGCGATTGGAATGTTTTCCAACCTTGTCTTGAAATGCCTAGCCACCCACCTGGGGTTACCCCATGGCCACTTAGAGGGTCTATCCTCAGCACATCTCAGGTCTGCCTACACCTGCCGCTTGTTCTCTGCACTAGCACCCTCCTCCCACCGACTGGGTCACAGCTGCCTCTGGGCGAGTCTCCCGCTCTCAAAGTATCCCCAGTGATTTCTAGGTTACTGTAGGCCACACTCCCAGTGGTTCCACAGTTCCCAGAAAGCTCTTACAGACCCAGAAAGCACTTACAGACCCAACACACAAACCACCAGGATTCTTTATCAGCCCAGACAGGCAGAGTCAACAAACTAAATATTTTTTATTGTCAGAACTTGAACAGTGAAACAGAAAAAGTGCAATCAGCAAAACAAGAACAGGTAAGTGAAATATGGATCAATTATAACATGAACTAAACATTTGTTTACTTTCTAAAAAGCACCTGTGGAGGTCAGGAAACATGCTGTTCACAAATTAACAAATATAACTGATCACAGGGCCTCAGTAAAGAGATTTGTCTCCTCCTGGGCTGACTGGGGAAAAAGCCAGTAAAATCCAAAGAGCTCCTGGGCCAATCAGAGCCCAGAACAACAGTCTTTGAAAGCATACTGCAGACTGCCTTTCCAAAAGGCTTAAACAAAGAAAACAGCCTTGGTTCTGCAGTAGCTTCTAATCATAAACATGCTCCACCTGCTGTCCAAAATAGAGAAATACACTTCAGGAAATAATTAAGGCAGTTTTACAGGCTTAAAACCCCCCACTATTTTGTCACAGACCCTCATCACGCAGAACGACGGGTCTCTTCTACATCCCATCTCTCAGTCTCTGGCTTGGATGTTGAGAGCCTAGAACTTGGTTTTTTGGGTCTTTCAGAGGCTGTCTCCCAGGTCTTGCTGGCTTCCAGCAAACGGAGGAGGTTTACCATCTGGTGTGAGAGCAAGGCCCTAGATTCCCTTGCTTGCCCTACAACAGACCCTGCTTGAATACCTTCTATACTTGTCAGAGTCTGGTCTCAAGACTAACTCCATAAGGATGATAAGCAATTAGTGCTTATCATCTGCATATAGAAAGTAAGCCCATCTCTGGACATCCTCTAGTTGTTCGCTTCATGAGAGGTTGCTTTTGTCGAAGCCCCCTGTCAAACGTCGACTAGTGTCATGGGATCTCAACGTTGTTCTCACCTAGCTGATGAAAGCTCCTTTTGAGCCACTGAATTCCTGCCATCTGAACTACTTGACCTAAAAGGTCATTTTCTTGGTGGCCGTTACTTCAGCTCGTACAGTCAGTGAGCTTCATGCCTTAGTGGTGGATGCACCTTATACTATGTTTTATCACAACAGAGTAGTCCTCCGCACGTATCCTAAGTTCCTGCCAAAGGTGGTGTCAGAGTTCCATCTGAAACAGTCAATTGTCTTGCCAACATTCTTTCCCTGACCTCATGCCCATCCTGGCGAAAGCAGCTCACATCTTGGATTGCAAGAGAGCATTGGTCTACTACATGGAGCTGACAACGCCTCACAGACAGTCCGCCCAGCTTTTTGCTTCTTTTGATCCCAACAGGATGGGAGTTGCCATCAGGAAACACACTATCTCAATTTAGTTGGCAGATTGCATTTCCTTCACTTATGCCCAGGCTGGGCTGGCCCAAGAGGGTCATCTCACGGCTCACAATGTCAGAGCCATGGCTGCATCGGTAGCCCACTTGAGGTCAGTCTCCATTGAAGAGATTTGCAAGGCTGCGACGTGGTCTTCAGTCCTCTCATTTGCATCACACTACTGCCTTGAGCAGGATACCCGACATGACAGTCAGTTCGGGCAGACAGTGTTGCAGAATCTCTTTGGGGTGTAGAATCCAACTCCAGCCTCTTAGGCCTATTTTACCATGTTCCAGGCTGCACATTTATTCAGATTGTATATAGTTTCAGGTTAATATTTATGTCCTCTCCATTGCGAAGACCAATTAAGCAATGTTTGTTGTTTTTGGTGAGTTTGGATGCTAGAGATTCCCCGCTTGTGAGAATCTATAAACCTGCTTGTCCTTGGAGAAACTGAAGATAAAGCAGGCTTTATAATCTCACAGTCCCTCCTTGGAGTTGTCTTATTTTTTTCTTTTTACTGTTTTGCTGTAGTATAAAACGGAGGAGATCACTTTCTTGCAGCAGGCAGGAAGGCACTCACGCGTGCGTGGTGGAGCATGTCTCGTGCTCCACAAAGCTCTGCTTATGCTATTCATAACTCCTAGACCAGGCGACGTGGATCAATGTCACCCACTTGTGAGAATATAAAGCCTGCTGTTCTCAGAGAATACCTGCTACAGGTAAGTATCTTCGCTTTACACAGTCTTCGTAATTCTTCATCTCAAGATCCCTTTAAATTACAAATTACATCTTCTAAAATGATATTCAAAGTCCTCAATCAATTCTAGCAGATCTCTATGTCCCTTCTGTTGCTGCTACGCTTCTACCTGTACAACTTGCAAGTCTTTTTCCAGGCCATCCACCCCTTCTTCCATGTGTTCTGCTCTGTGGTCAATTTCCCAGACTTCACCGCAGATTTCTGCTAATGCTGCTTGTACATTGCCATGGACAACCTTCACTCCTTCCTTTAATGCTCAGAACCAGCATGCTGCATCACTTTTTGTAACTTCTCCATCACTCACGGTGCTGGCCCTGAAGCCCTCTTCCTCGGATTCAGACTGTTCTGGTGCCAATTTGGAGCGGCTTAAGGCCATCACCCTTCTTCTCTGTCTTATGCAAATGTGCTCTTTTGTTGACATCAGGAGGTAAGATCTTTTAGCCACTTAGACACTGCTAAATTCCTCTTGGGAAGAAGGCAAAAAACCCACCTTTTATTCACTGCTTCATCAGAGTTCTTCTCTCAGATGTCCATAGTCTCTTGATGACATCACTTCCTCTGTCTGATTTCTGTGTTCTATGTAAAAAGAGGTTCCACATGGATAGTGTAAGCTCAGTCACCACTGAATAAGTAAATTTATCACCACCACCTATAAGGAGAGCAGCGCTGAATATAGATATTAAGGGACATAGTTATGAATGTGAGCTACAGTTAAGATGTGTTATTATAGCACTAACACAAATCCCATTTTATTAATTGGGGGTTAACAATAAAATAACATGCCTTGTAGCCCATGTTTAACTTATGTGCATAATACAGCATACTGCATAGCATTCTCTTTTTAGTCTTGCAAATGCTCTTATCGTGCATGATAAACTTTAATGCCCAGGCCCCTAAGTATATAATTTAGAAGGCTATGATGAGGTATTTAAGAGAGATAATATGTGTATGGAAGAAACCTTTAGAATATGTAACCAAGCAGCTTGATGTACCCTAGCCATACTACTAAATTGAAACAATTAGTGGTAATGTGGAGACAGAAAACATTTTTCTGTGATAATTCCCATTTTGAAGTGATCTTTCTTCTTAGCTTTGATTATAAGCAATGATGATCTGATTTTTTTCACAGTTGTAAATCATAATCTATACGTGTTTTAACTGTCTACAGAAGATTGCAATCTAAGATTGGTTATGAACACTGCCAAAATGCACCTAGATAATGAACCAAATCTAGGATCCTAATCCTGGATTTAAAAAAAAAAGCAAGTCCCATCTCTAATTGGATGTTGGTTTTGCTGTTATTTATTTTTCAGGGTTCAGCATGGAGCTGGATCGGGTAAAGAACCTGCCATACTGTGAAACGGAAACCTTTGAAGTAAAGTTTGATCCTCAATCAGCTAACCTTCCTCTTGAGGATGTACAAATTGCTGTGCCTATTCAGGTAGAGTAGAATGGTTGAGGTCTGTTTGAGCCTCAATCAGCTAACCTTCCTCTTGGGGATCTACAAATTCAGGTGCCTATTCAGGTAGAGTAGAATGGTTGAAGTCTGCAATCTACGTAGTCCATTGAAGCCTGTGAATTTTGTTCAGGGACTGGTAACATCACACAAACCTCTCAAAATGTCTTTTGGTGTAGAAGTTTTTCTGAAGATAAGAACCTTCAGTGAAGCTACATTGTTGGGTCAAATGATGTCACATCACACTGCAAGAATCATCTTGAGCTTCTGAAAAAATATCCACTTATGGGGTGTGTGCATGTACTGTTGCTAGTCCAACTCTTGTTATTTCCTTGCTTGTGAATGTTAGAGAAGGATGATCTTTTAGAACTTCTGTCCTTCAGCACTCATTCATAGACTCTTGTCAATTTTTTTCTGTTTTTTTTTTTTGGTCAATCAGTTAAGAGATGTCCATTTTCAACTACTTTTAATTTCAACTGATTTTTACAATGTCAGTTGCTCCATCAAATTCCCACCTTTAAGTGTTGATTAACCTTTACAGCATGAATTGTATTCTTTTGGCACAATATTCAAATGCGCTTATCTGGGTAGCAGCACATGCTAATAGGATATGTGCTACTGACTGGGGCCAGTCATTGAATTTCAGTGATATTATCTGGATAATGCCACTGAAAATCATTGCAGGACACTCTGGTATGGGGCGAAGTGAGGTAGAGTGGAAAATTATCCAGACAGCAGTGATATTCAGCACCATTATCTGGATACCTATCTTGACAACTTAGATAAGAAGAATTGCTGTCTAAAGTGGTTCAGTTAGTTATCTGGATACAGCTGCTGAATATCACTGTTATCTGGATAATTCTGGAAGTTGGTAGCACCTGTTACCACCCCTCTCAGTTGGACTGTAGTGATGTGCTCCCAGATACCTGTTGTTGTAGTCGTGGCGAATATCCAAGGAACACACACTCACAGCCGAGGGAGTAGAACAAATAAACTAACCTTGTCCTTTACTCTCAAAGAATAAAGGAGGAAAAGAAGCCAAATTTAGGATTTGTTCCTGAAATGGAAGAACCGCACCTTCAGATTTGCAAATTATCTTTTTCTTTATTGAATACAAATGCAAGCAAATTTTCATTCAAATACATTCAAATTCTCAATTAGTGTGTGGCTTAATAGAACTGCAATGACATATTCAACTTTTAAATGTAGAACTACATGTATACCCTTAACTTTTTCTGTTTCACTTAAAAAGGCAGAAAAGGGAAAATTAGGTTCTTACCTTGGTAATTTTCTTTCCTTTAGTCATAGCAGATGAAGCCATTACGTATGGGTTGTGTCCATCAACCAGCAGGGGGAGATAGAGAGCACTCAACTTTTCACAGTGCCTCATGGCCAGCCAGCTCCACTGCCTCTTCAGTATTTGAAGCTTCCAAAGCAGTATGGCAAACCGCAATAGGAATAACATGAACTTTCCTCACAGCGAACGATAGCCCCTTAACAAGGGCATGAACTCAAAAGGAGGGAATGAACACATCCTCCTGGAGGGAATAAACTCGTCCTCCTTATTGTATAACTGGGGGGGATACACGCAACTTCCTGGAGGGAATAAACTCATCCTCCAAAACATAAACTGGAGGGAATGGACTCATCCTCCTATAAGTGAACATGAATCCTGAAGACTGTTTTCCAACTTTCTCCCAAGGAAGGAACTTCAGGAAACAAGAACAGAACCTGAAACAGATTCACAGCATACAGACAATCATACAGGGAGGGCTCATGGCTTCATCTGCTATGACTAAAGGAAAGAAAATTACCAAGGTAAGAACCTAATTTTCCCTTCCTTGTCATCAAGCAGATGAAGCCATTACGTATGGGATGTAACAAAGCAATCCCTATATAGGGTGGGAACAGGTCACACCATGCGCTAGCACTTGTGCTCCAAAACGCGCATCCCTCCTAGCAGCCACATCCAGCCTGTAATGTCGGCAAAAGAGAGCTTAGAAGCCCATGTTGCTGCACTGCATATCTCTTGACGAGAGAGTGCTCCAGTTTCAGCCCAAGAGGAAGAAATCGCTCTGGTAGAATGCGCCTTAAAGGCTACAGGCGGAGATCGGCCGGCAATCAGATAAGCTGAAAAGATAGTTTCTTTGAGCCAGCGGGCAATAGTGGCTTTAGACGCTTGAGACCCTCTGCGAGGACCTCATAGCAAAACAAACAGATGATCATAGATCCTGAAAGAGATAGTAACTTGCAGATACTGCAGCAGAGTCCTGCGCACATCCAACAGGTGAAACTGCCCAAAAGATTCTGGAAACTCCTCCTTATCAAAAGAGGGCAAGAAAATAGGCTGGTTTAGGTGAAACGCTGAAACCACCTTAGGCATGAAGGAAGGCATGGTCCGAACCGTGACCCCGGACTCTGAGAATTGCAGAAATGGGTCTCTACAGGACAGCGCCTGGAGCTCTGACACCCGTCTCGCCGAAGTAATGGCCACAAGAAAAACGGCCTTTAGTGTCAAATCTTTCTCCGATGCTTGCCGAAGCGGCTCAAAAAGGAGAAGCCTGCAGGGCCTTCAAAACTAGCCCCAGGTTCCAAGCTGGACAGGGTGCTCGCACGGAAGCTCGGAGCCGAAGCACCCCACTAAGAAACCGTGCCACAACCTTACCACGAAGGGAGGCCAATGCTGCCACTTGCACCCGCAGGGAATTAGAGGCCAAGCCTATTTGTACACCATCCTGCAAAAAGTCCAGAATCGGCGAGACAGGAGCCCGCACGGGTGTGATCGCTTTTGAAGCACACCAAGACTCAAACTGGCGCCAAATCCTGGCATAAGCCATGGAAGTGGAACGCTTGCGGACCTGCAGGACAGTGGAAATGACTGTGTTTGAATAACCTTTGTCCCTCAATTGTGCCCTCTCAATCGCCATGCCATAAGACCAAAGCAGCAGGCGTCCTCCATGGCTACCGGGCCCTGTGACAACCAGAGGTAAAGGAAGGGGAGCCTCCACTAGCATCTGTCGGAGGTCCGCATACCAAGGCCTCCTGGGCCAATCCGGGGCGATGAGGACCACTTCTTCTGGGTGCAGCCGAATCCGCAGGAGCACACACCCTATCAAGGGCCACGGAGGAAACACATATAGTAGGCCCGGAGGCCAGGGCTGAGTCAAGGCATCCAACCCTGCCGAGCGAGGATCTCTCCGTCTGCTGAAGAAGCATGGGACATTGGCATTTGAACTTGTCGCCATACGATCCATCACGGGCTTACCCCATTTGGCACATATCTGCAGGAATACTTCGTCTGCTAGTTCCCATTCTGCTGGATCGATCTGATGCCTGCTTAGATAATCAGCTTGCACGTTGCTCTGACCTGCAATGTGAGCTGCCGACAGAAACTGAAGATGCAGCTCGGCCCAGTGGCAAATCTGTTCGGCCTGCGCGGCCAGTACTGTGCACTGAGTGCCACCTTGTCGATTTTATGTAGGCCACTGCTGTCGTGTTGTCCGACATCACTCTGACAGCCAATCCTTCCAGGGTCACTTGAAAGGCCAGAAGCGCCTGAAACACCGCTTTCAACTCCAGGAGGTTGATGGACCACTCCGACTCCTCGGGTGTCCATAGACCCTGGGCATGCTTCCCCTTGCAATGTGCACCCCAGCCCTTCAGGCTGGCATCTGTCACTACTAGACACCAATCGTGGAGCGCCAGCAGCATTCCTCGCCGCAGCATGCTGTCTGAGAGCCACCACTCCATGCTGAGTCGGGCCGCAGGGAGCCAAGAAAGTCTGCATTGATAATCCTGAGAAACTGGAGACCATCTTTGAAGTAGGGAATACTGTAGAGGTCTCAGGTGCGCTCTCGCCCAGGGCACCACTTCCAAAGTGGCTGTCATCGATCTCAGCAGCTGGACAATGTCCCAAGCTCGCGGGCGGGGCATCCTCAGGAGCAGACGGACCTGATTCTGAAGCTTGCACCGCCTTAGCTCGGGTAGGTATACATAGCCCGAGTCTGTGTCGAACCTGGCCCCCAAATATTCTAGAGATTGCAAGGAGGTGCACCACAGTCTGAAGGGGAATTAGCCCTTCTACGCTTTTCTTTATGCCAATTATCAGGGAAAATAGCCTCAGCGGGCAGTCCCAGGCCAGAATCCACCGGGGGGGGGGGGGGGGGGGGACAATAGAAGGGGCCTCAGACGACCCTTGAGGAAGAGCTCTTTTCAGCATGTATGCTTTATGCAATAATAACACAAAATCAGGGGAGAAAAACTCGCCCTGGGCACCCAGATCCCGTCCGGGGCTAGCCGCTCCCTGAATAGCCTCAATTCGAGGTCCCCCCCCCCCCCGGGCGTCTCTACGGAGGCCGTGCCATGCGGAGAATTCAAAATGGCATCCCCTGCCAGCTCTGAGCGGGAAGAATCATCGCTCGCCATGCTCGGGCCGGCTCTTACACCTGTACAGCAAGATTTACAGAGCCCCGCTGCTGATTTGCGCTTGCCACACCAGGAACAACGCTTTACATTCTCTGCAGCCATCGCCGAAAACGGCGGGAAAATTCAAAATGGCGGTTTTGCACGAAAAACGTCCCAATCGCGGGCCCACCCCGGAGGATTTAGAAAACACTCTTACCTCACCGGACCGAGTATCGCAGCTCCAGTCCCATAGAAGAATCAAAGGAAAACCTCTGTTCCATTTTTTTTTTTTAAACGCTGTGAGGAAAGCAGAGGTAATAAGAACTCTGGAGGCTCAGATGAGTGGGAAAGGCAGGGAAAGGCGAACCAATGTGCCTGCATCCACTGAGTGGGAAAGGACAGGGAAAAGCAAGCTAATATGTCCAAATCCACGGGGGCATGGGTAAGGCAGGGAAAGGGCTAACCTATGTGCCTTCAAAGTGAAGCTGCTGTAGCCTCTTAACACCCCGGCTAACAACTGGCAAGCCAGGAGCCACCCCCAGGCAGATTTTGATGGAGCTCGAAGAAGCTGCAGCCACCCCGCTTGGGGAGATAGAGAATACTGAAGAGGCAGTGGAGCTGGCTGGCCATGAGGCACTGTGAAAAGTTGAGTGCTCTCTATCTCCCCCTGCTGGTTGATGGACACAACCCATAAGTAATGGCTTCATCTGCTTGATGACAAGGAATAACCTTTTCAGATATTTAAATTGTCTTTTATCAAAATCAGATATTTGTTGTTATTCTCTTTCCTGATGTAAAAATTGGAGTCTTTGTGTGCACTATTGGTGTTTTTGCAGGGATCTCATGGATTTTTGCTATTTGATGTTCTGTTCCTTTGTTTTCCCTTAAGATGTTGTGAAAAAATAATATATTCCTTTCCACGCCCTTGGCAATGTCACTTAGCTGTAGTTGAATTTATTTAGGTGATGTCTTTCTTGCTTTGGAGCTCATCTGAAAATCCTTCAGCGGATGATCTACAGAGTTCTTCTTCCTAAACCTCACTTATAAAGAAAATAAATGGATGCAAAACCCTTAACCTCCCTGTGCTTGTCTAGGAACTGATTCTACTCTGGTGACCTTTAATTAGTTCTCAATACTGTGGCCACACACTCTATTTGAAACAAAATAATTTACAGGAGTACTCACTTCACAGCCTATTTCTCACTGTTAATTCCCTATTCTAAAAAGAGTAGGCAGCCGTGTGTCCACTTAGTACCTTTGCATACAGACTCTCATTCCACCTTCCATTACCTTAAATTCCATATAGCTTAACCATTCCATTCACTGTATGCAGAAACATACCTTTTCTCCACTCAAAACCAAATTAAATATGGTTTAAACTTTCTCACAGCTTTCTGTTAGTACAGCTCTCCCTCACCCAGAACACATCAGTTTTCCCCAAATTTATTCAGCAATACAGCTATGAAAAAGACTGTTTATTTAAGTACTCACTTCTCAGCCCAAATCACCTCATTCTCAGTACCAAGGCTCTTGTATTTCTTCCACCCAAAAATGGTAACTCATTGTTTATCCCTTGAAATTCAGTGCTAACACTGGAACATTCACACTCACCTCAGCTCACTTTCAGTAACTGGCACACATAAGCCTGGGTCTTAATTGCTTTTCCAATCACTTATTTCACTTTAAACCATACTTTTTTTCTTAGATTTCACACACCCAGCAAACGTTCACTCTCCATGCTCAGCTAGCCAGGGTTGCCAGGTGGAAAATTTTTTTCCCACCCAATCCAGCCTAAAAACAGCCCAAAACCCGCCCAAACTCAAACCCCGCCCCTGACACCCCCACCCCCGCGTCATCACCCTGCCCCCGCCGTCATCAACCCCGCCCCCGCCATCATCGGCCCCGCCTCCCCCGTCACCGGCCCCGCCTCCCCCGTCATCGGCCCCGCCCAGAACATCACTAACCCCGCCCAAAACGTCACTAACCCCGCCCCCCGCGGCTGAAAAAAACCGCCCGAAAAACCGCGGAAAAGAAAAAAAAGAAGCCCAAAAAACCGCGACCCGCCGCGGGAAAAAATTGCCCACGGCGGGTCGCGGAAAACCGCCCAATTGGGCGGTAAAACCGCCCACCTGGCAACACTGCAGCTAGCTCTCTAGTCTCCCTAGCAACTCACCCACCCTAGAGGAACATCTGACATCCCTCAACCAATCAGCTTGTCAGAAAAAGACAGGTTTTTTTTCTTATCTGTTTTAGAATCTTGGCTGTCCTAACTGAATCTCCATGTTGCTTCCCCTTCCTCCCATAGAAGTTAATTCAAAACTTACTATATAGAGAATTTTAAAGTCAATTTTAACCTAACCTGTACCCAAAACAGCAAGAAACATTTTATAGTACAATCCCCACCTAATCATGGGTTATTCTTTTGTAAAAAAAAAAAAAAAAACATATTTAAGAAACATCTCACACTACGGGCATTGGTATACAAGGCTCTCTAGATTTTACTCTTTTTTATTCACTACTATAGCAGCATTAGATGTCCTACCTTCCTTGGGGTTAATTATGACTTTGTGGCCTTTTATACCCATCCCCATCAATTTTAGTTTAAAACCCTCTTTAGTACTTCAGCCAGCCTGCTGCTGAAGACAACAATTTTAATTTGAAACTTGTTGCTTTATCAAATTGTTTTCTTATCAACCTGAATATCACCAGCCAATATGGATTGGCATCATAACAGCGTTCATTATTGCTTATCCATAATTTTTTTTTTTGTTACATTTGTACCCCGCACTTTCCCACTCATGGCAGGCTCAATGCGGCTTACATGGTGCAATGGAGGGTTAAGTGACTTGCCCAGAGTCACAAGGAGCTGCCTGTGCCTGAAGTGGGAATCAAACTCAGTTCCTCAGTTCCCCAGGACCAAAGTCCACCACCCTAACCACTAGGCCACTCCTCCACTCATTATTCTGAATTGCGATACTCAAAATAGCATAAAGTGATCTTTAAAGAGACTGAGAAAAACTTAGCTTCTCCGAGGACAAGCAGGCTGCTTGTTCTCACTGATGGGTGACGTCCACGGCAGCCCCCTCCAATCGGAAACTTCACTAGCAAAGGCCTTTGCTAGCCCTCGCGCGCCCATGTGCACCGCGCATGCGCGGCCGTCTTCCCACCCGAACCGGCTCGTGTTCATCAGTCTTCTTTTGTCCGCGCTCGGGACGGTCGTGTTTTGCCACCGTTTCCTGCCCCTCAAGTTGACCTCGCGCGTCTTCGCGAATTTCACTAAAAAAAAAAGACCGATCCGGTCTTTACCCCTTTCCCGTGTTTCCAGCTTTTTCCCCGCGTAAGTTTCTTTTCGCTTTCGGGACCAGCCTGTTTGGCCTCGGTACGGGTTTTTTCTCCCTTCTTTTTGGTGCCTTTCGTCATCATCGCGAATTTTGATTTCGCCGGCGTGATTTTTCCGCCCATGTCATCAAAGTCTTCCAGCGGCTTCAAGAAGTGCACCCAGTGCACCCGGGTAATCTCGCTCACTGATTGGCACGCTTCGTGTCTTCAGTGTCTGGGGGCTGGGCACCGCCCGCAGGCCAGCAGTCTTTGTGCTCTTTTGAAAAAGAGGACTCAGGTAGCGAGATTGGCCCAGTGGAACGCGTTGTTCTCGGGCTCTTCGACGACAACAGCACGGGACGCATCGAGTGCATCAACGTCGACAGCATCGAAGTCTTCGACCTCGGCATCGACTGCATCGAGGCTTCTACCTCCTGCATCGTCGGTACTGAGACATCGAAAGGCTGCGTCGACGTCGGTGGTACCGGGACCTCCGCTATTGCTGATGTCGTCGGACGGTGGTGCTTCGTCTGGAGTGCAGGTGAGGGCTGTCCATTCCCCTGCTGGTGGCGGTGAGCCTTCGGGTGGGTCTCCCCCTGCCCTGAGGGCTCCTGCGGTACAGCCCCCCCCCCCCCAAGATCGACCTTCTTCAGCCTCGGCCTCGGCCCCGAAGAAGCAACGGTTGGATTCTACGTCCTCCTCGTCGGTACCGGGAAGCTCCGGTGACATGCTTCGCTTGAAGAAGTCAAAGAAGCATCGTCACCGGTCTCCTTCCCGTCTCGGTACCGAGAGCTCTGGGTCGCCGAGGCAGTCGGCACCCAGTAGGCATCGGCACCGGGAGGACCGCTCACCCTCTGTTCAGGAGGTGTTGATGCGCTCCCCCTTGGACAGCCTGGAACCGCCTCCACGCCCGGAACAGACTCTGACCTCGACATCTGCATCGGCTTCTCAGTCTTTCTCCACAGCCACTCTGCACGAGAGTCTCCGGGCCGTTCTTCCAGAGATTCTGGGAGAGCTGTTGCGCCCTTCTCCTCTGGTACCGGGGGTGCTTGCGCCACCGGTACCGTCGAGTGAGGCGACGGCTGGCCCCTTGCCCGAGGTGAGGTCTCCGGTATCGGTACCACTTGCGGTACCAGCTACGGCCGCCTCCCAGGCAGACTCCCCGACGACGTCGGCGGAGGGAGCTTCGCCGGTGCGGGCAAGGGAGTCCACATCTCGACGCTCCTACTGTGGCCGTGTTTCCATGGAGTCGAGTCGGGCACGGCTTCAGACGCAGGTTCGTGAACTTGTGTCTGATACCGATGGTGAGGCCTCGTGGGAGGAGGAGGAGGACATCAGATATTTCTCTGACGAGGAGTCTGATGGCCTTCCTTCTGACCCCACTCTCTCCCCTGAAAGGCAGCTTTCTCCTCCCGAGAGTCTGTCTTTCGCGGCCTTTGTCCGGGAGATGTCTACGGCCATCCCCTTCCCGGTGGTTGTGGAGGATGAGCCCAGGGCTGAAATGTTTGAGCTCTTGGACTATCCTTCTCCACCTAAGGAAGCGTCCACAGTACCCATGCATCATGTCCTAAAAAAGACATTGCTGGCGAACTGGACCAAGCCATTAACTAATCCCCACATTCCCAAGAAGATCGAATCCCAGTATCGGATCCATGGGGACCCAGAGCTGATGCGCACTCAGTTGCCTCACGACTCTGGTGTGGTGGATCTGGCCCTAAAGAAGGCTAAGAGTTCTAGAGAGCATGCTTTGGCGCCCCCGGGCAGAGACTCCAGAACCTAAGGTTCTGACTCCTTTGGGAGGAAGGCCTATCATTCCTCTATGCTCGTGGCCAAGATTCAGTCCTACCAGCTCTACAAGAGCATCCATATGCGGAACAATGTGCGACAGTTGGCGGGCTTGGTGGACAAGCTCCCTCCTGAGCAAGCCAAGCCGTTTCAGGAGGTGGTCAGGCAGCTGAAGGCGTGCAGAAACTTCCTGGCCAGAGGGGTATATGATACCTTTGATGTTGCGTCCAGGGCTGCTGCTCAAGGTGTGGTGATGCGCAGACTCTCATGGCTGCATGCCTCCGACCTCGAGAATAGGATCCAGCAGCGGATTGCGGACTCCCCTTGCCGAGCGGACAACATTTTTGGAGAAAAAGTCGAACAGGTGGTAGAACAGCTCCACCAGCGGGATAACGCTTTCGACAAATTCTCCCGCCGGCAGCCTTCAGCATCTACCTCCTCAGGTAGACGTTTTTATGGGGGAAGGAGGGCTGTTCCCTACTCTTCTGGTAAGCATAGGTACAATCCTCCCTCTCGCCATCCTGCGGCCCAGGCTAAGCCCCAGCGCGCTCGCTCTCCTCAGCAGCGTGCGCCTCAGCAAGGCCCTACGGCTCCCCAGCAAAAGCAGGGGACGAGCTTTTGACTGGCTCCAGCAGAGCATAGCCGACATCAACGTATCCGTGCTGGGCGATCTACCGGTCGGGGGGAGGTTGAAAGTTTTTCACCAAAGGTGGCCTCTCATAACCTCCAACCGTTGGGTTCTCCAAATAGTCCGGCAAGGATACACCCTCAATTTGGCCTCAAAGCCTCCAAATTGCCCACCGGGAGCTCAGTCCTACAGCTTCCAGCACAAGCAGGTACTTGCAGAGGAACTCTCCGCCCTTCTCAGCGCCAATGCGGTCGAGCCCGTGCCATCCGGGCAAGAAGGGCTGGGATTCTATTCCAGGTACTTCCTTGTGGAAAAGAAAACAGGGGGGATGCGTCCCATCCTAGACCTAAGGGCCATGAACAAATATCTGGTCAAGGAAAAGTTCAGAATGCTTTCCCTGGGCACCCTTCTTCCCATGATTCAGGAAAACGATTGGCTATGCTCTCTGGACTTGAAGGACGCCTACACGCACATCCCGATATTGCCAGCTCACAGGCAGTATCTGCGATTTCAGCTGGGCACACGTCACTTCCAGTACTGTGTGCTACCCTTTGGGCTCGCCTCTGCGCCCAGGGTGTTCACGAAGTGCCTGGCTGTAGTAGCAGCAGCGCTTCACAGGCTGGGAGTGCACGTGTTCCCTTATCTCAACGATTGGCTGGTGAAGAACAGTTCCGAGGCAGGACCTCTACAGTCCATGCAGATGACTATTCAACTCCTGGAGCTACTGGGGTTTGTGATAAATTACCCAAAGTCCCATCTTCTCCCAGTACATAGACTCGAATTCATAGGAGCTCTGCTGGATTCTCGGATGACTCGTGCCTATCTTCCGGAGACAAGGGCCAACAACCTGCTGTCCCTCGTCTCCCGGGTACGAGCGTCCCAGCAGATCACAGCTCGGCAGATGTTGAGATTGCTTGGCCACATGGCCTCCACAGTTCATGTGACTCCCATGGCTCATCTTCACATGAGATCTGCTCAATGGACCCTAGCTTCCCAGTGGTTTCAGGCTGCTGGGGATCTAGAGGACGTGATCCACCTGTCCACGAGTTTTCTCAAATCCCTATACTGGTGGACGATTTGGTCCAATTTGACTCTGGGACGCCCTTTCCAAATTCCTCAGCCACAAAAAGTGCTGACTACGGATGCGTCTCTCCTGGGGTGGGGAGCTCATGTCGATGGGCTTCACACCCAGGGAAGCTGGTCCCTCCAGGAACGCGATCTGCAGATCAATCTCCTGGAGTTACGAGCGGTCTGGAACGCTCTGAAGGCTTTCAGGGATCGGCTGTCCCACCAAATTATCCAAATTCAGACAGACAACCAGGTTGCCATGTATTACATCAACAAGCAGGGGGGCACCGGATCTCGCCCCCTGTGTCAGGAAGCCGTCAGCATGTGGCTGTGGGCTCGCCGTTACGGCATGTTGCTCCAAGCCACATACCTGGCAGGCATAAACAACAGTCTGGCCGACAGGTTGAGCAAGATTATGCAACCTCACGAGTGGTCGCTCAACTCCAGAGTAGTGCGCCGGATCTTCCAGGTGTGGGGCACCCCCTTGGTAGATCTCTTTGCATCTCGAGCCAACCACAAGGTCCCTCAGTTCTGTTCCAGACTTCAGGCCCACGGCAGACTGGCATCGGATGCCTTCCTCCTGGATTGGGGGGACGGCCTGCTGTATGCTTATCCTCCCATACCTCTGGTGGGGAAGACTTTGTTGAAACTCAAGCAAGACCGAGGCACCATGATTCTGATTGCTCCTTTTTGGCCACGTCAGATCTGGTTCCCTCTCCTTCTGGAGTTGTTCTCCGAAGAACCGTGGAGATTGGAGTGTTTTCTGACCCTCATCACACAGGACGAAGGGGCGCTTCTGCATCTCAACCTCCGGTCTCTGGCTCTCACGGCCTGGATGTTGAGAGCGTAGACTTTGCCTCTTTGGGTCTGTCGGAGGGTGTCTCCCGTGTCTTGCTTGCTTCCAGAAAAGATTCCACTAAGAGGAGTTACTTCTTTTTATGGAGGAGGTTTGCCATCTGGTGTGACAGCAAGGCCTTAGATCCTCGCTCCTGTCCTACACAGACCCTGCTTAAATACCTTCTGCACTTGTCTGAGTCTTGTCTCAAGACCAACTCTGTAAGGGTTCACCTTAGCGCAATCAGTGCATACCATTACAGTGTGGAAGGTAAGCCGATCTCAGGACAGCCTTTAGTTGTTCGCTTCATGAGAGGTTTGCTTTTGTCAAAGCCCCCCGTCAAACCTCCTACAGTGTCATGGGATCTCAATGTCGTTCTCACCCAGCTGATGAAACCTCCTTTTGAGCCACTGAACTCCTGCCATCTGAAGTACTTGACCTGGAAGGTCATTTTCTTGGTGGCAGTTACTTCAGCTCGTAGAGTCAGTGAGCTTCAGGCCCTGGTAGCTCAGGCCCCTTACACCAGATTTCATCATAATAGAGTAGTCCTCCGCACTCACCCTAAGTTCTTGCCGAAGGTAGTGTTGGAGTTCCATCTGAACCAGTCAATTGTCTTGCCAACATTCTTTTCCCGTCCACATTCCTGCCCTGCTGAACGTCAGCTGCACACATTGGACTGCAAAAGAGCATTGGCCTTCTATCTGGAGCGGACACAGCCCAACAGACAGTCCGCCCAATTGTTTGTTTCTTTTGATCCCAACAGGAGGGGAGTGGCTGTGGGGAAACGCACCATTTCAAATTGGCTAGCAGATTGCATTTCCTTCACTTACGCCCAGGCTGGGCTGGCTCTTGAGGGTCATGTCACAGCTCATAGTGTTAGAGCCATGGCAGCGTCAGTGGCCCACTTGAAGTCAGCCACTATTGAAGAGATTTGCAAGGCTGCGACGTGGTCATCTGTCCACACATTCACATCTCATTACTGCCTGCAGCAGGATACCCGACGCGACAGTCGGTTCGGGCAGTCAGTGCTTCAGAATCTGTTCGGGGTTTAGAATCCAACTCCACCCCCCCTAGGCCCATGTTTATTCTGTTCCAGGCTACACTCTCAGTTAGTTGGATAAGTTCTTAGGTCAATCTCAGTTATGTCCTCGCCATTGCGAGGCCCAATTGACCATGTTTGTTGTTTTGAGTGAGCTTGGGGGCTAGGGACACCCCATCAGTGAGAACAAGCAGCCTGCTTGTCCTCGGAGAAAGCGAATGCTACATACCTGTAGAAGGTATTCTCCGAGGACAGCAGGCTGATTGTTCTCACATACCCGCCCGCCTCCCCTTTGGAGTTGTGTCTTCCCTTGTCTTTGTCTTGCTACATACGGGACTGACGAACACGAGCCGGTTCGGGCGGGAAGACGGCCGCGCATGCGCGGTGCGCATGGGCGTGCGAGGGCTAGCAAAGGCCTTTGCTAGTGAAGTTTCCGATTGGAGGGGGCTGCCGTGGACGTCACCCATCAGTGAGAACAATCAGCCTGCTGTTCTCGGAGAATATCTTCTACAGGTATGTAGCATTCGCTTTATGTCTGGGCTGTCCCAATAGGGAACCCGTTTCACTTCCACTTCTTCAGGGGAAGCCCAATAAAGCCCAATGGCTGTCTCAGACTCATTGACAAAATTCTCATTACGGGTTCCCTGTTGGGACATTAGATGGTCTACTGTTTGTGTGTCGAGGCTTGCAATAGCAAAATCCCAATAAATATTTGAGAACCCTTCATTCTTGAGGCCAGACAAGAAAATGTCTTCTCTACAGACTATCGATCAAGTGAACAGTCACCCTAATGTAAAAATTTCTATGGGATGACCAGTAGTCTGCTGTAATAGAGACACATATCTGTTCACCAAGAATTGCAACCAGCTTCATCTCTGCTTCAAAGTGACCCAACTCATCACTGTTCTGTATGGCTGGAGACCAGTAACCAGTTCAATAAACACAGGCAACTCCACTGTTCTTATAGGCTGTATTCACTGAACAGCAAAATTTAACATCAGATGGTCTACTGTTTGTTTGTCGAGGCTTGCAATAGCAAAATCCCATTCCCAGTTTTGCTGTTTCATTTGGTTTACTGAGTAATCATCATTTACATCTTGCGTCTGCTTTTACTTTTTACTTTTAACTGTAAGCATCAGATGTAACTGAGTAAAAGTAGTAAACACTGGAAAAATGTTTACTTTAGTAAAAGTAACAATTGTTATCCTGTACTCCTTTACAAGTAAAAGTAACAAACCAACCAACCTGTTTACTAAAGCTTAGCTTCTGTTATCTGCAGCAGGGCCCATTTTATTCCTGTGGGGCATGCTGCAGATAACTCAAGCTAAGCTTTAGTAAACAGCCCCCCAAATTTTTACTTGAGTACAGTAACTAGTTATATTTACTTAGTTACTATATAACACTGTTATCCAAATAATGCCTCTGAAAATTTAGGGATAACCATGGTCAGTGCTATTTATTTAGATAGCAGCACTTGCTGACCAGATAAGTAGTTTTGAATATTGTGCTGCTAATACCTGCAAATCAGAGAAATACTTTTGTGATTAGGAGATGGAGATGGGTAGGAGATTTGGGGAAAAAAGGAAAAGAAACGATGTGAGAGGGGAAGAAAAGGAAACAGTTGGGTTAAATAAAATCCAAAGAAGCTGCATTTCACATCTGTTTGCAGATGTTTTAACAATTATGTGTCACAAAATGAATTTATTTTTCCCTTCTAGGTTGTAGGTGGACCAATTTTCCCCATCTGCCTTCGTGCCTCAGTGACTATGCCAACTCTTACCATTTCCTGTGACAAATTGGACTTCAGCTGTGTGCAGTGTGGTCAGTGCAAGATGAAGAGCCTCCAGCTCCACAATGTGCTGCATGTTGCCTGTGAATGGTCAATCAATCCCCCAGAAACCATCAAAAATGTAAAACCTATGATACGGCTCTTGTGCTTATTTCTTATTCTGGTTTCCTCCCTTGCTATGATGCTCTCCCCTTTTTTTTCATTCACTCATATCTTGTTCCCTATTTTTCCTTTCTTTGAGGTGGGTGGTATGGATGAAAGATAAATCAGCAAAAACTAAAAATCTTATATTAGTTAAATCTTATTATTACTACATGAGGGCTATTCCAGCTTCATTTGGTCTCTTTATATGATTCATTGATGTAAACCAGTAGTTCTCAATCAGTCCTAAGGGCACACCCAGCCAGTCATCAGGATATCTATAATGAATATGCATGAGAGCGATTTGCATACTGAGAGGCAGTGCATGCAAATCTCTTCTCTGTAGCTATCTTGAAAACATTACTTCTCTGAGGACAAGCAGGACATTGTTTCTTACTTATAGATGACATCATCTGATGGAGCCCAGTGTGGACACTGCACAATGTAATATCTCTTTAAGAGGCTTTTGGGAGCATCTCACAGCGCATACGTAAGTGCCTTTCCACCCGATGCATGAGTGTGGGACCAGCAGTCTTTCGTTTTCTTTGGAGCACAGAGGTCACATGTGCGATCTCACGTGTGTCAAATATCACTTTTTGTGGTGCCTTCCCTTGAGGGCTTTTGTGCACCTTTTCACATCTTTTTAAAATTTTCTCTACTTCATAAGTACATAAATACACAAGTATTGCCATACTGGGATAGACCGAAGGTCCATCAAGCCCAGCATCCTGTTTCCAACAGTGGTCAATCCAGGTTACAAGTACCTGGCAAGATACTAACAGTATAATACATTTTATGCTGCTTATCCTAGAAATAAGAAGTAGATTTTCCCCAAGTCCATGGCCTATGGAGTTTCTTTAAGGAAGCTATCCAAGCCTTTTTAAAACCCCGCTAAGCTAACTGCTTTTACTACATTCTCCGGCAATGAATTCCAGAGTTTAATTACAAGTTGAGTAAAGAAATAGTTTCTCTGATTCATTTTAAATTTACTACTTTGTAGCTTCATGGTGTGTCCCCTAGTCCTAGTATTTTTGGAAAGAGTAAACAAGTGATTCGCGTCTACCTGTTCCAATCCATTCATTATTTTATAGACCTCTATCATATCTCAGCCATCTTTTCTCCAAGCTGAAGAGCCCTAACCTCTTTAGCCTTTCCTCATAGTGAAGTTGTCCCATCCCCTTTATCATATTCGTTGCCCTTCTTTTCACCTTTTCTAATTCCACTATATCTTTTTTGAGATGCGGTGACCAGAATTGCACACGGTATTCAAGGTGTGGTCGCACCATGGAGCAATACAAAGGCATTATAATGCCCTAATTTTTGTTTTCCATTCCTTTCCTAATAATCAGTGGCTTAGCGGGGGCGGGGCGGTGGGGGCGGTCTGCCCCGGGTGTCAGCGGGTGGGGGGTGCTCCGCTCCCGCTGCTCCCCTTAAAAAAAATTTGTAACGTGGAGTTGTAGGCAGGCAGCGCCTCGCGTCTGCCCTGCTTGTAAAAGAAGTAAATCCATTCTCCTCGTCGTCGAGCCTTCCTTCACTGAGTCCCGCCCTCCTCTGAGGTAACTTCCTATTTCCGCTAGGGCGGGGCGGAACTCAGTGAAGGAAGGCTTGACGATGAGGAGAATGGATTTACTTCTTCTTTTACAAGCAGGGCAGATGCGAGGCGCTGCCTGCCTGCATCTCCGCGTTACAAATTTTTTTTTAAAGGCAGGGTGGGAGCAGGAGAAGCTGGTAGGCGGGTCGGTTTGGGTGGGGGGGTGTCCAGATGGGAGAAGGGGATGGATGGGGTGCCCAGATGGGAGAAGGGGAGCCCAGAAGGGAGAAGGGGATGGGTGGGGAGCCCAGATGGGAGAAGGGGAGCCCAGATGGGAGAAGGGGTTAGGTGGGGAGCCCAGATGGGAGAAGGGGAGCCCAGAAGGGAGAAGGGGATGGGTGGGGAGCCCATATGGGAGAAGGGGATGGGTGGGGTGCCCAGATGGGAGAAGGGGAGCCCAGATGGGAGAAGGGGATGGGTGGGGAGCCCAGAAGGGAGAAGGGGATGGGTGGGGAGCCCAGATGGTTGAAGGGGTGCCCAGATGGGAGAAAGGGTGCCCAGATGGGAGAAGGGGATGGGTGGGGAGCCCAGATGGGAGAAGGGGTTGGGTGGGGAGCCCAGATAGGAGAAGGGGTGCCTAGAAGGGAGAAGGGGATGGGTGGGGAGCCCAGAAGGGAGAAGGGGTTGGGTGGGGTGCCCAGATGGGAGAAGGGGAGCCCAGATGGGAGAAGGGGATGGGTGGGGTGCCCAGATGGGAGAAGGGGAGCCCAGATGGGAGAAGGGGATAGGGTGGGGAGCCCAGATGGGAGAAGGGGATGGGGTAGGGGCTCTCAGATGGGAGAAGGTGACTGGGATGGGGAGGCAAGGGGATTCTCAAATGGGAGAAGGGGGCTGGAACTGGAGTCTGAGAAGAGGCCATGCCTGGAGCTGCTGGGACAATGGGGCATGCCTGGGTCAGGTGGGAGAATGGGTCTGGGGCTGAAAAGGGGGGCCCTAATGCTTGTGGATGAAGAGGGCTGAAAAGGAGGGTAGGTGGGATAAGGGGGCTTGTAGTGGGACTGGGGGCTGAAAAGGGGCAGGGGCTGAAACCGTGGGGACTGGGGGCTGAAAAGGAGACAGGGAGAAGTGGCTGGGGCTGAAGCTCAGGACTGGTCAGAGAAAAGGACTGGGGTTGAAACTGGGGGCTGAAAAGGGGACAGGGAGAAGTGGCTGGGGGCTGAAGCTCGGGACTAGTGAGAGAAAAGGGCTGGGGTTGAAACTGGGGGGCTGAAAAGGGGACAGGGAGAAGTGGCTGGGGGCTGAAGCTCGGGTGGTGGGATAGTGGGACTGGAACTGGGGGCTGAAAAAAAGGGGCAGAGAGAGGGGACATCCTGGATGGATGGGAGAGGGAGGGCAGACCCTGGATGGATGGGAGGGCAAATGGTGGATTGAAGGGGCAGAGAGAAAGGGCAGACAGTGAATGGAAGGGGGAGAGAGAGAGGGCAGACAGGGGCAGATGGTGGATGGAAGGAGCAGAGATAGAGGGCAGATGTAGATGGAAGGGGCAGGGAGAGAGGGCGGACATTGGATGGAGGGGACAGCAGAGAGGGCAGACACTGGATGGCAGAGAGAGAACAAAGACAGATGCTGGATGGAAGGAAGACAGTGGAAAGCAGAAACCAGAGACAACAAACTGTAAATAAAATATATATTTTTTATTGTTTTTGCTTTAGGATAAAGTAGTATTGTAGCTGTGTTAATAAATGTTTATAATAGAACATGTAAACAAGGTAATCTTTTTATTGGACTAATTTTAATACATTTTGGCTAACTTTTGGAGAACAAAACCCCCTTCCTCAGGTCAGGATAGGATACTGTAAGCACTATACTGTATTGACCTGAGGAAGGGTGTTTTGGCCTCTGAAAGCTAAATGTATTAGTCCAATAAAATGGTATTATTTTATTTTCTATATTTGTTTTATTTCTATTTGTTAATTTATAAAGTGGTGATTGGTTCAAATTTACATCTGCTGTCTTTATATGTTGCACAGTACTATGAGACATTTTCTGTTTCTGTGGTGTTGCATTGTAAGCAGAGTCTGGCACCTTGGGGGTTCAGTTTAATTTTTGCCTAAGTAGAAAGTTTATGATTACTTATTCTGTAGTGGATTAGGGTGTTTCTGTGTTTGTGAAAAAGACATGGCTTTCAGTTGGCATTGACTGTGCAGGATCGACGATCTGTACTATTCTGTCTGGTTTAGTTTTACAATAGGTGAATTGATGTTCTAGTGTTCACTGTAGTGTTTAAGATGCTTTCCTTTTCCTTGTGTGACTCGTAGAAATGACTGCTTATGGTATGGTAGAATTGCTCTATAGGTCCTGAGTGTTTTGTATTCTCGGTATGCCTCGTACTGGATTTGGGGGGGTGTAAAAAATGACCGGCCCCGGGTGTCAATTACCCTAGCTACGCCACTGCTAATAATACCTAACATTCTATTTGCTTTCTTAGCCACCACTGCACACTGAGCAGAAGGTTTCAATGTATCATCATCGATGACGCCTAGATCCCTTTCCTCCTAATGTGGAAGCTTGCATTACATAGCTATAGTTCAGGTTCCTCTTTCCCACATGCATCACTTTGCACTTGCTCACATTAAACGTCATCTGCCATTTGGATGCCCAGCTTCCCAGTCTTGTAATGTCCTTTTGTAATTTTTCACAATCCTCTTCTGATTTAACAGCTTTAAATAACCTTGTGTCATCAGGAAATGTAATTACCTCACTCCTATCTCTAGATCATTTATAAATATGTTAAAAAGCAGCGGTCTCAGCACAGACCCCTGGGGATCCCCACTATCTACCCTTCTCCATTGAGAATACTTATCATTTAAACCTACTCGCTGTTTTCTATCTTTTAACTAGTTTTTAATCCACAATGGAACACTACCTCCGATCCCATGACTCTCCAGTTTCCTCTGGAGTCTTTCATGAGGTACCTTGTCAAATGTCTTTTGAAAATCCAGATACACAATATTGACTGGTTCACCTTTATCCACATGTTTGTTCACCCCTTCAAAGAAATGTAATAGATTGGTGAGGCAAGATTTCCCTTCACTAAATCCTTGTTGGCTTTGTCTCATTAATGCATGCTTTTGAATATGCTCTGTAATTTTGTTCTTTATAAAAGTCGCTACCATTTTGCCCCGCACCGATGTCAGGCTCACCTGTCTATAATTTCCTGGATCTCCTCTGGAACCTAATGAGTTGTATGAGTTTCTGACCCTTTTTTAAAAGCTTTTTGACCCTAAGGCCTACTTACTAACCAAGTCTAATTCTATAAGAATATGCCTAGATTTAGGTGTTAGAAAACAGCCTATTCTTTAAAGAAAAATAGGCACTTACTTTTCTTTATACAATAATAGCGTAAGCCATTTTACACATACACCGACTTTGCAGGCACAGACATTTACATCAGCTCTAGATGCTTCCATGTAAATTGTAAAAGAACATGTATAGATTATAAGATTTTATAATCTATGCATGGAAGTGTGTCTTTGTGCTTACACTTAGCCTTTGCGAACATCCACCTGCAAAGTATGTGCCATCATATCTTACAGAATACTGCATAGCTGAAATATGGTCATTTACACATGTTAATGACTAGAATACCTGCAGTTACGTGTTCTTGTTTCATAAAATTAGGTGGCTTTTTATAGAATTAACCCCTAGAAGGGCAAATATATAAACTATAAAATGGAAAATATCATAATACCTCAGAATTTCTCCATGACGTGACTGCACCTTGAGTATTGTGTACAGTTCTGGTTGTCACATCTCAAAAAAAAAACAGATAGAAAGGATCTGGAAAATATACAGAGAAGGGGAGGCCAAAATGATAAAAGGGATAGAACAACTCCCCTAAGAATAGAGGCTAAATCATGTAGAGTAGAATAGGTAAATGGTTTTTTATTTTTTCATAAGGTACAAAGACTAGGGGACACTCCATGCAGTTACTAACTAGCACATTTTCATGTAATTTTGTTTATTAATCTGTAACTTGTCTATCTTTCCATTACTAAGCAAGGTGCAATAAACATAAATAATCAGATCAATACATTAAACAAATTCATACCCACCACCCTAGTTGCCCGCTATTTAATGTCACCTGAGCATTCCCATTTTATTTTGCTCCCATTTTATTTGTTGTTGGGAATAAGGGCCTCTTTTTCTAAAATATGCTAGCAATTCCCGGCATGGCAATGCTGACAAAGCCCATTCACTTGAATGGGCTTCATTGGCATTGATGCACGAGAATCGCTAGCACAGTTTGGTAAAAGAGGACCTAAGTCCCTTTGAATGAACCTGAATATATTGTCCCTTACATGGAAACATATAAACAGAGAGAACAACAGCAAATAAAGACTATACAGCCCATCCAGTCTGCCCATTCATACCATCTATTTTTTCTTCCTGTCCCTTAGAGACCCTATATGCTTATCCCATGCTTTCTTGAATTCATATATAGGTTTTGTCTACACCATTAGGCCATTCCATGAGTTCACCATCCTTCCATAAAGAAGTACTTCCTTAAGATTACTCCTGAGTCTACCCCCTGTCACCTTCATCCTATGTCCCATCGTTCTAGAGCTTCCTTTCAGTTGAAAGAGATTTGCCTCCTGTGTATTTATGCCATGCAGGTATTTAAATGTCTTGTCTCTATCTCTGCCACCTTTCTTCCAAAGTATACATATTGAGATCTTTAAGTCTGCCCCCATATGCTTTATGATGAAAGACCACAGACTATTAGTAGCTGTCCTTTGGGTCAACTGCATCCTGTTTATATCTTTTTGCAAGTGTGGTCTCCAGAATTGCACACAGTACTCTAAATGGCATCTCTCTAGGGATTTATACAGAGACACTATCATCACCATCACCTCCTTTTTCCTGCTGACAATTCCTTTCTCTGTGCACCGAAGCATCTTTCTGGTTTATGCTGTTGCCTTTTCTATCTGTTTAGTCTTCACTGCATTATCTATTCCTGGGAGAGGAAGGAGAGCCTTTCTTGTTTTCACATTCCCTGACTGTTTCTGTGTTATTGTTCCTTCTGCAAATCATGCCAACCCTCTGAACCTTTTCCTTTTTCTCTGCACCTCTCTCCCTCCCTTTTCCTCCCCACTAATTAACTACTTGCCCATTTGAACAAAACCTCCAACCTCCTTAGGACCTTCACTGCCATGTCTCCTGATTACCTCCCCCACCCCTTCCCCCCCAAAAAAACACTTTTCCCTTGTCCTGTGTTACACAAGTGATCTACAGCTCTTTGAGTCCTGATGGCAAAAAAAACCAAACAAACCCAAACAAACAGAAACTGTTAGTCCCCTTTCATCATATGGTACAGTAGTCAGGTTATCTTCCTAAGCCCTATACTGAAAGAGCACTTGATCAGAACTAAAACAACAGCAAACCCCCATTACTTATGAAAAAGAAACACTGAAGCATTCTCCTAGGCTCTAGAACACCCATACATCCTCTATTAGGAAAATAGATTGAGCTGGCCTGTTAATAGATCTCTGTTTATAAATTATACATTAATACATTCCTTCCCAAACCTGTCCTGAGGATCCCACAGTCAGTTGCATTTTCAGGATATCTACAATGACTATGAATGAAATGAATTTGAATACATTTGAAATCCAGTATATGCAAATTCATTTCATGCATATTCATTGTGGATATCCTAAAAATCTGACTGGCTCTTCGCTACCCAGGATAGACTTGAGAAGTTCTGCATTATTTTACCTTGGATCCATATGCAGAACACATAAAGAACCTCATGAAACACTGAATTTGGTGGGTGTTGTTCCTTACACATGCACAGCCTATGTTACTTTTCTCCAGCCTTCTATAACTGGCAGTGCCGTGCAGCTATGGCAGGTTCTCCAGCAGAATGCAGTACTTTAGTCCTGAAGGCAATCCGTGAATGCAGAGTCTCTTGTAAAATACATATAGGTGCCCTTTTACTAAGGCACAGTAGGCCTACCATAAACTGAAAGAGCACTACCGCAGGACACGTTGAAGCGTCTTGCGGTAGTGTTCTGCATAGCATGTGCTAGTCCCATGTTGGAAAATATTTTTTATTTTCTAGAACGGAAGTCGTGTCTGGGGGCGGAGAGTAGGCATGCCTGTGCTAATCGGGTAGCGCAGACACATTACCACGCACTACCCGATTAGTGCAGGAGTAGTGTGGGAGCCCTTACTTGCTCCTAAATAATGGAAAAATTAGCATGTGGCCATTATAATAAAAAAAACCTAACGGCCATTTTACTGCCTTGCTAAAAGCGGCTGCAGAGTGTGGGAAACCCATTTGCTGACAGCAGCACTGGCTACTTTTTAGAGTGGTTTAGTAAATGGACTCCATAATTTGCAAGTACATACATTAGGAACAGCCATTTTATAAAGGAGTGCATTTTTTTTTAAAGGAGTGGCATCACTTGGGCTTTCAGTGTATACATTCCAAATTTGCAACCTATGCATGTATTTTATGAAACTGGAAATCCAGAAGAGCCAACTAAGGAGCTAAGTTTAAAAAGATTAATTTTTGGATGTTTAAAGTGGCTTTATTTATGTTTATTGAGAGTTTGATGGATCGCAAAATTTTGGTGTGGTAAATCGTACAGTCAGCCCTATAGCCAGCCAAAAGAGAGCACAATTGGCCTTTCAATCAGTTGTACAATTGGCCTTTCATTCAGTTGTACAAACCCCAGGTCCAAATAAGCAGCCAGCTGACACTGAAGCTTACTTCCACTTTGGTGTAAATGCCATCTAGATTTCTTAAAGTATACATTTATTGCCATTGCAGAAATGGAAAAATACACACATACTTTTTGGTCCCAGTTAAACCATGCCCACAACATGCCCCCTTCTAAACTGTGCGCTGCAGAACTACACACTATTTATATATGTAAATGTGCAAGTATTCTAAAATAACCTCCTAAATATCTGTATCTCTGAACACAGGTGGCCAGTCTCAATCTACTGCATCACAGAAGTCGTAAACGGCGCCAAAATATGAAGCCTAAGACCCAAGTCTTTGAGATGATGCCTTATGCTGGAGTACTTTTGCCAGGGCAGAGAATCAACGTGCAAGTGAAATTTATGCCCTTGGAAGAGGTAAGACTGGACAAATCTTTGTACTGGTTAATTTAGCTGTTTCATTATACTGGACTATAGGGGTACTTAACTCTGGTCCTTAAAAAGGTAATATAACAGGCCACCTAAGGGTCAAGGCTAAGTAGAAATCTGTTTTTAGCCTATTTTATAATATAAATCATTTTTTATTAAAATGTAAACAAAAGATATTAGTAAAGAAACCAGAAAAGTGTACATATGCAGATTTCATACAAAGTGAAATTCCACTAAACTCCCACCCCCACCTTCCAATAAAAATCAGAAGCAAAGGGAAAATAGCCAGGCTTTAACAGACTGATTAAAAAACCCCAAAAGAGACTTAGCTGACCCCTTGTAGTCCATCCTATCCCTAGTCTATTTTATAAAAACACAAAGGTGCCTATCCTGCTTATTTTCGAAGGAGGGCGGCCATCTTCCGAAACAAATCGGGAGATGGCCGGCCTTCTCCTAAGGCCAGCCAAATCGATATAATCGAAAGCCAATTTTGGCCGGCTTCAACTGCTTTCCGTCGCAGGGCCGGCCAAAGATCAAGGGGGCGTGTCGGCAGTGTACTGAAGGTGGGACGGGGGCGTGGTTAAGAGATGGCCGGCCTCGGCCGATAATGGAAAAAAGAAGGCCGGCTCTGACGAGCATTTGGCCGACTTTACTTGGTCCTTTTTTCTTCACGACCAAGCCTTGAAAAGGTGCCTGAACTGACCAGATGACCACCGGAGGGAATCGGAGATGACCTCCCCTTACTCCCCCAGTGGTCACCAACTCCCTCCCACCCCCCAAAAAAATTTTTTAACATTTTTTTGCCAGCCTCTATGCCAGCCTCAAATGTCATACCCAGCTCCATCACAGAACTACGCAGGTCTCTGGAGTAGTTTTAGTGGGTACTGCAGTGCACTTCAGGCAAGCAGACCCAGGCCCCCCCCCCCCCCCCCCCACACACCTGTTACACTTGTGGTAGTAAATGGGAGCCCTCCAAAACCCACCCGAAATCCACTGTACCCACATCTAGGTGCCCCCCGTTACCCTTTAAGGGCTATGGTAGTGTTATACAGTTGTGGGTAGTAGGTTTTGGGGGGGGGGGGTTGGGGGTCTCAGCACACAAGGTAAGGGAGCTATGCAGCTGGGATGAATTTGTGAAGTCCACTGCAGTGCGTGCCCAGTTGGTGTCCTGGCATGTGAGGGGGACCAGTGCACTACAAATGTTGGCTCCTCCCACGACCAAATGGCTTGGATTTGGCCGGTTTTGAGATGGCCGCCATTAGTTTCCATTATCGGCGAAAACCAGTGGCGGCCATCTCTAAGTGTTGCGATCTCTAACGGCAGGCCAAATGTTGAGATTTGGCCAGCCCCGACCGTATTATCGAAATGAAAGATAGCCAGCCATCTTGTTTCGATAATACGGTTAGGTATGCGGCTTTAAGGGGCTGTCATTACAGATGGCTGCCCTTATAGATGGCCGCCCCCGTTCGATTATACCCCTCTATATGTCTTTATAAAACACTAAGGGGTCCTTTTACTAAGGTGCACTGAAAAATGACCTGCGGTAGTGTAGATGTGTGTTTTGGGCGCGTGTAGAATTATTTTTTAGCACACCTACAGGAAATGCCTTTTTTTTTTTTTTGCCAAAAATGGACATGCAGCAAGATGAAAAATTGCTGCATGCCCATTTTGGGTCTGAGACCTTACCACAAGCCATTGACCTAGCAGTAAGGTCTCATGTGGTAACTGGGCAGTAATGGTCTACATGCATCAAATGCCATGCGCCAGAAAATAAAAAAATATTTTTCAGATGCTCATAGCAGATGCGCGCCAAAATTGAAATTACCGCAAGGGCCACATGGTAACCGGGTGGTAACTCCAATTTGGCGTGCGTTCGGCACATGTAGGCGCCTACGTGTCTTAGTAAAAGGGCCCCTAAGGGTGAAGAAACTGGATTATGAATACAAGTCTGTTTACAGGTGTACCATTTGAATGGGAATATTTTCATCCCAGGCATCTTAACTATCTTATACATGCCCACCCACCTAAGCTGCCCAAGCCTTTTCTTAGGAGTCTGCTATTACTCCCCCTTTGGTTTCTGTGGAGGGAGTTACTCCGTTTTTGGGATCAAGATCCTCATAGTAGTGTTTTCCTACCTTTGGTAGGAAAAGCAGAGTTTATGTCAAGAATGGAAAATGTGGCGTTTAGTTGGTGGAAAGCTCGGGGTATTCTTTTGGTTGAACATCTGATATGGGGGTATGGTTTCTTTTTTACTTTTTCAGAATTACAACAAAGATGGTCCTTTGGCCCAGCAGATCAATATGCCTATATATAACTGTCACATTATCCTCAATTCTTTTTGTCCGGACAAGGTGACAGCGTTTTTTTCGGCTCTTCTCGTTTTTTGGCCCAGGAACAAGAGTCTGACGAATTTTTTCTTTACTTTTTCTATTTCTTTTAAATTTTTTTATTCCCATAGTTTCCTTTAGTGTTTTTTGGCCTATTATTAAGTTTACTTTCTTTTCGACACGGCCAGCCTTTAGGCTGCGCGGTAGGGTTTACCCCTTTTTGTGTCCTTCACTTTTTTGGCACAGTTGCATCGTTTGATTTCGCCAAAGCCGTTCTTCCTTCCATGTCATCGAGGACACCCAGCGGCTTCAGACGTTGTACTCGGTGCAACCAGACCATCTCAGGTACCGATACCCATGTCTAGTGTATCCAATGCCTTTGGCCCGACCATACCCCAGCCGCTTGTAGTCTGTGTCTTCATATGAAGAAACGGACTCAAGCGTCTCAATAAGCCCAGCGAGAAAAGCTTTTTGGGGCTCGGTCCGGTCCCTCGATGTCGACAACGACATCGGTACCAAGGTTGGCGGCATCGGAGTTGACATCAAGAGGAGCATCGACGTCGGAAGGAGAGGTAATGGCTGCCCCGAGACCACCACATGCTGGGAGCAGTGAGGCATCGAGTGGGTCTCCACCTGCCTCGAGGCCTCCTGTTATGCAGGCCCCCCAGGATCGACCTTCGTCGGACCTGGCCCCGAGGAGATGTGAGGATTCCACGTCCTCATCGGTACCGAGGAGTCTCGATGATGGGCATCGAACGAAGGCTAAGAAACACCATCATCGTTCTTCTTTGACACACGGTGCCGGGAGCTCCGGGGCGTCAAGAGAGTCGGCACCCGAGAAGTGTCAGCGTCAAGAGGACCGCTCCCCCTCTATACAGGAGGTGCTGATGCGTCGATCTCGTGGCAGCCTGATACCTCCTCCCGAGCCTCAACAGATTCTGAAACCGGCTGCTCCACCGACCCCGCAGCCTTTTCCAATGGCGGCTCTTGATGAACGCATCTGGGCCCTGCTTCCAGAGCTTCTGGAGAGATGGCTGTGCCAGTCTGCTTCGGTGTTGGGGGTGCTTGTGCCTTCCATGCCGCCGGCGGCAGCGGCGTCTGGCCCTTCTCCTGCGACGAGGTCCCCAGAACGTCGGCTGCCACCCGGGTTGACTCCCCTTCGACGTCGGTGAAGGAAGCTTCACCGCAGTCTAGGCGGGCGTTGACTTCTAGACATCGCCATCGAGGACATCATTCCTCGATGTCGAGGCAGGCTGAGTCTTGGAGTGCCCTGAGGGAGGTCTTATCCGATACTGAAGAGAAGCGTTTGTGGGAGTCAGAGGAAGACCCCAGGTATTTTTCTTCTGACGAGTCCTTTGGGGATTCCCTCTGAACCTTCCCCTCCACCAGAAAGGAGACTATCTCCACCGGAGAGTCTGTCCTTTACATCTTTTGTCCGGGAAATGGCTACGGCTATTCCTTTCCCTATGGAGGTTGAGGATGAACCCAGGGCTGAGATGCTTAAGGTCCTGGATTATCCTTCTCCACCTAGAGAGGCTGTGACGGCTCCTCTACATAAGGTACTGAAGGAAGTCCTTATGCAGAACTGGTCGTTCCCTCTGTCTGGCTCCGTGATCCCGAAGTAAATTGAATCCCAGTATCGGATCCACGGTGAACCTGGATTGATGAGGTCTCAGTTACTCCACAATTCCATGGTGGTGGACTCCGCCCTCAAGAGAGCCAAGAGTACTAGGGACTATGCCTCAGCACCCACAGGCAGAGAAGCTAGGACTCTTGATTCTTTTGGAAGGAAAACGTATCAGACCGCTATGCTCGCCCACAAAATTCAGTCTTACCAACTCTTCACGCGGAACTCAGTGAGGCAACTGTCCAGCTTGGTTGATGCACTCCCTCTGGAGCAGGCCGAGCCTTTTCACCAGTGGTCAGGCAGCAGAAGGCGTGTCGTAAATTCCTGGCCAGGGGTACATTGACACTTTTGATGTAGCATCCAGGATCGCTGTCCAAGGTATAGTGATGCGCAGACTCTCATGGCTGTGTGTCTGTGACCTGGATGATTCGGTCCAGCAGCGGATGTCGGATGGTCCTTGCCGGGGGGGTAACCTTTTTGGTGAGAAAGTAGGGGATCTAGTTGACCAGATCAAGAAGCACAATGATGCTATGGATTCTCTCTCCCGCCGGGCGTCTTCTGCTACTACCTCCTCATCTAGGATGTTTTTTGGAGGCAAGAGGAATGCTCCCTATTCCTATGCTAGGTGTAGGTACACTCCTGCTTTTCGGCAGCCTGCCCAGGCTCAGTCCCAGCTCACTCATTCTCGTCAACAGTGTGCGCCTAAGACCACTGCGTCTCCCCAGCAAAAGCAAGGGATGGGCTTTTGACTGGATCCAGTCCAGCATAGCCTCAGTAAACGTGTCCGTACCGGACGACTTACCGTTTGTGGGGAGGTTAATGTTTTTTTCACCAAAGGTCCTCTTTCTTTTCCTATGCAGACCCTGCTTGAATACACTTGTCAGAGTCTGGTCTCAAGACGAACTCCGTAAGAGTTCACCTTAGTGCGATTAGTGCTTATCATCGCCGTGTAGAGGGTAAACCCAGTGGCGTTTCTAGGGGCACTGACACCTGGGGCGGATCGCCGATGCGCCTCGCCCCCCCCGGGTGCAGCGCCCCCCCCCCTGAACAGCGCGACCCCCCCCCCACAACGAAATAACCCCCTGGGTGCAGCGCGACCCTCCCAGCGAAAGAACCCCCCCGGGTGCACGCCGCCTGGGGGGGGGGTGCCGCGCGCCTGGGGGGGGTGCCGCGCGCCTGTCGGCTCTTTGTTTCCATGCTCCCTCTGCCCCGGAACAGGAAGTAACCTGTTCCGGGGCAGAGGGAGCATGAAAACGAAGAGCCGACAGGCGCGCGGCACCCCCCCCCCCCCAGCGGCATGCACCCGGGGCGGACCGCCCCCACCGCCCCCCCTTGGTATGCCACTGGGTAAGCCTATCTCTGGACAGCCTTTAGTTGTTCGCTTCATGAAAGGTTTGCTTTTGTCAAAGCCCCTGTCAAACCTCCACCAGTGTCATGGGATCTCAACGTCGTTCTCACCCAGCTGATGAAAGCTCCTTTTGACCCACTGAAATCCTGCCATCTGAAGTACTTTGACCTGGAAGGTCGTTTTCTTGGTGTCTGTTAACTTCAGCTTGTAGGGTCAGTGAGCTTCAGGCCTTGTTAGTGCATGCACTTTATATCAAGTTTCATCACAACAGAGTAGTCCTCCTTATGCACCCTAAGTTCCTGCCAAAGGTGGTGTCGGAGTTCCATCTGAACTAGTCAATTGTCTTGCCAACATTTTTCCCCGTCCTCAAACCTGCCCTGGCGAAAGCAGTTTGCATACCTTGGACTGCAAGAGAGCATTGGCATTTTACGTGGATTGGACAAAGCACTTCAGACAGTCCGCCCGGTTGTTTGTTTCTTTCGACGCCAACAGGAGGGGAGTCACCATCGGAAAATGCCCAATCTGTAATTGGCTAGCAGATTGCATTTCCTTCACTTACGCCCAAGCTGGGCTGACCTTGGAGGGCCATGTCACGGCTCACAATGTTAGAGCCATGGCTGCGTCAGTGGCTCACTTAAAGTGAGCCTCCATTGAGGAGATTTGCAAGGCTGCAACAAGGTCATCAGTCCACACATTCACATCTCACTACTACCTTCAGCAGGATACCCGACACGACAGTCGGTTAGGGCAGTCAGTGCTACAGAATCTGTTCGGGATTCCAACTCCACCCCCCTAGACCAATTTTTGTTCTGTTCCAGGCTGCACTCTCAGTTAGTTCTTTATATTTTCAGGTCAATCTATGTCATGTCCTCGCCATTGCGAGGCCCAATTGACCAATGTTCATTGTTTTGAGTGAGCCTGGATGCTAGGGATACCCCACTTGTGAGAACAAGCAGCCTGCTTGTCCTCAGAGAAAGCAAAGATACTTACCTTTAGCTGGTATTCTCCGAGGACAGCAGGCTGATTGTTCTCACAATCTCACCCACCTCCCCTTTAACTGAGGAGGCACGCTCACGACGGGCAGGAAGTCGTCCGCGAATGCGAGGTGCGCGCTGCTCGCACGCCAGAAGACTTGGGCAAAGTTTTATATTTTTGGTGGAAAACTTTTGCCGCTTCCTGGGCCGACGCGGACGTCGACCCACTTGTGAGAACAATTAGCCTGCTGTCCTCAGAGAATACCAGCTACAGGTTAGTATCTTCGCTATACTTGATCCTTGTCTCTCTATGGCAGGTCTGGGACATAGACCGTAGAAGTCTGCCCAGCCCTATCCTTAGGTTTCAACTGCTGAAGTTGCCGTCAAAGCCTACTCCAGCCTGTCCAAATCTGTCTTGTCATTTGCAGGACACAGACCGTAAAAGTCTGCCAGGCATTGTCCTCATGTTCCAAATTGCTGCAGTTTATGTTGAAGCCCTCTCCAGCCCTTCCTAAACCAGATTGTCATATACGGGACCCAGATCGTACAAGCTTGCCCAGCACCGGCCTTAGTTCTTCACAGCTAGAGTCGCCATCTAAGCACCACTCAACATTGGAAACACACATACAATCATTTAAGTTTTGGGTTTTTTTTTTTATACCATTTATTTTCTAATTAGAGATCCTCTGTGCTCATCCCACGCCTTTTTGAATTCCATCACTGTTTTTTTCTCCACCACTTCCCTCAGGAGGGCAATCCAGGCATCAACCACCCTCTCTGTGAAAAAGAATTTCCTGACATTATTCCTAAGTCTACCATCCTGCTACCTCAATTTATGTCCTCTAGTTTTACTGTTTTTCCTTCTCTGGAAATTATTTGTTTCTATATTAATGCCTTTAAAATATTTAAATGTCTGTATCATATCTCCCAGGCCCTCCTAGGGTATACATATTCAGGTCTTCCAGACCCTTCTCATACAGTTTTTGGCGCAAGCCCCATACCATTTTTGCCGCCATCCTTTGGACCGTTACAAGTCTTTTTACAATACTCTAGTGGGACCTCACCAATGACTTGTACAGGGGCATCAACACCTCATTTCTTTTGCTGATTATGCCTCTCTGTATACAGCCTATCATCCTTCTAGCTATGGTCATCGTCTTGTCACACTGTTTTGTCACCTTCAGATCCTCAGATACTATCACTCCAAGGTCCCTCTCCCTATCTGTGAATATCAGCCTCTATGTGCTTGGATTCCTACTCCCTAAGTGCATCATTCTACAGTTCTTTGCATTGAATTTTAATTGCCAAATATTAGACCATTCGTCTAACTTTTGCAGATCTTCTTTCATGTTTTCCACTCCCTCTGTGGTGTCCACTCTGTTACAAATCTTGGTATCTTCTGCAAAAAGGCAAACCTTATCTTCTAACCCTTTGACAATGTGGCTCACAAAAAAATATTGAATAGAATTGGCTTGATCACCGATCCTTGAGGCTCTCCACTACTTTCCTTTCCTTCCTCCGAGTGAATTCCATTAACTACCACTCTCCAGTGTCTTATTGTATTGTTTTCTTCCCTCCTTCAAGCTAGTTACAGGAAGACTACCAAGTGGTCTTTTTAAGTTTGCTTGAAGGTTAAGAATCTACTTTGTTTCCCTACCACAGCATTGCTGTATAGAGGTATGGTTTCCGGGGTTACATGGTTTCACTTTATTTACTGTATGGAAGGAGAGATGCTAGAGCACCATGTCTTCCATTCCACAGAGATTACTGTGTGGATCAAGAGTTTTTCTTTACCTTCTCATGTCTGCAGGAAAGTGTTCCTCTTTATTCTTAGGGAAGCTTGCGCTCCAAAGGGCACAGTGGTACTTCCTGTTACTTATCTGCCTTTCAGCCTGAATTTCACAGTTCTAGATACCTGTTAATAGACAAACTTTTTCCAATCTATTTGGCTTGAAATTCTTCCTAGGTGAGAGACCCCTCAGAAAAGAAATCAGATATTGTAGAGCCTGCTTATTCAGGCTGTTCAGGTTAATTTTTAGTTCTAAGCAAACTCTCAACTCTGCACGCATAACTTTGCTATATTCCTTTAGTCTGAATTTGTTTTAAAAAAAGGGGGGGGGGGCGGACTTTACACTTGGATGCCCGAATATGTATACTTGCTATAGAGATGGTTTCTCTAACGAAGAAAGTCTTCAGTCCTAGTAGATAGTGCTGTGGCTTACTGAATTCTCTTTCTGCTGACCCTGATGTTCTATGGTGGATGTTTGCTAACCCAGCAAGACCCGGGCACTTTTCCTTTCTGACAAGTCCGTATATTTACAGAAGCAGACTGCCACTATAATTCTTCAGACATTGGCTTTTGGTCTGCAGGTACATTTTTATTTTGAGTAATCGGGCATACCAGTCAGCCTGTGGCCAATTCAGCCTTCCTAATTTGGAGCATTAGTCTTTGATCATAACAGTCTGTTGCAGTATATCCTTGCAGATCAGCAGTCTCTTTGAGAACTGAATGTTTTCTATGAGCAACAGGAATACATTATAGATATAATCATGTTGTATTTTTCTCCCTTGAGCATGTTTTTCCTACCTATCTCAAGATCCCCTTATATTCCACATTGGTATGCATTCTCAATGATACTCCCTTTTCGAGAAGGGAACCGTGTCAGATTTTCCAAGCAGCTATTGAGAAGCAGCTATGGGTGCTTACGTAGTTTATAATTTCTGTTTCTTTCATATACTTTCCTATGCTTTTTTTTTTTTTTTGCTTCAGCTTCTGTATATAAATTATGGCCTTTAGTAACTGAGAGGTTTGTATGTTACTACCCAGGTATCTTATTCAGCAATGTAGTCTATTGTCTCCACAATCCTCTGAAGCTGACAACACCACTTATATGAGCCTTCTAAAGTTTCTTCATCACTTTCACAACAAGTTACCTAGTTCCAGGCAGGAGATTTCAAACCAGTATAGGATTTCTGAAAACACTATACTGGTGCAATATGAGATGCAAAGCTCTGATTGCAACGTGTAAAATCAGTGACTATAAATATCACACTATTTAGAATGTAAATTCAAAACCAGGACTGGCTAAGATATTTCCTTCTTGGAACTAGATAATTTGGCAACTCTGGTATGGTCTCTAACCTGGGTACTTCACTAGAAGATTGCATTGTTTGAGATTTTATGTTAGAAATACTATAAATATATCATGCTTTTATTTTTTTTTTTTTGTAGAAATACTACAGTCAGCGTTTGGTACTGCATATTTCTCAGAGCAGTCAACGGCTGACACTGCTGGTACAGGGACAGGGTCTAGAACCACAACTTGATTTCTCCCCAACCATGCTAGAATTGGGACCTGTCCTGCCTTTCAGCCCTGGGGATGAAATGGAATTGCTGGTGAAGAACCCCTGCAGCTTCCCAATAGAATTCTACTCACTGGAGCATGATAAACAGTATCTGGAGGAAGAGAAGGTGGGAAATAGTCAATATATTTCTTGATTTGTTTCTTAAAGCAAATTTAGAACCTGATGGTTGTGATATATCTGCACTGCAGCAAATGTGAACTGTGAAATGTGCATGGCTCTGCTTTCATTGTGCTGAAAGCACTTGCAAATATTTTTTTAAATTATTATTATGTTTCTTTTTAAATTATAATGTTTATGCTTTTTAACTGAATATATGTTGTGCAGGCCCATTTGCTTAAAAACCTGATACCAAAGCAGAGCAAGATGTGGTTAAGAGAAAGGAAACAAGGAAGTGGCCTTCTTTGCAATAAAGAATCCCATGGCCAGATCCAATCCCACTCCCTCCGTAGAGCTATTATTTATATTATTCAAGAGAATTATTCAAACAATTCTTCTCTGCTGAAATTCAATGTGCATCATTAAAACCAAACTTTACATGAAGGCCAATGCTGAACATAGTGGGGCAAAAATGAAGGGGTGGTCCTGGGTTGTGCCACGCAGTGGCGTAGCCAGACCTGACATTTTGGGTGGGCCCAGAGCTAATATGGGTGGGGCACTATGTATATAAGTATGAGTAGTGTTTCTTAGAGTACTACAAAATAATGCCTTAGAATGCATTTGATCATGAATTTCTAAGTAGTCTGCCCAACAGCTGCCCTGCACCAACATAAATCACATACATACTTAATAGAAAAAAAACAATATTTTTATATAGTTACATTATCCCGTATCTTAAACTTGACCAGACACAAGTCTACTATAATGGCAAACACCTCAACATATGACAAGATATCCACTATCCATCCTGTAGCTAGGCAATAGCCCTACTCTACCCCCACCCCTCCCTGTAGCCCAACATCAGCCCTGTCCTAAGCCCTACCCATCCCCCGTTTTGCATCTCCCCCGCCCTTCCTAATCTCATCCCACCCCACCTTAAAGCACACTAGCATTAAATCTAAAACATTTCGTATTTTAATGTCCTGCGCATGGCAGAGCCCACCTCCACCCAGAAACCCACCTACATTAATATAAAACTTTTTTTAAATCCTGGGCTCTGCAGTACCCAGGCCCAGGTTAAAATAATTTTTTTTAACGTTTTTGTATTTAATGTTGGTGGGTTTCTAGGTGGGGATAGGCTCTGCAGTGCCCAGGTTAAAATTAAAAAAAGAGACCATCCACACCAACATGAAATCTACAACCTTTTTTTAAATTTTATTTTAACCTGGGCAATGAGCCTATCCCCACCCTGAAACCCACCAGCAGTCCAGCATTACACATAATAAAAATTAAAACATTTGTTTTTACCTGGGCTTAAATGTTGGTTTCTCAAACGACTGTAGTTATGCACGTGGAGCAGAGCACAGCAGACTGGGCTGGATCCTGTACCTGGCCCTGTTTGTGGCAGCGGGGGAGGGCAAAAGTAAAAAACGGATACAGCAGGATCCTTGGGATCTTCCCAGGCTTTTACACCGTCCCGCGGGGGGAATGCTGAGGCCCGTCTGAGGCTGAATCTGAGGAGGGCGTACAGACGGAGCCCAGCTGCCGGAAGCGCTCCAGGGCCTGCTCAGCCACCTCAGGTTGCTCCAGCACCGTGTGCACCAGCGCCGCCACCGCATACACGCCAGCCCCGCCCAGCAGGAAGGCGGTGCGCGGGTCTCGGGCTCGATGTCGGCCGCCCGCAGCGGGGCTTCCAGGAGACGGCGCGCAGGTAGCGCGAGCGGCGGGGTGCGAAGAGCAGGTGCAGGCTGAGGAGGAGGTAGAGCATGTAGGCCACGCCGGCCAGACCCCCGTACAGCCCCCGCCTCCAATTCGACAAGGACAACCAAATGGGCGGGCCTGAGCTGAGAATGGGTGGGCCTGGGCCCACCCAGGCCCACCCGTAGCTACGCCCCTGGTGTCACGCCCTCTGATGTTCTGTCCCTTGTCATGCTGTAGTCCTAGGCAATAGCTCTGCCCTCCCTTTGCCTGCCCCCCAAAACTGGCTATGCTGTATATAGGGAGGCAATTTTCAAATATTTTTCCATCATTAAACAACTGTAATGTGTCTGGGATTTCTCAGATATTACTAGAACTAGAGCAACTCTAGAGCATTGGAAGGTTTTTCTGCCTTTGCACAAGGAGATGTGCTCTTTGCTGCTTCTTTTCTTTTCTTGTAAATATGTAGTGCCCTGTTTACTAAGTCGTGATATAGGCGCACTAGCGTTTTTAGCTCTGCTAAAAATTAGTGCGTGCTAACGCTACAGACACATAAGTACATAAGTAATGCCATACTGGGAAAAGACCAAAGGTCCATCGAGCCCAGCATCCTGTCCCCGACAGCGGTCAATCCAGGTCAAGGGTACCTGGCAAGCTACCCAAATGTACAAACATTTTATACAAGTTATTCCTGAAATTGTGGATTTTTCCCAAGTCCATTTAGTAGCGGTCTATGGACTTGTCCTTTAGGAAACTGTCCAACCCCTTTTTAAACTCTGCCAAGCTAACCGCCTTCACTACGTTCTCCGGCAACGAATTCCTTTGGGTGTCTCTAGCATTAGCTCACACTAATTTTTAGCGCACACTAAAAACGCTAGCACACCTAAGTAAACAGGGCCCTTAGTGAATTTTGCAAATAATAATTACATTTTCTTTGCCCCTGAGCAACTAAGGGATTTCTTCATAGTAAAAAGATTCCAAAATCTGGGCATGTGAAGATAGTTAGGGTCAGGGTAGATAGATAAGGAATATTCTGGTGAGATTCATGTTAAGCCTTGTTCAGTTATTGTGTGGACTTCTTTGAATTATCATCCTTTGTTTTTTCTTATTTTTTCTGTTCTCTACCTGCTAGCTACTGGAAATGTGATTCTCAGCCCTGCCCCCCCCTCCAGTCACCCATGTCCAGCAACCCTCCTCTGGACATGGATCAGCTGTGAGGCATGTTTTTTTTTTCCCTCCCGGGTTCTGAAGTTGACATCATAATGGCTGTGGTGATGTCAGCCTGATATACACAGCCTACCAGACCACCTCAGAATGCGGCACCGTCCCAGGCACAGAACGTTGGAGGTGAGAATTCTATATAATAATTCTCACCTCCAACGTTCTAATGTGCCTGGTACCGTGGCTCCCTCGGAGGTGGTCTGCTAGGCAGTTTAGAATGCACTGACGTCAGTGATGTCACTGACAGCTGATTCTAAGGCAAGGGGAGGAGTAGGGAAACACGTGGAGCCTGGGAAACAGCTGTCAGTGCCCCCCTCCTCGGCGCAACACCCAAGCCCCTGCCCTGCAAAACCGCGAGCCAGGCAGGGGGAGGAGTAGGGAAACACTGCCTACCAATCAGCTCTCAGTGCCCCCCCCCCTCGGCGCAACACCCAAGCCCCTCTGCTCCGGCGCAGCACCCAAGCCCCTACCCCTACCCCCCTCGACGCATCACCCAAGACCCTCCCCCAGCGCATCACCAAAGCCCCTACCCCCCCTCTCGGGCACATCAACTCCCTCGCCACCCGCAGCCACCAATACTAACGCTTTACGGCCGCTGCTGCTTCTCCTATGGAGCAGCAGCAACCAGTACAAAAAGAAAAAAGCCAAAAAAAGATTTTTAACCTGAAACGCGTAGACAGACATCTGGCTTTGGCTGTCATCACTGCAGCCGCTCCTGCTCTCCCCTCCACATCACTGCCCCTGCAGGAAGACCCCAGAGGAGCGCAGCGACGTCAGAGGGGAGAGGAGGAGCGGCTGCAGAGATGACAGCCAATGCCAGATGGCTGTCTACGGAGCCGTGTTTCAGGTTTAAAATCATTTTTTGGCTTTTTTCTTTTTGTACCGGCCGCTGCTGCTCAACAGGAGACGCAGCAGCGGCCGGACAGCGTTAGTATTGGCGGCTGCGGGTGGCAAGGGGGTTGATGTGCCCGAGGAGAGGGGGTAGGAGCTTGGGTGATGCGCTGGGGGGGTAGGGGTTGGGGTGATGCGCCAAGGGGGGAGGGGAGGGTCACTGGACATGGGTGGCTGGAGGGGGGCAGGGGGAGGGGAGGGTCGCTGGACATGGGTGGCTGCGGGGGGGGGGGCAGGAAAGAGGGAGGTGGGGAGGGGGTCCTGAGACCAGATGGGTGGCTGCAGGGGAGAGCAGGGGAGACAAGGGATGCTGCAGGGGGGGCAGGGGGAGAGGAGGGTCACTGGACATGGATGGCTGCGGGGGGGGGGGCAGGAAAGAGGGAGGTGGGGAGGGGGTCCTGAGACCAGATGGGTGGCTGCAGGGGAGGGCAGGGGAGACAGAAGGGACACTGCAGGGGGAGAGGAGGGTCACTGGACATGGGTGGCTGCAGGGGGGGCAGGGGAGAGAGGTGGGTCGCTGGACATGGGTGCCTACAGGGGGGGCGAGGGGAAAGGAGAGGAGGGTCGTTGGACATGGGTGGCTGCAGGGGGGCAAGGGAGAGGAAGGTTGCTGGACATGAGTAGCTGCAGGGGGAGAGGAGGGTTGCTGGACATGGGTGGCTGCAGGGGGGGCAGGGGGAGAGCAGAGTCGCTGGACATGAGTGGCTGCAGGGGGAGCAGGGGAGAGAGGAGGTCCGCTGCACATGTGCGGCTGCAGGGGCAGAGGAGGGTTGGTGGGGAGGGGGTCCTGAGACCAGATGGGTGGCTGCAGGGGGGGCAGGGGAGACAGGAAAGACGCTGCAGGGGGGGATTACCTTGCTAGCGCCCGTTTCATTGCCTATCGAAACGGGCCTTTTATACTAGTTATTATATAGGATGGCATTTGTATGCTACATTATCCCAAACAGAGTTCAGGTTCAATGTGGCTTGCAATCCAGACAATTTAGTACATACATATTATAGTTATAAATCTTCTGATAAAGGAAAAATGTTGAGTAAATCTTCTATGTACAGCCATATGAAACTTAACAAAAATTAGTTTATTTTAGTTTTGGACAATCACCATTAATATTGCGGTTACAAGATCTTGTATGAATTGTTTCCAGTCAATATTCAGCCAGCAATTGACTTTCTTCTTATCTAACACTGTGGCTGTGGGCCAAACTGATGGTATAGCTGCCTGCTACATCCATGAAAATTTCCATAACACATGAAACTGAATCAATTAACAACATCTCAAACACTGTGGCTTTGGGCCGAATTGATGGTACAGCTGTCTGGAACATCCATGAAAATGTCCTTAACATTTGAAGTAGAACCAGTTAATAAGCTTTCAGTCAACAAGGGCTTGGGCAAGTGGTGTGGTGGGAAATTTTTAACAGCAGGCTCTCTCTCCAGGTGTAGCCGGTCCTGCAATATGGGAGGAGGGGGAAGCGCATTCCTTCCCCCCCCCCCCATGTGGGCCACGCTAAGCATACCTCTGCTGGCAGGGATGCTGAGCCCCACCAGCCAAATAAATGGACTGTTGCCGCTCCCCGCTGCTTGTTTCTGACTCTGAGCAGCATGCCGGGACTTCTCATGAATATTTGGTTCAGCCCTAGTGGGTACTGCTGCTTTGGGCAATCTTCAAATTATTTTCCATTCGAAAACTATTTTAAGGACTACAGCTATCAAGGACCCACTGGTTTTGCACTAGTGCAGATGGCTGGCAAAATGTCCTCCAAAAGTACAATTAAGTATCATAAATACTGCACTTCAACAAGCCTTCTAATCCCCTAAACTTCCTGCAGTCTTTTAAGCACAAATCATGCAGTACATCACATGACTCAAGTAATACACACATCTTAAATGTAAACAACAACTTTTACAGAGTACATTTTTATTTTCTGATTTCCATCTTCCAAAATTTCAGACAGCAGATATACAGATCAGCAGGACCCAAAGCACTCAAAAACAAATAAAATCAGAAACAACACAGTTTATATCTAATTGTTCAACCACCCTTAGGATTCATCTTTGGGTTTAAAAAGCAAAACCATGTACATGTAAGGTCTGGATAAACAAATTAAAACAGTCAAAGTTTAAAACAAATAATGAAACAGTGATGGAATATTCACATAGCAGGCAGCCTGAGCCAACAGATTTATCTTTCCACAGAACATAATTAACTTTATGGCAGCTAATAGTGTGCTGAACTGGGCAATGTTGCCACATTTATACTGACGCTGGACAGAACTATGAAGGAAGCCTCATTATTCAATACCTCTCTGTGAAATAGTAGTAATAAAAAAGAAAAGTGCATTTTTATAATATACCACTGCAAACCACAAAATAAAAGGAGCAAGTTCCCACATGCCACCTTTTTCTTTTGATGTACTGCTACTACTATTTAACATTTTTAAAGCGCTGCTAGGGTTACGCAGCGCTGTACAGTTTAACAAAGAAGGACAGTCCCTGCTCAAAGGAGCTTACAATCTAAAGGACAAAAAATGCAGTCAATCAAATTGGGGCAATCTGGATTTCCTGGATAGAGGTCCAATGGTTAGGTGCCGAAAGTGACATTGAAGAGGTGGGCTTTAAGCAAGGATTTGAAGATGGGCAGGGAGGGGGCTTGGCGTATGGGCTCAGGGAGTTTATTCTAAGCATAGGGTGAGGTGAGGCAGAGTTGGAGTTGGCGGTGGTGGAGAAGGGTACTGAGAGGAGGGATTTGTCCTGAGAGCGGAGGTTACGGGTAGGGGCGTAGGGGGAGATGAGGGTAGAGAGGTAATGGGGGGCTGCAGATTGAGTGCATTTATAGGTTAGTAGGAGAAGCTTGAATTGTATGCGGTACCTGATCGGAAGCCAGTGAAGTGACTTGAGGAGAGGGGTGATATGAGCATAATGGTCTAGGCGGAAGATAAGACGGGCAGCAGAGTTCTGAACTGATTGAAGGGGGGATAGATAGTTAAGAGGGAGGCCAGTTGCAGTAGTCAAGGCAAGAGGTGATGAGAGAGTGGATGAGAGTTCGGGTGGTGTGCTTGGAGAAGAAGGGGCGGATTTTGCTGATGTTATAGAGAAAGAAGCGATGTAGGCATAGGAAACAAAAAAGATTTTAAATGCTCCCAGGTTTCAACCGAATTCATGTTTAATGTGGGATAGAAAAATGTCATAAATAAGTAAATAAATAAATAGACAGATAGAAACTCTGAATTTTGGGCACCTGATTTTCATAACATGATGTCTATTTTAGTGGCCCGTTTACCAGTAGAGAAAAAAATGTCTGCATGAATATAACAGTACTAGGGTGTCCTAATAACCAGCCCTTCCAAATGACATACTGATTATGATTTTGTGTGGGGAAATCTTGCCTGACCAATTTACTTCAATTCTTTGAAGGAGTAAACAAACATGTGGACAAAGGGGAGCCGGTTGATATTGTGTATCTGGATTTTCAAAAGGCGTTTGACAAGGTACCTCATGAAAGGCTACAGAGGAAATTGGAGGGTCATGGGATAGGAGGAAATGTCCTATTGTGGATTAAAAACTGGTTGAAGGATAGGAAACAGAGAGTGGGGTTAAATGGGCAATATTCACAATGGAGAAGGGTAGTTAGTGGGGTTCCTCAGGGGTCTGTGCTAGGACCGCTGCTTTTTAATATATTTATAAATGATTTAGAGATGGGAGTAACTAGCGAGGTAATTAAATTTGCTGATGACACAAAGTTATTCAAAGTCGTTAACTCGCGACAGGATTGTGAAAAATTACAAGAGGACCTTACGAGACTGGGAGACTGGGCGGCTAAATGGCAGATGACGTTTAATGTGAGCAAGTGCAAGGTGATGCATGTGGGAAAAAAGAACCCGAATTATAGCTACGTCATGCAAGGTTCCACGTTAGGAGTTACGGACCAAGAAAGGGATCTGGGTGTCGTCGTCGATAACACGCTGAAACCTTCTGCTCAGTGTGCTGCTGCGGCTAGGAAAGCGAATAGAATGTTGGGTATTATTAGGAAAGGTATGGAAAACAGGTGTGAGGATGTTATAATGCCGTTGTATCGCTCCATGGTGCGACCGCACCTTGAGTATTGTGTTCAATTCTGGTCGCCGCATCTCAAGAAAGATATAGTAGAATTGGAAAAGGTGCAGCGAAGGGTGACTAAAATGATAGCGGGAATGGGACGACTTCCCTATGAAGAAAGACTAAGGAGGCTAGGGCTATTCAGTTTGGAGAAGAGACGGCTGAGGGGAGACATGATAGAGGTATATAAAATAATGAGTGGAGTGGTGGAACAGGTGGATGTGAAGCGTCTGTTCACGCTTTCCAAAAATACTAGGACTAGGGGGCATGCGATTAAACTACAGTGTAGTAAATTTAAAACAAATTGGACAAACGTGTAATTAAACTCTGGAATTCATTGCCGGAAAATGTGGTGAAGGCGGTTAGCTTAGCAGAGTTTAAAAAGGGGTTGGACGGTTTCCTAAAGGACAAGTCCATAAACCGCTACTAAACGGACTTGGAAAAATCCAAAATCCCAGGAATAACATGTATAGAATGTTTGTACGTTTGGGAAGCTTGCCAGGTGCCCTTGGCCTGGATTGGCCGCTGTCGTGGACAAGATGCTGGGCTCGATGGACCCTTGGTCTTTTCCCAGTATGGCATTACTTATGTACTTAAGTACTTATATAACAAATTACTACTCTACCTATGAAAAGTTATTGCGTTATTATACCTCCTCTTTGTGCATCCATATGCTCCAAAAGCTGGCATGTTTCAAAATATGTGAGATTAAATAAAAATGCCACCAACAATAAAGAACGACAACATGGGTGTAGCAGCTCATATGTTTGTTTGCTCTGAGTGTACACAGAATGACAGCTACGAAGGGAAGGGGAAACAGAGACCTACCTAATTGGCTTCAACTTTTTAATGGCACCCTTTCTCCTGTTTTTATCCAACATCCTTGCTCCCCATGCAATGCAGCACCTCAGGGGCGGGGCAGGCTGAAGAAAAGCCCCCAGGATTGACTGAAGCAGCCTGTGTTTTCTGACGGTGCCGGCCGACACTGCTTTAAAAAAGTTAATCACTGCAAGAAGAAAAGGTGCTGCATCGGGTGGGGAGAGATGCCCAAGAGAGTCACAGGGAAGGAGGATGCCAAGAGGAGGCACAACAAGCCCACATTTTGGTAACCAGTTGTTAAAATAGCTAGTTTAACAATCAGCTCCCAAAATTCTTAAAAAACTAACCAACGACTCTCACGAGCTGGTGCGAGCTGGCTCCAGCACACCACTGCCTGTGCTGAATTGTGTGTAGAGCTACGAGCTTTTTGGAAATGCTCATTTAAAATGAAACTCTATTCTACTCTCCTTTTTTTGGGAAGAGTAAACAAACGATTCACGTCTACCCGTTCCACTCCACTCATTATTTTATAGACATCTATCATATCTCCCCTCAGCCATCTTTTCTCCAAGCTGAAGAGCCCTAGACGCTTCAGCCTTTCCTCATAGGGAAGTCATCCCATCCCCTTTATCATTTTTGTCGCCCTTCTTTGTACCTTTTCTAATTCCACTATATCTTTTTTGAGATGTGGTGACCAGAATTGAACACAATATTTGAGGTGCGGTCACACCATGGACTGATACAAAGGCATTATAACGTCCTCACTTTTGTTTTCTATTCCTTTCCTAATAATACCTAACATTCTATTTGCTTTCTTAGCCGCTGCAGCACACTGAGCAGAGGATTTCAATGTATCATCAACAACGATGCCGAGATCCCTTTCTTGGTCTGTGACTCCTAACATGGAACCTTGCATTACGTAGCTATAGTTTGGGTTCCTCTTTCCCACATGCATCACTTTGCACTTGCTCACATTAAACGTCATCTACCATTAAGACGCCCAGTCTTCCAGTCTTGTAAGGTCCTCTTGTAATTTTTCACAATCCTCTTCCGATGTAACAACTTTGAATAACTTTAATAATACTGACCATTTAACCCTACTCTCTGTTTTCTATACTTTAACCAGTTTTTAATCCACACTAGGACACTACCTCCTATCCCATGACTCTCCAATTTCTTCTGGAGTCTTTCATGAGGTACTTTGTCAAACACATTTTGAAAATCCAGATACACAATATCAACCGGCTCACCTTTATCCATGTTTGTTCACCCCTTCAAAGAAATGTAATAGATTGGTGAGGCAAGATTTCCCCTTCACTAAATCCATGTTGGCTTTGTCTCATTAATTTATGCTTTTAAATATGCTCTGTAATTTTGTTCTTTATAATAGTCTCTACCATTTTGCCTGGCACAGACGTAAGACTCACTGTTCTATAATTTCCCTGATCTCCTCTGGAACCTTTTTTAAAAATTGGCATTACATTGGCCACCCTCCAATCATCCAGTACCATGCCCGATTTTAAGGATAAATTACATATTACTAACAATAGTTCCGCAAGTTGATTTGTCAGTTCTTTTGAATATGTTGTGTAATTTTGTTCTTTACAATAGTCTCTACCATTTTGCCCGGCACTGATGTCAGGCTCACCAGTCTATAATTTCCCGGATCTCCTCTTGAACCTTTTTTAAATATTGGCGTTACATGGGCTACCCTCCAATCTTTCAGTACCATGCTCAATTTTAAAGATAAATTAAATATTATTAACAATAGTTCCGCCAGTTCATTTTTCAATTATATCAGTACTCTGGGATCAATACCATCCAGCCCAGGAGATTTGCTACTCTTAAATTTGTCAAATTGCCCCATTACATCCTCTATGTCACGTTTCCTGGCTGTTCTGAGCTGGGCACTGGTGGCCATCTTGGATTCAGGTTTATTCCAGGGTTCGGCGGCCATCTTGGAGAGGGCTGTTAGGCCAGGGCAGCCATCTTGGAGGTGGCAGCTGCAGGAAGGAAGCCCTTATTTGGTCGCAGGGTGTTCCTGATGGGGGCTGCCATCTTGTTTTCAGCTGTGCCTGGTTGAGCCTGCTTCCTTCCTATTTAAGGCTCTGCCCTCAGTCTATCAGTGCTTCGGCTTCTACTCGGTTCGCTGACTAGTAGCAGTGCTTTGGATCTACTTCTGACGGATACCTGGTTCTGACCTTTGCCTGTTCCTGGACCTGCTTTTGATCGCTGCCTGGTACTGACCTCTGCCTGTTCCTGGACCTGCTTTTGACCGCTGCCTGGTACTGACCCCTGCCTGTTCCTGGACCTTCTAGTGACCGCTGCCTGGTGTTGACCTGTTGCCTAGCCCTGGTTTGCTGTGACCTGCTGCTTGGTCTAACCCTGTGGACTTTGTGCTGGACTTTGTTCTCTCTGTTGCTGGCCGCCCAAACTCAGGGGCTCAACTCCTGGGGAACGGCGGGAGGCACAGAGAGGACTCAGGGTTTTGGGCGACAGCCTGGCGAGGGTTTCCTTCATCGTGTTCAAGGGCTCACCTCTCCATGGAGATACATTACACTCTAGATTTATAGAGATTTCATTCAGTTTCTTGTCAGCTTTGAATGCCATTTCTGGCACTGGTATGTCTCCCAAATCTTCTTTGGTGAAGACCAAAGCAAAGAATTCATTTAATCTCTCCGCTATGGCTTTGTCTTCCCTGATCGCCCCTTTTACCCCTCAGTCATCTAGCGGTCCAACTGATTCTTTTGCTGGCTTCTTGCTTTTAATATACCTAAAAAAAAATTTTACTATGTGTTTTTGCTTCCAACGCAATCTTCTTCTCAAAGTCCCTCTGCCTTCCTTATCAGCGCTTTGCATTTAATGGCATTCCTTCTCTGTTTATCCATTTCCACTTGATGAATTTTATCAATAGTTTTTTGGAGTTGCAGTCCCATTGCCAAGGTCTTCCATTCTTCTAAGCAGGAGAAATGTTATTCAGATATCTCATGTTCAGGGACTTTAGGATTTAACTTACACCAGTTTTTAAAGCCAGTAATAATAACGGATGTTCCAGCTTTTGTCCCATTATCTGCAAACAGTCTGCAGCAAAAAGAAAACGAACAATTTTTTGATTTTGAATAAACCATCCACGTTCTCAACACTTTTTCACCCTTTGGTAAAGATTCATAAAACCATTAAGTTGTTAAGTGTCGACTGCCTCCTTTACTCTTTTTTCCTTCTCGTTGAACTGCAGAGAAAAGTCCAACTTTATTCTGAAGAGGTTCACATCCCGTTTTAACCAAATTAACTCTCAATTCATCTGGAACCGGTATTGGCCAAGCAGCGATATCACAATAAAGTAAAATATCATTTGTTGCCATTTCTTCAAACCCTTGGTCTTTACTACTAGTGTCTCTTTCTTTTCCATTATTTATTTTATCCTGTTGATGTTGACTCATGTTATCAATTCCTTTCTCTTCCTCATTATCAGTGCTTATAAACGATGATGATTCATTATTATCTTTCAGCCCTGTGTCATCTGAATCATCTTTTGTTTTTAGTATAGGTGCGTTGGATGCACCATCTTGCACTTCTTCTGAACTTTCACTACCTGTATGCAATGTTGAAGGCATTACGTATTTCAACATAGATCCAGATATTGCTTCAGTCACCTCCTCTTTTGATTTTTTAATTTTTCTTTGTTGTGCTCCACTGAGTCAATGTTGTTTCATGTTGGTATCAGGAACAACAAACAAACAGGAAGAACCTCCACGTAGAGAGTCCAATCAAAATAAGAGTAGAGGGTGGACAATGGACACTCCAACACAGGAACTGGTGCTTAAAAGTTGCTTTACTGGGTGCTAGTACAGCAGGACCCTACACGGTCCATGTTTCGGTGTAATAAAACGCCTGCCTCAGGGGTCACAATATATTTGGATAAATGATAAAGCTGTCCAACAGGCTCCGTTTGGAATGACATAAAGACATTTAGCAAAACCCGAAGACAGGCTGGATGTCTTTATGTAGTTATGAACTGAGCCTTTTGAACAGATTTATCATTTATCTATTCAAATATATTGTGACCCCTGAGACAGGTGTTTTATTATGCAGAAACACGGACCGTGTTGGGTCCTGCTGTACTAGTACTCAATAAAGCATCTTTTAAGCACCAGTTCCTGTGTTGGAGTTTCATGTTGGTATCCCACCTCAAATTTAAGAAATTCAGAATAAATATGGTTTCAAAATAATGCAGCAACATAACAGAAATCCTGAGGTTTATTTATGAATCACTACTAGCTTTTAGCAGCTTAAAATAGGAATGGAGATTTCTAACCATCTTTGGCTTTCTTATAATTACAAAAATTTTAGAAATTTGTTATAAAAACTTTACTTTTTTTAAGCTATAACATAGTACATAGTAACGTAGTAGATGGTGGCAGAAAAAGACCTGCACAGTCCACCCAGTCCGCCCAACAAGACAAACTCACATGTGCCACTTCCCGTGTATACCTTACCTTGATTTGTATCTGCCATTTTCAGGGCACAGACCGTAGAAGTCTTGCCTAGCACTAGCCCCGCCTCCCAAACACCAGTCCCCGCCTCCCAATCTCAGCTAAGCTTCTGAGGATCCATTTCTTGTGAACAGAATTCCTTTATGTTTATCCCACGCATGTTTGAATTCCGCTACCGTTTTCATCCCCACCACCTCCCGCGGGAGGGCATTCCAAGTATCTACCACTCTCTCAGTGAAAAAATACTTCCTGACATTTTTCTTGAGTCTGCCCCCCTTCAATCTCATATCATGTCCTCTAGTTCTACCGCCTTCCCATCTACGGAAAAGGTTCATTTGCGGATTAATACCTTTCAAATATTTGAACGTCTGTATCATATCACCCCTGTTTCTCCTTTCCTCCAGGGTATACATGTTCAGGTCAGCAAGTCTCTCCTCATACGTAACGCAAATCCCATACCATTCTCGTAGCTTTTCTTTGCACCGCTTCAATTCTTTTTACATCCTTAGCAAGGTATGGCCTCCAAAACTGAACACAATACTCCAGGTGGGGCCTCACCAACGACTTATACAGGGACATTAAAACCTCTTTTCTTCTGCTGGTCACACCTCTCTCTATACAGCCTAGCAACCTTCTCGCTACGGTCACCGCCTTGTCACACTGTTTCGTCGCCTTCAGATCCTCAGATATTGTCACCCCAAGATCCCTCTCCCCGTCCGTACCTATCAGACTCTCCCCGCCTAACACATAGGTCTCCCGTGGATTTCTACTCCCTAAGTGCATCACTTTGCATTTCTTCGCATTGAATTTTAATTTCCAAACCTTAGACCATTCTTCTAGCTTCTGCAGATCCTTTTTCATGTTTTCCACTCCCTCCCTGGTGTCCACTCTGTTGCAAATCTTAGTATCGTACGCAAAAAGGCAAACTTTACCTTCTAACCCTTCGGCAATGTCACTCACAAATACATTGAACAGAATCAGCCCCAGCACCGATCCCTGAGGCACTCCACTACTCACCTTTCCCTCCTCCGAGCGAATTCCATTAACTACCACCCTCTGGCTTCTCTGTCCGTCAACCAGTTCCTAATCCAGTTAACCACTTCAGGTCCTATCTTCAGCCTGTCCAGTTTATTCAAGAGCCTCCTGTGGGGAACCGTGTCAAAAGCTTTGCTGAAATCTAAGTAGATTACGTCTATAGCATGTCCTTGATTCAATTCTCCAGTCACCCAGTCAAAGAATTCAATGAGATTCGTTTGACACGATTTCCCTTTGGTAAAACCATGTTGTTTTGGATCTTGCAACTTATTGGCTTCCAGGAAATTCACTATCCTGTCCTTCAGCATCGCTTCCATTACTTTTCCAATAACTGATGTGAGGCTTACCGGCCTGTAGTTTCCAGCTTCTTCCCTATCACCACTTTTGTGAAGAGGGACCACCTCTGCCATTCTCCAATCGCACGGAACCTCTCCCGTCTCCAAGGATTTATTAAACAAATCTTTAAGAGGACCCGCCAGAACCTCTCTGAGCTCCCTCAATATCCGGGGGTGGATCCCGTCTGGTCCCATGGCTTTGTCCACCTTTAGGTTTCCTAGTTGTTCATACACACTCTTTTCCGTGAACGGTGCTATATCCACTCCACTCTCATATGTACTTTTGCCAGTCCATCGTGGTCCTTCTCAAGGATTTTCTTCTGTGAAAACAGAACAAAAGTATCTATTTAGCAAATTTGCCTTTTCTTCATCATTATCTACATAGCGGTTCGCAGCATCTTTCAGTCTCACAATTCCCTTTTTAGTCATTTTCCTTTCACTAATATACCTGAAGAAACATTTGTCACCCCTCCTTACCTTTCTAGCCATTTGTTCTTCCGCTTGCGCTTTTGTCAGACGTATCTCTCTCTTGGCTTGCTTCAGTTTCATCCGGTATTCCTCTCCGTGTTCCTCTTCTTGAGTTTTTCTGTATTTCATGAACGCCAACTCTTTAGCCTTTATTTTCTCAGCCACTTGCTTGGAGAACCATATCGGTTTCCTTTTTCTCTTGCTTTTATTTACTCTCCTTACATAAAGGTCTGTGGCCATATTTATAGCTTCTTTCAGCCTGGACCACTGTCCTTCCACTTCTTGTATGTCCTCCCAGCCCATCAGCTCCTTCCTCAGGTATTCCCCCATTTTACTAAAGTCAGCATGCTTGAAATCCAGGACTTTGAGTTTTGAGTGGCCGCCCTCCACTTCAGCTGTCATATCAAATCAAACCGTTTGATGGTCACTGCTGCCCAGGTGGGCACCCACTTGGACATTTGATACACTATCCCCATGTATGAGTACCAAATCCAGTGTCGCTCCCTCCCTCTCGGGTTCCGTCACCATTTGTCTGAGCAGAGAACTTTGAAAAGCATCCACGATCTCTCTACTTCTTTCCGATTCCGCAGATGGAACCATCCAATCTACATCCGGCTATGTGTTAGTTAATTGAATTGTACATTTTCCCTTTTTAATTTAATCTGTATTTTATGTAATTCCTAGATATATATTGTAGCTTCTTTTAATTGTTAACTGCTTAGAACTGTGAGGTGGCAGTAGTATATAAGAGTAGCTGTTATATGTGTACGTTAAATTGTAAGCACTCCAGGAGACAGTAAAATACATACTGTACCAAAATTTAAAATCCAAAATGTAAAATCCAGTACTAGGCCTACTGTCAATTAACACAAAACACAACAAATGTCACTCATGACCTATAGAGCAATTCTACCATACCATAAGCACTAGTCAATTCTATGAGTCACACAACAAGGATGTACCTAGGAAAAGGCAGTATCTTAAACATTGCAGTAAGCAATGTAAAGCTAAACTAGCCAGAATAGTACAGATCATCGATCCTGCATAGTCAATGCCAACAGAAAAACATTTCTTTTTCATAGACACACTAACTTAGTATAGAATAAGCCCAAACTAAAAATAGAAATATGCAGAGAAAATTTACTAGAAGCCAGATTCTGCATACAATGCAACATCATGGAAGTAGAAACAGTGATAGTACTACTTATTATTTCTAAAGCGCTACTAGACATACGCAGCGCTGTACACTTGAACATGAAGAGACAGTCCCTGCTCGGCAGAGCTTACAATCCAATTAGGACAGACAAACAGGACAAACAAGAGATAAGTTAATATTAAAGTGAGAATGATAAAATAAGGGTTCTGAACAAGTGAATAAGGGTTAGGAGTTAAAAGCAGCATCAAAAAGGTGGGCTTTTAGCTTAGATTTGAAGACGGCCAGAGATGGAGCTTGATGTACCCGCTCAGGAAGTCTATTCCAGGCATATGGTGCAGGAAGATAAAAGGAACGGAGTCTCGAGTTAGCAGTGGAGGAGAAGGGTGCAGATAAGAGAGATTTACCCAGTGAGCGGAGTTCCCGGGGAGGAATGTAGGGAGAGATGAGAGTGGAGAGGTACTGAGGAGCTGCAGAGTGAATGCACTTATAGGTCAATAAGAGGAGTTTGAACTGTATGTGGAAACGGATAGGAAGCCAGTGAAGTGACTTGAGGAGAGGGCTAATATGAGCATAACGACACTGGCTGAATATTAGTCATGCAGCAGAATTGTGAACAGATTGAAGAGGAGAGAGATGGCTAAGTGGGAGACCTGTGAGAAGCAAGTTGCAATAGTCTAAGCGAGAGGTGATAAGAGTGTGGATGAGGGTTCTGGTAGTGTGCTCAGAAAGGAAAGGGTGAATTTTGGTGATATTATAGAGAAAGAAACGACAGTCTGCTGAATATGTGCAGAGAAGGAGAGGGAGGAGTCAAAGATGACCCCAAGGTTACGAGCTGATGAGACAGGAAGGATGATTGTTATCCACAGAAATAGAGAATGGGGGAGGAGGAGAGGTTGGTTTAGGGGGAAAGATAAGAAGCTCAGTCTTGATGTATGTAGTGTATGTATGTAGTGATGATGTATGCATGTCGCCTAGTACTATGCAAAATATAACGATAGCAGATGTAAATTTAAAAAAAAACTAACAAATACCAATCACCACTTTACAAATTAGCAAATAGAATATAGAAATAAAACAAATAAGGAAAATAAGATAATACCATTTTATTGGACTAATACATCTCCATCCAGCATCTGCACCCTCTCTCTGCCCCTGGCCCTTTCCATCTATCCAGCGTCTGCCCCTTTCCATCTAGTGTCTGCCCCCCTCTCTGCTCCTTTCCCATCCATCTGCATGGATCTGTTCTTTCTCTCCCTTCCATCCAGCGTATGCCCCTCTCTCTGCCCATGGCCCTTTTCATTCAGCATCTGCCCCCTCTCTCTGCACCTTTCCACCCAGCTGCACGTTTGTGTCTACCCTTTCTCTCCCTTTCATTCAGCGTATGCCTCCTCTCTCTGCCCCTTTCCATCCAGCATCTGCACCCTCTCTCTACCCCTTTCCATGCAGCTTCTGTCTCCTCTCACTCTGCCCCTTTCCATCCAGCGTCTGGTCTGCCTTTTCTCTCCCTTCCATCAGCGTCATCCAGCCCTTAATCTGTCCCTTCCATCCATCCAGCGTGTCCTCTTTCTCTCCCATCCTGTGTTCTTTGCCCCCCTCAGTCTTTTCACATTTTATGACCCCCCCCCCCAAGCTGCTCCTACTGAACTAGTAGCAGCAGCAGCACAGCAGCAAGCAAATGCAATAAAATGTGTAAAAAAAAAAAAAAAGCACCAAAGCAGCACAGTGACAGTTTAAATAAATAACTAAGATTGCGCTCACCACGGGGCCTAATTACCTGGCTCTGCTAGTCTTGGCTGGCTGGAACAGAAGTCGAACCACAATGATTCAGAAGACTCAAAGGGGAGGGGTTGGCACTCAGCACCAACCTTGGGGCAGAATAGGTCGATGATGCAGCGATCTAATATTCCCCACTTAGATCCACTGTTTGATGCTGTGTGCGCTGCTGTTGATGCTACCGGTTCCCCAGCGGGGGTGGAATGAAGTAGCCTGGAAGTGAAAGATGTAGGCTGCATCTTTCACTTCCAGGCTACTTCATTCCATCATGTAGCCCACAGTGCCGAGACGTAACTCCCCTCCCTCAATGCCTTCCTTTCTCAATGTGCGAGCCGAGATGGAGAGAGGAGGAGCAGAGCCAGCCACCCGGAGAGAAGCTGTCACTCATGCAGGCGCAGTGGCAGGAAGGCGCACACACGCTGGCCAGGGTGCCACAGGGGCAGAGGCCAGGAGGAAGGAAGGCATTGACAGGCAGATGATCAAAAGCCCCGCGCTGTTCCAAACAGCGCTCAAAAATAGCACTGGAACAGCGTGGGGCGCTATTAGACCTATAATCAGAGATAATGCATACAAATTTAAGCAGCACAATTATCTCTGATCATGGGGTAGAAGTGCGGGCGAATTGTGCCTGAGCATGCGCAGACCTCCAGCCCATCCCAACTTCACCCCCCCAGCGTTGTCTGCAGAATCCCTGGTGGTCCAGTGGCCGCCGGCCAAACCCCCCTCCCAGCGAGCAATGGGGGGGGGGCTGGAGGTCCGGCAGACCTCCAGCCCATCCCAACTCCACCCCCCCCAGCGTTGTCTGCAGAATCCCTGGTGGTCCAGTGGCCGCCGGCCAACCCCCCCCCCCCCCAGCGAGCGACCGGGGGGGCTGGATCAAATCCCTTATATGGTCTGTAGCTCCGCCCAGCGCATCCCAGGATGCACTGGGAGGGGCTGGGCGCCACCATTTTGTGGCGTCGTCAACCCAAGGAAGAGGAGGGAGGCAGGCTACCTCCTTCTTCCAACAAAGGTAGGGGGGCCATGAGGGAGTTCTTTTTCACGCTGGACCACCAGGGATTCAACCGACAACGCTGGGGGGGGGGGGGAGTTGGGGTGGAGTCGTTCGCTGGGAGGGGGGGTTGGCCGGCGGCCACTGGACCACCAGGGATTCTGCAGACAACGCTGGAGGGGGGGGGTAGTTGGGGTCGCTCGCTGGGGGTTTGGCCGGCTGCCACTGGACCACCAGGGACCATTTTCTGGGGGTTTGAGGGGGGCTGGAGACCCACCAGATCTCCAGCCCTCCCTGAACCTGGAGGGAGGTCATCGTCGGAGTGGGTTGGAGGGGGGGGATCGGAGGTCTGCCGGACCTCCAGCCCCTTGTTGGCAGGTTTGCTTTGGGGGGGAACAGGGGCCTGCCAGCATGCAACTGCATGCTGGACAGGGCTCACCATTCCTCCCCAATGATCTGCAAACACTAACGCCAGCTCGGAGCTGGCGTAGGGTTTGCCGCGGCTAGCGACCCAAATTTTGGCACGCTTACCACTGATCATTGGCAAAGAATGCGCTAAGCCCTGTTTAGCATGCATTAGCATGCTACTTGCACAAAGAGCCCTCGAGCGCGTTGTTTCACGCACTCGAGGGCTCTGATCATGGGGCGGTAGCAAACGCCGGCGCTAGTATGGCGCTAGCAGCCTCTAGCGCCGGCGTTTGCTTTTGATCATCTGCCTGTGAGGGAGGGGAGTTATGTCTTGGGACAGCGAGAGAGAGGAGCTGCAGCACTGGGAGGAGACACAGTGAGTGGCGCCTCTGAAGATGAAGACAGTGCAGTAGTAGATAAGTTTTATTTAGTTAGGGAAAGGGCAAAGGCAGGGACGGATGGGGACCGATGGAGCAGAACGCCCCTCCCATTGATTTGGCACCCGGGGCGATCCGCCCCTACCGCCACACCTTCAGTACACCACTGTGTTTTTCTTAAAAAATAAGCACAAAACGAGCAGTATCAGTTCCTAAAAATAAGCCCAATTTTTTTTTGTCTTAAAAAGTATGGCCCTGGTGTCAGAAGGCAGCCCTAATACAGGGGCGGTGCATGTTGTGATTAACTCCTTCCATAGTCAATGAGAAAGTGAAAGAGGACAGGAAAACGTGGGACTGTGTGCCAGCTGTCACACTTACTTGCAATGTTTCTCGACAATTGTGGGCAATCGGTAGTATATCAACTCAAATAAAAGAAAAAAGAACAAGCCCCAAACAAGCTACCTTTGAGTTCAGAAAAACACTTCTTCAAAAAATAGCAAGCCCAAACTCATGGGAAATAAGCTAGGTTTGGCAACACTGGCCTTCCCATTGGCTAGATTCTACCACAGACTCTGCACTGGAAGGGGGAAAGGGAATTGGAGAGCTATAGTGGGCTAAAGTCTGAAAAATATCCACACACTTTAGCCATCCTTCTTACTTTGAGACAGGTAATTTACAAATTTTTAGAATCCTGAACAAATTCAGACCGTTGGCAATCCTAGCCTCCTGAATCCTGAGCACATCTGACAGGGCCTCCCTAAACTTTTAGAGATTCAATATATCCACTAAAGGCCCTGTGAAGCGGGATTACTCCTTTGCACCAATCTTGCTCTGCTCTGTTGCTGACAAGGGAAGAGACCAACTGAATCAAAGGTAAAATTATATAGCAAGTTGGTAGGGCTCGGCTAGGCAGGGCTAAAGGATTCATTGAATCCCTTGAATGCCCTGATCCCATGCCACTGAAGCTATCCCTCATTGCTGATTGGAATGAGAATCATCGCTTAAAACTCAACCGTTCTAAAACTGTAGCTGTATTTTTCCCTTTATGTGGCTTCACTGATCTCAGCCTTACCCCCTCTATTTCTGGTGTAGCTATCCCTTTTAAGGATGAGGTAAAAATTTTATGGGTACTTATTGACAGTTGTCTCACATCTCACTTGTAATTTGTGACACAGAGGCATTCACCCTCTAACAATTGCCCTTATATAATTCCTTTACTGCATTGAAGCATTATGATGCTCAGAATAGAAGTACTGATGTGGAACCAGAGGCAAGGAATGTAACCCAATCCATGAGATATCCCCAAAACAATGACAGATCGGTGCAAAGCAGAAAATTCTTACTGCTAGGAAACTCCATTATCAGAAGCATTAACTTAGGAACACAGTTCAAAGGACCCAATCTAGTGAAATGCCTTCCAGGATCCTCAGCTACCAGAAGTACCAACCAAATACTGAACATGATCAGAGAGGAGAGTAAGGATTCTAATACTGGACTAGATTCTATATATGACACCTAAAAAATTGGTGCTGAAACGAAATACGCTTAGGCATATTGTATAAAGTACGCCTAAATGTAGGCATACTTTATAGAATAAGCCTAAATATCTGTGTTGTTTATAGAATACACTGAGCCCCCCGTACATGTGATTAAGTTTAGTTGTGGGCATTACGCCAAGTAAGACTTGGAGTAAATGCTGACACTTAAGTCTTCGATCCCTATGTACCTGAATATACCAACCTTACCCAACCCTAATATCAAATTGTATTTGTTTCCATACCGGACTTGGTGATCACCTTTACGGTATTATGTAAGCCACATTGAGCCTGCAAATAGGTGGGAAAATGTGGGATACAAATGTAACAAATAAAATGTTGTAATCCATCTGGGGACAATTGACCTGGCCAACAATAGCAAATTTAGAGCGTTCCAGAATCTTGGGGAGGGACAGAAGTCTTTGGTTCAGACAGCAGCTTTTTCTGAAGTAATTCCTACATGAGGGAAGGGAAAAGAGAGACTGCGTAAAACAGAGGAATTCAATAAATTGCTCAAAGCTTGATGTAAAGAAGTAAGTTTTAGATACATAGGAGGATGGCATAGAATGTTGAAAAATAACAGGCTGTACAGTAGTGATGGGCTACATCTTTCTGTGACAGGGAAAAGGATCCTTGGGGACAAATTCAGAAGGTATGTTTCTAGACATTTAATCAAGAGGGTGGGGGTGACAAAGGAAACAAAGGAATTCAGAAAGTCACCTACAGAAAAAATATGATGGCAGAGAGAAAGGTTATGTAAATATAGAAACCATCCTAACTCACTTAGCACATGGAAAGCAATGAGCACAAATGCTCGTAGTCTAAGTAAAAAGGTTCAAGATTTGCAAGCCCTGATGTTCGAGGAAAACTTAGATATTTTTGCTATTACAGAGACATGGTTCAGTGATTCCATTAATGGGATGTGACCATACCGGGCTATAATCTTTTTAGAAAGGATAGGGAGGACCAAAGAGGAGGAGTAGTGTTTTATATGAAAAGCAATATCAGAGCGGCTGAAATGCAGGGTACCTGGGGAAAGGAAGAAGCTATATGGATTGTCGTGGAAAAAGAAGATGGAACCTGTATCCACACGGCTGTTAGCTACAGACCTCCGGCGCAAATGGAGAAGCTTGACAAGGATCTGATAGAAGATGTTCATAAGCGTGGTATGAAAGCGGAGGCACAGTTGTTGAGAAATTTCAACTTGCCTGAAGTGGATTGGAACATCCCATCACAAGAATCGGAAAGAATTAGAGAGATCATGGATGCCTGTCAAAGTGCCTTGCTCAAACAACTGGTGATGGAACCCACAAGGGAAGGGTCTACATTGGATCTAATGCTCACAATTAGAGGCAGGGTTTCCAATGTCCGTGCAGGTGCCCACCTAGGTAATAGTGATCATCACACAATATAATCTGAAGTAAGAGCAAAAGCAGTGTGCGGACGCACAAAACTCGAAGTACTGGATTTCAGACATTCTGATTTTGGAAAAATGGGGGAATACCTGAAGAAGGAGCTGAAGGCATGGGTAGGATTTGAAGAATTTGAAGCGCAATGGTCCAAACTGAAAACTGCTATAAATATGGCAACCAATCTTTACACAAGAAAGTAAATAAAAACAAGAGAAACAGGAAGTCTATATGGTTCTCCAAACAAGTGGATGAAAAAATAAGGGCAAAAGAGTCATTCAAAAAATACAGAACAACGCAACTAGATGATCACGGAAAAGATTATCGAATTAAACTCAAAGAAGCAAAGAGGGAAATATGGGTAGCGAAAGTGAGGGCAGAAGAAAAAATGACTAAAGATGTAAAGATAGGTAACAAGATCTTTTTTAGATATATTGGGGAAAGGAGAAAAAATAGGAATGGAATTGCAAGACAGAAAGATACTGAGAACAGTTATGTGGAGAGTGATGAGGATAAAGCAAACGTGCTAAACAAGTTCTTCTCTTCGGTGTCCATGGAGGAAAATCCTGGAGAAGGACCGTGGTCGGTTGCTGAGGGAATATCGGGAATGGAGTAGATATTGTGTGTTCACAGAAGAAAGCATTTATAAACAGCTTGAGAATCTGAAAGTGGACAAAGCTGCATGGGATACATCCCAGGATACCGAGGTTGCTCAGAGAAGTCTTGGCAGAACCACTTAAGAATTTATTTAATAGATCTTTAGAGATGGAGAGGTTTTACAAGATTGGAGATGAGCTGATGTGGTCCCTCTTCACAAGAGCGGAGACAGGGAAAAGTGGGAGACTACAGGCCAGTAAGCCTCACGTTAGTGGTAGGAAAATTAATGAAGTTATTGTTGAAGGAAAAGCCAATGGGTTACAGGAACTGAGGCAACATGGTTTTACCAAAGGAAAATCCTGCCAAATTAATCTTATTTACTTATTTGACTGGGTGACCAAAGAACTGGATGAACAACATGTGTTAGATGGAATCTACTTGGATTTTAGCAAAGCCTTTGATATGGTCCCTCACAGAAGACTCGTGAATAAGCTGAGAGGGCTGAACATAGGACCCAAACTCAGTGGCGTTCCATGGTTGGCTGACACCTGGGGCGGATCGCCGCTGCGCGCAACCTCCCCCCCAGGTGCAGTGCAACTCGGCGCCCCCCCCCCCCCGGCGTGGCACGGCACCCCCTCTGGCATACACCCCCCGGCGTAGCGCCTCTGACTCCCCCCCCCCCCCGACAGTCCCCACCTGCCTACCAGCTCAGTTCCATGCACCCGGCACCTCGAATCTGCAGCGCTGCTGACTGTAAAAGAAGAAAATTGTCTCGTTGTTGGCTCTTCACTCGCACTGTGCTCTGCCCTCTGATGTAACTTCCTATTTCCTCGAGGGCAGGTCACAGTGAGGGAAGGGCCAACGACGAGACAATTTTCTTCTTTTACAGTCAGCAGCGCTGCAGATTCGAGGTGCCAGGTGCACAGAGCTCAGGCAGGTGGGTACTGTCGGCTGGGGGGGCGGACTGAGAGGCACTGCGTCGGGGGAGTCCACGCCGGGGGGGTGGACGGAGCACCCCCCACCCGTTGACACCTTCGGTGGACTGCCCCCTCCGCCCCGCCCTTGCTACGCCACTGCCCAAACTGGTGAACTGGATTGGAAACTGATTGACCCACAGTGATGGTAAATGGAATCAGCTCAGAGGAAAGGAAGATGAGTAGTAGAGCACCTCAGGGATTGGTGCTGGGGCCGATTCTGTTTAATATATTTGTGAGAGACATTGCTGCAATAACAACACCACCTCATGCTAAGAGCCTCATTTCCTAGAAGGAATAGCTACAGAGATCGGAAAACCTACAGTTTTGGTTCCTCAGTGGATTCAAATTCTGTAAATATGGATAAATCCATCTTGAAAACTCCTGAGGCAGGCCTGTGGCCGAAACACAGTACTGTGTCGAGTCTACAATAAAGTTTACTTGTTTATATACCAACATAGTCTCAACGTCCTGAAGTCATTGGTCCACTTCCCACTTCTTTATCTGAACTTTTGTCGTGGGACTTTGTGTTCATCCACTTCCGTGGAGAACTCATCCTGACTATTGTTCCCCATACACTTCAACCACAAATCAGAAGCTGTGATATTATCCCTAGTTCTGTGGATAATGTCACAGCTGATTTGTGGTTGAAGTGTGGAGGAAATTAGTGTGTGTATTGTGTTTTTTATAATAAATGTTTGAAAGACATCTTTAGGTTATCGCTTGTAATACTTTCATTTTCCTGATTTGCATTTATATATAATGTTTATTGTTTTTATGATGTATGTGGGTTATTTAGTTTTTTATATTATTTAAATATTTTGCTATTTTCCTGTGATTTTTTTAGGATTTTAAAATTTAATGCCAAGAAGTGCAAAGTGATTCACATAGGGTGCAGAAATCCAAAAGAGATGCACCAGAGAGGAGGGAAGAGATTAGTTAGCTCAGCTCAGGAGAGGGACATTGAGGTGATGGTGTCCGAGGATCTCAAGGTGATGAAACAGTGCAACAAGGTGGTGGCCACAGCCAGAAAGATGCTAGGCTGCATAGAGAGGGGTGTAACCAGCAGAAGAAAGGAGGTGTTGATGCCCCTGTAGAAGTCTTTGGTGAGACCCCACTTGGAGTATTGTGTTCAGTTTTGGAGGCCTTATCTTGCTAAGGATGTAAAAAGACTTGAAGCAGTTTAAAAAAAAGCAACAGAAATGATATGGGGTTTGCGTAGCAAGACATACGTAGAGAGACTTGCTGACCTAAACATGTATACCCTGGAGGAAAGGAGAAACAGGGGTAATTCGATACAGACATTCAAATATTTGAAAAGTATTAATCTGCAATCATTTTTCAGAGATGGGAAGGTGGTAGAACTAGAGGACTTGAATTGAGGTTGAAAGGGGGTCGACTCAGGAATAATGTCAGGAAGTATATTTTCACAGAGAGGGTGGTAGATACCTGGAATGCCCTCACGCAGGAGGTAGTGGAGGTGCTAACAGTAACGGAATTCAAAAATGCATGGGACATATACAAAGGAATCCTGTTTAGAAGGAATGGATACAAAGAAGCTTAGCGGACATTAGGTAGGAAAACTAGTGCTGGGCAGACTTCTGCGGTCTGTGCCCCAATCGAGGCTGAATAGATTTCAATGGGCTGGAATGGAGCTTTTCTGGGGCTTTGGCAACAACTTCAGAAATTTTAGAAGAAGGCCAGTGCCAGGCAGACTTCTGTAGTCTATGCCCTAAAAATGTTAAGGACAAATCAAGATCAGGTATACATATGATGTAGTGGAACCATGCCTGTTTCCTCAACAATGAAACGGGCCCTAGGAAGGCTGTCATGTAAGCTTTTTTTTTTTCTCTCCCCTGCCCTCCCCTCCATGTCCAGCGATTCTCCTCTTCCCTGCCCTCCCATCCGTGTCCCGTGATTCTCTCCTCTACTGTCCACCCATCCCATCCATGTCCATCAATTCTCCTCTGCCCTGCCCTCCTCTCCCCTTCCTCCCTCCCTCCCCTTGATGTCCCGCAATTCTCTCCTCCCCTTGATTTGTACCTGAACGTTCTGTGGCTGGCTGGTGCTGGCTTCCATTCGTAACATCCCTCCTGACGTCAGCTCGCCTCCAGCGTTCCCTTCTCTCTCATTGTTCCGCCTTCTGATGTCATTACGTCTTGACGTGAGGGCGGGACAGTGAGGGGGAATGGAACGCTGGAGGCTGGCTGATGTCAGGAGATGTTACAAACCCAGGCAGCCAGGAGATGTTACCAAACCAGGCAGCCAGACATGGAATGTTGGAGGTGCAAATTATTAGATAGGATGAGTTTATCATCTTGGGCAGACTGGATGCCGTCATCTACTATATTTAAAAACTATATTTCTGTAATGTTAAGAAATCCTTTTTTGTCTTGCGTCCATTTTGACTTGCAAGAGCTCTTTTTGACAAATCCTCTCTGTTTGCTAATTCAGGGGATCTTTTACAAAGGCACACTAGTGTTCTTAGCGTGCACTAAATGCTAGAGACACCCATATATTCCTATGGATGTCTCTAGCATTTAGCGCATGCTAATTTTTAGCAAGCGCTAAAAACACTAGTGCGTCTTAGGACCCCTCATTCCCTTTCATTTCACACATTACTATAATTCTCTCCTTCATGGCCTACTGCAACATCAATTGTGTTACATACATCTGCTTGAAAATACTTCTGTTGAACAGATATATAGTGCTAGAAATTATGATAGTGTCTCTCCTTTACTTTTTGCTGAACACTGGCTCCCAATACAATACTGTATTTTGTTTAAGATTCTCATAGCTTTTCAAGTTCTCCATTCAGTTATTCTGCTTTTTCTATTCAAGCATCGTATCCCCTACTCTCCAATACGTTCATCTCAGCAATCCCTCCTTGTGGTACTTACCTTTCTCCAGATTCATTCACATTCAGCTAGAATATCCACTTTTTCATTAGTTTCCCTTTCCCTCTGGAATAAAATTCTTTTCTATCTTTGGTCCAAATTTTCTCTTATAAGGTTTAAAGCCATCCTTAAGGCCCATTTCTTTTCCCAAGTTTTCCCACCTGAACATAAATGTAGGTAGATTACCATCACACCGTCACCACCCCATTGCAGCCGAACTTTCTTTATCACTGTCTAGTCTACTCTTCTTCACTACCCTCCCCACCTATTGTATCATTCCCCTTAATAAGGTTAGGTTACTGTCTACCTCATAATTTTGCCCCATTGTAATCCCACTGCCTTATGTTTCCTTCCTTAGTCTCTCATTTTAACTATAATTTTTTTATTGTGAACCACTTTGATAACTTTGTTTATTTGTGCTATATTAAATGAACTGTGAACTGTGTGGAAAATATGCCCTATGTATCAGTCTTTACTGGCATTTGCTATAGTCCTCCCCAGAAACTAATTTAAGGATCCCCTATATCCCATTTGTCCAAAGGTGAACCTAAGTCTTGTTCCTATCTCCCTTTCAAAGCATCATAATTTCTGGGACCTACCCAATTGCTGTAACACTTTGTGGACTTCTGAAATAATTATAGTCTCCGACAAAAAGGATTGGAAGAATTCTGTTAGCTTAACTCTTAGGTGACTCTGTATGCTATTGAGGTTCAAGGAATCAATATAATGTTTGGCTTGGTAGTAGGCAAATCTATCTCCTCATCCTGCTCTGAAACAAGTTAGACACTGAAATGTCATCAAAGAGCCCTCTCTATCTAGTAAATGTTCCGATAAGGTTATCCCATACTCTGCCCAGCATGCAAAAACCTTATTCTCCTTCCCTGGTAAAAAGGCCATATTCCGTAGAAGTTGCGCAGGTCCAACACATCAGGGTTCAAACCCCAAAAATGCACCAAAAACCTCCAAAGATCTCGCAAAGGACCTAGGATGAGACTGCTTCACTGAGAGGAGGAAATAATGCTACTAGGGGCAGGCAATAAATATCAAATATAACATGGAACCATTAATACTTGTTTACATTCTAAATAAGCGTACACTGAGCTCCATGCTAAACAATCATGCAAATGTCATAACAAGCATGCCTGACTGCTGGCTTTTAAGTCTGGGAGACACAATCCTCCATGTCGCCAATTACCATATAAGAGCTGAGTTCACATTTTTGGCTTCTTCCCCCCCCCCCCCCCCCCCCCCCCAACAAAGTTTGGATATAAACAAAACAGTGCCAATTATTTTTAACCAAGCAGAGAGGTAATAATTGCAAAACATAAAGCCATTTAAAGAATAGTGTCATTTGAATAAAGCTAATCCTAACAGACAGATAATGGGAGAGTTTGCTAACTGGACAGTCAGTACCATGTGAGTGCCAGAAGCCATGATACATTTAAAGAATTTCATGCTTCCCACAAAAGTCAAGTGTAGGACCCCTAAATATTTAAAGGAATTTGTCACCCAATGTGATGGAAAGGAGTTCCCCCATATCAATTTGACTGAGTTAGCCAAGGTGAGAGAGCCTCAAATTTGAGACAATTTAATTTATAACCAGAGAACTCACTGTATAGCTTTCCATTAAGGCCTCCAGGGATTGTAGTGGATTGGTAATGTGAACCAGAAGGTCATCAGTGAATGTTGCAAGCTTAAACTCATGGCACCCCAGCTGTACTCCTTAAATATCGGGCTTCACATGAATTTCCATAACAGAAGGGGCAAAATGGGGCAGCCCTCTCGGGTGCCCCCCCCCCCCCAAATTTTAAATTCTTCCGAAGTGTGCCCATTGTCCCACACTTGAGCCATAAGGTTATAGTACAATGCCTGAACAGTATCTAAAAATTTGCCTTCAATGCTATATATTTCTTCAAAACCTTGTACATAAAATCCCAAATGACTTAATGGAAGGCTTTCTTTGCATCAAAGTTAATCAGCAGTGAAGGCCTTTGATCCCTCTCAACAGCCTCCAAAGAGGCTAAAACCAGGGCCGGTCTTAGCAAGTGCGGGGCCCTATGCAGACCAATTTGATGGGGCCCCACCCTAGCCCCGCCCCCTAGCTCCGCCCCCTCCCTAGCTCCAGGGCCGGCCAACCCTCCCTCCAAGCTCCCAGACCACTCCCTCCGAGCTCCAAGGCCCCCAGCTCCAAGGCCCCCCTCCCTCCCTCCCAGTCATTTTTTAACATCCCCCTCCAAAATCCAGTACTAGGTATGCCGAGAATACAAAACACTCAGGACCTATAGAGCAATTCTAGCATACCATAAGCAGTCATTTCTACTAATCACACAAAGAAAAGGAAAACATCTTAAAACACTACAGTGAGCACTAGAGCATCAATTCACCTATTGTAAAATGAAACCAGACAGAATAGTACAGATCGTCGTCGATCCTGCACAGTCAATGCCAAGTGAAAGCCATGTCTTTTTCACAAACACAGATACACCCTAATCCACTATAGAATAAGTAGTAATATTAAAACTTTCTATTTAGACAAAAATTAAATGAACCCCCAAGATGCCAGACTCTGCATACAATGCAACACCACAGAAACAGAAAATGTCCCCTAGTACTGTGCAAAATATAAAGACAGCAGATGTAAATTTGAAAAAAAACGTAACAAATACCAATCACCACTTTACAAATTAACAAATAGAAATAAAACAAATATAGAAAATAAAATACCATTTTATTGGACTAATAGATTTAGCTTTCAGAGGCCAAAACATCCTTCCTCAGGTCAATATAGTATAGTACTGTTACAGTATCCTATCCTGACCTGAGGAAGGGGGTTTTGTTCTCCGAAAGTTAGACAAAATGTATTAAAAATGTATTAAAATTAGTCCAATCAAAAGATTACCTTGTTTACATGTTCTATATTATAAACATTTATTAACACATCTACAATACTACTTTATCCTAAAGCAAAAAAATAAAAATATATATTTTATTTACAGTTTGTTGTCTCAGGTTTCTCCTCTCCTCATCTTCTTTTCACTGTCTTCCTTCCATCCAGCATCTGTCTTCGGTCTCTCTCTGCCATCCAGTGTCTGCCCTCTCTGCTGTCCCCTCCATCCAATGTCTGCCCTCTCTCCCTGCCTCTTCCATCCACATCTGCCCTCTATCTCTTCCCCTTCCATGATCCATCCACCATCTGCCCCTGTCTGCCCTCTCTTTCCCCCCCATCCATTCACTGTCTGCCCTTTCTATCTCTTCCATCCACTGTCTGCCCTCTCTCTCTCTGCCCCTTCAATTCACCATTTGCCCTCCCTCTGCCATCCATCCAGGGTTTGCCCTCCCTCTCGCTCCCCCATCCAGGATCTGCCCCTCTCTCCACCCCCAGTTCCAGCCCCACTATCCCACCAGTCCCCCATTTCAGCCCCAGCCCTTTTCTCCCACCAGTCCTAAGCTTCATACCCCCAGCCACTTCTCCCTGTCCCATTTTCAGCCCCCAGTCCCCAGTTCCAGCCTCCAGTCCCAGTACTAGCCCCCTTATCCCACCTACCCTCCTTTTCAGCCCCCAGTTCCAGCCCCCTTCATCCACATGCCTTGTATTAGGGCCCCCTTTTCAGAACCATTCTCCCACCATGCCCCATTTTCCCACCATCCCCAGGCCCCATATGGCCCCTTCTCAGACCCCAGTGACAGTCCCCTTCTCCCATCCAAGAACCCCAGTCCCCTCCCCACCCGTCCCCTTCAACCATCCAACAACCCCCTCCCCGCCCCCTTCTCCCATCCGTGATCCCCTCCCCAACCCCAGTCCCCTTCAACCATCCAAGAACCCCCTCCCCACCCCCTTCTCCCATCCGTGAATACCCCTCCCACCTCAGTCCCCTTATCCCATCCAAGAACCCCAGTCCCCTCCCCACCCATCCCCTTCTCCCATCTGTGACCCCCTCCCCAACCCCAGTCCCCTTCAACCATCCAATAACCCCCTCCCCACCCCCTTCTCCCATCCGTGAATACCCCTCCCACTTCAGTCCCCTTCTCCCATCCAAGAACCCCAGTCCCCTCCCCACCCATCCCCTTCTCCCATCCGTGACCCCCTCCCCAACGCCAGTCCCCTTCAACCATCCAATAACCCCCTCCATTCTGCCGCCCACCACCCTCACTGCCTTTAAAAAAACAATTTGGAAGCGCTGAAGACAGTGACAGACAGCGCCTCGCATCTGCCCTGCTACTAAAAATCTCTTCGACGTCCTTCGGGCCTTCCCCACATTGAGTCCCGCCCGCCCTCGCGGTAATTGGAAGTTACCTCAGAGGAGGGCGGGACTCAATGTGGGAAGGCCCAATGACGTTGAAGAGATTTTAGTAGCAGGGCGGGCAGACGCGAGGCGCTGCCTGTCACTGTCTTCGGCGCTTCCAAATTGCGTTTTTAAAGGCAGGAGTGACAGGAGAGCAGCGACTTGGAGCACCCCCCACCCGCTGACATCTGGGGGGCGGACCGCCCCCATCACGCCGCCGTCGCGCATCAGATTCGTTGGGAGGGAGGACGGAAGGACGGACTGGAGCTCGGGCGGGCGGGGCGACCTGAGGCGCACGCGGGGCCCCACTGAGCGCGGGGCCCTATGCGGCCGCCTCGGTCGCCTCGCCTTAAGACCGGCCCTGGCTAAAACTTTCCCTGATAAAACCAACTTGGGAGCAGTGGATCACATCAGGAACAACTCTCACCAAACAGTTGTCCTTGACTTTGTCCAGCAGTTTGGCTTCAAAGTTAAGTAAGGAGATGGGCCTATAAGACCCAGGTAATAAAGGGTCTTTACCCGGGCTTAAAAGTACTATTATTTGTGCCAAATTTAAAGAGGGAAGCAGCTGTTTTAAATCCATAATATGATTAAATGTATCCACCTGGGGTTGAGCAATCTCCAAGAAGTTTGTGAAATTCTGCTCAAAGCCCATTCGATCCAGGAGCTTTACTGAGAAGGCTTTGCTTGATTGCCCACCCCACTTCTTCATCTGATATAGGAGCATTAAGAAATTGTTGGTCTTCTGTGTAATGCTAGGTGGGTCCAATCAGGGGGGCTTGCATACAGCTTTTCATAATAATCCCAGAATAACTCACATATCGTCGTATCCGAGATGGTTTCACCCACTGAAGGTGTTCTCAAGCAGGCAATCTTTTTAGGACCTTCCCAACCTTAGTAAGTGGGCCAGTAGCATGCCACTTTTGTTACTATGATTATAAAGATAGTAGCAAATAATACATCTGAGACTTTTGGGCTCTCTGGTGGAACATCTCATTTTATGACGTCTGTAGAGCCAACATATACTGCTGTCAACCGACTACTACTAACAAGAGTACTGAGAATAATTCGGAGCAGGTGAGTGCCCATGATCACGCTGTTAACGGCCCACCCGATTTACATGGCCGCCTTATAAGATGCCTGTGGAAAACTGCCCTAAGTGACCTCATTAGATTTGATTACTTGATTATAACAAATTCCTGCCGGACTCGATTCCAAGCTGTAAAGATTGCCGTGGTTACCGCCGAGCGTTACTGCACTCAAATGACTATTACTACAGGTGAACCTCGTAAAAACCACATAAAATGCATGTAAAGATCTGCTCTGAGTGACCTTGTTGGATTTGATTATAACTAACTCCTGCCTGGCTCGATCTAACACTGAGAAGATCGCCGTGAATGCCGTAGATGCCGTTGAACTTTTACTGCTCTCAACCGACTACTACTAACAGTAGTACCGAGAATAATCCAGAGTGGGTGAGTGCCCATGATCATGCTGTCAACGGCCCACCCGATTTACATGACCGCCGTATAAGACGCTCACGGAAAAACTGCACTAAGTGACCTCGTTAGATTTGATTATTCAATTATAACAGATTCCGCCGAACTCGATTCCAAGCTGTGAAGATTGCCGTGGTTACCGCCGAGCGTTACTGCTCTCAAATTGACTATCACTAACAGGTGAACCACATAAAAATCCGGAGCGGGTGAGGATCCGGCTTACTTGACCTCTCCTGCCTTCGACACCGACGACCAACCCGTCTACCTCCCATAACATCGTGATTGTTGTAATCCTGCTGGGAAGATCACCGTGGGACATTGTTAATTCCACACTGTGAGAAATCTTTACAATTCTTAACCAGCCATCGCTTATTGGTGCACCGTGTATAATCTATACTACTTTTAGCCGACCATCGCTTACTGGAGCACCGTGTATAATCTACACTAATTTTAACTGACCATTGCTTAACGGAGCACTGATAATCTACACTGCTTTAGTTGACTAGCTAACCGGAACACGTGAGAAATCTTCACTATTCTCAGTCGACCATCGCTTATTGGAGCACCGTGTACAGTCTACACTGCTTTTAGCTGACTATTGCAAAACGGGGCACTGTGATAAAATCTACACTGCTCTTAGCCGACTATTGCAAAACGGGGCACTGTGATAAAATCTACATTGCTTTTAGCCGACTATTGCTAAACAGAGCACTGTGATATACCTACACTCAGGCCCGTGCCAACACGGTAAGCGGGGTAAGCACCGCAGGGGGGCGCCTGCCTTCAAGGGCGCCACGCTTACCCCGCTTACCGTGTTGTACTAGACTCCCGACAAACAAGACCTATGCTGAACCTCTGCTGCCGCCGGCGCCGCTTCTTTCCACAGCCAGCATAACAAGAAAAAGAAGCACGGAACCGCCCGCAGCAGCCTTCAGACATGCGCTGTCAGCTCTGCCGGTTCTCTGCCCCCTGACGTCAATTTCCCGTTCCGGGGGCAGAGGACCGGCAGAGCCGACAGCGCATGTCTGAAGGCTGCTGCGGGCGGCTCCATGCTTCTTTTTCTTCTTATGTCTGCGCCTTCCTCTGCCAGGTACTGCCACATGACTTCCTGTTTTTTGGGGGGCAGAATCGGAGACAGCCCGGGTGGAGTGCTGCCACCGCCATTAATCTAAAGCAAGCTTTGAGTGGGGGAGGGAGTGAGATGACTGGATCAGTGCACAGCAGAGAGAGTGAGAGATTATTGGACTGGGGGGGGGGGCAATGATGCTGGGACCTGCAGGGGACATACTAGACCCACAGAAGGAGGGGAAGCGGAACAGGAGAGAGAGAGAGAAGAGATATGGATATTTATTGGATCCCAGGAGGAAGAGAGGAAAGACAAATAGTTGCTGAACTCCCAAAGAGAGGGTGGGAGCTGGGAGGGAAGGAAGAGAGAAGAAGACATGCTGGTCCCAGGGTTGGGATTGGGAAGACAGGGGAGAGCCAGAGAGAGATAGGGAGAGAAATAGGGGACATGGAAAAGAGCAGGGGAGAGCCAGAAAGAGATGGGGAGAGAAAGAGGGGCCATGGAAAAGAATAGGGGAGAGCCAGGGACACGGAAAAGAGCAGGGGAGAGCTAGAGAGAGATGGTGAGAGAAAGAGGGGACATGGAAAAGAGCAGGGGAGAGCCAGAAAGAGATGGGGAGAGAAAGAGGGGCCATGGAAAAGAACAGGGGAGAGCCAGGGACATGGAAAAGAGCAGGGGAGAGCTAGAGAGAGATGATGAGAGAAAGAGGGGACATGGAAAAGAGCAGGGGAGAGCCAGAAAGAGATGGGGAGAGAAAGAGGGGCCATGGAAAAGAATAGGGTAGAGCCAGGGACATGGAAAAGAGCAGGGGACAGCTAGAGAGAGATGGTGAGAGAAAGAGGGGACATGGAAAAGAGCAGGGGAGAGCCAGAGAGAAGATGCTGGATGGAAGAGGGGTACAGAGAGAGTGAGAGAGAGAGAGATGAGTTTAAAGATGGAGAGAGAAAGAGGGGACATGGGCAGGAGAGAGAGCGAAGCTGCTGGGGAGAAACTGGGGGAGAACCTAGCAGCCAGACTGAGAAATGCTGGATGAAAGAAGGGAGAAAGAGGAAAAATGCTGGAAGGAGGGGGCAGAATGAGGGAAGATGCTGGTAGGTAGGGAAAGAGGAAAGACACTGGAAGGATGGGGTGAGAGAGGACATGCTGAATGGAAAAGGGTCGAGATAGAGAGAGACAATGGATGGAAGGATTGGGAGAGGGTAATGGGTGGAAGGATGGAGAGAGAAAGAGGGATGACAATGGATGGAAGGGTAGGAGAGAAAGAGGGATTGTGCTGGACATGGATGGAGGGGAGGGAAGTATATGCACATGGATGGAGGGGAGTGAGGAGAAATGCTGGATATGGATGGAGGGGAAACTGCTGAATTTAAGAGCTGGATCGGGACACTGAAGGATAGGGACAGGGCTACAGATGATAGGCAGTACGCATAAGGACACAGGAGGATGATGGACATGGTGAGAGAAAAAAATCAAATGGAAAAAAGAGACTGCATAAAACAGAAGACAATGGGACCAAAGCAAATAGAAAAACTAAATGATCAGACAACAAAGGTAGAAAAAAGTATTTTATTCAGAATTTATTAACTGGAATATGTCAGCTTTTGGAAATGTGCATTTTGCATGTAAGTTTCAATTTTTCTAGTATTGCTGCATGCTGAGTCTGACTTCTTGAGGTAACTAGCGTGTAGTATTTTCAGCCCTTTTTGGTGTTTTTTTTTCACTAGGTTGTGTACTGGTGTTTTAGAGCCTGGTGTAATTACAGTGCTGCCTTTCCATGCATAAAGTTGTAGCTCATTCTGTCCTTGGAATTAGTGCTGTTATGGTTTGGTGAGGTTATGAGTGTGTTTTTGCACAAGTTTCTGTATAGTGTTTTGCAGTTGAGCAATTGTGGTTAGTATATGCTTTGAGCAACCACTTTATTCTTTGACATCCACACGCCTTGGAGCCTCGCTAGCAGATGCGGAGCACATTGCCAGGCAGGTTCGGGGGGGGGGGGGCGCCAACTGATAGTCTGCAGGGGGGCGCCATAGACCCTAGGCACGGCCCTGCCTACACTGCTTTTAGCCGACTATTGCAAAACGGAGCACTGTGATAAATCTACATTGCTTTTAGCCGACTATTGCTATACAGAGTACTGTGATAAATCTACACTGACCTTAGCCGACTACTGCTTACTGAAACACTGTGAAATAAATAAATAAATAAAATTTACACTGCTCTTAGATGATAATTGCTTAGGAAAAGTCGTGAAAAAGTTGCAGTGCGAGAGTGACTACGATCACGCTTATAATTACCCAGCCTAATTAGCCTCTCAATTTCCCTGCATCTGACATTGATGACTAGGCACGATCGCCTTTCACATCATTAAGCCCAAACTGTCTTTAGTTGACTATCGCTTACAGGAGTACCGTGAAAAACCAACACTGCCCCTGCAGATTATCACCACTTGCTGGTTTAATTTATCCGAATCAACTATCATTTCTTGATCAACTAATCAATTGTAGAACTAATCGCACTGTTCAACTGATCACTTGCCGAATCGCAACTTAAGGGAAGAGACGACTAGTAAGGAGAAAAACGACTAACGAGTCATCAAAAACGACAGCATGTAAAGAACTAAGGAATTGATAACAGACACAGGACACATCTGAACAACTATTTCTACGACTGTGTCGAATACGACACCCCATTGCATCTATTTAATCGTACTGCAGTATTAAGTGAACACGAGTGAGTCAATATCCTGAAGATTAGCTTATGAAATAATCCTCCCCGTTAAATCATTCTTCGTTACTAATTTGTCTTCATCAACATTAAAGTTCGACAAATATTAATCTCTACTCTTTGAAAACATTTCTCAGTAGCCCATCTTTGTGCACCATCACTGTTGAATCCTAGTGAACCCAATATTCACAAGAAATAATATCAATATGAATATTACAAATCTATTCTTCATCATTTACTCACTCACCCTAATTCACCACACGCTTTCCAGCCCCCTACCAGAAACTAACAGCATTCCTACAATTTACTTGCCTTATTGACCATCCAAATACAATACTCATCGCCATAATAACAATAACCACCAAAACAATGGAGTCATCACCTCACCTGAACAACATCAAAACAAAGGAAATAATGATCATAATAAACCTCTACAACAAGTCAATAGACAGCTAAGAAAAATCAACATAATTCGTAATTTATCTGATCCCTTTGAAAAAAATCCAAATTGGATACACAAACGCTAGATCAGCTGTTAGCAAGACCACAATATTAACAGATTGGATCATTGATGATAACCTGGATTTATTAATCATTAATGAAACCTGGATTCATTTCCAAAATGACCCAATATTAATAGATCTTTGCCCTCCAGGTTACAAAATAATCCACTAGCCTAGAAATGGAAAGAGAGGAGGAGGCATTGCACTAATATATAAATCCCACTTCATAGTAACAACTATAGCAGAATCCATGACTTCACAACTCAAAATTGCCTCACTTAATATCAGCCATCGTACATTACTCGACCATCTAAACATTATTCTGTTTTATAGACCTCCAGGAAACTGGCAAGAATGTCAACAACATTTTATGGACTTCATCTCGAATGCTTGCTTATCTAATTCTAATCTGCTCATACTAGGAGACATAAACTTGCATCTAGAAGACAACAATGCAAAGAACACACAAGAATGCAAAGATTTTTTCGAACTCTGGGATTTCAATTGGATAAATACTCAAGCAACCCATATCAAAGGTCATGCGCTTGACCTCATCACTCACAAATTCTCTCCTGATCAAATCCTTACAATAACAGATATAAATTGGACATAAGTACCTTGGTCAGACCATTTCAAACTAAAGATATCCATGCAATGGAGGATAAAAAAATTTGATCCAGAAACAAGAATGAAAAACTTTCACCACAAGAGGTCATATTGATCCGGTATTATTCTGGCAACAATTTTACATGAATGAATGGTCAGTACAAATAGATTCCAGTCAACACCTTTTAAATTGGGACATGAGGTGCAAGAGCATACTTGATACAATAGCGCCAATACAAACAAGAACATTGCAAAGAAATAACTCACTCCCTTGGTTTAACGACGACCTGAAAAAACTAAAAACCCAAACAAGGAGACTTGAAAGTGCATGGAACAAAAAGAAAGATGAACAAACATTCACTGCATGGAAACTAATGTTAAGAAAATATAAATATACCATCAGACAATCTAAAAGGTCATATTACAATTCCAAAATAGGGCAAAGCTATAAAGACTTACACAAGTTATTCCAATTTGTGCATAATCTTCTAGACACCACACTAGTCACCTTAACTAATATGGATACCCCATCAGCACATGAACTAGCTACTTACTTTAATGAGAGAATCATCAAATTAAGAGCCATCTTACCAACTAACTCCTCTGACTATGTAAAATTCATCGACTGCTTAGACCCAACAATCAATGAATATCCAGCAGACTGAATATGGACACATTTTTATTTACTAACGGAAAATACTGTCGCCCAAGTGATCAACAAATTCATCAAATCCCACTGTAAACTTCATGCATGTCCCAGCTACTTAATAAAATCTGCCCCCCAGCATTTCATAGCAGATCTCACCTCCTACCTAAATCACATGCTTCAACATGGATCCTTTCCTAAAGGCAATATCCTACTCACACCAATTCCCAAAGACCAGAAGAAAAAAACTAAATGATATAACTAATTATCGTCCAGTGGCATCCATCCCTCTGGTAGTCAAGTTAATGGAAAGTCTGGTAACTAAACAACTTACCAACTACTTGAGCAATTTCTCAGTATTACACGCATCCCAATCTGGATTCCTTGCTAATCACAGCACTGAAACAGTTCTTATAACACTCATGACCAAATTCAAACAAATTATTGCAACTGGTAATAATGTTCTTGTTTTACAATTCGACATGTCCAGCGCGTTTGACATGGTTAACCATGGTATTCTATTAAACATTCTAGAATATTTTGGAATTGGAGGAAATGTACTGAATTGGTTTCATAATTTCCTAACGGCAAGAACATACCGGGTAATATCTAAATCGATCATATCATCGCCATGGAGACCTGAATGTGGTGTGCCTCAACGATCTCCGCTCCCACCGATTCTCTTTAACTTAGTGATGTTACCACTAGCCAGATCACTATCCAACCAAGACCTAAACCTATATATTTATGCTGATGATGTGACGATATATATTTTGTTCAAAAACGACTTATCAGAAATTGCAGATAAAATTAATCTCAGCTTCCAAATTATGAACTCATGGGTGGATGCATTCCAACTAAAACTCAATGCAGAAAAGACACAATGCCTTATATTATCATCGCAGTATAATAAAATACACCAAACCACACTCTTCCTGTTGCGGACACCCTGAAACTCTTAGGTGTAACAATTGATCAAAATCTTAACCTAGATAGCCATGTGAAAAATGTTATAAAGAAAATGTTCTATGCAATGTGGAAGCTTAGAAGAGTGAAACCTTTCTTCCCAAGGGAGACTTTCCACAAACTAGTGCAATCATTGGTATTGAGTCATTTGGACTATTGTAATTCCCTATATGCGGGATGCAAGGCACAAACCATTAAGAAACTCCAGACTGCCCAGAACACTGCAGCCAGACTGATATTCGGAAAGGCGAAATATGAAAGTGCCAGACCCCTTAGAGAAAAATTGCATTGGCTCCCACTAAAAGATTGAATTGCATTCAAAATTTGCACCTTGGTTCATAAAATTATTTATGGAGATGCCCCATCTTACATGTCAGACCTAATAGACTTACCAGAGAGAAACAACAAAAGTTCATCACGTACTTTCTTAAACCTCCATTATCCCAACTGCAGAGGACTTAAATACAAATCTATACATACATCTAGCTTCTCATACATCTGCACACAACTATGGAAAGAATTACCAATCACCATAAAAACAACACACGACAACCTTCCAGAAATTACTGAAGACTTGTTCAAAAAGACGTACAAAAAGGATCCCCCATAACGAACTGACTCCTAAACTACACCAGATACAACTATTATGGAACTCTTCTAATTTGTTTATTCTAATTACATCCTCATTACTGAATATTATATCTTGTCCTGATATCATTATGTTATGTTTTATCTATTTATCCACTTCTAATCCTACATGGTATTCTTATGAACCTTATTTGTAACAATTCTGAAATTCTTACTCCGTTAATATGATTGCCATAATATTCTTATGCACCTTATCTGTATCTATATTCTGAAATTCTTATCCTATTAATGTGATTGCCGTTGTAACATATTGTAAGCCACATTGAGCTTGCAAATAGGTGGGAAAATGTGGGATACAAATGCAGCAAATAAATAAATGAGCCTTATTTTCTATCTAGGGGGCTTTTCCATAGTGGTACCTAGCTGCCATAATTTGCCTTTCCAGCCTCAATATGGGGTTTTTTCTTATTACTCTAGTAGCTAATAACATAGGCAGGCTGCATTCCCTCTCGCTCCTGCCCTCGCTTTTCCCCTAGCGTACTCACAGACCAAACATGAGACAGGTTTTGGGAATAAATGGCCACAGCTTTTATTGAAAAGACATTAAACAATCCCTTGGAAGCACCCGAGCCTTGGGTTTGCCATTGCGGATGCTTGCGCTCTCCGCCATAGCTTATCCAGCTAGAGAGCAAGCATCCCAGCCCATGCTGCGGCCAGCCTTACTCCGCCCCCAGCGTGGCCCAGCCTCCATCTGCCTGGGGCAGCCCCCCATAGACCAGAGCCCCACCTGCCATGCCTGAACCAGCGAGGTGATTGGTCTGCGAGCAGTGCGAGGCCGCCCTTTGCCTGAATCGGGCGATCTTCCTTTCGGCTGTTGTTCCAACACATCCCAGAGTTCACAGGCTCAGGTGCCTCCGCCACAACCCGGGGAGCCTGAGAATTAGGGCCCCCGGGTCCCCCCCTTGCGCCCCCTCAAAAGTGTTGCTCTAGTGCCTCCTGAAAGTCATTAAGGAGGAAGAAGTCCGCCACCTCTGAGAGATGGATAGCATCGTGGTGGAAGAGGCCTGGGGTGAGCGGGGAAGCCCAATGGTGCCAGATTTTGTCGCCGCCGAGATGCTGCACCCACATGCCAAGCTGTCTGTTGACCTTAGTGACACCTCTGGACCACAGTCTGGAAGCGAATCCATGCCAGCGCGGAATAATATCCGACCAGAGGATAGTGGTGTCTTTTAGAGAGGTGGACAGTTGCAGGAGATCCTGCTTCGCCATGGCAATGAGGTGGCGGCATGAGGTGTGTCCAATGTCATTGCCACCCAGGTGAATGAGCAGGACATCTGGCTGGGATGTTGTGAGGAGCAAGCGGCGGACAGCGGGCAGGAGCTGGTGCCATCTCATACCGGGGATGCCAATCCAGGTTATCGCTACACCTTTTACATCTAGGCCAAGGTGTAAACCTGGTCTCCGGGACGTCAAGTGCTTGCAGGCATGAGCGATGTATGAGTGGCCAATTATCCACACAGTAGCTGTCCGCGACTGTAGACCTGAAAGGGAAGGGAATGGTAAGTTTAATGCTGTGGCCTGATGTACGTTTGGTATGCAGAGGACCGCCATCGTCCCAGGCGCTGTATGGCATGGGGGGGGGAGACCCTGTTGAAAGGCGGTTGTTGCTGTGCCTATACAAGTGGGTCCCGTAGTTGTTGGGGCACTGGCCAGCTTCGAGGAGAGCTTGTCGGAAGACAGCCGTGAACTGGAAGCGTGTGAGCGGAGTTGCTTCCAGATGTAGGAAAAGGAGCGATCCAGCAGGCCTCATCCTTAGGTATGCTTTGAAGTTGGCGAGCGGGCAAGTGGGCAAACTAGGGATGCCATGGGGCTTATTTTCAAAGCACTTAGCCTCCCAAAGTTCCATAGAAATGTATGGAACTTTGGGAGGCTAAGTGCTTTGAAAATATGCCTCTATGTAGGGTAATGGTGTGACCTTTTCCCTGCTGATCAGTTTTGGATCTGGTGAGTCGCAGGTAGATGGTATTCTGTGTAATGGAGATGTCAGCAAGCTGCAGGCCGCCTGATGGTTTGGCCTTGGAGTGCGCGGTGAACTCGCTGATGCGTAGGGCAGCGAAGAAGGCCAGAGAAAAGGCCACTCTGAACAATGCAGTCTCGTAGCCATCCCTGCACACTTTCTCGAGGGCGAGCCAAAGGCCATGGAGGAGTTCGTGTGTGACAGGCCGCCTGGTGTCGAGTGGCGTCGGGTTGTGGCGCGCCCACCCTCGCAACTTTGTTGCAAGTTTGAATCAGGAAGCTGGCACGAGGATTGCCCCAGCCGCGGACCTTGGCAAAGAAGGAGAAGCCTGTGATGCACGAAGTGACTGTTGTCCTCGAGGTGCCCTGCTCGAAGGAATCTGTGACGTAACGTGCAATGAGGTGGTCGGGAACCGCACCCTCTGTCCATCCTTGTCGTACCAGGTATTGAGAAACATGATGAAACGCACTCTGGTAGGCTCGTAGTGTAGAACGAGCTAAGGAGCTGGTAATGAGTATATGCATGGTGTTGAGGTCAGGTGCCACAGATGTTCGGGAAGTGGAGTCGGCTGCCTGGTCGCCGTGGGGGCCAGCTGTCGAAAGAGGGAGAATTGAAAATGTGAGAGGGCATCAGCAATACGGTTGTCAACTCCTGGCACGTGCTTTGCGCGGGCAGTCAGGTTAAGTTGCAGGCACCGGAGGACAAAATGCCAAAGGAATGCAGCAGTGTGAGGGCAGCGCGCCGTCTGCCGGTTCATGATGTCAACGACCGCGGCATTGCCTGACCAAAGGACTACACTTTTATTGGCCAGGGCGAGGCCCCAAACGTGTACAGCAGCAACAATGGGGAACAATTCGAGGAAGGTGATGTTCTTGGTAAGGGCGGAGTGGGTCCAATGTAGTGGCCAAGGGGCTGCAAACCAATCCCCGTTGAAATAGGCTCCGCACCCAGAGGATCCTGCAGCGTCAGTATAGAGGCAAAGGTCGACGCTGGACGATGGGGGAGATTGTATCATGGCTCTACCATTGAAGTCCTTCAGGAAACAAAGCCAGATGTGCAGGTCCAGCCGGAGGGGGCATGAAATGCGCAGGTGGTGGTGCTTACGCGCTATGCCAGCAGTTGAGGCGGCGAGCCTGCGAACAAATATTCTACCCATAGGGATGACCCTGCAGGCAAAGTTGAGGGAGCCAATAAGGGACTGCATCTGGTATAGGGTGAGCTTGGGCGAGTGTAGGGCATGTAGGATCTTTCGTGATAGGTCGAGCAACTTGTCCTCTGGGAGTCTGATGGTAAGGGTTGTGGAGTCAATCTCAATACCTAAGAAGGTGATGGTCGTGCATGGGCCAGAGGTTTTGCTGCTTGCGACGGGTACTCCGAAGTCCAGGGCAACAGTGTGAAAGATATCCATGAGGTCTCTGCAGGTACCTAGTAGCGCTTTAGAAATGTTAAGTAGTAGTAGTAGTACTAGATTGGTGAGGCCCAACGAAGAAGAAGTCATCGAGGTAATTTACGATGGTTTTCGTAGTGGAGTGCTGAGACACCCCCCAATGCAAAAAGGTACTGAAAGCCTCGAACAGGTTGCAAGAGACTGCGCACCCCATGGGCATGCATTTATCGAAAAAGTAGTGGTTGTCATGTAGGAATCCAAGTAGGGGGAAACAGTCAGGGTGTATTGGAAGTAGTCGGAAGGCAGACTCAATGTCTACTTTTGCCATAAGCGCATTGCGCCCTGCTGCGCGAACCAGGGACACAGCGGAGTCAAAAGACATATACTGGACCGTTGCAGCGCCCTCCGGTATGGAGTCATTCACAGAGTGTCCGGGAGGGTATGAGAAGTTGTGTATGAGGCGGAATTTGCCCTGCTCCTTTTTGGGGACAGCTGTAAGGGGCGAGACAAACATTCTCGGGAAGGTCGGATGGAGAAAGGGGCCTGCGATTCGTCCAGCTGAATGCTTCACTGAGAGTTTGGCAGAGATGATGTGTGACAGGCGGGTTCTGGAGTGTGTTGTCGGGGCTTGGTCACATAGCGGGATGGGGCCCTGAAATGGTATGCGAAACCCGTCCTGGAAGCCTTGGAGGATTAGGTTTGCAGTTTGCCAGGGCCTCATCGCATCTATGCGGATGGGTGTGGGCGCCTTGTGCAAGAGGTCAAGGTTTGGAGGGGACGGCGTGTCGGGTAGCAGCTTTTCTAGGACACTGTGCAAGGGGGTGTGGAGTACCGCACGTTGCGCACAGGTGCTTGTATTTGCAATCCTGTAAGGTGCAGCTGCCTTTGTTGTACTTCCAGCACACCTCTCGGGAGAGCGTGGCAGGCCTCCCTTTTTTATTTCCGGGGAGGGGAGGTGCCATGAGTTGGGTGGAACGCCCGGTAGAGGTGCTGGGTCTGGTGAGGACATTGCGTAACCAGAGACCTCCGTCATCCATATCCCACGCCATGGTAGGGTTCGCCTCCATTTTGTCCCTGAAGTGCTCTTCGTACGCCAGCCAGGCATAGCCTTCGTGCTCCCGATAGATGGTGAGCACTGTTTCCAGATAGCAGAGCATGGGGTCGATCTGGTCAGGCTGTTTCCTATGCACGATGCTCATCATGCGTGCATAGGATGTGACCCAACAGGCCAAGTTGCGTGGCAATATTTTGTTGTGTTCCAGTAGTAGATCGCCCTTTTTTATGCGCTTCTTTGCATGTCGTCTGTGTTGTCCTTCAGCCAGCTTGAAGATGTCGAAGTACCGCCTCCGTAGGACCTTTTTGCGCAGGGACCTTGGAACCCGCTGCCATAAGCGCTCTGGGGGAATAGCATATGAGAGTGCCGAAGCAACGGGAATGGCATGCCTTCCTCTGGCGGGAGATAGAGAGGAGGAAGAGGAGGAGGACGAAGAAGAGGAGGAGGAAGAATCAGAGGAGGAGGAGGTACTGGACCGCCTGGAGTGCTTGCGCTTTTTACCTTTCTTCCTCTGCTTAGGCGCCTGATGGTTGAGCCGCTGGGAGTCAAGAATGCTGTCTGTCATAGGGCTTGGGAGGCCCTGACGTTGATCTGCATAAGCGGCAGTTTCGTGGCTCACCGGCCTGGAAGGCGCGCTTGCAGGTCTGCGATGTGGTGAGGCAGGAGACCGGAGACGCTCCCGAGTCACTGCTGTAGCCATAAGCCAGACTTGTGTGGGTGAGGGAGGGGATCTGCAACAGTGATGGGACGTGCAGCAAGTCCGATGTCTCCGGGCGGAAGGCGATCTGTGGCGCCGGCGGCGGGACCTGGAGGCGCCAAAGCTGCTTCTGGAGCTGTGGGATTTTGTACCGTGGCTGTAGTGAAGGCCGTCGTCCCAATCGCGGTGGTGTCTGCACAGTGGCCTGCCTAAACTGGATCTGGAAACCGACCTGTCTAAACTGGATCTGGAAACCGACCTGTGTCTGCTCCATTTGGCACTGTGTACGTGCAGCGCCTGCCTGCCTAAGGATGATGATCTGTGGCTTGAGGAAGGTCGGGATGAAGGTTGCGAACCTGGGCCAGGTTCCTGCACCGGGCCGCCGTCGCGTGGGTTGATGTTGGAGTCGGGTAGGCGGGGATTAGCTGGTAGGTCATGTGGGCGCAGCGTGTCAGCTGCATCACTAGCAGACAACGCAGCGCCTGGTACAGTATCCAACTGGCAGGAAAGAGCAGGGGAAGCAGGCATGTCTGATGTCAGCGGTATGGAGGCACGTGGCAGCAGGAGGCAGTCGGAGTTGGTAAACCGCTATGGGCGCTTAATCTGCCTTGAAGATGCACGTTGCAGCTGCTCTGCTGCAGCCAGGGTGGAAGTGGTCTTTGTGTTGCGTGGCCGACGAGGCATGCTTGAGATGAATGGCAACACGTGGTAAATGAAGGAAACAAAATGGCCGGCCTGTCCGAAAGACGGCCAAAACGTGGCTGCCGTGCAGCGCGAGGTAGCGTTACCCTCGAGGATATCGGAACACGTGGTGAGTGAAGAAAACAAAATGGCCGGCCTCTCCAAAAGACGGCCAAAACGTGGCTACCGTGTAGCGTGACCTGAGCGTGACCCACAAGACTGATCTGATAGCCGGCTAGCCGCACGTGGTAAAAGAAGAGAGCAAAATTGTCTGCCTTCCCCGGAAGACGGCCAACAAGTAGCTGCCGTGCAGCGCGAAGTAGCCGTCTATGCAGGAAAAACCGAGGTGAGCGGCAAAAGAAGGAAATGTTAAATGGAGAAGCGGCAAAATAAAAGGTGGCCGGGAAATCAGCTGATTAGATAGCCAGCTAGAAATGCGATAGGGAAACAAAGAAAAGCAGGTTTTACCGTGTGGGGAACCATGTTGGAAACTCCCGCACCGCTCTCTACCCGTGATAATTGCGAGATGGCCGGCTCTGTGGAAAAAGCAAAATTTTTTAAAAAGGCGCGACACTGCTACACCACGATCGCGAACAAGGACAGGGAAATGGCCGGCTTTTGTGAGAAACAGAAAATTAAAAAAAAAAGGGAGGGAAATCAGCTGATAGCCGGCTAATACCACAATTGAAACTCCCGCGCCGCTCACTGCCAACAAGAGGCTCCCTAGCCCTCGTTGGCAGCTTTCATGCTTTCCCCTGTAGCCCTGCCCCGCTTCCCAACCAACGGCAAAGGGGTCTCCTGCCGCGTCATCTCAATCGCCGATGGGGAAGCCGGAAAGGAAGGGTCGCTCTGACGCAGGAGCTGCCGGGCAGCACCCGCCATGTTATGTGCGGCTGCTTGGCATGTCCCTCGCCGGCCTACCTTTATACTTCCATGCAATAGCCTTCACCATATCCCAAAATAACAAGAGTATCCTCTCTGTGCTCTCTGTTATAAATAGAATATTCTTTCCATTGTAAAAGCAATTCTCAGAGGACAAGCAGGCTGCTTGTTCTCACAAGTGAGTGATGTCCACAGCAGCCCCTCCGATCGGAGATCTTCACTAGCAACAACGTTTGCTAGCCCTCGCGTGCGCATGCACAGTGCGCATGCGCGACTGTCTTCCCACCCGAACGCGAGTGTGTTAATCAGTCTTCTTTTTTCTGCGGCTCAGAATGACTGTTTACGGACGTTCTGCGCCTCAAGGAGACCCCTCGCGCCTTTTTCGCTGCGTTCTTCCATTCGGAAGTGTCCGGAAAGTCTTCCGTCGTGTTCTTCGTCTTGTTTAAAAAAAAAGGTATTTTTTCCGCTATTCCCAGTGTTTTTCCCGTAAGTTTCCTTTCGTCGTCGGAAGCGGCCTTTTTGGCCACCCATACGGGTTTTTCCCTTGTTTTGGTGCCTCTTTTTGTCACCATCGCAAATTTTGATTTCGCCGGCGTGATTTTTCCGCCCATGTCCTCGAAGCCTGCCAGCGGCTTCAGAAAGTGCACCCAGTGCAGCTGAACGATCTCGCTCACTGATAGGCACGTTTTATGCCTTCAGTGTCTGGGGGCCGGTCATCGTCCCCAGGCCTGTACTCTCTGTCTTTCGCTGAAGAAGAGGACTCAGGCGGCGAGGTTAGCTCAGTGGAACCTCTTGTTCGGAGCCTTGTGCGGTACTTCGACACCTGCGGTACCGAAGTCATCGGTGGTATCGATGTCGTTGAAGGGTGCATCGTCATCAGGAGCGCAGGTGAGGGCTGTCCATTCCCCTGCTGGTAGCGGTGAACCCTCGAGGAGGTCTCCGTCTGTCTCGAGAGCTCCTGCAGTATAGGCCCCCCGGGATCGACCTGTTTCGGACTCGGCCCCAAAGAGGCGTTTGGATTCAATGTCCTCCTCTTCGGTACTGGGAGGTACCGGTGACCTGCTTCGTGCGAAGGCAAAGAAGCATCGGCACCAGTCATCTTCCCGTCGCTGTACCGAGAGCTCCGGGTCGCAGAGGGATTCGGCACCCACTAAGCGTCGACACCAGGAGGATCGCTCACCCTCCATACAAGAGGTGTTGATGCGCTCTACGGTGGACAGCCCGGTACCGCCTCCGTGGCCCCGACAGATTCTGAGGTCGTCACCGGTACCGGACCCCTTGCCTTCCTCGACAGCCGCTCTGAACGAGAGCCTCTGAGCCATCCTTCCAGGGATCCTGGAAGAGTTGTTGCACCATTCCGCTCCGGTACGGGGGGTGCTTGCGCCGCCGGTGCCGTTGAGAGAGGCGACGGCTGGCTCCTCGCCCGTGGTGAGGTCTCCGGTCCTGGTACCGCTTGCGGTGCCTGCATCGGCGGCCTCCCAGGCTGACTCCCCGACGACTTCGATGGAGGGAGCTTCATCGCCGCCGGTGTGGGAGTCTTCCTCTCGATGTACCCACCGTGGCCATGTTTCCACGGAGTTGAGGTGGGCCCAGCTTCGGACTGCAGTACACGAACTGGTGTCCGATACCGAGGGTGAGGCCTCATGGGAAGCAGAGGAGGGCACGAGATATTTCTCTGATGAGGAGCCTTGCGGTCCTCTCTGATCCTACTCTCTCTCCTGAAAGGCAGCTTTCTCCTCCTGAGAGACTGTCTTTCGCGGCCTTTGTCTGGGAAATGTCTACGGCCATTCCCTTCCCTGTGGTCACGGAGGATGAGCCAAGAGCCGAAATGTTTGAGCTTTTGGACTCTCCTTCGCCACCTAAGGAATCGTCCACTGTACCCATGTATCATGTCCTCAAAAAGACATTGCTGGCGAACTGGACGAAGCCGCTAACTAATCTCCACATTCCCAAGAAGATAGAATCCCAGTATCGGATCCATGGGGACCCAGAGTTAATGCGGACTCAGTTGCCTCATGACTCTGGTGTGGTGGATCTGGCCCTTAAGAAGGTCAAGAGTTCTAGGGAGTACGCTTCAGCGCCCCCGGGTCGTGACTCTAGAACTTTGGACTCTTTTGGGCGGAAGGCCTACCATTCTGCAATGCTCATTTCCAAAATCCAATCTTACCAGCTCTACACGCGCATTCATATGTGGAACAATGTGCGGCAGTTGGTGGACAAGCTCCCTTCTGAGCAGGCCAAGCCTTTTCAGCAGGTGGTCAGGCAGCTGAAGGCGTGTCATAAATTCCTGGCCAGGGGTGTTTACAATACTTTTGATATCGCATCCAGGGCTGCTGCTCAAGGTGTGGTGATGCGCAGACTCTCGTGGCTGCGTGCCTCCGACCTGGATAACAGGATCCAGTAGCGGATTGCGGACTCTCCTTGCCGGGGGGATAATATTTTTGGTGAAAAGGTCGAACAGGTGGTAGAACAACTCCACCAGCGGGACACCGCTTTTGACAAATTCTCCCACCGGCCGCCTTCAGCATCTACCTCATCAGGTAGACGTTTTTATGGGGGAAGAAGGACTGTTCCCTATTCTACTAAGCGTAGGTACAATCCTCCTTCTCGCCAGCCTGCTGCCCAGGCTAAACCCCAGCGTGCTCGTTCCCATCAACAGCGTGCGCCTCAACAGGCCCCAGCAGCTCCCCAGCAAAAGCAAGGGACGAGCTTTGGACTGGCTCCAGCAGAGCATAGCCGAAATCAAAGTGTCTGTGCCGGACGATCTGCCGGTCGGGGGGAGGTTAAAATTTTTTCACCGAAGGTGGCCTCTCATAACCTCCGACCAGTGGGTTCTCCAATTAGTCCGGCTGGGATATGCCCTCAATTTGATTTCAAAACCTTCAAATTGCCCACCGGGAGCTCAGTCCTTCAGCTTCCAGCACAAGCAGGTACTTGCCGAGGAACTCTCCGCCCTTCTCAGCGCCAATGCGGTCGAGCCCGTGCCACTGGGGCAGGAAGAGCTGGGATTCTATTCCAGGTACTTCATTGTGGAAAAAAAAACCAGGGGGGATGCGTCCCATCCTAGACATGAGGGCCCTGAACAAATATCTGGTCCGAGAAAAGTTCAGGATGCTTTCCCTGGGCACCCTTCTTCCCATGATTCAGAAAAACAATTGGCTATGCTCTCTGGACTTAAAGGACGCTTACACTCACATCCTGATACTGCCAGCTCACAGACAGTATCTTTGATTCCGTCTGGGAACACGGCATTTTCAGTATTGTGTGCTACCCTTTGGTCTCGCCTCTGAGCCCAGGGTGTTTACAAAATGCCTGGCTGTCGTAGCGGCGTCTCTTCGCAGACTGGGAGTGCACGTGTTCCCTTATCTCGACAATTGGCTGGTGAAGAACACCTCCGAGGCAGGAGCTCTACAGTCCATGCAGATGACTATTCGACTCCTAGAGCTACTAGGGTTTCTGATAAATTATCCAAAGTCCCACCTTCTTCCAGTTCAGAAACTAGAATTCATAGGAGCTCTGCTGGACTCTCAGATGGCTCGTGCCTATCTTCCGGAAGCAAGAGCCGACACTCTTCTGTTTCTCGTTTCCATCTCAGCAGATCACAGCTCAGCAGATGTTGAGATTGCTCGGCCACATGGCCTTCACAGTGCATGTCACTCCCGTGGCCCGCCTTCACATGAGATCAGCTCAATGGACCCTAGCTTCTCAGTGGTACCAAGCTGCTGGGGACCTAGAGGACGTAGTCCTGCTGTCCATGAGTTTTCCTCAATCCCTGCATTGGTGGACAGTGTCATGGGATCTCAATGTCGTTCTCACCCAACTGATGAAACCTCCTTTTGAGCCACTGAATTCCTGCCATCTGAAGTACTTGACTTGGAAGGTCATTTTCTTGGTGGCAGTCACTTCAGCTCGCAGAGTCAGTAAGCTTCAAGCCTTGGTAGCTCATGCTCCTTATACTAAATTTCATCATAACAGAGTAGTCCTCCGCACTCACCCTAAGTTCTTGCCAAAGGTGGTGTCGGAGTTCCATCTGAACCAGTCAGTTGTTTTGCCAACATTCTTTCCCTGTCCTCATACCCGCCCTGCTGAACGTCAGCTGCACACATTGGACTGCAAGTGAGCATTGGCCTTCTACCTGGAGCGGACAAAGCCCCACAGACAGTCCGCCCAATTGTTTATTTCTTTTGATCCCAACAGAAGGGGAGTGGCTGTCGGGAAACGCACCATCTCCAATTGGCTAGCAGATTGCATTTCCTTCACTTACGCCCAGGCTGGGCTGACGCTTGAGGGTCATGTCACGGCTCATAGTGTTAGAGTCATGGCAGCGTCAGTGGCCCACTTGAAGTCAGCCACTATTGAAGAGATTTGCAAGGCTGCAACGTGGTCATCCATCCACACATTCACATCTCACTACTGCCTCCAGCAGGATAGCCGACGCGACAGTCGGTTTGGGCAGTCGGTTTGGGCAGTTGGTGCTGCAGAATCTGTTTGGGGTTTAGAATCCAACTCCACCCCCCTAGGCCCATTTTTATTCTGTTCCAGGCTGCACTCTCAGTTAGTTGAATAAGTTTAGGTCAATCTCAGTTATGTCCTCACCGTTGTGAGGCCCAATTGACCAATGTTTGTTGTTTTGAGTGAGCCTGGGGGCTAGGGATACCCCACTTGTGAGAACAAGCAGCCTGCTTGTTCTCGGAGAAAGTGAAAGCTACATACCTGTAGAAGGTATTCTCCGAGGACAGCAGGCTGATTGTTCTCACCAACCCACCCTCCTCCCCTTTGGAGTTGTGTCTTCCCTTGTCTTTGCTATTTACTGGACTGGCGAACATGCTCGCATTTGGGCGGGAAGACGGTCGCGCATACGCACTGTGCATGCGCACTCCTCCTAGAGAGTCTGTGATGGTCCTGCTTCACAAGATCCCAGTTCAACTGAAGAACTGGGAGTCCCCTCCGTTGGTCCCTCTCCTCCCCAAAAAGATTGATACCATGTACTGAATTCAGTCTTCCCTGGGTTTGAAATGCCACAGTTGCCTCATCATTCCCTGATGATGGAATCCACATGCAAAAGGGCCAGGAGTTCTAGGGACCATGCTTCGGTGTCCCCTGGCAGAGAAGCTAGAACCCTGGATTATTTTGAGTGGAAGATATATCAGGCCTCCATGCTCATCTCCCGTATCCAATCATACCAGCTCTACATGAGCCTCCACTTACAGTCCTTGGTGTGCAGTATGTCTTTTTTAGCAGACTCTCTCCCACCGGAGCAGGCTGAATCTGTTCACCAGCTGCTCAGGCAGCAGAAGGCATGCCATAAATTCTTGGCCAGAGGCACCTACGACACTTTAGTTGTGGCCTCTAGGATCTCTGTACAGAGAATAGTGATGCACAGCCTCTCATGGCTGCGTGTCTCTGTCTTGGACCTGGCAGTCCAGCAGAGGTTGGCAGAGGTTGGCGGATGCCACATGCCGGGGGGATAGTGTTTATGGAGAGAAGGTGGAGGGGGTCAATGACCTCAGCAAGAAATACTAATACCATCGATTCTGTCTCCTGCCTTGTGCCTTCTGCACCTGCCTTCTCCTTTAGGAGGTTTTTTGGTAAGTCATATTACTTATTACTCACAGAGGCATAGGTACACCCCTTCTTCTCGTCAGCCTCAGCAGGCTCATCCCCAGTGTTCTTATTCTCATCAACAGCATGCGCCCAAGGCCCAGATGTCTCATTAGTCAAAGCAGGGGGCGAGCTTTTGACTGGCTCCAGCAGAGCATAGCCGCTGTAAAAGTGGCCATCTTGGATGACTTGCCAGTTGGGGGGAGGCTGAAGTTTTACTAAGAAAGGTTGTCCCTTGTAACGTCCGACCAGTGGGTTCTTCAAATAGTCCATCTCGATTACGCCCTGCATTGGCTACAGAGACCACCAGATTGTCCACCGAGAACACCTCACTTCAGCTCTCATCACAAGCAGATACTTGCAGAAGAACTCTCTGTCCCTTTCAAGGCCCGTGCAGACGAACCCATTCCACAAGGGGAATCTATTCCAGGCAGGGCCGTGCCTAGGGTCTCTGGTGCCCCCCTTCAGACTATCAGTTGGCGCCCCCCCCCCCCCCCCATGTGGCACATGATGGCAAGGCTTACAAGCCTTTCTTGCGAAATACTTGATTGCAAATAATTTTTTATGATTTTTAACCGTGAAAATGATCGCTCACCACTTGCCACACTGACAGGAATTGTCAGCAATATTCTTAGAAAACAAATTACTATACATTGCAAAATAAGATAGCAGATGTAAATTCTCAAAGTGGACATATTCCAAACACTAAAATGAAAATAAAATGATTTTTTTCTACCTTTGTTGTCTGGTGACTTTATTTTTCTATCCATATTGGCCCCAGTCTCTGATTCTGCTGCTCTCTATCTGTTCTCTTAACTCCATTTCCAGGGCTTCCTTTCCATTTATTTCTTTACTTTCCTCCTTTCTTCTTCATTTCTTGCCCTACATCCATAAGTAAAAGCTGTATCCTCCTCTGTGGAATTGACTGGAGGAGGTATAAAGTGGATCCAGCTTTTGCCTATTTTCTCCATCCATGTGCAGTTTTTCTCCTCTCTTCCCTTTCCCTCATCTCCATCCATGCGCATCTTCTTCTTTTTTCTTTCCTCACCTCCATCCATGTCCAGCACTTCTCCTCTCTCATCTCCTCCATCCATGTTCAGCATTTCTCCTCTCTCGTCCCTCCCCTGTATCCATATAAAGCAATAATTCTCTCTCCCCTCTCCTCCATCCAAGACCAGCATTTCTCCTCTCTCCCCGCCAACTCCTCCATCCATCCATGTCCAGAGAATCTCTCTTCCCTGCCCTCCCCTCTCATCCATGTCCAGCGATTCTCCTCTCTCCCCTGCCCTCCCCTCTCATCCATATCCAGCGATTCTCCTCTCTTCGCTGACCTCCCCTCCCCTCCATGTTGTGAAAGATCCCACCGGCCTCTCGGGGTCCGGAGGATCTTGCCCTGCCTGGGACCGGCTGTGACGCTCACCAGATTCCTGTCCCAACCTTGTAGTCCAAGGGAGTCCTCAGGGCATGCTTAAAGAAATCCACTCAAAAAAAAATAAAAATCAACAAGTTCCTTTTATTTCAGGGATTCACAGTCCAGTAAGTTCAAAAGAAATACAGCAGCCCTTTACAACAGTCTTCTCCTGTTCCTTCTCAGGGCACAAGTTCAACAGGGATAAAAAGAAAAAAAAAACTCAATCCCTGTGGTGTTTAGAGCCAAAGGGTAGCCCCCTTAAACAGTCCCAACAGCTCGGCTCCCTGCTCACCACCTCCCTCCCCTTTTTGAGGGAGGTAAGCAGTTGGCTGCAGTCCACAACAAAAAAAAAACAACCTCTGCAACTTGCTCCCTCCCGGCTTTTGAAAACAGTTCAAATAAACACTTCTTCGTGCCTTAGCACTCAGTTCAAAGCACCCAGTTTCCTCTCGTCTGGGAGCAGGTCACCTCGGGGGAGGAACACTCCCCTCCCTTCTCACTTTAACACACTAGCACTTCCTTACAAACAGTTCAAACCGACTGAACTCTTGCTGGGAACAAGAAAGGATCCTACCCTTCGTGGGTCACCCTATCACTGCCCTGACCCTCCTCCCTCATGACCCTTTCTCTTCTCCCGTTCAGTCCAGATGTCATACCACGAGTTCACCTTGGTTTTCAGTTTTCTTCCTACAGAATGAGCCCAGGCAGAAAGGTCCATGGGTTCACCCAGGCTCTCCTCTATCTCTCTCTCTCTCCGGTCTCCTGCCACTCCATAGGCTCTACGTCCCACCCACTTTTCAGCTGTTCCTTTTCCCCTTGATTACCCTCCAGGGGCCCCTCCCTTGCCTTCAGAGTTCTCCCCTGTGACCTGCTGGGGAAGGTAATCTCTGTACCAGGGCTTGCCCCGGGGCTGCTGGGTAGTGTAGTCTTTTTCTCTGCTCCATTTTCCAGGGGGCACTAACCTTTCTCTTCTCTCTCTTTCTCTCTGGGGAAGGAGTAAAGGCAAGGCTCTGCTCTGTCTCCTTCTGCTCTTGTGCCTCCTCCCTTCTACCCCATCCACTTCCATCTGTTCAACCCCCTTGTCCTCCTCTTCACATACCCCCCCCCCCTTAAGAGACTGCCCCTCTCCTTAACCTTAGGCTCTGTATCCTCCTCTCCGATTCGGGATAGAGCATCGACATTGCTCAGGGCACTGCCAGGCCGATGCTCCCCCGAATAACGGAATGGCTGCAGCGCCAAATACCATCTCATGAGGTGGGCATTATTGTTCTTCATCTGATTAAGCCATTTGAGGGGCACATGATCTGTTACCAGCCTGAACTCCCTCCCCTCCAAATATACCTGACAGGCCTGGACTGCCCATCGAATGGCCAAACACTCCTTTTCGATCGTGGAGTAGTGGATTTCATGTGGGAAGAGCTTCCTACTCAAGTACAGCACTGGATGCTCTTCCCCCTCATGCTCCTGGGACAACACCGCTCCCAGCCCTACCCCGGAAGCGTCAGTCTGCAGGATAAAGTTTTTCCTAAAATCTACGGCTTTCAGCACAGGTTCCTGACAGAGGGCCCTCCGGAGGGTTTCTATCGCCCGGGCCCCTTCCTCCTCCCACTTTAACTGATTGGGCTTATTTCCCTTCAGCATGTCAGTAAGGGGTGCGGACAGGGTAGAGAAATGGGGGATAAACCGGCGATAATATCCGATAAGCCCCAAGAACCCCCTTAACTGTTTCTTTGTATTAGGCCGGGGAAACTCCTGTACACTCTGGACCTTGTCAATAATCGGCCGTACTTCACCTTGCCCTACCATATACCCCAGGTATTTTACCCGCCTTTGGGCAAAATGGCATTTTTCAGGATTAAGGGTTGGCCCAGCCTCTCGGAAGGAACTAAGCACCGCTCGAACTTGGGCCATATGGGTAGGCTAGTCCCTGCTGTGAACGACCACATCGTCCATGTATGCGGCAGCATAGTTTTGATGTGGTCGCAGCACCCTATCCAGAAGGCGTTGGCAGCTAGCCAATGCCGAATTCAACCCAAAAGGCAACCGCTTAAATTGGCCGTTTTAGGACGGGCCTCCTCTGACAGGGGGATTTGCCAATACCCTTTTGTCAAGTCCAGCGTGGTGAGAAACTGGGCCGTTCCCAGCCTATCTAGCAATTCATCAATATGGGGCATGGGGTAGGCATCGGTCTGCGCAATGGTGTTCAGCTGACGGAAATCAATGCAGAACCGCCATGACCAATCTGGTTTAGGCACCAGCACCACCGGACTTGACCAGGGGCTATTAGACTCCTCGATCACCCCAAAGCCTAGCATCTCCTGAACCTGCCGCATGACCTTCTGCCTTTTTTGGGGGGACAGTCTGTACGACCTCTGTCTAACCACCTTCCCCTCCACTGTTACAATCTCGTGTTGCAACACGTGCGTTTTCCCGGGACAGGGCATAATGACATCTTTAAACTCCTTCAGAAGCTTTTGCATGTCCTTCTTCTGGGCACCACTCAACTGGGCATTAATGTCTGGTGTCCCGGGCCTGAAAATCTCATCTATCTGGGGCCCCAGGTCCTCCTCTGCCTCCTCTTTAGCCAGAGCCTGAAACCCTTGCCTCTCGATCGAGGACTTCATCAAATTAACATGAAAGGTCTGCCTCTTCCCAGACCCCCGGGCTACGTCGTACGTCAGGGGGCCCAGTCTCCTATGCACCACCCAGGGTCCCCTCCACCTGCTTTCAAACTTATGTGGAGCTTCCGATACTAATATGAGGACTTTATCTCCCTTCTGAAACTCTCTCTCCTGAGTCCCCTGATTGTAGTACCCATTTTGTCTCTCCTGACTCCGGCTAAGCTGCTCCTGAGAATATTCCCTTAGTCGTTCGAGCCTCCCCCTCAAGTCCTGCAGGAAGGATCCTACCGATTCCTCCTCTGTCTCTGGGGCCACTCACTGCTCCTTTAGAATATCTAGGATCCCCCTGGGTGGTCTGCCGAACAAAAGTTCAAATGGTGCTACCCCCAAGGAGGACTGGATGGATTCTCGGCAGGCATACAGCACAAAGGGGAGCAGCTGATCCCAGTTCTCTAACTCGGTCCCCAGGCCCCTGTTCAGCATCCCCTTAAGGGTTCGGTTAAACCTCTCCACCATCCCATTTGTTTGGGGGTGGTAGGCTGAAGTTCTCACATGGTGGATCTGAAATGCCTCCCATACCCGTTGTAACGTTCGGGACATGAAGTTAGAGCCTCGGTCTGACAGCACCTCCCTGGGAAACCACACCTCACAAAACAGTTTAATTATTTCGGTCGCTATCACCTTAGCCGAGATATTCCTTAGAGGAATGGCCCAAGGGAATCACATAGCGACATCCATCACTACCAGTACATACTTGTGGCCCCTTTTTGACTTAGTAACTGGGCCAATTATGTCCATAGCTATACGCGTTATGGGCTGACTGACTCGGGGCAAAGGACATAAGGGAGCCCGGGGGGGTAGGCGATCGGCCACCTTCTGGCAATTTGGACATGATTTACAGTACCCTTCCACCTCCTTGTACACCCCGGGCCAATAGAATCTCTCCAGTACCTGCTCCAATGTGGCCTGTGTCCCATTATGCCCTCCCAGGGGATGATCGTGGGCCAGGCGAATTACCAGGGGCCTGAACGCTCGGGGTACCACCAACTGCTTCCCTCCTTCGGGATTCTCCCAGGTGGGCCTCACTCTATACAGCACCCCTTCTTCTACTATAAATCTTGGGACCTGGCTACCCTCCTCCCTACAGGCACTTTCCCAAGCATATTCTAGAGTAGGGTCAGACTCCTGCTCCCTAGGGAAATGGGGGAACTGCTCTTTGAGGCGGCCTACTTCTGGGGTATGTAAGCTTCCGTCTCGCCCTGGTCAAAGGCCTCTCTCCGTTCCCTTTTCTCCGCCCTTCTGTCTGCCCTCGCCTTGCGAGTCTTCCCGGGCTCACCCACCACCTCACCTTGAAAAGGGAAAATTTGCTCCAAATTGGGCTCGGATGCCTGGCGCTCCCGGGCATGTGCTCGAGTGGTCACCATAACCCTCTTACTCTCTATACATTCTGCGAACGGTGGCCAATCCCTGCCCAAAATCAACTCTTGGGGCAATCTGGGCAAAACCGCTACGGCTAGCTTTATCTTCCTTGTAGGGCCCCGAATGCTCACCCGGTGCAGCCCATACTGGGTACTAGCCCCATGAATGCACTGAATCACCACCTGCCCATCATAAGTCCCCTTGTCCTGCATCCTGGTCCTCCTTATCTTTTCCCACAGGGTCCTTGACATCACTGACTGATCTGCTCCGGAGTCCAATAGAGCTTTCACCGGAATACCCTCGACCTCTACCTCCTGGGTATAACTAGATTGGGCACTAGGGGAGACCCGGGAGATCCACCCCGCTCGACCAGGACACTTACTTTGGAAATGCCCCCTCCCTCCACACTGGTAGCAGAGGCACTCTTGGGACATCCCAGCCCCCTTCGTGTCCCTTCCCTGAGGTTGGCCCTTAGAACGTGGGAAGACGGGCCCAAGGCTCCCCATACCCCCCTTTGGAATCGGGGACGGCAGCCCCAGCCCCTCGGGAGAGCTGCTTCCCCTCCCTTCTGGTCTTTCCCCACCTTACCCCAATGTTGGGCTTCCATACAGCACTCTAGGCTCCCCACAGCTTCCTCTAAGGTACGGCACCCCCTCCGTACCACCAATACCCTTACCTCCCCGGGTAAGGCTTGCAGGAATTGTTCTAGCACTATTTCCTGTAGAATATCCTCAACAGTACGTCCTTCAGGCTCTAGCCACTTCTTTGCTATGTCCATCAATTTCGTGGCCAGGCCCTTAGGAGACTCTCCTTTTCCCCATACCAGGGCCCTAAATTGCCTACGATAGGCCTGAGCACTAAGCCCATACCTATCTCTAATGGCTTCCTTCACCATCCTGTAATCCCCAGCATCCGTGGGCGATAATCCGCGGAAAGCCACGAGGGCCTCTCCTGATAGGGAGGGGGCTAGGCGAATGGCCCATTGTTCTTGAGGCCACTTAGCGGTCACCGCCACCCTCTCAAAAGCACACAAAACATCATCTACATTGTCCTTCTCTGATAGTTTACCCCAGGTGAGCCAGTTCATAGGATAAGGTCCTACCATACTTGTAAAGTCCCAGTCTCTTGTCCCACTCACGGCTCCCTGGGCGTGTGCTTCCCTCTGCAGAAACTCCTGGAACATGTCCAGTACCGGCTGTTGCTGGGCTCGATTAGCCGCCAGGGAATCCCCAATCATCTTTTCCGCCAATTCATGCTGCTTTTGGAATTGCAGGGTCATCCAGTCGAAAACCTCCTTAGGATCTATCGTGGGTGCTGCTGCCGTCACCTACAAAGAGGGCACAACAAAAAAAACTCTCCAAGTGCGGCACCGTGACACCTGGTCCCCGCTAACCACTCCTTTCTCACCTCCACTCCACCCCTGCTCCCGTATATGCTTACCGGAAGCAGAGACGAGTCTGCGCTGCTCTCAGCGTTGGCCCCCTCGACGGGCTTCGAACTCCCCTTGGGTCCGTCTTCCTTCTGCGTGGACGTCCGCTGTGGATCCCACCACTGCCACCACTTGTGAAAGATCCCACCGGCCTCTCGGGGTCCGGAGGATCTTGCCCTGCCTGGTACCGGCTGTGACGCTCACCAGATTCCTGTCCCAACCTTGTAGTCCACGGGAGTCCTCAGGGCATGCTTAAAGAAATCCACTCAAAAAAAAAATAAAAATCAACAAGTTCCTTTTATTTCAGGGATTCACAGTCCAGTAAGTTCAAAAGAAATACAGCAGCCCTTTACAACAGTCTTCTCCTGTTCCTTCTCAGGGCACAAGTTCAACAGGGATAAAAAGAAAAAAAAACAACTCAATCCCTGTGGTGTTTAGAGCCAAAGGGTAGCCCCCTTAAACAGTCCCAACAGCTCGGCTCCCTGCTCACCACCTCCCTCCTCTTTTTGAGGGAGGTAAGCAGTTGGCTGCAGTCCACAACAAAAAAAAACAACCTCTGCAACTTGCTCCCTCCCGGCTTTTGAAAACAGTTCAAATAAACACTTCTTCGTGCCTTAGCACTCAGTTCAAAGCACCCAGTTTCCTCTCGTCTGGGAGCAGGTCACCTCGGGGGAGGAACACTCCCCTCCCTTCTTACTTTAACACACTAGCACTTCCTTACAAACAGTTCAAACACCGACTGAACTCTTGCTGGGAACAAGAAAGGATCCCACCCTTCGTGGGTCACCCTATCACTGCCCTGACCCTCCTCCCTCATGACCCTTTCTCTTCTCCCGTCCAGTCCAGATGTCATACCACGAGTTCACCTTGGTTTTCAGTTTTCTTCCTACAGAATGAGCCCAGGCAGAAAGGTCCATGGGTTGACCCAGGCTCTCCTCTATCTCCCTCTCTCCGGTCTCCTGCCACTCTATAGGCTCTACGTCCCACCCACTTTTCAGCTGTTCCTTTTCCCCTTGATTACCCTCCAGGGGCCCCTCCCTTGCCTTGTCAGAGTTCTCCCCTGTGACCTGCTGGGGAAGGTAATCTCTGTACCAGGGCTTGCCCTGGGGCTGCTGGGTAGTGTAGTCTTTTTCTCTGCTCCATTTTCCAGGGGGCACTAACCTTTCTCTTCTCTCTCTTTCTCTCTGGGGAAGGAGTAAAGGCAAGGCTCTGCTCTGTCTCCTTCTGCTCTTGAGCCTCCTCCCTTCTACCCCATCCACTTCCATCTGTTCAACCCCCTTGTCCTCCTCTTCACAATGTCCAGTATGTCTCCTCTGCCCCTGCCCTCCCCTCTCATCCATGTCCAGCAATTCTCTCTTCCCTGCCCTCCTCTCCCCTCCCCTCCATGTCCAGCATGGAGAGGGCAGGGCAGAGGAGGGAGGCGACATGCTGGACATGAAGGGGAGGGCAGGGGAGAGAAGAGAGAATTGCTGGACATGGAGGGGAGGGCAGGGGAGAGAGGAGAATCGCGACTTCGGGTAAAAGATTTTGGAGCACGAGAGCAGGAACAGAAGGGAACGGGCAAGTGAGCTGGACCTCAGGAAAAAGGTGCCGGTACAAAAAAAGCACTGTATGTATCACTCATTGATAAGTCTCTGACTCTAAAGTTTAGCAATTTCATTAAAGCAAAATGTATTTTCACATATCACAAACTCTTCCTATCCAAGCAGAATGTTTTATATTTATTTATTTATTTATTGCATTTGTATCCCACATTTTCCCACCTCTTTGCAGGCTCAATGTAACATAGTAAATTACAGCAGATAAAGACCTGTACGGTCCATCCAGTCTACACAACAAGATAAACTTATTTTACACGGTATGTGATACTTTATATGTATACCTGAGTTTGATTTGTCCTTGCCATTCTCAGGGCACAGACTGTAGAATTCTGCCCAGCACTCTTCTTATGCTAAGTTCTGATACTAACGATGAAGTCCCTTAAAATATACACTCAAGCCCATCCATATCTATTCAGTCACAATCAGGGCAGAGACCGTAGAAGTCTGCCCAGCAATGTTCATATACTAAAAGTTTTGAAGATTCTGGTGGCTTACAATACATCATGAATGGTGGAGATATATAAGAAATAAACATTTAGTAATTACACACAAAAAAGCAATCAGATTTTCACTTACCAGCTCTAAGCTAAACTTCCTCTTTGAACCTACTGTTTGAACCATCAGCCAATAAAATGACTTTTAGCTGTAGATATCTCAGGTTACCTGATAATTATGCACACATCATTGCAGTCATGCCCTCCTTTCAGTGTACATACTCAGCAAAAAAAACAAAAACTTTGAACCACTTACAGATTTTAACAAACAATTACACTATTTATTTTTTATTTCTCCCCAGTCTCACTTGCACACCTCCCTCCAAACCTGTTCTCTTTAATTTGAATGTTGTTCAAGCTCACCCTGAATGAGGAGTTCTTCCCACACCAAAGACATATATAGCACTGGTTGTACTCTTTGAAGCAACTTTAGCAGAGCATGTCTGCCTCAGCAGTGCTGAGCTGCCTTCACTTCCTGACGTGGAGAGGGAAGGGCAGGGGAGAGAGGAGAATCACAACTTCAGGCACCCTCCAGAGGTCGGTGCCCCCCTGCGGTGCTTACCTTGCTTACCGTGTTGGCACGGCCCTGATTCCAGGTACTTCCTTGTGCAAAAGAAAATAGGAGGAATGCGTACAATCCTAGACCTAATGGGCCTGAACAAATTCCTAGTCAAAGAAAAGTTTAGGATGGTTTCCCTGTGTACCCTGCTTCCCATGCTTCAGAAAAACAATTGGCTAAGCTCCCTGCACTTATGCTTATACTCATATCCTGATACTTCCAGCTCACATGCAGTATCTTCGATTTTGGTTGGAGACACGTTTACTTCCAGTATTGCGTGCTGCCTTCTGGCCTTTCATTGGCTCCCAGGGTTTTCACCAAGTGTCTTGCAGTAGTCGCAGCCTCACTACGCAGACTGGAAATCCGTGAGTACCCCTATTTAGATGACTGGCTGGTGAAGAGCATGTCACCAGACCGTACTCAGGAGTTCATGCGGAGGACTATTCAGGTTTTAAACTACCACAAGTCCCATCTGCTCCTTGTCCAGCAATTAAAGTTCATTGGAGCCTTGCTAGACACTCGGCCGGCTCACACTTTTCGACATGTGGCACGGGCAGACGCTCTTGTCATCCTCACCACTCGAGTCCAAGCAGCTTGGCTGCTCACAGCCCGGCATATGTTGAGGTTGTTGGGCCATGTGGCCTCTATTGTTCATGTAACACCCATGGCAAATTTTCACATGAGAACTGCTGAGTGGACCCTAGTTTCCCCGTGGTGTCAGGCTACTGGGAGCCTAGAGGATATCCGAGTTCTGCCAGAGCTGGTTAAGTCCCAACTCTGGTGAACAATTCCAAATTCCACACCCCACAAAGGTGCTAATGAAGGATGCGTCCTATCTAGGGTGGGGAGCTCGCTTAGATGGGTTTCACGCTCAAGGTGCTTGGTCAGCCCAGGAAACAGATCTCCAAATCAACTTCTGGAGCTAGTGGCAATCTGGAATGCTCTAAAGGCTTTCAGAGATCAGCTGTACAACCAAATTGTACTCATTCAAACAGACAATCAGGTTGCCATGTACTATACGAACAAGTTGGGGGGCACGCCCTCTGTGTCAGGAGGCCAACCGGATGTGGTGCTGGGCACATCAGCATGGGATGCTCCTCAAGGGCACTTACCTGGCGGGCAAATTCAACAGCCTGACCAACAGACTGAACAGGGTCATGCGATTGCATGTTTGGTCCCTCAGCATGGGTGTTGGCCACAAGATCTTCCGATTGTGGGGCACCCCCTCGGTGGATCTCTTTGGCACTCAGTCCAATCACAAAGTCCCTCAGTTCTGTTCCAGGCTTCAGGCTTATGACAGGCTAGTGTCAGATGCCTTCTTTCTTCATTGGGGGACATGACTTCTGTATGCATATCCTCCCATGAGAGACTTTGCTGAAACTCAAGCAAGACCATGGGACACTGCTCTTGATCACTCTCTTCTGGCCCCAGCAGATCTGGTTTCCTCTTTTTCTGGAATTATCATCCGAGGAACTGTGGAGATTGGATGTTTTCAGACTCTTATCACACAGAATGAGGGATCTCTTCTGCATCCCAACCTCCGGTCTCTGGCCCTCATGGCCTGGATGTTGAGAGCTTAGAATTTGCTTCCTTGCATATTCCTGAGGGTGTCTCCAAAGACGTGTTGGCTTCCAGGAAAAATTCCACTAAGAGGTGTTAATCTTAGAAATAGAGGAGGTTTGCTGTCTGGTGTGAGAGCAAGGCCCTAGATCTTGTTTCCTGCCCTACACAGACCCTGCTTGAATACCTTCTGCACCTCTCTGAGTCTTGTCTCAAGACCATAAGGGTTCACCTCAGTGCAATTAGTGCTTATCATCAATGTGTAGAGGGTAAGCCCAGCTTCTTCTTGTTCACTTCATGAGAGGTTTGCTTTTGACAAACCCCCAATCAAACCTCCACCTATGTCAAGGGACTTCAACATTGTTCTCACCCAGCTGAATGAAAGCTACTTTTGAGCCACTTGATTCCTGTCATTTGAAATACTTGACCTGGAAGGTCATATTTTTGGTAGCTACTTCAGCTTCAGGCCTTGGTGTTGGATGCACCTTATACGAAGTTCCATCATAACAAAGTAGTCCTCTGCATGCACCATAAGTTCTTACCTAAGGCTGTGTCAGAGTTCCATCTGAACCAGCTGATTGTCTTGCCAACATTCTTACCCCGACCTCATGCCCATCGTGGCGAAAGCGCACTGCATACCTTGGACTGCAAGCAAGCATTGGCCTTTTACTTGGAGTGGACTAGGCCATACAGACAGTCCACCCAACTTTTTGTTTCTTTTGATCCCAATAGGATGGGAGTCACCATCAGAAAACGCACCATTTCCAGTTGGCTGGCAGATTGAATTTCTTTCACTTATGCTCAGGCTGGGCTGAACCTTGAGGGTCATGTCAGGGCTCACAGTGTCAGATCCATGGCTGCATTGGTAGCCCACTTGAGGTCAGCTTCCATTGAAGAAATTTGCAAGTTTGCGATGTGGTCTTCAGTCCACACATTCACATCTCATTACTGCCATGTGCAGGATACCTGACCAACAGTCAATTTGGACAGAAAATTCTGCAAAATTTGTTTGGGTTCCACTATCCTAGGTCCATTTTATTCTATTCCAGGCTGCACTCTCACTCAGATTGTATATAGTTTCAGGTTAATTACCTTTTTGCCCTCACTGTTGCAAGGTCCAATTGATCACTGGTTGTTGTTTTCAGTGAGCTTGGTAGCAAGGGATTCCCACATGTGAGAATTATAGGTCTGCTTGTCCTTGGAGAAAACGAAGATGCTTACCTGTAGCAGGTATTCTCCGAGGACAGCAGGCCTTATATTCTCACATACTCTCTCACCTCTTCTTGGAGTTGTCTCCTTTTTTTCTTATGCTTTCTAGTGTACTGCTGGTTATGTGCTCTTGTGGTGGGTGGAAAAGCAATTGCGCATGAGCGGGGAAGCATGTTTTGTGCTGAAAGACCTATATTAATCTTGTTACAAGCTCCGGACCGTTAAACCAGACCCGTGTTACCCCATGTGGTAATATAAGGCCTGCTGTCCTCGTAGAATACCTGCTACAGGTAAGTATCTTTGTTTTATATGACCCACCCACCACTTTTTAAGTTTCTCATGCTCTAAAAAGTCCAGGTTGGTCTCTTGAAGAAATTAGATGTCTTTGTAAAGCTTGCAATATCTTAGAGTGTTTAATGGGGGAGGAAATCCCTCCACATTTCAAGAAATCAGTATACCCATCCCTTCAGGATTCCAGATAACCTACAGAATGCATGAATCACACTCAGGTAAGGAGGATTGTCCCAGCCTACAGCTCTCTGTTCTCCAACCTCTAGCTCCCATGAGACCCCAAACTTCATTGTACTACCATATTCTAGTCCCTTCTGTCTCTGGTGCTCCTCCCCACTAAAAAAGATCATGACCCCTCTTAAAACTCCCTCCCCTTCCCCGCCAGTCCCCAATATCTCAAACCCATGTGTTCTACCTATGGAGCTGATCACTACAGTTCTTAGGCCCTCCTATTTTCGTCCTTAACCCAAATTGTTCTTTTATTAAAAATTAAAAACATACTCCAATTCCTAAGCATGAATTCATTCATTCTAATCAACATGCTCATTCAACATCTAGGCAGCCTCTTCCAATTCAGAGGTCAATTCTGCCATCAACCTCCCTACCCCCACTTCATGGAAAACCCCACTGATCAATCCTATGTTATAACTGTAACCCCCTCCCCTTGTCTTCCCGCCTAGGTGGCTGCCTGGTGTAAGCCTGGGAAGCTTGGTGGGGCACACTTCAAATTTGTTGGTTTGGGACCAGGGACAGGACCATTTATCCAGGGAGGCTGCAGCAAACTGAACCAAACTTTACTGTTCTTTAAGGGGGTCTTTTACTAAAGCTTAGTTTGAGTTATCTGCAGCAGGACCAATAGGAATAAAATGGGCCCTGCTGTAGATAACTTTATCTAAGCTTTAGTAAAAGACCCCCCCCCCCCCCCCCCCAAATGATTTAGGTACAGCACACTTTATCTTCACTGATTAAGTAGTAACTATTCACAGCTCTTTCCTCATGTCTCCAGATATAGATGAAAATACAATTAATGGTAATTTTAATTCCCTTAGTTGATTAAACGTACTCATCAGGTTGGTGAGGGTCTTTCAAGCACACAATTTAGGATATCTGCTGTTCATATTGAAAGATGTTAAACATATTTCCATTACGTTATTTCCCACTATTCTAAGACGTGTGGGTAGTAATGTCCATCAACCAGCAGGTGGAGATAGAGAATATAGAACTGAGCACCATTACATAACCCGCTGTTATCAGCCCAGTTCCTCAGTATCTTCTATCTCTAACAGGTGGATGGAAAGACTACCTCTGTAAGTCTGGCTCTGAGGCCTTGGTTCTTGGCCCAGTTTGGTTGATTGGTTCCCGGTTGAGTGTGGTGTTCATGATTGAGACTGACATACCTGGTGGTGCTGGATCCCTGTTGTGTCTCTCACCTGGATGGTCTGTGTTTCTCCTGGCTCTTCTTTCTCTGTGGGTGCCATGCCTGTTCAGCAACTGGGCCTGCCTGAAAAAAAAATAAAAAGTAGAAGTAAAGTTCCTACATTTTAAGGCAGAAGTGACACTTTGTTTGCAGAAAGTACAGAGTGGGAGAGTGCTGCCCTGCCGCTGCAAAGGGGGGGGGGGGGGCAGTGGCCCCATGCTGTGTGGACTCAATACGGTGAGTTTCCTTTGTTGGGGCCTCGGGGCTTTGTTAGGGAGCTGTGTGTTATTAGCAGCTCCCATTATTTTACTGGCACGTAGAAAAAAAAAAAAAAGAAAAGAAGCAAAGCGAAAGGAATTCTGCCCGACCAGCTTCTCTTGCGGTTCCAGCATGCTTTGGAGTGCAGGGTGTAGCGCAGTGTGCCACATGTTTCCTTCTTGGTGTAGCGGTGGTTTTCAGCATAGTGGCCTTCACAAAATGAGTTAAGCGCGCTTGTCTTGTGGGGGAAGGCTTTACTTACCGGGCCGGTGTCTCCGAGTGGAGGGAAAGAGCTTGGAATCATGCCTTCTGGGTGTTTGCCATTGCCATAACTGCAGACTTTCAGCTCTGGGTCCCTGGTTCAGCTTCTCAGTGCCTCGCCTTGGCGGGAGGCAGGAATGGCAACCATTTTGTCTTCTGCAGAGTGCAAGGGTCCAATGCAGGCCCCTAAGGAGTTGGTGCTTCCTTCAGGGGAGGACCAGGATCAGGGGATGTTCTTCTCTCTGGAGTTTGTTCTCCTGCTCCTGAAGGCCTACCTCTTGAAGCAAGGGGCCTCTTCTCAAAGAGATCATGGACAGAGCCTGTGGAGGATCCCAGGGAGACTTGGTCTCAGGCCTCTCAGTGTGCTAGGAGGGGCCCTCGCTGGGTGAGGCTTTAAAGGATGGGGAGCTCCCTCCGGGGAAGGGGATGACCCTCGAGTCCTGTGGCTATTTCAGTGGGAAGATTTGGGCTCTCTAGTCACAGAGGTGCTGGCGGCATTATTCATTGAGGAGCCTGTGGGGGCTCCTGCGGCTGGTCAGTCGGTGGGCCTTATGAGGGGCCTTAGTGGTCCGTCCAAGGCGTTCCCTATGCACTCGGATATCCAGGACCTGATTACCGCGGAGTGGATCTTGCCGGACAAGGCCCACAAGGTGGGAATAGCCATGGCACATCTTTACCTTTTAGTGCTGGAGGAGAAGGAAAAGTTTGCCTTTCTTAAGATGGATTCATTGGTGATGGCGATCATAAAGAAGACTACCTTGGTGGTCGAAAACAGCTTGGCTTTGAAGGACCTGTAAGATAGGAAGCTGGAGCAGATCTTGAGGCTGACCTTTGTGGTGGCTGCTTTGGGGCTTCAGGCGTCCATTTGTAGTTCTTTTGTTGTGCGAGCTTATCTCTAGTAGCACCAGAAGTCTGGTTCCTGGGGCAGGGGCGGCCCGGATGGAGGCAGGTTTGGCCTATCTAGCGGATGCCATGTATGACATGCTTCAGGCAAGGGTACGTTGTTGGTGGTCTCTCTGAAGCATCTGCTATGGTTGATGGCTTGGGTGGTGGATGTCGCCTCTAAGGCCCGTCTGGTCAAGTTGCCCTTTTGGGGTAAATTGCTGTTTGGAGAATACCTCAGCAATTTTGGTTAAGGAACTGGGTGAGACTAAGCCTCAGCGTCTTCCCAAGGACAAGCCTCACTCTTCGTCATCCTGGGGGCTTAACACGTGCCTGGTTTGGGACAATAAGAAATATAGGCCTGGCTTCCCATCCTTCAGCCAGAGAGCACAGTTTCAGCCCCAGCAGTTTTCCTATCGGTGCGACAGGAAGCCTCCAGGGCATGCGGGGAGGGTGGTTGCCGCTTCCAGGCAAGCTCAAGGATGCCAGGCCGGTCCACCCATCTGGGCTAATAGAGGGATGTCTTCAGGCATTCAGGACAAGTGAGCCATCATCACCATGGACTGGTGGGAGCTTGACATTCCAGGCGATGGTTACAAGTTGCAGTTCTCCCACCCTGTCGCTCCTCTCCTTATGGTCCCCTTGTCGGGGGGGCCATCAGGGCAGCGCAGATCAGAGCCACGGTGGAGGCTTTGCCATTGTTCCCATGCCTCCTGCTGAGAACAGATTAGGTCAGTACTCCCCCTATTTTGTGGTCCCAAAGATAGAGGGCTCCGTGCAGCCTATTCTGGACCTCAAAGGGGTCAACAAGTGCCTGCGCATGATACATTTTTGGATGGAAAACGTCAGGTCCGTGATCGTGTCAGTGCAAGAGGCAGAGTTTCTCACCACTCTCAACTTGAAGGAGGTGTACCTGCATATCCCTGTCTGGGGGCCACATCTACAATTCCAGCACTTTGCTGTTTTGGGCCATCATTTTCAGTTCCAAGCCCTTCTGTTCAGTCTGGTACAGCCCCGAGGATCTTCTCCAAGGTCACGGTGGTGGTAGTGGCCTTTCTTCAACAGCAAGGGGTTCGTGTTCACCCATATCTGGATGACTGGCTGATCCAGGCGTCATTGTACCAGGACAGTGTGGAGGCCACTTTCAAGGTGGTTTGCCTTCTGCAGCCCTTTGGTTGGGTGATCAATTTCACCAAGAGCAGGCTGATCCCGTCACAACAGCTGGAATATTTAGGGGTCCTCTTTGATACCCAGCATGCTCAGGTCTTCCTGACAGAGGGGTGGCGTGTGAAGCTGGTGAGCCAGGACCATTAAATTCTGCTTCTCCCTCAGCTGCGGGCTTGGGATTATGTGCAGGTCCTCAGATCCATAACTGTGGCCATGGAAGTGGTCCCTTGGACGAGGGTGCAAATCATCCGCTGGTCGTCAGTTTCAGAAGACTACAGTGTCTGACTTCCCTGGACGTTGCAAGCCAGACAGAGCTTGGTGGCTCCTTCCAAGGTCATTGTGTCTGGACATGACCTTCCCAATTCTGCATTGGGTAGTAGTGACCACGGATGCCAGCTTGTTGGGCTGGGGAGCCCATTGTGAGGGTTGCCTAGCTCAGGGTTCTTGGTCTCCAGTGGAAGTGTGTTGGTCCATTAACCACCAGGAACTTTGAGGTCCGCAGAGCTCTAGATGCCTTTGCCCCACTGCTGGAGACAGCGCTTGGGTTCGGGTCTTTTCAGACAATGTGACAGCAGTGGCCTATATCAACAAGCATGGGGGGACTCGCATCGGTCAACTGGTGGGGGAGTCCGGCTCGTTGATGGCCTGGGCGGAGAGACATCATCTGTGCCTCTTGGCTGCTCACATTGTGGGGACACTCTACATGGAGGTCGACTTTCTCAGTTGGTACATTCTGGATTCCGGCAAATGGGAGCTATCAGACAGGGTGTTTCGGCTTGTGATGAGTTATTGGGACATCCTGTGCTTGGTTCTCATGGCCACAAAGGCCAATGCCAAGGAGCTGCATTCTTCATCCGTCACAGGGAGAGGGACTCTCTCGATCTGGATGCCCTGTTGCCCTGTTGCAGCCGTAGCAAGATGAGGGCTTTCTGTATGCCTTTCACCCGTGGCCGATGATAGGCCAGTTGCTGAGGAGAGTGGTGGCCCATCGGGGCAGAGTGATCCTGGTAGCTTCAGTTTGGCCAAGGCACCCGTTGTATGCAGAGCTCATGCGGCTTCTGGACGGGGAGCCTCTGCGATTTGTTCATAGTTGAGGTTTTCTATGTCAGGGACCAGTAGCCATGGAGGTTCCCTCCCCCTTTGGTCTTACAGCCTGGCCCTTGAGAGGGCTCAGCTGAGGAGGAAAGGTTATTCGGATTTGGTCATTGCTGTCCTGTTATGGGCCAGGAAGCGCACTACTTCCTCGGCATATGCTCAAGTTTGGTGTATTTTTGAAGGCTGGTTCTCAGAGAGGGGTTTGGACCCCTTTAGGCCCTCCATTGGTCACATTGTGGCATTCTTGCAGAAGGGAGTTCATAAGGGGCTGTCACTGAGTTCCTAAAAGGTTCAGGTGGTGCTCTGGACTGTTTTCGGGCTGCCTGAAGAACTCTTCCTTGGCCGTGCATCCCGATGTGGTGTGTTTTCTGAAGGGAATGAGTTGACTTCAGCTGCCTTTAATCTAGTTCTTAAGGTGCTGCAGCACCCCCATTTTGAGCCTCTTCGCGATGTGACTGTCTTCTTGGTGGCGATTATGTCGGCCCATCACGTCTCGGAGCTTGAGGCGCTTTCCTGTAGAGACCCTTTTTTCTGATTTTTGGAGTCAGGAGCCTCACTTCGGGCTGTTCTTTTCTTTTTGCCTAAGGTGGTCTCGGCCTTTCATATTAATTAGTCAGTGGATCTTCCATTGGGTGGACGTGGGGGATCAGCTTGCTTCGTTGAGGCTGCTGATTGGAAGGCTCTCTTGCATTACCTGGAAGCTACTGATGGTCTTCTTCATTCGGATAGACTCTTTGTGCTGTTTGGTAAGCAGAAGTTGGACCTCGTGACGTTCAAGGTGTCCATTGCCCACTGGTTGAAGGAGATGGCAGGGGCATAGCCAGACCTCGCGATGGAAGGGGGCCAGAGCCCAAGGTGAGGGGGCACATTTTGGTCTGCTGCCCCACTGCCGTCCCCCCCTCACCCTTGCTGCCTCGGCACCCTGCTGCTCCCCACTCACTGCCATAGCAAATAACTTGGCTGGCGGGACTTCCCAACCCCCCCGCTAGCTGAAGCCTTGTCCAGCGCCAGTCTCCGGAACCGCTGCGTTGCCTGCCCTGCTCTGTCTTCCCCTCACTTCTGGCATGCTCCTTTTAGTCACTAAAAGGAGTGTGCCGGACATAAGGGGAAGACAGAGCAGGGCAGGCAACGCGGTGGCGCCGTAGACCGGTGCTGGACAAGACTTCAGTTGGTGGAGGTTGGGGACCCCCGCCAGCAAAACCAGGGACCCAAAGGAAATTTGGGGGGGCCAGGCCCCTGTGGCCCCATGTAGCTATGCCACTGGGAGACGGTGGCTTCAGCCTATCTTTTGGAAAGGAAGTCTTCAACTGTGGTTTTGAAGGTGCATTCTACCAGACATGTGTCTGCGTCTTGATATAAGTCCTTTCTGTCTTCTCCTGTAGATATCTGTAGGTCAGTAATTTGGGCTTCACTGCATATTTTCAGTAAACATTATAGAGTGGATATAGTTGTGCGGTCAGAGGCTGCGTTTGGGGCATCAGTGTAGCATGCGGCAGGTTCAACTGCCCACCCTTTTCGGGATTGCTTTTGAACATCCCACATGTCCTGGAAAAGTGGGAAGTAATGTAATAGAAGGAGACATTAGGTCTTACCTGATAATTTTCTTTCCATTAGTTCTTCACACTATTCTAGGAGCCCTCCTGTGGCGACGCCCTCCTTGGCGGCTCTATACTCTGTTTTTTGTGTCCTTTTTTTTGCCTTCAGTTTCTGGGTTCTGACTGGATTGGTTACTGACCATACGCTGGGTGGGATGTTCTTTCTTCTGAGGAACTAGGCTAATAGCAGAGGGTTATGTAGTGGTGCTCAGTTATGTATTGTCTATCTCCACCTGCTGGTTGATGGGCATGACTACTCATTCGTCCTGGAATAATGTGAAGAATTAATGGAAAGAAAATTATCAGGTAAGACCTAATTTCTCCAACAGCGCTCAGTTATTCTTCACTTACAGTTTTCCAAACCTTCAGTTGTTAAAAGGTGGCTCCAGTAGACAAGATGATAAATGATAGATTGTTATACCCTTTAATCCTATATGGATGGAAAAGGGCATCCTGGTTGTTGTAGCAGAAACAGAAACTGACCTTCTGCTCGTTTCTTTTTTTTTTAAGGATTTAGTAGGGGTGGACAGGTTCCTCATTTCTGCCCACTAAAACAAGGCAGCAACTGTTTTAGTTCTCTTTCTTGTCCCTTATCCTTCTTGAATCCTTGCTCCTCAAGCAAGTACCTTTAATGGCCAACCTGTGAAGGTATGAACTGGCTGTTTCTTTCAGTTAGGCTGCTGCTTCATGCATATGTGAAGGGACCTCACTTTAGTTGCAAGGTCAGAGGCAGGAGACGGACCTAAGACAAAGTGGATAGTAGGGAGTGGGCTTAAATACTCAGAGGGTGTGTTTTATTACCACTAGAACCTTCTCTCTGAATATGGCAAGGCCCTCTCAGGCTTCTACCAACTTTCAGCACTTTCTAAACTGTCAGTTCCAGAGATTTCCTATAGACTATCTGGAGCTATTTCTAGCAGATGCAGGATGTGCAGAGTTCAGCAACAGGCCACAGTTAGAATGAGTCTCATGAACAGTGCAAGAATATTTTCCAGGTACCTCTTTCCTAAAGGCTGGCTGATCTCTCCTTACTACCACAGCCAGCAGTGAGAACACTGACATTATTAGAGTTTTATGGAACAGCAGTGAAATTTCAGGCAGATTTACCCTGCTGAATAATGTTACATAACCCAATGTCCATCTAAAAAGACTGAGGCAGGAACGAAAGGAGAGAAAAAGAAACATGGGGGCACAGACACCCCAGTTGTACAGGAGCGCGCTGCAGCAGATAAATTTGTTCGTAATAGGGGCTGACTAAAAAATGGTCATAAAATGAACATACTCAAAGAATGCGGCCCCCCCTAATGTGCAGCAGACAATCGAGCGAGGCAACCATAAACAGTAAAATATCCAATTGATGAAAATTGCTCAAAACTTGTACAGTTCTGTATTCTCTATTTCTTTCCACCTCGCAATTATATAAGAACATAAGTATTGCCATACTGGGAAAGACCAAAGGTCCCTCAAGCCCAGCATCCTGTTTCCAGCAGTGGCCAATCCAGGTCACAAATACCTGACAAGATCCCAAAAAGTACAAAACATTTTATACTGCTTATCCCAGAAATAGTGGATTTTCCCCAAGTCCATTTTAATAATGGCCTATGGACTTTTCCTTTAGGAAGCCATCCAAACCTTTTTTAAAACTCCGCTAAGCTAATCTCAAAAAAGAAGAAGGCAATTTATGGACTTGAAATCAAGAGTTCTTGCCTTCAATGGGACTTTTCTTTTAAAATTTGCCTGTAAATGTTTAGCTTCCTTAAATGCGATAAATTGTTTTTTTTTCGAACCAAAGAAAATGCAGGAATTTATAATATCCCATGAAGGAGGAGTTGTTCGTAGTCTGGATGTTCCTACAGTTTGAATGCTGGAAATTGCTAGCAGACTTTTTGCATCCCCCCTCTTAGTTTAGATAATAATTTCTTATTTTTTCATTATTATATTTCCTAGTATCTTGTCCAATTATATGGTGGACAAATGTATATGTAATTCCAATTTGTTTTTGAATTTCTATGTATATTTTATTTCTCTTTTTCTTTAAAACATTTATGTTATATAAATGTAGTATTGAAACTTATAAATAAAGAATTAAAGAAATAATTTTAAAAAAAACTCCGATAAGCTAACCACCTTTACTACATTCTCTGGCAACGAATTCAAGAGTTTAATTACTAGTTGAGTGAGAAAACTTTTATCCGATTCGTTTTAAATCTACTACTTTGTAGCTTCATCGCATGCCTCCTAGTCCTAGTATTTTTGGAAAGTGTAAACAGACGTTTCATGTCTACCCGTTCAACTCCACTCATTATTTTATAGACCTCTATCATATCTCCCCTCAGCTGCCTTTTCTCCAAGCTGAAGAGCCCTAGCCGCTTTAGCCTTTCCTCATAGGGTAGTCATACTATCCCCTTTATCAGTTTTGTCGCCCTTCTCTGCACCTTTTCTAATTCTACTATATCTTTTTTGAGATACGGCAACCAGAATTGAACACAGTATTCGAGGTGCGGTTGCACCATGGAGTGATACAAAGGCATTATAACATTCTCATTTTTGTTTTCCATTCCTTTACTAATAATACCTAACATTCTATTTGCTTTCTTATCCACCACAGCACACTGAGCAGAAGGTTTCAACGTATCATCAACGACAACACCTAGATCCCTTTCTTGGTCTGTGACTCCTAACGTGGAACCTTGCATGACATAGCTATAATTCTGGTTTCTCTTTCCCACATGCATCACTTTGCACATGCTCACATTAAACGTCATCTGCCATTTAGATGCCCAGTCTCACAGTCTCATAAGGTCCTCTTGTAATTTTTCACAATCCTCCCGCGATTTAATGACTTTGAATAACTTTGTGTCGTCAGCAAATTTAATTACCTCACTGGTTACTCCCATCTTTAGGTCATTTATAAATATGTTAAAACGCAGCGGTTCCGGCACAGACCCCTGGGGAACCCCACTAACTACCGAGAATACTGACCATTTAACCCTACTCTCTATTTTCTTTTAACCAGTTTTTAATCCACAATAGAACACTACCTTCTATCCCATGACTTTCCAATTTCCTCTGGAGTCTTTCATGAGGTACTTTGTCAAACGCCTTCTGATGCTGTAAACTGCTGATCAAGAAGATATTAAAACCAAAACAAAGTTGAGCTACTTTGCTGCTCTGAACTAAAAGCTTTTTCATTTACAATGAGAACTATGGCTGAACGTGCAATCAGGCTGCTGGTACAATCTGCTGAGACAAACAGTTTCGATACTTCTTGTAAGATGATAATGCCTTCTGTCATAGCTGTGGCTGTGCCCCATATGTCCAGATTTATTTTTTTTCTCAGTAATCTGGCTCTATGTCGTCTCCAGACTGCTTTTTACCTACATGGTGGCTTTTGCTGTTGGTATTCCTGCAGCCAAGCCTCGCTCTGGTATTCTTGCAGCCAAGCCTCATTCCTAGTTGTGACATCATCAGCCAACTCCTTTATAATGGACCTTGGAACTTTCTTGCATTGCCTTTGCAACAGATCTCTTTACCCTTTTCTTGTTGTTGTAGTGTTGTTTGATTCTGAGTGAACTGGTGTTCTTGTTAGCTGTTTGTGTGTGTGGTTCTTGTTTGAACCTGAGTTAATTACTTTTCTGTTAGCTGTGCTTCCAGACACAGCCCTGTACTGTTTCTGTGTGGATGTGGTTCCTGTTTGAACCTGTGTGAATTACTTTTCTGATGTTTGAATTTGAGTGGCTGAGTGGGACAGCCTTTCCTCTTTGTGTGATTCCCCTTTACCCCATGCTTGCTGTATCTGATGTTTGAATCTGAGTGGCTGTATGGTACAGCCTTGCTTGTTTGTGCAGTTCCCCTTTACCCTTTGCTTGCTGTATCTGATGTCTGAATCTGAGTGGCTGTGTAACACAGCCTTGCTTTTTTGTGTGTCTTCCCTTTGCCTTTTGAGTAGCCATGTGGCCCAGCCTCAAGTTGCTTCTTTGTGTGGCTTCCCTTTACCTTTTGAGTGGCAATCCAGCTTATTTTCGAAAGAGAAAGATGCCCATATTTCAACCCAAATCAGGAGATAGGCGTCTTTCTCCCGTGGGCACCCAAATCGGTATAATTGAAAGCCGATTTTGGGCGTCTTCAACTACAATCTGTCGCGGAAACGGGCAAAGTTGACGGGGGCATGTCAGAGGCATGGTGAAGGTGGGACTGGGGCGTGTTTATCGGCCAAGCAGATATGGGCGCCCTCTGCCGATAATCGAAAAAAGAAAGGCGTTTTTAGCGCGAATTTGGGTCACTTTTTTTGGACCCTGTTTTTTCACGAACAAGTCCCAAAAAAGTGCCCCAACTGCCCAGATGACCACCAGAGGGAATCGGGGATGACCACCCCTGACTCCCCCAGTGGTCACTAACCCCCTACCACAAAAATAAACTTTAACAACTTTTTTTCCAGCCTGTATGCCAGCCTTAAATGCCATATCCAGCTCCATCACAGCAGTATGCAGGTCCCTGGAGCAGTTGTTAGTGGGTGCAGTGGACGTCAGCCAGGTGGACCCAGGCCCATCCCCCCCTACCTGTTACACTTGTGGTGGTAAATGGGAGCGCTGCAAACCGCCCCAAAACCCACTGTACCCACATGTAGGTGCCCCCCTTCAGCCATAAGTGCTATGGTACTGGTGTAGAGTTGTGGGGAGTGGGTTTTGGGGGGGATTTGAGGGGCTCAGCACCCAAGGGAAGGGAGCTATGGACTTGGGAGGTAGTTTACTTTTTTTTTTAATTGTTACAAGTGCCCCCTAGGGTGCCCGGTTGGTGTCCTGGCATGTGAGGGGGACCAGTGCACTATGAATCCTGGCCCCTCCCACGACCAAATGCCTTGGGTTTGTTCATTTTTGAGCTGGGCACCTTCAGTTTCCATTATCGCTAAAAAACGAGACCACCCAGCTCAAATCCGCACAAATCTGATGCATTTATCCGGCACAAACCGTATTATAGAAAAAAAAAGATGGACACCCATTTTTTTCGAAAATACGGTCTGTCCCACCCCTTCACGTACCCGTTCTCAGAGATAGACGCCCATGGAGATGGGCGTTCGCATTCAATTATGCCCCTCCACGTGGCCCAGCCTTGAGTTGCTTCTCTGTGTGGCTTCCTTTTACCCTTTGAGTGGCTGTGTGGCCCAGCCTCAAGTTGCTTCTTTGTGTGGCTCCCCTTTACCCTTTGAGTGGCCGTGTGGCCCATCCTTGAGTTACTTCTCAGTGTGGCTTCCCTTTACACTTTGAGTGGCCGTGTGGCCCAGCCTTGAGTTGCTTTGCTGTGTGGTCTACCTTTTACCCTTTATGTGCTGCATCTGTTGTTGGGATCTTGTGAGGACTGCTCTTCTTCATCTAAGCTGTGTAGCTTGAGCCGTCTCCTTGTTGTGGTCTGCCTTTTACCCTTTATGTGCTGTATCTGGTTTTTGGATCTTGTGAGGACTGCTCTTTGTCTAAGCTAAGTAGCCTGAGCAGTGTCGCTTTGTGGTCTGCCTTTTACCCTTTTATGTCCTATATCTGTTGTTTGGATCTTGTGAGGACTGTGATTCGTCTAAGCTGTGTAGCTTGAGCTACCTCTGTGTGTGCTTTCTCTTTGAGTCCGCTCTGTGAGGTTTCTGTTTGAGTCTGAGTGGGTTGCTCTTTCATTTAGCTACGGCTTCTAGCACAGCTCTGAGCTAGCTCGCCATGTGCTTTCTGTTTGAGTCCTCTTTATGAAGTTTCTGTTTTAGTCTGAGTGGGTTGCTCTTCCATGTAGCAGTGATTTCCAGCACAGCCCTGAGCCGTCTCTCTGTAAGGTTCCCCTTTAACCTTTTACTTGTTGATTCTGCTATCAGGGGCATTTTCGAAAGAGAAGGACACCCATTTTCCGACACAAATCGGGAGATGGGCGTCCTTCTCTCAGGGTCGCCCAAATTGGCATAATCGAAAGCCGATTTGGGGTGTCTTCAACTGCTTTCCGTTGCGGGGATGACCAAAGTTCCCAGGGGCATGTCGGCAGTGTACCGAAGGCGGGACGGGGGCATGGTTAAGAGATGGGCGTCCTCAGCCGATAATGGAAAAAAGAAGGGCGTACCTCACACGCATACAGCATTTGGCCGATTTTACTTGGTCCCTTTTTTTTTCACGACCAAGCCTCGAAAAGGTGCCCGAACTGACCAGATGACCACCGGAGGGAATTGGGGATCATCTCCCCTTACTCCCCCAGTGGTCACCAACCCCCTCCCACCCCAAAAAAATATTTTAAAACATTTTTCCAGCCTCTATGCCAGCCTGAAATGTCATACCTGGCTCCATCACAGCAGTATACAGGTTCCTGGAGCAGTTTTTAGTGGGTGCAGTGCACTTCAGGCAGTCAGACCCAGGCACATCCCCCCCCCCCAACTGTTACACTTGTGGTGGTAAATGGGAGCCCTCCCAAAACCCACTGTACCCACATGTAGGTGCCCCCCTTCATCCCTATGGTAGTGGTGTACAGTTGTGTGTGGGGGGGGGGGGGGTTGGGGGGCTCAGCACCCAAGGTAAGGGAGCTATGCACCTGGGAGCAATTTGTGAAGTCCACTGCAGTGCCACCTAGGATGCCCGGTTGGTGTCCTGGCATGTGAGGGGGACCAGTGCACTATGAATGCTGGCTCCTTCCACGATCAAATGCTTGAATTTGGCCGGGTTTGAGATCGCCGGCATTAGTTTCCATTATCGGCGAAAACTGATGCCGGCCATCTCAAACCCGGCGATCTCTGATATTTGGCCGGCCCTAACCATATTATCGAAATGAAAGATAGCCGGCCATCTTTTTCAATAATACGGTTCGGGGCCGCTGTTTGTAAATTTGAACCAATCACCACTTTACAAATTAACAAATAGAAATAAAACAAATATAGAAAATAAAATAATACCATTTTATTGGACTAATATTTAGCTTTCAGAGGCCAAAACATCCTTCCTCAGGTCAATACAGTATAGTGTTGTTACAATATCCTATCCTGACCTGAGGAAGGGGGTTTTGTTCTCCGAAAGTTAGCCAAAATGTATTAAAATTAGTCCAATAAAAAGATTACCTTGTTTACATGTTCTATTATAAACATTAACACAGCTACAATACTACTTTATCCTAAAGCAAAAAAAAATAAAATATATATTTTATTTACAGTTTGTTGTCTCTGGTTTCTGCTTTCCTCATCTTCTTTTCACTGTCTTCCTTCCATCCAGCATCTGTCTTTCTTCTCTCTCTGCCATCCAGTGTCTGCCCTCTCTGCTGTCCCCTCCATCCAATGTCTGCCCTCTCTCCCATCTACATCTGCCCTCTATCTCTGCCCCTTCCATCCACCATCTGTCCCTGTCTGCCCTCTCTCTCCCCCCCTTCCATTCACTCTTTGCCCTTTCTATCGCTTCCATCCACTGTCTGCCCTTTCTCTCTGTCCGCTCAATCCACCATTTGCCCTCCCTCTCCCATCCATCTAGGGTCTGCCCTCCCTCTCACTCCCCCTTCCATCCAGGATCTGTCCCCTCTCTGCCCCTTTTTTCCAGCCCCTAGTTCCAGCCCCACTATCCCACCAGTCCCCAGTTTCAGCCCCAGTCCTTTTCTCCCACCAGTCCCGAGCTTTAGCCCCCAGCCACTTCTCCCTGTCCCCTTTTTAGCCCCCAGTTTCAACCCCAGCCCTTTTCTGTCACCAGTCCTGAGCTTCAGCCCCAGCCACTTCTCACTGTCTCCTTTTCAGCCCCCAGTCCCCACAATTTCAGCCCCTGCTGCCTTTCAGCCCCCAGTCCCAGTACTAGCCCCCTTATCCCACCTACCCTCCTTCAGCCCCCAGTTTCAGCCACCTTCATCCACATGCCTTGCCCCCCTTTTCAGCCCGACCCATTCTCCCACCTGACCCAGGCATGCCCCATTTTCCATCATGACCCCTTCTCAGACCCCAGTTCCAGCCCCCTCCTCCCATCTGAGAACCCCTTCCCTCCTCCCATCTGAGAACCCCTCCCCACCCCTTCTCCCATCTGAGAACCCCCAGAACACCCCTCTCCTCTCCCATCTGAGAACCTCCTCCCCACCCCAGTCCCCATCTCTCATCTGAAAACCCCCCTCCCCACTCCAGTCCCCTTCTCCCATCTGAAAACCCCCTCCCCATCTAAGAACACCCCTCTCCCATCTGAGAACCCCCTCCCCACCCCAGTCCCCTTCTCCCATATAAAAACCCCCTCCCCTCCCCATGTGAGAACCCCCCTCCCCACCCCAGTCCCGTTCTCCCATATGAAAACCCCCTCCCCTCCCCATGTGAGAACCCCCACAACACCCCTCTCCCATCTGAGAACCCCCTCCCCACTCAGTCCCCTTCTCCCATATGAAAACCCCCTCCCCATGTGAGAACCCCCACAATACCCCTCTCCCATCTGAGGACCCCGACCCCGACTCTCCTGCTCCCACCCTACCTTTAAAAAATGTTTTTGAAGCGCCGTTGCAGGCAGCGCCTCGCGTCTGCCCTGCAGAAGTAAATCTCTTTGCTTCGAAGTTCGTCGTCGTCGGACCTCACTATGTCCCGCCCTCGCGGAAATAGGAAGTTTCCTCAGAGGAGGGCGGGACATAGTGAGGCCCGACGACGACGAACTTCGAAGCGAAGAGACTTACTTCTGGCAGGGCAGACACTGCCTGCAACGACGCTTCAAAAAAAATGTTTTTTAAGGTAGGGTGGGAGCAGCGGGAGCGAAGCGGATCACCCCCCCCCACCCACTGACACCCGGGGCGGACCGCCCCCATCGCCCCCCCCCCTTGGTACGCCACTGGTTCACACAGATAAAATATAAAATAAAAGAATAAATCTAGCTAAAAAAATGTTCCAAGCACAGTTGCTTGGAGAGTGAATTCTACAACAGTGGTGCCAAAAAAAAGAAAGCTGAATAATGTGTGATCTTGAAACTTGCTTTCAAGGTGAAGGAATGTACAGTAGTCTATCAGAGTGAGAATGAAGAGCAAGTGCTGGAACATGAAGAATCAAATTGTTACAGAGAGGGGCAGGCAGCCCTGAGTGCAACATTTTGAAACAGAAAAATCAAAATCTTTAATTTGATCCTGTAGGTTATGGACAACCAATGACTTTCCCTCATTAGAAGCAGTGGCGTAGCAAGGGGGGGCGGGAGGGGCGGTCCGCCCCGGGTGTCAGCTCAGGGGGGGTGCTCCCTGCCAGCTCCCCCCCTCGGCGAATCGACACCCCCCCCCCGACCAGCTCCCGCACCCTACCTTTAAAAAGAATATCGGGAGGCGAGGCGCAGCGCCTCGCGCCTGCCCTGCACGTAAGAGAAACGTGGACCGTCGGGTCTTCCCTCGCTCTATCTGTCCCGCCCTCCACTGACGCAACTTCCTATTTCCGCAAGGGCGGGACAGACAGAGCAAGAGAAGGGACGATGATCCACATTTCATTTACGTGCAGGGCAGGCGCGAGGCGCTGCGCCTCGCCTCCCGATATACTTTTTAAAGGTAGGGTGCGAGAGCTGGTCGGGGGGGAGGGGGGTGTCATCGTACTGCACCCGGGGGGGGGGTGCAATGGCGAACCGCCCCGCCCCAGGTGGCAGCCCCCCCTGCTGCGCCACTGAGTAGAAGAGAAGCATGATCAGTCAATTTATTGTAGTAAAGTAGCCAGATTGCAGTATTTGGATTATCTGAATCCTTTTTAAAGTACATAAGAACATACATAGAACATAAGCACTGCCATACCGGGAAAAGACCAATGGTCCATCAAGCCCAGCATCCTGTCTCCGACAGCGGCCAATCTACTACTACTAGTATTTAACATTTCTAGAGCGCTACCAGGGTTACGCAGCGCTGTACAAAAACAAAGAAGGACAGTCCCTGCTCAAAGGAGCTTACAGTCTGAAGGACAAAAAGAACAAGAAGTGCAGACAATCAAAAATTGGATTTCATGGGTAGAGGTACAATGAACCTGGCAACACCCCACCCCCCACCCCCGCCGAAAAAAAAATTAATAATGTTCAATGGACTTTTCCCTCAGGAATCTGTCCAAACCCCCTTTAAACTCCGTAAGGCCAGCTGCTGTCACTACATTCTCCGGCAACGAGTTCCAGAGTCCAACTACAGGCTGAGTAAAGAAAAACTTTCTCCTGTTTGTTTTAAATCTACCATATTCTAGCTTCATCTTGTGTCCCCTGGTTCTATTGTTGTTTGAAAGTGTAAACAAACGCTTCACATCTGTCCGCTCTACTCCGCTCATTATCTTGTAGACTTCTATCATATCACCCCTCAGCCGTCTTTTCTCCAAGCTGAAGAGCCCTAACCTTCTCAGCCTTTCCTTATAGGGAAGTCATTCCATCCCTTTTATGATTTTCGTCGCGCTTCTCTGCACCTTCTCCAATTTCTTTATATCTTTCTTGAGATGCGGCGACCAGATTTGGACACAATATTCGAGGTGTGGTCGCACCATGGAGCGATACAATGGCATTATAACATCCTTGTGTTTGTTTTCTATCCCTTTCCTAATAATACCCAACATTCTGTGCGCTTTCTTAGCCGCTGCAGCACACTGAGCAGAAGTTTTTAACGTCTTATCCACAATGACTCCCAGATCCCTTTCTAGGTCTGTGACTCCTAATGTGGAACCTTGCATGACATAGCTGTAATTCAGGTTCCTCTTACCCACATGCATCACTTTGCACTTGTCAACAATGAACTTCATCTGCCACTTGGATGCCCTATCCCCCAGTCTCGCGAGGTCCTCCTGTAATTTTTCACACTCCTCCTGCGACTTGACGACCCTGAATAATTTTGTGTCATCTGCGAATTTAATTACTTCACTAGTTACTCCCATCTATAGGTCATTTATAAATATGTTAAAAAGCAGAGGTCCCAACACAGACCCCTGAGGGACCCCACTAACTACCCTTCTCCATTGAGAATACTGACCATTCAGTCCTACTCTCTGCTTCCTATCTTTCAACCAGTTCTTAATCCATAGTAATACCCTACCTCCGATCCCATGACTCTCCAGTTTCCTCTAGAGTCTTTAATGAGGCACTTTGTCAAACACCTTTTGAAAATCCAGATACACAATATCCACCAGCTCCCCATTGTCCACATGTTTGTTCACCCCTTCAAAAAAAATGCAGTAGATTGGTGAGGCAAGACTTCCCTTCACTAAATCCGTGTTGACTTGGCCTCATCAGCCCATGTTTTTGTATGTGATCTGTAATTTTATTCTTAATAATAGCCTCTACCATTACCCTGAGGAAGCCTTTTATGAGGCTCATTTTTAAAGCACTTATTTATTTATTCATTCATTTATTTGTTTATTACATTTGTACCCCGCTCTTTCCCACATACAGCAGGCTCAGTGTGGTTTACATTGCAAAAGAAAGCATCTTACATGGTAGAAAATAAAGCAAAACAAGAAAATATAGGAAGAGTATTATAAACTGTGATGATCATAACTACTTACATAGTGAAAAAGCATTACAAAGGATATGTGAAAAAATATTAAGAATTGAGAAAAAACACAGTGGCAACAGCGCCCAGGAATATATGAGTGGAATAGGGAAGGTAGACAAGGATAGGATAGGTAAAAGGGAAGGAGATTGGGAGGGAAATGGTAAAAGGATGGAGGGGAGAAGATAAGGGATTGAGTATAAGGAGATTTGAGAATAAGGTCAAATGTGTCATTGGGGTCAAAGTTAGTGTCGACATCATAGCAGAAGTATCGTAGGTGGGCTGGTACAATTAAGTTGGTCCATTAGGGTAAGCTTGCTTGAAAAAATGGTACTTTAACATTTTCCTGAAAGGTAAATAGTTGTTAATTGCTCGGATGGGTCTTGGGAGAGCATTCCAAAGTTGACTACCCAGGAAGGAGAAACTAAATGCATAGTATGTTTTGTATTTGACACCTTTGCAGTTGGGGAGGTGTAAATTGAGGTATGTTTGTGATGAAATTGTTCTATTTCTAATTGGAAGGTCAGTCAAGTTGTTCATATAGCTGGGGAACTCTCCTGATATGATCTTATGGATCTGTATGGACCTTGAAGTATATTCTGTCTTTGATGGGGAGCCAGTGAAATTTTGCTCGAAGGGATGTTGCGCTTTCAAATCTCGACTTGCCAAAGATAAGTCTGACTGCCGTGTTCTGGGCAGTTTGAAGACTTTTCAGGACTTGGGATTTACAGCCAAGGAAAACACTGTTGCAATAATCAACATGGGTGATGACTGTGGATTGGACCAGGTTCCGGAAAGTGTTCAAGGGAATATAGGATTTCACTTGCTTCAGAATCCACATCATAGTAAACATTTTCTTCGTGTTGAGCTCAGTGTGGTTATCGAAGGATAAATGGCTATCTATTGTAACTCCAAGGACCTTTAGACTATTGGAGATGGGGATAGTTACAATATACCATAGTAGCCTATGGAGCTCATTTTCAAAAAATAAAAACGTCCCAAAGCTGGCTTAAATCCACATTTGGATGTTTTTCTCACGAAAACGTTCAAATTGGTATTTTCAAAACCAATTTTTAGATGTTTTTCTATGAAGCCCATCAGAAGTGCGTTCAAATCACAAGGGGGCATGTCAGGAACATGTTAAGGGTGGGATCTGGGTGTTCCTAACACTTGGCCATTTTTTAGCCATAATGGAACAAAACAAAAACAAAACCGTCCAGGTCTAAAACTAAGACGTTTTGAGCAAGACCTGTTTTTATAATGAATAAGGCACAAAAAGGTACCTTAAATGACCAGATGACCACTGGAGGGACTTAGGGATGACCTCTCCTTACTCCCTCAGTGGTCACTAATCCCCTCCCACCCCAAAAAAATGTGTTTTAAAACATTACTTGCAAGCCTCTATGCCAGCATGAAATGTTATACTGAGTTCCATTAGAACAGCATGCAGGTCCCTGGAGTAGTGTAGTGGTGGGTGCAGTGCACTACAGATAGGTGGACCCAGGCCCATACTTCCCCCTACCTGTTACACTTGTGGAAGAAACTGTGAACCCTCCAAAACTCACCAGAAACCCCCTGTACCCACATATAGGTGTTCCCTTCACCCGTAAGTACTACTACTACTACTACTTAACGTTTCTAAAGCGCTACTAGGGTTACACAGCGCTGTACAATTTAACAAAGAAGGACAGTCCCTGCTCAAAGGAGCTTACAATCTAAAGGACACAAAAGTGCAGTCAATCAAATTGGGGCAGTCTAGATTTCCTGAATGGAAGTATAATGGTTAGGTGCCGAAAGTGACATTGAAGAGGTGGGCTTTGAGCAAGGATTTGAAGATGGGCAGGGAGGGGGCTTGGCGTATGGGCTCAGGGAGTTTATTCCAAGCATAGGGTGAGGCGAGGCAGAAAGGGCGGAGCCTGGAGTTGGCGGTGGTGGAGAAGGGTACTCAGAGGAGGGATTTGTCGTGTGAGTGGAGGTTAAGGGTAGGAGTGTAAGGGGAGATGAGGGTAGAGAGGTATTGAGGAGCTTCAGATCGAGTGCAAGTAGTGGGATTAGTGGGTTTTGGTGGGCTTATCAGACAAGATAAGGGAGCATTGGTGAGATGTGTACCTAGGAGCATTTTATGAAGTCCCTTCAGTGGCCCCTAGGGTGCCCTATTTCTTTCATGGGATGTCTGAAGGACCAGTCTACTAAAAATGCTGGCTCCTCCTATATCCGAATGACTTGATTTTGTGTGTTTTGCACTTGGACTTTTTTTTTTGTTTATTTTTGTTTGTTTGGTTGGTTTTTTTCGAAAATGGACCAAAAACAAAATGTCCAACTCACAAAACCTTGTTTAAAACAGTATTTTCGGGAAAAAAAAGACATTTTTCTTTTTTGAAAATGTCCTTCTTTCCTATCCAGATTTTGGATGTTTTTTGCAAAATGTCCAAAGTCAGACTTAGACATCATATTGAAAATGGCCCTTTATGGCACTTTGTGTATCTAAGTGCTTTGAAAATGAGCCACTATGTATAACATTGTAGTGATTGATTTGATTAACAAGAGCATGAGCAGTATTACAACAAACATGGATCTAGTAGACCTGATTTGGAAAAGTGTGAAAAAACATGACTTTGAAGTCTAGGTTAATACGATACTGAAATGTCAGCATGGGGTCAAAAATGACCCTTAGAACAAATGAAGAAACAATTGGAATTGCATGACCATTCAGCAGTGGGGTGCAGAAAGAATCACTCTTCCTCCTGTTATAACAATAATGTAAGAGGGCCAAGAGACTCCCCAGTTCCTCCATCCCATCAAGAAAACAAGTAAATGAGCCAAGAGGCTTCTGATCTCATCTCTCTCCTACCTAGACAATGAATATACGGAGGCTTAGAGGATCCATGATCCTCCTTCTGCCAGATAGTGAAAGTAGCAGGGCTAAGAGACTCGTATCATTCCCCTTCCCTCTCATCCAAGGTGTAAGTCTATGAAAGCAATGTAGATCCCTACCTGCAACCCTTATAATCCACCCAAATTCACCCATAGCACTTACAATTGTTCTTCCCTTCTGCTGGCTAATGTTTCAGCATTGCTTTGAGATAACAGTGCTAGCTTTTTAATTTTTTCCATCCAACCTAATTCTTCCCCAAGGTCCATCCAGATTTTTAGTGAATAAAATTTCTAGCCTCTTAAATGAAAGTAAGGAAGCTAAGTTTAGTCACTTGGATAGACAAAATTTCAAAGACTTTGATATAACTGGCTAATTCTTAGTCAGCTAGACCTCTTGAAATATTTACCTTTATATATAGTACAAAATCTGTTGAAGAAACTATTTAGGAAAATAGTAAAATGTGTGTTTTATCTACCTAGATACTGCAAATGGTGAAGGGTTATGATTCCAATAATACCTTGCTACTGCCAGCCCGCTTTCCAGGAGAGAAACTACCACAAGAGCTATTGGAGTTTTACGAAGAACAGAAGACAAGAGAGAGAGAGACAAAGATCCAAGAGAATGGTGAGACCATGACGCAATTGTGGGGAAGAGGGAAGGAGGGAGATAATATTTAGTTATTTATTTGGATTTTGCTCACACCTTTTTCAGTAGCAGCTCAAGATGTGTTACATTCAGGTACATGGGGTATTCCCTTTTGTTAAATATATGTGGAAATTTCTTACCTGAATCTTGGCCTCCTTGGTTATAGTGATGTACTGTGGGCTGCAGTATTATTTTTGCATAAATATTTAAACAGATATGAGTCATGTGTCAGTGGTAAAAGAACAGTGTTCCTCCTAAAGTCCATCAAAAAGAGACAAGAAAAAAGACATCTGCACTTATACATTCAATCCCCGTGACGCGTGTCTTCTCAGGTGCTGAAACTATATACATTTTACACAGTGCATATACTTTCCCTCAGAGATGGGCACATGTGGTGTGAGTTAGTGTGAGCATTGTCACAGCAGATAAAAATATGTGTGCTGTTACACAGCCTGCATACTCTTACATGCACAGAGGCTGGACTGTGACCAGTTGTACTTGTGTACACATGTTTTACTCCATGGACAAGCAGGCTAAATCATTCCCACATCATCCAACAGTACTGACAACAGAATATGCTATGCCCTAGCTGTAGCAAGAATAGGCTAGAAGACTTTCTACCTCTTTGCACCTGGTTTTCCACAAGACCAGGGTCACAAGGCCCTCTCAGTCTCTCTCTGTGGATTGAGGTGGACATGTTCCACATTTCTGATGTACTTTGCTTTCTGTCACAAGGCTGTCTCGGGTCCCCTGCTTCAAATTCTTTAGGTTTGGGATTAAATTTGATCTAAAACTTTCCTATTTTAGGGGCTCTTTTACTAAAGCTTCGTGTGCACTAATGAAATTTAGTGTGCGCCACCTTACTCACCATGTTTGAGAAGGTTCAAATGGTTCTCTGTCTGTAACAGGAAATTTAATTTTTCTTTTAAGTTAGTTTTGAATACATTTTAAAATTAAAATATTGTAAGGGTACTTCTGAACAGATATCATCATCAAAAAGAGAGGATTAGCATTGTAAATGTTCCTACCATGCATGGTTAAACTAAAAAGATGGATTTCTCAACATCAACTAAATTTACAAAAAGATACCTTTACAAGAAAGTACATATCTCTTCACATTATCAAAATTAAAGTAAACAAGATAAAAAAGAAATTATCAAAAAATAAGCAAAAGGAAAATAAAAGAGAAAAACTAAGGAAACCTATACAGTTAGAAGAGAAAAGGAATGGGTAACATCCCAAAGTATATAAAGTTAGACAAATATGAAGCTTGCAAGGGTAAAAGGAAAAACTTTACAATAGTAAAAATAAATTAAAAATAAAAACACCCAGGAGCAATAATCACAACCATCAGATATTTAGATATTTGTTATTTGGGCGGTGATATCACTAACCACTACAAATGATGCATTAAGTGCTTTGGATTTGACATGATATCTCAGAAATGCTCCCAGTTCCATATGCCAGAGAACTGAAGCAAGCTGAGCTCTGGAGTCTCAGGTACTGATGCACAGAAGTCCCCATAAAGCACTGCACACTATTTCCACCTTGGTAAAAATTACCGAGGTGGAAATAGCAGGCAATGCTAAAAAAAAAATGGATGCAAATGAGCTTGCTCGCAAGACCAGCAAGCAACTTGGTATGAGGCATGGCAGTCCCTCAGCCGTGCATGCACAGGGCAGTCAATCACTAAGCGTGGTTGTTCAGCATGTGCTACACACTGCTTTCATGCAAGCTGCATGTATGAAAGCCAGGTGTAGTATTTTGTTTTCCAAAACAGCTGTGGGGAGATGTTGAGCAACGAGCCGATAGAGGGCAAAACACAGAGAATCCTGGAAAGGATTGCACGGGGGTGTGCTTCTGGGGCTAGTTGGAGTGGTGGCTGAGGGGCAATGACTAGGAGCTGCAGCAGCAGACTCTGGCGCTTGTAGAACGACTGGCTGTTCTTCCTGCTTCCAGCCGGGTAAAAACTTGCAACATCGGTCTCCAGATGGCCTTCCCGCCAGTCTCTCCCACTCTCAGGAGCTGCTCTGGCTGCTGCTTCTGCTGCATAGGCTGCAGCAGTCATGTTGAGGCAACAGCCTGGCTTTCTGCCTTTTCTGCCTCCCCACCTGGCTGTTGTCAGTGGCTCCCTTCATTCTACGGCTTCTCCAGACCTCCTGTTAAATTTCCATCGGTAATGGTAAGCGGGCCTTTCTGTGCATCACTTCTAAACGGTTATGCATCCCTTGGAATACACATTTGAATACTGATTTGCTCATTTAAATAAATTAACATGCTATTCCTGTTGTCTGCTGCTGCTAATGTTACAAAGCCCGCAAAACCCCTCTGTGCATCTCCCACTGAATAACGTGCTCGCTAAACTGGCTGGAATTTGTCAAAAAAGCACATTGCTGGCCCAGTAAGTATAATGCATCTCTCCTTCAGTATATGGATGAAATAATGGAACAGGAAGAAGGCAAATAAACCTCAATTGTTGCCATGTATTCCTGCCTTGTGTCCTGTGGATTTGTGCCTTCTATTTCATGCCTTGTTGCCTATCTGAATCTTATATGGACTACTTCAAGAGTGAATGTGGTGAACTTGCCTATTATACTAAAGCAGTGGCGTAGCCAAGGGTGGGCCTAGGCCCACCCACTTTGGACTCAGGCCCACCCAGTAGTAGCACATCTATGATGTGGTGGGCAGGGATTCCGAAGCTCCACTAGCTGAAAACTCCCAACAACTGTCCCTCCTGCATACCTTGTAAATAACAGATCTTCACATGCAGCAAGCAGCGACTGATACATGCTTCTCACACTGGCCCCATGGCCTTCCCTCTGACATATTCCCGCCTATGCAGAAACAGGAAGTTGCAGCAGTGGGAAGGCTGTAGGGCCAACATGACCAGTGTGTATTAGTTGCTTCTCACTGCCAGTGAAAATCTGCTATTTCAAAGGTATGCGGGAGAGGGGGGATGTTTGAGACCATATGGCATACAGGCAAGAGAAGGAGAGACCAAATCACCTGTAGGACTGGGTGGGGTTCTTCTGCCCACCCATCTTGGGCCCAGGCCCACCCAAAATTGGGTGTCTGGCTACGCCCCTGTTAACTAAAGGCCAGTGTTGTGTTGAAATCTGCCTGTCTTGTTAAGGCTAGTGCTGTTAACTTGCTTTTAATTTATACTGTGGGACTGCACTCATTATTGCCTGCCTTTAAGGCTATGTTTAGATGAGGAGTCACTCCATGAAACTAATAGGCCGAGCATTTAGAACAAATCTGAACAAGTATTTTTGTTCACTCAATATATAATTAAGCTATGGTATTTGTTGCTAAAATATTTGGTCAAGGTATTAAGTATAACTGGATTTAGAAAAGGTGTAACAAAGTTACTAGAGAAAAAGGTCAAAAACTTATTATTATTAGTCATGTAGGTTCATGAAGGTCACAGCTTACTTCTGGGAATATAACAATAAGGAATGGACCTACTCCTTAGGATCCTACTGGGTACTTGTGATCTGGATTGACCACTGTTGGAGACAGGATGTTGATTTGATGGGCTAGTGGTGTCACGGTTGTGCCCATGTTTCGGGCTCTCTTTCTTCTCGCCACCTGATGGCTGCAATGAACTGTCTGGTTATTATCGTCCGTTCCAGATTTCAGCCCTGTCCGGTCCGGATCTTCCGGGCTGCCAGACTTGCTTGTTTTGTTTGAACCTACACAGCACCCATAGTTGCCTGATGATTGCTGCAGCTGAGCCTGAGCTGCTGCTGGGCTTATTAGCCATTTTGAAACCTTTCTGCTTTGCCTTTGCATCGCCTTAGGCCCTGGTTTGTTGGTGCTTGTTACACTTTTGCTTTGTGTGGGTTCTTGCTTGAAATTCTTGTCTGTTTTCAGTTAGTCTGTGTGTAGTTAGATTAGGTTGTGGTTTGTTTTCTAGTCTTGTCTCTGGGTTATAGTTTTGTGTTTAGTCCTTGTCTGCTTGTGTCTTAGTGGCTGCTCTGCAGCTTTCAGTTCTGTGTCTTGTTAATCAGTGTTTTGTTCCCTGTTTTAGTGGCTGCTTGCAGCTTTCAGTCCTGTCCTTTAGCTTATCCTTTCCTTACCCTGCTGTCCCTGTATGTTCCTTTCCCCTCAGACCATCAGTTCTGGTTCAGCCTAGCGGGGATCCAGGTCCTGCCCTGTCCGGTAAGTCCTGCCGGCCACCTGCACCCAGGGGCTCAACTCCTGAGGAACGCTGGTCAAGTGCAGGTGAAGTCTAACTGTTTGTCAGAGTTCTGCCTTGCCTCTGGTGTGGGGTGGTTTTGCCTGCCACTGCCGCTCCTCAGCAGTAGCCCAAGGGTTCACAAACCTAGTTCCTGCTTTTGAAAACGTGACAATTGGTTTGACTCAATATGGCACATATGCGACTATTTCTGTGAAAAGGTGATTAAAGTAGCAGATCCAAAACATTGAGAATGGACAATTTTTTAAGTCATGTGTCAATAAACAGTATGAAAAAGTTATATGGTTGAACTTCTGTAACTTTTTAATTTTTTTCACATAAAAAGATGGGCTTTGGACTGTTGTATCAGAAATTGTTTTCTCTAACAGAATTTATTAAAGCCTTATTGTTTGTTTCTGATACTTTTAGTCATCTTTTCCAGAAACTGTTCTAACCTGTTTTTAGTGCTGTGAAACTAGACTTAGGCTTCTGGGCATCTTCCAAACTACATAAGACTGGTATCAGAATAGACATACAAGACTTCAAAGCACTCAATATCATCATTAAAGTTGATATGGTAAATTTCGACAGCAGCAGTGACCATACTAATTTAAGTATCAGCTCATTTATAAAGCATTTTCTGCAAGTAACATACGTCTTACACATGGAAAATTACTATTATAAAATTGCATGGGTGTACCAACAAAAGCACACATACGTTTACGTGACATGCTTATATGAGCTCTGGGGCAGCGTTTGAGTGGAACTGAAATGGAATTGTACTTGATTTTACAGGGCAGGTATAACTTTATGCAAGAGCATTTGTGTGTTACTGGGGATAGTTCTGGGTGCCTGTTTTATATAGCCAACATAAGCACATAAGCGCTGCCATGCTGAGAAAAGACCAAAGGTCCATCAAGCCCAGCACTCTGTCTCCAACAGCGGCCAATCCAGGCCCCAAGAACCTGGCAAAAAACCCAAAATTTAATAACAATCAATGGACTTTTCCTTCAGATATCTGTCCAGACCCCCTTTAAACTCAGCAAGGCCAGCTGCCGTCACTACCTTCTCCGGCAATGAGTTCCAGAGTCTAACTACGCGCTGAGTAAAGAAAAACTTTCTCCTATTTGTTTTAAACCTACCACATTCTAATTTCATCTTGTGTCCCCTGGTTCTAATATTGTTAGAAAGCGTAAACAAACTCTTCACATCTGTCCACTCTATCCCACTCATTATTTTGTAAACCTCTATCATATCACCTCTCAGCCGCCTTCTCTCCAGGCTAAAGAGTCCTAGCCATCTTAACCTCTCCTCATAGGGTAGTCGTCCCATCCCTTTTATCATTTTTGTCGCCCTTCTCTGCACCTTCTCTAATTCCTTTATATCTTTTTTGAGATGAGGCGACTAGAACTGAACACAATACTCCAGGTGCGGTCACACCATGGAGCGATATAACGGCATTATAACATCCTCATGCTTGGTTTCCATCCCTTTTCTAATAATACTCAACATTCTGTTCGCCTTCTTAGCCGCCGCAGCACATTGAGCTGAAGATTTCAACGTCCTATCCACGATGACTCCCAGATTCCTTTCTCGGTCCGTAACTCCTAACGCCGAACCTTGCATAACATAGCTGTAATTCGGGTTCCTCCTTCCCACATGCATCACTTTGCACTTGTCAACGTTGAACTTCATCTGCCATTTGGACGCCCAATCCCCCAGTCTCACGAGGTCTTCTTGTAATTTTTCACACTCCTCCCGCGACGAGACGACCCTGGATAATTTTGTGTCATCTGCGAATTTAATTACCTCACTAGTTACTCCCATCTCGAGGTCATTTATAAATATGTTAAAAAGCAGCGGTCCCAGCACAGACCCCTGAGGGTCCCCACTAACCACCCTTCTCCATCGAGAATAATGACCATTTAACCCTACTCTCTGCTTCCTATCCTTTAACCAGCTCTTAATCCATAATAATACACTGCCTCCGATCCCATGACTCTCCAGTTTCCTTTGGAGTCTTTCATGCAGCACTTTGTCAAACGCCTTCTGAAAATCTAGATACACAATATCCACCGGCTCCCCTTTGTCCACATGTTTGTTCACCCCCTCGAAAAAATGCAGTAGATTTGTGAGGCAAGACTTCCCTTCACTAAAACCGTGCTGACTTTGTCTCAGTAGTCCATGCTTTTGTATGTGCTCTGTAATTTTATTCTTCATAATAGCCTCCACCATTTTTCCCGGCACTGACGTCAGACTCACCGGTCTATAATTTCCCGGATTGCCTCTGGAACCCTTTTTAAAAATCGGCGTTACATTGGCCACCCTCTAATCTTCCGGTACCACACCTGTTTTTAGGGATAAATTGCATATTACTAACAGTAGATCCACAAGTTCATTTTTCAGCTCTATTAATACTCTGGGATAAATACCATCCGGTCCCGGTGATTTACTACTTTTCAGTTTGCAGAACTGCCCCATTACATCCTCCAAGTTTACAGTGAAATCATTTAGTCTTTCTGACTCGTTCGCGTCAAATACCTTTTCCGGCACCGGTATCCCTCCCAAATCCTCCTCGGTGAAGACCAAAGCAAAGAATTCATTCAATTTCTCCGCTACGGCCTTGTCTTCCCTGATCGCCCCTTTAACACCACAGTCGTCCAGCGGCCCTACCGATTCTTTAGCCGGCTTCCTGCTTTTAATATACCTAAAAAAAATTTTATTATGTGTTTTCGCTTCTAACGCTAACTTTTTTTTCAAAGTCCTTCTTAGCCCTCCTTATCTCCTTTTGTTATGATTGGGGTCTGAACCCCTCTCAAACTTACCTCTTTCCTGGGGGTCAGCTTCTTAGCTGGCTTCTGTTTCTTTTCTCTGTCCTTTCTGAGCTGGCTCTGTCTCTCTGTGCTGGCAGCTTCCTGCAGCAAGGCTCTAATTGTCTCTTCACTGCAGCTGTGGGTGTAGTCTGAGTTGCTCTAACTCTCTTTGGGTGTACTGGCTTCAAGTGTTTCACGGTTTTGCATTGGTGTGGGTTGGGCCTCTCTGGGTCAGTGTGCTTTTGCCTAGGTCTAGGGAGTGTGACATCATCAGGGAGGGCCTTGATAAGGAAGTGGTCTTGTTTCCTTCAGGGCCTTGGCAACAGTGGTGTTTGCTGTAGGTAGGGTGGTGCAGTGTGCACTTCTGACGTTGTGTCTAGTTTCCCTGCTTGCTTTTGCTAAGGTCCAGGTTAGTGTTAGTGCAGTGTGCACTGGTGACTGTGTGGTTAGCTTTCCTGTTTTTCCCTTATGGTTCCCCTGCTTTTCCCTCTTGGTTTTGGAAGCATTGCTATGTGTAGGGCTTTGGAAGCTCTGTTGCTGATAGAAGTACTTCAGGGTTTGGTGTTGTTAGGAACACTGCAGAGTTTGCTGTTAGAAGTACTTCTGGTGTTTGTGCTATTAGGAGCATTGCAGTCTTTGCTGTTGGTGTTTGGTGCTTTAGAAGCACTTTTGGCTTATGTGTTAGCTTCCCTCCTTGTGGCTCCCCTGTCTTCCCTTTTAGTGCTAGGAGCTCTTCTGGTTGCTTGCCAGAGTAGTGCTTAGGAAGCACCTTGTTAGTTGTATCTAGCTTGCTAGAGCAGTGCTTAGGTAGCTGGTTTAGTTTTGTGTTTAGCTTATTAGTGTAAAGCTCTGCTTGTAGCTTGGTGCTTAGTAGCACCTGTGTTAGCTTTGTATTTAGTACCCTGCTCTGTTAGTTTAGGGCTTAGGAAGTCCCTTTCTTGAGCAGGGATTAGGAGCTCCTGTTTTAGTATAGGGCTTAGGAAGTCCTTTTGTCAGTTTACTGTTAGGAACACTCCTGCTAGTTTAGGGTTAGGAGCACTTCTGTTTCCAGTCCTGGTCCCTATGTCATCCGGTATCCAGTAAGTCCTGTCGGCTACTCGAACCCAGGAGCTCAACTCTTGGGGGGCTTAGTAGCTAAGTACAGGTGAAGCTGTTGGACCAGTCCAGTGTTCTCCAGTCCCGTGTTCCGGTCCTGTGTCCTCCAGTCCGGGGGACCAGTCCAGGGTGTTCCAGTCTGGTGTGCTCCAGTCCAGTGTGTTCCGGTCCGGTGTGTGTTCCAGTCCTGTGTCCTCCAGTCCGGGGGATTCCAGTCCATGTGTTCCGGTTCGCTGGGCAGTGCCTGCAGTCCCTGCCGGTGTGCTTACCCAGTGTTGGTTGGTGGGTTTTGCCTGCTGCTGTCGCTCCTCGTCAGCAGCCCAAGGGCTCACGTTTGCTCCAGAGCCCGGCCCCGCGGGCTCTGAACCTGAGAACCTGACACCTTTTTGCATTCGGTTTGACATTCCTTATGTTTTATCTTATTGTCTTCAGTCTGTTCCCTTCTCCATTTTCTGAAGGATTGTTTTTTGGCTCTAATAGTTTCCTTTACCTTACCATTTAGCCATGCCGGCTGACGTTTGGTCTTTTTTCCTCTTTTTCTAATACGCAAAATATATTTGTCCTGTACTTCTAGGATGATGTTTTTGAACAGCATCCACGCCTGATTCAAGTTTTTTACCCTTTCAGCTGCTCTCTTCAGTCTTTTTTTCACCGTTCTTCTCATTTTGTCATAATCTCCTTTTCCATAGGCGGTCGGTGGCCCAACTGTTTGGGAATGCTAAAGGGGCGTGGTCAGGGGCGGGGCCAGGGGCGTGGCTTACATCCATAATTATCTGACTACACAGAAAAAAATAAGTAAACGTAAAATAGTAACAAGTAATACCTTTTATTAAATTTAGATATTAGATATGTATCATATGTCAAAAAATAAAGTGATTGCTCAAACTGTCTGAGAGCTTGATGGCTGAACAGTATAGTTGGAAGGAAAGTGCATTTCTATAGAATAGGCAGTCAGAACTTTTGATGACACAAAAGCACCAGTGCTAAGGTCCAATTTCCAGAGTGCAGAGATACCAAGGGTGTCCCATCCCAAATGTGAAAAGTACCATCCCAATTATTGAGATTCAAGGTTAGCAAGTGAAAGTTGAGCTACTACTGAGAATGCTATGAGCTAAATTAAGTCCAAATTCTAATATTTAGGCATATTGTAAAGTAATGCAAAACCTTAAAAAAGTCACTCAGGACCTATAAACCAACAGATTTAAATTTCAGAAACGGACACATTCCACTCACTAAATTAAAAAATGAATAAATATTTGAAACAAAAATGTATAATAAGGTGATACCTTTTTATTTAACTAATTTAATAAAATTTTTGACTAGCTTTTTGGAGTTTACTATCTTGAGGAAGGAGGTTTAGACCTCTGAAAGCAAGTAAAAAATGTATTTAGTCCAATAAAAAGTTGTCATCTTATTTTACATTTTTTGTTTCATTTTTATTTATTAACCTGTAAAGTGGACTAACATGGCTACTTCATTCTACATTAAAAATAATTTTACCTTTGCTATCTGGCATCTAATTTTTCTAATTGTGCAGGTTGCAGTCTCTGGTTACTGCCTTTCTGTCTTTTAACTCTTTCCATATCTCTTGTCCATTTATCATTTTTCTCTCTTCACATGTCTTCTTCACATCTTCTACTACATCCATCTCCGACACTGATATTTTCTTTTCTGCCGCTCTGACCACTCAGACTTATCCATGCTTCATGTTCCCTGTTTTCCATCTTTTTCCTTCACCCAGGGTGTGTGTGTATGTGTGTGTCTGAACTCCCCCTCATCCATATCGGATCTGTTTCTCTCTCTCCCACCCCACCATCCAGGATCTTGTGTATGTGTCTCTCTCCCTGCCTGCCATAATCTCCTCTGTTTCTCTCCCTCCATCTAACTTTCTTCCCCCTCCCTGCCATGCAGCATCTCTTCTCTTTCTTCCCCTGCCCTAGGCACCCAGGATCTTCTCTCTCTCTCTCTCCCACCTCACCCTACCTCACACACCATACAGATCTCTTCTCTCTCTCTCTCTCTCTCTCTCTCTCTCTCCCTCTCTCCTCATACAATGCACCTCTGTCTCTCCCCCACCTTCCAGCATTGCTCCTCCCTCTCTCTCTTCACTTTACACCTCAGCCTCTCTTCTTCCACTGCCTGTTTTTCTTTTCACTATCCAGCTTTGCTCCTCTGTCTCTTCCCCCCCCCCAAAAAAAAAAATATCCAGCTTTTTGCTCCTCTGTTTCTTCTCTCCTCCTAATATCCAGCTTTGCCCATCTGCCTCTTCTCCCCCAAAACATCTAGCCTTGCTTCTCTGTCTGCCCCCCCCCATATCCAACATTGTGCCTCTGCCTCTTCCCTCCCCCATCATCCTCTCTGTTTCCTCCCATTTCCTGCCTCCACCACCTTCAATGAATTCCTTCATAAAGGCGGCAAATCAATCCTAATAAATAAATAAAATAAATAGTTTAGCTGGGGTGGGCTCCTATCTCTTCCCCCTCCTCCTCACTCCACTATGTCTTCACCCTGTCACAAGGTGTAAGGGTTATGCACGAATGCACTGCTTGCGATTCAGTAACACCCATGTGCCTCTGTGAGGTTGCTCCTTGGGGTTAACACTGGTCCCTGGACAGTGCTTCGGACGGACTTGGGTGGGCTTCACGTTCAGGTCCCGGCAGAGGGAGGCGAAGTCCTCGAACTCCACCAGCCCTGAATGATTCATGTCGCAGGTGGAGAAGAGGCGCCTGAGCTCCGGCTGGGAGATCTCTTCGGAGCCCATCGGAACTCGGAGATCACCTGGACCCGAAGACAGTAGCGGCACCGATCCTCGCAGAGCCTGGAAGCACTTCCCTTCCATGCTGCCCTGTTGCCAAACCCGCTGCCTCTCCGATTCAGTGGCCATCCATCGTCGGCAAGCAAACACTGTGCACAGAGCCATACAGCTCCGCATGGCAGCGCTGACAGCTCTTCCAGTCCTTCCACCCTCTATGTTGCATCATAGAGGGTGAGAGGACCAGAAGAGCTGTCAGCGCTGCCATGCAGAGCTCTATGGCTCCGTGCACAGTGTTTGTTTGCCGACGATGGATGGCCACTGAATCGGAGAGGCAGTGGGTTTGGCAGCAGGGCAGCATGGAAGGGAAGTTCCAGCTAAGCTTCTTTTTCTTTTTGGGAAGATAATGCTGGGGCAGCCGGTCCGATCCGATCCCGACCAGCAGGTTCCAGCTTCTTTCGGGCAGGAACCGGCAATCTGCAAGCGATGTGCGCTCCAAAAGAGGTTGCATTCGGGCTGGGGAGGCTTAGCCTCCCCAAGCCTCTTATACAGGGCGCCTATGTCCTTTTCTAAAGTTAAACGCTAGTGTATTTGATTTCCTGAGTTCACTTACTTCACAGCCAATATCAAAACCGATCATATTATGATCACTGTTATCAAGCGGCCCTCGCACCGTTACCCCCTGCACCAGATCATGAGCTCCACTAATGATTAAGTCTAGTATTTTTCCTTCTCTTGTCGGCTCCTGAACCAGCTGTTCCATGAAGCCGTCCTTGATTTCATCAAGAAATTTCACCTCCCTTGCGTGTACCGATGTTTTATTAACCCAGTCTATATCTGGATAATTGAAGACACCCATTAATATTACATTTTCCTTTTTATTCGCTTCCATAATGTCCCTTGTCATTGCTGAGTCCGTCTGCTTGTCTTGGCCAGGCGGACGGTAGTACACTCCTATCACCGTCCTTTTCCCCTTTTCACGTGGAATTTCAATCCACAAGGATTCCAATAGATGTTTAGTCTCCTGCAATATTTGCAGCCTATCTGAGTCAAGGTTCTCATTTACATACAGTGCTACCCCTCCTCCAATCCTATCCACCCTATCGCTACGATATAATTTTAGCCCTGTATGACTGTGTCCCATTGGTTATCTTCCTTCCACCAGGTCTCAGAGATGCCTATAATATCCAGTTTTTCATTGTGTGCAGTGTACTCCAGCTCTCCCATCTTATGCCTCAGGCTCCTGACATTTGCGTATAGACATTTCAATGTATGCGTGTTGTTCCATATTTTATTACGTTTAATACATGGCATTATTAATATGTTGTCTTCTGTCTGGTCATTATTAATTTTATTTAAGGCTATCTGATCCTCTTTGATTTCTTTGTTATCCTTACTCACAAGTAACCCTATTTTCTCTATCTGGGTGATATCCTCAGAAGATACCTTCTCCCGAACCATGCGCTTTTGAGCGACTGTCGGCCTTCCCCCCCGTTTCTAGTTTAAAAGCTGCTCTATTTCCTTTTTAAAAGTTGACGCCAGCAGCCTGGTCCCACCCTGTTTAAGGTGATCGAAATAGGCTCTCCCTTCCCCAGAATGCTGACCAGTTCCTGATAAATCCAAAACCCTCCTCCCCACACCATCGTCTCATCCACGCATTGAGACTCCGGATCTCTGCTTGTCGCTTGGGCCCTGTGTGTGGAACAGGTAGTATTTCAGAAAATTCTACCCTAGAGGATCTGGATTTGAGCTTCCTTCCTAAAAGCCTAAATTTAGCTTCCAGAACCTCTCTCCCACATTTTCCTACGTCGTTGGTACCCACGTGTACCAAGATGGCCGGCTCCTCCCCAGCACTATCTAAGATCTTGTCTAGGTGCCGCATAAGGTCCGCCACCTTCGCACCAGGCAGGCAAAGTCACCAGGTGATCCTCACGTCCACCAGCCACCCAGCTATCTATATGCCTAATGATTGAGTCGCCAACTACAATAGCAGTCCTAACTTTTCCCCTGTGGGCTGTAATTGGAGACATATCCTCGGTGCGAGAGGATAGTACATCCTCTGGTGGACAGGTCCCAGGTACAGGAGTACTTTTGCATACTTTTTGAAATTATTACAGACACTCTTATAAAATTCCTCCTATAGAGCAGTAGTATTCACCTTTAGTCCTTGAGGGCCACCAATTAGTCAAGTTTTCAAGATATTCCGAATGAATATTGTCACACATGCACCCTCTCTGGATGACTGGGACACTTCCCCCTTTTCTGAGTCAGCAAGACTCGGTTACCATGGAGACACCTCTTAGCACAGTTACTTAGGCCTTAGTGCTATTCTTGAACAATCTCCCTTCAGTCATAGCATCTTTGTATCCAGTGTCTCCTTCTCAGGGCTATCTTGAGACTGCCAATCCTGCCCACTTAAAAGGAACAGACCTTTTCTCCAAGGACAAGCAGAATGACAATATTCTTACTATTGCATGATGTCATCTGATGAAGCCTGTGTGGTAATGCTCCCCAGAATCCATTCCAGAAGCTTTTGGTAGCACCTCACCACACATGTGTCAGGCTTTCAAGGCAGAAACTAGGTTCGTGAGCCCTTGGGCCACTGCCGAGGAGCGGCAGTGGCAGGCAAAACCACCCCACACCAGAGACAAGGCAGAACTCTGACAGAAACAGCTAGACTTCACCTGCGCTTGACCGCCCTTCCCCAGGAGTTCAGCCCCTGGGTGCAGGCGACCAGCAGGACTTACCGGACAGGGCAGGCACTGGATACCAACTAGGCTGAACAGGGACTGAGGGTCAGAGGGGAAAGGAATATACATGGGCAGCAAAGCAGTAAACTGGGCTAGGACTCACAGACAATACTGCACAAAGCAGGGAATGGACAAGCTAAAGGACAGGAACTGAAAGCTGCCACTTAGCCACTGAAACAGGGTACAAATACTGACAGACAAGAGACAGGACTGAAAGCTGCAGAGCAGCCACTCAGCAAGAGACACAGACAAACAGAAACTAGACAAGGAATACAGACCAGAAACAAGACTAGGGAAATAAGCAAATAAACCTAGGCTAAACTACACACAGACTAACTAGAATCAGACAAGGAACAATACAAGAAACCAGACTCGGCAGACGTTCAGCAAAGCACCAACAAACCATGGACCTTAGACAATGCAAAGGCAAACTCAGAATGTTTCTAGGTGGTAATAAACCCAACAGCAGCTGAAACTCAGCTGCAGGAATCATGAGGCAGCTACGGGTGAGGCTAGCTGCCAAACTTCAAACCAAGTCTGGAGGGCTGGAATATCTGGACCGGACCAGAAAGAAAGTCTGGAAAGTCTATGGCAGCCACCGGTTCTGGCCACTAGAGGGCAAGAGGAACACAAACCAAGACACAGGCAGAAAGCATACTGAAGCACAGAGAGGCTTAACGCACACAGGTGCAGTATAGAGGAGTAATCAGAGCCATGCTGGAAGCAGCTAGCACACAGAGACAGAGACAGGACTAACTCAGGAAGAACAGACAGAAGCCAGCTCAGAAGCTGACTGCCGGAAATAAGGTGAGTCTGAGAGGGGTCACGACCACAATCGTGACAACATGTTTGTGCACCATCTTGCCTGTCACTGTTGCATGGGATCAGGACATCTTTTTCAGTCCTCCACAGCTCGCATCAGAACAGTTGCCCTTGAAGGGTTTACTTTATGTTTATTCTTTTCTTTCTATTTTTAAGTCCTGTCATGTCACATGGGGTTTCTCCCTTAAATAGGTTTTTGGCACATCTTTCTTGTTTTCTTACAACCTGCTAGAGTTTTTGTTAAAATTTCATTGTGTGTATTTTTCCTGACATGTTTCAGAACGCTTCAAGTGGCTTTAAAAAGTATTTTAGATATAACAGGACTATATCCATTATGCATGCACATAATTGGTGCCTGCGATGTCTGGGACCCAATCATGATCCCCCTTGTTGTAATCTCTGTTTGCAGATGTCAAAGAGAGGCATCAAGGGCTGTGAGAAGCAGCACGAGACACTTTTTGGCACTGAGAAGTCCAGACTGTCAATGTTGGCATTGGGAGCATCAGAGTCTATGGCTCAGTGAGCTGTGTCAGACACTAGGGATGCATTGACATTCCTTCCTTGACCCTGAACATCAGTAAAGACCAACAGGAAATCGAGAATGGGACATCATTCGATCTGAACTCCCCCCGACCCCAGGACCAGGTTTTGATATACTGTCTTAATAGTATAATGAACCAAAGTGGTTCACATACAATCAATTCTAAAAGGAAAATGAATTCTATAAAATGACAGAAAAGAGCACAATCATACAACATTGCAGTTCTGAGACCTAGAGCAGTATCTTCAAGGCTTTTTGCTGGGAAAACCAGCAAAAGAGATAGGGGCTGGCAACATGATTAATTTTTGGTAAGTTCAAATGCCTGCTTGAAAAATATGTCTTGAGCTTTGATCTGAAGACCTTGTAGGAGTTTTCAACACTCAGTGACAATAGTAGGAAATTCCACAGTGTGGGTGTCAGAAAAAAGAACATACTATGCCTAGTGGACTCCCACCATGCCCTGGCTGTGTATTGGGCAGATTCCAAAAAGCATAGACATTGATCCCAAAGCACAGTGCCAAGAGCATTGGGGCACCAGGGTCTTCATTGTCTTCCAAGGAGTCAAGACCCAGCCCCAGATGTACTCTGGGTGTCTGAGGGATATGACTGAACCGACAGTCTATAGTAACCCTCAAGGAGAGACTCATGGGCTAATTCCAAGAAGAGATGCAGCTTTTCTTTGCTTAGCTAGAGGCTGTGGCATCAAGTGCATCGATTCCAAGGCTGATAGCAGTTCAGCCCATTCTGGAGGCCCATAATCTGCTTGTAGCCAGTGCACCAACTTTAAGGCTTCAAAGAGTTCCAGAATTGGAGCACCCTACACTGGTGTCAGTCGCCAATTGTTTCGAGGTTGGAAGTTTCCCTGGCTCTTTTAAAGTCCCCGGTGCCTCTACACTCCAGGCCCAAGCCTGACCAGTCGATCAATGCAGACAGTGGCCCAGACATCTCCTGGCAGATTCTGAGTGCTCCTGGATCTCTGAAGAAGCACTGGAGTTCTTCTCAGGTTCCTTGGTGTCCTTCAGATCCCTTCCCACCACATGAGAGACATAAATCTTCTCCTGAGAAGCTGTCATTCTCTGAGTTTGTAAGGGAGATGGCTAAACCTGTCCCATTTGATTTAGAAACTGAGTCCAGGACTGACACATTGGATATCTTCCAGTTTGAAGAGCCAAGGAAGGAGGCTGTGACAGTGCTAATGCATGGAAGCTGTAAGTTTGTACAGATGAAGATGTGGGATACCTCCCCCCCACCCCCGTAAAGTAGGTTAATAATAAGATTTACTCAATGTATTCAGTCCAAAAGCTCCAGATTCCTCACCTTTCCATGGTGGTTGAGTCTTCTTTCAAAAGAGCAAAGAGTACAAAAACTCACTCCTTGGTGCCTCTGGGGAGATAGATGAAGACCTTAAAGTCTTTTGAGAGAAAGATTTCCACAATGGTATGCTAATAGCCCACGTAGCTTCTTACCAGCTCTTAATGAGCATGCACTGTGAAACATGGTGCACAGTGTGGCAGTTTTTACAGACACTCCCAGCTCTGTTGGCTAGTAGCCAAAGGACAGGGATGCAAAAAGTATATGGTCCACCCAATCTATGATTTTTTCAATGCAGCATCTAGGGTCTCCGCTATGGGGATTGGGATGTGCAGACTTGTTTGACTGTGTACCTCCAGTCTCAAGTCAGAGAAGCTTGTGGATCTTCTATGGAGACAATCTTTTTGGTGACAAGGTGCAGGAGGCTACAGACCTCATAAAAAAGCACTCAAATACAATGAAGTCACTCTCCAAACCTACTCCCAGTTTGGACTCCTCATCCATGAGGTATTTCAGTGGAGGGCAACAGAGATTCTACTACTCTCACCGATGTAGGTATCTTCTCCCCTCCTGCCCTGCCCAGGTGACTCAGGGCCTAACTTCACCAAAGACAGAAGAGGACCCAGAAATTCCAAGTAGCTCCCCAGTCAAAACAAGAGGAGAGCATATACTTAATTCCAGTAACTGTCCCAGATGACCTTCCAGTAGAAGAGAGGCTGAATCTTTTTTCCAAGCAAAGTGATATCTTATAACCTCAGACCAGTGAGTTCAAAAATAGTCCAGATGGGTTATAGCCTTCAGTTGGAAAGCACTCTTCCAAATTGCTCACCAAGAACATCAAAATTAAGCTGTTAGCATCAGGAATGGCTTACAAAAGGAACTCTCTTCCCATTTACAGACCAATGTAGTTGAACCCATTCTAGTTGAGGAAGGAGGGCAGGGATGTTATTCTAAATACATCTTGGTCATAAAAGAGATGGGGGTATATCATCCCATCCTAGACCTAAGGGCCCTGAACAAGTTTCTAGCCAGACAAAAGTTCAGAATGGTTTTCCTGGGCACCCTTCTCATCATTCAAAAAGGAGATTGACTATGCTGTCTGGACTTACAGGACGACTGTATCCATATACAACTATATCAAATTCACAGGAAGTATTTGAGATTCAAAGTAGGGAAACACCACTACTAGTATCACATACTGCCATTTGGCCTCGTGTCAGCACCCACAGTATTCACAAAATGGCTGTTCATCTGGCGCTAACCGCCGAAGATTCGGGGAGACCAGAGAATTTCCTGATTTTCATTACCCAAGATGGGGGAATCCTTTGTATATATCCCAACTTCCCATCACTAGACCTCACAGCTTGAACGAGGAGAGGTTAGAAGTGGATTCCTTGAACCTACCAGGGAGTGTCTCCAAGGTCCTGCTTTTCTCCAGGAGAGATTCCACTAGGAGGTCCTACAGTTTTAAATGGAAGAAGCTTGCCATCTCATGTGAGAGCAAGGCCCTAAATCCTTTTTCCTGTGCTACAGAAAAAATTCTTGAATACCTTCTACACTTGTAAGTCAAGTCTCAAGACCAGCTGAGTTAGAGTTTATCTCATTGTAGTTGGTATCTCTCATCACCTTGTAGAAAGTAAACCCATCTCTGCTAAGCCTTTAGTTGTTTGCTTTATGAGAGGCTAGCTTCTATTTCAGCCTCCCATCAATCTCCCTGTTATGTTATGGGATTTCAACATCATTTTAACTCAGATGATGAAAGCTTCTTTTGAGCCACTTAATACCTGTCAACTGAAGTACCTAACCTGAAAGGTCTTATTTTTTGTGGCGATCACTTCAGTTCACAGAGTCAGTGAGCTTCAGGCTCTAGTAGTTGTTCCACCTTATAAGAAGGTTAACAACAATAGAGTGGTCCTTCCTAAGGTAATGTCAGAATGCTATCTTAATCAGTCAATTGTTCTACCAACATTTTTCTCCAAACCGTATGCCCATAAAGGTGAATGCATAATGCACACTATAGACTTCAAGAGAACTTTGACCTTCTATCTGGATCAGACTAAAGCCCATAGAAAGTCCACCCAGCTTTTTTTTCCTTATGTTCCAAACAGGATGGGAACTGTCTTCGGCAAATACACTCTTTCAAATTGGCTAGCGGACTGCATTTCCTTTATTTATGCCCAGGCTGAACAGAGTGTAGAAGGACATGTCACAGTTCATAATGTTGGAGCCATGGTTGTTTCGGTAGCCCACTTGAGGCCAGAGAACGTATTGGAAATCTGCAGAGCTGCAACATGGATTTTAGTCCACATGCTTACATCTCACTAATGTTTGGAAGAGGACTCGACAGTCGGTTTGGTCAAATGACTGATTAAGTCCTTCGGAATCTAGAATCCACCAGCCCGCTAGACCCATTTCTTTCTGTTCCAGGTTGCCTTAAAAAATAAAAAGTAAGAGTTACCTGCCATGTTGATTGAGATGTTCCTGGGCCCTTTCTCTGTTGCAAGTCATCAACATTTTCCCATTTTTGTTCAAGGCAGCCTGGTAGCTAAGGATTCCCAAGAGTAAGAATATTGTCATCCTGATTGTCTTCAGAGCAAATAAAGTTACTCACCTGTAGCAGATGTTCTCCAAGAACAGCAGGATGGATATTCTTCATCCTGCTGTCCTTAGAGAGCACCTGCTACAGATGAGTAACTCTTTTATTCAGGCTGCCTACTTCAAGGAACATATTACACATTTCTCTTGTGTCTTTCCTTACTAACATCAAATAATATATTACACATATCATTTTCTTTCAACACCAAGAGATACTTTACACGTTTCTTCTGTGCACTTCCTTAACACTGTTCAGTATAGGTCTGCTTCTTCCCATGTTTGCAAAGAAAAATCTATTATTTCTTCTCTCACTCAGTCAGTGCAGCCTCTGCTACTAAGTTTACAGATGGTGGCATCTATTCATGGTTACTCCTGGCCTAAACCACACCCACAGATTACAAACCCTGTCAGAGCCGGATTAAGGCATAGGCAAATTAGGCGCCAGTGGCATAGCCAGACAGCCAATTTTGGGTGGGCCTGAGCCCAAAATGGGTGGGCACAAAATTTTCTCTGCCCCGCCCTACCCCATCTCAAAATAGAAATACACTTTCTTGGAAGATGGCCAGAACTCACTTATACCAAGCTTTGCAGGCAGCAGCAATGTCCCTAAGCAACTGATGCTGGCATCCCATGCATGCTTTGTTGTTTGTGGCTCAAGGATGCTGTTGCCAACTGCAAAGCTTGGGAGAAGGGAGTTCTGGCCATCTTTGGAGGAGGTCCTCAGCTAGGGATGCTTGGGGATCCCTACCAGCTATACAGCAAGGGTCAGGACCATTGTTAGACATGCTAGGGCCCAGATAAAAAAATAAAGGAGGGTCCCCCTGCCCGATCCTCTCTCCTCCCTTCCGATTTCCCCACCTGCCATTACTATCACACTTTCTTCAGTGATTACTTGCTCTTTATCATTCTTTGGATTCCAAAACTAGTTCCAACCAACATTTCATTAGAAAATTCAGTTATTTATTATTGCAAATTCCAATATATATTCTCAACTTGTGTAAATATTCTTCAATATCTAAAGATGTTTTAAAACTTTTCAATTGTAATTCTTTAACAACACTTTTATCACATTTTGCAGTACATGGACGCCTCCATGTGGCATGTTTCGCAAATTGCTGCCTCAGGGTGTGGTCCGCCAAAGCTGAAAGTTAAAACCGTCAGTCAATAAATAACTGAATTTTCTAGTGAAATTGTCATGTTGGTTGGAACTGAATTGGAACTAGTTTTGGAATCCAAACAATGACAAAGAGCAAGTAATCATTGAAGACCGCTGGGTTTATTGTATTTCTATTTTGTTACCCTTGCTGATGTTTTTGGACCATTTAAATTGATTACTATCACACTGACAGACCCTCACCAAATATAGAACAAGAGATCACAAATTAGTAATAAAAATATTTAGAGAAAAATTAAACTGGAACCCCAAGAAGTTAAATTTAGCATGTACTGCAAACCTGGAGAAATGAATACAGAAATGTATTTCCTTTTCTACTGAACACAATACAAAGACATTTACTATGCACATTTCCCAAAGCTAACATATTCCATTTAAAATATTTGTAAAAAGTTGCATTTTTCTACCTTTGTGGTCTGAACATTTTATTTTTCCATCATGTTGGTTCTAGCTTCTGTTTTCTGTTTTCCTGTCATCTGCTAATTCCCCTTCAAGCAGCTGCTGTCCATTTGTCTTTTCTCCTTTCTCTTGTCTATTCCCTCACTACACCTGCCTCTGACATATTGATTGTTCCTTTTTAGCTCTTTCCTCTCTTTTTTTTTTCTTTTCTGCCTTTCAACTCAAATTTCACCTTCTCTCACCCTTCTCCTCCTTTTTACTTTTCAGCCAACTATCAAATTTCCATCTTCTCTTATCCACAAGCTCTTCCATTCCCCATCTCACTCCTTCCTCAGCTCTCCATTCTCTTTCATCTTTATCATTCAATCATTTTTATTGATGACAAAACTCGTACATTATACATGAAACAGTTACAATCTGCCAGAGCCAGAATCAAAATAGATTGAATAACAACAAGAACAGAACATCTACTCCCCGTCCCTACTCCCCTTCCTCTGCACGCTATTCATTGCTTGTTACGATATACAATTTCGCAAAAATAATTGAAGCCAAGCATCTCTAAAAAGAAAATAAACAATCATGTTCAAAAACCCCTGGGACTTCTGCACTGCATTGTGGCTTAAGTTCTCACCTTCCCCAGCCGAGGACCCCCCTCCCCTCCTAAAGCCCCTCCCCTTTCCCCTTCCCTTCATATAACATGTCATGCGTGCTAAGAGTTTAGAATTCTGCTCCGTGCCACTGCTGTCAACGAGTCCCAAAAAGGGGCCCACATACGGCAAAAGGCATCCCCCCCTAGCTGAGGCCAAATCTCCAACCTCTCTACGTTCCAGGGAACAAAGGAAAATCATTCTGGACCGCCATTGGGACAACTCTGGACGTTCAGCCGTTATCCACAGGTGAAGAATAGATTTCCTCCCCATCAGGACAGTTTTTTTAAGGGCTTCAACCCCTTCGATGGCGGTTGTACAAACTGAAATTTATTAAATAACAACATTGGCCTGCGACGCCAGGTGACCCCCCACAGTTGGGACACATGTTGACACACTTGGGTCCAAAATTCCAAAACACTTGGACAGCTCCAGAACATATGTCCCAGGTCGGCAGGTGAGTGACCACATTTCAAGCAGCGATCATCTTCCCTTATAGAAGCTCTCCAAGCCCTGTGTGGTGAAATATATATTCGCCCCTTTCATCTTTAATCTGTGCCCCATTGCTCCATTACTATATTTTTACCCTATGTAATCAATATCCTCTCATTCATTTCCTTGCCACCCCCTTCCTGGCCTCTCCCACATGGTTCCACCTTTCCCAGCATCTTCCTCCCTCCACCCTTCTAGCCCAGCATCTGCAGCTTTTTTCTCCCCTCCCCACTGTTGTAGCCTCACATCTCCCTGTCCCTTCTCGCTTCCCTCCTGCTCTCTCCCTCATGGTCCAGCATTTCTCCCTCTCTCTTCCCTCACTCCCATTGTCAGGCATCTCTCCACCATTCTGTTCTGCTCCTGGATCCAACATCTCCCTCTTATCTCCCCTCTCTACCTCCCGTGTATTTCTCCCTCCCTATTACCTACCCCCATGCCCAACATCTCTCCCTCCCTTGTGCCCTGGGCCAACATCTCTCTTCCCCCTATGTAGCATTCTCTCCCTTTCTCCCTTCCACTGCCATGTCCAACATTTCTGCCTCTCTCCTCCATGCACCATTTCACCCTCCCCTCCACCCCATGTTCAACATTTCTACCACTCCACCCCTCTCCATGCAGCATTTCTCCTCTCCTCCACTTCCATAGATTTATCCCTTTCTCGCCTCTCTTTACCCCTTTGGTGCATCTCTCCCTTCCTCCCCTCCACCCTGTGTCCAACAATTCTCCCTGTCTCACCACTCTCCCACCTTGAAGCATCTCTCCTTCCCTACCCACCCCCATATGCAAGATTTTTCCCTTTCTTATCCCTCTCCACCCCTTTGCTGCATCTCTCCCTTCCTCCCTCTCCACCCCATGTCCAACAATTTTTCCTCTCTCACCCCCACCATGTAGCATCTCTCTTTCCTTTCTCCACCCCACTCACAACTCTTCCTTGTGCTTCAACGGGTCCCCAGCAGTGGCAGCAATTCCTATATACTGCCTGCTGCTAATCCAGAAGCCTCCCCTCTATCGCATCCCGCCCTGGCAGAAAACAGGAAGTTGCAGCAGAGGGGAGACTTCTGGGTTAGTGGCAGGCAGCATGTGGGAATCACTACCACTGCCAGAGACCCAATGAAGCAAGAGCAACGCTTCTTCAGGGAGGGAGATGCAGGACTGTGGGAGCCCAGCCTTTTTCTCCCACACCACTGCTGGGTGGGCCTGAGTCCAAACTGGGTGGGCCCAAGTTAAATCTCTGCTAGGCATGTGCCTTGGGCCCAACAGCTTAGTGGGTGGGGGGGGGGGGCTATCAGATGTGCTTAGGACTCAGAAACCCGATTGCCAACTGCCTGGATTGTTTTAGGATTCTACAAATTGGTAAACTACTGGGCTCAAAGTCAGAATGATGGCTATTGATATTTTTCACAGTTCAGCCCTCTATAGCTCTCCAATTTTCCACCCTCCCAGTGTAGAGACTGTGGTAAGATCCAGCCAATGGGGAGGCTGCAAGTCATAGGAAGGAGGGGCTGAGCTGCAAGGGCTGAAGTAGGTGGAGCAGTGGCGTAGCCAGACAGCCAGGTTTGGGTGGGCCTGAGCCCAAAGTGGGTGGGCACAAAATTTTCTCTGCTCCGCCCTACCTCCACCTCAAAATATAAATACTTTAGCTAATGAGGATCCTCAAGCTCAGTCAGCTGAAGACTTTCTTTGAAGGTGGCCAGAACTCTCTTTTACCAAGCTTGGCAGGCAGCAGCAATGACCCTAAGCCACTGATGCCAGCACCCCACACATGCTTAGCTGTCAATGGCTCAAGGATGCTGTTGCCAGAGCTTGGTAGAAGGGAGTTCTGGCCGCCTTTGGAGGAAGTCCTTAGCTGGGGATGCCTGGGAATCCTCACCAGCTATACAGCAAGGGTTAGGACTGTTGTAAGACCTACTTGGCCCAGGTCAGAAAATAAAGGAGGGCTCCCCTCCCCGATTCCCTCTCCTCTTTGCCTCCCTTCCAATTTTCCACCTGCCATTACTATCACACCAACAGAACCTCACCAAACACAGAACAAGGGATCACAAATTAGAAATAAAAATATTTAGACAAAAATTGAAAAGGAACCCCAGGAAGTTAAACATAGCATTACTGCAACACTGGAGAAACAAAACATGCATTTCCTTTTCTACAGAACACAATACCAAGACATTTCCTATGCACATTTCCAAAAGCTAACATATTCCATTTAAAACATTTGAAATAAAATGCTTTGTTTCTACCTTTGTTGTCTGGACATTTTATTTTTCCATCTTGCTGGTTCCAATTTCTCTTTTCTGCTTTCCTCTCTGCCGTCTGCTAATTATTCTTCAAGCGGCTGTAGTCCATTTGTCTTTTCTCCTCTCTCCTGTCTGTTCCCTCAATATTCCTGCCTCTGACATGTTGGTCATTCCTTTGTAGCTCTTTTCTGCCTCTCTCTCACCCTTCTTTGTCTCCTTTTTACTTTTCAACTACCTATCAAATTTCCATCTTCTTCTTTCACCCACTAGCTCTCCCATTCCCCATCTTACTCCTCCCCATCCCTACTTTCTCTTTTATCTTTAATCTACTCCCCATTACCATATTTCTACCCTCTGTAATCACTATCTCTCATTCATTTCCTTGCCACCCCCTCCTCCCCCCTCTTGCCTTCTCCCACAGGGTTCCACCATTCCCATCATCTTCTCCCTCCACCCTTCTAACCAGCATCTGATCCCCTCCCCACCCCACCATGGTAGCCTTTTATTTTCCTGCCCCTTCTCTCTTCATTCCTGTTAAATAGTAATAGTAGTAGTCCTCTCCCCCATGGCCCAGCATTTCCCCCCTCACCACCTACTGTGTACCTCTCATCCACCCCCATGTCTATCTCCCCCTCTCATTCCCACTGTCCAACGTCTCTCTCCCCTTCCCATACAGCATATCTACCTTCCTCCCCTCTACCAGCATGTCTAACATTTCTCCCTTCCCTCCACCCCTATGCCCACCATTTTGCCCTCCTCTCCACCCCTATGTTTAACATATTTCCCCCTCTCGCCACCTATCCCCTCTCTATGCAGCATGTCTCCCTCTCCTCCACCTCATATGCAGCCAAGACTTCTCCCTTCCTGACCCCTCCACCCCTTTAGTGGATCTCTCCCTTCTTCCCCATGCAGCTTCTCCCCCACCCACCATGCCTCATCATTCCATCTTCCCTCCTCCCTGTGCAGCATCTTTTCTTCCATCTTCTTCCCCCCCCCCCCCCCGTGCAGCTGCTGTCCCCGTCTTCCCTCCCCCATTTCAACATCTTTTCCCCATCATCCCTTGCCCCGTTGCATGCCACAACTTTCACCCCCATCTTCCCTCACCCTCACAGGCCCACCCAGCAGCGATTCTCGATCGCAGGCAGCTCCTTCGGCTCGTACACGCTGCCTGCCGGCTGCCGCTCAAATCTCCTTGCAGCTACTAGCAGCGCTAACCCGGAAGCTCAGAGGAGAGGCTTCCGGGTTAGCGCTGCTAGTAGCTGCAAGGAGATTTGAGCGGCAGCCGGCAGGCAGCGTGTGCGAGCCGAAGGAGCTGCCTGCGATCAAAATCGCTGCTGGGCGGGCCTGCGAGGGTGAGGGTGAGGGAAGATGGGGATGAAAGTTGCGGCACGCCACGGGGGAATGGATGATGATGGGGACCGGAGCCTCCGGAATCGCTGTGCTGCTGGGTGGGCCTGACCCCAAATTGGGTGGGCCCAGGCCCACCCGTGGCTACGCCCCTGAGGTGGAGGCTGAGCCCTGTATGGGGTTTTGGAGAGAACTGTGGAACAGGTGAGTGTTGTGGGAGAATGGAATTGTTGAAAGGGAGTAGGAATTTAAGAAGAATGGGAGAAAGTGGGATGAAGGGTCTGTTGTAGGCTGGGGAAAAGAACTGGCAGCAAATGCAAGAACTTTGCATGATGGTGTGGAGTGGGGACACTGCCTGAGAGAGTGCATGCACTTGTGTATGTTTCTGTGTAATATAAATATTGTCTCCCTTTGAAAATGTGGGCTGAGCTTCTCTTTGAAAGCCCACTGCTACAAATATACTTGTACACACACTAAATGAAAGGAAGTTTTCAGCCCAGGGAATTTATCCAGCTAGCTATGAGGTTTCCTGGGCAAATTCTTTTGAACACTGTCTTAATACTGCCTTTTCTGTCTCTATAGCCTTTCATAAACACCAAAGAAAGTGAAAAGTGTTATTTTGCTTCTTCCATTTGTGAAACTTTTCACACGTAAAACTTTGTAAATATATACCTCAGGCTCATTGTCCATTGGCACCTCTGATTTGTACCAGAGACAATGGAGGGTGAAAATGATTTGCACAATCTCTTTGGTTCTTGGCTCACTGCTACAGAACTGCCAAGTTATCCAGCTCCAGGAGGGAGACTTTTTGGCCAATCTGGTGGTTGAATTTACATGCCAATTCAGTGGTGTTATTTGTAGTCCCTGATACTAGCAAGTTAAATCAGTACTTCATGTCTCATAATGTACCAGGATAAGGTTGCAGAAATCCAGGACTAGTTCAGAATTTCCTTCCTGGACCTGGGTAACTTGGCAGCTCTCCAGCTCTAACCATTAAGCCTCTCCATTTGCGGGTCCTTCTACTCACAAAGTATTACTGCCACCACGCTCACAGATAGGTGCTACGCTTCCTTGCTACTTCTGGAGAAGTGAAATGGGGGGGAGGGAGGAAGCAAGAGTGAGAAAAGAAGTAAATTCATGGGAGGGGGGAGGGGAAATCCCCATAGGGGGGCCCACAAATATATGTTTGCCTAGGGCCCAATATAGTGTTAATCCAGTTCTGAACCCTGCTTAAGGACCACATAAACTGCTACATTCTTGTTTCAATTTTGTTTCAACATAAAACACATACAGAATATCATGAGTTTCTCCACTCCTGTTCTCCTTTATCAAACACATACAGAAATATCACACTCCCTCAATTCCTGTTCTCAGTATCCCAATACTTTAAATAATGACTCTGCTTGACAAGTCCCAAACCCAGAAGAACCAACTCTTACTTTTCTCTCACCCTCTTTTCTACACAGCTCTTCTCTAGGTTACAGCTTTTGCTGCCTACAACCTGGTTCTACTGATCTGCCCAAGGTTGCCGGGATTTTCGTTAGAACCTTCAAAACAGAATATTAGGTTTAAACCAAGCTCCCTCACTCAGGGGTCCTTTTACTAACCTGCATGAAAAAGGGCCCTGAGCTGGCAGCGGGGGCCGTTTTTCCCACTCGCCATGGCCATTTCCGGGGGGTTTCTTTTTCCCCTCGAAAATGGCATGCACTCGGGGCAGGACTGCCACCGGCGACCAAGTTGGCCCAGCAGTAGTCCCGAAAGATTGAGCAGTAAGCCCACACTGGGCTTACCACCACTCTGTAAAAAAGCCCCTCAGTTATTAAAGACCTTGCTAGTAATAGCTAAAATATTCTGGAATACTGGGGACATCAGTCACACCTACTCTTCTTCCCATCTCCTTCACCTCTATATTAGAGACTTCCCTCTTTAACCTCACAAGAGGATTGCTTAGGAAATACAGGTTACCAAATAGAGCTCCTACCTTTTTGCTTTTCCTTCTCCCTTTCCCTCTAGAGATTCTCTTTCTGCTTCTGAGCCAGAGAAATGTCTGGTGCTGCTTGCTGGCCTTCCTCCTCCATCTGATAAACTATCCTGTATAAAATAGTTTCTCCGAGGATAAGCAGGCTGCTTGTTCTCACAACTGGGTGACGTCCACGGCAGCCCCGCAGAACGGAATTCTTCCTAGCAACAAAAGTTTGCTAGAGCTCGCCTGCAGGGCCGTGCCTAGGGTCTCTTGCGCCCCCCTGCAGACTATCAGTTGGCGCCCCCCCCGTGAAAATGATCGCTCACCACTTGCCACACTGACAGGAATTGTCAGCAATATTCTTAGAAACAAATTGTTACACATTGCAAAATAAGATAGCAGATGTAAATTCTCAAAGTGGACATATTCCAAACACTAAAATGAAAATAAAATGATTTTTTTCTACCTTTGTTGTCTGGTGACTTTCTTTTTCTGATCATGCTGGCCCAGTATCTGATTCTGCTGCTATCTGTCCTCTTAACTCCGTTTCCAGAGCTTCCTTTCCATTTATTTCTTTACTTTCCTCCTTTCTTCTTCATTTCTTGCTCTATATCCCCTGCTCCCTCCATTCATCCCTATCCAGCAATTCCCCTCTCTATCTGAGCCCTGCAATCCATATCCATACATGCCCATCTGTCCCCTGCCCCCTCCATTCATCTCTATTCAGCAATTCCCCTCTCTCCCTGAGCCCTGCAATTCATATCCATCCATGCCCATCTAACATAGTAACATAGTAACATAGTAGATGACGGCAGAAAAATACCTGCACGGTCCATCCAGTCTGCCCAACAAGATAACTCATATTTGCTGCTTTTTGTGTATACCCTACTTTGATTTGTACCTGTGCTCTTCAGGGCACAGACCGTATAAGTCTGCCAAGCACTATCCCCGCCTCCCAACCACCAGCCCCACCTCCCAACCACCGGCTCTGGCACAGGCACAGACCGTATAAGTCTGCCCAGCACTATCCTCACCTCCCCACCACCAGCCCTGCCTCCCAACCACCGGCTCTGGCACAGACCGTACAAGTCTGTCCAGCACTATCCCCGCCTCCTCCATTCATCTCTATCCAGCAATTCCCCTCTCTCCCATCCATGCTCCTCTCTTCCCTCCCATCCATGCTTTTCTCTCTCCCCTGCCCTCCCGCTCCCCTGTCCCAGCTGCCCGCCAGCGCCCTCTTCTCCCCCCCCCCCCCCAAGATCCCTTTCCTTTTTTTTTTTCTTTTAAATTTACCTCCGTCCGGCAGTGCAGCGTCAGTGAAGGAGGCGGCGCTCCCGACGTCTCTAGCCAGCCTTCCCTTCGCTCAGTGTCCCGCCTTCTTCTGACGTCATTTCCTTGATGTCAGAAGAAGGCGGAACACTGAGCGAAGGGAAGGCTGGCTAGAGACGTCGGGAGCGCCGCCTCCTTCACTGACGCTGCGCTGCCGGACGGAGGTAAATTTAAAAGGAAAAAATAAGGAAAGGGATCTTGGGGGGGGGGAGCGGGAGGGCGAGGTAAGCACGGTGCGGCGGTGCCCCCTAGAGGACGGCGCCCCCCTGCCGTGCTTACCTCGCTTATTGTATCAGCACGGCCCTGCTCGCCTGTCGCGCGAGTGTCCCGTTTAGTCTTTTTCTTTCTGCGGTAGGGAGTGGCTGTTTTTCGGGTTCTCTCTGTGCCCCTGTGAAAGAGCCTTCATTTTTTGCGAGATTTTTGCCCCTTTTTTATTTCTTCTTTTCTTGCTTGTTAGCTGTTTTAAAAAAAAAAAAAGAAGTATCCCTTATATTTTTAGCTTTGTGTCCCTTCTTAAGTTTCTTTTCATTGCTGTTGCGTACACGCTTCTCATTTTTGTGCCCTTCTTTTTGGCACCATTGAGAATTTTGACTTCGCCACCGCTATTTTTCCATCCATGACATTGAGAATTCCCAGCGGCTTCAAGAAGTGTGGTCGGTGCAGCCGGGCAATCTCAGGTACCAATCCCCATGCGTGGTGTATCCAGTGCCTTGGTCCCGACCATCGCCCAAACGCATGTAAGTTGTGTCTCAGCCTTAAAAAGCGGACACAGGCGTCGAGACAAGCTCAGTGGGACAGTCTGTTTGGAGCTTTGCCTGGCACTTCGGTGTTGACGTCGGCGGCGTTGATGTCGGCACCGGAGATGGCATCGACATCGGGAGCACAGGTAATGGCTGTCCGGAGACCATCACACGCTGGGAGCAGTGAGCCGTTGAGTGGGTCTCCACCTGTCTCGAAGACTCCTGCTGGACAGTCCCACCGGGAACGACCACTTTCGGACCCGACCCTGAGGAGGCGTGTGGATTCCACGTCCTCCTTGTCGGTACAGAGGAGTACCGATGCCGTGCCTCAAGCGAAAGCTAAGAAGCATCGCCATCGGTTTCCTTCCAGACACGGTACCGGGAGCTCCGGGGCGTCGAAGGATTTGGCACCTGAGAAGCGTCAACGCTCACCCTGCATTCAAGAGGTGTCGGTGCGTCGGTCATTGGACAGCCCGGTACTGCCTCCTCACCCTCTGCAGATTCTGCCTCCGACTCCTGCACCGGTCCCACAGCCTTTCCTGGCAGACACTCTGGGCGAGTGCCTCCAAGCCATCCTTCCAGGCCTTCTGGAAGGGCTGCTGCACCAGTCTGTGCCGGGACCGGGGGTGCTTGCGCTCTCAGTACTGTTGATGGAAGCGTCGGCTGGCTCTCCGCCCATGGTGAGGTCTTCGACGCCCGGTGCCGCTTGCAGCATCGGCTGCCACCCAGGTCGACTCCCTGTTGACGTCGTTGGAGGGAGCTTCATCGCCACCATCACGGGAGTCGACCTCTCGATGTCGTCATCGAGGACGTGGTTCCTTGGAGTCGAGACAGGCCCGGTTTCAGACTGCAGTTCGAGAACTTTTGTCCGACAGCGAGGAGGATGCCTAGTGGGGCCAAGAGGAAGATCCCAGATATTTCTCGTCTGAGGAGTCTTGTGGTCTTCCCTCTGATCCCACTCCTTCACCAGAAAGAAAGCTTTCTCCCCTGGAGAGCCTTTCTTTCTCTTCATTTGTCCGGGAAATGTCTGTGGGCATTCCCTTTCCTGTGGTAACTGAGGATGAGCCCAGGACTGAGATGCTCGAGGTCCTTGACTATCCTTCGCCACCTAAGGAGTTGACCACTGCTCCTTTGCATAATGTCCTTAAGGAGACATTGCTTAGGAATTGGATGAAACCGTTAACTAATCCCACCATTCCCAAAAAAGCTGAGTCGCAATATCAGATTCACGGAGAACCTGAGTTGATGAGGACGCAGTTACCTCACGACTCTATGGTTGTGGATTCCGCTCTCAAGCGAGCCAGGGGTTCTAGGGATTTTGCCTCAGCGCCCCCGGGATGAGAATCTAGAACCCTGGACTCCTTTGGGAGGAAGGCCTACCAGTCCTCTATGCTCTTGTCCAAAATTCAGTCTTGCCAGCTCTACACGAGCATTCATATGCGGAACAATGTGAAGCAACTGGTGGACTTGGTGGACAAGCTCCCTGTGAAGCATGCCAGGCCTTTTCAGGAGGTGATCAGGCAGCTGAAGGCGTGTCGTAAATTCCTGTCCAGGGGTGCTTATGATGTTGCATCCAGGTCCGCTGCTCAAGGTATAGTGATACGCAGACTCTCATGGCTGCGTGCCTCTGACCTGGACAATCAGACCCAGCAGCGGCTTGCGGATATCCCTTGCCGGGGGGATAATATTTTTGGCGAGAAGGTCGAGCAGGTGGTAGAACAGCTGCACCAGTAGGAAACCGCCCTCAACAAGTTCTCCCACCGGACGCCTTCAGCATCTACCTCAACAGGTAGACGTTTTTTCCAGGAAAGGAGGACTGCTCCCTATGCTTACAATAAGCGTAGATACAATCCACCTTCCCGACAGCCTTCTCAGGCTTAGCCCCAGCGCGCTCGTTTGCGTCAACAGCGTGCGCCCAGGTCGGCACCTGCAGCTCCCTAGCAAAAGCAAGGGCGGGCTTTTGACTGGCTCAGGATGAGCATAGCCGCCATAAAAGTACATGTGCCAGATGATCTATCGGTCAGGGGGAGGTTAAATGTTTTCACCAAAGGTGGCCTCTCATAACCTCTGATCGATGGGTTCTTCAAGTAGTCCGGTTAGGGTATTCCCTCAATTTGATCTCCAGAACTCCAAATTGTCCACCGGGGGCTCAGTCTTTCAACCTCCAGCATAGGCAGGTACTTGCAGAGGAACTCTCCGCCCTTCTCAGCGCCAATGCGGTCGAGCCCGTTCCACCCGGGCAAGAAGGGCTGGGATTCTATTCCAGGTACTTCCTTGTGCAAAAGAAAACAGGGGGGATGCGTCCCATCCTAGACCTAAGGGCCCTGAACAAATTCCTGGCTCGAGAAAAGTTCAGGATGCTTTCCCTGGGCACCCTTCTTCCCATGATTCAGGAAAACGATTGGCTATGCTCTCTGGACTTAAAGGATGCTTATACACACACCCCGATACTTCCCACTTACAGGAAGTATCTTTGATTCCATCTGAGAACACAGTACTTCCAGTATTGTGTGCTGGCCTTTGGACTCGCCTCTGCACCCAGAGTGTTTACAAAATGCCTAGCGGTAGTTGCAGCATCGCTACTCAGACTGGGAGTGCACGTGTTCCCTTATCTCGACGATTGGCTGGTGAAGAACACCTCAGAGTCTATTCAACTTCTGGAGCTACTCGGGTTTGTTATAAATTACCCAAAGTCCCATCTTCTTCCAGTTCAGAAACTAGTATTCATAGGAGCTCTGCTGGACTCACAGACGGCTCATGCCTATCTCCCCGAGGCGAGGGCAGACAACCTTCTGTCTCTTGTCTACATGGCCAGAGTGTCACAGCAGATCACAGCTCGGCAGATGTTGAGACTTCTAGGCCATATGGCCTCCACAGTTCATGTGACTCCCATGGCTTGTCTTCACATGAGATCAGCTCAATGGACCTTAGCTTCTCAGTGGTATCAAGCCACAGGGGATAGAGGATGCGATTCAGCTGTCCACCGATTTTCACAATTCCCTGCAATGATGGACAATTCGATTCAATTTGGTCTTGGGACGTCCTTTTCAAATTCCTCAGCCACAAAAGTGCTGACAACGGATGCATCCCTTCTGGGGTGGGGAGCCCATGTCGATGGAGTTTGGTCCCTCCAGGAAAAAGGTCTTCAAATCAACCTCCTGGAGTTGCGAGCGATCTGGAACGCTCTAAAGGCTTTCAGAGATCGGCTGTCCTATCAAATCATACAAATTCGGACAGACAATCAGGTTGCCATGTACTACATCAACAAGTAGGGGGGGGCACCGGATCTCGCCCCCTGTGTCGGGAAGCCGTCCAGATGTGGCTGTGCGCTCGCGCTCACAGTATGCTCCTCCCTTCCCAAAGTCACCAAAACCCTACTGTACGCACATATACGTGCCCCCTTCACCCATAAGGGCTATTGAAGTGGTATGCAGTGGGGGGGCAGTAGGTTTTGGGTGGGTTTTGGAGGGCTCAGGGGACAAGATAAAGGAGCAAAGATGAGATGTGTATCTGGGAGTGTTTTTATGATATGCACAGAAGAGCCCTCTAAGGTGCCCCATTGCTCTCCTGGGATGTCTGTGGGACCAGTCTGCTAAAAAATGCTGTCTCCTCCTACATCCCAATGGCTTGATTTTGTACGTTTTGCACTTATTCGGGGTTTGTTTGTTTTTCGAAAATGGACCAAAAAACAAAACATCCAAAGCACAAAACCTTGTTCAGAACAGTATTTTTGAAAAAAAAAAAAAGAAACATTTTTCTTTTTCGAAAAAGACCTTCTTTCCTATTCAGATTTTGGACGTTTTGTGCAAAATGTCCAAAGTCAGACTTAGAGGGGCATTTTTGAAATGACATCTATCTGCTCTAAGCAGTCTTATCAACAGCTGACTATAATAGTCAACTTAAGAAAGCCAGAGTTTCTGCTCTAAAATATCACACTGGGAACCTAATTACTAAACACACAGAAATTTCTGCTCTATTTCAGAAATTCTATCATAAACACTTCTGACTCCTCTGCCATATCTACAGATATTGATAGTTTTCTTGTTAAACTTATTCAACCTAAAGTTCCTGAAGATCACGTTAAAGTTCTGGATTCTCCCATTTCCATCGCTGAAATACACTCTGCCATCAAATCCTTTCCTCCCGTTAAATTCCCTGGCATGGATGTTTTTTGCGCCGAATACTACAAAACTTTCTATAAAGATTTATCACCCCTACACCAGTCTTTTTATAATTATATTATTCAGGATCAAGCGGTCAATGGTACCTGTGTTGATACCAAAATAGTGGTCATATCAAAACTTGGAGGGATACCACAAACATAGGGGGGGGGTCTTTTACTAAAGTTTAGCTCAAGTTATCTGCAGCAGGGCACATTTTATTCCTACAGGCCCTGCTGCAGTTAACTCGAGCTATGTTTTAGTAAAAGACCCCCATAGCAAGTTACAGACCCATTTCCCATGCCAAAATAATTGCATTAAGAATAAGATTCTCTACCATCCTCCCAACCCTTATCCACCCAGGCCAAAATGGTTTTATGTTACATAGATCTACTACTGATAATTCCAGGCTTTTTTTTTTGCAATATTCTTTCTGTTATTTATTTATTTTACAAATTTATATTCTTCTTCATCCACTGTCCATTATAGATTGTTGTCTAGTCTTCTAAATTACCAATTGCGGCCCTTACCCTGGATGCAGAGAAGGCTTTTGATAGGGTGGAATGGTCCTACCTTTTTAGAATTCTAGACTAGTTTGGTTTTGGTTCATATTTTATTAACATGATAAAAGTTCTGTACTATTTGTATATGACATTCTTTCTGATGCCTTATCTGTCTCCAGTGGAACCATACAGGGTTGTCCTCTCTCCTTGTTATTATTTAACTTAGCTATCGAACCCCTGGCTATAGCTCTGTGACAACAACCCAATATAAATGGCTTTAACCTGTCTCATCTCAAAATTAAACTCTTATTGTATGCAGATGATTTATTTCTTTATACTACCATTGATTCCATCCTATACATATTACCTCTGATTCTTTCTCTGTCATATCCAGCTACAAGATTAACTGGGACATAATGGAATGCTTGCATCTGACCAGTTCCATTAACCTCCAAGATTCATATTTCTTTCCCTTTAAGGTCCAAACTTCATTTATTAAATACCTAGGTATTTCTTTTGGCAGATCTTTACACGATACCATTCATAAAAACATAACTAGGGGGGGAGCTGACTAAGATGGTGCCGAGACCAGACATGTTATGCTGAGCTCCGTAGATTTTTTTCCTAAATTACTATTTTCTTAGTTAACAATGCCAAAGAGGAAGGGAAAGACTAGAGGTGGTTCCTCCTTACCTTCGCCGGACCCTACTCTTCGTCAGTTACCGATTACAGCATATGCAATGCCATCTGCATTCAGGGGCGCTCCATTGACCGGCATAGAAAGGAGTCCTGGTCAGGAAAGTGAGATATCACTTAGCCCACGCAGTCTGAAGCAGGTTCTAGAAGCGAAAAGCCCACTGAGAGGAATGCCCGTTGAGCCATCGGAAGTTGGGGCTTCTGAACGAGCCAAGGAGGGTTCTTCCCATGCTACTGCGACGCTTCAAGAGGGGGATTCTTGCTCAAATCCTCGCTCAAAGCCCACCTCTTCAATGTCGCTTTCGGCACCTAACCATTGTACCTCTATCCAGGAAATCTAGACTGCCTCAATCTTGATTGACTGCACTTTTTGTCCTTTAGATTGTAAGCTCCTTTGAGCAGGGACTGTCCTTCTTTGTTAATTGTACAGCGCTGTGCAACCCTGGTAGCGCTTTAGAAATGTTAAATAGTAGTAGTAGTAGTAGATTCTCCCAAAAATCAGAGCCTTCTACTTACCTCCTCGGAAGCTGGGTGGAATTTGCTGGGGCCAGAGTCAACATCTGAGGCGCTGTTGGGAGTGGAGAAGTGGCCTATCCCTGAGATTGCCTTGCAACCGTTGGAAAGACCAGCAAAGGTAACATTGGAGTCTTTATGGTCAGCAATGGAATCCCTGCATAAGGTTTGTCTTACTTGTTACTTTTGTATCCATTACAAGGTTGATTGCCTCAATGATAGAATCTCTTCAATCTCGACTTTCTCTTCAGGAATCAAGTTGAAAAAAGTATGAAAAATCTTTAACTCAAGTTAAGGAGGTGGAATGTAAACTATTACAGAATGCTGATATGGTTCACCGTAAATTGGAGAACTTGGAAAATGGAGCTAGGTCATTGAACTTGAGAATACTAAATTTTCCTTTTGTTTAATTTAGCTCCTCGAGGGACTTATCTAATATAATAATTCGCACCTCCAACGTTCTGAAGCTGACTCCGTGGCAGTGAAGCCGTGTAGTGTTCGTAGGGTTCATAATCGCCCAGGGAAAGAAACGCAATGTCAGAAGGAGAAGGGACCGACCACAGGCCTCACACTCGCTCTCAGTGCCACACCCTTGGAGGGAAGGGAAGGCTGCATATAATATTCACCCACCAGAAGTTCGTTCCCTCCCTCCACGTTCCAGGGTCGTCATCTGTCCCTCACCCCCTCCTTCCCTCCCAGTTCCAGGGTCGTCATCCCTCCCTCCCTCCCTCCCTTCCAGTTACAGGCCCCCTCCCTCCGAATTTTAAAAGTCATCCTGACTTACCTCGCACGGTAAAAAGCGTGCAGGCTCGACAATTACTTCAGTTTTCCCTTCTCTGTCTCTCAGCTCTGGTCCTGCCCTTGCAGAAACAGGAAATGAGGGTGGGACCAGAGCTGAGAGACAGAGAAGGGAAAACTGAAAATAAGTGTCGAGCCTGCATGCTTTTTACCGCTGTTGCCAGCCGCCATAACTTCGACGAAGTAAGTCTGGATGACTTTTAAAATTCGGAAGGAGGGGGCCTGGAACTGGAAGGGAGTGAGGGACGACAACCCTGGAACTGGGAAGAAGGGAGGGGGGACCCTGGAACTGGGAGGGAGGGAGGGGGGACCCTGGAATTGGGAGGGAGGAAGGGGGGATGCTGGAACTTCCCTTAAAAACATTAATGGCAGAAGGTGATTACCTTGCTAGCACCCGTTTCATTTCAATGAGAAACGGGCTTTTTTTACTAGTTTCATAAATTTTTAAAAGAAGTTCTTCAATATGCTGAAAATGGGCTTCCCCCATTACTAAAACTTTATTATTTACCATCTTCATTCGGGCAGCCAAAGTAAAAGATCAAGTGGGGGCGAATTTGTCTTCTGATAGTCTTCAACGTCTCAGTGCTTTTGGAAATATCGCAGGATGAGGTGGATTATCGGACCACCTTGTTGGTCTCTTTTGTATTTCTTCAAGATAAAGAGGCTTTGATAAGACTGTATTTGAGACAATCAGTCCCACTTCTTTTCATGGGAGAAAAGATTCAGAGATATTTCCGGATGTTTCAAGACCGACACAGGAAAGAAGAAAAAGATTTCTGTCTATAAGACAAGAAACCTTAACTTTTGGGTGCTAAATTTCAATTAAGGTTCCCATGTAAATGTCTTCAGATAGATAATACGACATTTCATTTTTTTTGTACCTTTGCAACTTCGTTCTTTTCTGAATGCAAAAATTCCTAAAAATGACACATAGAGACTTTTGGACTTGTAGGAAATATAATGCAGTTCTATGATCTTCTCTGCGCCTTTTTCCTTTTTTTTTTTTCTTTATTTATCTTTGTTAATTTTCCTTTTCCTCTCTTTAGGAATAGAGTATCAGTTTCCCCCTTTATTGTGGACTGCAGCCTATAAATGTTATTGTAGATCAGGGATCTCCCTGGATAACTATTTCCTTGTAAATTATGGCATATTGCTTGACAAAGTTCGCTTTGGAATTATGTAAAAAAAATGTTATAAATAAAAACAAAACATAACTAATCTCCTAGCATCATTGAAAACTTTGATTAATGATTGGTTCCCTTTACATTTCAACTGGTAGAGCAGACATGAAACTATCAAGATGATAGCACCAAAATGAATTACTTACTATGCATGCTTCTATTTAGTTTCCCTAAATACTTTTATAAAGAGGTGGATAAATTATTGTTTAACTTTCTCTGGAATAATAAACCTCCCCAGATTGCCTCTAGGATTTTAAAGTTACCCATGGACTTGGGATGGGTTAATTTCCTGAATTTCACCAATTATCACTATTCTTTTATTCTTAGTCAAGGGACTAACTGGTGCAGTTTTGTACTCAAGGATTTATTTGACCCACTTCCTTACTGGTTGAGCTTAGAGATAGCTATGATACATCCTTACACTTCACGAAATGTCACCTATTTAAAAATTTACCTCTTTCTCTGTTATCACTGCTACTGTTGAAGGTTGTCTTTACCTCAGAGCTAAACTACCCTGTCAGTCTACACTGCTATATGATACTCCTATCTGGAATAACCCAAATATTATTATTGAATTCCAAATTGATAATTCTCAATTTTTAAATTGTCTCCATCTGAGTTGCTTTATCAGACATTCATGAATACCCATTAAGAACATATCCGCTACTCTACTATTAGAATCTTATCTCAGTTTTTCTCCTTTTCTCACTTGATCTGCATCCTCATTTTATAATTTGTTTTCTCAGCCACTCTATAAACTATAGCTATCAGTCAATGACTCTCCAATATCTGTTTCCCAGGCCTTTTGAGATTTCAAAACAATGATCTTTTTTTGGTTATATGGTCCTGAACCTTCTCTATCCATCTCGATTACTCAATCCCTTTTCCTTTTGCAACATAGAGCTCATTTGACTCCGATTAAGGCATTAAAGAGTGGATCTTCAAGTAACGACCTTTGTTGGTCTTGTAATACCGAGAAAGGTACCCTTATACACCTATTATTTGTCTACAATAATGTACATCTATGTTGGACTGAGATCTGGGATAAAATGATGAATATAATAGGTTTCAGCAAAACTCTATTCTTTAAACATGTTATTTGGAAATCTTTATCTCTTTCTTGCTTCCTCCTGGAAGATGATATTCTTCTTTTTGACTTTGTGATTTCTGTAGCTCTAAAGCTTATTATTCAACATTGGAATGACTCTAATCTCTCAATATATATTTGGTGGAATACTATCCTATTGTATCATAAATATGAAGATATTTCCAAATCATTTCTGTCAAAATGTAAAAGAAATCACAAATGGCCTAAATTAGACTTATATGTATCTGCCTCATAATCTTTTCTTCTTTAATTGTAACTTAGCTCTTCTGTTATTTTCTTATTATTATTACTATTGAATTTTAATTGAACTAATGTCTGTTGGTTCACTGTGTTCCATTCATAGAATTTAATGTTTTGTACAACATTTTGCTGATGTGTTTTTCTTATATTATGATGTCCTTAAACAAAAATATGTTATAAAAAAAGAGTGCCAACGTGTACAGCCTTAAAAGTCAAAGTAAGAATTTTAAACTGAATCCGAAACTTTACTGGGAGCCAATTTAATTTCAAAAACAAAGGGATAACATGGTCTCTCCATTTTTACCTTGCACAAAAAGCATGTTGTCGTCGTATTCTGCAAGGACCATGTGGGGTGGGGGGAGGCAAGGAAATGAATGGGAGGAGGATAGTAATCACTATCATGGAACGAAGATGGAAGGCTGAGGAAGGAGTGAGATTGGGGAATGGGAGAGCTAGTGGGTGAAAGAAGGAGATGGAAATTTGATAGGTATCTGAAATGTAAAAAAGAAGAGTTAGAAAGAGGGTGGACAGATAGGCAGAAAAGAAAGGAAAGAGCTGAAAAGGAAAGATCAATATGTCAGAGGCAAGTGTAGTGAGGGAATGGGAGAGGAGAAAAGACAAATGGACAGCAGTTGCTTGAACTTCTGCTGTCTTAGCAGAAGACAGGAAAATGGAAAAGAAAACCTGGAACCGACATGATAGAAAAATAAAATGTCCAGACAACAAAGGTAGAAAAGGTATTTTATTTTGAATTTATTAACTGAAATATGTTAGCTTGGAAAATGTGCATATTGGATGTCTGTTTATTGTGTTTACAGAAAAGAAAATATATTTCTTTTTTTATTTCTCCACTGTTGCAGTACATGCTGAAGTTCCAAGTTTTGTCTACATATTTTTATTTCAAATTTGTGATCCCTTGTTCTGTATTTGGTGAGGGTCTTTTGGAGTTATTGTAATTTCAGGTGGGGAATTGGAGAGAAGGCAGGGAGGAGAGGGAATTGGGGGAGGGCCTTCTTTATTTTCAGCCCTGACCGTTACTGTAGCTGGTGGGAATCCCCAAGCCCTACCATCTGAGGACCTCCTCAGAAAGCAGCCAAAATTCTCTTTTGTTAAGCTTGGCAGATGACTGTGGCATCCTTGAGCTACTGACAACTAAGCGTTCGTGAGGTGCTGGCATCACTGGCTCAAGGAGTTGCTGCTTCTTACCAAGCTTGGTAAAAGGGAGTTCTGGCCGTCTTCGGAGGAAGTCTTCATGAGCTAAAGTATTTATATTTTGAGTTGGGGGTGCCGAGGGGGGGAGGGGGAGGTACAGAGAAAATGTTGTGCTCACCCAGTTTGGGCTCAGGCCCACCAAAAATTGAGTGTCTGGCTTCACCACTGGTTACAGGGTGGTGAGGCTCCCTAATTCTTCCTTCATTTCTTCTTTCTTGACCTTATCCAACTGCATACATAATTCTCTGCTTATTTTTCTTCCTTCTCTATGCCTTGACTGCAAATCTCAAAGGAGAAGAAGAACAGCTTCCAGAACAGACAGAAAAACAGATAACCACAGAAGGGTCCACCTTAGGCTTGGAAGAGAGTCCTCCCAGAGTTGAAGTAAAAACAGAAGAGGGACACGGCGAGGCAATCAAGGCATCATCCCAAGGTACTTTGGCTTCAACAACTTTTATTGTTATTTTAAACTGATTTTATACATATAGGACTCTATTTTATAAGTGGAGCCCAAATTTGGGCACCTATTAACGGCACTCAGAGTTGGATGCCGTTTATAGAATAGCATTTGGCACCAGGATCTGTGTCCAAAATTGAGCACCTATTAAAACCTGGTATAAATTCTCACCCTAATTTAGCCATGGATCTTCCTTATTCAGTTAAACAATAAGCAAATTCCAGAATGCCCTTGATTTACCCATGTCCTTCCAAAGGCTGTGTACCCTCTTCCCAGAACCTAAAGATGTATGTGTAAATATACATTATTGCCAACTAGTAAAAAAGGCCTGTTTCGAAACGCAGTGAAACGGGCGCTAGCAAGGTTAACTCCCACCCATCCTCCCTCCCTGCCGAGTTCCATACCCCCCTCCCTCCCTTCCGAGTTGCAGACCCCCCTCTGTCACTTCGTGTCTCCCTCCCTCCCTCCCAAGTTGCAGACCCCCCTCCCTCCGTCCCTCCCTCCCAGTTCAAGGCCCCCTTCATGCCCTCCCACTGAGTTGCAGAGTCCCCCCTCCCTCCGATTGTAACCCCCCCTTTAACATTACTGCCTGCCCCCCCCCCCCCCCCGTGGCGTGACCCTCTGGACACCACCCTGCTCGATCCCTTGCCCCCAGAGTTACAGATCCCCCCTCCCTCCCAGTTCAAGGCCCCCTTCACGTCCCTCCCACCGAGTTGCAGTCACCCCTCCGCATTATTGACCCCTGGACCCCCCTGCCGCAACCCTCTGGACACCACCTTTTCCTCCGAAATACCTCCCCTGAAGCCGTTGTGTACCTCTGCTGACGGATCCGAAGTGCTGTTCTGGGCTGCATGGCGTTCCTTGTTGAATGAGCATCTGTTGAAGTTTCTGTGCGTGCATCTGATGTCAGACACACGCACAGAGACTTAACAGATGCTCATTCATCAAGCCACGCCCCGCAGCCCAGGACAGAACTTCGGATCCGTCAGCAGAGGGGAGGTATTTTGGAGGAAAGGGTGGTGTCCAGAGTGCCGCGGTAGGGGGGTGCAGGTGTCATTAACACGGAGGGGGGGGGTGTTTAAATCTGAGGGAGGGGGGAGTCTGCAACTGGGTGGGAGGGGCATGATGGGCCTTGAACTGGGAGGGAGGGAGGGAATGACGTGTGTGTGTGTGTGTGTGTGTGTGGATGTGCTTCGGTGGTGGGAGGGGGGTGTTTGATGTTGGGGAGGGGGGTTGTTGATGTGCCGAGCAGGGTCATTTACGCGGAGGGGGAGGGTTTAAATCTGAGGGAGGGGGGCGTCTGCAACTCGGTGGGAGGTGCGTGATGGGCCTTGAACTGGGAGGGAGGGAGGGAGTGACATGTGTGTGTGTTTGGGGGGGGGGGTGTGGATGTGCTTCGGGTGGTGGGAGGGGGGTGTTTGATGTTGGGGGGTGGGTGGGTGGGTGATGTGATTCGTTGAGTGTCATTGCTCCGCCCTCGACATCATCACGTTTGACGCGTGGGCGGGGCAGACACAGTGGACAAAAACTTATCTCAGCCACTTCACTTTAGAACGTTGGGAAAGTGAGGCTTCATTAGAACGTTGGAGGTGCTCTTTATATAGAGAGATTAGCACCGATGATTATTAGGACCCAATGATTGGCACTAATTGGCTTGTTTATCAATTACATTACACACACAAATTGGGTGTGCGCTCATATTTGCATGTGCAATTTTGAGCCCCAGATATAAAATTAGAACAATAGTTAACATAATCTTAACCTTTTTTTTTTTTTTGTTCAATCATTTTTATTAATTTGGATATAACAATAAAAAAGGAAATTAAGTACCATTGACTTAATAACAGTTTAACAAGTTAGAACATGTACACTGACTTATAGAAAAATTATGGACAGTGTTTACATCATCTCTAGAATCCCTGATGCTGTTACATTACAGGTAATTATAACTATAGGAGTAAACATATCTCTCTATATAAAAGGCAACACCAACGTTCTATGAAGCCTCCAGCCGGAAGTGTGAAGGGGGCGAGATATCCGGTTTCCCTATGAGTGTCTGCCCCGCCCTCTCTGTAACACAGTCAGTGAAGGAAAACAGCAGAGCACGAAATCAAATCACTGGCTCTGTAACAGTGAAGGACTCAGAGGGGGGAGGGGAGAGAGGCCAGAGGGCAGGGACACACACACTCCCACATGCACACAGAAGAAAACATTGCTAGCCCCCGTTTCATTTGCATCAGAAACGGGGCTTTTTTACTAGTTATTAAATGTTAGAGGTGAAGAAAAGAAATTATTCTTATATTTGTAATTAGTACCCATTTATAGATGCTTGAATTATAATGATTAATGTTGATTGGATGAGTAATTGAGTATGGGAGACCAGGTTTTATTAAATGCTACAAGGGAACCGCATTTCTCAGCAGCAGCTTTTTCATATTTAGCGTATAGACATACTGTATTCCACCACATATCATAAGATAACTTCGTAAAGTCCTTCCAGTTTTGACATATCAGTTTTAAAGCAACTTGAATCAATATACGAAGTAATTTGGCTATGTGTGGTTGTAGTATCGTGTCTATATAATCTTAACCTTGAATTAAGATCTTTTAAGATGATTCAGTTGGCAAAAGAGAAAAACTTTTAATAAAATGTCCATCATCTGGCATCAGTAATCAAAATCTAGAATCCATTAGCACTTGAGTGCAAAGGCTAAAAGGAAACTGAGACTACACCATCCAAAAGAGTCTGATTTTAACATATGTAATAGATATTTGTGATATTGTAATATTGTATTCAGTGTAAATCCATATTTAAAACAAAAGATTTGGTTCTTCTCAAATTGTATATTAAAAGTGAAAAACTATACTAAATTTATTAGCTATTGTAAGAAGTCACTTTAAAGTGATGAGTCTCATATAGAGAATGACACGGGGACAAAGTTTGTCCCCACCCCGTCTCCATCCCCGCCCCGTCCCCGCAGGTCCTGGCTCCGTCCCCATGGGTTCTGTCCTCATCTGCAGAAGCCTTGAACAATTATGATTTTATATTTAAATCTTTTTATTAACGTATGAAAAGGAACAATATGCTGTGCAACTTGTGTATAAATTGCAAACAGAAAACAATAATAACATCGAGCAGCTATAATATCTCTCCTCACCACCTCCCTCTAGTTTTCCAACCCCAACAATAGCTGATTTCTACTACCTCAAGGAATCCTAATCCACCCTGTTAAAATGTCCAGGGGTACAAAATACAACCCATTCTGTATGCCCTAGAGGGGAGAAATATGCCCTATGAAGCACAGTTATAATTTTTTAATCTGTGGATGAATAAGAAGTCATCAACAATCTCAGGATTCAGTCTAGCTCTCCTGTCTTCTACAGTTCTTCTGGGAATAGAAGATGTCTTCTTAGAAGATGTGCTGGTAGCAGGATGTACAGGATCCCCTATGCAAATTTTGCTGGTTGTGGCCAGCATGTTTGCTTGTTTTTCCAAAAAATCAAAATATCGTCTGCATCACTCAAACATAAATAACAGTCCATTTCATTAACTGGCTTCGAAATAGAAAATGACACAGGGACAAAGTTTGTCCCTGTGGGCTCTGTCTCCGTCCCTGCCCCGTGGGATCTGTCCCCATCCCCACCCTGTCCCCGCAAGCTCTATCCCCGTCCCCATCCCCGCAGTTACTGCGGATCCCCGTATCATTCTTTAGTCTCATAGCCATTCACTTATTTATTATTCAAAACCTATTTTGCAATTTGATGTATAAAATCCCATTTTACATAGAAAGGTGCGAGCGAAATTGAGTTGTCTAGTCCAGGCATGCTCAGTTCCTCTTGAGTATTGCGTTCATTTACCATATCTTCAAAAACAATATAGCAGAATTAGAAAAAAGAGCTACCAAAATGATAAAGGGGATGGAACTCCTCTCATATGAGATATGATTGAGATATGGGGAGATATGATTGAGGTCTACAAAATTCTGAGTGGTGCAGAACCGGGTACAAGTGAATTGATTTTTTACGCTTTCAAAAAGTACAAAGACTAGGAGACACTCAATGAAGTTACATGGAAACACTTTTAAAACAAACAGAAGAAAATAATTTTTCACTCAATGAACAGTTAAGCTGTGGAACTCCTTACATATATGGGTTTAAAAAAAGGTTTGGACAAGTTCCTGGAGGAGAACTTCATAGTCTACAATTGAGATAGACATGGGGAAGACACTGTTTGCCCTGGGATTGGTAGCATGGAATGTTGGTACTATTTGAGTTTCTGCCATCTCCTTGTGACCTGGATTGGCCACTGTTGGAAATAGGATACTGGGCTGGATGGACCATTGATCTGATCCAGTATGGCTATTCTTATATTCGTAAGGACATGTAAGAATGAATGCACATCCATTTTCCAGCAGGTCCAGCAGGAGTAGTGATTTTAGAAATGAAGATGCTGGGGAAAAGAAGCATCCCCATCTCACACCTTTGCATTGCTGGATTCAGGAATATTGTGCATTCTTGGCTGCAGTAACCCACATCATAGGCCCCAATCAGGCCTTCTATTTGGTAAAAGGGCCAGTAGTGGGATCAAGTTTCCCCCTCCAACCTGGATCCCTCCCAGCATCCACCATATCTCCACCCCCATGCCCCTGAAGCCCCTTCACCCATAGCAAGAGGACCCACTCCCCACCCCCTGGCTTTTACCAGGGGCTCTCCCTGGTGTCCAGCCAAGGGAAGTAGCATTCCCCAGTCACTCCTGCTTTGTCAGGTGCCCGAGACTAAAATGGTGCTTCTGACCATTGTGCTAGTCTCATAGAAACAGCAGATAAAGGCCAAATGGCCCATGTAGTCTGCCTATCTACCATCTCCTCCTCTCCCTAAGAGATCTATGTGCCTGTCCCATGCTTTCTTGAACTCAGATACAGTCTGTGTCTCCACCACTTCAACCGGGAGACTGTTCCATGTGTCCCCCACCCTTTCTGTAAAAAAAAAAAAAGTATTTCCTTAGATTTTAACTTAATCCCGTGCCCTCTCAGTCTGGAGTTTTCTTTTAGTTGCAATAGACTTGCCTCCTGTACATGTATGTCAAGGAGATATTTAAATCTCCCCCACCTTTCTTCCAGAGTATACATATTGAGGTCTATAAGTCTGTCCCCACATGCTTTATGACGGAGACCACTGACCAATTTTGTAGTTGCTAGGATCAAAGGCACCATTTTGATCATAGCCACAAGATTAGACATCCCCCGGTAAGAGCTTTAGAGAGGATTTCAAGTGGGTGAGGAGGGAGGTTCCACAAGCTTATACCCCCACCATTCCCCCTACCATGCCCATTTAAAATCTATTCATCCCAGAAGTATACACATCGAAATAGTAGCTTTTTAAAATCGTTATATGGATATGTGTAGGATTTCAGAACTTCCAAGTTACACTTTTACCTGGAGGGAGATTTTAGACCAGTCCTGGATTTCTGACAGGCCTGTCCTGATGCATTATAGGACCTGCAGCACTGATTTCAATCAGGGGCTACAAAAGCCACACTACGTTTACGATAAAAGTTCAAAACCAGGACTGGTCACAGCATCTCCCTCCTGGAACTGGATATCTTGGTAGCTCTGTGATCTAGGCATGTAAATGTCCATAGTTACATGTTGTTTCTGTCTGTAGACACTGTACCTCCAAGATAGTCTCCATATTATTTCAAAGTCCAAAAACTAGGAAGCAGTGGAAACAAGATAAGTCAAAGTCCAAATAAACTCCTTTATATAATATTAATTATTAAAGTACATGTGCATAATTCTCATTAAATTTGATGTGGAAATCTTCTTCATACCTATAATCATTCTTTTGATCAAGGGAGGAAAAGACCTAAACAAAGATAACCAAGCAAAAATAATACTTTTAGACTTCTACACATCAGTTTAAAAAAAAAAAAACTCTTCAAATTATATAAAGTAAAGTCTGCAAATATAACTTTTCTGTGCAGATTTCTACCAAAAAATTCTTTATGAATCCATCCAACAGTATATCTATCACCATTAAAAGAAACAGGTTGCTTTTTTGACTTTGTCAGCATCAGAAGCATTATAAAAACCTAAGCTGTTCCTTAGATATTATGTCAGCGTAGAAACAGAAGAAGAAAACCTCTCGCAGTGAATCAGATGAACAGGAACATATCGAAAGTGACTGAAACAGTAGCCAGATAATGTAAAATCCTTTTACAGGGCATTACAGCCTCAGTGGTGACTCAGGCTGGGAGGGATACCATTGGGTGTTGCGGCAGCTGGGAATGTGCAAAGTTCCTGGCTGCAGCAACACAAGATAAATTACTGAGGGTAAATTATTTGTGGTAAAGCAGGTCAGTAATGCACCATTTTATCCATAGGAGCCATCTTTGAAAAATGATTTAGGGTGCTAAGCTCATAAGTGAAAACTTCCTGATCACAGGAAGGGAATTTGTTCAATATGTGAGGTGCTATAGTACCCACACCACCCACAGAGCAGGCTCTTAAGATTTTACTGCAGCTTAGTAAACAGGCCACAAAGTATGAATTGAAAACCACTAGAAGCTAGACTGCTTCTAGTACGAAAGTGGAAAAATAGAGACAGAAATATATTTCTTTCTGTCCTGTGCAAGATAGATAAACATAAAGCTTGCACGTTCCCAAAAGCTGACACAAAAAATACTTTATACAAAAGAATTAGCTGAAGCTAAAAAATAAGATAGCTATCTCCAGGGTGCTGGTGCTTACTTAGACTGTAATGACTGTTGCTTTTCAGTAGATATTATCCAACGCAGTGATGAGATCAATGTGAAGGAAGCTGGAGAACTTGATAATAATCCGGTGTCCAGAGCCATTGCTCGTTACCTTGGTATTGATATCACTCCAGAAGGAAGGGCAGCTATGAACCGAAAAGGCATAGCTATAGTGGTACATGGATCACCTCTCTCAGGTATGGTTATAGGATATAAAAACTGAAAGTAAAATTGCAGAGCATTTTTATGAAATATGTATAGTACTGTGGAAAATATAGAGATATTTGGTGACACGCACAGGAGAATTCCAGAAAGAAGCTTTCTTTGGCACAATGAAAATACTATAATGAGTGTTAGCAGCAAATTTGAGAGACTGAGATCATAGTCCACATATCCTGGCTTAGGAGTGAGGTTTATTCCTGTCATAGTATGTGTAAAACTAACCCATTTAGAGAAATTGCCCCTGAAAGAATTTACTATTTTATAAAAAGTGCTCATTTAAAGAAAGACAACTCTTGAGGGCTTTGTACTAGAGAGCTGCATGGGAATAGGAATCACGGGAATTCCTCAGGACTGGAAGAAGTTGCAGTGGAATTCCCACAGGAGTATAGTCAAAATCTCTGGTGACACCAGAATGAAACTTGGAATACACTGAGAAAGGCAGTTGGAGTGCCAGAATGAGGCTTAGGAATGCCCAGAGAGGCAGATTGAACATCAGACTGAGGCTTGGAATACTCATTGGTTGAACAATGAATACCACCCCAAAAAACATGGGAGGCTGTTGGGATTGGGGGGAAATGGATGGCTGCAAGCGAGTAAGTAATAATGTTGACTCCTGTGGGTATGGGTGGAGATGGATGAGATTACTTGCAGGGATGGGTGGGGATGGAATGAATCTTAGTGGGTATGGGTTAGATTCAAGTGGAGATGGGTGAAATTTTGGTCCCTGTGCAACTCTCTACTTCGTAAACAGTGGCACCTACACATATCATCAGGCATTTTCCTACTTACATGTGTATGTGCTGCCACTTACATAGGTAGGAAGAAAATTTTGAAAAATTGTGCATCTGAAGGGAGCTAGTTAACTTACATTTTTTGCACATTGAGGTAGAGACGTAAGCATAATTCTGCCCTAAGTCACTTCTCTAAATTCCAGGTCCAAGGTCGCAGTTATCTGGGAATTATGCATCTCTCAGAAAACGTGCAAATTCTGACAGAATTTTTTTGAGGAATATTTGTATTGCTATTGCAAAATATGGAATATTGATCACCCAATCAAACTAACTCTCTTCTTTAAATCTATGCATGATGCAGCATACAAATATATAAAATATAAGTAGCACCTGTCCTAAAATCTGCTCTTTACATGTGTAAATGACACAAAGGTCTTCTAAAATCACCTGAACTTTTAAAAATAAAACTTAGGTTCAAGACTTGCAAGCCCTGATGTTTGAAGAAAACTTTGATATTATTGTTATTATAGGGCCATGGTTCAATGATTCTCATGAATGGGATGTGACTATACCGGGCTATAACCTTTTTAGAAAGGATAGAGAGGGCCAAAGCGATGGAGGAGTGGAGACAATATCAGAGCGGCTGACAAGAGATCCAAGATGGCGCCTAAAGCTGACGCGCGCGAACTAACCTCTGACACCCCCTAGACTCTGCCACAGTTGAGTTTCCTCGGACCCGGAATGGGAAAGAGGAAAGGAAAGTCTAATTTGCCTACCTCCACAGGCAGGGCAGTTCCACCTCTTCTGCGACAGACAACATTGGAGGAGTCGGGGCTACGAGCGCCGGGAGCCCAGCTGTCTGCTTCGGGAGGTCCGGGTGAACTTTCTGACTTGAGCGCTGAGGGAGTGTCGCTAAGTCCGCCTCCCGTAACAGTACCTCCACGACCTGGGGATGAATTGAGGGCAGCGAGTGAACAGAATGCGGAGGCCGGAAGTCAGACCCCTGCGACTGTGAGTGGAGACCCCGCTGCCTTTTCGACGCCGATAGGAATAGCGCCTCAGACAGGAATGCTGCCTGAGAGGGAAAACGGCGACTCTACCATTGATCGTGGAATAATGATAAAACCAACAACTGTAACTTTAGACAAACTTTGGGAAGCAATTCAAGGACTGAACTCCAGCCTACAACAGATATCAGGTATTTTACGGGGAGATGTGGCTGAATTAAAGCAGGCTCAAGAAGTGGCTACTACTAAAATAGCAGAGCAAACAACGAAAATGGAACTTTTTGATAAAGATTTAAAAGCAGTCAATTCCTCAGTAGTACTGTTGATAAAAAGCAATAACCTCCATCAGCGTAAGATGAAATATTGGAGAACCAGATTAGGAGAAATAATTTACGTTTTCTAAATTTTCCTAAATCTCCTCTGATTCCAGCACTAGAAATGTTGAAAAAATACCTCAGGGAAATATTGGGTGTCCCTTCTGAGGGTTTTCCACCCATTACTAAAATGTATTATATCTCTGGTGCTGGAACAGGAACTTTACCTAATGCTCCTCAATCTGGTTTGAATTTAACAGAATTTCTGGAGAGTTCAATGGAGGTTATAACTGAAAGAACTACGCTGCTGGTCACTTTTGCTCTGGAATTAGACCGCAATAATATACTTAAGCTTTATTTTCGACACATGAACTCAAATTTCCTAGGATCAAAAGTTCAGATTTTTCCTGATTTTGCCAGAGAAACACAAAGAAGAAGAAAAGAATGTCTATCGTTGAAGGAGAGAGTTCTCCGAATAGGAGGAACCTTCTTGCTTAGGTTTCCTTGTAAATGTTGTGTTTCTTTAAATTCTACTAATTACATGGTTTTTGACCCAGGGAAATTATTAGAATTTATTTCTTCTAAAGAATAATTGTTGTAGTAGTTCTTGATTGTTAGCGCTTTAATCTCGGCTGCGACATCTAGGCTCTCTCAGCTTTAATTATTGATGATTTGAGTTAATTCTTTTGAATTTGTATTTTCCTAGATCTTGGATCATTATATTGTGGACTAAATATATTAAGATAATATGCCTATTTTTTTTGATTTAATGTTTGTATTTCAATATACGAATTTATGAGTAATTTCATAAATGTAATTATAAAATTCATAAATAAATAAATAAATAAATAAAATATCAGAGCGGCTGAAATATGGGGCACCTGGGAAAAGGAAGAAGCTTTATGGATTGTCCTGGAAAGAGAAGATGGAACCTGTATCCACACGGGGGTTGTCTACAGACCTCCGGCACAAATAGAGAAGCTAGACAAGGATCTGATAGAGGATATTCAAAAGATTGGTATGAAAGGGGAGGTGCTACTGTTGGGAGATTTCAGCTTGTCTGATGTGGATTGGAATGTCCCGTCTGCGGAATCGGAATGAAGTAGGGAGATTGTGGACGCCTGTCAAAGTGCCTTGCTCAGACAAATGGTGACGGAACCCACGAGGGAAGGGTCGATGCTGGATCTAGTGCTCAGGAATGGAGGAAGTGTTTCTAATATCCAGGTGGGTACCCACCTATGTAATAGTGATCATCACACTGTATGGTTTGATATAAGAGCGAAGGTGCACTGTGGACGCACAAAACTAAAAGTACTGGAATTCAGACGAACTGATTTTGATAAAATGGGGGAATACCTGAAAAAGGAGCTGTTGAAGTGGAAAGGTGTAGGAGAAGTGGAACATCAGTGGTCAAAGCTGAAGGCTGCTATAAATATGACGACTAATCTTTACGCGAGGAAAGTAAGCAAAACCAAGAGAAACAGGAAGCCTATATGGTTTTCTAACCAAGTAGCTGAAAAAATAAGAGCAAAAGAGATTTTGTTCAAGAAATACAAATAATGCAACTAGAGGATCATGGAAAACATTATCGGATTAAACTCAAAGAAGTGACGAGAGAAATACGGCTAGTGAAAGCGTGAGTGGAAGAAAAAAATAGCTAAATATGTAAAGAGAGGTGTCAAGACCTTTTTCAGGTATATTGGAGAAAGGAGAAAAGATAGGAATGGAATTGCGAGACTGAAAGATAATGAGAATGGTTATGTGGAAAGTGAGAAGGATAAAGCGAATGTGCTAAACAATGACTTCTCTTCGGTGTTCACAGAGGAAAATCCTGGTGAAGGACCGCGGTTGGCTGCTGAAGGAATATTTGGGAATGGAGTGGATACTACGCTGTTTACGGAAGAAAGAGTTTATAAACAGCTGGAGAATCTGAAAGTGGACAAAGCTATGGGGACAGATGGGATACATCCCAGGATACTGAAGGAGTTCAGGGCAGTGGCGTAGCCACAGGTGGGCCTGGGTGGGCCAGGGCCCACCCACTTAGAACTCAGGCCCACCCAACAGTAGCACACATTTAGTGGTAGCTGGTGGGGATCCCAAGCTCTGCCAGCTGAAGACTTCCCCTACACATGCTCAGTTTTCAGTGCATGCCTGCCAAGCTGGAATGAAGCATTTTCCCGCCAGCTGAGATATTTTTTTTTTTGGGGGGGGGGGGGTGGAGAATGCTTGGTGCTCACCCACTTCTTGCCTAGGCCCACCCAAAATTTGTTGTATGGCTACATCCCTGGCTCAGGGAGGTCCTTGCGGGACCTCTTAAAGATTTATTTAATAGATCTTTAGAGACTGGAGAGGTTCCGCGAGATTGGAGACAAGCGGATGTGGTCCCTAAACACAAAAGTGGAGACAGGGAAGAATTGGGAAACTACAGACCGGTAAGTCTCACGTCGGTGGTAGGAAAAATAATGGAGTCGCTGCTGAAAGAAAGGATAGTTAACTTTCTAGAAGACAACGGGTTACAGGACCCGAGGCAACATGGCTTTACCAAAGGAAAATCCTTCCAAACAAATCTCATTGACTTCTTTGACTGGGTGACAAAAGAAATGGATGAAGGACGTGCGCTAGATGTAATCTACTTGGATTTCAGCAAAGCCTTTGATACGGTCCCCCACAGAAGACTTGTGAATAAGCTGAAAGGGCTGAACTTAGGACCGAAAGTGGTGAACTGGATAGAAAACTGGTTGACCGACAGGTGGCAGAGGGTGGTGGTAAATGGAATCCGCTCGGAGGAAAGGATGGTGAGCAGTGGGGTTCCTCAGGGGTCGGTGCTGGGGCCCATTTTGTTTAATATATTTGTGAGAGATATTGCTGAAGGGTTGGAAGGAAAGGTTTGCCTTTTTGCGGATGACACGAATATAGCCAATAGAGTGGATACCCTGGAAGGGAGTAGAAACGATGAGAAGGGATCTCCGAAAGTTAGAAGAATGGTCGAGGGTCTGGCAGTTAAAATTTAATCCTATTCACGCAGGGGGGTATAGCTTTATATTAGAGTACGATCAATACATACAATCTGCCATAGAGTACTCCAATAGATAATTTTGATAAACATAAATACTTTTATTGTTACCCATATATGCACATATATTGTCAACAATATCCCTCGGTTTTCATGGGACTCACTTCCGCATACCTTTCACAGCGTCATCCACACCGTTAAAGTAAACTCATACATTACCAACCACACGTTACATCACACTAAGATTACATTGCATTATTTGCACTTAGAGTCCAAATCTAATGTCTTCCCGTGACTTTTGATGATGATGCAAAATGATCCTTCCACACACTTGAATCAGAAAGTTCCAAGGTAGCTAACACAAGCCGCTTTTACTGGCGGCCCGCGTTATTGTAATCCCAGAGTCAAAGTGACTGTTCCTAATAAATAGGACTCCAAATGCATAGCATGATGATAAGTCTTGGTATATGGTCTGGCCTCACTTGTATCTCCTACAGTTGAATATCATACTTGGCTACTTGCGTGGCAACACTGCGCAGCAGCTAGAAGGCTTCCATGAAGAACCGTTAATAAGGTCAACTTAATGACATAACTTTAGTTTCTCAATGCGAAGTTTGGGGGTGGAACTCTGGATCCCCCGCCTAGACAGCAAGTCCCGGTGCTTACGGGGAGTGGTTCCTCCTGATGAAGTAAACCACGAAATACGGTCTTGCATTGAGAAACTAAAGGTATGTCATTAAGTTCTTTATTGAAGCCTTCTTGCTGCCGTGCAGTGTTGCCACGCAAGTAGCCAAGTATGATATTCAACTGTGGGAGATACAAGCTATGAAAATGGTATGGGATTTGTGTTGCAAACTGTACGAGGAGAGACTTGCCGACTTAAACATGTATACCTTGGAGGAAAGGAGAAACAGGGGTGACATGATACAGATGTTCAAATATTTGAAAGGTATTAATCTGCATACAAACCTTTTCCGGAGACGACAAGGTGGTAGAACTAGAGGACATGAATTGAGGTTGCAGGGGGGCAGACTCAGGAGTAATGTCAGGAAGTATTTTTTCACGGAGAGGGTGGTGGATACATGGAATGCCCTCCCGTGGGAGGTGATGGAGATAAAAACTCTAATGGAATTCAAACATGCGTGGAATAAGCACAAAGGAATCCTGTTTAGAAGGAATAGATCTATGGAATCTTAGCGAACATTGGGTGGTGACGCCGGTATTTGGAGAATAAAACCGGTGCAGGGCAGACTTCTACGGTCTGTGCCCTGAGAAAGGCAGGGACAAATCAAACTCGGATATACATATAAAGTATTACATATCATGTAAAATGAGTTTATCTTGTTGGGCAGACTGGATGGACCGTTCAGGTGTTTATCTGCCGTCATTTACTATCCAGCTCATAATCGAAAGTGATCACCGGCCATTTCCCAACACAAATTGGGAGATGGCCGGCGATCTGGGAAAAGCGGTGAAATCGGTATAATCGAAAGCTGCTTTTTTTGACAGCATCGCCGCTTTCCTGTCGCCTCGCCGACGAAAGTTCAAAGGGGCGTGTCAGCGGCGAAGCGAAGGTGGGACATGGGCGGGTATGGGGGTGGCTACCAGATAGCTGGCTTTTGCCGATAATGGAAAAAAAATACGGCGTTAAGCAGTATTTCGCCGGGTTTACCTGGTCCTTTTATTTTCACGACCAAGCCTCAAAAATGTGCCCAAACTGACCACATGACCACCGGAAGGAAGCGGAGATGACCTCCCCGTACTCCCCCAGTGGTCACTAACCCCCTCCCACCAAAACACCCCCGCTTTAAACACTTTTTTTCCAGCCTGTATGCCAGCCTCAAATGCCGTGCCCACCTCCATGACAGCAGAATGTGTTCTGTCCTCCGACAGCCTTTTCCTGCTTGTGATGTGGCTCTGGGGTGAATGTGACACCTTTTCTGTTATTTGCACTGCAGAGTCACATCAGCAATGCATTGTGGTGGGTGTAGGTATTGGTAGTTGGTAGGCTCTACATCCATGGTGCTTTCCCCCTGCTTACTGGGTCAGAGTGTGCCCTGTTTTGTTTCCTGTTGTAGTCCATGCGGTAGTGGCCATTTTTGTAAGCCAGTTTTAGTTCCCTTTCCTGTGTTACCCACGTTAGAGAACGTAGTTCTTACCTTGAATGGTGCTGAAAGAGGGCATTGTACACCATTGTGCCAGCTCTGACCTACTGCTCATCTTAGTACCAGGGGACTCTTTGCCAGTGGGGCACAACCTCTGATCTGCAGCATTGCTACGCAGACTTGGAGTCCATATGTATCCCTATCTTGATGATTGGCTGTTGAAGAGCACTTCACAGAACGGTGCTCAGGAGTGATGCAGTGGACTATTTGGCTGTTAGAGCTACTAGGGTTCATTTTAAACTACTGCAAGTCCCATCTGCTCCCTGTCCAGTGAATGGAGTTCATTGGAGCCCTACTAGATTCTCAGCCGGCTCAGGCTTTTCTCCCTATGGCACAAACAGACACTCTTGTCGCCCTCGCAACTCGAATCCAAACAGCTCGGCAGGTCACAGCCTGGCAGATGTTGAGGTTGTTGGGCCACATGGTCTTTGCTGTTCATGTGACACATCTTCACATGGGAACTGCTTAGTGGACCCTAGCTTCCCAGTGGTGACAAGCCATGTGATACCTAGAGGATGTTATCCAAGTTCTGCCAAAGCTGGTTCAGTCCCTACTCTGGTGGACATTTCGATCCAGTTTCACTCCCATTCCAAATTTCACAGCCCACAGATCTGTTGACAATGGATGTATCTCATCTAGGGTGGGAACCTGGTTTTCACACTCAAGGTGCTTGATCAGCCCAGGAAACGAGCTCTTGGCGATCTGGAACACTGGATCATGCCCTCTGTGTCAGGAGGCTGTCCGGAAATGGCATTGGGTGCACCAGCATGGGATGCTCCTCCTCAAGGCCACTTACTTGGCGGGCAAATTCAGCCTGCCCGATAGACTGAGCAATATCATGCAACTGCACGAGTGGTCCCTCAGCATGGGTGTTGCCTGCGAAATCTTCTGAGCATTGGACACCCCCTCGGTGAATCTTTTAGCCACTCAGTCCAAGCATAAAGACCCACAGTTCTGTTCCAGGCTTAGGCCCATGTGTCATGATCCCAGGCTTTGAACAACCAGGCGTGAACTGTGGAACAATGTGAGCCCTTGGCATACTGTCATCGAGCGGCAGCAGGAGGCAAAACCCCCCAAGCAAGACTGGGCAGGATTCAGGATGCGCTTGGTTAGAGTCAGATACTGGCACAAGCTTGGCTTGAGTGGGCTGGAACCAAATGCTGGAACGAACTTGGCTTGACTGGACTGGAACCGGATACTGGAACAAGCTTGGCTTGACTGGACTGGAACCAAATGCTGGAACGGACTTGGCTTGGCTGGACTGGAACCGGATACTGGAACAAGCTTGGCTTGACTGGACTGGACTGGAACCAAATGCTGGAACGGACCTGGCTTGGCTGGACTGGAACTGGATACTGGAACAAGCTTGGCTTGACTGGAACAGGATTCAGGATACTCAGGCAGGATTCAGGATTTACAAACAAGCTTGGCAGAAACAGGATTCAGGATACTCAGACAAGGCAGACACAAGCAGGAAGGGGACTGGAGCTAAAGACTACCATGGTAAAGACAGACAAGCAGGGACAGAACCAAAGCTGAAGGCTTGCAAGGAAGAGACAAGCAGGAAGAGAACTGGAGCTAAAGGCAGAGAGGACTAGAACATGCAAGACAGACTAGGCAGAACACAAAGCTGACCACACAGACAAACAGCAGAACTAAGGCAGAAGCTAAGGTAGAGGGGACAAAACAAGCAAGGCAGACTAGGCTGGACACAAAGCAAACAAACAGAGAAGAACAGAAACAGAAGTGCCCACAGGCACCCTAGACAGAAGTGCCCACGGGCACACAGGCTAAGAACAAAGCAACACGGAACTAGGCAGAAGTGCTCACAAGCACACAGACTAACCTGGGGACCTTTGGCGTTGCAAAGGCCCTGACTGAAAGTGAACCACTTCCTTATAGACAGGACAGAAACAGGAAATACACACTGAACACCGAAGTGAGGCTTGGAATACACAGGACAAACACAACACTGCAGATAGAAGCCAGCTCATAAGCTACCATCTGGAAACAAGGTAAGTCAAAGAGGGGTCATGGCCACAATCGTGACACCATGACAGGCTAGCACCAGATGCCTTCCTCCTTCATTGGGGGGGCATGACTTCTGTTTGCATATCATCCCATTCCTATTGTAGGAAAGACTTTGCTGAAACTCAAGCAAGACTGCGGGACCATGATCTTGATTGCTCCCTACTGGCCCCGGCAGATCTGGTTCCCTCTTCTTCTGGAGTTATCCTCCGAGGAACTGTGAAGTGTTTTCTGACCTTCATAACGCAGAACAAGGGATTTCTTCTGTATCCCAACCTCCAGTCTCTGGCTCTCATGGCCTGGATGTTGAGAGCTTAGAATTTGTGTCCTTGCATTTTCCTGAGGGGTAAGGGTTCACCTCAGTGCAATTAGTGCTTATCATCAATGTGTAGAGGGTAAGCCCATCTCTTGACAGCCTCTAGTTGTTCACTTCATGAGAGGTTTGCTGTTGACAAAGCCCCCTGTCAAACCTCCACCTGTGTCATGGGACCTCAGTGTTGTTCTCGTATAACTGATGAAAGCTCCTTTTGAGCCCCACTTCATTCCTGTCATCTGAAGTACTTGACCTAGAAGGTCATATTTTTGGTGGTTGTTACTTCAGCTCGCAGGGTTAGTGAGCTTTAGGCCTCAGTGGCGGATGCACTTTATACAAAGTTCTGTCATAACAGAGTAGTCCTCTGCACACACCCTAAGTTCCTAACTAAGGTTGTGTCAGAGTTCCATCTGAACCAGTGGATTGTCTTGCCATCATTCTTCACATGACCTCATGCCCATCCTGCTGAAAGCGCACTGCACACCTTGGACTGCAAGTGAGCATTGGCCTTTTACTTGGAGCAGACTAGGCCCTACAGACAGTCTATCCAATTTTTTGTTTCTTTTGATCCCAATAGGATGGGGGTTGCCATCGGGAAATGCACCATTTCCAGTTGGCTGGCAGATTGTATTTCCTTTACTTATGCCCAAGCTGGGCTGACTCTGGAGGGCCATGTCACGGCTCATAATGTCAGAGCCATGGCTGTGTCAGTGGCTCACTTAAAGTCAGCCTCCATTGAAGAGATTTTCAAAGCTGCAACGTGGTCTTCAGTCCACACATTCACTTCACATTACTGTCTTGAACAGGATTCCCGACGCGACAGTCAGTTCAGGCAGTCAGTGCTGCAGAATCTGTTTGGGGTTTAGAATCCAACTCTGCCCACATAGGCCCATTTTTATTCTGTTTCAGGCTGCACTCTCAGCTAGCTGAATATAGTTTCAGGTCAACCTACGTTATGTCCTCACCGTTGCGAGGCCCAATTGATCAATGTTTATTGTTTTGGGTGAGACTGGATGCTAGGGATACCGTACATGTGAGAATAATCAGCCTGCTGTCCTCGTAGAATACCTGCTACAGGTAAGTATCTTCGCTTTTTTGCCCTCGCCATTGCGAGGTCCAGTTGATCACTGGTTGTTTTTGGTGAGCCTGGTATTTAGGGATTCCCATATGTGAAAATTATAGGCCTGCTTGTCCTTGGAGAAAGTGAAGATACTTACCTGTAGCAGGTATTTTCCGAGGACAGCAGGCCTTATATTCTCACATACCCTCCCACTTCCCCTTGGAGTTGCCTCCTTTTTTTCTTATGCTTTATATTGTACTGCTGGTCCCATGCTGTTGTGGCGAGCAAGCGGGAAGGCACTCACATATGCATAGTCTTGTTCCCAAAGACCTATTTTAAGTTTGTTACAAGCTCCAGACTGGCAACTGTGACCCGCATTAGCAACATGTGATTTCAGATTCCTGATCACCAGGTTGTGGAGTACCTCAGGGGTCTCCATTATCCTTTTTGTTATTTAATGTTTATGTAAGACTGTTAGGTGCTTGGTTATCATCTTTTGGGCTTCAGATAATGATATATGCAGATGATATTTTTCTACTTTGTCCTGTTTTAGATACCTTTGTTAATACTTTATTGATGTTAACTGAAAATATTTAATTGGTTGACTCATGGACTAGAGCAAATTTTTTGAAGTTAAACAAACAAAAGACAAATATTGTGTGGTTTAGGGATTATGATTCATTACGTCAATAATTTTTGAAACTAATCACTGGAGAGGTTTTACAGATCCTATATAATAATTCTCACCTCCAACTTTCTATGCGTCTGCCTGCCTGTGTCCGTAACTTTCTTCACAGATGGGCTCCGAAACCCTAGCTGATGTCACTAGACCCATTATGACGCGTCCTATATAATTCTCACCCCCAAAGTTCTATGCGTCTGCCTGTCTGTGTCCATAACTTTCTTCACAGATGGGCTCCGAAGCCCCGAGGGTTGGCGGCGGGAAGGGGGGCTCGAGAGGGTCGCGGCAGGGGGGGTCCAGGGGTCAGGAACTCCGAGGGGGGTCGGGAAATCGGAGGAAGGGGTCTGCAAATCGGAGGGAGGGAGGCAGGGAGGTGGGGTCTGGAAATCGGAGAGAGAGAGGGGGTCTGCAAATCGGAGGGAGGGAGGCAGGGAGGTGAGGTCTAGAACCCGGAGAGCTGGAGGGGTCTGGAACTCGGAGGGGAAGGGGTGTCTGGAACTGGGGGGAGGGGGGTCTGGAACTTGGAGGAGGGGACAAGAGGGGAGGGGGGGAATGCACCACCTGTACAAAAACTAAAACAAAAAGCGGGGGGACGACCCTGGAACTCGGAGGGAGGGAGGGGGAACGACGAATCTGGAACACGGAGGAAGGGGGGGACCCTGGAACTGGGTGGGAGGGAGGGGCCCCAGCCACGCACACTCTCTCTCACAGACACACTCACACCCAGTCTCACTCTCTCTGTCTCACACACACACACTCGCAGATTCACTCTCTCTCTCACACAGTCACTCTCACACACACTCTCTCTCCGAGGAAAACCTTGCTAGCGCCCGTTTCAATTGTGTCAGAAACAGGCCTTTTTTACTAGTTACTAATAAATCCAAGGTTCTAGGTGTACTATTAAACTCACATCTATCCATTGAAGATCAAATTGCAGCATTGGAGAAAACATTTTATTTTCCGTTGTGTCCATTGAGAGCAATACGATCTAGTCTAAGTACTGAGTATTTCCGAAGTATAGCTCAGTCGGTACCGTTACCATACTTAGGGCCCTGTTTACTAAGCCACGTTATAGGCGCATTAGCATCTTTAGCACGCATTAACCATGTATGCGTGTTAACCATGTACGCGCCTACAGTATCCCTGTAGGCACCTACACAGTGCATGCACTAATTGTAGGTGTGTTGAACACAAAAAAAAAAATACTAATGCTCCTTAGTAAACAGAGCTTTTAGACTATTGTAATTCTTTGTATGGAGGTCCGACATCAAATTTTTTTCATAGATTACAATAACTTCAAAATACAGCAGCAAAATTAAGGGCCCTGTTTACTAAGGCGCATTTGCATTTTTAGCGCACCTACAATTAGAATTAGCACATGTGCAAACCGTGTAGGCGCCTATAGTGATATTGTAGGCGCTTACATGGTTAATGCGAGTTAAAAACACTAAAGCGCCTATAACATGGCTTAGTAAACAGGGCCCTAATTTTGAGAGTTAACAGATTTGAGAGAGTGACCCCTCTTCTTGATTGTTTTGGCGTCCAGTTGATTCTTGTATTAGATTCAAAAATTGCTTGTATGGTTTTTAAAAGTCTGGCAGGGCAAAACCCAGTTAGTCTTTCAAAGTATTTAATTTTATTGTTTACAGGACAAAGGTCTCGCTCTATCTACTCTAATTCTTTGATGTTCTCAAATTTGAATGGAATTCGGATTAAGAGCTATTTGATCAGTTCCAAAATTTGGAATAATATACAGCATCAGATTAGGTCTATTCAGTTTTTACTTATTATTTAGGAAGCAGCTGAAGGCTTTAATATTTTCAGATATAAATTTAGTTTCACTTAAGTTTATTAATATAAGTCCTGTAATTCCATCTATTTGAGATGCTTCTTTTCTTGTAATCCGCAATTAATCCTTTTTGGAGATATAGCGGAATAGAATATAAGGCCTGCTGTTCTCAGAAAATACTTGGTACATGTAAGTATCTTCACTTTACCTGCAGAAAGAGTCATTTATAAAATTGCCTGGGGATATTATTATTTTTTATTATTTATTACATTTGTATCCCACATTCCCCCACCTATTTGCAGGCTCAATGTGGCTTACATAGATTTGTTAACATTGTCATTATATGATATCGGATACAGTTAGTATTGTTTAGTGATCAATGGAAGGGGAGAGAGAAGAAGGAAGAGAGTGATTGGGGTAGTTATAGAAGGTGGGCGTTCATAATTGAGTGGGTTGGCGAGGTGACTTATTAAGGTGGCTCTCATTGTAGGCCTTGTTGAAGAAGAATGTTTTCAGAGATTTTCGAAAGATAGTTGTTTCGTTGATTGCTTTCAAGTCTGTAGGTAATGCATTCCATAACTGTGTGCTCATGTAAGAGAAGGTAGTGGTATGCATCCGCTTGTATTTAAGTCCTTTGCAGCTGGGATAGTGCAAGTTGAGAAATTTGCGGGATGATCTTGTAGCGTTTCTGGAAGATAGGACCACTAGGTTTAGCAAGTAGATTGGGGCGTCTGAGTGAATTATTTTGTGTACAATCGTGCAGATCCTGAACGCAATGCGTTCCTTAAGTGGGAGCCAGTGTAGTTTCTCTCTAAGGGATTTTGCGCTTTCATATTTTGTTTTTCCAAATATGAGTCTGGCAGCCATATTCTGGGAAGTCTGGAGTTTTTTTATTGTCTGTTCTTTGCATCCGACGTATAGTGCATTGCAATAGTCCAGATGACTTATTACCATTGACTGTACAAGGGTACGGAAGATGTATCTCGGGAAGAAAGGTTTTACTCTTTTAAGTTTCCACATGGTGTAGAACATTTCCATAGCGTCCTCTCAGATCAATCCAGAGACTTGTGGGTTATGCCCCTCCTCCAGCAGGTTAGATAGAACACCGAAGTTTCCCTCTAGAGGGCATGTGCAGCCTTCCTAACTTCAGTATTCTCTACTACTACTACTACTTAACATTTATAAAGCACTACTAGGGTTACGCAGCGCTGTACAATTTAACATGGAAGGACAGTCCCTGCTCAAAGAGCTTACAATCTAAAAGACAGGTGTACAATCTAGAGACAAGTGTACAATCTAAAAGACAAGTGTAGAGTCAATCTGATAGGGCATACTATATTTCTCGAAAGGTTAGGTGCCGAAGGCAGCATTGAAGAGGTAAGTTTTAAGCAGAGATTTGAAGATGGGTAGGGAGGGGGCTTGGCGTAGGGGTTGAGGAAGATTGTTCCAGGCATAGGGTGAGGCAAGGCAGAATGAGCGGAGCTTGGAGTTAGCAGTGGTGGAGAAGGGTACTGAAAGGAGGGATTTGTCCTGTGAGCGGAGGTTACGGGCGGGAACATAGGGGGAGATGAGGGTAGTGAGGAGCCGCAGACCGGGTTCATTTGTAGGTAAGGAGTAGAATATTGAATTGTATGTGGTATCTGATCGGAAGCCAGTGAAGTGACTTGAGGAGAGGGGTGATATGAGTATATCGGTTCTGGCGTAATATAAGACGTGCGGCAGCGTTTTGAACGGATTGAAGGGGGTATAGATGGCTAAGTGGGAGACCGGTGAGGAGTAAGTTGCAGTAGTCAAGGCGAGATGTAATGATAGCGTGGACGAGAGTTCGTGTGGTGTGCTCAGAGAGGAAAGGGCGAATTTTGCTGATGTTGAAGAGGAAGAAGCGACAGGTCTTGGCAGTCTGTTGGATATGTGCAGAGAAGGAGAGGGAGGAGTCGAAGATGACTCCGAGGTTGCGGGCAGATGGGACGGGGAGGATGAGGGTGTTATCAACTGAGATAGAGAGTGGAGGAAGAGGAGAAGTGGGTTTAGGTGGAAAGACGAGGAGCTCGGTTTTGGACATGTTCAGCTTCAGGTGGCGGTTGGACATCCAGGCAGCAATGTCGGATAAGCAGGCTGATAACTTGGCCTGGGTCTCGGCGGTGATGTCTGGTGTGGAGAGATATAGCTGGGTGTCATCAGCATAAAGATGATACTGAAAACCATGAGATGAGATCAGTGAGCCTAGGGAAGAGGTGTAGATTGAGAAGAGAAGGGGTCCAAGGACAGATCCCTGGGGAACTCCAACAGATAGTGGGATGTGAGTGGAGGAAGATCCATGAGAGTGTACCCTGAAGGTGAGGTGGGAGAGATAAGAGGTGAACCAGGAGAGGACAGAGCCTTGGAACCCAAAAGAGAACAGTGTCAAACGCAGCGGATAAAAAGAGGAGGATGAGGATGGAATAGTGACCTCTGGATTTGGCGAGGAGCAGGTCGTTGCAGACTTTAGAGAGTGCTGTTTCTGTCGAGTGAAGAGGGCGAAAACCGGATTGAAGTGGATCGAGGATGGCATGAGAGGAGAGAAAATCAAGGCAGCGACTGTGAACGGCGCGCTCAAGTATTTTGGAGAGGAAGGGTAGGAGAGAGATGGGGCGGTAGTTGGAGGGGCAGGTATGGTCAAGTGATGTTTTTTTTAGGAGAAGTGTGACTATGGCGTGCTTGAAGGTGTCAGGGACAGTTGCAGTGGAGAGAGAAAGGTTAAGGATGCGACAGATGGAGGGGGTGATAGTATGGGAGATGGTGTTAAGTAGGTTGGTGGGGATCGGATCGGAGGAACAGGTAGTGCATTTCGAGGAGGAAAGAAGGCGAGAGGTTTCATCCTCGGTGATCTCAGGAAAGGAGGAGAAAGAGGCCTGGGTTGGTTGGTTGTTGGATGGGGCTACAGGCTGAAGAGGAGGTGGTGGCTTGGTAGTGAACTCAAGGTTGATCTTTTGCACCTTGTCGCGGAAGTAGTCAGCCAGTGATTCAGGAGAGAGTGAAGGGGGAGCGGGGGGCACTTGGAGGAGGGAGTTAAGGGTGGTGAAGAGACGACGAGGGTTGGAGCTGAGAGAATTGGTCAATTGGGTGTAATAGTCCTGTTTTGCAAGGAATAGGGAGGAATGGAAGGAGGATAGCATGAATTTGCAGTGAAGGAAGTCTGAATGAGTACGAGATTTCTTCCAGAGGCGTTCAGCGGATCGGGTGCAGGAGCGAAGGTAACGGATGCAAGGGGTCAGCCAAGGCTGGGGATTAGTACGCTTTGTGGTACGGGAGGTGGATGGGGCGAGGGTGTCCAAAGCAGAGGAGAGAGCGGCATTGTAAGCGGAGACCGCTTTGTCTACAGTCTCGGAGGACATGATGGAGGGGAGGAGATTAGAGATACTAGAGGATAAAGTGGGGGGTCAATAGCCTGGAGATTCCTGGAGGTGGTGGTTAAAGTTGGACGGGGCAGAGGGGGGGTGAAGAAGTGTAAATGTGATCAGGTGATGATCGGAGAGAGGTAGAGCAGAAACGTGGAAATTGGAGGGTGAGCCGGAGGAGGAGAGGACGAGGTCAAGACAATAGCCGTCACGGTGAGTAGGGGTGGTGGAGCACAGCTGGAGGTTGAAGGAGGATGTTAGGATGAGGAACTTAGAAGCGTTAGGGTCGGATGGGTCATCAGCGTGTATGTGAAAGTCTCCGAGAATGAGGGACGGAGATGAGGGTTCAAGAAAGACGGAAAGCCAAGCATCAAAGTCGGTGAGGAAGGAAGAGAAGGATTTATCAGGGGGGCGGTAGATGACTGCGACTCTGAGTGGCAGCAGGTAGAATAGCCGGATGGAGTGGGCTTCAAAGGATGAGAAGCAGTGAGACTGCGGTAGGGGGAGGGGTTGGAAACTACAGGAGGTCGAGAGTAGTAGCCCAACGCCTCCACCGCGGCCAACTGGGCGGGGAGTGTGGGAGAAGAGATAACCTCCATGGCAGAGGGCTGCGACTGAGGCCGAGTCTTCCGGGGAGATCCAGGTTTCGGTTAGGGCGAGCAGTTGAAAGGAGCGAGAGATGAAGAGATTGTGGGTGAAGGGCAGTTTGTTGCAGACTGAGTGGGCATTCAACAAGGCGCATGAGAAGGGGAGGGAAGAGGGGGGAGGAGGGGAATAGAGACAAGATTGGAGACATCCCGGAATCGTTCGCATGGATAGGACGGGGACAGGTGAGGGGGACCTGGATTAGGGTTAATGTCTCCCGCGGATAGCAGGAGGAGGAGCAAGAGAATGCGGAGGAGGGTGGGGGAGGTCGGGCGGCGAAGGCGACGAAGACGGGGTGAACTTAGGAGGAATGGGGATGGGTTAATGGCAAGAAGGAAGTGTTGAAGGTTAAGAGCTAGGAAGGAGGAGGGGGACAAGAGGGATGGTGAGGTGGTGGGGGATGAGGGTGAATAGGGTATTGCCGTGGTGGGCAGGGTGGGAGGGCAGCGAGTTCTAGTGGTAGACAGTGGGAGTGAGGGAGAAAGAAGATTAGGAAGGGACAGGGCAAGGAAGAGAACGTGGACAGGGGCCATAAGTAGTGGCTGAGGTGTAACAGGTGACTATGTAGTGACTGAGGTGACTGAGATGTTAAGCAGATAGATAGAGCTGGAAAGCTGGGTTTGGACTGGCGAGTAGGTAAGTCAATGGCTGAGAGGCTCGCAAGCAGGCAGGCAGGTTACTCGATGTGTTAACAGGCAGGCAGGTAGCAGCTGGAACAAGCGGTCAGGAACAAGCTGGGATAGACGGACAGGAGCAAGCTGGAACAAGCCGGGACAAGCTGGAACAAGCCGGGACAAGCAGGAACAAGCCGGAACAAACAGGAACAGATGGACTGTGTCAGGATGAGCAGACGGACAGGCTGGAGCAAGCCGGGGCGGCAGGAACAGATGGACTGTGACAAGCTGGACCAGAAGACGACAGAACAACAGGATACGCTGAGATGGATGGATTGGAACACGCAGGAACAGACGAACTGGCACAAGCTGGGTCATGCAGGAACGGATGGACTGGAACAAGTTGGAACAGTCGGGCTGGAATGGACGGACTGGAACAAGTTGGAGCAGGCTGGAACAAGCTGGGTAGGCTGGGATGGACGGACTGGAACAAGCTTTAGCAGGCTGGAACAAGCTGGAACAACGAGTTGGAACATGCTGAGGAAGGCTGGAGCAGATGAACTGGAACAAGTTGGAATAGACGGACTGGAGCAGGCTGGAACACACTGGAGCCGGTGGACTGGAACAAGCAGGGGGTAAGCTGGATCGGCGGACTGGGACAAGCTGGGATCAGGAGGACTGGAGCACGCTGAAACACGCTGGAGCAGATGGATTGGAGAGTCTGGATCAGGCGGACTGGACCACACTGGAGTCGATGGACTGGAACAAGCCGGGGGTAAGCTGGATCTATCTAGTAGGTAGAAGGAGCATACTGTGCAGCTCTGGATTACAAGGCTCCTATCCCGTTCCCTCGGGGGTGTTGAGCTCTTGGTGGGGTTTGAGGTGCTGAGGCACATTTGGGATACACCTGGTGGTGCCAGGTCCCTACCCTTCTCCCCCTATCAGACGAACAAATCTCCAGTAATGTAGTCTCCTGCCTCTTTTAAAAAAAAAAAAAAAAGGGACTTACCTTTCATAAACTGCATTGCCCTGAAAATTTGAGTGCTGGAAAGTCTACCGTTCAGTTTTTACAGCGAACGTGAGCAGGGCTGACAAGGTGCTGTGAGTAAAACTTTACTTTTACTATGTCTGTGCCATCGGAGTCTGTGAAGCGCTGTTCGCGCTGCAGGGCTCGTAGGTCTGCGTTGGGAGTTTACGAGGCTTGCTCAGGGGTAGGAAAGGCCAGTTCTGAGGGAGAAAACCGCGAGTTGGGGCCCGAAGACGAGCAGCACGACGAGGTAGCTTTGGCAGGAAGCGTTAGTCTTTCGACGCGTGCCTCCGCTAGCGCCATTTTTTCTGTTCAGCCCGTAACAGCGAATGCGATGGTCGCTGAAGGCGCGGTTAACGACAGCATGGCTGCGGGGTCAAAGACGCCAGTTTTGGCGGGCTTTTCGCCGGAGTTCATTTTGCTCATGCACGAGGCTTACTTGCTGCGTTCTGAAGGAGAACGGCAGCCGGCAGCCATTTTAGGTGCTCCGGTGAGGGCAGAGGCGCAGCCGGTTCAGCAGCAGGCAAAACGGGCTCGTGTCGATTTTGAGCAGCCCATAGTAGATGATCCGGTCCTCTCAGATCTTGAGGGCGAAATGGGGTCCACAGAGTCAGATCCAGAGGCCCTGGAGGACAGGGAGATCCCCACAGCGGAGGGTGATGACCCTATTGCGGCGAGGCTCTTCCGGAGGGAGGAGCTCCATTCTTTTATTGTGCAGGTATTGCAAATTTTGGGTCTCTCGGCTCCAGAGCCTTCGGTGCCGGTCACGGTTAGTGCATCGATAATGTCAGACACTAGGGCCCCCCCCCCCCCCCCCCCCCGAAAGCTTTTTATATACATGCAAGTTCTAATTCGGGCTCAATGGGAAACCCCGGAGGCTACTCTGAGGGTGGCTCGGGCTATGGGCAAGCTTTGTCCGGTACGCCAGGAAGATTTAGAATCCTTGAGGCTTCCGGTGGTAGATTCTTTGTTCACGGCTGTTACCAAAAAGACCGCTTTGCCAGTAGAGGGTGGAGCGGCTCTTATGGATCCCCAAGAGAAGAAGCTTGAGGCGTCATTTAAGTCTTCTTTTGAAGTGGCCACTTTATCTTTGCAGGCTTCTGTGTGTGGTTCGTATGTGGCTAGGGCGTGCCTCTCTTGGGTATAGAAGGCGGAGTCGCCGGAGGACCTGATGGAGTATCCTCCTCTTCTGGAGTCAGGTTTGGCATATTTGGCTGATTTGCTGTATGATATCTTGAGATCTTCAGCTGAGGGAATTTCTTTGGCTGTGTCGGCTAGGCACTGGATTTGGCTAAAGCATTGGGCCGCGGATCTTCCTTCTAAGTCCCGTTTGGCACAGTTGCCCTTTAAAGGTAGACTGTTGTTTGGTCAGGAGTCCTTAACTTCCACAAACAGCTCCCAGAGGTCAATCTGGAGCTAGAGGTTCCCAATGATGGGGCCCTGGTCCAGTCTTCTCCGCAGATAGGAGGACGGCTGTCCAGTTTTGGAGAGGAATGGGCCAGGGTAACTACAGACGAATGGGTGCTGAGTATTATAAGAGAGGGCTACAAGTTGGAGTTTGCGCGCCCTCTCACAGACGGTTTTCTCGAATCTCCGTGCAAGTCGGAGGTAAAGACCGCGGCGGTGAAGGCTACCTTAGCAGAGCTGCTTCGTCTGGGAGCAGTAGTTACTGTGCCAGCAGATGAGGTGGGTCAAGGCCACTACTCAGTTTACTTTGTAGTGCCAAAGAAAGAAAAGGCTTTCCGTCCGGTGTTGGATCTCAAAGAGGTCAACAAGGCCCTCATTGTGCGGCACTTCAGAATGGAAACTCTTCGGTCGGTTCTAGCAGCGGTCCAGCCCGGAGAGTTCTTAACAGCTCTCGATCTGAAAGAAGCCTACTTGCATATCCCCATCTGGCCTCCTCATCACAAATTTCTTCGGTTTGCAATTTTGGGACAGCATTTTCAATTCAGGGCCATGCCATTCGGTTTGGCTATGGCGCCTCCAAAGTGATGGTGGTCGTGGCGGCTTATTTGAGAACCAGGGGGTTGCAAGTTCACCCTTATCTCAACGACTGGTTGATTCGGGCCCCTTCTCACGCAGAGAGTGTGGGTGCCACGCAACAGGTGATAGCTCTGCTGCAGTCGTTGGGTTGGGTGATAAATTTTCAGAAGAGTCATCTCGAACCCACTCAGAATTTGGAATATTTAGGAGTGAGATTGGATACAGCCCAGGGCAGAGTATTTCTACCGGATCAGCGTCGCTTCAAGTTGCAGACGCAAGTTTCTGCCATTCTTCAGATTCCGGCCCCGACAGCTTGGGATTATGTTCAGCTTCTGGGTTCAATGGCGGCGACGTTGGAGGTGGTGCCATGGGCTCGGAGTCACATGCACCCTCTCCAATGGCATCTCCTCTCTCAGTGGTCTCCTCTGTCCGAGGATTACTCAATTCGACTTCCTTGGGCTCCACAAGCTCAGTTTGCTCTCCGCTGGTGGCTCCAGTCGGACAGTTTGAGGCGGGGCATGCCTCTGTACATGCCAGATTGGTGTGTGATAACGACGGATGCCAGTCTGTCGGGTTGGGGAGCTCATTGTCTCGGACATTCTGCGCAGGGGACTTGGTCTGCACAGGAAGCTCAGTGGCAGGTCAATCTGCTCGAACTGCGGGCAATCCGGTTAGCCCTTGTGGCATTTGAGAAGTTTATAGACGGACAACCAGTACGAGTCCTCTCCGACAATGCGACAACGGTGGCGTATGTCAATCGGCAGGGGGGGGACGAGAAGCGCTCATCTGGCAAGGGAGGCAGCATTACTATGTCAGTGGGCAGAGAAGCGGTTGCCTCAATTGTCGGCGGCTCACATAGCGGGCGTCTTGAATGTTCAGGCCGACTTCCTCAGTCGACACCGTTTGGATGCAGGAGAGTGGGTTCTGTCCCCGTCTGCTTTTCATCAGATAGTGAATCGGTGGGGGCAGCCGGTAATGGATCTGATGGCTCGCTCCTCCAACGCCAAAGTAGCGCGATTTTTCAGCAGGGCCAGGGAGATCGGGTCCGAAGGGGTGGATGCTCTGATTCAGTGGTGGCCTTTGGACCTTCTCTACGTCTTTCCTCCGTGGCCGATGATCGGTCAGACGGTGGGCAGAATAGCACGGCATCCGGGACGGGTGATTCTAGTGGCCCCGGATTGGCCAAGGCGTCCTTGGTATGCGGATCTGATTCGTCTTCTGATAGACGAGCCGTTGCATCTACCTCTTCTGCCGGATCTTCTCTTCCAGGGTCCAGTGGTCAAGCAGGACTCCACTCAATTTCGGCTTACGGCTTGGCTATTGAAAGGTCACGGCTGAGGCGGAAAGGTTATCCGGAGGAGGTGATTACCACTATGTTGCATGCGCGTAAGCGTTCTACATCGGCGGCGTATGCGAGAGTTTGGAGAACTTTTGTGTCCTGGTGTGAGGCGGCTGGAGTTTCTCCGCAGTCAGCTCCCCTAGGCTCTATTTTAGCGTTTCTACAACAGGGTATGGACAAGCAGTTGTCGCTTAACACTCTGAATGTGCAGGTTGCGACCTTAGCCTGTTTTAGGGGCCGTTTAGGGAAGCATTCCTTGGCCTCTCATCCTGATGTGGTTCGCTTTTTGCGGGGAGTGGGTCAGTTGAGGCCGCCGCGAGTTCCGGTGGTACCAGGGTGGAATTTGAATTTGGTGCTGCGGGCTTTGCAACGGCCTCCGTTTGAGCCGCTCAAGAAGTCTTCTTTGAAGGATGTCACGTTGAAGACCGTCTTTCTTGTAGCCATGGCTTCCGCTAGACGGGTGTCGGAGATTCAGGCGCTCTCCTGCAGAGATCCCTTCCTCCGTTTTTCGGAGGCGGGAGTTTCAGTCAGAACAGTTCCCTCCTTTCTGCCTAAAGTGGTTACGCGTTTTCATCTTAGTCAAGAGGTGGTGTTACCATCTTTCAAGCGGGACGATTACCCTGATGATTTTCGGGCTCTCCGTTGTCTGGATGTTCGGAGAGCTTTGTGTGCTTACTTGGAGGCAACTAATTCGTTCAGGAAGTCAGATCATCTCTTCGTTCTGTTTGCAGGAGGGAAGAAGGTCAATATGGCCTCGAAGGCGACCATTGCTAAATGGCTTAAGGAGATGATTTCCTCGGCATATCTGTTGATGGGGAGGTCTTCTCCGATAAGCGTTAAGGCACATTCCACAAGAGTGCAGGCGTTGTCTTGGGCAGAGTCTCGTCTGGTGCCGTGGGAAGATATCGCGAGGGCAGCGACTTGGTCGTCGGTGCACACATTCTCAAAACATTATCGGATTGATATTGCAGCACGTCGAGAGGCTTCGGTGTTGGCGGCCGGTGTAGTTCGATCCCACCCTGGCTGAGGAGTGCTTTGGTACATCCCACAAGTCTCTGGATTGATCTGAGAGGACGCTATGGAAGGTAAAATTATGTCTTACCTGATAATTTTCTTTCCATTAGTCCTTCAGATCAATCCAGAGTCCCTCCCTGTAATGCGAACTCGTGAATTCTGAGAACTTTAGTATAGGCAGTTGGTTCTGTTCACGTTCCGGTTTTTGTTGAACGGTTGATAGGTTTTGTGAATGTCAAGTTAACTTTATGCTTTTCACTTTTGGCAGTGTGGAGTTTTCTCCCATGTAATGCTGCTGTTATAGAGGCAGGAGACTGTATACTGTTCGTTGGCTACTGCTTTGGTATCGGGTATACTGAAGTTAGGAAGGCTGCACATGCCCTCTAAAGGGAAACTTCGGTGTTCTCTCTATCTAACCTGCTGGAGGAGGGGCATAACCCACAAGTCTCTGGATTGATCTGAAGGACTAATGGAAAGAAAATTATCAGGTAAGACATAATTATACCTTTTTTCGTCGTGTTTTTCACGTGGGTGTCAAGAGTGAGGTTTCGATCAATGGTGACTCCTAGAATTTTCAGGTTTTGTGAGACAGGAAGGGAGCAGTATGGCATGATTATGGTGGTGAAGATTTTTGTGTTATGTTGTGAGGTGAGTACAAGACATTGTGTTTTTTCTGCATTAAGTTTTAGTTGGAATGCATCTGCCCAAGTGTGCATTATTTGGAGGCTTTGGTTGATCTCGTTGGTGATTTCATTTAGATCCTGTTTGAATGGGATATAGATTGTGACGTCATCTGCATAAATGTAGGGGTTGAGGTTTTGATTGGCTAGCAATTTGGCTAGAGGTATCATCATTAGGTTGAATAATGTTGGTGAGAGAGGAGATCCCTGGGGGACTCCACACTCAGGTGTCCATGGGGGTGATCTGTCCGCATTCATTGTTACTTGGTATGATCTTGTGGTCAGGAAACCTTTGAACCATTTGAGAACTGTGCTTCCTACTCCGAAGTATTCTAGTATATGTATTAGTGTATCATGGTTAACCTTGTCAAAGGCACTGGACATGTCGAATTGTAAGAGGTGGATGCTGTTACCAGTTGCAATTGCCTGTTTGAATGAGTTCATTGCGGACACTAGTACAGTTTCGGTGCTGTGATTCATCCAAAATCCTGATTGGGACTCGTGCAGAATTGAGTGTTTATTTAAGTATTCATTAAGTTGTTTCGTCACTTTGCCTTCCATGAGTTTGGTCATGAGTGGAATAGATGCTACTGGTCGATAGTTGGTTATGTCCATTGTGCTTTTTTAAGCATCTTTCGGTAGCGGAGTAAGTAGGATGTTTCCTTTATCCGTGGGAAAGAGTCCATTTTGAAGCCTGTAATTTATGTGGTTTGTGAGGTCTGTTTTGAATTGTTTGGGTGCAGATCTTATTAGGCTGTTAGGGCAAATGTCTAATTTGCATTGTGATTTGGCGTATTTTCCGAGCCAATATGAGATTTCTTTCGATGAGAGTGTGTCAAAGTCGGTCCATGATCGATCCGCTGGGCATTCTCCAGGTTTTGGGTCTAGACATTCAAGGATGTTTGTATATTCCGTTGTGTTAGTAGGTATCCTGAGTCGGAGCTTTACGATTTTTTCATTGAAGTAGTTTGCAAGGTTGGTTGCTGATGGGGTATCTGAGTTGTTGGAGGTGACCTTGGTAGTATTTAGAAGATTGTTTACGAGCGAGAAGAGTTTGTGTGTATCCTTGTAGTTTGGTCCTATTTTGGTTTTGTAGTAGGTCCTTTTAGTTTGTCTGATAGTGTATTTGTATTTTTTTTGTAGTTGTTTCCAGTCTTTGTGAGTGTTTTCGTCTTTTTTCTTGCTCCATGCTCTCTCTAATCTTCTGACTTGAGTTTTTAGTTCTTTCAGTTCTTCGTTAAACCATGGTATTGAGTTTTTTCTATGTGAGGTTCTGGTTTGAAGTGGTGCTATATTATCTAGTATTATTCTGCATCTGTTATCCCACTCTTGGAAATATTGGGGTGCGTCTGTCGGCATTGTCCATTCGTCAGTGTAGAATTGTTGCCAGAATGTTAGTGGGTCTATTTTGCCTCTCGTAGTATATGTTTGTTTTGTTCTTGTTGTGTCTTTTTTGTTCTCCAGTGGAGGGAAAGGTTTGAACTACAGTGGTCAGACCATGGCTTGGGTGTCCATTTTGTGTCTATTAGTGTGATATTTGGTTCTGGTGCGAATTTGTGGGTGATGATGTCTAGTGTATGTCCTTTTTTATGGGTGCCATAAAAATATACAGTGGGGGAAATAAGTATTTGATCCCTTGCTGATTTTGTAAGTTTGCCCACTGACAAAGACATGAGCAGCCCATAATTGAAGGGTAGGTTATTGGTAACAGTGAGAGATAGCACATCACAAATTAAATCCGGAAAATCACATTGTGGAAAGTATATGAATTTATTTGCATTCTGCAGAGGGAAATAAGTATTTAATCCCTATGGCAAACAAGACCTAATACTTGGTGGCAAAACCCTTGTTGGCAAGCACAGCGGTCAGACGTCTTCTGTAGTTGATGATGAGGTTTGCACACATGTCAGGAGGAATTTTGGTCCACTCCTCTTTGCAGATCATCTCTAAATCATTAAGAGTTCTGGGCTGTCGCTTGGCAACTCGCATCTTCAGCTCCCTCCATAAGTTTTCAATGGGATTAAGGTCTGGTGACTGGCTAGGCCACTCCATGACCCTAATGTGCTTCTTCCTGAGCCACTCCTTTGTTGCCTTGGCTGTATGTTTTGGGTCATTGTCGTGCTGGAAGACCCAGCCACGACCCATTTTTAAGGCCCTGGCGGAGGGAAGGAGGTTGTCACTCAGAATTGTACGGTACATGGCCCCATCCATTCTCCCATTGATGCGGTGAAGTAGTCCTGTGCCCTTAGCAGAGAAACACCCCCAAAACATAACATTTCCACCTCCATGCTTGACAGTGGGGACGGTGTTCTTTGGGTCATAGGCAGCATTTCTCTTCCTCCAAACACGGCGAGTTGAGTTCATGCCAAAGAGCTCAATTTTTGTCTCATCTGACCACAGCACCTTCTCCCAATCACTCTCGGCATCATCCAGGTGTTCACTGGCAAACTTCAGACGGGCCGTCACATGTGCCTTCCGGAGCAGGGGGACCTTGCGGGCACTGCAGGATTGCAATCCGTTATGTCGTAATGTGTTACCAATGGTTTTCGTGGTGACAGTGGTCCCAGCTGCCTTGAGATCATTGACAAGTTCCCCCCTTGTAGTTGTAGGCTGATTTCTAACCTTCCTCATGATCAAGGATACCCCACGAGATGAGATTTTGCGTGGAGCCCCAGATCTTTGTCGATTGACAGTCATTTTGTACTTCTTCCATTTTCTTACTATGGCACCAACAGTTGTCTCCTTCTCGCCCAGCGTCTTACTGATGGTTTTGTAGCCCATTCCAGCCTTGTGCAGGTGTATGATCTTGTCCCTGACATCCTTAGACAGCTCCTTGCTCTTGGCCATTTTGTAGAGGTTAGAGTCTGACTGATTCACTGAGTCTGTGGACAGGTGTCTTTCATACAGGTGACCATTGTCGACAGCTGTCTGTCATGCAGGTAACGAGTTGATTTGGAGCATCTACCTGGTCTGTAGGGGCCAGATCTCTTACTGGTTGGTGGGGGATCAAATACTTATTTCCCTCTGCAGAATGCAAATAAATTCATATACTTTCCACAATGTGATTTTCCGGATTTAATTTGTGATGTGCTATCTCTCACTGTTACCAATAACCTACCCTTCAATTATGGGCTGCTCATGTCTTTGTCAGTGGGCAAACTTACAAAATCAGCAAGGGATCAAATACTTATTTCCCCCACTGTATATGCATAAAGGTACATACTGCCAATGCATAACAGGTACTTTTACATGGAATGAGCAAAAGTATTCCTGGGGCGAAGCTGGGGTGATGTTGTAAGATTATAAAATACAAGCATATCTACACAAACTTAATTTGCGCTTATAACAGTAATTGGAATTACAGAGTACAGAATGGTTAATATTGGAGGTAATTCTCTATAGTTCGCCCAAAGTTAGGCACTGGGATGATGTGTTATGTGCAAATTTAGTATCGGCACTTGTACATGCAATTGATATTATAGAATACTAGCGCAAGTTTGCAGTTATGCACCTAACCTTAGATGCAAGCACTTATGCTAGCGCAATCACTAGTGTAAATGCTCATTCCTAACTGCTGGCAGTTAGGTGCATATTTGCTTTTATTCTATTACCTACCTGTGCAAGTGCTGGGCATGCCCCTGACCTGCCCTTGCCTCGTTTTTATAAAATCAGGTTATATGCAAAATTGATAGCATTCTGTAACCCACACACATAAGTAGTAGGCACGCCTTTGACCTGCCTATGCCTCTCCCAGGTCTGTGCTTTCCTTGCAGATGCGCTCTATGAATTTTGGGTTCACAATTTGCAGATTCCTGACTAAGAGTAGTTAGCTATGTAACTGCTAATTAGTGACAAACACCAATTATAGCCAATAATTGGTTGTTAATGCCAATTAGTAGATCATTTATCAATGAAGTTACATGCATAACTGACAGTATTCTATAACCTGTACCACAACTTTGGGCGCTGTGCCTAAAGTTGTGCACGTAGGTTTATAGAATTAGGGGATTATGGGCAAGTATCAGGTTCTGATGCTGTTCTGTATTGATCCTGGTCACAATGTACAGAGATTGGAGGAGTAGCCTAGTGGTTAGTGCAGCGGACTCTGATCCTGGGGAACTGGGTTTGACTCCCACTGCAGCTCCTTGTGACTCTGGGCAAGTCACTTAACCCTCCATTGTCTGAGGTACAAATAAGTACCTGTATATAATATGTAAACCACTTTGAATGTAGTTGGAAAAACCACAGAAAGGTGGTATATAAGTCCCATTCCCTTTCCCTCTACTTCCTAATCCTTCCAGTTTCTAGCCTCCTGGGCTGCAGCTAGCAGAAATCAGGTTCAGAAGTGGGTGAGACTAGAGCAAATAATAGAGTAAAGATTAATTGCTCTACTCCCTAATTCAGCCCCTCCTCTCTTATCATGTCCCAGGGACCAAATGGCAGAAAAATAAAAAAATATGGTGCTATTACTGTCAAGTACTGATAGAAAAAAAGCTGTGGCTATGGATATAAAGTATGGGTTCTCATTTGTACTAGCTTTTTATACTGGTTGAATTCTCCTTGAAAAGTGCACCTAGGGATGAAAATGCAGTTCATGTACATACTTTTCTCTGAGAAGTAGTTCACCCATCTTGTTGGCAGCCATTCAGATTTCCTCTTCCAGAGCTTTCTAGTAGATTCTTAATTTCCACTGGGAATATGCAGCAGTTTCCTCACAGCCATATGCCTACATGCCTCAATCTTTCCCCCCACCCCCCATAATAATTGCAGACAGGCTATGTGTTCTGTCCTCCGACAGCCTCGCACTAGTTTATAACGTGATCCTAAAATGTGTATAATGTTTTTACTGTTATTGTCAGTTCTAAGGACTATCGTTGCTGCAGTTTCTCACTGCAGAGATACATGAGCAATGCACTGTGGGTAATGTAGTTCACACTTGCTTGGCTGTGTAAGAACTATTACCACTGGTTGTGAGGCTGCCCAGACCTCCTCTCTCTCTCTGCCAAGCTTGGCTCTTTCGTCTTCCTGCTATCATTTCCTGGTCATTCTCACTATCTCTGTCCTGGGAGGTCAGCCAGGTATGACCTTTCCCTCCAATCGAGAGCCGTCCTCTAGGACCACCCCTTGCTACCTGATGGCAGGCTGTGTCCCCTTTGGTCTCTATCTGCTCCTCCCTGAACCCACGTGAAGCCTCAACACCTCTTTGTCCCTTCAGCCATGAGGCATTCCCACCACCTAGCCAGAGACATGGAGCATGTACCATCTTATTCCAGACAGCTGCTGAAACTCCCTGTAACGAACCTGTTTTTTTTTACCTTGAAAATATCTCCTCCCTAATGAGATATCGCACATTCCAGTCACCCAGCTTTGGACCATTTCTACCTGTTCAACTATTCTCCCCCCGCCCTGCAATATATCTACCTCTCTTCAGATCTCCACCCCCAACAGCTCTCAGATTAAGGAGTCTCTGTGTCTGGAGCAGCACCTCTGAACATCTGTCTGTGAGTAAATTATCTGTGATTTATTCAATAAAAGAGACTTCATAAAAATAATAGAGACTTCGGGTGATTGGTGTGCCAAGGTTATACTCCAAGATATTGGGGCCTCAAGTTATCAAGCCTCAAGAGTCTTGACACTATGTTCACCTCAGAGCAGCCTGCAGAGTTTTGTGGATTTTTTTCAGTTTTGTTTTCAAGCATAACTTAGTGATTTTTTCCTTTCTTCTTAGCTCCTAGTGGAGTGTCTGTTTGAACTGGCACTAGTAAAAGACACTTACAACTCTCTCCATATAACTGGTGCTTGAGTCACTGGATTTTTGAACCATCTCAGCTGTTACATCACTCCCATCTTTCCGGTTGGGCATGGGAGCAAGCTGCACCTACTAGACTGATGTCAGACACTGTGTCTATTTGAATCTGTACTAATAGAGGACAGTAGCATCTTTTTCCACTTAACTAGTGCCTGATTCACTGGATATTTTACCATCTTAACTATCACATTGATCCACTCTTTCTGGTTGGACGTGGGAGGAACATCTGTCCACTAGACTGACGTCAGAAACCATATCTATTTGAGCACTGCACCTAGTGGCACGTCACTTCTTGGTGTAGGAGGGAATTTTGGTTCATTATATTGATATTATTTTAAAGAAGTAAAAAAAAATACGTAGATTTCTGAAGCATCAGTACCATCAACCTCTTGTATCTTAATTAGAACAATAACGCAGATCTTAATGTTATTTTGTTGATTCTATTCTTATCAAACTTGTCAACTAAAATTACTTGACAAATGAATCTGAACTGGTTATGTCTATATCTTTTGACGACCTGGGGAATGGGGGTTCCCAGGTTATGTAGTCCAACTAAAGTAGAAATTTTACTTCCAAAAATGGCTATAGATAATACTTATCTAATGACTTCTATCATTTCCCAGAGTTTCCCATGCACCAAGTTAATAGGAGTGGAGGATAGCGTAGAGGTTAGGGTAGCAGCCTGAGAACCTGGGGAACTGGGTTCAATTCCTACTGTAGCTTCTTGTGACTCTGGGCAAGTCACTTAACCCTCCATTGCCCCAGGTACAAAATAAGTACATGTATATCATTTATAAACCTCTTTGATTGTAACCCAGAAAGGCAGTATATCAAGTCCAATCCTCAAAATGCCAAGGACTATTGAGGTTAGTTGCAGGCCTTAAACCAAGAAATAAAAGCCATAAGTTTAAAAAGGATAGGAAAGTGTTTAGATCATTGGTTCAGATTTCTAGTTAAGATTCTCAGGATTCCTGTTCTTTAATCCCCTATATCATGTTTCAGTATAAATTCAAGATCAGTTTGAAATAAAGCCAGAATTATTAAGGAATGGATTGAAGAGCAACTGCCAGGTCTTGTGTTTATTAAAGAAATGTGGATACAGACCTGAGATGATCTGATATTGTTAGAACTATGCACTTTGGGATATAAGAGTTTATATATTCCCTGGGAAGGAAAAAGGGGTGGTGTCTTGGTATTGTTTTGTAAAGATTTTTTTTTTTAAATCACCGTAATAAACTCCTATTGGAATAAAGAATTGGAGAGCATGTCAAGTGAAATTTCAGACAAGCTCTATCTCTATTTCTTCTAAACATCACTTTTTCTTGATGTAAGTCGCACTGAACTCTTCATGGGAATATCAGCGACTAATAAGAAATAAAGGGTGTCTTTTACAAAGCCATGCTACCAATTCTCAGTTCAGCAAATGAGAGGAAGCCTTGCCTAGAGTTCTTCCTATTCTACTTCTGCCTGTGTATATGTTTCTTCTCTTTTTCCTTCTGCTGTTGTGCGTGGGTTCCAGTTTGGTCTTGCGGCCTGTTTGAGTGCCCTTCCTCTAGCTTTACTTGGCTCTGCTCTAGTGTAACCCGTTCCTGCCTGTGCACTTCTTACACTTCTAGTCTGTTCCAGTCCTGCCTAGTCAAGCTCAGTTCCTGTGTACCCGTCTATGTGCTTATTGCACTTCTAGTCTGTTACAGACCTGCCTGTTTAGTCCAGTCCTGGTTGGAAGGTTCGCCTGCCGCTTAAAAAGAATTTCTCCGAGGACAAGCAGGCTGCTTGTTCTCACTGATGGGTGACGTCCCCGGCAGCCCCTCCAATCGGAATCTTCACTAGCAAAGGCCTTTGCTAGTCCTCGCGAGCCGATGCGCACCGCGCATGCGCGGCCGTCTTCCCGCCCGAAACCGGCTTGTGCCGGCCAGTCTTCTTTTCTCCGCGCTCGGTACGGTTGTGTTTTACCGTTCGTGCCCCGAAAAGTCGGCCTCGCGCGTCGTTTTTGACTACTTTCTGTGAGAAATTCCAGAAATTATTTGGATTAACCAGTTTTGGTTTTTCCTTTCCTCTACTTCGAGTTTTTCGCCCCGTTAAGTTTTCTTTCGTCGTCGGGGTAGGCCTTACTTAGGCCCCGGTCGAAATTTCCCCTTTTTTCTGTGCCAAATTTCGCCATTTCATCTTTCGATTTCGCCGGCGTGATTTTTCCGCCCATGACATCGAAGCCTTCCAGCGGCTTCAAGAAGTGCACCCAGTGCGCCCGGGTAATCTCGCTCACTGACAGGCACGCGTCGTGTCTTCAGTGTCTGGGGGCTGGGCACCGCCCTCAGGCCTGTAGTCTGTGTTCCCTTTTGCAAAGGCAGACTCAGGTAGCGAGGTTAGCCCAGTGGAACATTTTGTTCTCGGGCTCTTCGTCGGCATCGGCACCGGGGGTATCGAGTGCATCGACGTCTTCAGCGTCCAGACCTTCAACCTCAGCGGCCAGTACATCGAGTGCATCGAGGCATCGTCCCTCTGCATCGGCGCCGAGACATCGGACAGCTGCATCGACGTCGGTGGTACCGGGACCTCATCTGCTGATGTCGTCGGACGGTGGTGCTTCGTCTGGAGTGCAGGTGAGGGCTGTCCATTCCCCTGCTGGTGGCGGTGAGCCTTCGGGTGGGTCTCCCCCTACCCTGAGGGCTCCTGCGGTACAGCCCCCCCGAGACCGACCTTCTTCGGTCTCGGCCCCGAGGAAGCGACGGCTGGATTCTACGTCCTCCTCGTCGGTACCGGGAAGCTCCGGTGACATGCTTCGTCCCAAGAAGTCGAAGAAGCATCGTCACCGGTCCCCTTCCCATGTCGGTACCGAGAGCTCTGGGTCGCCGAAGGAGTCGGCACCCAGTAGGCATCGGCGCCGAGAGGACCGCTCACCCTCTGTTCAGGAGGTGTCGATGCGTTCCACTCTGGACAGCCCGGAACAGCCTCCACGTCCGGAACAGGTTCTGACGTCGATGCCTGCATCGACCTCCATGCCTTTCTCTGCAGCCGCTCTGAACGAGAGCCTCCGGGCCGTTCTCCCAGAGATTCTGGGAGAGCTGCTGCGCCCTACCCCTCCGGTACCGGCGGTGCTTGCGCCACCGGTACCGTCGAGCGTGGCGCCGGCTGGCCCATCGCCCGAGGTGAGGTCTCCGGCGTCGGTGCCGCGTGCAGTACCGGCTGCCGTCGCCTCCCAGGAAGGCTCCCCGACTACGTCGGCAGAGGGAGCTTCGCCGATGCGGGCGAGGGAGTCTACCTCTCGATGCCCCCATCGTGGACATGGCTCCACGGAGTCGAGTCGGGCACGGTTGCAGACACAGGTCCGTGAACTTGTGTCTGACACCGAGGGTGAGGCCTCGTGGGAAGAGGAAGAAGACCCCAGATATTTCTCTGACGAGGAGTCTGAGGGTCTTCATTCCGATCCCACTCCCTCTCCTGTCTTTCTTCCCCTCCTGAGAGTCTGTCTTTTGCTTCCTTTGTCCGGGATATGTCTACGGCCATCCCCTTCCCGGTGGTTGTGGAGGACGAGCCCAGGGCTGAAATGTTTGAGCTCCTGGACTATCCTTCTCCACCTAAGGAAGCGTCCACTGTTCCCTTGCACCATGTCCTCAAAAAGACATTGCTTGCGAACTGGACCAAGCCTTTAACTAATCCCCACATTCCCAAGAAGATCGAGTCCCAGTACCGGATCCATGGGGACCCAGATCTGATGCGCACTCAGTTGCCTCATGATTCTGGAGTTGTGGATCTGGCCCTAAAGAAGGCTAAGAGTTCTAGGGAGCATGCTTCGGCGCCCCCGGGCAAGGACTCTAGAACCTTAGACTCCTTTGGGAGGAAGGCCTAGCATTCTTCTATGCTCGTGGCCAAAATTCAGTCTTACCAGCTCTACACGAGCATACACATGCGGAACAATGTGCGGCAGTTGGCGGGCTTGGTTGATGCGCTCCCCCCTGAGCAAGCCAAGCCATTTCAGGAGGTGGTCAGGCAGCTGAAGGCGTGCAGAAAATTCCTGGCCAGAGGGGTGTATGACACCTTTGATGTTGCGTTCAGGGCCGCTGCTCAAGGTGTGGTGATGCGCAGGCTCTCATGGCTGCGTGCCTCCGACCTGGAGAATAGAATCCAGCAGCGGATTGCGGACTCGCCTTGCCGTGCGGATAACATTTTTGGAGAGAAAGTCGAACAGGTGGTAGAGCAGCTCCACCAGCGGGACACCGCATTCGACAAGTTCTCCCGCCGGCAGCCTTCAGCCTCTACCTCTACAGGTAGAAGATTTTTCGGGGGAAGGAAGACTGTTCCCTACTCTTCTGGCAAGCGTAGGTACAATCCTCCTTCTCGACAGCCTGCGGCCCAGGCTAAGCCCCAGCGCGCTCGCTCTCGTCAGCAGCGTGCGCCTCAGCAAGGCCCCTCGGCTCCCCAGCAAAAGCAAGGGACGAGCTTTTGACTGGCTCCAGCAGAGCATAGCCGACATCCAAGTGTCAGTGCCGGGCGACCTGCCAGTCGGAGGGAGGTTGAAAGCTTTTCACCAAAGGTGGCCTCTCATAACCTCCGATCAGTGGGTTCTCCAAATAGTCCGGCACGGATACACCCTCAATTTGGCCTCAAAACCTCCAAATTGTCCACCAGGAGCTCAGTCTTACAGCTTCCAGCACAAACAGGTACTTGCAGAGGAACTCTCCGCCCTTCTCAGCGCCAATGCGGTCGAGCCCGTGCCATCCGGGCAAGAAGGGCTGGGATTCTATTCCAGGTACTTCCTTGTGGAAAAGAAAACAGGGGGGATGCGTCCCATCCTAGACCTAAGGGCCCTGAACAAATATCTGGTCAAAGAAAAGTTCAGGATGCTTTCCCTGGGCACCCTCCTTCCCATGATTCAGGAAAACGATTGGCTATGCTCTCTGGACTTGAAGGATGCCTACACACACATCCCGATACTGCCAGCTCACAGACAGTATCTGCGATTTCAACTGGGCACACGTCACTTCAAGTACTGTGTGCTACCCTTTGGGCTCGCCTCTGCGCCCAGGGTGTTCACAAAGTGCTTGGCTGTAGTAGCAGCGGCACTTCGCAGGCTGGGGGTGCACGTGTTCCCATATCTCGACGATTGGCTGGTGAAGAACACGTCCGAGGCAGGAGCCCTGCAGTCCATGCAGATGACTATTCGCCTCCTGGAGCTACTGGGGTTTGTGATAAATTACCCAAAGTCCCATCTCCTCCCGGCGCAGAGACTCGAATTCATAGGAGCTCTGCTGGATTCTCGGACGGCTCGCGCCTATCTCCCAGAGGCGAGAGCCAACAACTTGTTGTCCCTCGTCTCCCAGCAGATCACAGCTCGGCAGATGTTGAGATTGCTGGGCCACATGGCCTCCACAGTTCATGTGACTCCCATGGCCCGCCTTCACATGAGATCTGCTCAATGGACCCTAGCTTCCCAGTGGTTTCAGGCTGCTGGGGATCTAGAAGACATGATCCACCTGTCCACGAGTTTTCTCGAATCCCTGTATTGGTGGACGATTTGGTCCAATCTGACTCTGGGACGTCCTTTCCAAATTCCTCAGCCACAAAAAGTGCTGACCACGGATGCGTCTCTCCTGGGGTGAGGAGCTCATGTCGATGGGCTTCACACCCAAGGAAGCTGGTCCCTCCAGGAACGCGATCTACAGATCAATCTTCTGGAGTTACGAGCGATCTGGAACGCTCTGAAGGCTTTCGGAGATCGGCTGTCCCACCAAATTATCCAAATTCAGACAGACAACCAGGTTGCCATGTACTACGTCAACAAGCAGGGGGGCACTGGATCTCGCCCCCTGTGTCAGGAGGCCGTCAGCATGTGGCTCTGGGCTCGCCGTCACGGCATGGTGCTCCAAGCCACATATCTAGCAGGCGTAAACAACAGTCTGGCCGACAGATTGAGCAGGATTATGCAACCTCACGAGTGGTCGCTCAATTCTCGTGTAGTGCGACAGATCTTCCAGGTGTGGGGCACCCCCTTGGTAGACCTCTTCGCATCTCGAGCCAACCACAAAGTCCCTCAGTTCTGTTCCAGGCTTCAGGCCCACGGCAGACTGGCATCGGATGCCTTCCTCCTGGATTGGGGGGAGGGTCTGCTGTATGCTTATCCTCCCATACCTCTGGTGGGGAAGACTTTGTTGAAACTCAAGCAAGACCGAGGCACCATGATTCTGATTGCTCCTTTTTGGCCGCGTCAGATCTGGTTCCCTCTTCTTCTGGAGTTGTCCTCCGAAGAACCGTGGAGATTGGAGTGTTTTCCGACCCTCATCACGCAGGACGAAGGGGCGCTTCTGCATCCCAGCCTCTGGTCCCTGGCTCTCACGGCCTGGATGTTGAGAGCGTAGACTTTGCCTCTTTGGGTCTGTCAGAGGGTGTCTCCCGCATCTTGCTTGCTTCCAGGAAAGATTCCACTAAGAGGAGTTACTTCTTTCTGTGGAGGAGGTTTGCCGTCTGGTGTGACAGCAAGGCCCTAGATCCTCGCTCTTGTCCTACACAGACCCTGCTTGAATACCTTCTGCACTTGTCTGAGTCTGGTCTCAAGACCAACTCTGTGAGGGTTCACCTTAGTGCAATCAGTGCATACCATTACCGTGTGGAAGGTAAGCCGATCTCAGGACAGCCTTTAGTTGTTCGCTTCATGAGAGGTTTGCTTTTGTCAAAGCCCCCTGTCAAGCCTCCTACAGTGTCATGGGATCTCAATGTCGTTCTCTCCCAGCTGATGAAACCTCCTTTTGAGCCACTGGATTCCTGCCATCTTAAGTACTTGACCTGGAAGGTTATTTTCTTGGTGGCAGTTACTTCAGCTCGTAGAGTCAGTGAGCTTCAGGCCCTGGTAGCCCAGGCCCCTTACACCAAATTTCATCATAATAGAGTAGTCCTCCGCACTCACCCTAAGTTCTTGCCAAAGGTCGTGTCGGAGTTCCATCTGAACCAGTCAATTGTCTTGCCAACATTCTTTCCCCGTCCTCATTCCTGCCCTGCTGAACGTCAGCTGCACACATTGGACTGCAAGAGAGCATTGGCCTTCTACCTGGAGCGGACACAGCCCAACAGACAGTCCGCCCAATTGTTTGTTTCTTTTGATCCCAATAGGAGGGGGGTGGCTGTGGGGAAACGCACCATATCCAATTGGCTAGCAGATTGCATTTCCTTCACTTACGCCCAGGCTGGGCTGACTCTTGAGGGTCATGTCACGGCTCATAATGTTAGAGCCATGGCAGCGTCAGTAGCCCACTTGAAGTCAGCCTCTATTGAAGAAATTTGCAAAGCTGCGACGTGGTCATCTGTCCACACATTCACATCTCATTACTGCCTGCAGCAGGATACCCGACGCGACAGTCAGTTCGGGCAGTCAGTTCTTCAGAACCTGTTTGGGCTTTAGGATCCAACTCCACCCCCCGAGGGCCCTGTTTGTTCTGTTCCAGGCTGCACTCTCAGTTAGTTGGTAAATTTTTTAGGTCAATCTCAGTTAGTATGTCCTCGCCGTTGCGAGGCTCAATTGACCATGGTTGTTGTTTTGAGTGAGCCTGGGGGCTAGGGATACCCCATCAGTGAGAACAAGCAGCCTGCTTGTCCTCGGAGAAAGCGAATGCTACATACCTGTAGAAGGTATTCTCCGAGGACAGCAGGCTGATTGTTCTCACAAACCCGCCCGCCTCCCCTTTGGAGTTGTGTCTTCCCTTGTCTTGGTTTTTGCTACATATGAGACTGGCCGGCACAAGCCGGTTTTCGGGCGGGAAGACGGCCGCGCATGCGCTGTGCGCATCAGCGCGCGAGGACTAGCAAAGGCCTTTGCTAGTGAAGATTCCGATTGGAGGGGCTGCCGGGGACGTCACCCATCAGTGAGAACAATCAGCCTGCTGTCCTCGGAGAATACCTTCTACAGGTATGTAGCATTCGCTTTTATGACATTACTCCTGAGTCTACCAGCCCGCAACCTCAATTCATGTTCTCTAGTTTTAGCATTTTCCCCTTTCTGGAAAATATTTGTTTCTTTATTAATACCTTTGAAATATTTGACTCCAGGTGCTAAATTGCTTACATTTCCCTGTGCTCTGAACCCTTTTGGCTTTCTTACTACATCTCTTAGACTGCCTCTTTCCCTCATGTGCTAACTTCCTGTCAATTCAGAACTTCTAGGAACTACAACTCCCAGCATTCCTATGAGCTTACTTTCTTTCACTACTACTACTACTCAACAAAACTTACAATCTACTCAAAACAAACAGGAAAAAGAAAGATTAGGAAGTGTGAGGGAGTCTGTAAATTACTTACTCCTTAAAAGCACTCCTTAAAAGGTGGCCCACAGAGCAAGGAAAAGATGACTCAGCAGGAGCAGAACAGGGAAGGTGTGATAATGGCAGCATAAAAACCCTCAGAGAGGCCCAGAGAGAGAGAAAAGAAGCCCTTCACTTCAGAAGTGTATCTTGGAACCCTGCTGAAATTGTAACTTTTGAACTCAGGACCAGGCCTAGCCAATTGAACTACATTTTTGAAAGTCAATGCTATAACTCTGGGACTCCAAGCTAGAAGCGAGCTATTTGTGCTGCCTTGTGAGAGACATATTAGAGCACACCATGGCCCTGCAGTTGCTGCCCACGTGAGAGTACTTTTTGAACAAAAGAACTACCTTTTTTTGGTGTGCTTATTTTCTCTTGATCTGTGAGAGAAACAGGTCACTCATTTTGCTATTCTTAAATAAAGTGGTTTATTTCACTTTTAAATCTCTCTGTGGTTCTGTTTTTCAAGGCTCCAGGCCCGCCCTCGCTCACACTACTACATATGGTTCTAGCGGTGGATCTGAGCTTCTGCAGATAGAAGAAACCAGAATCCTCAGTCTTCAGGGCTTTGGGCCTTGTAAAAACATAAGAAAAGCCATATTGTGTCCTTCTTCCAACAGTAGCCAATCCAGGTCACAAGTACCTGGTAGAAACCCATGTCCATCTCAATAACAGACTATGGACTTTTCCTCCAGGAACTTGTCCAAACTTTTTTAAAACCCAGATATGCTAACTGCTGTTACCACATCCTCCAGCAGCGACTTCCAGAGCTTAACTATTCTTTGAATGAAAAAGTATTTCCTCCTATTTGTTTTAAAAGTATTTCCATGTAATTTCATTGTGTCAGGTTCTCAGGTTCAGAGCCCGCGGGGCCGGGCTCTGGAGCAAACGTGAGCCCTTGGGCTGCTGACGAGGAGCGACAGCAGCAGGCAAAACCCACCAACCAACACTGGGTAAGCACACCGGCAGGGACTGCAGGCACTGCCCAGCGAACCGGAACACATGGACTGGAATCCCCCGGACTGGAGGACACAGGACTGGAACACACACCGGACCGGAACACACTGGACTGGAGCACACCAGACTGGAACACCCTGGACTGGAATCCCCCGGACTGGAGGACACAGGACTGGAACACGGGACTGGAGCACACTGGACTGGTCCAACAGCTTCACCTGTACTTAGCTACTAAGCCCCCCAAGAGTTGAGCTCCTGGGTTCGAGTAGCCGACAGGACTTACTGGATACCGGATGACATAGGGACCAGGACTGGAAACAGAAGTGCTCCTAACCCTAAACTGATCTACGTGCTCCCAAGCCCTAAACCAGCAGGAGTGTTCCTAACAGTAAACTGACAAAAGGACTTCCTAAGCCCTATACTAAACAGGAGCTCCTAATCCCTGCTCAAGAAAGGGACTTCCTAAACCCTAGACTAACAGAGCAGGGAACTAAACACAAAGCTAACACAGGTGCTACTAAGCACCAAGCTACAAGCAGAGCTTTACACTAATAAGCTAAACACAGAACTAACCAGCTACCTAAGCACTGCTCTAGCAAGCTAGATACAACTAACAAGGTGCTTCCTAAGCACTACTCTGGCAAGCAACCAGAAGAGCTCCTAGCACTAAAAGGGAAGACAGGGGAGCCACAAGGAAAAAGAAGGGAAGCTAACACATAAGCCAAAAGTGATTCTAAATCACCAAACACCAACAGCAAAGACTGCAATGCTACCAATAGCACAAACACCAGAAGTACTTCTAACAGCAAACTCTGCAGTGTTCCTAACAACACCAAACCCTGAAGTACTTCTATCAGCAACAGAGCTTCCAAAGCCCTACACACAGCAATGCTTCCAAAACCAAGAGGGAAAAGCAGGGGAACCAAAGGGAAAAGCAGGAAAGCTAAACACATAGACACCAGTGCACACTGCACTAACACTAACCTGGACCTTAGCAAAAGCAAGCAGGGAAACTAGACACAATGTCAGAAGTGCACACTGCACCACCCTACCTAAAGCCAACACAACTGTTGCAAAGGCCCTGAAGGAAACAAGACCACTTCCTTATCAAGGCCCTCCCTGATGATGTCACACTCCCTAGACCTAGGCAAAAGCACACTGACCCAGAGAGGCCCAACCCACACCAATGCAAAACCGTGAAACCCTTGAAGCCAGTACACCCAAAGAGAGTTAGAGCAACTCAGACTACACCCACAGCTGCAGTGAAGAGACAATTAGAGCCTTGCTGCTGGAAGCTGCCAGCACAGAGAGACAGAGCCAGCTCAGAAAGGAAAGAGAAAAGAAACAGAAGCCAGCTAAGAAGCTGACCCCCAGAAAAGAGGTAAGTTTGAGAGGGGTTCAGACCCCAATCATAACAGCACCTCCCCCTCAAGGCTCCCGTGTCCCCACGGGAGCTCCAGGTCTCAAAAGACAATTTAGGTCTCCATGGGTAGCTGTGATGAAATCTCCCAATGGGTTTCACAACATAAATCTGGGCGGCTGGGCAGGACGTGACAAGTACATCTGGAACTAGGAAACCAGAATGGCTTTGGCCGCCACGAGGCTCTTTAGTACGGCTGCTAGGCAGGATCAGAGTCTTGGATGCAACAAGTGGAGTTCTATTCAACAGGAACCATCTCCTGAAGGAGTCCACAACTTCCTTGACTTCCTGGCACTCCACTGTAGCAGCCAGAACTGGGCTAGAGCCCACACCCATCCTGGAATCTGAAGCCAGACAGGAACTTGAACTGGACTTCAGACTAGACCTTGCCCCTTGGCTGGAGCTGGAACTCAGAAGGAGTTCAACATCTTGGCTGAAATGGGAACTCGGAGTAGACTCAGCATCTTGCCTGAGACTGCAACCTGGTCCGGCCTCAGCATCTTGGCCGGAACTGCCACTCAACTCGGCCTCAGCATCTTGGCCGGACTTGGTACTCAGCATAGACTCAGCATCTCGGCTGGCACTGGAACTCGCTCCGGACTCAGCATCTTGGCCGGAACTGCAACTTGACCCGGACTCAGCCTCTTGACCGGGACTGCAACTTGACCCAGACTCAGCATCTTGCCTGGGACTGGAACTCCAGCTTGACCCGGACTCAGCATCTTGCCTGGGACTGGAACTCCAACTTGACCCGGACTCAGCATCTTGCCTGGGACTGCAACTTGACCCGGACTCAGCATCTTGCCTGGAACTGGAACTCCAACTCTCACCGGACTCAACATCTTGACCGGAGTTGCAACTTGACCCGGACTCAGCATCTTGCCTGGAACTGGAACTCCAACTTGGCCCGGACTCGGCATCTTGGCCGGGACTGCAACTTGACCCGGACTCAGCATCTTGCCTGGAACTGGAACTCCAATTTGGCCCGGACTCAGCATCTTGCCTGGGACTGGAACTCCAACTTGACCCGGACTCAGCATCTTGCCTGGGACTGTAACTCAATTCTGATTCGGCATCTCGGCTGAACTCTGCACTCGGTGCAGACTCAGCACTCATCGTGGACTCGTCATCTTGGCTGGGCTCTGCACTCGGTGTAGACTCAGCACTCATCGTGGACTCAGTATCTCGGCTGGCCTCTGCACTCGGTGCAGACTCAGCACTCATCATGGACTCATCACTCGGTGTAGACTCAGCATCCCGGCTGGGACTGCAACTCGATCCAGACTCAGCATCTTGACTGGAACTACAACTCACTCCAGACTCAGCATCTTGACTGGAACTACAACTCGATCCAGCCTCAGCATCTTGACTGGAACTACAACTAGATCCAGACTCAGCATCTTGACTGGAACTGCAACTCGATCCAGACTCAGCATCTTGACTGCCAATGCTGCAACTCACTCCAGACTCAGCATCTGGACTGGAACTGCAACTCGATCCAGACTCAGCATCTTGCCTGGAACTCCAACTCGATCCAGACTCAGCATCTTGACTGGAACTGCAACTCGATCCAGACTCAGCCTCTTGACTGGAACTGCAACTCGATCCAGACTCAGCATCTTGACTGGAACACCAACTCGATCCAGACTCAGCATCTTGACTGCCAATGCTGCAACTCGCTCCAGACTCAGCATCTTGACTGGAACTACAACTCGATCCAGACTCAGCATCTTGACTGCCAATGCTGCAACTCGCTCCAGACTCAGCATCTTGACTGGAACTACAACTCGATCCAGACTCAGCATCTTGACTGCCAATGCTGCAACTCGCTCCAGACTCAGCATCTTGACTGGAACTACAACTCGCTCCAGACTCAGCATCTTGACTGGAACTACAACTCGATCCAGACTCAGCATCTTGACTGCCAATGCTGCAACTCGCTCCGGACTCAGCATCTGGGCTGGAACTCAAAACAGACTCAGGCACTGGGCTGGAACTCAGTGTGGACTCAGAAGCTTGGCAGACAAAGCCCTTCAGGCTGGACTCAGAAGTTTGTCGGGAAAAATCAGGAAGCCACCTTCTTTCAGCTTGGGCTTCAGGAGTATCCCGCAGGGTTGGCTCAGAGAGGAGTTGGAAGCGGTAAAAGAACAGCTTGGTAGAGGGATCAATAGCAGAAACTGGGTTTTCTTCGAACCCAAGCCAGGAGACACGCCTTCTTTCTGCTGCAGCTTCAGGAGTATTCTTCAGGGCTAGATCAGACAAAAGTGCAACCCGGTAATCCTGGAGTGTCAGAAACGGATCCAGATCAAAAATGGGGTTGGAACTGGGATCCAAACTGGTACTAGGAGACTCAGTAGACAGCGCCACTTGAACTGGATGCAGAGACTTGACTAGAAGCGCTGCTTGGACTGGACTCGGAGGCTCGGTCAGAAGCATCCCTCGAACTGGACTCGGAGGCTTGAGTGGAAGCGCCACTTGAACTGGCATCGGAGGCTCGGTCAGCAGCGTCCCTCGGACTGGACTCTGAAGCTTGGCTGAACGCGCTGCTCGGACTGGATTCAGAGGCTTGTCTGGGCGCACTGCTTGAACGGGACTGGACCCCTGCTGGGCCCAGAGCATGGAATTCCCAAGACGTCTCCTCTCAGCGACAGCTTCAGGAGTATCCCACAAAGCTGGATTCAAGATCAGGCTGCGGCGATATTCAGCGAGCGTGATAAAAGGGTCCATATCTGAAACTGGATTTTCAGTGATTCCAAGCCACCGGACACGTTTTCTCTCAGCTGCCGCTTCAGGGGTCTTCTTCAAAACAGGACGAGACAAAAGTTTCCCACGATACTGACGAAGAGTCATAGAAGGATCAAGAACAATGATGGAGCTGGACCCCAGCTGGGTCAGCTGGGCGGGGGTTCTTGCCGGGCTCATGGCCTTTGCAATCTGTCAGGTTCTCAGGTTCAGAGCCCGCGGGGCCGGGCTCTGGAGCAAACGTGAGCCCTTGGGCTGCTGACGAGGAGCGACAGCAGCAGGCAAAACCCACCAACCAACACTGGGTAAGCACACCGGCAGGGACTGCAGGCACTGCCCAGCGAACCGGAACACATGGACTGGAATCCCCCGGACTGGAGGACACAGGACTGGAACACACACCGGACCGGAACACACTGGACTGGAGCACACCAGACTGGAACACCCTGGACTGGAATCCCCCGGACTGGAGGACACAGGACTGGAACACGGGACTGGAGCACACTGGACTGGTCCAACAGCTTCACCTGTACTTAGCTACTAAGCCCCCCAAGAGTTGAGCTCCTGGGTTCGAGTAGCCGACAGGACTTACTGGATACCGGATGACATAGGGACCAGGACTGGAAACAGAAGTGCTCCTAACCCTAAACTGATCTACGTGCTCCCAAGCCCTAAACCAGCAGGAGTGTTCCTAACAGTAAACTGACAAAAGGACTTCCTAAGCCCTATACTAAACAGGAGCTCCTAATCCCTGCTCAAGAAAGGGACTTCCTAAACCCTAGACTAACAGAGCAGGGAACTAAACACAAAGCTAACACAGGTGCTACTAAGCACCAAGCTACAAGCAGAGCTTTACACTAATAAGCTAAACACAGAACTAACCAGCTACCTAAGCACTGCTCTAGCAAGCTAGATACAACTAACAAGGTGCTTCCTAAGCACTACTCTGGCAAGCAACCAGAAGAGCTCCTAGCACTAAAAGGGAAGACAGGGGAGCCACAAGGAAAAAGAAGGGAAGCTAACACATAAGCCAAAAGTGATTCTAAATCACCAAACACCAACAGCAAAGACTGCAATGCTACCAATAGCACAAACACCAGAAGTACTTCTAACAGCAAACTCTGCAGTGTTCCTAACAACACCAAACCCTGAAGTACTTCTATCAGCAACAGAGCTTCCAAAGCCCTACACACAGCAATGCTTCCAAAACCAAGAGGGAAAAGCAGGGGAACCAAAGGGAAAAGCAGGAAAGCTAAACACATAGACACCAGTGCACACTGCACTAACACTAACCTGGACCTTAGCAAAAGCAAGCAGGGAAACTAGACACAATGTCAGAAGTGCACACTGCACCACCCTACCTAAAGCCAACACAACTGTTGCAAAGGCCCTGAAGGAAACAAGACCACTTCCTTATCAAGGCCCTCCCTGATGATGTCACACTCCCTAGACCTAGGCAAAAGCACACTGACCCAGAGAGGCCCAACCCACACCAATGCAAAACCGTGAAACCCTTGAAGCCAGTACACCCAAAGAGAGTTAGAGCAACTCAGACTACATCCCACAGCTGCAGTGAAGAGACAATTAGAGCCTTGCTGCTGGAAGCTGCCAGCACAGAGAGACAGAGCCAGCTCAGAAAGGAAAGAGAAAAGAAACAGAAGCCAGCTAAGAAGCTGACCCCCAGAAAAGAGGTAAGTTTGAGAGGGGTTCAGACCCCAATCATAACACATTGAGTGTACCCTGGTCTTTGTACTTTTTGAAAAAGTGACAAATCAGTTATTCTTGCCTGTTCTACACCACTCAGGATTTTATAGACCTCAGTCATATACCCTCGCAGCTGTCACTTTTCCAAGTTGGAGCCTTAACCTCTTTAGCCTTTTCTCATATGGGAGGAGTACCATGCCCTTTATCATTCTGATTTCTCTTCTTTGAACCTTTTCTAATTTCACTATATCATTTTTGAGATATGGCGACCAGAACTGAATGCAGTACTCATGGTGAAGTCGCACCATGGAGCAATACAGAGGCATTATAATATTCTTGGTCTTATTTTGCGTCCCTTTCCTAATAATTCCTAGCATCTGTATTTTTTTAGGGTATATTTATCCCTCCCAATATGGTGGTTTATCCACCAATACCTCCGAAGAAATAAATCACCCAAGGCTGCATCAGTTTGCTCGTTATTGGATACCGTATCAAGTATTTGTACAATTAGCAGATCAGTGATATCTCACTGGGAGTACAGAACATTGCTACGCAAAATTACCTCTATATCTGAGACTCCAAAGAATATACAAGCGACATATACAATAAGTTGTTTATGGGAATACAGTACCACAGCTACACATAGGTGTTCTCTGTGTCTGAGTCTCTAATGTTTTATTTTAGGGCCTTTTTCACCCTCACCCCAAATTACCAGCTAAAGCCAATTTGCAGATATAAAAGACTCAAGACTACTTATGAGAAAGCAATAGGATTACTTGCCAATTGATTGGTTTCTCATGGGAGTGCAGCCCTACTTGCACAAAGGTGCTGGCTGTGACTGTCTTACTCCCTTGAAGCAGGAAATACAATCACTTATATACACTCATTAACATAACAGGTCATACATAGGCAACCTGACAGCAATCCCATCTATTGGATATTCTAATATAATGGTTAACACTGATTGGTTATGGTAATGAGTTGATTAGTATTTACTGGAAAATCTAATAATAGACCAACTCTTACTGGAAGACTAAGTCATCTTCCTGAGGAGTTATCTTTTTCTATTTTTCACCAAAACATCTGTGACCACCATGTTGCTAAACAATGTTACTCTGTTTTTCCACCTACGCCCGTTCCTCTTTCCTCTTCATGAATGTCACAACAGATCATGAGTTCTGCAGTCACACTTGAAGTTCAGGTTAGAGTCATGGGCCTGTAAGATTTTTTTCTCATTTTAGATTCTGAACCAAAGTCAGATGTAATGATAATAGACACATCCTGTTTGCTTTTTTGGCCACCGCCGCACACTGGGCAGAAGATTTCACCGTATTGTCTACAATGAAACCTAGATCTTTTTCTTGAGTGCTGATTCCTAAGGTGGACTGTAGCATCAGGTAACTATGATTCGGATTATTCTTTCCAATGTGCATCAGTTTGCATTTGTCCACGTTAAATTTCATCTCCCATTTGGGTGCCAAGTCTTCCAGTTTCCTAAGGTCTTCATGCAATTATTCACAATCCGCATATGTTTTAACAACTTTGAATAGTTTTGTGTCATCTTCAAATTTAATCACCTCATTTGTCATTCCGAATTCCAGATTATTTATAAATGTTAAATAGCACCGGTCCAAGTACATCCCTGTGTCACTCCCACTAGTCACATTCCTACATTGAGCAACATAGCCATTTAACCCTACCCTCTGTTTTCTGTCCAATAGCCAATTCTTAATCTACAGAAGGACATTGCCTCCTATCCCATTACTTTTAATATTCTTAGGCATCTCTCAGAGGAATTTTATCAAAAGCTTTCTGATACACTACATCAACCGACTCACCTTTATCCACATGTTTATTCATGCCTTCAAAGAAAAGAAGCAAATTAATAAGGCAAGACTTCCCTTGGCTGAATCCATGCTGACTGTGTCCCATTAAACTGTGTTTGTCTATGTGTTCCATAATTTTATTCTTTATAATAATTTCCACAATTTTGCCCAGCACTGAAGTTAAGCTTGCCAGTCTGTAATTTCCTGGATCACCCCTGGAACCCTTTTAAAAAATCAGCTTTACATTGGCCACTCTCCAATCTTCAGGTACCATGGATTATTTTAACGACAGGTTACAGATCATGAATAGCAGATCAGCAATTTCGTGTTTGAGTTCTTTCAGTACCCTGGGGTGTATGCCATCCAGTCCCGGTGATTTATCACTCTTTAACTTATCAGTTGGGCTCAGTACTTCTTCCAGGTTCACCAAAATTTTTTTCAGTTCCTCTGCATTGTCATCCTTGAAAACAATTTCCAGTACAGGTAGATCTCTTACATCTTCTTCCATAAAGACCGAAGCAAAGACTTCAGTCTGTCTCTTTGCTATTGCCTTGTCATCTCTGAGTGCCCCTTTTGCTCCTTCATTATCTAACGGTCCCACAGATTCCCTCACAGGCTTTCTTTTCTGATGTACCTGAAAAGGTGTTACTATGAGTTTTTGTCTCCATGGCAAGTTTTTCTTCATATTCCCTTTTAGCATTCTTTATCAGTGCTTTGCATCTAGCTTGACGCTGCTTATGTTGCTTCTTACTATCTTCATTTGGATCCTTTTTACATTCTTTCAAGGATGTTCTTTTGGCTCGAATAGCCTCTTTTACTTCACCTTTTAACCACGCTGGCTATTGTTTGCTTGTCTTTCCATCTTTTTTAATACATAGAATACATCTGGTCTGGGCTTCCACTATGGCATTTTTAAACAACGTCCATGCCTGATTTAAAATCCTTACCTTTTGCGGCCAACCCTTTCAGTAACTAGTACCAAAACATAATTTGGGATAAAGAGATTAGCTGTGCTCCAGACAGGGTCCTGAAGGCTCCACCTGCCCCTCTCATGCCTATGCCCATTGTCGAAATTCCATTTGAAAGAATAGCTATGGGCTTTTTGGGACCCCTGGAGAAGACCTGCCAAGGGTCATCTTAGACTATGCAACTCACTACCCGGAAGCCATTACATTGTGTAACTTAAAGGCCATTACAATAGCCAGCACTATGGGAAGTCTCCTGCTGAATTGGAATTTTCATGGAGATCCTGTCCAGGGGATAACCTTCATGTTAAGAGTCATGAAAAAAATCTGTGACTTATTGAAAGTGAAAACCTTGATAACTTCTGTGTACCACTCCCAGACAGATGGCTTGGTCGAACGGTTTAACAAAACACTGAAGGAAATATTAAAGAAATTTGTGGATGAAGATGGGAAAAATCTGGGACAACCTTCTTCTTTAAGTGCTGTTCGGCATTTGAGAATGGCCCTAGACTTAACAGGGATCTCTCCTTTGAATTATTGTATAGGAGAAGACCTAGAGGGATACCATTCGAGAAGCCTGGGAAGGTGAACCAAGCCCAGGGAAGAACCTGGTAGATTAGGTGCTCCAGATGCAAAAGAGATTAAGAAAGCAGGGGAGGCAGCAAAACTCTGCTTAGAGCAGGTCCAGGTGGGGCAAGTCCAAGCCTGTAATTGAACAGCTGCCCAGAGAACTTTTCAAGCAGGATACCACAGTAGAAACGACATGTCTTGTCAACTACAAAGTGGCCCAACCAGACAAGAGAATCAAAGCAAAAATCTACCATGCCAATCTATTAAAGAGATGGGCTCCGGTGACAAAGGCGCTGGTCCAGGGAGAAGACTTCGGACCAGAGGACCCGACACAGCTAGAGCTACTGCAAATCCTGTTTAGAGACCCACTTTCAGCCACCCAGAACCCTGACCTGGAGAAGTTAGTCCGTCAAAGTGGGGATGTGTTCTCAGCATGCCGGGGATGTGTTCTCCAGCACACCGGGCCAGACTTATCTTGCAGCCCATGATATAATCATAGTCCCAGGAGTGGTGCTGGCAGCACCCATACCAGATTCCAGAACCTGTCAGCAGGCAGCGGCAAAGGAGATAGCTGAAATTGGGAGTTATCGAGGAGTCCACCAAAAACTGGTTGTCCTCTTTTGTGCTAAACCAGATGGGAGCATCTAGTTCTGCATATATATTTCCAGAAAGTGAATGCCAACTCTGAAAAACTTGAGGCATACCCAATGCCAAAAGTTGATGAGCTCATTGAATGTCTTGGAGGCATGTAGTTCATCTCAACATTGGACCTAACCAAGGGGTATTGACAGGTATTTTTCACTTTGGCTGACAAGGAGAAGAAAGCCTTTGTGGCAAGTTAAGGCCTTTTCTAGTTTACAGTACTGCCTTCTGGCCTTCTTGGAGCTCCAGCAACATTTCAACACTTTTTCAACTGCCTGATGAAACCACAGGAGTATTTAAAGGGAGAGCAGAGTAAAAGATGCAAAATATCTCTGTCAACTTCTAAGCAGCTTCTAGATGCAAGAAAAAAACACAATTTGAAGTGCCTCTATACAGATGCCAGAAGCCTACAAAATAAGATGGGAGAGATATAGCACTAAATGAAGGCATCTCAGAGACCTGGTGGAAGGAGGATTATCAATAGGACACTTAATCACGGTACAAATTATATCGCAGTAATAGAGTGGATCAAATTGGAGCGTAGGTTGTTCTGTATGTTAGAGGGAATTGAGTCAATCAAAATAAATATTCTACATGAAACATATAACAGCGAGGAATCATTATGGATAGAAATTCCATGTGTGAAAGGAAGGAGTATACTTGGAGGACTATACTACCATCTGCCAGGACAGAATGAACAGATAGATGAAATGTTTACAGAAACTGGTAAAGCTGGCAAATGGGGCAATAGAATAATGGGTGATTTTAATTACCCCGATATTGACTGGATAAATGTTACATCAGGGCATAGTAACATAGTAACATAGTAGATGACGGCAGAAAAAGACCTGCACGGTCCATCCAGTCTGCCCAAGAAATGTGCCACTTTTTTGTGTATACCTTACCTTGATTTGTACCTGTCTTTTTCAGGGCACAGACCGTATAAGTCTGCCCAGCACTATCCCCGCCTCCCACCATCGGCTCTGGCACAGACCGTATAAGTCTGCCCAGCACTATCCCCGCCTCCCAACCACCAGCCCCGCCTCCCACTACCGGCTCTGTTATCCAATCTCTGCTAAGGTCCTGAGGATCCATTTCTTCTGAACAGGATTCCTTTATGTTTATCCCACGCATGTTTGAATTCCGTTACCGTTTTCATCTCCACCTCCTCCCGCGGGAGGGCATTCCAAGCATCCACCACTCTCTCCGTGAAAAAATACTTCCTGACATTTTTCTTGAGTCTGCCCCCCTTCAATCTCATTTCATGTCCTCTCGTTCTACCGCCTTCGTATCTCCGGAAAAGGTTCGTTTGCGGATTAATACCTTTCAAATATTTGAACGTCTGTATCATATCACTCCTGTTTCTCCTTTCCTCCAGGGTATACATGTTCAGGTCAGCAAGTCTCTCCTCGTACGTCTTGTAACGCAAATCCCATACCATTCTTGTAGCTTTTCATTGCACCGCTTCGTTTCTTTTTACATCCTTAGCAAGATACAGCCTCCAAAACTGAACACAATACTCCAGATGGGGCCTCACCAACGACTTATACAGGGGCATCAACACTCCTTTTCTTCTGCTGGTCACACCTCTCTCTATACAGCCCAACAACCTTCTAGATACAGCCACCGCCTTGTCACACTGTTTCGTCGCCTTCAAATACTCAGATACTATCACCCCAAGATCTCTCTCCCCGTCCGTACCTATCAGACTCTCGCCGCCTAACACATACGTCTCCCGAGGATTTCTATTCCCTAAGTGCATCACTTTGCATTTCTTGGCATTGAATTTTAATTATATGAAAAACCAGAAACCATATTAAATCCTATACAATCAAAAATCATGTACAACAATATAAAAAAAATTAAATAATTATTGTGTGCTCAGTTTTGTTTGGTGTATATACAGGGACTCAGGAATTGAGATGTAAAACACCTTGTATACATCATTGCACGCCCTGCCTCCTCCTAAACAAACTAAGTAAGGTCTTGCTCTTAAGTACAGCAGTTATATGCATATATTATACTATATATTATACATATAACTGCTCTACTTAAGAGCAGGACCTTACTTAGTTTGTTTAGGAGGAGGCAGGGTGTGCAATGATGTATACAAGGTGTTTTACATCTCAATTCCTGAGTCTCTGTAAATACACCAAACAAAACTGAGCACACAATAATTATTTAATGTATTTATATTATTGTACATGATTTTTGATTGTATTGGATTTAATATGGTTTCTGGTTTTTCATATATTTGATATATAAGAAACTGAACTTAAAGAGTACCCATTTGCTAGAGCTATATTGAATTTTAATTGCCAAACCTTAGACCATTCTTCTAGCTTCTGCAGATCCTTTTTCATGTTTTCCACTCCCTCCGGGGTGTCCACTCTGTTACAGATCTTAGTATCATCCGCAAATAAGCAAACTTTACCTTCTAACCCTTCGGCAAGGTCACTCACAAATATATTGAACAGAATCGGCCCCAGCACCGATCCTTGAGGCACTCCACTACTCACCTTTCCCTCCTCCGAGCGAACTCCATTCACCATCACCCTCTGGCTTCTGTCCGTCAACCAGTTCCTAATCCAGTTCACCACTTCGGGTCCTATCTTCAGCCCATCCAGTTTATTTAAGAGCCTCCTCTGGGGAACCGTGTCAAAAGCTTTGCTGAAATCTAAGTAGATTACGTCTATAGCTTTAAAGGGTGATGATGTAGAAGAACTGAAAGAAAAATCAGTGAACCTGGAAGACATACTGAGCGTAATTAACAAATTAAAGAGTAGTAAATCACCTGGACCAGATGGTATGCAGCTGAGGGTACTTAAGAACTCAAACACGAAATTGCTGATCTTCTGTTCGTAATCTGTAATCTGTTGTTACAATCATCTGAAGTACCTGAAGATTGGAGGGATGCTAGGGAGGTAAAATTCCTAGCTATAATAAATGACTGATTCTTGGAGCAACTGGTCCAGGAACTGACAAGAGGAGGAACTATTTTAGACCTAGCTTTTAGTGGAATGCAGGGTGTAGTATGAGAGTGTGAGGCAGTGAGGTATTTTAGACCTAGCTTTTAGTGGAATGCAGGGTATAGTATGAGAGTGTGAGGCAGTGAGGGACTTGATGCAGGTGACCCTGGTGCTGTTCCCTGTGGGGAGTGGCAGTTCAGCCATCCAACAGCAGGGGGCATTGGACCTGCTGTGGCCCTGGCTGAAGTACAGAACTACTATGGCAGGATGCAATGTATTATGGGAAAGTGAGGCTACCTTCTAGGAGGGATTGGCTTCAGAATGCAAGAAGTTAAAAGCCTTAGAATACAGCAAGATGGGAGAGGACCCTAGGAGGAGAGAGAGCCAGAGGAGCAGGGTCCCAATACAGAGAACTAGCAAAGAGATGCCTGGAAAAGAATCGCAGGAGACCAGAGTGTGATTGATTGAGTGGATTTGAGTCATTGAGAGCTGGATGAAGTAAGCCCCAAGAATAAGTGCTGGGATATGGCTGGAGTAAGCCATGAGGGCATGTGAATGCTGTAAAGCTGTGATAAGCTAATGTATGTGTAGAAACTGAGGAACTGAACTGTATAAAAAGTATGGGCACATTAGTACTGTTTACTAAGCTGTGCACGAGTAGTGGAGAGATTGCTACTGCTTATTGGAACTGTGTAAATGTGTTGTAGATTGGGCTAAAGGCAAACCCAACCCAAGGAGTAGAAGTAAAGGAGAGACTGTGTTTGGGTAACCTCGCAGCCGAAGATTGAGTTGGAACTGCTATTGAGGCTGGCTTACATTAGCTTGCTGAACTGCTGGGGTAGCGCCCCTCCTTATGTCTCAGGTTGTGGAAAGAATAAGCCAAGAGTGCATGAACATAAATAGTAATAAGTTGGGTTGTTGAACTGCGGAGGATTATCCTTGCTACATCCCGGCCCTATGAGGTAACAGGACTAGGACTGTCTATTCTGTAAATAAACACCTTTTCTGTTGAATTCATACCACGCATCTGGCTTTATTTTTGCCCCATTCACACCCAAATCCACCCGGCATCTTATATAGAGATAAATGTGTTGGTTCCGCTGGGAAACACTGATCCTAACATGATTTTGAGCTGATATCTGGAGCGAAGTCACTAGGCAAATCTTCTGTGGCGGCATTTAATTTTTGAAAGGGCAACTATGATAAAATGAGGGGAAAGGTTAAAAGAAGCTTAAAGGAATGGTTGCAAATGTTAGGATTTTAAATCAAGCATGGACGCTGTTTAAAAATACCATCTTGGAAGCCCAGATCAGATGTATTCCACATATTAATAAAGGTGGAAAGAAGAGAAAACAACAGCCAACATGGTTAAAAGGTGAATTGAAAGAGGCTATTAGAGCCACAATAACATGCTTCAAAGAATTGAAAAAAGGATCTGAATGAAGAAAATAAGAAACAACTTAAGCACTGGCAAGTTAGATGCAAATCACTGATAAAGAAGGCAAAAAGAGAATATGAATATAAACTTGCCAGAAGCAAAAACTCATAGAAACAACTTTTCAGGTTCATCAGAAGCAGAGATGAAATATGTGGGTCCATTAGATCTTCAAGAAGCAAAAAGAGGCACACAGGGATGACAATGACATAGCAGAGATAGTGAATGAATTCTCTGCTTCGGTCTTTACGGAAGAAGATTTAAGTGATCTCCCTGTACCGGAAATGGCTTTCAAGGGTGATGATGTAGAAGAACTGAAAGAAAAATCAGTGAACCTGGAAGACATACTGAGCGTAATCAACAAATTAAAGAGTAGTAAATCACCTGGAACAGATGCTATGCAGCTGAGGGTACTTAAAGAACTCAAACACGAAATTGCTGATCTTCTGTTCGTAATCTGTAATCTGTTGTTACAATCATTCGTAGTACCTGAAGATTGGAGGGTGGCCAATGTAATGCTGATTTTTAAAAAGGTTTCTGGGTGATCCGGGAAATTACAGACCGGTAAGCCTGACTTCAGTGCTGGGCAAAATTGTGGAAATTATTATAAAGAATAAAATTATGGAAAACATAGAAAAACTTGGTTTAATGGGACACAGCAGTGGTGTAGCTATGGGGGGCCATGGGGGCCTGGGCCCCCCAAATTGGCTCTGGAGCCCCGAGTTTGGCTCAGTTTCATTAAAACACAGCAACTAAAAACAGAACAGGTCATCAGGCAATGTGAGACCAGCATGGGACAAATGCTTTAGCTGGCAGGGGTTGGGGAACCCTGCCAGCCTAGGTACTTTCGCAGTGGTGGTGGTGGGGGAGCGGTGGGGTGGAAGCGGTGGCAGGAGGGCGGCGGCGGGGAGGAGGCCAAAATGTGCCCTCCACCTTGGTCTCTGGCCCCCATCTCCGGTTGAGGTCTGGCTGTGCCCCTGGGTGTTGTGGATTAGGAATTGGTTATTGGACAAAAAATAGAGAGTAGGGTTAAATGGCCATTTTTCACAATGGAGGAGGGTGAGTAGTGGAGTGCCGCAGGGATCTGTATTTATTAATAATCTGGAAATCAGAATGACAAGTGAGGTGAATAAATTTGCAGATTACACAAAACTATTCAAAGTTGTTAAAACATATGTGGACTGTGAAAATTTGCAGGAAGACTTCATGAAATTGGAGGACTGAACATCCAAATGGCAGATGAAATTTAATATGGACAAATGCAAAGTGATGCACATTGGAAAGAATATTCTAAATCATAGTTACCAGATACTATGGTCCACCATAGGAATCAGCACCCAAGAAAAAAGATCTAGGATCCATTGTATACAATACGCTTAGATCTTCTGCCTAATGTGCGGTGGCAGCCAAAAAAGCAAACAGTATGCTAGGAATTATTAGGAAAGGGATGGAAAATAAGATCAAGAATAGTATAATTCCTCTGTATTGCTCTATGATGTGACTTCACCTTGAGTACTGTGTTCAATTCTAGCTGCCGTATTTCAAATAAGATATAGTGGAATTAGAAAAGTTTCAAAGAAGAGTGACCAAAATGATAAAGGGGATGGAAGACCTCTCATATGAGGAAAGGATAAAGAGGTTAGGACTTTAGCTTGGAAAAGACACAGCTAAAGGGGAATATGATTGAGGTCTACAAAATCCTGGTTGGTGTAGAATGGGTAAAATTGAATCGATTTTTTTACTCTTTCAAAAACTACAAAGACTAGGGTACACTCAATGAAGTTACAGTACATGCAGTGGTGTGCTGGAGCCGGCTCGCACCGGCTCGCAAGAGCCGATTGTTAACTTTGCTCGGCTCTTGCGAGCCGGTTGTTGAAACCCGCGAGCCGGCTCTCCTCCCTCCCTCTTCCCTCACATCACCGACCTGACGAATTCTTCGGGGCAGGCAGTCTTGCCTGCCCGCTGCAAGTGCTGACTCTCCCCCGCTGGCGCTGCAGGTTCGCGCTTTAAAAATGGCCGCCGAGACTTCGCCCTTGTAAGTCTTGGCGGCCATTTTGAAGCGCGAACCGGCAGTGCCAGCGGGGGAGAGGCAGCGGGCAGGCAAGACTGCCTGCCCCGAAGAATTAAAAGAGTCAGATCGGTGACGGGAGGGAGGGAGGAGAATTCTATTAACAACTCGGGAGGGGGTGGCAGGGGAGAGAACTAGGGAGTCGCTGGGCATGGGTGGATCATGGAGGGGAGAGAAGGGTCGTTGCTGGGCATGGGTGGATCATGGAGGGGAGAGAAGGGTCATCGCTGGGTATGGGTGGATGGAGGGCAGGGGAGAGGAGGGTCACTGCTGGATTGGGTGGATGGAGGGCAGTGGAAAGGAGGGTCACTGGGTATGGGTGCATGCAGGGCAGGGGAGAGAAGGGTCGCTGGGTATATAGGTGCATGCAGGGCAGGGGAGAGGAGAGTCACCGGACATGGGTAGATGGAGGGCAGGGGAGAGGAGGGTCACTGGGTATGGGTGCATGGAGGGCAGGGGAGGGTCGCTGGGTGCATGCAGGGCAGGGGGAGAGAAGGGTTACTGGACATGGGTGGATGGAGGGCAGGGGAGAGGAGGGTCGCTGGACATGGGTGGATAGAGGGCAGGGGAGAGGAGGGTCGCTGGACATGGGTGGATGGAGGGCAGGGGAGAGGAGGGGAGAGAGAAGAAATGCTGGACATGGATGGAGGGGAGGGGAGGGAAGAGTGAGGAAGGAGATGAGATGAGGGAAAAGGAAGAGAGGAGAAAAACTGCATATAGATTAAGAAAATAGGCAGAAGTTGAGGACCAGAAATGAAGAAGAAAAGAAATAAATAAATGGAAAGGAAGTCCTGGAAACGGGGTTAAGAGGACAGATAGCAGCAGAATCGGATACTGGGCCAGCATGATCAGAAAAACAGTCACCAGACAACAAAGGTAGAAAAAAAATAATTTTATTTTCATTATAGTGTTTGGAATATGTTCACTTTGAGAATCGGGTGCTCAACATTAAAAGTTTATATTTATTTACTTATTTATGGCATTTTATCCCACATTAAACATGAATTAGATTGGAACCTCGGATCATTTAATTTTTTTTTCCTGGAGAGAGTAATGCATTGCGCCCCCCCCCCCCCCCCCCGGCTATAGCTCTGCAATTTTGGGGCGGCGCAGAGGTGGACGGGGGGGGGGGGGGGGGGGGGGGCGCGCAGAGGTGGACAAGGAGAGAGCCTGTTGTTAAAAATTTACCAGCACACCACTGGTTACATGGATATACTATTAAAACAAATAGGAAAAAATATTTGTTCATTGAACAAATAGTTAAGCTCTGGAACTCGTTGCCAGAGGATGTGGTAACAGCAATTATTGTATCTGGGTTTAAAAAGGTGTGGACAGGTTCCTGGAGGAAACGTCCATAGTTTGCAATTGAGATATACATGGGGGAAGCCACTGTTTGCCCTGGGATAGGTAGCATGGAACATTGCTTCTATTTGGATTTCTGCCAGGTTCTTGTAACTTGGATTGACCGCTGTTGGAAGTAGGATACTGGGCTAGATGGACCATTGGCCTGACCCAGTATGGTTATTCTTCTGTTCTTATAACTCCTTTTGGGAAGGTGTACATGTTTTGTTGGATATGAAAGCATATCAGGCTATCAAGAGAAGTGTCTTAATTCACTGGATTGTGAGTGACCCATCCAGTTATGAGGGGAGGGGCATTTGACTACCTTGACAGCAAGCTTGGTGAGGAGAAAGTTTTGCCCCAGGGTGTCGAAGCAAAATAACTAATAAAGCTAGGGATAATTCTATAACAACACACCTAGGTGCCATTTCTTCTTTTCGTTCTTTATCCCTTCCTTCATACTTCTTCAGTCCCTGATAGATAAAGCTTCTGTTGAAGCTGACAGAAGGTGAGCATGGCAAACACTTAGCTTACCTCTGGCAGTGTTGCTATACTTCCTCTTCTCCCTCTTCAGTTACCTCACTGGGCACAGTAGGAAGAGAAGCTAAGAATCTTCTCCACAAAGACTCTATTTGTCTGCTGATGGTGTCAACACACCCTATAATAGCCTTCAGCTTGGGACAACCCATTTACATGACTGATTCAGAGGTTACGTGATACCATGGTCAGGAGAGGATGCAGGGGCTGAGTTCTCCTGGTCTACCCACACTAACCCATTGAACTTTTTATTTTCTGCCATTGTTATGGCTTTTCACAGTCAGGAGAAGCTCTGCTTTACTCAGTGGTGGTGTTATTTGGACAGACCGGGTACTTATGGCAGCAAAAGGACTATGGAAAGGCATTGGTAGTAACCGCCTGGGAGATAATAACATGGTGGCGCCTGCTAGCCCTGCCACATCCTGTCTCAGCTCTGCATGGGTTGCGGAGGTGGCGGCTGAAGTCACCGCATCTATGGAGCCTTTGCTGGATAAGTGGTTGTTTCTTATAGATGCCAAGCTGGAAAGGCTGCAGGAGCGATTAGACACCATCATCCGTGACTTGGTACAGCACTAACAGTGGACAAGTGATCTTGAGGATCGTGTGCAAAAAATTGAGGACTCTTTTAACCTCAACTTCAAAAGACAGTAGTGTTGTATGAAGACAAACTGAAAGATCTGGATATCTAGGCGCAGTAACCTGCGCCTGGTCGGGCTCCCAGAATCGGTGGAGGAACGGGAGTTGATCGGGTTTTAGGAGGCCTGGTTGCCTAGGGATCTTCAGTTGCCAACTCAACATGGGCCGTTTCGAATTCAGAGGACACATAGACTAGGCTAGCGCCGTACGACTAATCCCAGACCAAGAGTTGTCATCTTCAAGGTCCTCAATTATGCCCACAATCTGTTTTCAGGATTATTTGTCCAAGGTGTCCATCTGATGATGGAGCTTTGCCCCATTATGTACACAACTTGTAAATCAAAAGGTTAAGTTTGCGCTCCTGTATCCTGCTTGCCTCCAGGTGAATCATGAGGGAAAGGTACTATTTTTTGACACACTGTCGGCAGCGCAGGATTTCGTCTCTGGCTTGCCGACTAGGGGAAGAATATTGCAGGGCTGGCTTGGATGCCACTGAGATTATGAGACCTTTACCTCACCATGTGATGAATCGGGAAAGCCTTGGTTCTAGTAGAATAAGTTCCTGTAATGAGTGCCAAGCTCTTATATGGCTTAATGGTTTGGAGCTGTTTTGGCCTAAGATTTTTTGCTTCAACTACATTATGTTCTGAACTACTATTTGAATATGTGCCCATCAGTATGAAAGTTTGTGTATGTGAGAGTACAAGTGCTGGGATACATCCCCTTTTCATTGTGGAGCATGCCTGTTTCTCTTCTTGTTTTGGAGCCAGCCTGTAGCTCTTCTTAGGGGAAGAGAAATGGAAAAGTTTTTTTCTTTTTTTTTGAGCGAGTGGTCACCCAGAGTCTACTATTCTTAAATGCTGTACTCTGGACATTCTAGATGTGTTACAGTGACCTTTGAAGTGCACAAGGGGGATTCGGTGTTCTTAATCTTGGATTCTGCCTGGGTCATTGCCTGTGGGATTGCAAAGCTGGAGAGTATTGCAGGGCTTTATTTGATGTCTTTGAGATTTTGAGGTCTCTGTCACACCTTGGTGAACCTAATAAATGCCTTGTGTGCCATGTCAGACTATGGCTCAACGGATTAGAGCCGTTTTGGACCATGATGTTTGGACTGAACTGCATCTGGTACTACACTATTACTTGAATGAGGGTTTATTAGTGTGTGAATGTACAGGTCTGCTTCCTTAAAGCTACATGGCACTGGTGGTATCACTGTTGTGAGACCTAGATACAGTTCCTGTTCTTCACAAGCTACAAATCGCTGACCTATAGTAGCTGTTTGATGCTCTTTTGTGGGATACATAGACTTTGTTTTTTTGTTTGTTTTTTTTGTCATGGCACAGGGGATGCTAGGGTGTATTTGAAGTTTAGGGGGAACATTATTTTTGTATGGTTGCAGATCCTGTAATGAGCTGAGGTCCAGTACAACTAGGGGACTATCAGGCTCATTTTCGAAAGAGGACGCTCATTTTTCGACACAAATCGGAAGATGTGCATCCTTCTCACAGGGTCGTCCAAATCGGTATAATTGAAAGCCGACTTTGCATGTTCCCAACTGCTTTCCGTCGTGGGGATGACCAAAGTTCAAGGGGGCATGTCAGAGGCTTAGCGAAGGCGGGACTTGGGCGTGCCTAACACATGGACGTCCTCGACCTATAATGGAAAAAAAGGGCGTCTCTGGCGAGCACTTGGACGACTTTACCTGGTTCTGTTTTTGTTACGACCAAGGCACAAAAAGGTGCCTGAACTGACCAGATGACCACCGGAGAGAATCGGGATGACCTCCCCTTACTCTCCCAGTGGTCACTAACCCCCTCCCACCCTCAAAAAAATCTTTCAAAATATTTTGTGCCAGCCTCTATGCCAGCCTCAAATGTCATACTCAGGTCCATCGCAGCACTATGCAGGTCCCTGGAGCAGTTTTTTTCGTTACATTTGTACCCCGCGCTTTTAGTGGGTGCAGTGCACTTCAGGCAGGCGGACCCATCCCCATCCCCTCCCCTTCCGGTTACACTTGTGGTGGTAAATGTGAGCCCTCCAAAACCCACCAGAAACCCACTGTACCCACATCTAGGTGCCCCCCTTCACCTGTAAGGCTATGGCAGTGATGTACAGTTGTGGGTTTTGGGGGGCTCAGCACCAGTGGCGTAGCCAGACAGCCAATTTTGGGTGGGCCTGAGCCCAAAGTGGGTGGGCACAAAATTTTCTCTCTGTCCCTGCCCCCTTCCTCCCCGCACTCTCCACATCTCCCCCGGCACCTCCCAATTCAAAATATACTTTAGCTCATAAAGATCTCCAAGCTCTGTCAGCTGAAAACTTCCTCCGAAGACAGCCAGAAATCCCTTTTACCAAGCTTGGCAGGCAGCAGTAGCAACAATGCTTTGAGACACTGATGCTGGCACCCCATGCATGCTTAGTTATCGGTGGCTCAAGGATGTTGCCGCCATCTGCCAAGCTTAGTAGAAGGGAGTTTTGGCTGCTTTTAGAGGAGGTCCTCAGCTGATGTAGGTTGGGGATCCCCACCAGCTGCAGCAAGGGTCAGGCCTAGTGTTAGACATGCTAGGGCCCAGACTCTCACCAAATACAGAACAAGGGATCACAAATTAGAAATAAAAATATGTAGACAAAAATTGAACTCGGAACCTCGGCATGTTACAGTGGAGAAATAAAATCAGAAATGTATTTCTTTTTTCTACTGAACACAATAAAATGATATCCGCTATGCACATTTCTCAAGCTAACAAATTTCAGTTAATAAATTCAAAATAAAATGTCTTTTCTACCTTTGTTGTCTGGTCATTTTATTTTTCCATTATGTTGGTTCAAGTTTCTCTTTTCCACTTTCCTGTCTTTCTGTTAATTCTCCTCCAGGCAGCTGCTATTCATTTGTCTTTTCTCCAATCTCATTCCATTCCCTCACTACACTGACATATTGATGTTTGTTTCATTTTAGCTCTTTCCTATCTTTTTTTTTTCTTTCCTGCTCTCTGTCCACTCAAATTTCATCTTCTAATCCTTTTCCTTTTTACTTTTCAGATACCTATCAGATTTCCATCTCCTTCTTTCACCCACTAGCTCTCCTATTCCCCATCTCATTCCTTCTCCAGCCTTCCATCTTCAATCTACTCCCCATAATCACTATCATCCTCTCGTTCATTTCCTTACCACCCCCTTGGCCTTCCACATGGTTCTACCATCCCAGTGTCTGCCTCCTTCCAACCCTTCTAGCCCAGCATCTGCTCCCTCTTTCTCCTCTCTCCACCCTCTATCCCCTCCTAGCATCTTCCTGTCCTTTCTCTCATTCCTCTTGCCCCTTCCCCCAGGGGCCAGCATTTCTCCCCCTCTTCCCTCCCACCTGCATTCCAGCATTTCTCCCTCACTGTCTTCTACCCCTGGATCCTACATGTCAGGGGGACCAGTGCACTACAAATGCTGGCTCCTCCCACCACCAAAGGGCTTGCGTTTGGTCATTTCTGAGATGGGCGTCCTTGGTTTCCATTATCGCCGAAAATCAGAAACGACCAAGTCTAGGTACGACCATCTCTAAGGACGACCAAAATTTCAAGATTTGGGCATCCCCAACCGTATTATTGAAATGAAAGATGGACGTCCATCTTGTTTCGATAGGCCCCTCTATTGGGATGTTTTGCGAGGACATCCTCAACAAAACTTGGGCGTCCCTTTCGATTATGCCCCTCCACGTGTCTCAACTTTTACGTATGGGGTGTTCCTTGAATGTAGTAGCCCAATTGCAATCCTTTTTTCTATCCTCTCGGATGTCTCTTATTTTCATAAGACCCTTCAACTGCTGATCCTTCAAAAATCTTATGCTTCTGTACTGGCAAGATGGAATACAAAATTGGGTCAGCACTTCAGGGAGGAGGCTTTATTTACCATGATACGTCTTATTCCACAGATAGTTTATAATGCTCAGTATAAGGCGTTCCTGTTTCAGATTCTAACAAGAGCTTACTTTTCACCGAGACAGGCATTCCATGCTGGATGCGCTTCATCTCCACAATGCAGTGCCTATGGGACGATGGAAACTACATTATTTCTTGCACTTTGGGCATGCCCAGATTATTCAGAGATACTGACATCAGGTGCTATCGTTTATACAGACTCTTTCCCCCTACCCCTAACTTCACTCCCTCCAGTTGTTTTATTATGGATGGAAACGCATCGAGGCTCCCTTTCGAAGGGACGTTGGTATTTTTTTATTGAGGGTCTTTGTAGTGGGTGTGAAGTGTATCTTGGAGACCTGGTGTTCGACGGACACCCCCAATCAGTGGCATTGGCGTAACACTGTCCACTTGTTACTAACCTGGGAGGCCCAGTCTGCTTGTCTCACAGCAAAATGTAGGAAATGGTTTTGGTTGGTTTGGGAACCTTTTGTGCAGCATCTCTCTCTTCAAGCATGCAGCCTGCTCCTTAATACCTTTCCTTTGTGAGGCTCGAAGTAGAGATCTGGTTTTCCTCAGTTCTCTGTTAATTTAGAACATCTCCAAGGGGGGTATCTGGGCTAGGGGTTGGGGATTGGAATGCTTATGTTGGGTGGGATGTTGTAGGAAACACTCTTTTCCGTAGAAGGGAGAGAGTCGGAAGAAATAGAGCTCTCTCTCTCTTTCTCTGCATGGTTGTCTTTGTTATTGGAGGTTTCCATGGGGGGGGGGGGGGGATGAGGTGTAGGGATTTCTTTTCTTTTTTGGAGGGGAAGAGATGGGAATGGCTTTCATATTTATTTTGATGGTGATATCTATATCGTTATTTGGCTTTTCTCCTGTTTTGCTGTTAATAACTTGTTTTATATGGAGCATGTGAATAAAAAACAAATTGGGGGGGATAAAATGGTTAAAAACTTGATGACAGAGTGTACGGTGCTACCTTTATTTTTTTGAAAGCTTCGCTATTGGTTTATTATTTATTTCTATTGTTGGATATGTCATCAGTAAAAAATGTTTAAACTTACATGACTGATTCATCCTAGTTGTCGATAGAGAAAGCAAAGTTACTTGACTATAACAAGTGTTCTCTGTGGACAGCAGGATAGATCAGTCACATAGTCCATCCTGCCTCCCTGAGAGCTGTTGCTAAGCTATAGACTAACTGAGGCACTTCTTCAGAGGTGCATACGCAAAAGCTTTTTCAAGAAGTTTCTGAAGGTGTTTCCAAATGAGTTAACTTTTCATGTCAAACACCACAAGAAACAGAAATTTAACCCAAGGAACCATACAAATAATTGCTACAACAAACAGTTGGAGTGACTGGCACAGTCCTCAACTGGTGCCACAGTTACCTCACTAACAGACTATCAATTAGCCTATGATATTCCTGGTTACCCTCTTTTCTCCTGTCTGGCGTTCCCAAAAGTTCTATACTTGCCCTCACCCTTCTTAATGTCTTCCTTTTTTGAACCAAAAATACTGCTAAGTGATTTCTAATTATTTTATTCTAATTTCTCTTTTTGGCTATAGGTTTAGTCACCTGATATTCTCTTTAATTTAATGCTTATTGCTTAATTAATTTGTCCTGCGAATCTGTATTGTGGTGCACTTCTCTGTCTTCTAACCCTGCCCCCCCCCCCTCCCAAAAAGACAAAAACAACAACAAAACCCTCTTTCCTTTCCTGCCTAGCTCTGATAGAGGATAGGCTTTTCTAACTGCTTCTGGTCCTGTAGCATTCTAACTTTGTGGAAAGGTTCTGCCAGTCCTAGGCAAAACCAAAAACTTAGTCTCCCAACTGGTTATAAATTTGCATTTTACATTGATGAAAGTGCTTTAATTATTGGGAATATTTAGATTTATTTACTAAAGGAAGTTTTATATTCTACTGGAATTTGAAAGTTAAATCAACTGAAAATTCTTTGATCAGACTGTATCAGTTCTGGTCATACCTAGAGAACTTTTTTTGATACAGCACTTGGCTGGCTTACTGGGACTTATAGTCCCACCCACCCCAGGGTTTTCCAGTCATATATAGACAAGCCAAAACTCATTAACTTTACTTCTCAGTCACACACAGGCAATCTTGCAGACTGTTAACCCCATCATAGTCCACCTGTTCATACCCATTTCAACCAATCAGGATGACTTTTATTCTCTGTAATAATTGTGGTGCTTTTAGTTTCAAGGCCAATCATCTGGAGACTTAAGGCTTGTCCCCTCTGTCTTCAGCTTGCTAGTTTAAAACAGGAGCTCAGTAAAGTACAGCAGGAATTGGATGCGCTTAAAGCAGCTTCTAGGACTGCACAGAATCATACCAACTTCTCACCACTGCCTCAAAGGATAAAACCACCTAAGAATAGATGGTTCAAGGTAGGCTCAGACAGACTACATTATGTGGCACAGAAGCATCCGCCCTCACAAGTGTTGCCCCTACAGAATTCTTTTGCTCCATTACAGCATGGTGATGTCCCTGAAAATCGAACTGAGGTGGAAGAAAAAGCAATGAAATTGGAACAAAAAGATATGACAGTGCCCAAAGAGAAAAGACACCCCCAAATCACTAATGTTGAAACTCATACCAGGAAACTGTTGCTACTAGGGGATTCCATTATCAGAGGTATTAACTTTGAAACACAGTTCAAGAGGCCATGCAAAGTGAAATGCCATCCAGGCTCTTCAGCTACCAGGAGTACCAAGCAAATAATATCTATAATCAGAGAAGAAACTAAGGAATCAAACACTGATGTTGTTATCCACCTGGGAACAAATGGCTTGTCCAGTAATACCCCAGTTGCTGTGCAGAGAGCTTTTCAGGAGCTGGGTTAAAACCTTTGATACAAACAATAGCTTTCTCTGAAGTACTACCTACCTTTGGAAAGGGAGAGAAAAGATTGCAAAGCACTGAGAATTTCAATAGCTGGTTCAAAGCCTGGTGTCACCAAGAAGGATTTAGGTACATAGGAGGATGGGGAAATACATGGAAAAACAAAAGCCTATACTGTAACGATGGGCTGCATCTCACTGTGACAGGAAAAAAATCCTTGGGGAGAAATTCAGACAATATATTTCTAGGCTTTTAAACTAGAAGACGGGGGTGGCATATGGAGGCAGGTCACTTCCAAGTGTTCACCCCCAGCTAAAGCTAAAGACAAGATGTTACAGTAAAAAAGAAAGCAATGAAAACAACAATCTTAGCAAATCACTTCTTACCAACACAGCAGGAAGTGAGACTAAACAAAAAACTAAACAGAAGATAAAAATTCCACTTAAATGTAGATGGAAAGCGATGACCACAAATGCAGTCTAAGCAATAAAGTTCATGACCTTCAAGCCCTGATGTTGGAGGCAGACTTAGACGTTGTTGCAATCACGGAGACATGGCTCAATGGTTTCCATGAATGGGATGCAAACATACCAGGCTATAATCTATTAAGGAAGGATAGAGATGGCCGTAAAGGTGGAAGAGTAGCTCTGTATGTGAGAAAAGATATTGCAGTGACTGAAATGACAGGGGCCTGGGGAAAGGAAGAAGCGATATTGATCACCTTAAAAAGAGATGATAGAACCTCTGTCCACGTGGGTGTTGTCTACAGACCTCCGACACAATCGGAGGAACTAGATAAAGATCTGATCACAGATATTCAAAAGTTGGGAAAGAAGAGAGAGGTGCTGTTGCTGGGAGATTTCAATCTGACAGATGTAGATTGGAAGGTTCCATCTGCAGAATTGGAAAGAAGTAGAGAGATCGTAGATGCTTCTCAAAGTGCTCTGCTCAGACAAATGGTGACGGAACCCGAGAGGGAGGGAGTGACACTGGATCTGGTGCTCACAAATGGGGATAGTGGGTCAAATGTCCGAGTGGGTGCCCACCTGGGCAGCAGTGACCATCAAACAGTTTGGTTTGATATGACAGCTGAAGTGGAGGGCGGCCACTCAAAACTCAGTCCTGGATTTCAAGCATGCTGACTTTAGTAAATTGGGGGAATACCTGAGGAAGGAGCTGATGGGCTGGGAGGACATACGGGAAGTGGAAGGACAGTGGTCCAGGCTGAAAGAAGCTATAAATATGGCCACAGATCTTTATGTAAGGAGAGTAAATAAAAGCAAGAGAAAAAGGAACCCAATATGATACTCAAAGCAAGTGGCTGAGAAAATAAAGGCTAAAGAGTTGGTGTTCCTGAAATACAGAAAAACTCAAGAAAAGGAACACGGAGAGGAATATCGGATGAAACTGAAAGAAGCCAAGAGAGAGATATATCTGGCGAAAGTGCTAGCGGAAGAACAAATGGCTAGAAATGTAAGGAGGGGTGACAAAAATTTCTTCAGGTATATTAGTGAAAGGAGGAAGACTAAAAAGGGAATTGTGAGACTAAAAGATGCTGCAAACCGCTATGTAGATAATGATGAAGAAAAAGCAAATTTGCTAAATAGATACTTTTGTTCTGTTTTCACAGAAGAAAATCCTGGAGAAGGACCACAATTGACTGGCAAAAGTACATATGAGAATGGAGCGGATATAGCACCGTTCACGGAAGAGAGTGTGTATGAACAACTTGAAAATCTAAAGGTGGACAAAGCCATGGGACCGGACAGGATCCACCCCAGGATATTGAGGGAGCTCAGAGAGATTCTGGCAGGTCCTCTTAAAGATTTGTTTAATAAATCCTTGGAGACAGGAGAGGTTCCGTGGGATTGGAGAAGAGCGGATGTGGTCCCTCTTCACAAAAGTGGTGATAGGGAAGAAGCTGGAAACTACAGGCCGTTAAGCCTTACTTTGGTTATTGGAAAAGTAATGGAAGCGATGCTGAAGGAAAGGATAGTGAATTTCCTGGGCCAATAAGTTGCAAGATCCGAGACAACATGGTTTTACCAACGGTAAATTGTGACAAACAAGTCTAATTGAATTCTTTGACTGGGTGACAGGAGAATTGAATCATGGACGTGCTATAGACGTAATCTACTTAGATTTCAGCAAAGCTTTTGACACGGTTCCCCACAGGAGGCTCTTGAACAAACTGGATGGGCTGAAGATAGGACCCGAAGTGGTGAACTGGATTAGAAACTGGTTGATGGACAGACGCCAGAGGGTGGTGGTTAATGGAATTCACTCAGATGAGGGAAAGGTGAGTAGTGGAGTGCCTCAGGGATGGGTGCTAGGGCCGATTCTGTTCAATATATTTGTGAGTGACATTGCCGAAGGGTTAGAAGATAAAGTTTGCCTTTTTGTGAATGATTCCAAGATTTGTAACAGAGTGGACACCCAGGAGGGAGTGGAAAACATGAAAAAGGATCTGCAGAAGCTAGAAGAATGGTCTAAGGTTTGGCAATTAAAATTCAATGCAAAGAAATGCAAAGTGATGCACTTAGGGAGTAGAAATCCACGGGAGACGTATGTGTTAGGTGGTGAGAGTCTGATATGTACAGACGGGGAGAGGGATCTTGGGGTGATAGTATCTGAGGATCTGAAGGTGATGAAACAGTGTGACAAGGCAGTGGCCGTAGCCAGAAGGCTGCAAGACTGTATAGACAGAGGTGTAACCAGGAGAAGAAAGGAGGTGTTGATGCCCCTGTACATGTTGTTGGTGAGGCCCCACCTGGAGTATTGTGTTCAGTTTTGGAGGCTGTATCTTGCTAAGGATGTAAAAAGAATTGAAGCAGTGCAAAGAAAAGCTACAAAAATGGTATTGGATTTGCGTTACAAGATGTATGAGGAGAGACTTGCTGACCTGAACATGTATACCCTGGAGGAAAGAAGAAACAGGGGTGATATGATACAGACGTTCAAATATTTGAGAGGTATTAATCTGCAAACGAACCTTTTCCGGAGATGGGAAGGCGGTAGAACTAGAGGACATGAAATGAGATTGAAGGGGGGCAGACTCAAGAAATATGTGAGGAAGTATTTTTTCACGGAGAGAGTGGTAGATACTTGGAATGCCCTCCCACGGGAGGTGGTGGAGATGAAAACGGTAACGGAATTCAAAAATGCGTGGGATAAGCATAAAGGAATACTGTTCAGAAGGAATGGATCCTCAGAAGCTTAGCGGAGATTGGGTGGCAGCATCGGTGGTGGGAGGCGGGGCTAGTGCTGGGCAGACTTCTATAGTCTGTTCCCTGAAAATGACAGATACAAATCAAGGTCAGGTATACACATAAAGTAGCACATATGAGTTTATCTTGTTGGGCAGACTGGATTGACCGTACAGGTCCATCCAGTATTTTATATTCTTTAATTAGATATTTCTAGAATTGCGTACATGTTTTAGACAATTGAATTAATTTATATGTTGATTTTAATTTTGTTTTTTGCATGTCTGATTAACAGTGTATTGTAAACCCCTGATGCAGCCTTTTGAGGCAAGACATGGCCACATCGGGTAACTGAAAATAAACCTACACAGCTATGCATTCCTCAGTCTGCTTTTTTGTTTTATGTTATATTTGCAAGCAGATTACTGCCTCTCTTGTTTATTTTTAATGCCATTTTGTGCATACTTTTTTACCTGTGGCAAGTAGAGGTTTTGCAAGGAACTGAGTTGGATTTATGCATATAATTTTGGATTTCCTAAAGTGTGTACATTAGTGTTCTTTACGTATGTGTCGGGTTCTCGAGGGCCTTTGCATTCTGTCAGGCTTCTTCCCTGGAAGCACTGGGTTTGTGAGCCCTTGGACCACTACCGTGGAGCGGCAGTGGCAGGCAAGGTCACCTTCAAAGCAGAGACGAGGCAAGGCTGGACTGGAACCCTGGTCTGGAGTTCTGCACTGGAATACACAGGACTGGAACGCACCAGACGGGTGCGCACTGGACTGGAACTCACTGGACTGGTACACACTGGAGTGGAGCCCACTGGACTGGAATACACTGGACCTAGGCTTCACCTATGCTTAGCCACCGTTCCCTGAGGGTTGAGCCCTCAGGTTCGGGCAGCCGGCAGGGCTTACAGGAAAACCAGAACTGGAACTAGCAAGCAGGAACAACAGGAGTCAGGATACAGAAGTGCCCCCAGGCACCTAGGCGAAAGCAAGGCAGAGAGGCAGGGAATGTCCGGGTTCCGGCAATAGTCAGGTCTGGCCACAAGCAGCAAGTATCGGGGTTCAGGCAATGGACAGGACTAGGGCTGAAGCTCCAGAAGCAAAGGAAAACACACAAGGGAAAACCAGAAAGCTAAACACAAGAAAACTAGTAAAGCTGTACACAAGCTAACAAAAAAGCTATGCCCAAGCTAACTAGTCACCAGCTAGAAACTCACACTAAGCAAAACACAGGAGAACTAGTAAAGCTGTACACAAGCTAACAAGCAAAGCTATGACAAAGCTAACTAGTCACACGCTAGGAACTCACACAACACAACACACAGAAGAACTAGTAAAGCTGTACACAAGCCAATGTAGATGGGGTATTAAAAAAATAAATAAATAAAATGCTGGGTGTCCCCTGTAAAGGAACCATCTGGGGTCTGCTCAGGAGCTTAACCGAGATTGGATAGCAGAGCCGGTAGTGGGAGGCGGGGCTGGATGTTGGGAGGCGGGGATAGTGCGGGGCAGACTTATACGGTCTGTGGCAGAGCCGGTGGTGGGAGGCGGGGATAGTGCTGGGCAGACTTATACGGTCTGTGCCAGAGCCGGTGGTGGGAGGCGGGGATAGTGCTGGGCAGACTTATACGGTCTGTGCCAGAGCCGGTGGTTGGGAGGCGGGGCTGGTGGTTGGGAGGCAGGGATAGTGCTGGGCAGACTTTATACGGTCTGTGCCCTGAAGAGCATAGGTACAAATCAAAGTAGGGTATACACAAAAAGTAGCACACATGAGTTGTCTTGTTCGGCAGACTGGATGGACCATGCAGGTCTTTTTCTGCCGTCATCTACTATGTTACTTTGGGGGGGGGGGTTACATGCAAATGATGTGAAATGGTGCCTGTTTATGGTTTAAAAAATGTAAAACATGGATTGCATTCAGGAAAATGTGGCCTGGATGATGGTATAATTCTTATTCTCCAAGGACAAGCAGGCTGCTTGTTCTCACTGATGGGTGACGTCCACGGCAGCCCCTCCAATCGGAATCTTCACTAGCAAAAGCCTTTGCTAGCCCTCGCGCGCCGATGCGCACCGCGCATGCGCGGCCGTCTTCCCGCCCGAAACTGGCTCGTGCCGGCCAGTCTTCTTTTGTCCGCGCTCGGTACGGTCGTGTTTCGCCATTCGTGCCCCAGAAAGTTGACCTCGCGCGTCGTTTTCGACTCGTTTCTTCGGAGAAGTTGAGAAAGTGTTTCGGGAAGACCCTTTTCAGTTTTTCCCTTCCCGTATTTCGAGCTTTTCGCCCCGGTAAGTTTTCTTTCGTCGTCGGGGTAGGCCTTAGTTAGGCCTCAGTCGAAATTTCTTCTCCCTATTTTTGTGGTGCCAATTTTCGCCATTTCGAGTTGTGATCTCGCCGACGTGATTTTTCCGCCCATGACATCGAAGCCTTCCAGCGGCTTCAAGAAGTGCACCCAGTGCGCCCTGGTAATCTCGCTCACTGACAGGCACGCGTCGTGTCTTCAGTGTCTGAGGGCTGGGCACCGCCCTCAGGCCTGTAGTCTGTGTTCCCTTTTGCAAAAGCGGACTCAGGTAGTGAGGTTAGCCCAGTGGAACATTTTGTTCTCGGGCTCTTCGTCGGCATCGGCACCGGGGGTATCGGGGGTATCGACGTCTTCAGCGTCCAGACCTTCATCCTCGGCCGCCAGTGCATCGAGTGTATCGAGGCATCGACCCTCTGCATCGGCGCTGAGACATCGGACGACTGTATCGACGTCGGTGATACCGGGACCTCGTCTGCTGATGTCGTCGGACGGTGGTGCTTCGTCTGGAGTGCAGGTGAGGGCTGTCCATTCCCCTGCTGGTGGCGGTGAGCCTTCGGGTGGGTCTCCCCCTACCCTGAGGGCTCCTGCGGTACAGCCCCCCCGAGACCGACCTTCTTCGGCCTCGGCCCCGAGGAAGAGACGGCTGGATTCTACGTCCTCCTCGTCGGTGCCGGGAAGCTCCGGTGACGTGCTTCGTTCCAAAAAATCGAAGAAGCATCGTCACCGGTCCCCTTCCCATGTCGGCACCGAGAGCTCTGGGTCGCCGAGGGAGTCGGCACCCAGCAGGCATCGGCACCGAGAGGACCGCTCACCCTCTGTCCAAGAGGTGTCGATGCGCTCCACTCTGGACAGCCCGGAACAGCCTCCACGCCCGGAACAGACTCTGACATCGACGCCTGCATCGACCTCCATGCCTTTTTCTGCAGCCGCTCTGAACGAGAGCCTCCGGGCCGTTCTCCCAGAGATTCTGGGAGAGCTGTTGCGCCCTACCCCTCCGGTACCGGGGGTGCTTGTGCCACCGGTACCGTCGAGCGTGGCGCCGGCTGGTCCATTGCCCGGGGTGAGGTCTCCGGCGTCGGTGCCGCGTGCGGTACCGACTGCGGTCGCCTCCCAGGAAGGCTCCCCGACTACGTCGGCGGAGGGAGCTTCGCCGGTGTGGGCGAGGGAGTCTACCTCTCGACGCTCCCACCGTGGCCATGGTTCCACGGAGTCGAGCCGGGCACGGTTGCAGACACAGGTTCGTGAACTTGTGTCTGACACCGAGGGTGAGGCCTCGTGGGAAGAAGAGGAAGACATCAGATATTTCTCTGACGAGGAGTCTGAGGGTCTTCCTTCTGATCCCACTCCCTCTCCTGAAAGACAGCTTTCTCCTCCCGAGAGTCTGTCTTTCGCTTCCTTTGTCCGGGAGATGTCTACGGCCATCCCCTTCCCGGTGGTTGTGGAGGACGAGCCCAGGGCTGAAATGTTTGAGCTCCTGGACTATCCTTCTCCACCTAAGGAAGCGTCCACAGTACCCATGCATCATGTCCTAAAAAAGACATTGCTGGCGAACTGGACCAAGCCATTAACTAATCCCCACATTCCCAAGAAGATTGAGTCCCAGTACCGGATCCATGGGGACCCAGAGTTGATGCGCACTCAGTTGCCTCACGACTCTGGAGTTGTGGATTTGGCCCTAAAGAAGGCCAAGAGTTCTAGGGAGCATGCTTCGGCGCCCCCGGGCAAGGACTCTAGAACCTTGGACTCCTTTGGGAGGAAGGCCTACCATTCTTCTATGCTCGTGGCCAAAATTCAGTCCTACCAGCTCTACACGAGCATACACATGCAGAACAATGTGCGGCAGTTGGCGGGCTTGGTGGATGCGCTCCCCCCTGAGCAAGCCAAGCCTTTTCAGGAGGTGGTCAGGCAGCTGAAGGCGTGCAGAAAATTCCTGGCCAGAGGGGTGTATGACACCTTTGATGTTGCGTCCAGGGCCGCTGCTCAAGGTGTGGTGATGCGCAGACTCTCATGGCTGCGTGCCTCCGACCTGGAGAATAGAATCCAGCAGCGGATTGCGGACTCGCCTTGCCGTGCCGATAATATTTTTGGAGAGAAAGTCGAACAGGTGGTAGAGCAGCTCCACCAGCGGGACACCGCATTCGACAAGTTCTCCCGCCGGCAGCCTTCAGCCTCTACCTCTACAGGTAGAAGATTTTTTGGGGGAAGGAAGACTGTTCCCTACTCTTCTGGTAAGCGTAGGTACAATCCTCCTTCTCGACAGCTTGCGGCCCAGGCTAAGCCCCAGCGCGCTCGCTCTCGTCAGCAGCGTGCGCCGCAGCAAGGCCCCTCGGCTCCCCAGCAAAAGCAAGGGACGAGCTTTTGACTGGCTCCAGCAGAGCATAGCCGACATCCAAGTGTCAGTGCCGGGCGACCTGCCAGTCGGAGGGAGGTTGAAAGCTTTTCACCAAAGGTGGCCTCTCATAACCTCCGATCAGTGGGTTCTTCAAATAGTCCGGCAAGGATACACCCTCAATTTGGCCTCAAAACCTCCAAATTGTCCACCGGGAGCTCAGGCTTACAGCTTCCAGCACAAGCAGGTACTTGCAGAGGAACTCTCCGCCCTTCTCAGCGCCAATGCGGTCGAGCCCGTGCCATCCGGGCAGGAAGGGCTGGGATTCTATTCCAGGTACTTCCTTGTGGAAAAGAAAACAGGGGGGATGCGTCCCATCCTAGACCTAAGGGCCCTGAACAAATATCTGGTCAAAGAAAAGTTCAGGATGCTTTCCCTGGGCACCCTTCTTCCCATGATTCAGGAAAAAGATTGGCTATGCTCTCTGGACTTGAAGGATGCCTACACACACATCCCGATACTGCCAGCTCACAGACAGTATCTGCGAATTCAGCTGGGCACACGTCACTTCCAGTACTGTGTGCTACCCTTTGGGCTCGCCTCTGCGCCCAGGGTGTTCACAAAGTGCTTGGCTGTAGTAGCAGCGGCACTTCGCAGGCTGGGGGTGCACGTGTTCCCATATCTCGACGATTGGCTGGTGAAGAACACATCCGAGGCAGGAGCTCTACAGTCCATGCAGATGACTATTCGCCTCCTGGAGCTACTGGGGTTTGTGATAAATTATCCAAAGTCCCATCTTCTCCCAGTGCAGAAACTCGAATTCATAGGAGCTCTGCTGGATTCTCGGACGGCTCGCGCCTATCTCCCAGAGGCCAGAGCCAACAACTTGTTGTCCCTCGTCTCACGGGTGCGAGCGTCACAGCAGATCACAGCTCGGCAGATGTTGAGATTGCTGGGCCACATGGCCTCCACAGTTCATGTGACTCCCATGGCCCGCCTTCACATGAGATCTGCCCAATGGACCCTAGCTTCCCAGTGGTTTCAGGCTGCTGGGGATCTAGAAGACGTGATCCACCTGTCCACGAGTTTTCTCAAATCCCTGTATTGGTGGACGATTTGGTCCAATTTGACTCTGGGACGTCCTTTCCAAATTCCTCAGCCACAAAACGTGCTGACCACAGATGCGTCTCTCCTGGGATGGGGAGCTCATGTCGATGGGCTTCACACCCAAGGAAGCTGGTCCCTGCAGGAACGCGATCTGCAGATCAATCTTCTGGAGTTGCGAGCGATCTGGAACGCTCTGAAGGCTTTCAGAGATCGGCTGTCCCACCAAATTATCCAAATTCAGACAGACAACAAGGTTGCCATGTACTACGTCAACAAGCAGGGGGGCACCGGATCTCGCCCCCTGTGTTAGGAAGCCGTCAGCATGTGGCTCTGGGCTCGCCGTCACGGCATGGTGCTCCAAGCCACATATCTGGCAGGCGTAAACAACAGTCTGGCCGACAGGTTGAGCAGGATTATGCAACCTCACGAGTGGTCGCTCAATTCCCGTGTAGTGCGACAGATCTTCCAGGTGTGGGGCACCCCCTTGGTAGACCTCTTCGCATCTCGAGCCAACCACAAAGTCCCTCAGTTCTGTTCCAGGCTTCAGGCCCACGGCAGACTGGCATCGGATGCCTTCCTCCTGGATTGGGGGGAGGGTCTGCTGTATGCTTATCCTCCCATACCTCTGGTGGGGAAGACTTTGTTGAAACTCAAGCAAGACCGAGGCACCATGATTCTGATTGCTCCTTTTTGGCCGCGTTAGATCTGGTTCCCTCTTCTTCTGGAGTTGTCCTCCGAAGAACCGTGGAGATTGGAGTGTTTTCCGACCCTCATCACGCAGGACGAAGGGGCGCTTCTGCATCCCAGCCTCCGGTCCCTGGCTCTCACGGCCTGGATGTTGAGAGCGTAGACTTTGCCTCTTTGGGTCTGTCAGAGGGTGTCTCCCGCATCTTGCTTGCTTCCAGGAAAGATTCCACTAAGAGGAGTTACTTCTTTCTGTGGAGGAGGTTTGCCGTCTGGTGTGACAGCAAGGCCCTAGATCCTCGCTCTTGTCCTACACAGACCCTGCTTGAATACCTTCTGCACTTGTCTGAGTCTGGTCTCAAGACCAACTCTGTAAGGGTTCACCTTAGTGCAAGCAGTGCATACCATTACCGTGTGGAAGGTAAGCCGATCTCAGGACAGCCTTTAGTTGTTCGCTTCATGAGAGGTTTGCTGTTGTCAAAGCCCCCTGTCAAGCCTCCTACAGTGTATGGGATCTCAATGTCGTTCTCACCCAGCTGATGAAACCTCCTTTTGAGCCTCTGAATTCCTGCCATCTGAAGTACTTGACCTGGAAGGTCATTTTCTTGGTGGCAGTTACTTCAGCTCGTAGAGTCAGTGAGCTTCAGGCCCTGGTAGCCCAGGCCCCTTACACCAAATTTTATCATAACAGAGTAGTCCTCCGCACTCACCCTAAGTTTCTGCCAAAGGTTGTGTCGGAGTTCCATCTGAACCAGTCAATTGTCTTGCCAACATTCTTTCCCCGTCCTCATTCCTGCCCTGCTGAACGTCAGCTGCACACATTGGACTGCAAGAGAGCATTGGCATTCTATCTGGAGCGGACACAGCCCAACAGACAGTCCGCCCAATTGTTTGTTTCTTTTGATCCCAACAGGAGGGGAGTGGCTGTAGTAAAACGCACCATATCCAGTTGGCTAGCAGATTGCATTTCCTTCACTTATGCCCAGGCTGGGCTGGCTCTTGAGGGTCATGTCACGGCTCATAATGTTAGAGCCATGGCAGCGTCGGTAGCCCACTTGAAGTCAGCCACTATTGAAGAGATTTGCAAAGCTGCAACGTGGTCATCTGTCCACACATTCACATCTCATTACTGCCTGCAGCAGGATACCCGACGCGACAGTCGGTTCGGGCAGTCAGTGCTTCAGAATCTGTTCGGGGTTTAGAATCCAACTCCACCCCCCTAGGCCCATGTTTGTTCTGTTCCAGGCTGCACTCTCAGTTAGTTGGAAAATTTTTTAGGTCAATCTCAGTTATGTCCTCGCCGTTGCGAGGCCCAATTGACCATGGTTGTTGTTTTGAGTGAGCCTGGGGGCTAGGGATACCCCATCAGTGAGAACAAGCAGCCTGCTTGTCCTCGGAGAAAGCGAATGCTACATACCTGTAGAAGGTATTCTCCGAGGACAGCAGGCTGATTGTTCTCACAAACCCGCCCGCCTCCCCTTTGGAGTTGTGTCTTCCCTTCTCTTTGTCTTGCTACATATGAGACTGGCCGGCACGAGCCGGTTTCGGGCGGGAAGACGGCCGCGCATGCGCGGTGCGCATCGGCGCGCGAGGGCTAGCAAAGGCTTTTGCTAGTGAAGATTCCGATTGGAGGGGCTGCCGTGGACGTCACCCATCAGTGAGAACAATCAGCCTGCTGTCCTCGGAGAATACCTTCTACAGCTATGTAGCATTCGCTTTAAAGAGTAATGTAATTTATAGTGTCTTTTGTATGGAAATCCATTTTCCCCATACACTTTAATGGGAGAATCTGATTTTAAAATGGAGTTTGTGAAAAGTTTACAATCTGTAATAGTTGTTTCACCTGCTGTCATGTCTGTGGTCGTGACCACCCTCAGACTTACCCTATTTCTGGGAATTAGTGTCTGTGCTGGTTTCTGTCTACTTTTGAGTTGGCTCTGTTTCTGTCTCTGGGTGCTGGCCACTTCCAGCATGGCGCTGATTGCCTCAGTATACTGCACCTGTGTGGGTTTAACCTCTCTGTGCTTCAGTATACTGTTCCTGAGTTAGCTCTATCTCTGCCTCTGTGGGCTGGCTGCTCTAATGGCTTCACTACTCTACACTTGTGTGTATTGGGCCTCTCTGTATTTCAGTGGGCTGTTCCTGAGGTAGCTCTGTCTCAGGCTGGGTGGGCTGGCTGCTTCCAGCCTGACACTAATTACCTCAATAGACTACACCTGTGAGGGTTAGGTTTCTCTGGGCTTCTGTATGCTCCTTGCCTGTGGCCTGAAGGGGTGACCTCATCTGTCAGGGCCTTCTTAAGGAACTGGTGTTCTGGTCTTCAGTGCCTTTGCATTACCAATGCCTACGCAGTGCCTTAGGTCCCAAGGTTAGTGTGCTGTCTGCACAGTTAGCTTTCCTTGTCTTTTCTTGTGGGCTTCCAGCCATTCTGCTTTGCTAGTTACTATCACCTGTGGGCCTTGCCTTCTGGCTCAGGGTATTATTGCTCGTAGGCTTTCTGCCTAGTCTATTACTTACCTGTGGGCTTCTTGCTTTCCTGCTCTGGGTATTATTGCTCTGTGGGCTTTTAGCCCTTCTGTGTCTATTGTTCTGTGGGCTTCCATCTCTTCTGTGCCCATTGCTCTGAGGGCCTCCAGTCTATCTGTGTATATCCCTTTTATCTGTGGGCTTCCAGGCCTTCTGGCTGTATTACTGCGGCCTGGGGGTTTCCAGCCTTTCTGTGGGCTTATAGCCTTTCTGGATGTTTCTCTCTGACCTGTAGGCTTTCAGTCTTTCTGTGTATATTATTCTCTGTGGGCTTCTAGCCTTTCTGTTATCCCTGTGCAGTGGCTCTGCTCCCTGTCTGAGTTTGGTTAGCGGCTGATGCTGTAGCCATTTCTCTCCTTTCTATCTGTTAGCTACTGTAGCTCCAGTCTAACCCTTCCTCTGGCAAGCGTATCTGTCATTCCTATTCTCTTGAGCTTAGCTTGTATGTAGCTCCTGTATCCTGCTTCTCAAGCCTGAACCCTGCTGTAGGACGTTGTTCCTGGATTCCTTGTTGCTTGCCTCTTCAGCTCCAGCCCAGCCACTCCAGTCCTGTCTACTTCAGCCCGTCTTAGGGTTGCCTGTCTCCTGTTGGGTGGTTTTGCCTGCATGAAAGATGATCTGCCCATGTATGTATAAGAAATTTGTGTGATTAGACAAGCTGAAAACCACAGCACACCTGACTGGCGCTGAGGGAGTGCATATGTGTTAATTTGCTAAGTGGTTACAGAAAGGCTTGCCTGAGTTGAAATAGGCTATAAGCTGTATAATAGCCTGCTGGTAACAAGTGAAGGTGGCTAGTGACAGTGAGTGTGCAGGAAAACTGTTGTGTTTCCACTGATCTGTCTCAGAGCAGAGTTGTGGCCACAGTGCATTTGACTGACACTTTGAGTGCAATGCATATATGTTAATGAGTGGTTGTACTGAGGGGTCTGCCTGAGTTTGGAGGGACTACAAATTGTGTAGAAAAGGGTGAGTGTGCAAATCTGGTGTGTTCCCACTGATCTGCCACGAAGCAGGTTTTGTGATCACCTTGCACCGGTCTGCAGTGAGAATTGGTGCTGATTAAAAATTGAAACAGGACTGTTGTCCTTAGCTGAACTGCTGTGTATGAGGGCAGTGAGGTATGAAATGTGTGACTGGTTACAAGGTGTGATTAACATACATGGAAGAGTGTTCTTCATTAGGCAGGGAAAAGTAATAAGGCAGGTCCTGCAATAGGAAACATTAATTATCTATTGATTTACTCTAGATAGGTTGGCCACAGTTTTGATAACAAAAATCCCTATAAAAATTCCCACAGGATAGGGAGACAGGGTTTCAATTTCTTTTGGTTAACCAAAGTACAGGTACAGAGGCTGTTGGGCAACGCAGGAGGACCATCGCAGGAGCAACACGTGCACCAGCTACCACAAAAGACAAAAGTTACTGTCATACAAGAAAGTTCAACTGAAGCAGCTAAGTACAAAAATCACCACCTACACCGTTTCAGAGACTTTAAACTTACACGTAAATACCTGGAGGTTTATGCTGAGATTCAGTTACATTGCAAAGTGAAGGAAGTGGACATCTGTAAGAAAGCAATTGACACAAAGAATCAATTTTCTTGTTAAAATTTCATAGTTAAAGTAAATTCTGAGTAACAGAGAAAGTAATTATTTGTACTACTTATCTGATTTGTGGTGTTGAGAATTTCAGAGGAAAGTTTATTGATTGAAAGTTGATACATTTTCTGAAAAGTTAAAAAGAAACATCTTGTGCAATAAATTATTATAATTTAAAAGTTAGTGTGCAATATTGTCATCATTAAAATTTTGTAACATCAAGGGAAATTCGCCTAACATCTTGAATTGCACACTGTATAATATACAAAATGCAGAATTTCCCCCACCTTTCTTTGTACCTTCTCTAAGTGGTGAGAGTTTAGCGTGGGACCCTACACCGTGATTTTACCATCATACCACCTTCTTTAAAAAACCTCACCCATAGGGGATCTACACCAACAAGAAAAGCTATGCCCAAGCTACTAGTAACAAGCTAGAAACTCACACTGAACTGGACAAGGTAGCAGTGCACAGAGCACTCTAACATACCAGGGACCTTAGACGATGCAAAGGCTGCAGTCTCTAAGTGATTAATAAAGCCCTTCAACACCTGAGGAGTAGCTGCAGCCATCAGTAAGCAACTACGGAGGCTGTCCAGGCACAAACAAGTGCGACAAGTTCGGCAGCCTGGAAGAACCGGACTGGGCTAAAGTCTGGAACGGGTAGGAACAGCAAGACAAACTATGGCAGCCACTGGCTCTGGCCACCAGCGGGTGAGAGGAGCACAAACCAAGGAGCAGGCAGAGCGCATACAGAACATAGAGAGACTTAGAATACCTAGGTGCAGCACAGAGGAGCAAACAGAGCCAGGCTGAAGACAGAGGTAGAGCTAACTCAGGCAGCACCCCCAGGTGCAGTAGAGTGGAGTAATTAGAGCCATGCTGGAAGCAGCCAGCACACAGAAGGAAAACTACTCCAGAAAGGATAGGCAGAAGCCAGCTTAGAAGCTGACCCCAGAAATAAGGTAAGTCTAAGGGTGGTCACGGCCACAGACGTGACAGTATGTCCGCTTATGCCATGACAATGGCAGGTCTAAGTGCATGCGCTTAAAATATGGCACTTTGGTGCATAATTTACAGTATTCTGTGAGGTACACAAGTAAATTTTTGACCCACCCATGCTTCTCCCCTGTGAATGATCTCCTTGCCTTTATGCACTGAGTTGCATGCATCATTTATAGCAGTATTTCCCAAGTCGGTCCTGGAGTACCCGCTTGCCAGTCAGGTTTTTTCAAGATATCCACAATGAATATGCATGATTTGCATAGATTGCCTCCATTGTATGCAAATCTATTTCATTCATATTCATTGTGGATATCCTGAAAACCTGACTGGCAAGGGGGTACTCCAGGACTGACTTGGGAAACACTGATTTATAGAATAACTCTGAGTGCTCAACTACCTGTTACTCATATACATGCTATTGTTCTATAAGTATATGCATGTAATTGGTGTGTAAATTTATGCACCATATTATAGATTGAGGGGGTAGGTGGTCTTTTAACAAAATTACCTTCTATTTAGACAGTGCAGCATACAATTTATCAATTATGAAATACAATATGTTAATGTATTATTCAGAATCATCAGATGAAACTTTCAATATTTTTGTATTTTAAAGGAAAGACAAATTTGGCTGTTGCTTTGGCAAAGTACTATGGTTCGGCTTGTTTGTCTATTGACTCTGTTGTGCTCGAAGCAATTTCTGCTGGGAACACCTCAGCAGGGCTTGAAGCAAGAAAATTATGTATGAGGGCAGCTTTGGAAAAGTCACAGCGGGACATGGAAGAAGGCGGTAAGTACTGAATCTTCAGAAATACATACTACTAGTACTTATCATTTCTATAGCGCTACAAGACATACGCAGCGCTGCACACCATACACAAAAAAGACAGTCCCTGCTCAAAGAGCTTACAATCTAGATAAGACATGAGACAGACAGAACAATTAAAGGTAAGGGAATAAAGAGGTGAGGATAAAGGCTAGGGCAATAAGTGAGGGTACTGAGTAAGAGAGTCATGGTTAGGAGTCGAAAGGAGTAGCAAAGAGGTGGGCTTTAAGCCTAGGTTTGAAGACAGCCAGAGACTGAGCCTGACGTACCGGCTCAGGGAGTCTATTCCAGGCATAGGGAGCAGCGAGATAGAAGGTACGGAGCCTGGAGTTAGCAGTGGGGGAGAAGGGGGACAACAGGAGATATTTACCCAGCGAACAGAGATATATATACCAATATATCATTGGTATATACTGTATATACTGTAGAGTGCTTTGAGGACAATGAGTATCACTGTCTTTTGATCAGCAAAAGTATTTAGGGGCCTTTTACTAAGCCGCGTAGGCACCTTTGTGCACCCAATGCACACCAATTTGGAACTACCACACAGCTACCACGTGGCCCGGGTGGTAATTTCATTTTTTACAGGTGCCGAAAAATATATTTTCTTTTCCGGCACGCAATGCTAACTGGGCAGTAATCAGCATTGTACACACGCTGACGATTACCACCTGGTTAACACGTGAGAGCGTACTGCTAAGGAATGGGTGAAAGTAAGATCTCCGGCCCAAAATGGACGTGTGCCAATTTTCATTTTGCCGCATGTCCATTTTCTGCCCAAAAAAGGTGTTTTTTGCAGGTGCGCTGAAAAATGGACCTGCGCGCATCCAATACACATCTCTACACCAGTGCAGGCCACTTTTTGACGGTGCACCTTAGGAAAAAGGACCCCTTAGATGCTTCTTGCATTCTTGTAACAATCCAACAGGCTTATTTTTGAAAGACAAGTACGCCCATCTTTCGACACAAATCTCAAGATGGTTATCCTTCTCACAGGGTCACCCAAATCAGCATAATCACAAACTGATTTTGGGCGTCCTCCACTGCTTTCCATCGCGGGGATGACTGAAGTTCACGGGGGCGTGTTGGAGGCGTAGCAAAGGCGGGACTGGGGCGTGCCTAACACATGGGCGTCCTCGACCGATAATGGAAAAAAGAAGGGCGTCCCTGATGAACACTTGGACGACTTTACCTGGTCCTTTTTTTCTTATGACCAAGCCACAAAAATGTGCCCTAAATGACCAGATGACCACCAGGGGAAATCGGGGATGACCTCCCCTTACTCCCCCAGTGGTCACTAACCCCCTCACACCCTCAAAAATATTTTAAAAATATTTTTCCAGCCTCTATGCCAGCCTCAAATATCATACCCAGCTCCATCGTTTTAGTGGGTGCAGTGCACTTGCAGGCGAACCCAGGCCCAAACCCCCTACTGTTACACTTGTGGTGGTAAATGTGAGCCCTTCAAAACCCACCAGAAACCCACTGTACCCACATCTAGGTGCCCCCCTTCACCCCTTAGTGGTGTACAGTTGTGGGGAGTGGGTTTTGGGGGGTGGATTTGGGGGACTCAGCACACAAGGTAAGGTTCCGGCGAGGACGTCCTCAAGAAAACTTGGGCGCCCCTTTCGATTATGCCCCTCCAAGCTTTCTTGACACTCTGGGTTGGTAGGGTTGGCAGCTGGATCCAGATTTACTTGACAGGATTGATTTATTCCTGAGCTTACCCTATTGCATGCAGGGATGTGTAGGTCTGATTTTAATGCATTCCCAAAACAAGACTACAAGTCCCTGTATGCAGTGTAGTAAAACCAGGAATGGATCAACCCTGTTGAATGAGTCTGTATCCAATTGACAACCTTTAGGTATTGCTTCATTCATTTTGCCAATAAAAAGTGTTCACAGGTGAATAGCTGTTCAGACTGATGAATATAAGTTTTGGTCCAAAAAAGGAAAGACAAGCAATCCCATGTAAATCAGTGAAGACAGGTTAGGGTGGGAAAGACCAAGGCGATGCAGCAAAATTGGTTAAAAAGTTTTTATTAAACAAGTCAAGTATAGACAATCACTGGACTCTACACAGACTGTATTTTGACCAGAGCCTTCATCAGGAGTCCAAATAAACAGCGTGAAACAAGGTTGCCAGAATGACTTTTTCCACATGATGTCAAAATTTACAAGTATACCAGTAGCATACAGAATGCAAAGAATTTCAATGTTGAATATTTGACTTGATGAATAAAGCATACCAAACGGAATGTATACTATCTCAAAGTCACTGTAGTAGTCTGGACTTAATTGACCTGTTTAATAAAGACTTTTTAACCGAATATAAATTTTGGCAATTTAATTTTAGTCAGGATTAAATGCATGGAAGGAAAGTCTAAGAGTTTGTGAATTGATCATAAATGACTTAACAAAAGGAAACTTAATTTAACTACTCAGGAGACCTGATGTTCAAATGAAAGATGAGAGTCAAAAACAACTCACAAATAGCGGAAGGAAGGGACCTGTATCATAGAGTGGTTGAAGAACAACAGGGGGATAGTGGATGTAGAGGGGTTAGCCTGTAATCCAGCAAGCAGTGGTTTTAGCAGCATTAAGGACAAGCCTGTGGGTAAGGAGCCAATCAGGGTGTGAAGAACAGCATGTAGAGGACCAAGATCAGGGGCAGCAAAGATAGTGGGATAGAATGGTTCCAGAGGTGATCGGGGAAATTATTGACCAGTGAGCCTGATGGTAATGCCTGGAAAAATGGTAGAGACTATTATAAAGAACAAAATTACTGAGCATATATATAGGCATGGATTAATGAGACAAAGCCAGCATGAATTTAGTCAAGAGAAATCTTGCCTCATAAATCTGCTACATTTCTTTAAATGGGTAAATACACATGTGGATAAAGGTGAGCTGGTCAATATTGTGTATCTTCGTTTTCAAATGGCATTTGACAGTACCTCATTACAACTCTTGAGGAAATTAGAAATTCATGGGATAGGAGGCATTGAACTATTGTGGATTAAGAACTGGTTAAAAGAAAGAAAACAGTAAGTATGGTTAAATGGTCAGTATTCTTAATGGAGAAGGGTAGATAGTGGGGTTCTCCAGAAGTCTGTGCTGGGACTGCTGGTTTTTTTTTTTTTTTTTTTATTTTATTTATAATATTTTCATTTCACATTCATGTATATACATAAATTCAGAAAAATAGGAAAAAAAATATTATGATTAAACATTACAAGAAAATTACATTTTTTTAAAGCCCACAATAATGTTGTCCAAAATCTAAGCAATCAAATATTATAGACAATTAAAGTAATAAGAGGTAGAAGGCAACTTCTATGAGAACAGCTGATACATAGCATAATATTCAGGGTCTGATTTACTATTCCTTACTAACGACAAACTCTTGAAGTTTCTCAGGTTCAAAGAAAATATAATTCTGGGAGTTAAAAACTACCACACATCGACAGGGGTACTTAAGTAGGAAAGTTCCTCCTATATTAAGCAATCTAGTTTTAAGCTGTAAAAAAGCTTTCCTCCTTTTCTGCGTATCCCTGGATAGGTCCGGAAAAATTTGAATCTTCGTTCCTAAGAATTCTTCATTGATATGGCGAAAATATAGTTTGAAGATGTTATTTCGATCTAGCTCGAATGCAAATGTCACTAGCATGGTAGTTCTTTCTGTGACTAACTCTAATGAATCCTGAAGAAATTCAGTTAAATTCAATTGTGGAACAGATCTCTCTCCTCGAATTCCAGCAATATATTGAATCCTAGTTATTGGCGGCATATTTTCCATCGGAATAAGCAGAATGTCTTTTAAATATTTTTTAAACATCTCCAGTGGTGGCAATAAAGGAGTCTTAGGAAAATTCAATATTCTTAAGTTATTTTTTCGAAGTTGATTTTCTAAATACTCTATTTTTCTGAACTGAATAATTTTTTCCCTGGAGACAGATGAAGAAAAATTTTTTAAAGTTTGTACCTCAGTTTCCAGAGCCTCCAGCTTAGTGTCATGAGTATCCAATCTAGCAGCAAACTTTTCTTGATTCAGTTTAATCTCCGCCACTTCTCCTTGTGTTGTTTTTGTTGTCTGTGTAAGGATAGCATGCAAGCCCTGAATAGCGTCCCACAGCGTATCGAGGGTCACAACAGCAGGTCTACTTTGATCTCCAGGCGTCTCTGGGGGCATCCCATGCATTGACTCTGTTAGGGGTAGGATTCGCCGCCCCAACCGCTCTGATATTTCCGCAGGAGATGAGGTGGCGACGGGGCCTCCTCCTACAGCTGCCAGGGTTGCGACCTCTTCGGGTGCCCTATGGCGTTGTTCCTCCGACGCCAATACTCCTCCCCCAGGCCTTGGGGGCGCTGCGTGTGAGGGAGGACTCAAAGAGACTCCCTCAATGCTACGTTCCGGCATCTCTACGTTATCGAGGTGCTCACAGGAATTCCTGGTGTGCGCAGAAACATCGCGTCCAAAGTCCCCTGTTGCATCGGAGAAGATTCCTTCCGACTCGAGGAGGTGAGAGTGGGGGTCTTCCCCTTTCTTTTCCCCATAATGGGCTCCGAAAGGTTCCGATACGCCAGGAAGGATATTGGCGTTCAGGAGCTGCTCTCACACACATCTACCTCAGACGCCATCTTGGACGGTACTCCCCGGGACTGCTGTTTTTTTAACATATTTATAAATGACCTAGAGATGGAAATAACTAGTGAGATAATTACATTTGCTGATGACACAAAGTTATTAAATCACAAGAGGATTGTAAAAAATTGTAAGAGAACTTACAAAACTGGGAGACTGGGTATCCAAATGGCAAATGACATTTAATGTGAGCAAGTACAAAGTGATGCATGTAGGAAAGAGGAACCCAAACTATAGCTACATGATGCAAGGTTCCACATTAGGAGTCACCGCCCACTAAAAGGATCTAGGTGTCATCGTTGATGATCTGTTGAATGTTAGGAATTATTAGGAAAAGAATGGAAAATGAAAATGTTATAATGCCTTTGTATTGCTCCATGGTGCGACCGCACCTCAAATACTGTGTGCAATTCTGGTCACCGCATCTCAAAAAATATATAGCAGAATTAGAAAAAGTGCAGAGATGGGCTTAGAAAATGGTAAACGGGATTGGATGACTTCACTATGGGGAAATATATGGAGACTAGGACTCTTCAACTTGGAGAAGAGACGGCTGCTAGACGTCTATAAAATACTAAGTGGAGTGGAACTGGAAGACACAAATTGCTTATTTTACTCTTTTCAAAAATACAAGGACTAGGGGGCACACATTGAAGCTACAGAGTTGTAAATTTAAAACAAATCAGAAAATATTTCTTTGTTGAACGTGGTAAACTCTGGAATTTGTTTCCAGAGAATGCGGTAAAATCAGGTAGGGGGTCTTTTTCTAAAGCTTAGCTTGAATTATCTGCAGCAGGGCCCATTTTATTCTGTGAACCCTGCTGCTGCAGGTAACTCAAGCTAAGCTTGAGTAAAAGACCCCCCTAAGTTTGGTAGGGTTTAAAAAAAGGTTTGGATTATTTCCTAAAAGAAAAGACCATAAGCCATTATTAAGATGGAGTTTGGAAAATCTATTGCTTATTTCTAGGATAACAGCATAAAATCTGTTTTAGGATTGGCCACTGTTAGAAACAGGATACTGGGCTTGATGGACCTTTGCTTCGTCCCAGTTTGGCAACTGTTAAGTGATAAATAAAGGAAGAATGGGGCTGAGGGATGTGTGGAGACTCCAATGTAGAATGGGAGAGCAGATCAGGACTTTGGGTATAAGGAGATTAGGCAGGGGCAACAGAAACCTTTTTTTCTAAAGTTGTCAAACCAACCAACCAATCTCCAGGCCCTGCCCCTAGTCTCCCTCATTAGTAATGTTGTGTTGGGCAAAATATTGTTAGGGCCATGGCCCCTCCCCATTCTGCTGATGGTAGTTGGACTCAGAAACTGAATAGATAAGAGGGAGGCATAGGAGGCAGTTGGAAGGATATGAGTGAAGGGGTGTTATATGGTGTTGGAGTATGAATGAGGGTTTGAGATGTGGCTCGGAGATGTTTATTATATATTCTCTAGATATACCGCCTTTCAAAAGCCAATCAAAGTGGTTTACAGTCAAAACTCAAAAAAAGAAGAAATAGAAAAGAGCTACAATTCATGATAGAAAAGGACAGAGAGTAAAGTTAGATAAAGTAAAAAGCATAAAGGTATAGCTGCCACTAGTGGCACTACCACCAGTGGTGCCCCCTACTGTTCTTACTGGCCACCATATAGCAAACTGAATAGGTGAGCCTTGAGAGCGGCCTTAAACTTTGGATATGTCTGTTCTGCATGAAGAGCCAGGTGACAGAATTCCAATGAGAAGGAGCAGTTTTTAAAAAAATGAGCATTGAGTGGAGTACAGCTGTGAACAGTGGCTGCTGGGTGGAAAGTTGGTGGGTGAAAATCGACCAAAGATTTTGTGGGGGAATTTAGGGAACAATCAAAGAGGAAAGATACAAAGAAATTCCTAAATATAGTACTTTATAGAACATGGAATAGAATAGAATATTGGATTCTGAATTAAAATTAAAAAGAATAAGACCTTTTTCCCAAGGACCATCTTCCGTAGCCTGGTACAATCAATGGTACTCAGTCATTTAGACTACTACAATGCACTCTACGCTGGCTGCAAAGAGCAAATAATCAAGAAACTCCAGACAGCCCAGAACACTGCAGCTAGACTCATATTCAGTAAAACAAAATATGAAAGCACTAAACCCCTACGATAAAAGCTACACTGGCTCCCTCTTAAAGAACACATCATGTTCAAAATATGTACCCTAGTTCACAAAATCATTCACGGAGATGTCAGACCTGATAGACTTACCACCTAGGAATGCTAAAAAATCACCCCGCACATTCCTCAATCTTCACTTCCCCAACTGCAAAGGTCTAAAATACAAACTAATGCATGCGTCAACCTTCTGCTACTTGAGCACACAATTCTGGAACGCACTGCCGTGCAACTTGAAAACGATATATGAACTAACTAACTTCCGCAGACTACTGAAGACCCATCTCTTTAACAAGGCATACCACAAAGATCAACAAATGTGAACTCCTCCACATATATCCAGAATTGTCTTATAATACTTGCTTATACTATTATCATGCTTTATCATTATCATGTACCCAAGATCTTTCTGCAATACTAAATGTCTATTTTCTTATATATTTCCACCATCCATGATGTATTGTAAGCCACATTGAGCCTGCAAAGAGGTGGGAAAATGTGGGATACAAATGCAATAAATAAATAGGTAACCATCGATGACAGACAAGATTTTTTTTTTTTGGGGGGGGGGGGGGAGTGACATGATCAAAACATCATACAAGTTCAAAATGCCTTGGTTTGTCATAGTTTGAACTTAAGTAGGGCATAGAGAAGTGTTGCACATGCTGCTTCATCAATATAGAAATAAATATGTTGGAGCACAAGAAAACTGGACCTTATTATACTCCACTACAGTCCAGTCCAGGACTTAGTTCCAAACTTGAGAAATTTACTTATTCCACTCCTCTAACCATTAACTATTACTACTACTATTTAGCATTTCTATAGCACTACAAGGCGTACGCAGCGCTGCACAAACATAGAAGAAAGACAGTCCCTGCTCAAAGAGCTTACAATCTAATAGACAAAAAAAAAAAATAAAGTAAGCAAATCAAATCAATTAATGTGAACGGGAAGGAAGAGAGGAGGGTAGGTGGAGGCGAGTGGTTACAAGTGGTTACGAGTCAAAAGCAATGTTAAAGAGGTGGGTTTTCAGTCTAGATTTAAAGGTGGCCAAGGATGGGGCAAGACGTAGGGGCTCAGGAAGATTATTCCAGGCGTAGGGTGCAGCGAGACAGAAGGCGCGAAGTCTGGAGTTGGCAGTAGTGGAGAAGGGAACAGATAAGAAGGATTTATCCATGGAGCGGAGTGCACGGGAAGGGGTGTAGGGAAGGACGAGTGTGGAGAGATACTGGATTAGAGAAACAGACTGAAAACCATTGGAGCCCACTTCAAATACAGACTCAGATTATGAGTCATCTATGGATACAAAAATACCTACTGTACCTGAATGTACACTGCTGTGATAGATTTCAGGCAATATATAAGAATTTTTAAAAAAGTTTGTAAACTAAAAAAGATAAAATAAAATAGACAACAGTGCAGCATATCTATCTCTGAATCTTAGTTTCTCCAACCCCCCCCCCCCCCCTTTCCCTCCCAAACTTGGAACATTCTGAGGTCATTCAGTATCTAAATCTGGTATAGCCACTAGATATCTCCTTTTAAACTTAACTAGCAAATAAACTAAGCAGATGCAAGTCCAGTGTCGGACAACCATCACACGTGCCTAGAATTTTTTTCTAGAAAGATCTGGATACAGTCTTGGTGCCAGAACACAATGAAGGACCCACAACTTGTCCCACTATTGTTATCAAAGAGCATTAATTACCAACAAGTAATACTGATTTATTGGACTGTGACAGAACAGTGTGTTTTAAGCCTGTAAAACTGCCTTAATTATTTCCTGAAGTATATTTCTCTAGTTTGACCAGCAGGTGGTGCATATTTATGTTTTGAAGCTGCTGTAGAACTAAGGCTGTTTTCTTTGTTTAAGCCTTTTTGGAAAGCAGTCTGCAGTATATTTTCAAAGATTGTTGTTCTGGGCTCTGATTGGCCTGGGAGCTCATTTCATTTGGTTTTTACTGGTTTTCCCCCCCATTCTTAGCCAGGAAGAAAACAGAGCAGGGTCTCTTTGCTGTGGCTCAGTGAACAATTATATGTCCTGATCTTCCCAGGTACTTTTTAGAAAGTAAACAAATGTTTAGTTAATGTTATAATTGATCCATATTTCAGTTATTTGTTATTGTTCTTCTGATTGCACTTTTTATGTTTCACTGTTCCATATTTTTAAGACAGTAAACAATTTTCAGTTTGTTGACTCTGCTGTCTGGTGGTTTGTATGTTGGGTCTGTGAGTGATTTCAGGGAACTGTGGGACCACTGGGAGTGTGGCGCTAGTAACCTAGAAATCACCAAGAATAATTTGAGAGCAGGACACTCACCCAGAGGCGGTTGTGACTCAGTCAGTGGGAGGAGGGTGCTAGTGTAGAGCACATGTGGCAGGTGTAGGCAGACCTGAGCTGTGCTGGGGATAGACCCTCTAAGTGGCCGTTGGGTAACCTCAGGTGGGTGTTTAGGCATTTCGTGACATGGACCAATATAAGAATTATTCAAACACAATCCTTTTATGCTATTTAGAAGTTATTTTTATATATCTGTTTTCTTTCAGAATGCATGTACTCCTGTGTGTTTTGTTTGATCCCACCCAACATGTATTAATATGTCTAAAAGTATACATATTATCAGAGATGGGTTTGCTACTTTTTAAAAGTACAAGTACTGGCTTCAAAGTAGTGAAAACTACTTTTTTACTACAAAGTAAAAAGTATTCTTAACAAGTTGGGCCATTGAATCTAGTATGTTTACAAGCAAATTTCCAGGGGGGGTCATACAAAGTCCTTCCTAGAAAAAAAACAAACAAACACCCCAAGCATTGCAGTGGCAGAAAAACATTAATACACATATTGGAAAACAAAACAAGCTGAATTAGTACAGATCAGTCCTACATAGACACTTGATGCTAACAGAGTACCCTGCCTTTTTGACACATGAACAGGTATAGAATAAGTAACCAGAAACTAAAAATAGAAATATATAGACAAAAATTAAACTGAACCAGCGAGAATTTCTCAAGGAAGAGTTGGTTGGATAGGAACAGCTGAAGGAAGTAGAACAGCAGTGGGCAAAACTGAATGTAGCTATTTTAAAGAAAATTACATAACAGTAAGAGGAAAAGAAGGCCACTCTGGTTCTCAAATGCAGTAGCTGAAAGGGTAAGGGGAAGAAGATTAGCCTTCACATGTAACAAGAGGACTCAGAAAGAGGAAGACAGGCAATAATACTTAGAAAAGCTAAGAGAAACTGGAAAAGCTGTCAGGAAAATGAAAAGACAAATGGAAGAAAAATTAGCCGATACGGTAAAATTGGGGGACAAGACAATTTTCAGATATATATGTGACAGGAGGAAGTGCCAAAATAGCATTGTGAGGCTCAAAGCTGAGAGGGAGAAATTAGTAGAAGCCGATAAGAATAAAGCTGAACTGCTTAACAGTTATTTCTGTTCTGTGTTCACGGATGAAAGGCCAGGGGTAGGATCTCAGAAAACAAATGGTAAAGGGGATGGATGTGTGGTAGACCAGAACCGATTCTTAGAAGACTGTGAGAAGCTAACTAAACTAAAAGTAGACAAAGCAATGGGGCCTGATGTTCTTGCGGCTCCACTGTCTAACCTCTTCAATGCCTCCTTAGAATCTGGAGTGGACCCAGAGGACTGGAGAAGGGCAGATGTGGTCCCTCTGCACAACAGTGTAAGTAAGGAGGAGGTTGGGAATTATAGACCTGTCAGTGTGACCTCTGTGGTGAGTAAACTAATGGAAACTATTCTAAAGTGGAGGATCATGAGGTTTCTTGAATCGAATGAACTGCAGGACCTGAAGCAGCATGGCTTCACTAGAGGCAGGTTGTGTCAGACAAATCTGATTGATATCTTTGACTGGGTGACCAAATAGTTGGACATGGGAGGGGCACTAGATGTAGTGTACTTGGATTTTAGAAAGCCTTTGATACGACTGATAAATAAACTGAGTTACACAGGCGACTGATAAATAAACTGAGTGCCCTTGGTATGGAACCTAAATTGACTGACTGGGTTAAAAACTGGTTAAATGGGAGGAGACAGAGGGTAGTAGTAAATGGAGCTTGCTCTGAGGAAAGGCATGTTATCAGTGGTGTACCGCATGGATTGGTCCTCGGACTGCCCTTTTTAACATCTTTGTGAGTAATATTGTGGAAGGGCTTTCTGGTAAGGTTTATTTCTTTGCGGATGATACCAACCTCTGTAATAGGGTGGACATCCTGGAGGGTGTGGATGGCATGAGGAAGGATTTAGCAAAGCTTGAATGGTCTGAAAATTGGCAACTAAAATTTAATGCTAAAAAATGTAGGATCCAAGGGAACGGTACAGTATAGGGGGTGAAGTGCTTCTGTGTACGAAAGAAGAGTGGGACTTGAGGGTGATGTGTCCAAAGACTTTAAGCTGGCCAAGCAGGTAGAGAAGGTGACAGTCAAAGCCAGAAGGATGATTGGCTGCATAAGGAGAGGGATGACCAGCAGGAAAAGAGAGGCGATAGTGCCTTTGTATAAGTCTTTGATGAGGCCCCATTTGGAGTACTGCACGCAAATCTGGAGATCGTATCTACTGAAAGATATAAACAGGATGGAGTTGGTCCTGAGGGTGGCTACAAAATGGTAAACAGTCTCTGTCATAAAACATATAGGAACAGGCTTATGGACCTCAACATTTATACACAGGAAGAATGGCAGGAAAGAGGGGATATGATAGAGATGTTTAAGTACCTCAGTGGTGTTAATATTGTTTATCTTTCTGCCCTCTCCTAGGTATAAGGCTGGATTGAAGGCTTTATTACCTCTAGATCCTATAGAGTCAAGTCATCTACAGCAATATCATCTCCCTGGTCATCAGATTGCAGTGTGCCTCAAGGTTCTCCTCTATCCCGAATTCTATTTAACCTTATGATGATTCCTCTGGCTAAATCTCTTTCCAAACATGGTCTCAACCCTTTTATATATGCTGACGGCCTAGTGGTTAGGGTGGTGGACTTTAGTCCTGGGGAACTGAGGAACTGAGTTCAATTCCCACTTCAGGCACAGGCAGTGCCTTATGACTCTGGGCAAGTCACTTAACCCTCCATTGCCCCATGTAAGCCGCATTGAGCCTGCCATGAGTGGGAAAGTGCGGGGTACAAATGTAACAAAAAAAAAAAACCTGGCAGAAATTTCCGACAAAATAACCAGTGGTATGAAAATCCTAACTTCTTGGGCCAACGCGTTCAAAATTAAATTAAACAAAGATAAAACTCAATGCCTAATCCTCTCTTCCCACTATTCCACATTCCATCCAACTACTCTTACCACTCCTGATGTCACAATTCCTATATCCAACAATCTGAAAGTCCTTGGAGTTACTTATCCCTTGAAGACCACGTAACATCCATCACAAAGAAAATGTTCAACAAAATGTGGATGTTGAAACGCGTGAAACCTTATCTCCCCTTGAATACCTTCCGCAGCTTGGTACAATCCACGGTACTCACCCACACTGATTACTGTAATAGTATCTTCGTTGGATGTAAGGCCCAAATTATGGAAAAACTTCAGACTGCCCAGAACACGGCAGCTAGACTTATTTATGGGAAGCCTAGATTTGAAAGTGCAACACCCCTCCGTATGAAACTTCATTGGCTCCCTATTAAAGAACGAGTCAACTTTAAGGCCATCACATTAATCCACAAGATTATCCATGGAGTATCACCAAGTTACATGGTCAATCTATTAAACCTTCCGACCAGAAACATGTCAACATCTTCACGATCATACCTTAACCTGCACCTTCCCAATTGCAAAGGACTAAAGTACAACACCTACCATGCATCTAACTTCCCCTACCTGGGATCCCAACTCTGGAATGCTCTGCCCAGATACATTCAGTCAATCAGTGAATATCTTCCCTTTAGGAAACTATTGAAAACCCATCTATTCAAACAGGTTTACCTGAATGCAATCCATCTATTTCCCGAATCAACTAATCATTAACAAAAACGATTCAGAAAATATCTCCTACCAACCTTCTTACCCTGCATGCTCTTACCAACTTCTCCTTTATCACCCACTTCCTTACCTATCCCTATGCTTTCTCTCATATCTCTATTCCATTTACTCCTCGTTCATTTGTCCTATCACATACCTCCTTTGTTGATTCTGATACTACAGATTGTATTTTCTTGTTACTATGTAAGCCGCATTGAGCCTGCGATGAGTGGGAAAGCGCAGGATACAAATGTAATAAATAAATATAAAGGTACTAGTTACCTGTAACTCCAGGGAATGTGGTCCTATCACCACCAGGTGGAGAGACAGAAAGACACAGAAGGCTATAGTAATATGAGAATAATCTGTAATAGGACTACAATTAGATTATGTAATATAATTAATTAATTCTCATATGAGACAGCAACCGGGACACAAACGTGACCTCTGACAATAGCTCACTGATTGCCTCTGTCCGTGATTCTCCTTTTATACCCTTTTCTCCTATAGACTAGTATTGGAAGTACAAAGTCAGCATTTTCTAACGTATTCTAGCAAATTCTATCTTACAGAAGCAAAGTTCTTCATAACATATTTGCTTATTATAAGTAAGGTCAGTAAGGTTATCCTACTTTGCAAAAAACATCTTCCCAGCAACCAAAGTTACTGTATGTCTTCTTCATTATCTGCTTTCATGGTCAGCAGCATATTTCCCTTACATTACTTCATTCTCCTGCCACACATCTCTGTTATTACTTCATATCTGCCTGTCTCTCCAACAGAAGGGCAAGCTGACATGAGATTCACATTTTTGTGTAATTCTTATTATTTAGCTTCTCAGTGACTCTTAACCTGTTCATAGCCTAGCTTTGCTCATAATTCTCAGTTACTGTTGTAAAGTTATTTTATCGTTCATGATATGCATGTCCCATATAAACAATATACAGGAGGTGAGCCTTTTCCAAATGAAGGAAAACTCTGGAGTGAAAGGGCATAAAATGAAGTTAAGAGGAAATAGGCTTAGGAGGAATCTAAGAAAATACTATTTCACGGAAAGAGTGGTGGATGCATAGAATGGCCCCCTGGTGGAGGTCGTGGAGATGAGGACTAGGTCGGAATTTAAGAAAGCGTGGGACGGGCACGTAGGATCCCTTAGAAAAAGGAGGAGCTAGTGGCTACTAAGGAAGGGCAGACTGGATGGGCCACTTGGCCCTTATCTGCCATCGTGATTCTCCGTGTCTATGAGAATCCATATTCTGCATACAGTACAATACCAAAGAAACAGAAATATAAAAAGAGCAGATGTAAATTCAACAACGTACATATTCCAATTATTACATTTAAAATTAGCAAATAAAACAAACACAGAAAATAAGTAATATATTTGTACTGGACTTATTACATTTTTTTTTACTAGTTTTTGGAGGCAAAAACATCCTTGCTTAAGTCAGGACAATGATACTATTACAGTAGTATGCTGTCCTGACATGAAGAAGTAGGTTTTGGTCTCTGAAAGTTAGTAAAAATATACGTATAGTCCAATATAAAGGTGTCACCTTATTTTTTTTTTTTTTTTGGGGGGGGGGGGGTTGTTTCTTTTCTTTATATTTATTAACTTGTAAAGTGGACTAACATGGTTACCGCATTATTTTATCCTAAATTAAAATAAAATTGTTTCTACCTTTGCTGTCTGGCAATTTCATTTTTCTAATTTTCTTGGTCCCAGTCTCTGGTTATTGCTTTCCTGTCTTCTTTTTAATTCTCTTTCCATGGGTCTCCTATCCATGTGTCATTTTTTTTCTCTTCAGTCTTCTTCTCTTCCACTATAACCAGTGTGACCCCACGGGGGCCTTCACAGGTTTGTAATCCACAGGACACCGCACTTCCTCAAACTTCCCAGCTGAGCAGTCCTCTTTCCAGGAGAAAAACACAGAGACAGCCCTCCCATGCCTGTGCCTTCTCCGGGTCCCCTTGTCCAGGATTTACAAACTCCAGACCAACAGTCTTTCTTTTTCCCCTTTATTTATTTTCTCCAGCACAGTCCTTGATACACATAATCAGCAGGTTTTTGCTTCAACTTTTCCTTCACTCCCTTCTCATTACTTCCTGGGAGATGAAAGGGGTCCCACCCAACCTCTGTCAGTCTCTAACATCTGACAGCCACCCTCCTGACCCCAGTTGAAAACCCTCACCTCCTGTTGGAGTGCTTCTGCATCCACTTCTTTCCCTCTTTCATTAAGTCACAGAACCATGTGGCCATGAGCCCTTTTACCTGCCTACCTTTAGCTTGAGCTAAGGTTGAAATGTCCATGGGCTCTCCTTCTGAAATCTCCTCTCTCTCCAATCCTCCTCCACCTTCTCCAGACTGCCAGTAGTAGTAGTAGCCTTTCTTACCAGCTGCTTCCCATCATCATTATCCCCCTCTCCCAGCTGTTCCTATTCTTTTCATCCAGCCCTCCCAGATCCTCCTCCTTTCCCCTAGGATTCTGGGACTCGTAGTGGGGGTAACACTTCCTTATCCTAGCCTCTCTCTCAAGGGCAGCTGAGACTTTTAGTCTTTCAGCTTCATTGACCTCAATGGTGAAGGAGACAGGCTGTTTTCCCGCACTGGCCCTGAACTCTTGATTCTGGCCCTTTCGGCTCTGTCCTCCCGTGGCAGTCTAGGGTACCCAAGCGACTTCCCCCTCCCCGCTTCTCTTGCTTGGCAACCCTCGCTCCCAGTATGATCACACCAGTTCCATCACTGATCTCTTCCAGCTCTGTGGGTGCTTGAGCAAATCTTGTGTGTCTAGGAAGGGGTAATTTCTATTGGGTTTAGTATCCCCATTCATTTTGAACAGTTGACTCCTATCCCGTGCCTAATTTCTCTTACTTTGCACAGCCCATAGCCGCTGTGTCTCCCCCCACCACCTTTATCTAGTATTGCTCCAGCTCTTTGCCATTCTCTCTCTCTCCTTCCCCACCTATCCAGTCTTGCCCAGTTTCTTTCTTCCCCCAGCCCATAGCCTCTGTCTTCCTTCCCCTTTTGTCCAATATCGCCCATATCTCTGTCACTCTCCCTCCCTCCCTTCCTCCCTCCCATAGGCATAGTTTGACTGTTCCATTGGGGGGGGGGGCAAAATGTGGGGTGTGACAGATTATCATATTCATTTGCATATATACATCTCATACATATGGTTATCTTTAAAAATAGATTGGATAGGAACCCCGTTTATTGGACAGTGAAGATTGTTTTCACTGAAATGAGCTATCACCAAGGAAGTTTGTCTAGGTGCCCCCACTCACATCCCCAAGTGCAGTGCACACTATCCCTCTCCCCTTCCCCTCACACACTTACCTAGAACATCAATACACCTCCTACTTGGAAAGCAGAACAAGTTGGACTGTTACAAATCCATAGGCAGAAAATATACTCTAGCAGACCATAACACCACATCACAAAATGGTCTCGGCAACCCAATTACCTGACCTTCCATCTCCCCACAACAGCACAAAAGAGGCTCGGCAACCCCACTACCCAACCTTCTATCTCCCCACAACAGCATAAAAGGGGTCAGGGATCCTACCATTTCTACCCCTCCCCCCCCCCCCCCCCCCCCCACACACACATAAAAGGCAATTTTATAATACAGCACCTATATTTAGGCACCTGGTAGGAGTCGATTCTATAAAGGAAGGTAGACACCTACTTTCCTTCACAGAATAGGCTCCTAGCAGGTACCCAAATATAAAGAGGGGCATAATCGAACGACGCCAGCCATCTCCAGGGCTGGCTCTGTAAATGGGCGGAGCCAACTGTATTTTCGAAAAAGATGGCCGGCCATCTTTTTTTTTTTGATAATACAGTTGGGGGGTGCCCAAATCTCAACATTTAGGTCAACATTAAAGATGGTCGACCTAAATGCTGAGATCACCGGATTTAGAGATAGGCATCCTCAGTTTTCGCCGATAATGGAAACCGATGGCACCCACCTCAAAAACGAACAAATCCAAGGCATTTGGTCATGGGAGGGGCCAGGATTCGTAGTGCACTGGTCTCCCTCACATGCCAGGGCACAACCGGGGGCACTACAGTGGACTTCGCAAATTGGTCCCAGGTGCATAGCTCCCTTACCTTGGGAGGTGAGCCCCCCCCCCCCCCCAAAACCCACTCTCCACAACTATACACCACTACCATAGCCCTAAGGGGTGAAGGGAGGCATCTACATGTGGGTTTCGGGTGGGTTTTGAAGGGCTCCCATTTACCACCACAAGTGTAACAGGTAGGGGGGGATGGGCCTGGGTCCGCCTGCCTGAAGTCCACTGCACCCACTAAAACTGCTCCAGGGATCTGTATACTGCTGCGATGGACCTGAGTATGACATTTGAGGCTGGCATAGAGGCTGGCAAAAAAAGTTTTAAAAGTTGTTTTTTTGAGGGTGGGAGGGGGTTAGTGACCACTGGGGGAGTCAGGGGAGGTGATCCCCGATTCCCTCCGGTGGTCATCTGGTCAGTTCGGGCACTTTTTTGTGACTTGGACCTGAAAAAAAGGGACCAAATAAAGTGGACCAAATTCTCGCCAGGGACACCCGTCTTTTTTCCATTATCGGGCGAAGCCGGCCATCTCAAAGCACGCCACCGTCCCGCCTTCGCTACCCTACCGAAACGCCCCCTTCCATATCATCATGCTGATCAATCCATAGACTGGTGGGTTGTGTCCATCTACCAGCAGGTGGAGATAGAGAGCAATCCTTTTGCCTCCCTATATGTGGTCATGTGCTGCCGGAAACTCCTCAGTATGTTCTCTATCTCAGCAGGTGGTGGTCACACACAGCAGCAGCTCTGGCTAGGCCTCCAAGCCTAATTTTTAGGTTTTGTTGAGTGCCTGGGGTTGAGGGCTCTTCTTGAGCAAGTGCAAACCTGGTGGCGCCAGGTCCCTCCTTTTCTCCCCCCTCCCGCTGGCTCCGTTAAAAAAAAAAAAAAAAAAAAATTTTGGACGTCCTTAAGGGCGTTTATTTCGATGTTTCTTTAAACGTTTATTGCAGCTACTCACTGGGACACCAGGTCGTTACAGCTCGGAGCGAGAAGCAGGTAATTTTTACCTTTTTATAGCGGGCAGGGAGTTCCCCGATTGATCTCCACGTGGCCTATGGCGTCGGAGGGCGAGGGCGCGAAGAATTGCTCCCCGGACCGCGTGTGCGCTTCTAGCGGGGATGCGGGGGTTTTAAAGTCTGATTCGCCCTTGTTGGGTGTCAGTTTGGAGGCCGGTCAGTGTCCCAGGTCTTCCGGCGCGGCGGTTTTTCCCGCCATAAACGCCCATCCCCCGCTGCTCGCCTCCGCCATCTTGGCCGGCCACTCTGCTCGGACGGCTTCTTCTTGGGCCGCCCTTGAGCTGGGAGACGTTCATGCCATGGCCGCCCTTGATTTGGGCGACGGCAAAAAAGCGGCTAAAGTTAAGCGCCGTTCTTCCCGCGCGGCTCTTTCGCGGAGTGTCGCGCCGGACACCATCTTGGATGCGCAGCATGTTGCTCCCCCGCTCTTGCGAGCGCCGGTTGAGGGTGCGTATAGGGCTGTGGCCCAGGCTGCTGAAATACACAGTCTGGGGGGTTTCTCCCCCGAGTTTATTTTGCTGCTGCATCAGGCTTTCCTTATGCAAAACGCTGCCCCTTCTCCCTTGTCCGATAACAGGGTTGAGGCCCCCGGAAGTAAACGCCCTCGGGTGGATTCCCAGGCCTTAGAGGACGCTGTTTCCTCTGATGTAGATGAGGGCAGCGTATCTGAGTTCTCCCAACGGTCCTTTGGGGATTCCTTGGAGGAGACGGATTCCCGCTCGGATGGAGCGGATGACCCCTCTGCAGCGCGGATCTTTCGCTCAGAGGATTTGCCCAACCTGTTACTGCAGGCCATGAGCATTTTGAAGATTTCCTCGCCAGAGGACGTCTCTCCCTCAGCCCCTGTTGGCTCTGCCATTATGCTGGGGACGAAGCGCCCGCCTAGAACCTTCCACGTGCATGATGCCATGCACACCTTAATTTCGGCTCAATGGGATGTCCCGGAAGCGAGCCTCAAAGTGGCTAGGGCTATGTCCCGCCTCTATCCTTTGCCTGAAAGTGAACGTGAGGCCTTTCTTTGGCCTACCGTGGATTCTTTAATCACTGCGGTGACTAAGAAGACGGCGTTGCCGGTGGAAGGTGGCACGGCCCTAAAGGACGCCCAAGACAGAAGATTGGAAGCGGCTTTAAGGTCGTCCTTCGAGGCGGCTTCCTTAAGTTTGCAGGCCTCAGTTTGCGGCTCCTATGTGGCCAGGGCGTGCCTGACGATGGTGCAGCGGGCTTCCCCCTCGGATCCTTCCTTGAGGGCTGACTGGCCGGCCCTGGAATCGGGCTTGGCTTATTTGGCAGACTTACTGTATGATGTCTTGAGAGCCTCGGCTAAAGGCATGGCTCAGACAGTCTCTGTGCGGCGCTGGCTTTGGCTGAAACATTGGTCTGCGGACCACGCCTCTAAGTCCCGCCTGGCTAAGTTGCCTTTTAAAGGCAAGCTGCTCTTTGGGGTCGAGCTGGATAAAATCGTGACCGATCTCGGCACGTTTAAGGGCAAGAGGTTACCAGAGGTCAGGGCTCGGGCCAGTGCTCGCCCCGGTATCTCCAGAGGACGGTTTCAAGAAGCCCGTCGGTACCGCCCGGGCAAGTCGGGCTCCTCTGCCCCCTCTTCCTTCAAAAGGAACTTCTCCCCCAAGCAGCATTCCTTTCGCAGAGACCGCCGTCCCGGAGGTACGCCCTCCGGTCCTCCCCTAGGGTCTTGTACCCAATGACGGGGTCCTGGTCCATGGCCCACTGCAGATTGGAGGACGCCTGTCTCGTTTCTGGGCGAGTGGACCAAAGTAACTTCAGACGCTTGGGTGCTGGAAGTCATCAGAGACGGCTACAAGTTAGAGTTCTGCCGACCCTTAAGAGACGGGTTTGTACTCTCTCCCTGCAAGTCTCCGGTCAAAGCTGTGGCAGTGCAGCAGACCTTGGACAACCTGATCCGCCTGGGTGCGGTCATTCCGGTGCCAGAAAATCAGACTAGCTAGGGACATTACTCCATTTACTTTGTGGTACCAAAGAAAGGAGGTTCTGTCCGGCCTATCCTCGACCTCAAAGGGGTCAATCGGGCCTTGAAAGTGCGGCACTTTCGCATGGAGACTCTCCGCTCTGTTATAGCGGCAGTGAAGGCAGGAGAGTTCTTGGCTTCCTTGGACATCAAGGAAGCGTACCTGCATATTCCCATCTGGCCTCCTCATCAACGCTTTCTGCGTTTTGCAGTCCTGGGCCGACACTTCCAGTTCAGAGCCCTCCCTTTCGGGTTGGCTACTGCTCCGCGGACCTTCTCCAAAGTAATGGTGGTCATCGCGGCCTTCCTGCGAAAGGAAGGAGTACAAGTCCATCCTTATCTGGACGACTGGTTGATCCGAGCCCCCTCTTATACAGAGTGCGGCAAAGCTGTGGACCGGGTGGTTGCTCTTTTGAGCTCCCTGGGGTGGATCATCAACTGGAAGAAGAGCCAGCTGCGCCCGACTCAGTCCCTGGAGTATCTGGGAGTTCGATTCGACACCCAAGTGGGCAGAGTGTTCCTGCCAGACAATCGGATTGTCAAGCTTCAGGCTCAGGTGGACCAGTTCCTAGTAGCCTCTCCTCTTCGGGCTTGGGACTATGTGCAGCTGTTGGGCTCTATGACGGCCATGATGGAAGTAATGCCCTGGGCCAGGGCTCATATGAGACCACTACAACACTCTCTGCTGCAGCGCTGGACTCCGATGTTGGAGGATTATGCTGTGCGCCTTCCCTTGGACCCAGCAGTGCGCAAGGCGCTGAGCTGGTGGATGCAGACAGACAAGTTGTCTGCAGGAATGCCTCTGGTGACCCCGGAGTGGATTGTCGTCACGACGGACGCCTCTTTGTCGGGCTGGGGAGCCCACTGCTTTGGAAGGACAGCGCAGGGGCTCTGGTCTCCTGCAGAGGCAAAGTGGTCTATCAACCTCCTGGAACTCAGAGCCATTCTGTTGGCGCTTTTGGAGTTCATCCCGGTACTGGCGTTGAAGCCAGTACGGGTCCTGTCGGACAATGCCACGGCTGTGGCCTATGTCAACCGCCAGGGAGGTACCAAGAGCGCCCCTCTAGCCAAGGAGGCCATGAATCTATGCCAGTGGGCGGAAGCGAACCTGGAACAGCTGTCAGCGGCCCACATTGCCGGAGTCATGAATGTCAAGGCGGACTTTCTCAGTCGCCATACCTTGGAGCCCGGAGAGTGGCAGCTATCTGCTCAGGCGTTCTTGGACATCACGAAGCGCTGGGGCCAGCCGAGCCTAGATCTGATGGCGTCATCGGCCAATTGCCAAGTGCCGCGCTTTTTCAGCAGAGGACGGGACCCTCGATCCCTGGGAGTAGATGCTCTTCTCCAACAGTGGCCGACACAAGAGCTTCTCTATGTGTTCCCGCCCTGGCCCATGTTGGGCAGGGTGCTAGACCGGGTGGCAAAGCATCCGGGCCGGATAATTCTGGTGGGTCCGGACTGGCCCAGACGTCCCTGGTATGCGGACTTGATCAGGCTCTCAGTCGACGATCCTCTGCGGCTGCCAGTGGAGCAGGGCCTGTTACATCAGGGTCCCGTGGTGATGGAGGATCCCTCCCCCTTTGGTCTTACGGCCTGGCTATTGAGCGGCAGCGTCTGAGAAAGAAGGGCTTCTCAGACAAGGTCATCGCCACTATGCTGAGAAGCGCTCTACTTTTACTGCTTACGCCAGGGTTTGGCTGCAGCGTGGTGTGAAGCAGGCTCACTTTCTCCCTTCACTGCTCCAATTTCTTCAGTGTTGGCGTTCCTGCAAGAAGGTCTGGAGAAAGGCCTGTCGCTCAGTTCCCTTAAAGTCCAGGTAGCGGCTCTGACTTGCTTCAGGGGCCGCCTGAAGGGTGTTTCCCTGGCTTCGCAGCCAGATGTTGTGCGCTTTCTCAAGGGAGTTAATCACCTGCGCCCTCCTCTGCACTCAGTGGTGCCTGCGTGGAATCTCAACCTGGTGCTAAGAGCATTGCAGAAGCCGCCTTTTGAACCCTTGTCGAGGGCATCTCTGAAAGACCTGACGTTGAAAGCAGTCTTTTTGGTGGCTATCACTTCAGCCAGAAGAGTTTCCGAGCTCCAGGCGCTCTCATGTAGAGAGCCTTTTCTGCAGTTCACTGAGGCAGGAGTGACTATTCGCACAGTGCCTTCCTTCCTGCCCAAGATTGTTTCTCGCTTCCATGTGAATCAGCAGCTCTGTCTCCCTTCCTTTCGTAGGGAGGACTACCCAGAGGAATACTCTGCTCTCAAATATCTGGATGTGAGACGTGTCATCATCAGATACTTGGAAGTGACCAATGATTTCCGGAAATCGGATCATCTGTTTGTCCTGTTTGCAGGTCCTCGTAAGGGTCTGCAGGCTGCTAAGCCTACAGTGGCAAGATGGGTCAAGGAAGCCATTGCAGCGGCTTATGTGGCCGCGGGGAAGGTGCCGCCTATCCAGCTGAAGGCTCACTCCACTAGAGCTCAGGCGGCCTCGATGGCAGAGGCCGGGTCCGTCTCCTTGGAAGAGATTTGCAAGGCGGCAACTTGGGCTTCGGCCCATACCTTCTCCAGGCATTACCGCTTGACTGTGACTGCTCGGGCGGAGGCCCGGTTTGGAGCTTCAGTGTTGCGGTCAGGGATTTCTATGTCCCGCCCTGGGTGAGTACTGCTTCGGTACATCCCACCAGTCTATGGATTGATCAGCATGATGATATGGAAGGTAAAATTATGTATCATACCTGATAATTTTCTTTCCATTAATCATAGCTGATCAATCCATAGCCCCTCCCAGATATCTGTACTGTTTATATTCTGGTTGAATTTCAGGTTCAAGTTTAGTCTTCAGTTCCTGTTCAGGAGGACTTCGTGTTCAAGTTTTTCAATGAATTCTTCAAGAGTTGAGACGAATTTGTGTTACAGTGAGCTGCTGCATTCCTCTCCCCTCCGTTTTACGGGGCTGGATTGAGACTTAAATTCTGCCGGCGCTCCCTCCCGCTTCGTGCGGCAGTAGGGCAGTTTTGTACCCCTCCCGCTTCGGCGGTGTTAGGGTCAGTCAGCTCCTCCCGCGGTTGCGGTTGCAGGATAAGCCAGAGCCCTCCGCATCGGCGGGTGTGGTGTCCCTCCCCCGCTCCGCGGGGATGAGCTGGACGGATTCCCCTCCCCCACTTGTGTGGGGATGAGCTGGGTTAATTCCCCTCCCCCGTTTCGGCGGTGGTGAGCTGGGCAGAGTGTCCCTTCGTGGGTGTAATTCTCTAAGTGCTGAGTCCTGCGGATGGAGCTTGGATATCGACATACTGAGGAGTTTCCGGCAGCACATGACCACATATAGGGAGGCAAAAGGATTGCTCTCTATCTCCACCTGCTGGTAGATGGACACAACCCACCAGTCTATGGATTGATCAGCTATGATTAATGGAAAGAAAATTATCAGGTATGATACATAATTTTACCTTGAAGTTTAGCCGGCTCTGCGACGGAAAGCAGTTGAAGCTGGCCAAAATCGGCTTTCGATTATAGCGATTTGGCCGGCTTTAGGAGATGGACGGCCATCTCCTGATTTGTGTCGGAAGATGGACGGCGATCTCCTTCGAAAATAAGCTGGAAAGTGTCCTATTATAGAATTCCCTTAAACTATCCATTCCAAATCCTTTTTTCTCCCTGAAAAGTTTGCACAACAGTTTCCTCATTTTCTTGCTCCTCATGGTAACCTCCACTTTCATCCTCCAATCCATCATAGGCAGTCAATGATTCAACTGTTTGCGGAGGTTCAGATGGGTGGGACTAAGATGGTGGGGTGGGATGGGGGTAAGTTAAAATCCTTAGGGTTGGGGGGACTCCTACATCAACAGTAAAGGTACAGTAGGGGCATTTTTGAACACAGCAAGGAAGGACCTCTTTAAGGTTTCTCAGGTGCAGAGCCAACAGCTGCCCCCCCCCCCCCCCCCCGATTGTTTCTCTTACTGATAATATGCACACTGAACACCACTCCAGGAGTGCCAAAAAAAATCTAAAAAATGTACAGCAAAATAATACAGCACAACACCACAGTGGAGGAAGCAAAGACAGCACCACAACACAGTGGGGAGGGGGGGAGCAGCATATTAAACAGAATAGTATTTGCAGTATTCTGGTAATATGCAGGTATTTTAAAACTTGGCTAGCAATCTGTTCTAGCTCCCCAGTCCAGCGTCCTCCTTTGGCCATGTGAGCAGTAATGTTCGGATGCACTGTAACAGAAATCCTGTAGTTTCCAGCAACTATAAACTGATTTGCCTAGTTCATTACCAAATAGCCACCAGGCTTCAGATCTGCCAACCTTTAGCTTATTGCTGGGTTACCAAACATGTTTGGATGAAGTATCATTTGTATTAGCTATTCCTAATGGTTAGAGCAGCAGGTTGCTAACCAGGGAAGCCAGGGTTCAAATCCCACTACTGCTCCTTGATTTCTTGGACATGTCACTACACTCTATTGCCCCAGGTACATACTTAGACTGCAAGCCCTCCAGGAAAAGGAGATATCTACTGTACCTGAACGTAACTTGCCTTGAGCTACGACTGAGAAAGGCGTAATCTAAATTCAGATCCAAAATCCACTATCAGACATATTTTAAAGTAATACAAAACCCTACAATTGTCACTAATTTCCAGGAGTCACACAAGAAGGGCCTACCTAAGAAAAAGCTGCACCGTAGGAAGGGCCTACACTTACCTAACATCAATACACCTACTGGAAAACTAAACAAGCCAGATTAGTACAGATTGATCCTGCATAGGCATTCAATGCTAGCAGAATACCTGGAGGCATATTTTCAAAGCACTTAGCCTTCCAAAGTTTCATAGGTTTCTATGGAACTTTGGAAGGCTAAGTGCTTTGAAAATATGCCTCCTGGTGTCTTCCACACACGCAGAATGCAGATAAACCCTCATCAAATATAGAATATGTAGCTACAGACTAAAAATAGAAATATGTAGACACAATTTAAACTGAACTCCCAAGCAGCCAGACTTTGCACACAGTACACCAGAAAAATAGTAGTGTGTTCCTTCATACTGTGCAAAATATAAAGAAAGCAGGTGTAAATTTCAAAACCTGACATATTCTATATACTACATTATAAATTAAGGGTCCATTTACTAAGGTGTGCTAATGAATTTAGCACACGCTAAATCCTAAGATGACCATTTTATACCTATAGGCTTTTTAGCACACGCTTATCATTAGCGCATGCTAAATCTATTAGTGTACCTTAGTAAAAGGACCCCTAAGCATGGTATATTGTCCAGACCAGAAGAAGGTGGTTTAGGCTTTTGAAAGCTAACTGAAAAATGTGTTCACTTAGAGGGGCATTTTCGATATTATGTCTAAGTCCAAAAAACGTCCAAAATCCGAATAGGGAAGAAGGTCATTTTCGAAAAAGAAAAATATCTATCTTTTTTTTTTTTTTTTCGAAAATACTATGTACGTTTTGTGTTTTGGACATTTTGTGATTGGACGGGGGGGGGGGGGGGGGGGGGGGGGGGGGGGGTTGGTCCATTAAAAAAAATGTCCAATTACAAAACGCACAAAATAAAGCCATTGGGATGTAGGAGGAGCCAGCATTTTTAGTAGACTGGTCCCCCTGACATCCCAGGACAGCAATAGGGCACCCTAGGGGGCACTGCAGTGAACTTCATAAAATGCTCCCAGGTACACATCTCACCATTGCTCCCTTACCTTGTGTGCTGAGCCCCCCCAAAACCCACTACCCCCACCTGTACACCACTACCATAGCCCTTATGGGTGAAGGAGGCACCTATACATAGGCGCCGACTCCATGGGTGCTGTGGGTGCTCAAGCACCCCCAATATTTTCAGCCACTCAGGCACTGGCAGGGGCGGGGGGCGCCAACTTCTGAAGGGCACCGCCGCCGCTTACCCCTCCGACGTTGCAGACTGCAGCTGAGCGTCTATTTAAATTTACCTCCGTCGCAGCATCAGTGTCCCGCCTTCTTCAGCGTCAATGAAAGCGCTGGCCGCTAGCAGCCTTCCCTTCGCTCGACAATGTCCCGCCCTCGCGGAAATGATGTCAGAAGAAGGCGGGACACTGCCGAGCGAAGCGAAGGGAAGGCTGCTAGCGGCCAGCGCTTTCACTGACGTTGAAGAAGGCGGGATACTGTTGAGCAAAGTGAAGGGAAGGCTGCTAGCGAGCGGCCAGTGCTTTCACGGAGGTAAATTTAAATAGAAGCGGGCGGGCAGGTGAACATGGGAGCGGGAGGGTAGGGTAGGTGAGAGAAAACTAGCATTGATCGATGGAGGGGAAGGCAGGGCCCAGGGAGAGAGGAGGGAAATGGCTTGATATGGATGGATGGAGCATGGAGGTGGGGAGAGAGGAGCATCGATGGATCATGGGAGGGCAGGGCCCTGGAGAGAGGAGGGAAATGGCTTGATATGGATGGATGGAGCATGGAGGTGGGGAGAGAGGAGCATCGATGGATCATGGGAGGGCAGGGCCCAGGGAGAGAGGAGGGAAATGGCTTGATATGGATGGATGGAGCATGGAGGTGGGGAGAGAGGAGCATCGATGGATCATGGGAGGGCAGGGCCCAGGGAGAGAGGAGGGAAATGGCTTGATATGGATGGATGGAGCATGGAGGTGGGGAGAGAGGAGCATCGATGGATCATGGGAGGGCAGGGCCCTGGAGAGAGGAGGGAAATGGCTTGATATGGATGGATGGAGCATGGAGGTGGGGAGAGAGAGGAGCATCGATGGATCATGGGAGGGCAGGGCCCTGGGAGAGAGGAGGGAAATGGCTTGATATGGATGGATGGAGGTGGGGAGAGAGGAGCATCGATGGACATGGATCATGGGAGGGCAGGGCCCAGGGAGAGAGGAGAATTTGCTGGACATGGAGGGGCAGGGAGGAAGGAGAATTGCTTGATATGGATGGATGGAGGTGAGGAGAGAGGAGCATGGATCATGGGAGGGCAGGGCCCAGGGAGAGTGGAGAAATTGCTGGACATGGAGAGGAGGGCAGGGGAGAGAGGAGAATTGCTGGATATGGATTGATGGAGGGGGCAGGGGAGAGAGGAGCATTGATGGACATGGATAGGAGGGCAGGGGAGGAAGAAGAATTGCTTGATATGGATGGATGGAGGAAGGGGCAGCAGGGAAGAGAGGAGAATTACTGGATGGAGGGCAGCGGAGTTGCTGGACATGGGTGGATGGAGGGCATGGGAGAGGAGAGTTGCTGAACATAGGTGGATGGAAAGGAGCAGAGAGTTGCTGGACATGGATGGAGGGGAGGGCAGTGGAGAGAGGAGGGTTGCTGGACATGGGCGGGTGGAAGGGAGGGCAGGGAGAGAATTGTTGGACATGGATGGAGGGGAGGGAAGGGAAGACAGGAACGAGATGCACATGGATAGAGGGGAGAGAGAAGAAATGCTGGACATGGTTGGAGGGGAGGGAAGAGAGAGGAAGGAGATGAGATGAGGGAAAAGGAAGAGAGGAGAAAAACTGCACATGGATGGAGAAAATAGGCAGAAGCTGGATCCACTGGACAGTCAAGTCTGCGGAGGACCCAGCTTTTACTTATGGATATAGAGCAAGAAATGAAGAAGAAAGGAGGAAAGTAAAGTAATAAATGGAAAGGAAGCCCAGGAAACGGAATTAAGAGGACAGATAGCAGCAGAATCAGTTACTGGGCCAGCATGATCAGAAAAACAAAGTCACTAGACAACAAAGGTAGAAAAAAATCATTTTATTTTCATTTTAGTGTTTGGAATATGTCCACTTTGAGAATTTACATCTGCTACATCTGTTGTCTTATTTTGCAACGTATAGCAATGTGTTTCTTTCTGTTTGTCTGGTATTGTGCTGCATGCAGGGTCTAACTTCTTAGGATTTCAGGGGCTATCTCTGTTCTGCATGTGTGACTGCAAGGCTAAGTGTCTGAATAGGGATCTGTTTGTTAGATTCTGAGATTTTGCTAACACATTGTTTTTCAGAGTTGGCAAGACTGTCTGTTCTCATAATTCATGGTTTGTGTCATTTAGAGTATAATGGAGCTGTAACAGCTTACAGAAATTATTTATAATGAAAACAAAAAAAAAGTTATTTTTCTTCTATACTGGTGTAATATTTTCAATGATGCCATGGCTGGTAAAACGAGTGTGACTACTGTAGGGGCGGAGCCATAGAGGCATATTTTCAAAGCACTTTGGGAGGCTAAGTTCCATAGGTTTCTATGGAACTTTGTAAGTTTAAGTGCTTTGAAAATACGCCTCATAGTGATCCCACCCCTGGATGTGTAGGGGCGCTGACTAATAGGCTGCAGGAGGACGCCAGAAACCCTAGGACCGGCTCTGCACCCGCCGGAAGTCGGATGTTTCCTTCGCAGCCAGCCTACCTGCCCAGTGCCCTCCCTATTCTCCCTCAGTTCTCCGCCGGTCCGTCCTCACCTTCCTGTGTGCCGCCCAGAATTTTAAAACTCATCTTACCTCGGGTCCCGGCGGCAGCATTGAAAGGCGAGCAGGCTCGGCTCTTCAGCCTTCCCTTCTCTCTCAGCTCTGGTCCTGCTCTCATTTTCTGTTTCCACAAGGGTGTGACCAGAGCTGAGAGAGAAGGGAAGGCTGAAGCATCGAGCCTGCTCGCCTTTCACTGCTGCCGCCGGGACCCCAAGGTAAGATGAGTTTTAAAATTCTGGGCGGCATGCAGGAAGGCGAGGATGGACCGACCGAGGACTGTTGTGGGAGAAGAGGTCAGGCTGGCACTCGGCGGAGAGGGGGGGCTTGGAACTTGGAGGGGAAGGAGGGGGAGGGAGGGGGCGGGGGAATGCACCACCTGTTAAAAAAAAAAATTCAGCACCCCCAATCATTTTGAAAAGTTGGCTCCTATGCACCTATATGTGGGTGCTGTGGGTTTTTTGTGAGTTTTGGAGGGTTCACAGTTTCTTCCACAAGTGTAACAGGTAAGGGGAGGTAGGAGCCTGTGTCCACCTCTCTGCAGTGCACTGCACTGCACCCAACACTAGACTACTCCAGGGACCTGCATGCTGTTCTAATGGACCTGAGTATAAGATCTGAGGCTGGCATAGAGGTTGGTAAGTAATGTTTGTCATCACATTTTTGGGGGGTGGAAGGGGGTTAGTGATCACTGGGGGAATAAGGGGAGGTCATTCCGGATTCCCTCCAGTGGTCATCTGGTTATTTAGGGTACCTTTTTGTGCCTTATTCATAATAAATCAGGTCTAGCTCAAAACATTTAAGTTTTAGTCCTGGACATTTTTGTTTTGTTCCATTATGGCTGAAAAATGTCTAAGTCTTAGGAAAGCCCAAGTTCCGCCCTGAACACACCCCTGGCACTCCCCCTTGAGGTTTGGACGCACTTCTGTTGGACTTCAGAGAAAAACATATAAAAATAGGTTTCAAAAATACTGATTTGGACATTTTTGTGAGAAAAACGTCCAAATGCAGACTTATGCCACTTTTTGGATATTTTTCTCTTTCGAAAATGAGCCTGTTAGTCCAATAGAAAACTATTACCTTATTTTCCACTTTGTACTGTTTATAATATGCTAGTTTGTAAATTTAAAATAATTTTTTTTCTACCTGTGTCTGGTCATTTAATGTTTGTAATCATGTTGATTCCAGTCTCTGGTTTCAGCTGTCTTACCAGGGTTTCCTTTTCCATTTGTCATTTTTCTTTCTCCTGTCTTCTTCACTTTCTTCATTACATCCATTGATATTTTCCTTCCAGTTTCTGCTGTTCTGTCCAGATTTAATTATTACTAACCAGTCTTCAATTTCCCTCTTGTTACTGCATCTACCTACAAGTTTCCATCTCTTTCCCTCACCCCTGCTCCCTTTCTCATATTCCCCAGACTTTCACTAATTCTGTCTTCTCCTTCTTCCGTCCTCTCTCCCCCATTCCATCCTATTTCCTTCCATCCCCTCTTCCCCCCATTCCATCCAGCGTCTTCTCCCTTTCTCTCCCTTCCATCTAGTGTCTCCTTCCTCTCTCTTCCTCTTTCATCCAGCATCTCCATGCTCTCTCCCTCCCATCTCCCACCTCCCCCTTCTATCCAACATCTCCCATCTCTCATCCCCTTCCATCCAGTGTCTCCCCTTCCCCCTTCCATTCAGCATCTCCCCCTCTCTCTCCCCTTTCCAGCATCTTCCATCTCTCTCATTCTTTCCATCCAGTGTCTCCCCTTCATCCCTCCATCAAGCATTTCTGCATCACCCCACCATCGATGCAAAATAACAAGATTTAATCTCTGGTAAAAGTCAAAATATCAATTATCCAAAAAGCCAGAGAATCATAGAATGGAGTAAAATATATAGATAGAAAAGAAAATCAACTTGACACTCCTTATGATTCATTGAGAGCGCAGGAGCGCCTCAATGTTAGGACAATTAAAGAGTTGGAATTGTTCCTATATAATACAAAAGCATTTGGAAAAGACAAGGATCTAGCGACTGTGATATTTTGCTCCGCTGGAGTACAACTTTGAAGATCTTGTTGGAGTGATTCATTAAAGACCCAAGCGGGGACCCACTTACTACGGAATGATAAGTGCCCAATTGCTATTATAAAATTTGAAGACCTAAAAGAGGCTTTATATTTCTGAAGTGTATGCATGAGGTTGAATGGAGTTATTTCATTAATTAACCCGGACACTCTTGGACAATTTTTAGATCCTTAATATTTTGTTTCTTTCACTTTTTGGTGATAGCAGCACAAGTAAGTGGTTGACTTACATAAAAAATAATTACAGAGAAGTTCTATGATTGAGAAGCTTGTCCACCCTCAGAGATATAAGACACTTTGGTGTAGTCTTGTTTGGGTGAGTTTGCACTCTAAGAACTCTCCATCTTCAAAAAAATGTAATTCTTAAAAATTTTTTTATTAATATTGGGAGTGTTGAGTTGATTTTCTTTTCTATCTATATATTTTACTCCATTCTATGATTCTCTGGCTTTTTGGATAATTCACCCCTCCATCGAGCATCTCCCCTCTCTCTCAACTTTGCAGCATCTTCCATCTCTCATTTCTTTCCATCGTGTCTCCCCTCCCCCTTACCTCTATCCATCTCCTCCTCTATCTCCCCCTTCACAGTATCTCCCATCTTAATCATTTCTTTCTGTCCAGTATCTCCCCTTTCTCCTTCCCTCCAGCATCTCCCCCTCTCTCTCTCCTCTTCCATTGCCTCCCCCTTCTATTCATTGTCTCCCCCCTCTCTATCCTCTTCCATTCACTGTTTTTCCAGGCTTTCTCCTTTCCATCCAGTATCTCTCTCTTCCATCTAAAATGTCCTCTCTCACTCCCTTTCCCTGATGCAGCCATCCAGGATCTCTTCTCCCTTCCTCACCTGTCCTCTCGTTTACTCTCTCCAGCCTCCTCCACCAGGATCTCTTCTTCTCCACCTCACCTGTCCTTTTGCTCACTCTCTCCAGGCGCCCCCCCCCCCCCCCCGAGCATGGTTAGGGACATAGGCAGCATACTAGCTTCTCCTCCTGGCTGCTACTGTGACGTCTGGAGGAACCATGAGCTTCCATGCTCTACTCTGCCCTTCCATGCCTCTCACTCACTTTCTCCATCTGCCTGCACCCGACGCAGCTACAAAACAAAATAAAAACGCGTGGGGCCGTGCTCCTGCATGCACTGCTGCCGGTGTCCCTCCTTGTCTCTCCAGAAACAGGAACTTACATTATGAGGCGGATGAGAGAGGAGGAGGGAAGCCGACATCGCACGTTTTCATTATGCTTTGCCAAGGAGGGGGAGGGAGTGAGCGAGGGGCAGGGAAGGAAAGGGAAGAGCCAGAGGCGTAGCCAGGTTTTGATCTCAGGAGGAGCAGACTTTTATAATATAGGCGCCGGTTGGTGTCAGCTAGACAGAAGTGTTTGTGTTGTTGCTCAAGGGCTGTGGCGGGCAATGATTAATACAGGCTGTCTCTGTTGCATCCTGCCTACAAGGAAACAGTAAGTTACATCAGGAGGCAGGATGCAGAAGAGGTCCCTGGACTGGCCAGAGCAGGCAACCTGTCTTCTTAACTTCAAATAAAAATATTCAAATCGAGATCATCACCTCAGGAATAGCACACCCAGTCCTTCCACTGCTAGACACCTTGTTTAAATCAAGATGGTCTTTTGTTTGTGTGGTGACTCTATAGGATGTGAAGAACACTAGTCTGGAGCATTTTTATTTTGGGTGACAAGGGCCAACAAAGATGGCCCTTGCCCCAGAGCCTACTTTCAAATAGGGCTAGACACTTTCCTGCTTATAATCGAACGAGAAAAACGCCCAAGTTCCGACCTAAATCTGGAGATGGGCGTTTATCTCACAAAAACGAATAACGCGTTCTCCGAGGACAAGCAGGCTGCTTGTTCTCACGACTGGGTGACGTCCGCGTCAGCCCCCACCAACCGGAAGAAGCTTCGTGGGCGGTCCGCACGCAGGGCACGCCCACCGCGCATGCGCGGCCGTCTTCCCACCCGTGCGTGACCTTTCCCACCAGTCTTTTCTTTTCCGCGCCTGGAGAGAGACGTGTTCACCTCTCTCTCTTCCTCAGCCCCGGAAAACCGTCGCGTTGTCGCGAACCTTCGTTTATTTTCGTTTTATTTTGTTCCGCGTTCCTAAAAATTTTCTTTTCTGAAAAAAAAAAAAAAAGAGAACGCGCTGTTTTTTCCCTCGTTTTCTAGCGGGGGCGTCGTGTTGCGGCCTTGTGGCCGCGCGGTCGAGTTGTTTATCGAGGTGTGATTTTACCGCCACCATCGACGACTTTGATTTCACCGACGCGATTTTTCCGTCAATGTCCTCGAAGGTCCCAAGTGGATTTAAGAAGTGTGGTCGGTGCGGCCGGCCTATCTCGCAGACCGACACTCACGCTTGGTGCCTCCAGTGCCTCGGGCCGGAGCACGATACCAAGTCGTGTACTTTGTGTCTTGGTCTCCGGAAACGGACTCAAGTTGCAAGGCAAGTTCTTCGGGACCGTCTTTTTGGAACTTGCGCCGGCCCCTCGACGTCGACCTCGACGGCATCGGTATCGACGGCCGGTTCTTCGGTACCGGTATCGATGTCCGCGAAATCGGCACCGATGGCATCGACCCCAGGAGCACAGGTCCCGTCGGCCCGCCGGTCCTCCGGTGACGGTAGGGGTGAGAGGCCGCGTGGGCAATCGGCCCTGGTCACTCCCTCTGCCCATGGCCCTCGGGACCGAACCCTGTCTGACCCGGTCCCTCGAGACCGAGGGGGATCGACCTCCTCCTCCTCCATGCCGCCTAGCGCCGATGACGGGCATCGCAAGAAAACAAAGAAGCACCGTCATCGGTCGCCATTGATACATCCGGCCCTCGGCGCCGGAGAGGAGTCGACGCCGAGTCAGCGTCGAGAGGAGAGGTCCCCCTCGGTAGTGGAGGTACCGACGCGTCAGGGTCCCAGCACTTCGGTGCAGTCTCCTGGACCCGAGCAGCTTCCGGCACCGACGCCTCTACCGGCCCCCCCCCGTCTTTCCCGGCAGCGGGCCTGGACGAGTGCCTCCGAGCCATCCTTCCGGGGATCCTGGAAGGGCTGATGCGCCAGACTGTGCCGGCGCCGGGGGTGCTTGCGCCCTCCACGCCGTTGACTGTGGCGCCGGCGAGCTCTAGCCCGGTACCGAGGCCTTCGACGCCGCTTGCGGCGCCGGTCTCGACCGCCACGCAGGTGGAGTCCCCGTCGACGTCGATGGAGGGAGCTTCGTCCCCGCCGGCGCGGGAGTCCACCGCTCGACGACACCGAGGCCTCGGTGCCTCGACGTCGAGCCGGGCCCGGTTGAGGACTCAGCTGCATGAGCTTATGTCCGACACCGAGGAAGAGGCCTCGTGGGGGGAGGAGGAGGACCCCAGATATTTCTCCTCAGAGGAGTCTGTGGGCCTTCCCTCCGACCCTACGCCTTCACCAGAGAGAAAGCTCTCGCCTCCTGAGAGCCTCTCCTTTGCCTCCTTTGTCAGGGATATGTCTATATGCATTCCCTTCCCCGTGGTCTCTGTGGATGAGCCGAGGGCTGAGATGCTCGAGGTCCTCGATTATCCATCACCACCTAGATAGTCCTCCACGGTGCCGTTGCACAATGTCCTCAAAGAGACACTGCTTCGGAACTGGATGAGACCATTATCTAATCCCATCATCCCCAAGAAAGCAGAGTCCCAGTACAGAATCCACTCGGACCCAGAGTTAATGCGGCCCCAATTGCCTCATGACTCGGCGGTCGTGGACTCTGCTCTCAAGAGGGCACGGAGTTCGAGGGATACCGCCTCGGCGCCCCCGGGGCGGGAGTCTCGCACTCTGGACTCGTTTGGGAGGAAGGCCTACCAATCTTCCATGCTCGTGACCCGCATCCAGTCGTACCAGCTCTACACGAGCATTCACATGCGGAACAATGTGAAGCAACTGGCGGACCTGGTCGATAAGCTCCCTCCGGAGCAGTCCAGACCTTTTCAGGAGGTGGTCAGACAGCTGAAGGCGTGTAGAAAATTCCTGTCCAGGGGTATCTATGACACCTGTGATGTGGCATCTCGAGCTGCGGCCCAAGGTATAGTGATGCGCAGACTCTCCTGGCTGCGTGCCTCTGACCTGGACAACCGCACCCAGCAACGCCTGGCGGATGTCCCTTGCTGGGGGGATAACATTTTTGGCGAGAAGGTCGAGCAGTTGGTGGACCAACTACACCAGCAGGAAACTGCCCTCGACATGCTCTCCCACTGGGTGCCTTCAGCATCCACCTCTACAGGTGGACATTTTTCCCGGGCCAGGCAGGCTGCGCCCTATGCCTACAACAAGCGTAGGTACACCCAGCCGGCCCGAAGGCCTCCTCAGGCACAGGGACAGTCCCAGCACGCTCGTTCTCATCAACAGCGTGCGCCTAAGCAGCCCCCTGCGCCTCCACAGCAAAAGCCGGGGACGGGCTTTTGACTGGATCCATGGGAACATAGCCGCCCTCAAAGTGTCCGTACCGGACGATCTGCCGGGCGGAGGGAGGTTAACATTTTTTCACCAAAGGTGGCCTCTCATAACCTCCGACCAGTGGGTTCTCCAAATAGTGCGGTGCGGATACGCCCTGAATTTGGCCTCCCTGCCACCAAATTGTCCTCCGGGAGCTCAATCCTTCAGCTCCCATCACAAGCAGGTACTTGCAGATGAACTCTCCGCCCTTCTCAGCGCCAATGCGGTCGAGCCCGTACCACCCGGGCAGGAAGGGCAGGGATTCTATTCCAGGTACTTCCTTGTGGAAAAGAAAACAGGGGGGATGCGTCCCATCCTAGACCTGAGAGGCCTGAACAAATTCCTGGTCAAAGAAAAGTTCAGGATGCTTTCCTTGGGCACCCTTCTGCCAATGATTCAGAAAAACGATTGGCTATGTTCCCTGGATTTAAAGGACGCATACACTCACATCCCGATACTGCCAGCTCACAAACAGTATCTCAGATTCCGCCTGGGCGCACGGCACTTTCAGTATTGTGTGCTGCCCTTTGGGCTCGCCTCTGCCCCATGGGTGTTTACAAAGTGCCTCGTGGTGGTAGCGGCGTATCTACGCAAGCTGGGAGTGCATGTGTTCCCATATCTCGACGATTGGCTGGTCAAGAACACCTCGGAGGCAGGAGCCCTCCGGTCCATGCAGTGCACTATTCACCTCCTGGAGCTGCTGGGGTTTGTGATAAATTACCCAAAGTCCCATCTCCAGCCAACCCAGTCTCTGGAATTCATAGGAGCTCTGCTGAATACCCAGACGGCTCAGGCCTTCCTTCCCGAAGCGAGGGCCAACAACCTCCTGTCCCTGGCTTCGCAGACCAGAGCGTCTCAGCAGATCACAGCTCGGCAGATGTTGAGACTTCTGGGTCATATGGCCTCCACAGTCCATGTGACTCCCATGGCTCGTCTTCACATGAGATCTGCTCAATGGACCCTAGCTTCCCAGAGGTTCCAAGCCACCGGGAATCTAGAAGATGTCATCCGCCTCTCCACCAGTTGCCGCACTTCACTGCTCTGGTGGACCATTCGGACCAATTTGACCCTGGGACGTCCATTCCAAATTCCACAGCCCACGAAAGTGCTGACGACGGATGCATCTCGCCTGGGGTGGGGAGCTCATGTCGATGGGCTTCACACCCAGGGTCTGTGGTCCCTCCAGGAAAAGGATCTTCAGATCAACCTCCTGGAGCTCCGAGCGATCTGGAACGCACTGAAGGCTTTCAGAGATCGGCTGTCCTGCCAAATTATCCAAATTCAGACAGACAATCAGGTTGCAATGTATTACACCAACAAGCAGGGGGGCACCGGATCTCGCCCCTTGTGTCAGGAAGCCGTCGGGGTGTGGCGTTGGGCTTGCCAGTTCGGCATGCTCCTCCAAGCCACATACCTGGCAGGTGTAAACAACAGTCTGGCCGACAAACTGAGCAGAGTCATGCAACCGCACGAGTGGTCGCTTCATTCCAGAGTGGTACGCAAGATCTTCCGAGAGTGGGGCACCCCCTCGGTGGACCTTTTCGCCTCTCAGACCAACCACAAGCTGCCTCTGTTCTGTTCCAGACTTCAGGCACACGGCAGGCTAGCGTCGGATGCCTTTCTCCTTCATTGGGGGACCGGCCTCCTGTATGCTTATCCTCCCATACGTTTGGTGGGGAAGACCTTACTGAAGCTCAAGCAAGACCGCGGCACCATGATTCTGATCGCGCCCTTTTGGCCCCGTCAGATCTGGTTCCCTCTTCTTCTGGAGTTGTCCTCAGAAGAACCGTGGAGATTGGAGTGTTTTCAGACTCTCATTTCGCAGAACGACGGAGCGTTGCTGCACCCCAAACTTCAGTCTCTGGCTCTCACGGCCTGGATGTTGAGGGCGTAGATTTCGCTGCGTTGGGTCTGTCGGAGGGTGTCTCCCGTGTCTTGCTTGCCTCTAGGAAGGATTCCACTAAAAAGAGTTACTTTTTCAAGTGGAGGAGGTTTGTCGTTTGGTGTGAGAGCAAGGCCCTGGAACCTCGTTCTTACCCTGCACAGAACCTGCTTGAATACCTTCTGCACTTATCAGAGTCTGGCCTCAAGACCAACTCAGTAAGGAATCACCTTAGTGCGATTAGTGCTTACCATTATCATGTGGAAGGTAAAGCCATCTCTGGAGAGCCTTTAGTCGTTCGATTCATGAGAGGCTTGCTTCTGTCAAAGCCCCCTATCAAGCCTCCTGCAGTGTCATGGGATCTCAACGTCGTCCTCACCCAGCTGATGAAACCTCCTTTTGAGCCACTGAATACCGGCCATCTGAAGTACTTGACCTGGAAGGTCATTTTCTTGGTGGCAGTTACTTCAGCTCGTAGGGTCAGTGAGCTTCAAGCTCACTGGTAGCTCATGCTCCATATACCAAATTTCATCACAACAGAGTAGTGCTCCGCACCCACCCAAAGTTCCTGCCGAAGGTGGTGTCGGAGTTCCATCTTAACCAGTCAATTGTCTTGCCAACATTCTTCCCCAGGCCGCATACCCGCCCTGCTGAACGTCAGCTGCACACATTGGACTGCAAGAGAGCATTGGCCTTCTACTTGGAGCGGACACAGCCCCACAGACAGTCCGCCCAATTGTTTGTTTCTTTCGACCCTAACAGGCTAGGGGTCGCTGTCGGGAAACGCACCATCTCCAATTGGCTAGCAGATTGCATTTCCTTCACTTACGCCCAGGCTGGGCTGACTCTCGAGGGTCATGTCACGGCTCATAGTGTTAGAGCCATGGCAGCGTCAGTGGCCCACTTGAAGTCAGCCACTATTGAAGAGATTTGCAAGGCTGCGACGTGGTCATCTGTCCACACATTCACATCACATTACTGCCTCCAACAGGATACCCGACGCGACAGTCGGTTCGGGCAGTCGGTGCTGCAGAATCTGTTTGGGGTGTAAATCCAACTCCACCCTCCAGGACCCGCATTTATTCTGGTCAGGCTGCACTCTCAGTTAGTTGTTCTTCGTAGGTCAATTTTCTGTTTTATCCTCGATGTTGCGAGGTTCAATTGACCTGGGTTCTTGTTTTGAGTGAGCCTGAGAGCTAGGGATACCCCAGTCGTGAGAACAAGCAGCCTGCTTGTCCTCGGAGAAAGTGAATGATACATACCTGTAGCAGGTGTTCTCCGAGGACAGCAGGCTGATTGTTCTCACCTACCCTCCCTCCTCCCTTTTGGAGTTGCGTTTCATAGTTTTTGCTTGTCATTCAACTGGCGGGAACGGTCACGCACGGGCGGGAAGACGGCCGCGCATGCGCGGTGGGCGTGCCCTGCGTGTGGACCGCCCGCAAAGCTTCTTCCGGTTGGTGGGGGCTGACGCGGACGTCACCCAGTCGTGAGAACAATCAGCCTGCTGTCCTCGGAGAACACCTGCTACAGGTATGTATCATTCACTGTATAATCGAAAGCGGAAGCGTACAAAGTTGACGGGGGGGTGTCGGAGGCGTGGTGAAGGCGGGACTGGGGCATGGTTATCACCCGAACAGAGATGGGCGCCTTTCGCCGATAATGGAAAAAAAGTATGCGTTTGTAGCTAGAATTTAGGGCACTTTTCCTGGACCCTATTTTTTCACGAATAAGGCCCCAAAAAGTGCCCTAAATGACCAAATTACCCCCAGAGGGAATCGGGGATGACCTCCCCTGACTCCCCCAGTGGTCACTAACCCCCTCCCACCACAAAAAAATGATGTTTCACAACTTTTTATTTTCACCATCAAATGTCATACCCACCTCCCTGGCAGCAGTATGCAGGTCACTGGAGCAGTTGTTAGGGGGTGCAGTGGACTTCAGGCAGGTGGACCCAGGCCCATCCCCCCCTACCTGTTACAATTGTGCTGCTTAATGCTTATTAGTCGTCCAACCCCCCAAACCCACTGTACCCACATGTAGGTGCCCCCCTTCACCCCTTAGGGCTATAGTAATGGTGTAGACTTGTGGGCAGTGGGTTTTGAGGGGGATTTGGGGGGCTCAACACACAAGGGAAGGGTGCTATGCACCTGGGAGCTCTTTTACCTTTTTTTTTGTTTTTGTAAAAGTGCCCCCTAGGGTGCCCGGTTGGTGTCCTGGCATGTGAGGGGGACCAGTGCACTACGAATCCTGGCCCCTCCCAAGAACAAATGCCTTGGATTTATTCGTTTTTGAGCTGGGCGCTTTCATTTTCCATTATCGCTGAAAAACAAAAATGCCCAGCTCACAAATTGTCGAATAAAACATGGACGTCTATTTTTTGCGAAAATACGGTTCGGGCCGCCCCTTCACGGACCCGTTCTCGGAGATAAACGCCCATGGAGATAGACGTTTTCGTTCGATTATGCCCCTCTTTGTGAAATAACACAAACCCCTGCAAAAAGACACCCAAAACCTATACTGAAAACTTACCACACCATAACAGCCCTAACCCACCTATGAAAAGGCAGTGCTATAAATATTACAGTGGGACCTAGAGAAGTGTTTCCATAAGTGGTCCTGGAGTACCCCCTTGCCATTCAGGTTTTCAGGCTATCCACAATGAATCTGCATGAAAAACATTTGCATGTAACGGAGGCAGTATATGCAAATCAATGTCATGCATATTTATTGTGGATATCCTGAAAACCTGATTGACAAGGGGGTACTCCAGGACTGCCTTAGAACACAAAACTTACCACACCATAACAGCCCTAACCCACCTATCAGACGACAGTGCTATATATAGTACACTGGGCTCTGGAGCACCAATATACCTACTATTGGGAAACTGGAACAAGCTGCACCGTTACACATTCCTACACAGATGGTGTAAGGATGGTGAAAGGATAGAACTCGGAGTTCAACCTACTCAGTTTTAAATTAGCAATGTAAGACAACAGGGCCTTCTATGCATAAAGAAATCATCCCCTTCCAGCTAGTTTCAGCTATCAGGTAAAACCAACATTATAACTGATAGCATCATTCAACAAATTATTTTGTGTGGGACTCCGGAGTGTAATCTGGATTCTCAACAGGATCAAATATAATCTCAGCAAAACTCTGCACCTTCTATTATGTATTACAAACTCCAGAGTGGAGGAGTGGCCTAGTGGTTAGGGTGGTGGACTTTGGTCCTGGGGAACTGAGTTCAATTCCCGGCACAGGCAGCTCCTTGTTACTCTGGGCAAGTCACTTAACCCTCCATTGCCTGCCACATTGAGCCTGCCATGAGTGGGAAAGCACGGGGTACAAATGTAATAAAATAAATATCCCCCCCAAAAAAATAGAGTGGTGGAGATAACAACAAATCATACAAATGTATTCAAATTCTGATTTTGTAAATGATGCCTACACATCCATAAAGGCCTGCAGTCAGTCTGTCTACCTCTCTTTTACACATCCTACTTGCCCTCAGCCAACACGCCTATGGAACAATTAAACTATTTAAAGATCCCTCAAGAGGTAGTGTCTCATGATTTAGGCTCTAAAACCCTTTGTAATGTTTTGGTGCCACCTCAGTAAGGCTAACTCACAATCTCTCCACTCTAAAACACTATACACAAACTTGTGCAAAAACACACTGAGAACCTTGCCAAACTCCAAGGACAGGATGAGCTATAACCTTATGAGTGAAATGGCAGCACTGTAAATATTATACCGGGCACTAATACACCAATACACTACCTAGTAAAAAAACAAAAAGGACTGCAAATACTACATGCTAGCAGAATACTGCACCTTGATCACACATGAAAAAAACCCACAACACAACAGATATGACACAAGGAACTGGAATTGAAACTTAAATGCAAAATATCACAGATACACATTTCCAAAAGCTGACATATTCCAATTACCGTATTTTTCGGACTATAAGACCCACTTTTTTCCCCCCAAATTTGGGAGGAAAATGGGGGGTGCGTCTTATAGTCCGAAGGTAGCGAGGTCCGATTTCGGGATCGCCCTCCCCCCGAGTTCGGGATCGCCCTCCCCCCTGAGTTCGGGATCGCCCTCCCCCACTCACGTCACGCGATGTTCCCTGGTGGTCTAGTGACGTCGGGGCAGGAAAGAGCCCCCTCTTTCCTGCCCAGCGCGCTGCTCTCCGTCCTCCTGTATGCTGCCTGACAGTCTCGGCAAGATTCAAAATGGCCGCCGAGAATCGAAGTCTCGGCGGCCATTTTGAATCTCGCCGAGACCGTCAGGCAGCATACAGGAGGACGGAGAGCAGCGCGCTGGGCAGGAAAGAGGGGGCTCTTTCCTGCCCCGACGTCACTAGACCACCAGAGAACATCGCGTGACGTGAGTAGGGGAGGGCGATCCCGAACTCGGACAAGACGCACCAGAGCACCTAGGTTTTAGAGGAGGGAAAAAGGAAAAAAAAATTTTTTCCTATTTCCCTCCTCTAAAACCTAGGTGCGTCTTATGGTCTGGTGCGTCTTATAGTCCGAAAAATACGGTAATAAATTCTGAATAAAATACTTTTCTACCTTTGTTGTCTGAGCATTTAGTTATTCTATTCGCTCTGGTCCCAGTGTCTTCTGTTTTATTCAGTGTCTTCTTTCCATTTGATATTTTTCTCTCACCATGTCCACCATCCTCCTGTGTCCTTATACGTCCTTTCTACCACCTACAGCCCTGTCTCTATCCTTCCTCCAGTTTCAGCATCTGCCCTCAAAATGTTCCGATCCAGCCCTTAAATTCAGCAGTTTCCCATCTGTGTCTTTGTCTTGCCTTGACCTGCATTTCCCTCTCTTTTTTCCCTATCCCCTGCTGTGATCAGTATTGCCCCTCTATGTCACTAAGCCCCCTCCCCATCCAGTAGTGCCCCTTTGTGTCCTTATCCCTTTCCCTCCATATCTCACATCTCTTGTTTCCCTGTCATTCTCCTCTCTCTCTTCCCTTCTTCCCCCACCCTGGGGCCAGATAGATATCTCCCTCTTTCATCCCACTCCCCTCCCCCACAGTTCAGTATGTCTCCCTCCTAAGTCTCCAGGGTCTTTTTCCCCCTTTCTTTACCTAGTCAGTCAGCCAGCCAACCAGTCTTTCCCTTGCCCCCACCCTCCAAGTTGATCCAGCATTTATGTATCCCTCTGCCTCTCCCTCTCCCTCCAGCACCTCTTCCTGTCTGTCTGTCCCTCTCCCCTTCCAGCAGAGAAGCACTTAGTTCTTCCTCCCTTTCGCCTGCATTTTCTCCCTTTATCTCCCCCCCCCCCCCCCCATGGTTCCAGAGTCTCTCCCTCCGACCCTCCTACTCCCCTTGGTCCGATGGTGCTTGCTAAGCTGATGCTGCCTGGGTGCCTCGATCTTCTGTGTGATGTGTTCTGTCTTCTCTTATGCAATTTCCTGTTCCGCGTGGGCAGGACATGTCACAAGGAAGATCGAGGCACCAAGGCAGCTCCTTTCAATCGCTCCGGTGCCTCTCCAGCAGCGATAGAGGTAGGTTAGCAAGCATCGTCGGACCGCAGGGAGCTGGAGGGAGGCAGTAGATGGAGGTCATTTTTGCCGTTGGGGAGGCGGGATGGGGCGGCTGGAGGCGGAGCCGCGTCATAGGTTAAGCCCTGCCACTGCATGCTGGTCCTCTGTCTGATGTGACGCACACTCTTCGTGCTGGAGGGGGTGGGACTAAGGCCGGCAGCAGAGAGAGGAGGAGACTTTCATCCTTGCAAAGCGCGGTTTCAGGGAGGGAGGAAGCCGAAAAAAATATTGCCACAAGGTGCATAGGCGCCATTTTTTCAAATCAGCTGTTTAGGGGAGCGACCACTCCCCTTGCGCCCCACCTAGCTACGCTTCTGGGAAGAGCACAGAAGCTTGTGGTTCCTCCAGACTGCCATACCAGTGGCCGGGAGGAGAAGCTAGTGGTAGGTGTTTACTTATGTCCCTACCTGTCCCAGGTAGAGGCAGCTCATTTGGGGAGGGCAGTGCCCCCTCGCCCCCCCCCCCAAACTACACCCGTGCTCCCTCCCAACCCATCCAGTCTTGCTTAATTTCTCTCTCTCTCCCTTCCCATCCACTGCAGCCCTGCAGCATAGTCTCACTCCCTCCCTCCTGTGCACCTCCTCTTCGCCCACTCTAATAACTACAATGGAAGACAGGTAGGACCCAGCTCTCTGCAACACTGCTAGTGCTTCCTGCATGAGTTCTGGAAGTGTACATCAGAGGAGGCAGGCCTAATGCAGTAAGCAATAGTGGCACTGCAGAGAGCTGGGTCCCACATGTCTCCCATGGTAGTTTTTTTAGTGCAAGCCTGGACGTTCAGTCCCAATCAGCTGCAAGCTGCGCCTGACATCACTTGGAAATCCTGTGGAAGGGGAGAAACAGAGAAATGGAAAAAAAAACTACTTTCCAAATTTGTACTTTGTTGCTAAGTATAAAAGTACAGCTTGAAACTAACTCGTTACAAGTAGAAAGTATTACAAAAAAAAAGAAGGTAACTTGTTACAAGTAAAAGTACGCCAATTGTACTTAAGTATTGTAACAAAAGTATAAGTACTTTGTTACTACCCATATCTGCATATTATAGGGCACTGTGCTTATGGGAAGGCAGTTTTCAGACAGGCAATTTACATGCAAAAATTGCTGATTACCCAGTTTTGAAAATTTATCATTTTTATAGGAGGGTATATGGAAGAAATCTGGGAGAGTCATGACTCTGCAGAGGGCATTAACTAGAAAAATGAACACTGTGCTGTGCTGAACTGTACATGTATTTGCTGCCAGAAAATGATTAAGGACTAATATGAACTGCTATTTTAAAGGAACTTTAGATGCATTAATGAACCCCTTGGTTTAGCAGCCACACTGATGAGATTGGTTTGATTAATTGATGCACCTATGTGAGGATATTGTAGAGTCACAATACTTATACCTAAGGAAGAGATGACAGCTTGATTTTGTTTTAGTGCATTTAGCTGAGCTTGGCAAGCACTGATTAACCTGTCTTTGAACCCATTGCATCTTGGACTTTGAGATACTGAAAGAGAGGAAACTTCATGGGCATGTGTTTTAATGATGACATGATATTATTATTATTATTTAGATTTTGCTCACACCTTTTTCAGTAGTAGCTCAAAGAGAGTTACATTCAGGTACACTGGATATTTCTCTGTCCCAGGAGGGCTCACAATCTAAGTTTGTACCTGAGGCAGTGGAGGGTTAAGTGACTTGCCCAAGATCACAAGGAGCAGCTGTGGGATTTGAGCTGGCCACCTCTAGATTGCAGGACCGGTGCTCTAACCACTAGGCCATGCCTCAGCACCCTTCCCCTACAGAGGCTAGCTTGTCAAAATTGGTAAGCGCTCTTGGACAAAAAATATAGGGACAAGGAGAGAGGAGATATGATATAGACATTTAAATATCTCAAGGGCATTAATGTACAGGAAGTGAGCCTTTTTCAACTGAAGGAAAACTCTGGAACGAGGGGGCATACAATGAAGTTAAGAGGGAATAGGCTTAGGAGGAATCTAAGAAAGTATTATTTAATGGAAAGGGTGCTGGAAGCATTGAATGCCTCCCAGCAGAGGTCGTGGAGTTGAGGACTATGTCAGAATTTAAGAAAGCGTGGGATAAGCACGTGGGATCCCTTAGGAAAAGGAAAGGGTTTCAGAGGATGGGCATACTGGATAGGCCATTTGGCCTTTATCTGCCATCATGTTTCTATATCATTCAGAAGAACCACTAGAGAGGCTACTCCATGGTGGTTTCCCACAGGGGTGCATGACAAGAAGAAATTGTGTGCAGTGAAGAATAACAAGAAAGGTATATATTTGGCTTCTTAAGGATGTTGCTCTTAAAACTTAAAGCAAATGTACTTTTGTTGCGTTTTCTGTCTGATATAATAAACAAGTCTGAGTACATTTCTGATGTTTGAAAATTCTTGTTAATTTACATTTTGTATCATTTCAACAGGTTTTGCCATTGAAGGCATTGTTGAGCAGCTGCTCCAAGGGACAGGGGGCCTAAGCATGGAGGCAGTAGCTAAGCACACTGCAGAAGGCACCCAGGTCACTGAGAATAAAACCGCACCCCAGTCCAACATCTCTAAGGGGAACAAAACCAGTACTGGAGGTGGAAAGATACATGCTGTTCAGGGATCACGGCAGCAGCAGCTCCAATCAGATCTTGCCACATCACAGGTGAAGTGATTTACATATCAGGAAACACATTCACAAAAATGTCCTGTTTAGAACTGATGTACATTGACAGAGCTATGCGTGTTTCATAGTACTAGTTTAACAAGGGATGCTACAAGTCAGGACAGAGATGCAACGGTGCATGGTGGCATTACTAAAGGTGGACACCTTCTTTTAGGTGCCCCAATTCTGTGTGGTGAGATTCTGTGTGGAGGAGTGGCTTAGTGGTTAGGGTGGTGGACTTTGGTCCTGAGGAACTGAGTTCGATTCCTGGCACAGCCAGCTCCTTGTGACTCTGGGTAAGTCACTTAACCCTCCATTGCCCCATGTAAGCCTCATTGAGCCTGCCATGAGTGGGAAAGCACAGGGTACAAATGTAACAAAAAAAAAAGCATCTGGGAGCATAGATTCCATTATAGAATGCTAGGGTAACCAAGCATTGATGAGCCTTACATTTAGGTGCACTCAGTTACATCAGCTATAAACCTGATGTGACTGCAGGAGCTCTAATAAGGCAAAACCACAGGTAACATACAGTATTTTTTAAGTTATGTGTGTAACTGGGAGGTCTACCCATTCTTCACCCACATATACACCCCCCCCCCTTGCAACTGTATACTGTGGAAGGGCATTTTTAATATGATGTCTAAATCCAATTGTGGACATTTTGTGAAAAACGTCCAAAAATTTAGTAGTGAACATGGCCATTTTCAAACCAGAAAAATGTCCCAACTTTTTGTTTTGAAAATGGCCATTTGCTATACGTTTTTGTGTTCAGTTCTTCTATCTTTTAGGACCATTTTCGGAAAAAAAAAAAAAAAGTCCAAGGGAAAAACATACAAATGGAAGCCATTGAGGGGGTAGCATTCTTAGTAGATTGGTCACACAGACATCCTACCAGAGCAGTGGGCCGCCCTGGGGGGCACTGCAGTGGACTTCACAAGTGCAAAGTGATGCATGTGGGAAAGAACTACTACTACTACTTATCATTTCTATAGCGCTACTAGATGTACGCAGCGCTGTACACTTGAACATGAAGAGACAGTCCCTGCTCGACAGAGCTTACAATCTAATTAGGACGGACAAACAAGAGATAAGGGAATATTAAGGTGAGGATGATAAAATAAGGGTTCTGAACAAGTGAATACTTGTTAGGAGTTAACCTTCTTTCTCCGGCGTGCGCGGTCCACACAGACGCGCTCCTCCCAGCCGATCCCTGCTCACTCTGAAGAACCCAAACTATAGCTACGTGATACAAGGTTCCACATTAGGAGTCACCACCGAGGAAAATGATCTAGCTGTCCATCGATGATGATATGTTGAAACCCTCTGCTCAGTGTGCAGCGGCGTCTAAGAAAACAAATAGAATGTTAGGAATTATTAAGAAAGGAATGGAAAACAAACGTTTCAGTGCTGTGAAGTGTACAAAATCCCAACTGCGATTCATGTAATATGGAGAACCTATCCAGATACTCACTGAGTTGTTTATTCACCATGCTTTCCATTAACTTTACAAATAGTGGGATTGATGCTATTGGGCGATAGTTAGTTAGATCAGTACTATCTTTTTTGACATCTTTTGGAAATGGGGTGAGTAATATGTTTCCATGGGTCCCAGGGAAGAATCAATTTCCTAGCATGAAGTTTAAATGCTGCGTTAGATCAGTAACGAAGCAACTAGGGGCGCTTTTAAGTAAGTAGTTTGTGCATATGTACAAGTAGCAAAACTTACTGGAAAATCTGTGGATCTCTTGCATAACAGAATTGACGGTAAGTGCGGAAAAGTGCAAAAATGTTCTGTCTGCTGGGTACCCTTCTAAATCTGGAGCTAGGTCATTTAAGAATTGATCTAATCCGGAGCTGCACTGAGGTAGCGAACGCTGCAACTTAAGTATTTTACCTTTAAAGAATACGGCAAGCTGATCAGCAGATGGGATGGCAAGTGTAGTTGAGGTGAGCGCTGTAGTATCTAACAATTTGTTGACATAGAAGTATAGTTTTTTAAGTCTTTGTAATCTGGCCCTACTTTGGTTTTATAGTATAATGTTTTAGATTTTCTAATTGCATATTTGTAAGCTTGTTGAGATTTTTTTCAAGCAATGAGGTTAAGATCATCCTTCTGTTTTCTCCAGGCTCTTTCACGCCTCCTAGTAATGACTTTGAGTTCTTTTAGGTCCTCAGTGAACCACGGCGGAACTATTTGCTGCCTGGATGTGCGTGTTTGAATTGGAGCTACTGCGTCTAACACACCTCTGCATCTTTTGTCCCATTGCGAGAAGAAGTCTATTGAATCTACGTGCACAGACCAATCCTTATCATAGATTAATGTCCAAAATTCATTTGGGTCTATCTTACCCCTTGTTTGGTATTTCTGTTGAGCTCGGGTCTGCACTGTGCCTTTTACCTGCCATGAAAGGGAGCAGTTCAACTTAAAGTGATCAGACCAAGGGACCTCTGTCTAACTAATGTAATTTAATTGCAAGTTAAGGGCATCATCTGACTTATGCGAGAGCAGGTCTAGCGTGTGTCCTTTTGTGTGGGTAGCTTGCTGATTCCAACATGTTAAGTCCCAGGAATGGAGGAAGTCTAAACAATCACGAGTGCTGTTTGACGAGTAGTTTTCTAGGTGCAGATTTATGTCCCCTAAAATGAGAACATTAGGGTTGGACATGCATGTATTAGAAATGAAATCCGTAAAGGTTTGCTGAACTTCATTCCAATTGCCAGGTGGCCTGTATAGCAGAATGCAGTTAAGGTGACCATATAAAGTTTTATTGAGGATTCTGAAAGAAGCAATTTCCAGATTTAGTGTATTGGAGTCAGCAATTACTTCCACAATAAAATTGGTATGGTATAGATGAGAGCGATTCCTCCACCTCATTTTCCTTTCTGTGCCCAGTGGGAAATTTTATAACCCGGGGGACATATATCTAGCAAGATTGGATCTGTTTGATCATGAATCCAAGTCTCTGTAAGGAAGAGAAGGTCAAGGTTATCTGATGTGACCCAGTCTGTGATAAGTGCAGTTTTATTAACAACTGATCTGGTGTTAGCATAGCCCACCAGGATATTTTGATAAGAAACACCAAGGTTATGAGATAGTTGGATTGTTCTGAGCTGACGCTCCAGATGCTGACGAGGAGTAGAAATATGCGATGTGTAGAAATCATTGTAGCTGTGGAATCGGGAACAGGGATGGCGAGGCAACTTATTGCAATTACTTATAATGAGGATAGGATAGGAACCTGCGGATGAGGCTAAAGATATTAATTGGATGAGAGAAAGAAAGCAAGATACTAGATAAAAGCTGGGTATATACATAATGAGGGTGAGAAGAGAGGGCTGTAGGTAATGAACAAAAAGATAAAGGTATGAGGTAGGCAGGGGCAAGAAGAGGAGTTAGTAATTTGCCTTCAAAGACAGCAGCCAAGGCGCAACTTGAGAAAACAGCTGCCGTAATGATTTTTGAAATACTGGGATTCTAATCAGTTACTTGGAGTTGAGTGGCTTCTAATGCTGTTGCAGTACAGTTGCACACTATATTGGGGATCTGCTAAACTCAGAAATACAGTCTAAAAATCCATTAAACAAAAGTTGAGATTCAAAAGGTAGAAAAAGATAGCCCAGTATCAAAAGCATAGCAGGAAGTGATCAGCTGTTAGTCTGAAAGTCCTGTAGCGGCGGCCAGCCTACCACAAGTCGACACAGACGGCCGAGCAGTACAAGGAGCGATGCGGAACAGCTGCTTAGCGCCGGTGAAGGGCACTCAGAGATGGTCCGCTGTGCGGGAAAGTGCACTGGATGTAGCAGCGCGAAGTATGCCTGCACACCGGCAGCAGGCAGCCCAATGAAACGCGAGTAGCAAAATGGCTCCAACAGCTGCAAGTAAGCCAGTCAGAAATTCAACACGCTCCCCGTTGCGATCCGTTTCAAGGTAGCAAACCAAGAGGCAGGGAAGGGTCCATAGAATCAAATGAGGCAGGATCAAGCAAAATCGTGGCAAAACTGTAACGGGTAGCGGTTCAACTCCTTGAAAGGCTCAGGAGCTAACGGTTTTTATGTTTTGTAGTTGGCAGCCATTTTAGAACATTATTACCATTTGTGCTATAAATTGAAATGATTGTCTTGGAAGATAATCTCTGATCCTCTTTAGTTTTCATAGGTTTTTGAAACACTTTGAAGTGACTGCTGAAACTTGATTTTCTAGAGACAGATGTTTGTTGAGAATACTTCCTAATATTTTTAGTTGTGTTCAATTGGGTAAGTTTGTTGGTCAATTGTGAAGTTTGGATAGAAAGTGGGGTTGTGTGAGCTAGGTAGTACCAAGAACTTTGTTTTTTCTCTATTTAGTTTTAGTTTGAAAGTTGTGGCCCAATTTTCCATAAGGTCCAGACCTTTTTTAATCTCGTCCAGTATCTCTGTGTTATTGTTATTGAAGAGTATGTATATCTTGACATCATCAGCGTATGTAAATAGGTTAAATCCCATTTTTTTCTACTTTTCTGCCGAGTGGAGCCATCATTACATTGAATAGTATGGGTGATATTGGTGAACCTTGTGGCACACCACATTCAGAGATCCATAAAATTTCTAGATGTAATAAATGACTGCTTCTTGGAGCAACTGGTCCAGGAACTGACAAGAGGGGGAGCCATTTTGGATCTGGTCCTTGGTCATGTTCAGGGCATAATGTGAGAGGTGACAGAGTTGGGTCCCCTGGGAAACAGTGATTATAACATGATCAAGTTTGAGCTACTATCTGAGATGAACCCGCAAAGGAAATCTACTGTAGCTGCATTTAATTTTCTAAAGGGCAACTATAATAAAATGAGGAAAATGGTTAAAGAAACTAAAAGGATTGGCTGCTAAGGTTAGGACACTAAATCAGGTGTGGACATTATTCAAAAATACCATCTTGGAAGCCCAGTCCAGATGCATTCCACATATTTGCAAAGGTGGAAAGAAGAGAAAATGACAACCAGCATGGTTAAATGTTGAAGTAAAAGAGGTTATTACAGCCAAAAGATTGTCCTTCAAGGGATGGAAAAAGGATCCTCATGAAGAAAATAAGAAGCAACATAAGCACTGGCAAGTCAGATGCAAAGCATTGATAAAGAATGCTAAAACAGAATATGAAGAGAAACTTGCCGCAGAGGCTAAAACTCACAATAACAACGTTTTCAGGTATATCAGAATCAGAAAGCTTGCGAGGGAATCGTAGGACCATTAGATCACAAAGGAGCAAAAGGTGAGCTCAGGGAGGACAAGGCCATAGCGGAGAAACTGAATGAATTCTTTTCTTCTGTCTTTACAGAAAAAGATGTAAGAGATCTACCTGTACCAGAAATGGTTTTCAAGGGTGATAATGTGGAGGAACTAGAAGAAATCTCAGTGGATCTGGAAGATGTACTGAGCCAGATTGACAAATTAAAGACTAGTAAATCACCTGAACCAGGTGGCATACATACAAGGGTAATCAAAGAAATAAAGCATGAAATTGGTGATCTGCTGTTAGTAACATATAATCTGTCATTAAAATCATCCATAGTACCTGAAGATTGGAGGGTGGCCAATGTGATGCTGATTTGTTAAAAAGGGTTCCAGGAGTGATACAGGAAATTAGACTGGTAAGCCTGACGTCGATATTGGGCAAAAATAGTGGAAGCTATTATAAACAATAAAATTACAGAACATGGTTGGATAAAGGTGAGCCGGTTGATGTAGTGTATCTAGATTTTCAGAAAGCTTTTGATAAAGTTCATCATGAGAGACTCCTGAGAAAATTAAAAAGTCATGGGATAGGAGGCGAGGTTCTGGTGTGGATTAAGAATTGGTTATTGGACAGAAAACAGAGGGTAGGGTTAAATGGTCATTTCTCTCAATGAAGGAGGGTGAACAGTGGAGTACCACAGGGAACAGTACTTGAACCGGTGTTATTTAACATATTTATAAATGATATGGAAATTAGAACGACCAGTGAGGTGATTAAATTTGCAGATGATACAAAATTATTCAAGGTTGATTAAATTTGCAGATGATACAAAACTTTTCAAGGACTGTGAAATATTGCAGGAAGACCTTAGGAAATTGGAAGACTGGGCATCCAAATGGCAGATGAAATTTAATGTGGACAAATACAAAGTGATGCACATTGGAAAGAATAATCCGAATCATAGTTCCCTGATACTAGGGTCCACCTTGGGGGTCAGCACTCAAGAAAAAGATCTCAGTGTCGTTGTAGTTAATACACTGAAAACTGCTCAGTGTGTGGCGGCAGCCAAGAAAGCAAACAGGATGCTAGGAATTATTAGGAAAGGGATGGTGAATAAGACCGAAAATACTATAATGCCTTTGTATTGCTCCATGGTTTGACCGCCCCTCTTCATTTCTGGTCGCCGTATCTCAAAAAAGATATAGCAGAATTAGAAAAGGTTCAAAGAAGGGCAACCAAAATGATAAAGGGATGGAACTCCTCTCATATGATGAAAGGCTAAAAAGGTTAGGGCTCTTCAGCTTGGAAAAGAGATGGATGAGAGGAGATATGATTGAGGTCTACAAAATCCTAAGTGGTGTACAACGAGTAGACGTAAATCAATTTTTTACTTGTTCCAAAAGTACAATACTAGGGGACACGAGGTAGTTACATAGAAATACTTTTAAAACAAATAGGAGGAAATATTTCTTCACTCAACGAATAGTTAAGCTCTGGATCTCCTTGTCAGAGAATGTAGTAACAGCGTTAGTGTATCTAGGTTTAAAAAAGGCTTGGACAAATTCCTGGAGGAAAAGTCCATAGTCTGCTATTGAGACAGACATAGGGAAGCAACCACTTGGTAGCATGGAATGTTGCTGCTAATTGGGTTTCTGCCAGATACTTGTGACCTGGCTTGGCCACTGTTTGGAAAACAGGATACTGGACTAGATGGACCATAGGTCTGACCCAGTATGGCTACTCTTATGTTCTTACCATCTAACCAGGTTGCCACAGCACCAGTGATCCCCATGTTGTCGAGCGGGGCCATTAGTGTTGTGTGGTCCACTAGGTCGAAAGCACTTCACATATCAATGTGTAGTAGTAGGATTTTTTTTACCTTCGCACATTAATCTTCTGAATTTTGTTATCATGGTAGCTATGACTATCTCAGTGCTGTAAGATGGTCTGAAGCCTGACTGAGACCTGTGAAGTATTGAGAAATGTGTCAGGTAGTCCATTAGTTGTTGAGCTACTAGACCCTCCATCGTTTTGATCAGTGTCAGTTTCATATTCATGTAAGAAATCTGAGAGGGATGTATGTATTGTTGCAAGATTTGATCTTATTTTTATTATTTTTTACTCGAAGTATTGTGCAAGCTCGTCTGCTGTTGGTGGTGTTTCATTCATTGTTAGTAAAGCATGGGTGTTCATGATGAGTTCATATGCTTTTTTCGTATTGATCTGTTTCGGGCTCACATACATGCTGCAGTATTCTGCTTTAGCTTTCTTTATCTTGTGTTTGTATGTTCTTAAAGCTTTCCTCCATGTAATTTTGTTCATCTGATTTGGTTTTAGACCATTTTCTTTCCAGTTAGTAATTCATTGTTAAACCGTGGTCTTGGTTGTTTTTTACTTCTTGTTTTCATTTTGAGTGGTGCTATTTTGTTCAGTGTGATGTGGCTTAATTCATTCCTATTTTTCATGATTTTTTTGTCCTTGGGTAATATGTGTATTTTATCCTTCAGTGCTGTTAGCGACCTTGTTGTGATCATGTGTGAAGTTCTTGCTTCCTTATTCTTCCTGGTTTCTTTCCACAGCAGTGTGAATGTGAGTTTGCGCTGTTCTGACCATATGTCCTCTTCCCAGTTGTGATTTTCTAGTATGTGGCTACTGTTGGTTGAGAACCTGTAAGCTAGTATATCTAGTAGATGACCTTTTCCGTGAGAAGTGGCTTGTGTTATTTTGAAGTTTCATTGGCTCAGGAAGTTTATTAAGGTCCTGGTGTTGGTGTCATGATCTTTTTCTAGGTGCAGATTATCTCCTAGCAGAAGGATGTCCTAGAAGTTAGTGCAAATGTTTGATATAAAGTCCATGGAGTCATCTTGAGCATTAGTCCAATTTCCTGGAGGAGGATAGAAAAGTATGCAACATAGTTGCCCAGCTAATATAGTATCGGTGATTTTACATGCCACAATTTCAGTTGTTGAGGATAATATGTGTTTGGCTATTGGCTCTACTGTGAAGAAGGATTTATATATTATGGCAATCCCACCTCCGTTCTTTTTGGTTCTGTTGATGTGTATTATTTTATAGCCCGGCGGACATAAGTTAATCAGTACTGGGTCATCTTTAAGGTGCAGCCATGTTTCTGTTATAAACAGTAGTTCTAGTTGATTCAATCCAGTCTCTTATGATGGCTTATTATCAGCTGATCTTGTGTTTATGCAGGACTTTTATTGAGGGGGTACTTGGGGGTATTGAGTATTGGCACCTTTTCCATTGTCTGCTAAAAGTTTGACCAATGGACCCCAAGTTTTAATGAAAGAGCTCAGGCTCTACACACCAATTCTGCCTTGTCATAGATTCTGTGATTGGTTGCAGAGGGCCTGGCTATTATAGGGTGGGTCCCTCAGTGATCAACTCACCTCTGAAGGGTGGCCTAGCATTTGAGTACTGGCACCTTTTTTGCTAGGAAAAACACACTGTGTTTATGTAGCGTATAGGAATTGGAACATATGTATCATTTTTAATTGTGACATACTTCACAGTTTGTAGTTGTCTGTGTATTTTATCTTTTTTGAAATTGTGGTGATCGGGGTTGTTATTCAAGCTTATCTTTTTGCTGTTGGTTAGCATATTGTTCTCTGGTTTGTTGTGAGTTTTGTGGTCTGGCTCTTCCAGTTGATGGTGGGGGCATCGTCTAGTAGATATAATAAGAATAGGGATTTTGTTCCATTCATTTAGTGAGGCAGCTTGTACCCAGTTATCCATAATATTAGCATGTAGTATAAACATCATGCCCTTATATTAGCCATTTTGACGTGTGTTCAGACATTTATTGTAGATTAGGTAATACTTGTTCATGGACCTGACGTTTACTATCTTTTATCCATATTGTTGACATATATTAGAAAGCCATACCTTTATATTAGCTGTTTTAAGGTATGTTAATTCTCATAAAATACCTCAAGCGATATTTTTTCACTGGGCCTAAAACCGACTATCAGTTAGGTATTTCTGCATTTCCTATTGTGTATTTGTCATGGAACCTGTCCCAGAGAAATGTATAGGACCAAAGGGTAACTTATAGCAGCCAAAGATAGACCTACTATTTACGTGGGTCTATCTGGCCACTAAACATAGCCGTTCAGCCAATGAATACTGGCAGTAACCCCTCAAATCATCAGCGCTTAAGTTTTGTTTTTTTTTAATTTGTCTTTATTAGCATCAGTACCATACATCCTTGCATTTTACATATTCTTGTACAATACAATTTTACATCTGGCAATTATTGGACAGGCAAGTTCAGCCGGCCCTTTGCTGTATGCATGACCTTCCCACAAAACACGCTGGCTCTGACATTTTCTTTATTTCCCCTGTCTAAATGCCCCTCGCCCCCCCCCCCCCCCCCGGTCCCTTGGAGCGCCGCTATTTTTCTCTATTCAAAAAGAAAAACATTCACTTCTTCCCTTAGCAGCCCTCCCTTGTACCCCCTACCCTAAGCCCCCCAACCCCCCCCCCCCCACCTGCATGTTACACATTCTGCGAAAGAGCTTTATGGGCTTACCAGCTCCTCAGACTTTTTCCATATTGTTTGTTGTCTATGTTTAGGGATTGCCAATACAGTGAATTCTCATATTTTGCCAAATCTTTAACCTTTGTTAACCGACAGTTGTACGGTACCGGCTCCTCACTTGTCCAAAACTGTAAAATAAATTTTTTGGCTGCTAGCATTGTCATGTATAAAAATCTCCTCTGGGGCTGGGAGAGCCCTTGGTCTATTAGGTCCGCCTGGTCCCCCAACCACTCCACCCTAACCTGCAGCACTGTGCTCAGTATTTTAAAGATCTCATTCCAAATGGTCAATTAGGGGCACTCCAGAAAGGTGTGTAAAAAAGTACCTATTCCTGAGTGACACTTAGAGCATTTATCTGAATCCCACAGCTTCATTTTCACCCCTCTCTCCCTAGTAATATATGCCCGGTGAAGTAATTTAAACTGGGTTTCATGCCAATCCGCTGATTTAACCATTTCAGATAACGTTACAAACATTAAATTAAATCGGGCCTGTGAATAGGTTGTGCCCAATTCCACATTCCATCTAGACACAGCGCCCGCCTCTCCTCTCTCTGGGATGGCCAATTTCAACAGCTTATACCAGGTCGATAATTTATTGCCTCCTGGTGGCAAGCGCAGTATCATCTCATCCAGACCACCATACATCCATAATTCCCCATATTTCCCCCACAGCTTCTGCCAATAATGTCGTGCTTGCAAGTAGTGTAGCATATTATTATTGGGGACCTGCCATCTCTCCTTCACCTGTGAGAAGGACAAGAAGCTGGTTCCCTCTGGAGAAACCAAGTTCCCCAGTGTCACGCACCCATTCCCTGCCCACCTTCTAAACACGGAGGGACCCATGCCCGCAGGAAAATCCACCAGTCCCACCATTCGCAGGAATGGTGAGGAAAATGGGCTCCTAGCCTGCCTGCTTCGCCGCCATTTCCAAGCAATTCGGAGCGGTGTGAGAAAGCTAAGCTGCCTATTGGCTGGTGTACCCCTCCCCGGAGGTGTGTGTAGTAAGTTTATAAACGTATACGGAGCGCACCAACCGTCCCACCACTGTGCGGGTGTAAATTTTGACTGACCCACCATGCCTTCATATATTATTCGCATTAACGCTGCCACATTATAAAGGCGTAGATCTGGCAAATTAAGGCCCCCTTTTTCCTTATTGAGCACTAATACCTGATATCCTATACGCGCCCCCTTCTGCCTCCAAATAAATGACCTGATAATTGAACGAAACAATCGTTTATCTTGTCTCCTAATCCAAATAGGCATTGCTTGTAGCGGGTACAACAGTTTTGGTAGCAGTACCATCTTAACCATGGCTACTCTCCCAGACATCAATATAGGAAGATCTTTCCATCGTACACGGGTTTGTTTAATCTTATCTATCTGGTCTAGAATATTTCTTTTGTATATCACTATGGGGTTAGTACTCAGGTGAATACCCAGATAATGCATTAATTGTTTCACAGGTGGAATAGGAAGGCTCCCAAACTTAGTGTTAGCCTGGCTACCTGCCAGAGGAAGGAGCTCCGATTTATCGCAATTGACTTTTAAGCCCGATATACCCCCAAAATCCTTTACTAGGAGTAATACCTGGTCTAGTTGTATGAAAGCATCCGCCAAATATAATAAGATATCATCCGCAAATAGATTGATTCAAATCTCCTTCCCCCCACCCCCAGCCCCCTTAGCTGATCACTCTGCCATATTTTGATCACTAGCGGTTCAATTGCCAAAACGAACAAGAGTGGAGACAACGGGCACCCTTGTCTCGTGCCTCTCTGCAATTCAAAACTGTCAGTCAGTGTGTTATTTATCAGTAGCCTGGCTTTTGGTTTGGTGTACAAAGCCTTTACCCACTCAATGAATCTACCTCGAATCCCATATTTCTCCATTACCCAAAAAAGATACTGCCAGGAGATACTATCGAAGGCTTTTTCCATATCTAACCCGGCGATGGCTTCTTTCCCTTTATACATGTGTATAGCCGCCAGAGCCCTAGTAAGATTCGTCGAGGCATACCATCCGGGAACAAAACCTGCCTGATCTTCATGGATAACCCTAGGTAATGATATATTCATTCTTCTGGCTAGAATGGCTGGCAGAAGCTTAACGTCCTGGTTTAATAAAGATATTGGACGGTACGACCCCACTTGTCCTGGGTCCTTCCCTGGCTTAGGTAGCAGTATAATGTGTGCCAGATTATTATTTTGAAGCGAATTGCTCCCCCCCCCCCCCCCGGCCAGACTGTTGAACATATCCGCCAAGGGGCTGGTTATGTCCTTTAATAAAATCTTATAAAATTCTGGCCCATAACCATCTGGGCCTGGGGCTTTAGTCAGTTTGAGTGCCTTAATACCCTTTCTAACTTCCTGCTCCAAAATAGGAGCACTCAGACTTTGTACCTGATCTGCATTGAATTGTGGCATATCTAGACCTTTAAAGAAAGCATCTCTCTGCCCTGGATCCAGTTCTTTCGTTTCATATAGGGATTGGTAATACTGGACAAATTGTTTTTGTATTTGGGCCTCGTGTTGGTACTTTCGTCCTAAACTATCCCTTATCGAGTTAACTACCTGTCTCTTTCTGTATGGCCTCACTAAATTAGCCATAAGCCGTCCAGCCTTATTTCCCCACTGAAATAATTTATATCTTTGATAATATATGTCCCTTTCGGCCCGTGTACTAAGCAGATGATCAATTTGTGTTCTTAATCTCAACATAATGTCCTTATGCGTCTTATCTAGGCTACTCTGATGTGCTCTCCGAGCTCACTGGTACTCAGTGGATAATGGTAACAACTCTGCCTCCGCTTTTTTTCTTTTTTCTTGCGATGTATGCCAAGATATGGCCTCTCAACACCACCTTTGCTGCTTCCCAATATATACCTGGGCTCACCTCCGAGGATTAATTGTGTCTCTTATAATCTGCCCGCTTCTCCCGTATATAAATTCTGAAGTCCTTATCCCTATACAAAGAAGGGGAGAATTTCCACACCCTCTCAGTGCCGCCCTCTGTGTACGTTATGGATAATGAGATAGCTGAGTGATCAGACAGAGTGTTATCAAGTATATGCGCTGCCTTGACTACCGGAAATAAGGACCGTGAGACAAGGATATAGTCTATTCGTAAGTACGTGTTGTGTGGGAAGTTGAAAAATGTAAATTCTGTGTCGTGGGTGTAAAAGTCTCCAAATATCCACTGTCCCCAATTGATTTAGCAGGAAATTAACCCCCTTATTCTCCAGCCCCTTTCTTCTGGGTTTAGCTGGTTTGCAGTCTAAAGTTGGGTCTGCATGTATATTAAAATCGCCTCACATTATCAGCTGGTAGTCTGGATAAGAAGCCACCCTCGCCACTATATCGGAGAAAAATTTATGGTTATAGACATTGGGGCCATAAAGATTACACAGGCAAATTTTTTTTACCCCAGAGCTCTCCCAGCACTATTACATATCTTCCTTCTTTATCTTGTAATACCTTATGAGTGATTAATGGAAGCTGCTTATGTATTAATATGGCTACCCCCCTCTTCCTACTATTGTAGGATGAGTACATTACCTCTCCTGCCCATCCCCTCTTCAGTTTTGCATGTTCAGAATTGGACAAGTGTGTTTCCTGGAGGACAGCAACATCCACCCCCTCTTTTCTCAGCCAAGACATTATTTTGGTTCGTTTAACTGGGGAGTGGATGCCGTCCACATTCAAAGAGATGATTTTCAAGTTAACCATCTCCAGTAAAATTTACAGTATTAGGCAAGGTTTCTTTTCCGACATTCCAGCAAGCCTCCCAGCTTAGCCCGCCAGACTCATTTGTCCCCTGTGCTTCGTCCTCATACAATTGACTTCTCTAAACTGGCCCATGCAGGCATGCTACCTCTACTCCCCCCCACCTCCCCCCTCCCTCCTACCCCCTCCCTTCCACCCCTATACTCCCTGCCCCCTCCATTCACACTTTCCCAACCTATCTTCCCTCCCAGCTCTTCCCCCAACCCTCTTAACCTTCTTACTGCTCCACTTTCCCATCCTTCCCCTTCCCTCACCCATACAGCAGGAAACAGATAACAAGCTCCCCCCATCCTCCCTGCCCCTACTTGCACCCCCTGTCCCTTTAATTTAGCACCCACAACAAATTCAACATCCCATTCAAAGTATACAAAGCGTATATCAAAAACTTCTAACTCCTCAGCACAGTCACTGATCATAGCATCCTCACCATACTGTTCTTTTTGCGGCGGTCTTTTTCTCTGTTTAATCCTTCCATAAAAACTCTGGCCTCTTGATGCCTCTGAGAACGTCAGGGATTTCCCTCCATGCCACACTCGTAATTTTGCAGGATAAAGAAGCGAGAATCGTATTCCTTTACTATACAACTGTGTGCACGTGGGAGCCATTGCTCGTCAAAGTTGCGCCACCGTCGTGGAATAATCATTAAACAGCAGGATTTTATGGCCATCATATTCCAATTTTGCCTGCCTAGAGCGACCATTTTTTAGCAACAGCTCTTTTTCCCTCCAGTTAGTATAATGCGCAATGGCTGTTCGGGGTTTACTGTCCCCTTCTCTCCAAACCCCAATTCGGTGCACGCGATCACACTGCCATGTGCCTGTGTTTCCATCAAGGCCCAGTTGTGTCGGAAGCCATTCGCTAAAGAATTTATACAGTTCGCTGTCTTTCACCGACTCTGGCAAGCCTACAACCCGCAGGTTGTTACGGCGATTCCGGTTCTCCTGTTCTTCTACTCTCTCTTTAAGAGCTGCCGTTCCATATCATCATGCTGATCAATCCATAGACTGGTGGGTTGTGTCCATCTACGAGCAGGTGGAGATAGAGAGCAAACTTTTGCCTCCCTATATGTGGTCATGTGCTGCCGGAAACTCCTCAGTATGTTCTCTATCTCAGCAGGTGGTGGTCACACACAGCAGCAGCTCTGGCTAGGCCTCCAAGCCTAATTTTTAGGTTTTGTTGAGTGCCTGGGGTTGAGGGCTCTTCTTGAGCAAGTGCAAACCTGGTGGCGCCAGGTCCCTCCTTTTCTCCCCCCTCCCGCTGGCTCCGTTAAAAAAAAATAAAAAAATTTGAACGTCCTTAAAGGCGTTTATTTCGACGTTTATTTAAACGTTTATTGCAGCTACTCACTGGGACACCAGGTCGTTACAGCTCGGAGCGGAAAGCAGGTAATTTTTACCTTTTTATAGCGGGCAGGGGGTTCCCCGATTGATCTCCACGTGGCCTATGGCGTCGGAGGGCGAGGGCGCAAAGAGTCGCTCCCCGGATCGCTTGGGCGCTTCTAGAGGGGATGCGGGGGTCTTATAGTCTGATTCGCCCTTGTTGGGTGACAGTTTCGTGACCGATGAGTGTCCCGGTCCTTCCTCCGGTGTGGCGGTTTTTCCCGCCATAAACGCCCATCCCCCGCTGCTCGCCTCCGCCATCTTGGCCGGCCACGCGGCTCGGACGGCTTCTTCTTGGGCCGCCCTTGAGGTGGGAGACGTTAATGCCATGAACGCCCTTAATTTGGGCGACGACACAAAAGCGGCTAAACTTAAGCGCCATTCTTCCCGCGCGGCTCCTTCGCGGAGTGTCGCGCCGGACGCCATCTTGGATGTGCAGCATGTCTCTCCCCCGCTCTTGCGAGCGCCGGTTGAGGGTGCGTCTAGGGCTGTAGCCCAGGCTGCGGAAGTGCACAGTCTGGGGGGTTTCTCCCCCGAGTTTGTTTTGCTGCTGCATCAGGCCTTCCTTATGCAAAACGCTGCCCCTGCTCCCTCGTCTGGTAAAGAGGTTGAGGCCCCCGGAGGTAAACGCCCTCGGGTTGATTCCCAGGCCTTGGAGGACTTTGTCTCCTCCGATGTAGATGAGGGCAGCGTATCTGAGTTCTCCCAACGGTCCTTTGCGGATTCCTTGGAGGAGACGGATCCCCGCTCGGATGGAGCGGATGACCCCTCTGCAGCGCGGCTCTTTAGCTCAGAGGATTTGCCCAACCTGTTAGTGCAGGCCATGGGCATTTTGAAGATTTCCTCTCCGGAGGACGGCTCTCCCTCAGCCCCTGTTGGCTCTGCCATTATGCTGGGGACGAAGCGCCCGCCTAGAACCTTCCACGTGCATGATGCCATGCACACCTTAATTTCGGCTCAATGGGATGTCCCGGAAGCGAGCCTTAAAGTGGCTAGGGCTATGTCCCGCCTCTATCCTTTGCCTGAAAGTGAACGTGAGGCCTATCTGTGGCCTACCGTGGATTCTTTAATCACTGCGGTGACTAAGAAAACGGCGTTGTCGGTGGAAGGTGGCACGGCCCTAAAGGACGCCCAAGACAGAAGATTGGAGGCGGCCTTAAGGTCGTCCTTTGAGGCGGCTGCTTTAAGTTTGCAGGCCTTAGTTTGCGGCTCCTATGTGGCCAGGGCGTGCCTGACTATGGTGCAGCGGGCTTCCCCCTCGGATCATTCCTTGAGGGCTGATTGGCCGGCCCTGGAATCGGGCTTAGCCTATTGGCAGACTTGCTGTATGATGTCTTGAGGGCCTCAGCTAAAGGCATGGCTCAGACAATCTCTGCGCGGCGGTGGCTTTGGCTGAAGCATTGGTCTGCTGACCACGCCTCTAAATCCCGCCTGGCTAGATTGCCTTTTAAAGGCAAGCTGCTCTTTGGGGTCGAGCTGGACAAAATCATGACCGATCTCGGCACGTCTAAGGGCAAGAAGTTACCAGAGGTCAGGGCTCGGGCTAGTACTCGCCCCGGTACCTCCAGAGGACGGTTTCAGGAAGCCCGTCGGTACCGCCCGGGCAGGTCGGGCTCCTCTGCCCCCTCTTCCTTCAAGAGGAACTTCTCCCCCAAGCAGCATTCCTTTCGCAGAGACCGCCGTCCCGGATGTGCTCCCTCCGGTCCTCCCCCAGGGTCTCGTACCCAATGACGGGGCCTTGGTCCACGCCCCAGTGCAGATTGGAGGACGGCTGTCCTCGTTTCTGGGCGAGTGGACCACAATAACTTCAGACGCTTGGGTGCTGGAAGTCATCACAGACGGCTACAAGCTAGAGTTCTGCCGACCCTTAAAAGACGGGTTTGTACTCTTTCCCTGCAAGTCTCCGGTCAAAGCTGTGGCAGTGCAGCAGACCTTGGACAATCTGATCCGCCTGGGTGCGGTCGTTCCGGTGCCAGAAAATCAGCTTGGCAAGGGGCGTTACTCCATTTACTTTGTGGTACCAAAGAAAGGAGGTTCTGTACGGCCTATCCTCGACCTCAAAGGGGTCAATCGGGCCTTGAAAGTTCGGCACTTTCGCATGGAGACTCTCCGCTCTGTTATAGCGGCAGTGAAGGCAGGGGAGTACCTGGCATCCTTGGACATCAAGGAAGCGTACTTGCATATTCCCATCTGGCCTCATCAACGCTTTCTGCGTTTTGCAGTCTTGGGCCGACACTTCCAGTTCAGAGCCCTCCCGTTCGGGTTGGCTACTGCTCCGCGGACCTTCTCCAAAGTAATGGTGGTCATCGCGGCCTTCCTGAGGAAGGAAGGAGTACAAGTCCATCCTTATCTGGACGACTGGTTGATCCGAGCCCCCTCTTATGCAGAGTGCGGCAAAGTTGTGAACCGGGTGGTTGCTCTTTTGAGCTCCCTGGGGTGGATCATCAACTGGGAGAAAAGCCAGCTGCGCCCAACTCAGTCCCTGGAGTATCTGGGAGTTCGATTCGACACCCAAGTGGGCAGAGTGTTCCTGCCAGACAATCGGATTGTCAAGCTTCAGGCTCAGGTGGACCAGTTCCTAGTAGCCTCTCCTCTTCGGGCTTGGGACTATGTGCAGCTGTTGGGCTCTATGACGGCCACGATGGAAGTAGTGCCCTGGGCCAGGGCTCATATGAGACCACTACAACACTCTCTGTTGCAGCGCTGGACTCCGATGTCGGAGGATTATGCTGTGCGCCTTCCCTTGGACCCAGCAGTGCGCAAGGCGCTGAGCTGGTGGACGCAGACAGACAAGTTGTCTGCAGGAATGCCTCTGGTGACCCCGGAGTGGATTGTCGTCACGACGGACGCCTCTTTGTCGGGCTGGGGAGCCCACTGCTTGGAAAGGACAGCGCAGGGGCTCTGGTCTCCTGCAGAGGCAAAGTGGTCTATCAACCTCCTGGAACTCAGAGCCATTCGGTTGGCGCTTTTGGAGTTCATCCCGGTACTGGCGTTGAAGCCAGTACGGGTCCTGTCGGACAATGCCACGGCTGTGGCCTATGTCAACCGCCAGGGAGGTACCAAGAGCGCCCCTCTAGCCAAGGAGGCCATGAATCTATGCCAGTGGGCGGAAGCGAACCTGGAACAGCTGTCAGCGGCCCACATTGCCGGAGTCATGAATGTCAAGGTGGACTTTCTCAGTCGCCATACCTTGGAGCCCGGAGAGTGGCAGCTATCTGCTCAGGCGTTCTTGGACATCACGAAGCGCTGGGGCCAGCCGAGCCTAGATCTGATGGCGTCATCGGCCAATTGCCAAGTGCCGCGCTTTTTCAGCAGAGGACGGGACCCTCGATCCCTGGGAGTAGATGCTCTTCTCCAACAGTGGCCGACACAAGAGCTTCTCTATGTGTTCCCGCCCTGGCCCATGTTGGGCAGGGTGCTAGACCGGGTGGCAAAGCATCCAGGCCGGATAATCCTGGTGGGTCCGGATTGGCCCAGACGTCCCTGGTATGCGGACTTGATCAGGCTCTCAGTCGACGATCCTCTGCGGCTGCCAGTGGAGCAGGGCCTGTTACATCAGGGTCCCGTGGTGATGGAGGATCCCTCCCCCTTTGGTCTTACGGCCTGGCTATTGAGCGGCAGCGTATGAGAAAGAAGGGCTTCTCAGACAAGGTCATCGCCACTATGCTGAGAGCGAGGAAGCGCTCTACTTCTACTGCTTACGCCAGGGTTTGGCGTAACTTTGCAGCGTGGTGTGAAGCGGGCTCACTTTCTCCCTTCACTGCTCCAATTTCTTCAGTGTTGGCGTTCCTGCAAGAAGGTCTGGAGAAAGGCCTGTCGCTCAGTTCCCTTAAAGTCCAGGTAGCGGCTCTGGCTTGCTTCAGGGGCCGCCTGAAGGGTGCTTCCCTGGCTTCGCAGCCAGATGTGGTGCGCTTTCTCAAGGGAGTTAATCACCTGCGCCCTCCTCTGCACTCAGTGGTGCCTGCGTGGAATCTCAACCTGGTACTAAGAGCCTTGCAGAAGCTGCCTTTTGAACCCTTGTCGAGGGCATCTCTGAAAGACCTGACGTTGAAAGCAGTCTTTTTGGTGGCTATCACTTCAGCCAGAAGAGTTTCCGAGCTCCAGGCACTCTCATGTCGAGAGCCTTTTCTGCAGTTCACTGAGGCAGGAGTGACTATTCGCACAGTGCCTTCCTTCCTGCCCAAGATTGTTTCTCGCTTCCATGTGAATCAGCAGCTCTGTCTCCCTTCCTTTCGTAGGGAGGACTACCCAGAGGAATACTCTGCTCTCAAATATCTGGATGTGAGACGAGTCATCATCAGATACTTGGAAGTGACCAATGATTTCCGGAAATCGGATCATCTGTTTGTCCTGTTTGCAGGTCCTCGTAAGGGTCTGCAGGCTGCTAAGCCTACAGTGGCAAGATGGGTCAAGGAAGCCATTGCAGCGGCTTATGTGGCCGCGGGGAAGGTGCCGCCTATCCAGCTGAAGGCTCACTCCACTAGAGCTCAGGCGGCCTCGATGGCAGAGGCCGGGTCCGTCTCCTTGGCAGAGATATGTAAGGCGGCAACTTGGGCATCGGCCCATACATTCTCCAAGCATTACCGCTTGACTGTGGCGGCACGGGCGGAGGCCCGGTTTGGAGCTTCAGTGTTGAGGTCAGGGATTTCTATGTCCCGCCCTGGGTGAGTACTGCTTCGGTACATCCCACCAGTCTATGGATTGATCAGCATGATGATATGGAAGGTAAAATTATGTATCATACCTGATAATTTTCTTTCCATTAATCATAGCTGATCAATCCATAGCCCCTCCCAGATATCTGTACTGTTTATATTCTGGTTGAATTTTAGGTTCAAGTTTAGTCTTCAGTTACTTCAGGAGGACTTCGTGTTCAGGTTTTTTCACTTGGATTCTTCAAGAATTGAGACGAGTTTGTGTTACAGTGAGCTGCTGCATTCCTCTCCCCTCCGTTTTACGGGGCTGGATTGAGACTTAAATTCTGCCGGCACTCCCTCCCGCTTCGTGCGGCTGTAGGGCAGCTTTGTACCCCTCCCGCTTCGGCGGTGTTAGGGTCAGTCGGCTCCTCCCGCGGTTGGGTTGCAGGATAAGCCAGATCCCCCCGCATCGGCGGGGTGGTGTCCCTCCCCCGCTCCGCGGGGATGAGCTGGACGGATTCCCCTCCCCCACTTGTGTGGGGATGAGCTGGGTTAATTCCCCTCCCCCGTTTCGGCGGTGGTGAGCTGGGCAGAGTGTCCCTTTGTGGGTGTAATTCTCTAAGTGCTGAGTCCTGCGGATGGAGCTTTGATATCGACATACTGAGGAGTTTCCGGCAGCACATGACCACATATAGGGAGGCAAAAGTTTGCTCTCTATCTCCACCTGCTGGTAGATGGACACAACCCACCAGTCTATGGATTGATCAGCTATGATTAATGGAAAGAAAATTATCAGGTATGATACATAATTTTACCTTTCTTTCTCTAGATCTGCTATTTGGGACGCCATACATTGCGTTGTGTCCTCCTGCAGTGCACTCGCTGTTCTGCTTCCGATAATCTGCGGGATTGCGAATCAAGTTTTTCATTAATTTCCTCCACTGCAGAATGAATTTTGTTCAACTGGTCCTCCAACGCCGGTGTTACCATCGAGGAAATCTCTCTCGCCCAGTTGCCCGCTAGCTTCTCTGATATCAGCGGAGACTCCGGGGCCAGTGCCATCTTGTTAGCTTTCAATGCTGGGGCACTTTTGTTTCTCAGGCTGCCCTGGTTCCTCATGGGCATACCTTTCTCCCTCACGGACTATTATTAAATCGTCCACCTTCTTGCAGCTTTGAGGTCGAGCAAGCTTCCTTAGGTGCCTTCGGGGTATAGGATAAGCTGGTATAAAGCAGATTTCTGCAGGAATTCTGCGGAGCTCTCTGATCTTGCTGCTGATCAGGAGGCAGTCATCACGTGACCCCCAGCACTTAAGTTCTATTCCTCTCTGGTAGTCTGGTTTTTCCATTCGGTCTACCATCCAGTTGGTCGTATTGGTCACCTCTTTCATTGGGAGATCATGAAGGATCCTGGAAGAAGTTCCCGGAACAGAAGTCTGCCCCTGTGCAGGCCTCGCTGTGATCAGCTCTAGGTCCAGCAGCTTCGTTCTGGGTTGCGATGAGCTGCTCAGGGTTGGAGAACACTGACCCGTGGTGACCTTTCGGTCAGGTAGGCAGTTGTCTTTGGGTTTGTTAGATGTTACTCCCTAAGCTGCTTGCCTGGGCTCAATTCATGGGGATGTTGCGTCCAGCCTTCCTCTGCTTTCGGGTAGTTGGCAAGGTCGTAGTAGTCGTGTGGTCGCTGGTGGCACCGGGTGAGCTTCGCCGTTCAGTGCTGGCCACGAGGGTAGACCCTCACACAGGAGGTGGTGGAGATAGTGGTGATACGAAGCTGGCCATGTTGGGAGATGCCCATGTAGGAGGCAGTGGAGAGGGTGTATTTCTGCGAGGACCTCCCAACATGGACTCCAAGCTCCTGGTTGGCCAGCAGTGAACCCTGTTCAGTCGGTTGTCGCATCCTGCCTTCCTCTGCTCTCAGGTAGTTGGGGGGTCATGTTCTTGCTGGTGGCACCAGGGGAGCTTTGCCATGCATCACCAGCCATGAGGGTAGACCCTGTCCAGTCAGTTGTCACATCCTGCCTTCCTCTGCTCCCAGGTAGTTGGTGGGGTCATGTTCTTGCTGGTGGCACCCTCACACAGGAGGCGGTGAAGACAGTGGTGATATTGTGCTGGCCATGTTGGGAGACCCCCATGCAGGAGATGTGGTACCGGCAGCTTCCCTCACCCTGTTGGAATTTGAGCTCCTGGTTGGCTGGTAGTGACCCCTGCCCGGTCGGTTGCCCTGGGATCAGCGGGATAGTGACAGCTGATGCTCCACGGCTGGACAGCCCATCTTAGATCGAGGAGGCTGTCACGGTATGATCCTCGTCTTCCCTCTCTCTTCCCCACGATCTTTCCACCATGATTCCTCCCCAGTGCTGTTCAAATCTATTCATTCGCCTAGGAGCACATTACAGGAGCTCCCTTTCAGCCTCCATCTTATATTGCTGGTAGTATACGGGATTCCATCACAACAGAGTTGTTCTCCACATGCATCTTGAGTTCCTTCCAAAGGTGGTATAGGGTTTCCACTATAGTCAGTCAATAGTTCTTCCAAAATTTTTCCCAAAACTTCATGCCCATCCTGGCGAAAGCACACTGCACACCTTGGACTGCAAGTGAGCCTTAGCCTTCTATCTGGAGTAGACTAAAGCCCATAGACAATCCACCCAACTTTTTCTTTCTTTCTTCCAAACAGGATGGGGGCAGCCATCAACGAACACACTCCAGCTAATATTTAAAACTATTTAACCGTCCAGGAATGGCTCCTGGCCGGCTATCTTGGTTGAATATTACCACTTAGCGACTAGCCCAGTCACTGGATATATCGCACTACATAGCCGATTAGCGCCAGTATTCATTGGCTGACCACCTAAGTTTAGTGGCCAGATAGACCCACGTAAATAGCAGGTCTATCTTTGGCCACTATAACTTAGCCAGTCAGCTGATGAATATCGGCTTAACCGGCTATGTTTTTAGCAGCAAAAAAAAACCCCGGAATTCAATGCAGGTCGCTAGATACGGCTCCAATATTGAATTTCTGGGTTCGCTGCCAACCACCAGAATTAGCCAGGCTACCTCCTACGGTCTGAATATCAGCCCCACTCTGTCTAATTGGCTGGCAGATTGCATTTCCTTCACCTATGCCCAGTCAGGGCTAACCCTTGAGGGTCATGTCACAGTTCACAATGTCAGAGCCACGGCTGCGTCAGTGGCTCACTTGAGGTCAGCCTCAGTTGAAGAGCTTTGCAAGGCTGCAACGTGGTCTTCATTCTACATATTCACATCTTACTACTGGCTTGGGCAGAATACCCAACGCAATAGCCGGTTCGGTCAGACAGTTCACACATCCCCTTCCACCTCCCCCAGGAGTTGTATTCTGTTGGCTTTGTTACTGAACCAGTGGCGTACCAAGGGGGGGGGGGGGGCGGTGGGGGCGGTCCACCCCGGGTGCACGCCGCTGGGGGGGGTGCTGCGCGCCTGTCAGCTCTTCGTTTTCATGCTCCCTTTGCCCCAGAACAGGTTACTTCCTGTTCCGGGGCAGAGGGAGCATGGAAACGAAGAGCCGACAGGCGCGCGGCACTCCCCCCCCCCCCCAGCGGTGCACCCGGGGGGGGGTTCTTTCGCCGGGGGGTTGCACTGCACCCTGGGGTTTATTTCGCGGGGGGGTCGTGCTGTTCCGGGGGGGGGGGGCTGCACCCGGGGGGCGGGGCGCATTGTCGATCCGCCCCGGGTGTCAGCGCCCCTAGGAACGCCACTGTACTGAACTGCTCATCCCATGCGCTCATACTGGTGGGAAGGCACTCACGCAGGCACAGTGGAATGCTGCCAAAGGCTTCTTAAAGATACAGAATACTGACGTCACCCATATGTGAGAATACATGTCCCTGTCCTAGAGAACACCTGCTACAAGTGAGTAACTTAGCTTCACTTGAAATTTCCAAAGCTGCTTCAAGTGTACATCTATTCTGTAGCTTAATATTTGTTCCAGTTTTCATGATGTAATTCTGACTTTGCAGGTTACCAGCAGTCCCTTCATTGGAGGACCTGTTCCCTGCCGGATCAGTGTGAGTGCAAGTGTGGCAGGAGAGTCTGGGCTCATGAGCTGTGTACTTCCCACTGAGCTGCTGGTTGAGATCCTGGCTGAAAGAATGCAGGTAAAATGTGCAGAGCAGACAGCATATTACTTGGCTGACGTGGAGGGGCATAATCGAACAGGGCGCCCAGGTTTTCCTGGGGCCGTCCTCGCAGGATGGCTCCGTGAAGGGGCGGGGAAACCTGTATTATCGAAACAAGGTGGGTGTCCATCTTTTGTTTCGATGATACAGTCAGGGACGCCCAAATCTCAACATTTAGGTCGACCTTAGAGATGGTCGTCCTTAGAGATGGTTGTCCCTGGTTTTCGGCGATAATGGAAACCGAGGATGCCCATCTCAGAAACGACCAAATCCAAGCCATTTGGTCGTAGGAGGAGCCAGCATTCGTAGTGCACTGGTCCCCCTGACATGCCAGGACACCAACTGGGCACCCTAGGGGGCACTGCAGAGAACTTCAGAAATTGCTCCCAAGAACATAGCTCTCTTACCTTGTATGCTGAGCCCCCCAACCCCCCTTACAAAACCCACTCCCCACAACTGTACACCACTACCATAGCCCTAAGGGGTGAAGGGGGCACCTATATGTGGGTACAGTGGGTTTCTGGTGGGTTTTGAAGGGCTCACATTTACCACTACAAGTGTAACAGGTGGGGGGGATGGGCCTGGGTCAGCCTGCCTGAAGTGCACTGCACCCACTAAAACTGCTCCAGGGACCTGCATACTGCTGTCATGGAGCTGAGTATGACATTTGAGGCTGGCAAAAAATATTTTTAAGTTTTTTTTTTAAGGTGGGAAGGGGTTAGTGACCACTGGGGGAGTCAGGGGAGGTCATCCCTCCCTCCGGTGGTCATCTGGTCAGTTCGGGCACCGTTTTGAGGCTTGGTCGCAAGAAAAAGAGGACCAAGTAAAGTCGGCAAGGTGCTCGTCAGGGACGCCCTTCTTTTTTTCATTATCAGCCGAGAACGCCCATCTCTTAAACATGCCCCAGTCCCGCCTTCGGTACGCTGCCGACACCCCCCACCCCCCGTGAACTTTGGTTGTCCTCGCGACGGAAAGCAGTTGAGGGAATCCAAAATTGGCTTTCGATTATGCCGATTTGGGTGACCCTGAGAGAAGGATGCCCATCTCCTGATTTGTGTCGGAAGATGGGCACCCTTCTCTTTCGAAAATAAGCCTGATAGTGGTATAAAACATTATCATCTTATAATAATTGAAAGTCATTTTATGAGTGATATGAATATTCAGAATAATGTTTTATTTACTCAAGTGTGCTCTTACAAAATTGCCTGGGAGTATACACACATATAGAGTAGGCACACAGACACATATCACCTAGCTTTACGTGATATATGTGTAGTCATTCCAGGAGCCATAGAATAGGTAGGGCAAGGTGGGATTGGCATTTATGTTTGCATAAAATACATGCATAGGCACCAGTTCTTACCAGTACGTACATGCACACGATGACACTTGCTTCAAAGAAGGTGTAAATCTGTGTGCTTATTAAAGCACATTAAGTGCATTTGTTGCCTTTACAGAATAGATTCATCATATGTATTAATATACCAGCTCTGTAGTTGATGTAAGTGGTTGTACCTATATGCCCGATTGTATCCTGTTATGCTAGATTTCAATAAAGAAATGTAAACGCGGGGAGAAAGTGACGTCAGCGAGCGGAATGGCTGCCTAAGATCGGAGCTCCAAGCGACCCTCAGGGAAGAAGCGAAATAAAGCCCGATTTGGAGGACTGATATACAGATAATAAAGTGCAGAAAGTCAGCGGAGCAGAGAGGGGAGGACGTGAATGCGATCAGAATCAGAGGAGGTGTATTTTTCGCGATTTGCCTTCCCCGGCTCGAAGACGGCGCGAACGGGAAACAAAATGGCGGCCGCAGCACACAGTCAGCGGGAACGGGTTGAAAGTACTCTTCCTGCAGCAACTATATCCCTGGCAGAAAATCAAGCAGAGAGAGTAGATTGAAGGGGACCCGAAGCAGAGGAGTGGCCTTGTTATGGTATAAGCCAATTGTCAGAATTAAATATGTAGCAGAGTTATTGATTTTATCAATATAAAAATGCAGCTTTTAAAAGATGTATTGAAACTGCATTTCAATACCTTCTTTCCACTTTTCCTTGGGAATTTCTGGTAGCAGGGCTAGTCAATTACAAACACTTAACAAAGACAAAAGCTGGCTGGGAGGGTCACCAAGACATCTCTAGAGAACAAAAAACTGAAGCAGTCAGAGAGACTCCTATGACTCAAATGACAAAAGAAACTCCACGTATCACAGCAGACTGAAACCCTCAAGCTATAGAAAAGCCATTTGCCAGCAGATATCCAGGAAACATGTGATCATGCTTCCCTGCAAACTACAATACCCAAGATCCCCTGCAAACTACAACTCAGGGAACATTATAAAAAGCCTGGAAACAGCCCAGCTCTCTCTCTCTTGGGAAGCTCGCTTGGGACCTGCTGCTCTCTCTTGGAACCTGATGCTCACTCTTGGGACCTGACCTGTAGCCCACCTGCCTGCTATGAGGACCTCTTCTGCAAACATGTGCTTACCTCATGCTGTTCATACTATGTAACAAGGACTTGTAAGTAACATAACTTTTGATCTAGACCTGGCTACCTTACTTAAGTACAGATTATCTGTAAAGATCTCTTAAAAGAACTATCTCTCGTTTTGTGCTAGCCTTATATGATTGCATTAATCATATTGTAACTTAATAAACCTTTTTGAAGCTAAAAATATAGTCTCTTTGTGTTCTGAGTATATGGTATCTGTTAAGGTTATACTGATAGCGCATGGACACTTTTAAACTTAGTGCCATGCTCTGAGTACATGCTTTCAAATCTTGCAGTACAGAATACTGCATTTCAACAGAGATATATACTTGCTGCAATACTATGCGAGTGAGGTAGCGGTGTTCTTAAATTATATTTTTGTATTTTGCTGCTTTATAGTGAACTGATAAATTGATAAGGTTTTCAGGTATTCAGAATGCTGTGCTGGATGGATGTTTGGTCTTATTTAGGTACTTATGTACTTTATGTATTTTATAATCAAATCTTTAGGCATGCTTTGGCATAAAATAACAACCAATTTTGCAGTTTCTTTTGAGGAGGACATAGATAACCCCACTTTGCCTAAGCAATGCGTAGAATCCTCTGGCCCTAATCCTTGGACCCATAATGTAACTGATGATATTTCCACCCCCTCTGATATTGAAACAAAATTTGATCTATATTCAATTAAGTCAGGGAGCAAGAGGAATTCTGCCTGTCTCTGGTTAATGTGGACCATATATAAGAAAGACTTAAAAGAACATGCAAAATTGAATGAGAGGTTACTAACCAAAGAGAGAGAATGCATGCAGGTAGACACAGAAAAGGATTTTCTAATCACAATGGCTAGTTGCTTAAATGATCAATTAGATTCCCTTAGAATACAGGTGCAATGGCAGGCAGCACATGAGACTAAAATGAAGGCCCAAATTCTAGCTTTAGAAATGCAGGCCAGCCAAGTTCCAGGGTTAAAGCATTTAATCAGAGAATTAACACTACAAATGCCCCCTATAGATGAGAATATTGATCATGTAAAGGATTCACATTTGCAGGGGTCAGCCATTACGGGTCTCCCATGTGCCCCTCCAGACCCAAACACAGCTACAGCCGTGCCTGTCTCAGCCATGGTAACAGTATCACAGCCCACACCCGTAGCAGGAGGTTCAATTAGAACCATTAGTTCCCAGGCCCCCTCACAGCATCCAAAACCCCAGTGCATAGGAACACAACCTGTTCTGCAGTCTAATTTAAATGCTCATGATTCAGCTCCTCAACACACAGATGCACCACCTGGGCTGCATTCTGATCTAAGCTCCCATAGAAGGAAACCTCTAATAAGAGAATCAGCTCCTCAGTATGTAGCTACTGAAAACCGCCAGCAAGCATGTGACATTTTAAAATCTCATGGTGAGAATATTACATATTGGGAGAACAAACCCACTGGTGTCATTACAGCAAGGGCCATGCAGATATTGCAGATAGCTAACAATAACAAGAGAAATTTGCCACCAGAAATTCCCAAGGAAAAGGGGAAAGAAGGTATTGAAATGCAGTTTCAATACATCTTTTAAAAGCTGCATTTTTATATTGATAAAATCAATAACTCTGCTACATATTTAATTCTGACAATTAAATAACAGATAAATGACAGATAAGCAGAAACTTATAACCGCAAGTCCTGCTGGACCAGAAACTGACATTCTGTCAGCTCTTCCTGCAATTTAATTCCTAGAAACATGAGGAGACGCGTCCAGCCTGGACTGGACTTCTCCACAGCATGACCCACTCTGCAGATGACAGTAGAATCCAGGTGCTTATTTTTAGTATAGGTTGGACAGGAATATAGAAAAAGTTTTTGCAATGAACCCCTTATAACACTGTAAAGGATTTAAAAATGTAGCTTCTATTGTTCTTTTGAATGTGTAAGATTTAATTATGTCTCTCTGCAATAAGTAAGATTTAAAATGTCTCTCTGTGATAGCTTCTATTGTAATTTGTTTTTGATAATATTGTTTAAGGATTTAAAAATGTCTCTTTTTCTAATAAGTAACTCCCACTTGAGCTGAAACTAAATAATGTGACCTGAAAGCGATGCGAGGAGACCTGGTGGCTCTTGGAACGGATCTAAAAGGTGAGATACGGAAATTAGGATCCAGAATCGATGAGGCCGAAACTCGGCTAGACTCGCAAGCGGACGCAATAGAAGCTGTAGACCACCAGGTGGCTGAAGCTCAGACAGCTCAGCAACATGTCCTAGATAAATTAGAAGACTTAGAAAACCGCAGCCACAGATGCAATCTCAGATTTAGGGGGCTACCAGAAACCCCTGCATACTTAGACTGTGAAGAGACAGTGCAAAAACTAGTGAGCAGCGTATAGGCGACGTGCGGCACAGTGATAGAGCCAGCATTGATCCAATTGGAGAGAGCACACCGGGCGCTCAGGTCCCCACGAGCTAACTTATCCAAAGACATTATAGTATGCTTCCAAGACTATAAACTGAAAGAGCAAGTGGCGAAAGCGGCACTCCAGACCCCAGACTTTCAGTGGAATTCATACAGAGTTGAGATCTATCAAGACCTAGCTGCCATCACGCTAAAGCTTAGAGCGGAGCTGAAACAAGTCACCAAAAGATTGCAAGAATTGGGTATCCGCTACAAATGGAGGCATCCCTTTGCACTAGCCTTCTATAAGGAGGGAAAGATGAAGCAAATAAGATCACTCTCGGAGGCTAGAGAGGTCCTGCCAGAGGAGGGCCCTACAGAGGCATCTGCGTCTTCAGGAGTTGTACAGCGGGGCCCACTACTGGGGACACCATTGAAGTGGCAGCAATTGGGTAAAGGACAAAAGCGCCTGCAGCGACAACAGTCGACAACTAAAGTAACCTGACTTTCAAGGAGACAGACCAGGAGGTGAATTCTCCTTTTTTCTTTTTGCTTACTCCCTCCCGGCATGACTGAATGATAAGTCGACCAGAGCAGTGGAGAAATGGCAGAGAGACATTTGATTTGACTATATGCAAAGAGGAGGGACGGATATGCAGTGAGAAAACTCCAGGATGATATAAGTTGAGATTCTGTATACGAGTGTTATACTGTTAGAATTAAAGTTTGGCAATGTGATGGGCAAAGTTTGAAATATTGAAGAGACCCCATGGGGGAGTGCGAAGGCAGATATTCAGCTCACACTTCTTCCTTAAATACCCATGGTGATTAACATGGGCAGACTTAGAATTTGCAGGGGAGGGAGGGAGGGAGGGAGGGGGGGATAGGTTTCTTAGGGAAAGACAGGGAGGGAAACAGGAGAAGAGGGAGAGGAGAAGAGGGCGATGAGGACCATAACAAGAAAAAGAGACCGACTCTGGTGTGGGAGGGAGAGGAGACACAGACCTGATAGAGCTGAAATTCCAGATAGATCCAAATGGATTTCTTTAAGACATGTCTGACATCAGTTTAGTATTGCCAAATGTAAGAGGGCTGAATATCCCAAGGAAATGACAGCTTATGTTTAGGGAGCTTCTTCGCCTTCGAGTGGATGTGGCCTTGATACAAGAGACCCATTTACAGCCCAGACACAAATATCTCTGCCGCCATAAGAAATTACTGGATGCAAAGTATATGTTAGGGAAACATATACTTTGCATCCAGTGTGGATAACAAAAAGACCAAGGGAGTATTGATAGTGTTCACTGGGGCTCAGCCATGGAACATTTTAAAGGTTGTCAGAGATAGGGGAGGGAGGTACCTCTTAGTGGTGTTCTCTGCAGCAGGACGGGTCTCAGGGCCGGTCCTAGGGTCTCTGGCACCCCCCTGCAGACTATGAGTTGGCGCCCACGCGCCCCCCCCCCCCCCCCAGCATCTCTTTTCTCCTCCCACCCTGCCCCTGTCCAGCGATTCTCCTTCACCCCCATCCCCTGCCGCCCTTGGTGCTTTAAATCTTTAATTTACCTCCGTTCCAGCAGCCGCGTCATTTGAAAGCCTTGCCCGTCTCTAGCCTTCCCTCTCTTCGTGAGTTCGTTCTGCAGTCCTGCCCTCGAGGAAATGACATCAGAAGGCGGGACTGCGGAACGAACTTACGAAGGGAGGGAAGGCTAGAGACGGGGCAGGGCTTTCAAATGATGCGGCTGCTAGAACGGAGGTAAAGTAAACATTTAAAGCACCAAGGGCGGCGCGGTATGGTGGCGCAGCGCCACAGCAGCGCCCTTGAAGGCAGGCGCCCCCCTGCGGCGCTTACCCCGCTTACCGGGTTTGACCGGCCCTGACGAGTCTATACAATAGTAAATGTTTAGGGGGAACAAGATGGCTGCCGCTGCATAGAACTGTTGTGAACCGCACTCCAGCTTACTTGGGTAAAGCGTTTTTCCTCGCCTAAAATGCCGTATACTAAGAGAAAAGGGGTTGTGAAGAGGGTTCCCTCGCCCTCTGCTACCTCAACACCAACCCAGCTAAGTTTGGATCGATTTTTGACATCAATCTCTCAATTATCAAGTGGAGGTAGTACTACTACTACTACTTAACATTTCTAGAGCGCTACTAGGGTTACACAGCGCTGTACAGTTTAACAATAAGGACAGTCCCTGCTCAAAGGAGCTTACAATCTAAAGGACAAAATGTCAAGTTGGGGCAGTCTAGATATCTTGAATAGAGGTATAGTGGTTAGGTGCCGAAGGCAACATTGAAGAAATGGGCTTTGAGCAAGGATTTGAAGATGGGCAGGGAGGGGGCCTGGTGTATGGGCTCAGGGAGTTTATTCCAAGCATGGGGTGAGGCGGGGCAGAAAGGGCGGAGCCTGGAGTTGGCGGTGGTGGAGAAGGGTACTGAAAGGAGGGATTTGTATTGAGAGCGGAGGTTGCGGGTAGGAACATAAGGGGAGATGAGGGTAGAGAGGTAAGGAGGGGCTGCAGATCGAGTGCATTTGTAGGTTAGTAGGAGAAGCTTGAACTGTATACGGTACCTGATCGGAAGCCAGTGAAGTGATTTGAGGAGAGGGGTGATATGAGTATACCGGTCCAGGCGGAAGATAAGACGTGCAGCAGAGTTCTGAACGGACTGAAGGGGGGATAGATGGCAAAGTGGGAGGCCAGTGAGGAGTAGGTTGCAGTAATCAAGGCGAGAGGTAATGAGAGAGTGGATGAGAGTTCGGGTGGTGTGCTCAGAGAGTACCGTAGTGGAGCGAACCGGAGAAGCGAATCCTCCACCGGTTGAAGAATCCTCCCTGTCTCCTTCATCACCGATGCTTCCTCCGTGTCTGGCAGCGTTAGCAGTCCTAGGGGCGACCCAATACACCACCGGAAGTGTGGTTGCAGAGGCGTCACGAGAGGGACTCGAGCTGCTACAGACGCTGCCGAGCCCTGAGAAGATTGTCTCGGGGGAAAAGCCGGAGGTAAATTTAAATTTGATCTGGACAATGTTGAATGGAATGAATGAAATTCTGTTAAAAACGTCTGGGGAAGTCCACGTCCTAAATGAAAAATTTGAGGAATTGAAAGTAACAATAGAGCAAGTAAAACAAGAAAGTTCAATAAAGTTTACGAATATCCAGAAAGAAGTGGATTTACTAAATGAATTTAAGAATGCAGCAATAAGAGATAGTGGTGATATTCGGCGTAGAATTGAACAGATTGAGAACCACAATAGAAGATTAAACTTGCGATTTCTTAATTTGCCAAAACTCCTAGGAAACTCTCCGATTGATCTCTTTAAAAGATATTTAAATGAGAACTTAATTTTCCTCTTGAAGTTATTCCCCCAGTAAAACAAATTTACTATATTGTGAATTCCATGGAGACAGGCAGGAAAAAAACGGATTTGAAGCAAACAAATGAAAATTTGGATATTTCAGCTCTATTAGACCAAACTTTGGCCGATTGTACTGAAATGGCGACCCTCATACTTTCTCTGGTATTTGACCAGGACTTAAATGCCATTATGAGAAACTACTTCAAAAATTCTAATACTTTATTTGGAGGGGAAAGGATATGGATATACCCAGACGTTACGAAGCAAACCCAGCAAAGAAGAAAACTTTTCCTGGCAATGAGAAAGAGGACATTGGAGATAGGGGGTTCTTTTTTTCTTGCATACCCATGCAAATGCAATGTAAAACTGGGTTTAAATAAGTATGTTTTCTATTCACCAGACCAGTTAAAATCATTTTTAGATTTGAAGCAACTTAAATAACATCTAAAAAGAAATTATTGGGAGTATGCAGCGAATATTTCCTTAAATATGTTATTCCTACTTTGTAATCTTCTCTATTCTTTTGTTCCTCCACTTAATTTGTGGTCTGAGGAAACTAAAATGTTATTTCTTACTTAAAAAGAAGTGGAATGTATATTTTCTTTTGGCTGTATTTCATAAACAAGTTATGCTTGTTAATTATATTGAAATTAATAAATATATTATAAATAACAATAGTAAATGTTTATGGACCTAATGTGAACCAGGTAATTTTCCAAATTAGATCAGGTAGTTGTGAAACATATAGAGGGCTCCCAAATTGTGGGAGGGGATTTTAATCTTACCCTGCAATCACACTTAGACAATTCCTCAAATAGTATACAATATGGCCGAAGAGATAGAGCAAGACTGCAGGAATTTATGACACACTGGCATCTGATAGACATGTGGCGTCAGGTGAACCCACTGGTGCGCAGCTATACCTATTTTTCTACGGTCCACCAATCTTTCTGTAGGATTGATTTTTGGTTAGGGGAGGCATCTATGCTGGAGCACGTGAAATCCCATCAAATATTACCTCATATGTGGTTAGATCATTCCCCAGTACTGATGAAATTAGCTTTCCTAAACCTAGAGGGGATAGAGGCAGCTGGAGATTGGACGATGCCCTCTTAAATGACCCGGCCAATTTGGTTGGCCTGGAAAAACATATCAAAGATTATATCCAACTCAATGATAATGGGGAGGTCACGCCTATTGTCCTTCGGGAGGGATTTAAAGCAGTTATGCAAGGCCATCTCATAGCATTAAAAGTGCATATATGGAAGTTGCAATCGTCCAGGGAGGCAGATCTTAGGCGGCAATTAGAGGAAGAGGAGGCTGGACTACATCGGGATGGCCTCAGGCCAACATCGGCTGCGTTAGACCGGATCCGCAAACTGCGGACTCAAATATGTTTTTTTTTCCAGTTTATTTATATTTATTGAGTATAAACATAGCATACAAAAATGAGTGCAAACACACAGTATAAATATTTCCAACTTCAAATATCAAAACTTTTTGTTTTTTTGCTACTCTTTAACCCCCTTGTATGTCCCCCTTCCCACTTCCCTTTCCCCTCACCCTCCCCCCTAGACAATTGGCAAGGTAGGGTCGGGCTGCGCCGACCACTCAGTATATGGATCCCAAACATCATGATACACTATCAGGCGACCTTGTCGCATTGCTGTTAGCTTGGACATCAGCTGGATATAGTCCAGTTTCCGTAGGATCACCTGTAGTCCCGGCAAAATTTGTTGCTTCCAAGCCGCTGCCAGCACCAATTTGCTGGCCACCAATATCTGTGTGGCCAGTTGAAATGCATATTTTTTAGTACCCTGGGGCCGCACATGTAGGAGGCAATGTTCCATTTTCATGGGAAGATCTATTTTCATTATGCTAGCAATCAATTTCACAACCCTCGCCCAATATTGTTGAGCATGGGGGCAGGCCCACCAAATATGAACCATATCTCCTATCATTTCACATTGACGCCAACAGAGAGCCGATACCCCTTTAAACATTTTAGCTAGTCTCTGTGGTGTGTAATTCCAACAATATAATATTTTATAGCCATTTTCTTCAAGAGCATTAGAAATTGACACTTTAAGCAGAGATACAAACACTCGTTCCCACGATGAATATTCATAAGAAGCTCCCAGTATTTTTTCCCATCTGAGTGTGTAATATAGAATGGGTTGTGATTGTAACAAGAGTGCTTTATACAGCCTAGAGATCCCCCCTCTTCCACCACCCCCAGCCATTGCCCTCTCCAACTGTGTTTCTTCTAAGCTCAATTCTTCCTTTGCCCGCCTCAAGATAAAATCCCTGAGTTGGCGATATTGGAATGCATTGGAGGCAGGAATCCCATATTCCTCTTGCAGTGTCTCAAAAGTTAGAAGTTCCCCATCCTCCCACACCTGTCCCAGCTCCCATAGACACCCTCTCTCCCAGTTCCTAAAACAGGGATCCTAGGATCCTGAGATGAATCCTGGTGCAAAGCGAATTGTCATGTGTAAAAAGTGCGTGCGTTCTCGGAAGAAGTTACTACGAATTTTACTCCAAGTCATAAGTGGCCACTTAACAACTGGTGGCATTTCCTTTGTTATCTCTTTTAACTCTCGATCAGATAGCCAGGGGATAACTCTTAATGGGTGTGAATAGCACCATGTCTGCTCCATGGCCCTCCAGGCCTTCACACCACCATGCATCCACTCCGCTAATATGCGAAGGTGCGCCGCTTGGTGGTAGAGCCAAAAAGACGGTACTCCCATGCCCCCTTGTGCTCTCGGCTGATGCATTACCGACCGGCGCACCTGTGGTGGCTTCCGTTTCCATATAAAGGAAAAGACCCTGCGCTGTAGGCCTTTAAAGAACTTATCAGGTATAGAGAAAGGAAGCGCCATAAACAGGTATAGCAGTTTCGGCAGCAGAATCATTTTGACCGCACTTATCCTCCCCGTCCATGATATCGTTAGGCCCTCCCATCTATCCATTTCCATGAAAAGCTCCCAGACTTTTGCTGGGAAGTTGGCCGCATACAAATCCTCCAACCGTTTTGTAAGATTTATCCCTAGGTATCTAATGCTTCTGGGAACCCACCGGAAGGGGAAGGTAGCTCGCAATCTTGCTACTTGATCCTCTGGGATAGTGATATTCAACGCCTCTGATTTGTCCATGTTAATCTTAAATCCTGCCACCCGGCCATAGTCTCGCAAGGCCGCCCCTATGATTGGGAGTGATGTACTAGGATTTGCTAAAGTGAGAAGGATATCGTCCGCAAACAGTAGGATCCAAGACTCAAGTCGCTCTCATCTGCAACCCCCCTATATCAGGGTGTGATCTAATATAAGCTGCCAACGGTTCTACAGCCAGGGCGAAGAGGAGAGGCGACAAGGCACAGCCCTGCCTCGTCCCCCGCTGCAGCACAAACATTGGGGACTGGCTCCCATTGACCCTCACCGAGGCCGTGGGCGCTCTGTATAATAAAGAGATCCAATGCATAAAACCTTCTGGGACCCCCACCCTCCTCAAGGTCGCGAACAGGAATGGCCAGTGCACCCTATCAAACGCCTTCTCTGCGTCCAGGGAGATTATACATAACGGAAGCTTTTTCATATGAGCAGCTTGAATGAGGTGCAGTGTCCTGCGAATGTTATCGAACGTTTGGTGCTCTCGCACGAACCCCGCTTGATCCTCATGAACTAATTGCGGGAGGTACTGCTGTAGACGAGACGCCAATATTGCGGTGAATATTTTATAATCCACCCCTTAGAGGGAGATTGGCCTGTACGAGCTACACAACTGTGGGTCCTTGCCCGGTTTGAGTATAACTATGATATTCGCCTGATGCCAGGTCTCCGGGAGAGACCTCTGTTTTTCCAGATCATTAAATACCGTCTGCAGCAGAGGAGCTACCAGGGGCCCAAAAGTCTTATAAAATTTGTTTGTGAAGCCATCGGGCCCTGGTGCTTTACTTGGTGCCAGTTCCTTTATTGCCTGTAAGACCTCCTCTAACTCAGTTGGTCTGGAAAGTCTAAGTTGAACGCTGTCTGTGAGTGTAGGCAGTATGACTCTGTCTAAGAAGGCCTGTATCTCAACCTCCTCCGGATTGATGTCCGGGGTATATAGTTTTCATAAAAACTCCTGAAAGCTGCTTGCATAGCCACTGGATCTGTTATTCGATTCCCTCTATCATCTCTCAACTGAGTAACATGCGCTTTTTTTGCCTGCTGCTTTAGTTTGTGTGCCAAAAGCTTGCTAGCCTTGTTACTGAACTCAAAATGTGTCTGGCGCGCCCTCTGCAACTGCTCGGAAATGTCCGCCAGTTGGAGCTCCTGGATCTCTTGACTAAGTTTGTGTGCTTGATCTAGCAAAGCTTGGGCTGAGCCCTCATTGCCCCGTCTGCTTATCAACCTCTCCAGCTGTGCTAGTCTCCTACGCCCTGACTCCTCCGCCTGAGTTCTTTCCTTTCGCACGTGAGCTTTCAGGGCGATGAAATGACCCCTCATCACCGCCTTAAATCCCTCCCACAGCACCCCTGGGGAAACCTCTCCATTGTCGTTAAATTGGATATATTCTTTAATTATCCTCTCAAATTGAAGCACATGAGTCACCTCAGTCAGCAATGCATCATCCAGGCGCCACTGTGGGGTATCCCTTCGCCCCTCCCGAGGCCGCAGAACTAGAAGGACCGGGCTATGATCCGACCACGTTTGTGGCTCTATTTGGTGGTCTCTAACACAACCCATCACCGCCGTGTCCCCCAGCCAAAAATCAATACGAGAGAAAGAGTTATGAACCTGGGAAAAGTAAGTATAATCCCTTTGTGTTCGGTTGGCCTGCCTCCATAGATTGCTCAAATGCCACCTGGCTAAAAAGGCATGGAGTGATTCCCGCCCTTGTCTGGCATAGTGTGCTGAGGAGGAGGAATTATCCAGTTGCGGGTTAGGGGTAATATTAAAGTCTCCTCCCACTAGTACAGAGCCCTCCCCATGTGTCAATAATATTTGATCGAGTTGATGAAAAAATTCCCGATGGTTTGCATTAGGCCCATATACGTTAACTATAGTGTACTTTTGTGTTCCCAATTGGATAACCAACAAAATATATCGACCCCCCTTGTCCCTGATAACTTTTTGAATCTGCCATGAACGAGAGTCATTGAGCACTATCATCACTCCTCTGCTCTTAGAGCCTGAGTTGTTTGATGCAAAGAAAATATGCGGATATTGGTGATGCCTACACAGCCTCTCATATTGCTTTTTTAAGTGAGTTTCCTGAATCAGTGCTATATCGACTTTTAAGCGAGTCAGCTCCCTAAACAGAAGCTGGCACTTCATTGGTACATTTAAGCCTCTGACATTCAGGAGTGCTAATGTTACATCTTGCATCTCTTTACCCCCCTTAAGCTCTCTCGGCCTACCCCAGTGTACACCCACTCCCACTCGTCCACATACTCCTCGCCTCTCATTAGTCCCTTCCACATTGCCCCCCCTTCTCTTCGCCCCTCCCTCCCATCCACCCGCCTCCCCCCATGTTCATACAGATCCTCCCTCATAATTGAAGAAGTGCTATTACTACTACTACTTAACATTTCTAGAGCGCTACTAGGGTTACGCAGCGCTGTACAAATTAACAAATAAGAACAGTCCCTGCTCAGAAGAGCTTACAATCTAAAGGACGAAATGTCAAGTTGGGGTAGTTAAGATTTCCTGAGAAGAGGAGTAGTGATTAGGTGCCGAAGGCGACATTGAAGAGGTGGGCTTTGAGCAATGATTTGAAGATGGGTAGGGAGGGGGCCCGGCGTATGGGCTCAGGGAGTTTGTTCCAAGCATGGGGTGAAGCGAGGCAGAAAGGGCGAAGCCTAGAGTTGGCGGTGGTGGAGAAGGGTACTGAAAGGAGGGATTTGTCTAGAGAGCGGAGGTTACGGGTGGGGACATAAGGGGAGATTAGAGAGGTAAGGAGGGGCTGCAGATCGAGTGCATTTGTAGGTGAGTAGGAGAAGCTTGAACTGTATGCGGTATCTGATCGGAAGCCAGTGAAGTGACTTGAGGAGAGGAGTGATATGAGTATATCGGTTGAGGCGGAAGATAAGACGTGCGGCCGAGTTCTGGATGGACTGAAGGGGGGATAGATTGCTAAGTGGGAGGCCGGTGAGGAGTAGGTTGCAGTAGTCAAGGCGAGAGGTAATGAGAGAGTGAATGAGAGTTCGAGTGGTGTGCTCGGAGAGGAGGGGGCGAATTTTGCTAATGTTATAGAGGAAGAAGCAACAGGTCTTGGCTATCTGCTGGATATGCGCAGAGAAGGAGAGGGAGGAGTCGAAGATGACACCAAGGTTGCGGGCAGATGAGAAGGGGACGATGAGGGTGTTATCAATTGAGATAGAGAGTGAAGGGAGAGGAGAAGTGGGTTTGGGTGGGAACACAATAAGTTCCGTCTTGGCCATGTTAGTTTCAGGTGACGGTTGGACATCCAGGCAGCAATGTCAGATAAGCAGGCCAGTACTTTGGCCTGGGTTTCCGCAGTGAATTCTGGTGTGGAGAGATAAAGCTGGGTGTCGTCAGCATAAAGATGATAGTGGAAACCATGAGAAGAGATTAGGGAGCCTAAGGAAGAGGTGTAGATTGAAAAAAGAAGGGGCCCAAGGACAGATCCCTGGGGAACTCCAACAGAGAGAGGGATAGGGGAGGAGGATGAGCCATGAGAGTGTACTCTGAAGGTACGATGGGAGAGATAAGAAGAGAACCAGGAGAGGACAGAGCCCTGGAACCCAAAGGAGGACAGTGTGTCAAGAAGTAGGTTGTGATTGACAGTGTCAAAAGCGGCGGATAGGTCGAGGAGGATGAGGATTGAATAGTGACCTTTAGATTTGGCGAGGAACAGGTCATTGCAGACTTTAGATAGTGCTGTTTCTGTTGAGTGTAGGGGGCGAAAGCCGGATTGAAGCGGATCGAGGATGGCATGAGAGGAGAGGAAATCAATGCAGCGGCTGTGAATGGCACGTTCAAGTATTTTGGAGAGGAAGGGTAGGAGGGAAATGGGGCAGTAGTTGGAGGGACAGGTAGGGTCAAGTGATGGTTTTTTGAGGAGTGGTTTGACCACGGCATGCTTGAAGGTGTCTGGGACAGTTGCAGTGGAGAGAGAGAGGTTGAGGATATGACAGATGGTGGGGGTGATAGTAGGAGTGATGGTGTTAAGTAAGTTGGTGGGGATGGGGTCTGAGGAACAGGTGGTGGATTTCGAGGAGGAGAGGAGATGGGCGGTTTCCTCTACGGTGATAGCAGGAAAAGAGGAGAAGGAGGCCTGGGTAGGTTGGTTAAGAGAGTGGGTTATAGGATGAAGAGGAGGAGAAGGTTTAGTGGTGAATTCAAGGTTGATCTTCTGGACCTTGTCATGGAAGTAGTCGGCCAGAGATTGCGGAGAGAGTGAGGGGGGAGTGGGAGCGGAGGGCACTTTGAGGAGGGAGTTGAGGGTGGCGAAGAGACGACAAGGGTTAGAGCTGAGGGAATTAGTCAATTGGGTGTAATAGTCCTGTTTAGCGAGGAATAGGGAGGATTGGAAGGAGGATAGCATGAATTTGAAGTGAATGAAGTCAGTATGGGCGCGAGATTTCCTCCAGAGGCGTTCAGCCGAACGGGCGCAGGAGCGAAGGTATCGGGTGCAAGGGGTCAGCCAGGGCTGGGGATTGGTACGCCTTGTGGGATGGGAGATGGACGGTGCAAGGGTGTCAAGAGCAGAGGAGAGAGTGGCATTGTAAGTGGAGACAGCTTTGTCAACAGATTTGGAGGACAAGATGGAAGGGAGGAGGTCAGAGATACAAGAGGATAAGGTGGGGGGGTCAACAGCCTGGAGATTTCTGGACGTAGTAGTTAGTGTGGGGCGAGATTGAGGGGGAGGGTGCTGAAGTGTGAATGTGATTAGGTGATGGTCAGAGAGAGGAGGAGCTGAAACGCAGAAATTGGAGGGAGAGCAAGTGAAAGAGAGGACGAAATCAAGACAGTGGCCAGATTTATGAGTAGGGGTGGTGGGGCTGAGTTGGAGGTTGAAGGAGGAGGTAAGAGTGGGGAACTGAGAAACATATGAGTCGGATGGGTTATCAGTGTGAATGTTGAAGTCACCAAGAATGAGGGATGGGGATGAGGGCTCGAGAAAAACGGTGAGCCAGGCATCGAAGTCGGTAAGGAAGGAATGGAGGGATTTATCGGGGTGGGGGGGGCGGTAAATGACTGCAACTCTGATTGGCAGTGGGTGGAATAGACGGATGGAGTGAACTTCAAAGGATGAGAAGCAGTGAGACTGAGGTAGGGGGAGAGGTTGAAAACTGCAGGAGGGCGAAAGTAGTAGCCTGACGCCGCCACCGCGGCCAGCTGGGCGGGGCGAATGGGAGAAAAGATAGCCTCCGTGGCATAGGGCAGCGATTGAGGCAGAGTTGTCAGGGGTGAGCCAGGTTTCAGTTAGGGCGAGCAGATGAAGGGAATGGGAGATGAAGAGATCGTGGGTAAAGGGAAGTTTGTTGCAGATCGAGTGGGCGTTCCACAGGGTGCACGAAAAGGGGAGGAAGGAGGGGGGAGGAGGGGGATAGAGATGAGATTGGAGCTATCGCGGGAACGTTTGCATAGATGAGATGAGGGCGAGGACAGGTGTGGGGGACCTGGGTTGGGATTGATGTCTCCCGCGGATAGCAGGAGAAGGAGCAAGAGAGTGCGGAGAAGGGTGGGAGAGGAAGGTCGACGAAGACGGGATGCGCTTAGGAAGAAAGGGGAAGGGTTCATGGCAGGAAGGAGGTGTTGAAGGTTAAGAGCTAGGAAGGAGGAGGAAGACAGTAGAGATGGTGAGGTGGTGGGGGACAGGGGTAGGTAGGGTATTGCAGTAGCGAGGAGGACAGAAGAGGACAGGGATGGGTAGTGAGATCGTGTGGTAGATGGCGGTTGGAGGGGGGAAAGATTGGGGAGGGACAGGGCAAGGAATAGGATGTGGATGGGGGCCATGAGTAGTGACTGAGGTGTTCACAGGGAAGGTAGGTGGGCTGGGAGACAGGCAGGTGGTGAGGGTGATCAGTCGGGGAGGGGAGTGATGAGCTGGTAGGAAGATGGGCTGGGAGGCGGGCTGGGAGGTGGTAGTCTGTCAGGTGGCTATTAGGCAGATTGAGTGGCAGGAGCAGGTGGATTGGGTATCAGGCAGGCATGAGCAGGTGAGTGCGGTGGAGAGCAGGTGAGTGCGGACAGGTTTCAGGGTGGGTGGTAGTCTGTCAGGTGAGTGGCTAGTAGGCAGGTTGAGTGGCAGGAGCAGGTGGATTGGGTATCAGGCAGGCAGGAGCAGGTGAGTGCGGTGGAGAGCACGGCAATAGTGCTGGAACAAGCTGGAATGGTTTGAAGCAGGAGCTGGCGGACTACACAAGCTGAAGCAGACAGACTGGAACAGGCTAGAACAATCTAGAATAAGCTGATGCAGACGGGCTGGAACAGGCTGAATCAGGCAGTCTGGAGCAAGCTGGCTGGACCAGGAGGTCTGGAGTAAGCAGGGAGGCTGGATCAGGCGGACTGGAACAAGCTGGAGCAGGATGACCGGAGCAAGCAGGGAGAAGATGGAACAGGCGGGCTGGAACAAGCTGGATCACGCGGGCTGTAACAGGTAGGAGCAGATGGACTGGAGCAAGCAGGGAGAGCAGGATCGGGCGGACTGGAACAAGCTGGAAGAAGCTGGATCAGGCGGACTGGAGCAAGCAGGAAGAGGCTGGATCAGCGGACTGGAACAAGTTGGCTGGATCAGCTGAACTGGAGCAAGCAGGGAGAGCCGGATCGGGCGGACTGGAACAAGCTGGATCAGGCGAACTCGAACAGGCAGGAAGAAGCTGGGTCAGGCGGACTGGAGCAAGCAGGAAGAAGCTGGATCAGGCGGATTGGAGCAAGCAGGAAGAAGCTGGATCAGGTGGACTGGAGCAAGCAGGGAGAAGCTGAATCATGCAGACTGGAACAAGCAGGGAGAAGCCGGATCAGGCGGACTGGGGCAGGCAGAGAGCGCAGGATCGTGCGGACTGGAACAAGCTGGATGAAGTGGACTGGAACAAGCAGGAAGAAGCCGGATCAGGCGGACTGGAGCAAGCAGGAAGAAGCCGGAACATGCGGACTGGGGCAGGCAGGAAGAAGCTGGATCAGGCGGACTGAAACAAGCTGGAAGAGGCTGGATCAGGCGGACTGGAGCAAGCTGGAAGAAGCCGGATCATGCGGACTGGAGGAAGCAGGAAGAAGCTGGATCAGGTGGACTGGAACAACATGGAGAAACTGGATTGGGTGGCTGGAAGAGATGGACTGGACAGGCCGGGTTGGCAGACTGGAACAGGCCAGTGCCAGTGGCACTCTGCCTCCCCTCGGCCTCTGTCCCTATCGCCCGGTCACATAGGTCGCCGGATGGGCAGGCCGGAACAAGCTGGGGCTGCTGGACTCTGCCTCCTCTCGGCCTCCTCGCAGCTCCTGTCCCGCTCCTGTCGGTCGGTCGCGCAAGTCGCACCCCGACACCACCGCAGGATGGATCCCAGTCCCATGGTCCGCAGTCCGTGTCCAGGCCGTTCCGGCAGGGAGCACGGCTGCAGCGCACAGGACCTCGGGGCACGACCAGCGCGGGCCGCCGGATGGGCAACGGCGATGGGGATAGGCCGCAGCCACGCGGCAGCAGACAACCAGGATCGGCCCCAGGCTGCCCGCTCGCTCACCGGCGCCGGATCAGCAAGCGTGGGAGAGGGTAAGCGAGAAGGGTCGGTGGGGAGCCTTGCCCGTGCGTCCGTTGTTACTGCACGTCGTGGCTGCACGGCACAGGACTCCCGCCGCGAACCTGCTGGCAGGCAAACCCCGTGGCTGGGAAGAATCCGCGGTCGACCTCCAGCAGTTTCACCGTGTTCTCCGCTCTGTTCCCTTCCAGGTAGGAGTGAGCCGCTGGTGGAAGCTGGGGTCCCAGGCGGGCAGCAACTCGGCCTCACTGCAGGGAGGGCTCGCGACCGGCACCAGCTTCTGCCAACGACTACCTCGGACCAACAGGGCTACCGGAATTGGATCGCGGGAGCACAGCCTCTTGGCGGTCTCTCATTTAGGCCTAAGTGGGTAGGCAGCCGCAATCAGCCTCGGGTTTCGTTCTTCCGTGTTGGAGTTCCGTGAGGCCGTCACAGTCCAGTGTTCCACTGGTCGGCTCCAAATTGAATCCGGTTGGTTTTGGCCCGGTTAGAATCCAATAGAGGAAGCAACTCACCCCTCCACTCACCCTCATATTACAACTATACAGCTTATTAACCGTTCTCCCTTGAACTATAAACCGTTTCAAACTTAAATTGAATAGCGCTATTAAACTTGTAATTCTTGGCTCATGCAGGGCCCAAGCCTAGCTCATGGTAACACAGTATTTGGTCCCCTTACCCACAGTCATGTGAGCTGGCCAGCTGACTGCTGGCGTTGTAGCCTCTTATGTCCTTTGCCCACTCGTTGCCATTTCGAGTGAGATAGCGGAGCTCTGTCTCTGCTGGGTTTCTCCGGAGTCACCGGGGGAGCTTCCTGCTGTATCTCTGGCAAAACTGCTCTAGCTTCAGCTAGTGTTCTTGCTTGGTGCATACGGCCCTCCTTGTAGAATACCAGAGCAAAAGGATGCTTCCAGCGGTACCGGATGCCAAGCTCCTGCAGCCGTCTGGTTATCGGTTTCAGCTCCGCTCGCCGCTTTAAAGTGGCTGACGCTAGGTCTTGGTATATCTCCACTTGGTAGGTATCCCACTTGAAGCTTTGCAGACGTCTAGCCACTTGGAACACCCTCTCCTTTAGTTTGTAGTCTTGGAAGCAGGCTATGATGTCTTTAGGCAAGTTGTTCCGCGCTGGGCCCAGCGATCTGTGGGAGCGCTCCAGCACAACTGTAGTGGCCTCCAGCGGGGTACCCGCTTCTTTCAAGATAGCGCTCACCACTTGCTGCACCACTGCTTCACAATCAGCATATTCTGGTGTTTCAGGTATGCCTCTAAAGCGCAGATTGTGCCGTCGGCTCCTGTTCTCTAGATCCTCCATATTGTCTGCCAATTGCTGTTGCCCCAAGCGGACATCTGCGACCGCCCGATCCAGCGATCTGAGCTCCTCCGTGTGGTCCTCAACTCGGGCCTCCATCTCTTCCATCCGGCTTCCCAGTTCTCTGATTTCTCCATGAAGATCTGAGCCCAGCGTCTCCAGTTCCGCCCGGACCGCCTTTACGTCCGCCCGGATCTCCTGCAGCCACTCTTTTAACTCCGCTAGCGGATCCGCGGTTGTGTGATCTTGATCCTCCCCAAAGAGGCACGGGCTTTGCTGGAACTCACCGTCCGTCAGCTTGCGGGAACGCTCGGACGGATTTTCCGCGCCCGCCATGCGGTTTGCCGCCATTCCGCCTTTGAAGCCAAATTGGCTGTTCCGCTTGCGTGCTCATCACCGCTTGGATCGCCACCACTTATTCTATCGCTGGGGGCCAAAATCGCGCTAGGAGGGCTCGATTAGCGGGAGAACTCGCGCTTCTTTGCTCCGGTGAGCGGGAGCTGAATTCTTAAGCCGCCATCTTCCACGGTGACGTTACTTCCTCCTGCGGACTCAAATATGTGACCTTGAACTAGCGGATCTGTCAGAAAAACTGCAAAAGGCTCATCAATCACATTATGAGTTTGGCAATAAAGCTAGCAGGCTTTTAGCGTATAGGCTTAAACAACATACAACTCGCAACATGGTTGTGAGCGTGAGAGAAGAGGGAGGAGGGATCCATACAGAGGCTCAATACATAGAGTCGGCTTTCAAGGATTATTATGAAAAGCTATATTCTAAAGGAGAGGAGGTGTCAACGGATGCCATGGAGAGCTACCTGGAGGATGTAGAGCTCTCCAGGTTACCTGAAAGTGCTGGCCAGGCCCTGTCACACCCCCATTGAACTAGAGGAGGTTATTCAAACTATCAAAGAGCTCCCTACGGGGAAAGCCCCAGGGCCTGATGGGTTCACCAACAAATTTTATAAAATATTTGGGAAGCTATTGGCCCCGTTGCTATTGGAGGTGTTCAATTCCCTGGAGGGTAGCACAGGGCTCCCCCCCCCCCCCCCCACATGGAATCTAGCTAATATAACAGTGATCCCCAAACCAGGTAAAGATCCCCAACTATACGTGTCATATAGGCCCATATCTCTCTTAGGGGTAGACTACAAAATTTTTACAAAGATCTTAGCGACCCGATTGCAGAGATACCTGCCCTCCCTGATACATGAACATCAAGCAGGATTTGTACAGGGGAGACAGACATTCGATAATATACGAAAGAGCTTTACACTTGATCTACTATGCACAGGACATGCAATCCCCTTTGTACATCTTGTCGTTAGATGCTGAGAAAGCGTTCGATAGAGTGAGCTGGCCGTTCTTATTTGCAGTACTATATAAGATGGGATTCTCGGGGCGATTTATATATTGGCTTCAATTAATCTACAAAACCCCCATGGTCTCGATTCGTGTAAATGGGAAACGTTCAAAACCTTTTCAACTTCATAGGGGGACCCGGCAAGGTTGTGCGCTCTCCCCTTTGCTTTTCACTATAGTGATGGAGCCTCTTGTAGTGAAGATTAGGATACATCCTGAAATTCGATGGCTACGATTGGGAGGTTTAGAAACGCGAGCTCTCCTTTTTGCAGACGATATACTGCTGATGCTGAGGGATCCTGAGACCTCTTTTCCGAGGATACTCGAGGAGCTTCAAGCGTATGGGGAAGTGTCGGGCTTTAAGATTAATCTTCATAAATCTGAGGCATTAGATATAAATCTGTCCACCGAACAAAAAATCAGGTTGCAAAGCACTTCTCCATTTCGGTGGGCGCCGCGGTATATCCGGTATTTAGGAGTTAATATCCCGAGGCACATTGAAGAGCTTTTCCAATTTAATTTTCCGGCACTGGTGCAATGGCTTTTCCAAGATTTACAAAGATGGGAGGGTTTTACATTGTCATGGATTGGGCGGATTAATGCAGTTAAAATGGTCATACTACCTAGAATCTTGTATCTTTTTATGGCACTGCCTATCTCAATCCCAGATAGTTTCCTCCGGGGCCTTCAGAACAAGGTGTTTTCATTCATTTTGAAAAAATGCCCCCCCCCCCCCCCCCGGGTAAGAAGGACAGTAACGTACCTGCCTAACGACCGGAGAGGGATGGGGGCAGTGGCGTGCTGGTAAGTTTATAACAACAGGCTTTCTCCCCGGTCCACCTCGGCGCCCCCCCCCCCCCCCGTCCACCACTGCGCCCCCCCATCCACATCTGCGCCCCCCCCCCAAAAAAAAAAAAATTTGCAGAGCTGGCTACAGCCGGGGGGGGGGGGGGGGGCAATGCATTACTCTCTCCAGGAAAAAAAAATTAAATGATCCCAGGTTCCAATCTAATTCATGTTTAATATGGGATAAAATGCCATAAATACGTAAATAAATATAAACTTTTAATGTTCAGCACCTGATTCTCAAAGTGGACATATTCCAAACACTATAATGAAAATAAAATTATTTTTTTCTACCTTTGTTGTCTGGTGACTTTGTTTTTCTGATCATGCTGGCCCAGTATCTGATTCTGCTGCTCTCTGTCTGTTCCCTTGACTCCGTTTCCAGGGCTTCCTTTCCATTTATTTCTTTTCTTTCCTCCTTTCGTCTTCATTTCTGGTCCTCCACAGACTTGACTATACAGTGGATCCAGCTTCTGCCTATTTTCTCCATCCATGTGCAGTTTCTCTCCTCACTTCCTTTTCCCGCATCTAATCTCCTTCCTCTATCTTCCCTCCATGCCCAGCATTTCTTCTCTCTCCCTTCCCTCCCCTCCATCCATGTCCAGAATTTCTCTTGCCCTCCCCTCCATCCATGTCCTGAAACTCTCCTCTCTCCCCTGCCCCTCTCTACCCATCCATGCCCAGCAATTCTCTCCCCTGCCCCCCTCTACCCATCCATGCCCAGCAATTCTCTTCCCTGCCCCCCTCTACCCATCCACGCAATTCTCTTTCCTGCCCCCTCTACCCATCCATACCCAGCGATTCTCCCTCCTCTGCCCTCTCCTCCCGCTCCCAAACATGTCCAGCGATGTCCTTCACCCCCACCCTCCCCTCCCGCTCCCATCCGTCTTTTTCTATTACCTCCGTCGAAGTACCGCGCTATTTAAAGCCCTGCTGCCTATCTCCAGCCTTCCCTGCTTGCTTCTTGATAAGTTTGTTCCCTCAGTCCCGCCTTCGCGGAAAAAGGAAATGATGCCAGAAGGCGGGACTAAGGTAATTAACTCATCACGAAGCAAGCACGGAACGCTGGAGACGGGCAGCAGGGCTTTAAATAACGCGGCGCTTCGACTGAGGTAATATAAAAAGACGGATGAGAGCGGGAGGGGAGGGTGGGGGCGAAGTACATCACTGGACATGTTTGGGAGCGGGAGGGGAGGTAAGCATGGCTTGTGATGGCGCCCTCCTGCCATGCTTACCTCGTGTAATGGAGCCGGCTCGCCCCGAAGAACAACCAGCTCACAAGAGCTGTCAAAATTTAACAAACGGCTCTTGTGAGCCGGTGCGAGCCGGCTCCAGCACACCACTGGATGGGGGTCCCCTTTTCCCTACTGTACTTACAGGCAGCACATCTTAGAGTAGTAGCAACATGGCTTCAAGACACAGGGAAATTATAGACAAGGATGGAGCAGGGATGAATGGGACCCTTCCTGCTAAGAACGATACCCTGGCTGACTAAACAAGACCTAGGAAAGCTAGCCAAAAGAAGCCCACCTTTGATACGATGGCCCTTGCTTACTTGGGGCAAAATCAGAGAGAAATTTATCCCATGGTGAATGTATTTTAGACATGTTCGCTTTGCTCCCCAATTTGTGCCGGCCACGCAGGACATGGCTTATCGTAAGTGGGAGGACATGGCTCTGTGTGAATTAGGACAAATGTGGGAGGAGGATAAGACCATAACCTTTAAGGAGTTATGTAATGAATATGGGCTGTCCCACTGACAAGCTTTCCAATATTATCAAGTGCGAGATTTTATTAAACAAAGAGCACAAGGTGAGCTTAGTTTACCTGAAGCTGGGGTGGAGCATGGACTGATGAGAGGGGGGGAAGGGGGCAGTGGCGTAGCCAAGGGTGGGCCCGGGTGGGCCCAGGCCCATCCATTTTGGGCTCAGGCCCACCCAGTGGCAGCACACCTATGATGGCAAGGATCCCCAAGCCCCACCAGCCGAAAACTCCCAACAACTGTTCCTCCTGCATACCTTGTAAATAGCAGATCTTCGCCTGCAGTGAATAGTGACTGATACATACTGCTCAAACCAGCCCCACAGCCTTCCCTCTGATATACTTCCACCTATGCAGAAACAGGAAGTTGCATCAAAGGGAAGGCTGTGGGGTCAATTTGAGCAGTGTGTATTAGTTGCTGCTCGCTGCCGGTGAAAAGCTGCTATTTAAAAGGTATACAGGGGATGGGGGGATGTTTGAGAGACCATATGGCATGCAGGCGAGTGAGGGAGAGACCACTTGTGGTAAAAGGCAGAGTTCTTCTGCCCACCCATCTTGGGCCCAGGCCCACCCAAAACTGGGTGTCTGGCTATGCCCCTGGAAGGGGGAGTATTTCGAGACTATATGGGGCTTTGCTCTCATATAACAACCTGGCAGAGCACTATTTAAAAAAGTGGGATGTGGCTTTGGGGGAGACATGCACATTTCCACAATGGAGAGTGGCATTTGGATCCCTGCTCAGAGTTTCGGTTTCTAGTGCCATGGTTGAAAGTGAACACAAAATATTATATTGTTGGTATTACACCCCGCATCGTATGGTTAAGCTGTTCCGAACAGGGTCAGCCCAATATAGGCGTCAATGTAATGCAATAACAACTTATAGCAGCAGCTTCAGAGAGCATTTTCCATCTCGCAGATAGGCTGCAGAGAATACCTTCTCCTGCTTTAGACTTAGCCTGGCCTCAGAATGACATCCTATAGTATATCTCCTATCAAACTGAGCTCTCTTTTTGATCAAGCACTGCCATTTCCTCCCCTCCCCCTCCCCACAGACAGTTTGAACTTCATGGGTGTGGCTTGGATCTCTTTCAGGGAGAGAAAACTAACAACTTATAGCAGCAGCCAGTGTTGCCAGGTGGGCAGTTTTACCGCCCAATTGGGCGGTTTTCCGCGCCCTGCCGCGGGAAATTTTTGCCCGCGGCGGGTTGCGGTTTTTTGGGCGGTTTTTTAGGCTTCCGGGCGGCTTTTTGGGCGGCTTTTTGATTTTTTTCGGCCGCGGGGGGCGGGGTTAGTGACGTTTTTGGGCGGGGTTAGTGACGTTTTGGGCGGGGCCGATGACGTGGGAGGCGGGGCCGATGACGGGGAGGCGGGGCTGATGACGGGGAGGCGGGCCCGATGACGTGGGAGGCGGGGCTGATGACGGGGAGGCGGGCCCGATGACGTGGGAGGCGGGGCCGGTGACGGCGGGGGCGGGGCCGGTGACGCGGGGGTGGGGGTGTCAGGGGCGGGGTTTGTGTTTGGGCGGGTTTTGGGCTGGTTTCTGGCCCGGATTGGGCTGGAAAAAAAATTTCTACCTGGCAACCCTGGCAGCAGCTTCAGAGAGCATTTTCCATCTCACAGATAGGCTGCAGAGAATACCTTCTCCTGCTTTAGACTTAGCCTGGCCTCAGAATGACATCCTATAGTATATCTCCTATCAAACTGAGCTCTCTTTTTCATCAAGCACTGCCATTTTCTCCCCTCCCCCTCCCCACAGACAGTTTGAACTTTGTGGGTGTGGCTTGGATCTCTTTCAGGGAGAGAAAACTAACAACTTATAGCAGCAGCTTCAGAGAGCATTTTCCATCTCACAGATAGGCTGCAGAGAATACCTTCTCCTGCTTTAGACTTAGTTCCGCCCACCCTACCCCTCTACCCACCCACCCCTAGAGTGACATGTCTTATATAACCTCCCTATCAACTCATTCATTACTTTTACCTCACCCATTTCTATTCTTCTATCACCTTCTCCCACTACTCCAACCAGAGTTACACCTAATCACACTGACCACCCTTAAACATCTTCAGTCCTTCTGTGACTGTTCTCTTGTGCTTGACTGCTTAAATATTTTAAATTTAAATGCTTTACTTTTTGTCTATTAGATTGTAAGCTCTTTGAGCAGGGACTATCTTTCTTCTGTGTTTGTACAGCGCTGCGTACACTTTGTAGCGCTCTAGAAATGTTAAATAGTAGTAGTAGTAGTTTGGTGGGATTGTATACATGCGCAGAATTACTGGGCAAGGATAATCAAATTTCTGAGTGAGGTGACTGGGACAAATTACCAAATGAAAATGGACCATTGTTTATTACATTTTAAACCAGTGGGAATCCCAGCCTCCATACATCAATTTGCTGCTCAAGTGTTTGTGGCGAGCAAGCTGGTCCTGGCAGCGGCCTGGAAACAGCCAACTCTCCCAGATCTTCAAAGAGTTATACAAAAGGTGGACTATATATGCTTGATGTTCAAACTTACGGCTGTACGCACAGGACACATATTACAACATCAGAAAATCTGGAACCTGTACGAACAATGGTCAACCTCACAGAACACCTCTGGTTAGATATAATTGGCAATACAAGCGAAAAGACTGAGTCGAGCGAGCTATTTGAGTGGGAGGGGACAAGGGAGGGGAGGGAGGGGAGGTAAGAAGGGGAACGATGAGACTTGAACATACGAATTTGCTACAGATGAGCATTGTATTGTTGCAGGAATTACCACTATTGTTAGCAGAATCTGTGGTACTTCAGTAGTCAAACACCACATACCAGAACGAGAGAGAAATCTTCTTTATTTGCCAGCAAACAAAGTAGGACATCAGCGCTAGCTCTCTCCTTCTCTTCAGCTCTCTGTGTCTTGTGTCTCCTGTCTTGGTTCCTTCTCGTCTGTCCTCTAACGTAAGCTGCTTCTGTTCTCATTTATATAGGGTCCTAAACCCTTCTAGCCCCCCTTTCTCACCAGATGGTAAAGAATAGATTGATTACCCTGTCTTGAACTAATTATCTCTACACATTTACTCAAAAATATCAGTTACATAGGTTTGATATTTCCTAAACTGACCTATGACCTGGGGCCTCTCAAACTAGACAATGTGGCACCTATCTCCTGCATTTTATTATTATTAAATTCTCAGATTCCCAGCTAACTTCATAACTTGAAATACTAACTGGACTCTGGCATTCATTAAGGGGCCAATCTTGCTTAATGGCACACAGACATGGTTTGTTATTACTTTCAGAAGACCAGTCCTACACTTAGCTATAATCAATCAAGGAGAAGACTTGACTTTTCCTGACCTCTTTCACCTAGCTAGGACTGTGGATAATTCAAACCAGATGATGACCTCTTAAACTGCAGACAAATCTCACTTGAAAGTCAGACAAAGATGTAACACTGAATTGAAAAGATATTCTACATAGAAATAGAACTTATTAATTAAACAGAATAAAACATATTTTAAAATAAGCAGAAATCAGAATTCCTTATAAGACAGAACCTAAATTATCACCTATTTCCTTCTCTCTAAACAGCATTCAGCCTAATCTTATAAAACTGCCTGCTTGCTAATCAATGGCATCCAGATGTGGTTTATTATGCCTTTGAACTAGCCTTAACAATCCATCACTCAAAAAGGGACAAAGAAAGTTTCATTTCTCTCTGACCTTTCTAACCTCTAGTCTAGCAAAAGCTAGACATTTGAGTAATTAAAACCAGATGGCATTCTACCACTTTACAGGACTGAACCAAAATTAAACAGAATTAACAAATTAATATGATTTCTCTCTCCAAGCTGCCTCAGTATAGCTCACTGACCAGCTTATAATTAAAAAAGAAAAACGCCTATATTGCGACCCAAATCGGGAGATAGACGTTTATCTCACAAAAACGAATAAAGCGGTATAATCGAAAGCCGAATTTGGACGTTTTCAACTGCACTCCGTCGCGGATGCGGACAAAGTTGATGGGGGTGTGGTGAAGGCGTGGTGAAGGCGGAACTGGGGCGTGGTTATCGGGCGATCAGAGATGGGCGCCTTTCGCCGATAATGGAAAAAAATATGCGTTTTTAGCGAGAATTTAGGGCACTTTTCCTGGACCCTGTTTTTCCACGAATAAGGCCCCAAAAAGTGCCCTAAATGACCAGATGACCACTGGAGGGAATCGGGGATGACCTCCCCTGACTCCCTCAGTGGTCACAAACCCCCTCCCACCACAAAATATGCCGTTTCACAACTTTTTATGTTCACCCTCAAATGTCATACCCACCTCCCTGGCAGCAATATGCAGGTCACTGGAGCAGTTATTAGGGGGTGCAGTGGACTTCAGGCAGGTGGACCCAGGCCCATCCCCCCCCCCCCACCTGTTATACTTATGCTGGTAAATGGGAGCCCTCCAAACCGTCCCCCAAACCCACTGTACCCACATGTAGGTGCCCCCCCTTCACCCCTTAGGGCTATAGTAATGGTGTAGACTTGTGGGCGGTGGGTTTTGAGGGGGATTTGGGGGGCTCAACACCCAAGGGAAGGGTGCTATGCACCTGGGAGCTCTTTTACCTTTTTTTTTGTTTTTGTAAAAGTGCCCCCTAGGGTGTCCTGGCATGTGAGGGGGACCAGTGCACTACGACTCCTGGCCCCTCCCACGAACAAATGCCTTGGATTTATTCGTTTTTGAGCTGGGCGCTTTCATTTTCCATTATCACTGAAAAACAAAAACGCCCAGCTCACAAATTGTCGAATAAAACATGGACGTCTATTTTTTCCGAAAATATGGTTCGGTCCACCCCTTCACGGACTCGTTCTCGGAGATAAACACCCATGGAGATAGACGTTTTTGTTCAATTATGCCCCTCTGAGTGTATTAGAAAAGTTATTTGTGTCACTGAGTTTATTATTGAAAATAATAAAAAAAATATTCAAACTAAAAGAAATGTAAACGCCACTTTACAGAAAATTAGGTTCAACAAACCAGGGACATAGCCAGAAGTCTATTTTTTTTTGGGGGGGGGGGCAGGGGGGACTTAAGGGGCTATGTATTTCCCTCTCTCCCCCTCCCTTAGAACAAGGTATGCTCCCTTCCAGTCCTCTTTCCATGCCTCCCACCCCTTGCAAACAAGGTGCAGCACCCCAATCCTGCCTCCCACCTCCTCCAACAATCAAATTCTCCCTCTGCAGCTCCCCCCAGGTGTTTATGCATTCCCCCTCCACTCACTATAGCCCCTCCCTTTGGATCTACCTAAAGTTCATGGTGGTCCAATGGGGGCAGGAGGGAACCCCACTTGCTCCTGCCTCTAGTGGCTACTTCACAAAAATTTCTACCGCGACCTATTGCAGCAGTTTGTGGTACTCCAAAGTACCGCAAGGCTTCCAGTAAAGATTGCAACAGCCATTTTTGTGAGGCAGCCACTAGTGGCAGAAGCAAGCCCCATTAGACCGCCAGGGACTTTGGGCCCAGGGGGCTATTGTGAGTGGGGGGAGGGAATGCATATGGACCTTGGTAGGAGCTGGGAGGGAGATCTTGCCCATCAAGGGTGGGGGTGGGGGGGAGAGAGGATCAGGGAGTGGCTGCATCTTGTTCCGGAGAGGGGAGAAGGACATGGGACCGGAATCGGGGGAGTAGAGGGCACCTTCATCCCTTATGAGTTTCTCATCCAATACTCAGCCGGGGCCTGTAAAAGTGTCTTATATTTCTCCTGGCTGAATATCGTCCAGAATCCGCATAAGCTCCAGTGGCCAACATATAAAAAATGCCTGGCACTGAATATCCAGGGCTAATTCTGCTTGCAGTGGTCAGTGTTTAAAAAACCACCACTGCCAGCTGAATATTTATCCCTAAATGGATAAATGTATCTATATGTCCTACCCACATAAAAAGTAGGGAAAAATATATGGTAAGTTATCCGAATATCTTTATTCATGCGTTTTCAGCTGTGGTGAGATATATAGATATTTCTTTTAAAATACCCATAAAGATATGGATAACATCCATATATCATTATGCAGAATAGGCCATCACTAAATATTCACCAAAATATTCTACAGACCTTGCAGCTCCTTTATGCCAGGTGCAACGTGCATGAATGCAATAAAGTACACATGGGGATTTCAAAATTAAAATTTTTCCTCCTCTCCTCTTTCCCTAGTTCTGGTCCTGGCCCTTTTTCCTACAGCTGAAATTATGTGCCTTGTGAAATTGCATACTTGGAGTGGAGGCCCATTATAGACAGAATACTGAGATTAGGATTGAGATGCCCAAGTCAAGATGTACTCAATTTTGCATGCACAGCATGAGTAGGCATTTTACAAATATACAGTGGAAACAATAAGCAGTACAAATCTGGAAGCTTCTACATGTTAGTGGTGCCACTTTCATGTGTACATAAGTACATAAGTATTGCCATACAGGGACAGATCGAAGGTCCATCAAGCCCAGCATCCTGTTTCCAACAGTGGCCAATCCCAGTCACAAATACCTGGCAAGATCCTAAAAAAGTACAACACATTTTTATGCTGCTTATCCTAGAAATAAGCAGTGGATTTTCTCCAAGTCATTTTAATAATGGCTTATGGACAGTTTTTTAGGAATCTATCCAAACCCTTTTTAAACACCGCTAAGCTAACTGCTTTTACCACAACTCTGGCAACAAATTCCAGAGTTTAACTACACGTTGAATGAAGAAATATTTTCTCCGATTCATTTTAAATTTGCTACTTTGTAGCTTCATTGTGTGCCCCCTAGTCCTAGTATTTTTAGAAAGAGTAAATAAGCAGTGGCGTACCAAGGGGGGGGGGGGCGGTCTGCCCCAGGTGCACGCCGTTGGGGGGGGTGCCACGCCGGTCAGCGTTGTTGGTTTCCATGCTCCCTCTGCCCTGGAACAGGTTACTTCCTGCAGCGCGACCCCCCCCCCCCCCCGGCGAAGGGGCACCCGCCACCCCGTCGCGCGGCACCCCCCCCAGCGGCGTGCACCCGGGGGGGGGGGTTCTTTCGCCGGGGTGGCGGGTGCCCCTTCACCGGGGGGGGGGGGGGGGGTCGCGCTGCACGGAGGATGGTGCTGCACTCGGGGGGGGGGGGCGCATCGGCGATCCGCCCCGGGTGTCAGCGCCCCTCGGAACGCCAGTGTAAATAAACAATTCACATCTACCCGTTCCACTCCACTCATTATTTTATATACCTCTATCATATCTCCCTTCAGCTGTCTTTTCTCCAAGCTGAAGAGCCCTAGCTGTCTCAGCCTTTCCTCATAGGGAAGTTGTCCCATCCCTTTTCATTTTCGTTGCCCTTTTCTGTACCTTTTCTGTTTGCACTATATCTTTTTTTCAGTTGCGGTGACTAGAATTGCACAGAATATTTGAGGTGCAGTCGCACCATGGAGCGATATAAAGGCATTATAACATCCTCATTTTTGTTTTCCATTTTTTTCCTAATAATACCTAACATTCTATTTGTTTTCTGAGCTGCTGCCGTACACTGAGCAGAGGGTTTCAAAGTATCATCGGTAATAAAACCTAGATCCCTTTCCCGGTCGGTGACTCCTAATGTCGAAACTTGTATTACGTAGCTATAGTTCGGGTTCCTCTTCCCACATGCATCACTTTGCACTTGCTCATATTAAATGTCATCTGTCATTTGGATGCCCAGTCTCCCAATCTCATAATATCCTCTTGTAATTTTTTACAGTCCTCTTGCGATTTAACAACTTTGAATAACTTTGTGTCGTCAGCAAATTTAATTACCTCACTAGTTACTCCCATCTCTAGATGATTTATAAATATGTTTAAAAGCAACAGTCCCAGCATAGATCCCTGAGGAACCCCACTATCTACCCTTCTCCATTGAGAATACTGACCATTTAACCCTACTCTCTATTTTCTATCTTTTAACCAGTTTTTAATCCACAATAGGACACTACCTCCTATCCCATGACTCTCCAATTTCCTCTGAAGTCTTTCATGAGGTACTTTGTCAAATGCCTTTTGAAAATCCAGATATATAATATCGACCAGCTCACCTTTATCCACATGTTTGTTCACCCCTTCAAAGAAATGCTTTGGCTCATTAATCCATGCTTTTGAATATGCTCTGTAATTTTGTTCTTTACAATAGTCTTTACCATATTGCCCGGCACCGATGTCAGGCTGACCTGTCTATAATTTCCCAGATCACCTCTGGAACCTTTTAAAAAAATCGGCGTTACATTGGCCACCCTCCAATCTTCCGGTACCGTGCTTGATTTTAAAGATAAATTACATATTACTAACAATAGTTCTGCAAGTTCATTTTTCAATTCTGTCAGTACTTGGGGATGAATACCATCCGGTCTAGGCAATTTGCTACTCTTCAGTTTGTCAAATTGTGCCATTACATCTTTCAGATTTATAGAGATTTCATTCAGTTTCTCTGACTCGTCAGCTTTGAATAGCTTTTCTGGCATCGGTATCTCTCCCACATCTTCCTCGGTGAAGACCGAAGCAAAGAATTCATTTAATCTCTCCGCTATAGCTTTGTGTTCCCTGGGTGTAGCTATCCTGTTATATAAACCTTAATATGCAAGTGCAGCCAATTATACTGAGGCTGCAGTTTTTGGTTTTATTCATTTTGGAGGCAGGAATAAACAACAGGAGATAAGAAGAATTATTCTCTTTATTCCTCATTTATATCCCTCCCCAAAACCACCACTTCTGAAATCACCCTTTACATCTATTTTCAATCGGTGTATGTAAATATCACTATTTTTATGTGGAGATACTTATAAAATAACTCTCAAAGTTGTAGCCATTGAAAGAAAAAGTTTTCAGCCAGGAAATTTACTGCTTAATTGCCTTTCATGTCAGTCAAACAAAAGGTCTGATCCTCAAAATATGTATTTGCCATATTATCAGAATATCAAGATTTTATCTCATATAGATTATACCATATGGACAAGTACTGATCTGCATATTGCTGTCCTCAACACAGCAGGTCATGTCAGTTCCAAAGTGCCCACTTCTTGTCGCGCAAACTGTAAGTCCTCTTCCACCGTAGTAAAAAGTTTTTGTGTCCCTTTCTACGAAATCTTTAATCGAGCAGGATATAGCAGAGCAAATTGGACCTTTCTGGAGAATAACAAATTGCAAACTTCTCTGAATGCTCGTCGACGACATACTGCAATAAAATAAGAGATCAGCTGCACTGTCTCGGTAATGAACAGAAAAGCTTAACGTGCTTTTACTCTGCTTACAAAAATTAAACACTTTTGCTGCTATCATTCACACTTCACTTATTAGTGTCAATTTAGTCACTGTAAGTATTCACTTTCTATGGGACATTCTTAACATTTGCACAGTTTCATTTACAGTTCTTTGACAGTGAATGAGACACGCGTGCTTATGAACATAAAAATAGGGATGTCTTTATGTTTAAAAGCAGGATTTTTTTTACAAGCAGTTTCTTAGGCTGCTCATTGACTTAGAAAATGAAACTCAGTGTTTAAGAATGTCTAGTCTAAGAATCTTGCCAAAGTAGGAATGTTGACCAACTGAGGGGCATTTTCAACGGGGACGCCCATCTCTGAGGATGGCACCGCAAAGGGACGGGGCCAACCGGATTATCGAACGAGATGGGCATCCATCTTTCGTTTCGATAATATGGTTGGCGCCCAAATCTCAGCATTTAGGTCAACATTAAAGATGGTCGACCTAAATGCTGAGATCGCCGGATTTAGAGATGGGTGCCCTCGGTTTTCGCCGATAATGGAAACCGATGGTGCCCATCTCAAAAACGAACAAATCCAAGGCATTTGATCATGGGAGGGGCCAGGATTCGTAGTGCACTGGTCCCCCTCACATGCCAGGGCACCCTAGGGGGCACTACAGTGGACTTCGCAAATTGGTCTCAGGTGCATAGCTCCCTTACCTTGGGTGCTGAGCCCCCCAAAACCCACTCCCCACAACTATACACCACTACCATAGCCCTAAGGAGTGAAGGGGGGCACCTACATGTGGGTACAGTGGGTTTCGGGTGGGTTTTGAAGGGCTCACATTTTTCACCACAAGTGTAACAGGTAGGGGGGGATGGGCCTGGGTCCGCCTGCCTAAAGTCCACTGCACCCACTAAAACTGCTCCAGGGACCTGTATACTGCTGCGATGGATCTGACATTTGAGGCTGGCATAGAGACTGGCAAAAAAAGTTTTAAAAGTCTCCTTTTGGGGGGTGGGAGGGGGTTAGTGACCACTGGGGGAGTCAGGGGGGGTCATCCCCAATTCCCTCCATGGTCATCTGGTCAGTTCGGGCACTTTTTTGTGACTTGGACCTGAATAAAAAGGGACCATATAAAGTGGACCAAATTCTCACCAGGGACGCCCTTCTTTTTTCCATTATCGGCTGAGGGCACCCATCTCTTAAGCACGCCCCTGTCCCGCATTTGCTACCCTTCCTACATGCCCCCGGGAACTTTGGCTGTCCCGGCGACGGAAAGCAGTTGGGGACGCCCAAAATCGGCTTTCAATTATGCCGATTTGGGCGCCCCTGAGAGAAGGACGCCCAGCTTCTGATTTGTGTCAAAAGATGGGCGCCCTTCTCTTTCGAAAATGAGCTGGACTATGTACCTAGTGAACAATAAACAAAGATAACACAGCCCGGGAAGAGTTCCAAACGTCCAGTAGCTGGGTGAACACAGCCTGAACAATAGAAGTAAAATTAGTGAAAGCCCGGAACCATAAGAAATTAATTCTGGGATATAAGTCATTATCTTATATAGATCTAGTCTATTCTAGACTAGATTTCAGTGGAATCTCCAGTCTGTGAGTGCATATAGATACAACTCTTTTTGGAGTGTTATTGGGGTACCTGATAGCCTAAATTCTAATGGAAATAGGTCTCTGGTAATACCAGCCTTAGTGAGTGAAGTGTCAGAAGTAAATGTGTTCCCTCTTATCCTTAGATCCAAGCTCACTGTGCTCTAAATAATAGAATGAACTCCACAACCAAGTATAAAAATAAAGTGTGCATTTATTTAGAACAGCAGCAAAGATAATGTGCAAAAAAGGCAAGGATAAAGACACAGGCAGTCTTATCATAGAAACAACTTAGAGTACATGCATATGAATCCCTAACCAGACTCCGAAGTAAAAGAATCACTCTGAGCCCACAGCACATATACAAAAGTACATGGCAAACACACAACCTGATGCAGACCTCAAAATGGCGGTGTGTCCTTCAGATGTCAGTTGGGTCCAGCGTAGGTCTGCTCCTTGGCTATTATGGCCATGATGTTGATGCAGATGACAACTTTGTTATTCTAGCACATCGGGACCCTTTTCAGCAGTTTTCATTTGTATGCAAGGCTGCAGCTTCAGCAAATAGACTTTGCATTCTTTCGATAGAATAAGCTTAAGTCTGCATTTTTGAAGTCAGGTTATTAATGCTGGATAGTGCCATGTATTATAATCCCATATAGGTTTGTTATATGGGAACATATATAGTGCTTCATAGTGCTTGTTTTGTTCCTACAAACCCTTAAGACTATTCACCCTTGCTTTCACAATGGTCTTAGCTTTATGAAACGTCAATTTTGCACCAGTGAAAGGCACTGGAGAAACCAGAGAAGCCTATACTCAACACTTTATCAATCTGCATACACTTATTATCAAAGCAAAGTCCAGAAATCCAAGAAAAACTATTATACCACCCATATTTCCAATGCAACTAACCAACCAAAAAAACTCTTTGTAATCTTAAGTTAAGTACTGGTTCATCAAATAAGGGCCAACACTCTGACATCCTGCCTGCAGAAATCCTTGCTACCATTTTTTTCCACAAAAGTATCTAACTTAGTTGATGGCCTCTCAATTTTGCCACAAAAGTATCTAACTTAATTGATTGCCTCTCACTCTATTTCTCAGGCTCAAAAAAAGAAGAAACAGAGACAAGTCTAAATTCTGCATCTTCCATAGCTAAAAGCCTTCCTTCAACTTGCAAGAACCCCAACACATGTAGTCCAGTTTCACTCTGCCTTCTTTAATTTCTTTGACTAAATTTGTGAACTCACCCGCTGTACAACTTGCTCCCTCGATCCCATTACATCTTCTTGGTTTAAAATCACCAAGCATCTCTTTGGTGATGATCAATAATAGTCTCAGTTCTGGCTCTTTCCCTAATACATGGAAACATGCCACAATCAACCAGTGCTAAAGCAACTCAAATCTGATCCAAGATCACCGAGTAATTATCATCCTATCTCTAATCTGTTATTTATCCAAACAGAAAGGTGTGGTAGCCGTGTTATTCCACTCTTAAAGGTTATCAATAGAAATCAAACAAAATAAAACATGGAAAAGAAAATAAGATGATACCTTTTTATTGGACATAACTTAATACATTTCTTGATTAGCTTTCGAAGGTTGCCCTTCCGATCTGACGAAGAAGGGCAACCTTCGAAAGCTAATCAAGAAATGTATTAAGTTATGTCCAATAAAAAAGGTATCAACTTATTTTCTTTTCCATGTTTTATTTTGTTTGATTTCTATTGATAATCCAAACAGAAAAAAATAGTTTTTCAAAAGCTACTTCATCATGTTGAAAATCAACATGTGTTACACCCACGTCAGTCTGGTTTCACACCTCATATCACCGAAACAGTGCTGACAGCATTTCTCAATGAACTTCTTAGTAACTTTGAGTTAGAAAGGAGATGCTGTTTTTGTTGTCTCCCTAGATCACACAGTGGCATTTGATCTAATCGATCATGACATCATTCTGGTAAAGCTTAGTTTTTTGGGCATCTCTGGACCTGTATTTACTTACAGGGACCCACAGGGCTCTGTCCTTGCTCCACTACTCTTTAACATATTCTTAAGTTCCCTTACACTACTCATTCAAAATCTCGTCAATTCTTTCTACTATGCAGATGACATTTTTCTCTACATCGCTATGGACCCACTGAATATTGATCGTAGCACAATGCAAATTTGCAACAGTCACGGCCTGGCTTACTGAAAAACTCCTAGTAATAAACCCTTCAAGAACCATTGCAACTTGGCCAACTACAAGACTAATAACCCTGGTTAATGCATGTTAAAAATGTTAACGCGCCTATAATGTGGCTTAGTAAACAGGGCCCTAAGTTATGTGCATTGTTATGGAATATGCTTCAATTTCCACATGGAAATCTCAGCATGATATATGTATTCTTTAATTATTCGTCCTTCCACAGGAGTGTTGTCAAAGCTTTGTGATGCATTTTCCATCTTCTGAGGGAGTGTATTATTTATCTGTTTATAAAACATGTTTTTCGCTCTTGTCAGCTAGTCTTTGGAATGATCTACCAAAGTCTCTTAGATATATGTCTGATTACCTGAATTATAGAAAATTATTGAAGACTTGGCTCTTCCAGAAATATTTGAATTAGTTTAACTGATGTCTTTATTGTCATTTTATTAGGTTCTGTTTTTGTATTTTTTTTTAATTTGTATTTCACCGTTTTGGCTGGTTTATTTGTGTTCTAATCTGCAACGAGCTGGACAGGTTTTCGTGGAATATAAGCATTTTTGTTATGTTATGTGGTCTATGCAGGACTGCCACAGTATATCTTGAAAAGACTGCAATTTCTATAAAGTACCACAATTAGAGTACTTTCCCATGCCACAAGGTGAGACCACATTACTTCTGTTTTACAGAAATATCATTGGGTAACTATAGCCTTTCATATTCACTATAAGATCCTCAGATTAGCCTATATGGTACTGCTCTTGGGCATCCCTATCTACCTACCACCTCTCATCACTCTCCATACTCAGAAAAAATGTTGCAAGCATTGCATGGTGGCTGATTTTACCTTTCCCCAGCATGGTCCACCTACTTAAAATCTACTCAGCATGTTTTTTTCTTCCTTGCCCCAACCCTTGTACATAATGTACTGAAGCCTCCTTTCCAAGGTTTAAAATGGCCTTAAAGACATATCTTTTTGAGAAGGGTTTCTCATCTTAAGATTGGCTTGGACCTCCCCTACGTTTTTGGATGGCAGGGGCCTGAGGATGGGCAATAAGGTATAGTTTTGTCTCGTTCTTGAATTTGCCTTATCTGTTCTATGTGACACTGATGTTCTTTTCGTCCTGTGAATATATTATATTTGTATAAAGCTTGTAAACTGCTCTGCTGTTTTAACAAAGGGTGGTACGTAAAGTCAAATAAACCATAACCGTTTGTATAAGCAGAGTACTTTGGCAGGTACCCACAATATTTTTGCTTCTTTTTTTATACCATAGATAGACATTCCAATCTACATTTGGTAAATTGATATCTCCCAGCAACAGAATCTCTCCTTTCTTTCCCAGCTTGTTTGGGAAGCTTGCCAGGTGCCCTTGGCCTGGATTGGCCGCTGTCGTGGACAAGATGCTGGGCTCTATGGACCCTTGGTCTTTTCCCAGTATGGCATTACTTATGTACTTATGTACTTATCTTCAACAACATCTTTGTCCATCATTTGTGTTGGATGACACCTGTGTGGACAGAGATTCCATCTTGTGTTTCCAAGATTATCCATATTGCTTTATCCTTTCCCTAGGCCTCCAGCAGTTCAACTGCTTTACTATTGTGATTCACATATATCACTACTCCACTACCTTTTTCAGCTATATCTATCCTTCCTAAAAAGATGATTGCCCAGTATGATTGCGCCCCATTCATAGAAGCCATTGAACCATGTGTCTGTGATAGCAACAGTATCTATGTCTGCCTCTAACATCAGGGCTTGCAGATCATGAACTTTGTTACTTAGACTGCAAGTGTTTGTGGCCATTTTTTTCCAGCTACGTTTTTTTTTTTAAATTATATTTTTATTAAAGATTTAGCCTTACATAGAATGCAAAAGTAAACACATAATCAAACAAAACCCCCCTTTAAAAAAAAAAAAAAAAAAAAAATTCGTTATTAAAAGGCAATACCTGGAGACAAATTACAGAGTTACACAAGTTCAAGTTCAAGGCGTGCTATGTGGCTCCTGACAAAAAAGGTCTAAACGAGCCCAGGTCTTCAAAACAGACCTAATATTTCGGCGTCTATGAGCCAAAATTATTTCATATTTTCTGATCACGCATACATAACTCCACCATTCATTATAATTCAGGTACACATTATTTTTCCAATTGGAGACAATTAAATGTAAGGCAACAGCTAGCAGTATGTTATACAATTTCTTATCTGACTCCAGAAGAGGGATAGTAGGACAAGAAGCTCGTAAGATCACAACCTCATATGAGATCGCAGTGGTCTCAGGCAAATGAAAGATACGACACATTTTTGCCCAAATTAATTGCCAGTAAGCTCTGACATTTTTACAGTAGAAAACCATATGTGCCAGTGAGCCATCTCTTTCCTGACAAGACCAGCAGTTGAAGTTGATACTCTTAGTGATTCTGGCCACTCGAGCAGGCCAGCTACGTTTTATTGGCAGTCTTATCTTTTGTATAGGTTTTGTTTTTTTACATAGTCTCCTCTTCTACTTTGTTGTTAAGTAAATTGCTGAAATGGTTGTTTAAATTGTCTTCATCACTGCTCTCAAACCTCTGCTGGGGGTGACTACCTGAAGTGACCTGCTTCCATATGCCACCCACACCTTTTAGTTTAAATGCCTAGAAGTACATAAGTATTGCCATACTGGGAAAGACCAAAGGTCCATCAAGCCCAGCATCCTGTTTCCAACAGTGGCCAATCCAGGTCACAAATACCTGGCAAGATCCCCAAAAAAGTACAAAATATTTTATACTGCTTATCCCAGAAATAGTGGATTTTCCCCAAGTCCATTTAATAATGGACTATGGACTTTTCCTTTAGGAAGCCGTCCAAACCTTTATTAAACTCCGCTAAGCTAACCGCCTTTACCACATTCTCTGGCAAAGAATTCCAGAGTTTAATTACACGTTGAGTGAAGAAAAGGTTTCTCCGTTTCGTTTTAAATTTACTACATTGTAGCTTCATCACATGCCCCCTAGTCCTAGTATTTTTGGAAAGCATAAACAGACGCTTCACATCTACCCGTTCAACTCCACTCATTATTTTATAGACCTCTATCATATCTCCCCTCAGCTGCCTTTTCTTCAAGCTGAAGAGCCCTAGCCGCTTTAGCCTTTCCTAGTAGGGAAGTCGTCCCACCCCCTTTATCATTTTCGTCACCCTTCTCTGCATCTTTTCTAATTCCACTATATCTTTTTTGAGATACAACGACCAGAATTGAACACAATATTCAAGGTGCAGTCGCACCATGGTGCGATCGAAAGGCATTATAACGTCCTCATTTTTGTTTTCCTTTCCTTTCCTAATAATACCTAACATTCTATTTGCTTTCTTAGCTGCAGCAGCACACTGAGCAAAAGGTTTCAATGTATCATCAACGACGACACCTAGATCCCTTTCTTGGTCCATGACTCCTAATGTGGAACCTTGCATGACGTAGCTATAATTCGGGTTCCTCTTTCTCACATGCATCACTTTGCATTTGCTTACATTAAACGTCATCTACCATTTAGAGGCCCAGTCTCCCAGTCTCGTAAATCCTCCCGTGATTTAACGACTTTGAATAACTTTGTGTCATCAGCAAATTTAATTACCTCACTAGTTACTCCCATCTCTAGGTCATTTATAAATATGTTAAAAAGCAGCGGTCCCAGCACAGAGCCCTGGGGAACCCTACTAACTACCCTTCTCCATTGAGAATACTGACCATTTAACCCTACTCTCTGTTTTCTATCTTTTAACCAGTTTTTAATCCACAGTAGAACACTACCTCCTATCTCATGACTCTCCAATTTCCTGTGGAAACGTATTGTCTGTCTTTCTCACCAAGGATTCTCTTTCCTGCCATGTTACTCTGCTTTCGGGTCGTTTCAAATTCAATTCAATATTTATTTGAAAAGACCCGACATGGTCCATGATTCGGCAAAACTGCCTGCATCAGGGGTCTTAATGTTGTTGATGTTCAAGTATGTCAAACAATCAAAAAAGAAGACAAATCTTCTTTATTAGAGGAAGTAGTCTCAGTTGGAGAAATGCCAGAAAACACGTGGGTGTACCAATGAACTTCATGAACACTAACCCAAACAAGTGAGTACTGCCGCAAACCAGCAGAGTAACATGGCAGGAAAAAGAATCCTTGGTGAGAAAGACGGACAATAATCAAATCAAATAGTATCAAAAAAAGCCTGCATCCCAGTTAAAGGATGAACCCAAAATAGCATCAAATATGAGAGACATCAATATTTTAAATATGGCAATCATATGGTCACTTACTTGACTAGATTGATCAGAATGGAGAGTGGACCCTGTTTCATCCCTCTGCTTAAGGATCATTGGGGTGTTAGAATTGTGGATAATACCTTTATATGCAAGATGTTAAAACATAGCTATGCTACTTTATATGCCGCCAGACTGCTCCTTTAACTGGGGTGCAGGCTTTTTTTTATATGATTTCCCTTCCCAATTTGACTGAGGAGGAGTTAGATTTGATTAATGCCCCTATTTATGAGGGAAAATTTCAATATGCTAACTGCACTTCTGCACCCTGGAAGAGTCCTGGACCTGGTGGTCTTTCCTTAGAGTTTTATAAGCTTCTGGCCCAGCATGTCTCTCTGATGCTCCAGGCGGTCTATGCAGAGGCTTTGCAGGCAGAGCTGCTAGATACTTTGTGGGGAGCAGCGATTATGCTTATTTTAAAGCCAGGTCATGACCCCCTTCTGACAGTTTCCTATCTCCCCATCTCCTTGCTAAATGTCGATCTTAAACTTTATGTGAAGATATTGGCTACCTGGCTCTTACATATCCTTTCCAGACTGGTTGGGATTTCTCACGCAAGTGTTGTAAAAGGGAGGAGCATGGCCCAAATGTCCGCTGTTTCTGCCATGGAATTTGTGCACATGCAGGATGTGGAGGCTTTATTGGTTAGCTTTGATATAAAGAAAACCTTTGACACGACCTCTTGGACTTTTCTATGGGAGGTATTGAAGTGGTATAGCTTTCGGGGCCCCATCCTAGCTATGATTTGATTGCTGTATACCAATCCTTGGGCTCAGTTGTTTGGGAATGGTTTTCTCTCTCCGTGGTTTTCCATACATCGGAGCACACAGCTTTGGCTTGGCCCTGCTTGGGGATCCTATTATTAGTGGCATTAAAGTGGGCAGCAGCAAATTTAAAGTGGCCTTATTTGCTGATGATTTATTAATGGCCTTTACACACCCACCTTAGCTCTGCCAGAACTTTAGAATTGTTGCAGACCTTTGGACATATTTCAGGTCTGTGAATCAATCATGATAAATCAGAGGCATTATATTTGACTGGGGCACTTGATAGGAATTGGCCTGGGAACTTTCCCCTCAAATGGGCAGGTGAAAGTTGTTTATGGATCCCCAGAGATCTGAGGAATCTGTATACTTTTAATGTTCTACAGTTGTTGAATGATACGAAATAACTGTGTAACAAATGGAGACATTTCCTTTTGTCCTTATGGGGTAAAGTCCAGCTCTTCAAGATGGTTATTTTTCCTAAGTGGCTGTACCCGTTTCAGCCTCTTATTCTTAGGCCCCAAGATCTGAAAACCTGGAATAGGATTATTTGCTCTTTTATTTGGGTAGCGAAGAAGCCTTGAGCCTCTCTTAGTCAGCTGTAATTGCTGTGGAGAGATGGTGGCCTGGGATTGCTGGATCTTCGAGTGTATAACCTTGCTTATCATGTGTGTTATGCTCGAGATTGGGCATTCCATACCTCTGAGTTTTGTAATGTGAACTATGAAACTGAATTGGTCACCCCTTTGAATTTGGCCTATGTTTTGCATGCTGAATCTGCTCACTTTACTATCTTTTGGTGAAAGGGGTGCATTGGGCTTGGGACTCTATTCTGCAAAAAGTTTGGTTTGCATTCTCATTATTCCCGCTTTTTGCCTATCAGAGGCAATGCGGACTTTTCTTCCAGGTATGATGTCTTCCACTATTCTCTGCTTGATGCTGTGGGGATTGACATTGCTGCATCATGTGGTGGAGGAGGATGAACCCATGTTGCGGTTCTATGATTCTTTGAAGAAGGATTATGTTTTGGGTCCCGCTGACTGGTTTCCTTATCTCCATTTGCAGCATTATGTCCATACTTTGTTTCAGACCTGTTCAGTGGAGTTTACTGAATTGCCTTTCAATGACAGTAGGCCCTTACCAGCAGTACATAAAGGTTTGGTGCGGTGATATTATGAGGCCTTTAAGAAACCTCTGAGCTCCACCCCTCTACATCGTATTGTCTCTAGATGGACCAGTGATTTTGAGGGGTATATTTTTGAACAATTGCTACAGAGTATGAAAGAGGGTTTGAAATTAGCTGGCAGTGTACAACTTCAGGAACTTCATTATAAATTTCTTTTACACATGTACATTCACCCTTCTCTAGCTCAGAAAATGGGTTTCCCTACTGATGGTACTTGCAACAAGTGTGGCCAGAAGGACGCCTCATATAAACATTGCATCTGGGACTGTGCTTTTAGCTGTAAATTTTGGACTACAGTTTGGTCCTCTTTGGAGTCTGTCATCAGCGCTGGCCGGCTACTCTTCGGCTGTGTCTCTTGGATGACATCACTGGCATTGTGGAGGGTGCGCGTAAGACTGTTTTTTTTCTGTGTAAAGTAGCGAAATGCTGTATCCTACTCCAGTAGATAAAGGACTCACCACTACCCACTCTGACACAGTGGAAAAATCAAATGCACGAACTCCTTACAACGTCTACCTGTGAAAGATTGTGGACTCAGAGCACAGAAACATTTTATGAAGCTTTGGACTCCATATTTGCATACTCTTCCCGCCCTCCTCTGAGGTAACTTCCTATTTCCTCGAGGGCGGGACCCAGTGAGCGAAGGCCCGACGAGGAGATCTACTTGTTTCACAAGCAGGGCAGATTCGAGGCCGCGCTGCCTGCCACGCCGCTTTACTGATTTTTTTTAAGAAGGTAGGGTGGGAGCAGCGGGAGGCGAGCACCCCCTCACCCGCTGTCGTCTCGATGGAGCTGGTGGTCGGGTCGGGGGGCCCAGATGACAGAAGGGGATGGGGTGGGGAGCCCAGATGACAGAAGGGGATGGGATGGCCAGATGGGAGAAGGGAATGGGGTGCCCAGATGGGAGAAGGGGATGGGGAGGGGAGCCCAGATGGGGTCTGGGGCTAAAAAGGGAGGCCCTAATGCAAGGCATGTGGATGAAGGAACTGGGGGCTGAAAAGGAGGGTAGGTGGGATAAGGGGGCTAGTACTGGGACTGGGGGCTGAAAAGGGGCAGGAGCTGAAACTGTGGGGACTGGGGGCTGTAAAGGAGACAGGGAGAAGTGGCTAGGGCTGAAGCTCAGGACTGGTGAGAGAAAAGGGCTGGGTTTGAAACTGGGGGCTGAAAAGGGGACAGGGAGAAGTGGCTGGGGGTCGAAGCTCAGGACTGGTGGGAGAAAAGGGCTGGGGCTGAAACTGGGGACTGGTGGGATAGTGGGGCTGGAACTGGGGGCTGAAAAAAGGGGCGGAGAGAGGGGACAAATCCTGGATGGAAGGGGGAGTGAGAGGGAGGGCAGACCCTGGATGGATGGGAGAGGGAGGGCAAATGGTGGATTGAGGGGACAGAGAGAAAGGGCAGACAGTGGATGGAAGCGATAGAAAGGGCAGACAGTGAATGGAAGGGAGAGAGAGAGAGAGGGCAGACAGGGGCAGATGGTGGATGGAAGGGGCAGAGATAGAGGGCAGATGTAGATGGAAGGGGCAGGGAGAGAGGGCAGACATTGGATGGAGGGGACAGCAGAGAGGGCAGACACTGGATGGCAGAGAGAGAACAAAGACAGATGCTGGATGGAAGACAGTGAAAAGAAGATGAGGAAAGCAGAAACCAGAGACAACAAACTAAATAAAATATATATTTTTATTTTTTTGCTTTAGGATAAAGTAGTATTGTAGCTGTGTTAATAAATGTTTACAATAGAACATGTAAACAAGGTAATCTTTTTATTGGACTAATCTTAATACATTTTGACTAACTTTCGGAGAACAAAACCCCCTTCCTCAGGTCAGGATAGGATACTGTAACAGTACTATACTATATTGACATGAGGAAGGATGTTTTGGCCTCTGAAAGCTAAATCTATTAGTCCAATAAAATGGTATTATTTTATTTTCTATATTTGTTTTATTTCTATTTGTTAATTTGTAAAGTGGTGATTGGTTCTTGTTAGTTTTTTTTCAAATTTACATCTGCTGTCTTTATATTTTGCACAGTACTAGGGGACATTTTCTGTTTTTGTGGTGTTGCATTGTATGCAGAGTCTGGCATCTTGGGGGTTCAGTTTAATTTTTGTCTAAATAAAAAGTTTATTATTACTTATTCTATAGTGGATTAGGGTGTATCTGTGTTTGTGAAAAAGACATGGCTTTCAGTCGGCATTGACTGCAGGATTGATGATCTGTACTATTCTGTCTAGTTTCGTTTTACAATAGGTGAATTGATGTTCTAGTGCTCACTGTAGTGTTTAAGATGCTTTCCTTTTCCTTGTGTGATTCGTAGAAATGACTGCTTATGGTATGGTAGAATTGCTCTATAGGTCCTGAGTGTTTTGTATTCTCGACATGCCTAGTACTAGATTTTGGAGGGGGGTGTTAAAAACTGACCTGCCCCGGGTGTCAACTACCCTAGCTTCGCCACTGTTGACCCCCATAACTATAACTACCATAAGGGCTACCAATCAGCAAGATTTTGTGTATATGATGACTTTATTTGAGGAATACATAGGAATAGGAAGCTCACTGGTGGATGAGTGTGGGGTATGGTAAGATGGATTATAAGTGTGTCTAAGAATGCTTCAGCCAAGTAGCTCTTTTAATATGTTCACTAGGAGGGGCAAGCAATGAGGCAATTTGTTACAAAAGTCAAGTCCTTTTAGAATCTAGTGTTTTTCCTTTAGAATCCAAATTTTACCTATAAATGCAGCAGCTTCTTTAATGCAATCTCTAACTCCAAATTAAACTAGCTCTAAGACTACAAGGCACTCTCTTATCTATGAATAGCGATAAGAAAAAATGAACCTTACAGAGATTTCCAACAGTTCACTAACCAAGAATTAAGAAACCTCACCAAAAGTTAGCAGTAAAAGGCAAGAGACAGTTTGAAATACCTGTTCTCTCTACTATGAGAAATGAACAGAGAGAGCGAGATCTCTTTTTTTTTTTTTTTTGGTCTATGTTAGTAGACAGGTAGACAGAGCATCACAGCCAGCAATATATGCAGTCAGCACAAATTAACTAAGCAATTAAAATCTAGAGAGCAGATATCAGATAACAAAACATATAGGCATACCACTGACATTTTAAGAATAAAACTCAGAAATCACTTAGGGATCCTTTTACCAAGCTGCGGTAAAAGGATCCTTATGGTGGCATTGGCACGTGGGTTTGCCGCACGCCGATGCCCCCTTTTACCATACCAGGTAAAAGGAAGTTTTTTTAAAAAAAAGAAGGAAATGGCTGTGCAGTAAGTTAAGCACTTGTTGCGTGGCCATTTCCTGGGGGAGCCCTTACTGCCTCCTATTTAGGAGGCGGTTAGGGCTCCTGTGCTAAACCGGTGGTAACCAGGTAGCGAGCAGTGCTGCCCAATTACTGCTAGGTAAGTCCCTGACGCTAAAAAATATATATAATTTTTGAGCACTAGAAATGGTGTGCGGCACACACCAGAACTACCTCCGGGCACCGGCAGTAGGGCCAATTTGCTGCGTGCCATTACCATGGTGCCCTACCATGACTTTGTAAAAGGGCCCCTTAGCTTTCACCCTGAAAATTTCCACATGTACTTTATACTTTACATCTACTTTTTCTCTATGTATTTATTTTATGGATAATGCATATACAGTTGAAAATGCAATCTGTATGCCCCCAGGAATGCCTTCTCTTATTGCAGCTAGAAGTATATGTGAATATTCCAAAACACATAGGGCCCTGTTTACTAAGCCATGTTATAGGTGCGTTAGCATTCTTAATGCGCATTAACCATGTATGCGCGTTAACAGTGTACACACCTATACGGTTAGCGCGCATGCTAATTGTAGGAGCATTAAAAAGCTAACACACCTTAGTAAACAAAGCCCATAGTGAACTGAGCAATTTTCAGATGGCGAAATTGATAATTGCCTTTCGTAACTTCATTGGAACATTCATATTTTAATGTCCCTTTTGTCTCCAATATCTCTGAAATAGAATAGTGAATCTACCAAATTATTCATTTTCCTTGATGAGCATCTGAACTAAATATTTTTCTGTCAGCTGTGGTTCAAAGATATTATATTAACTGTTTTCTTTCTCTTTTTGGCCTCTTGTTATCAGCTAAGTGACTGCTTTCAAGGGGTTGTATTTGATGGAATGGAAACACTTTTTGCTCGCAATTTCCCTTCTGCTCTTCTTTGTTTGCTCAAAGCAATCAACAACCGGAATCATATCTATTTTGTAAGTCTGAACCAAGAATATGAAGCTTTGAAGGATCTTGAACGAGCCAAGAGAGAAGCAGAAGGTAAGAAACCTACATATTCCTCTCTTTATACCTCCTTTCCAAAATAATTCAACTAGTGATATGGGATAACTTTTCAATGGCTTACATGAGAATTGTGGGAGTACAATCAGAGGTTACATTGGTAAATGGCTGAAAGTGCCCAAGTGGATTTTCAGTGGGTAAAAATGTCTAGCTATCTGGGTAAACACTCCCCACCCTCCCCCACAAACAGTCAGGCTTTAAGAAATGCACATTTTTTCCAGCATCTTCTCAGATATAATTACCTGCTAAGGCTTTATTATTTAACTTTGTACAAGGAATCTCGAGGCGCTAGCTTGTGAAATTGAACTGTATTTTAGTTAAAATTATAAGCTAATCAACATGCATTTTCCTCCTGCATGCTAAGTTTAACCTATAAGTTTAAAATAGTAGTTGTCTACCATGTTTCAAAGAAGCATGGGATCAGATCATCAGTACAAGTAGGTATTAAAAACAATCCTACAAGACTGGCTCAACATTTCACAAACTCCCCTAGAATGTCTTTGGTCCAGTAGTACCAACCAGGGGCGTATCTGAACTGCGGCGGTAGGGGGGGCCAGGGCCAGAGAGGGGGGGCACATTATAGCCCCCCCCCCCGCCGCCGCCGCCGCCATTGCCGATCCCCCTCCCCCCAGCCGCTGCCATTGCTAACCCTCCCCCTCCGTTGCTCGCCTACCTTCGCTGGCGGGGGACCCCAACCCCCGCCAGCCGAGGTCCGCGTCCTCCTGCCGCTGCCGGCTGCCTTTGGTCCTTTCATTCTTCCATTGAAGCTGGCGCCGACGAAAAAGTTTCTTTTGAATCTGACGTCGCTGCACGTTGCACGTTGTACGTGCAGGACGTCAGACTCAGAAACAATTTCTGAGTCTGACGTCCTGCACGTACAACGTGCAGCGACGTCAGACTCAAAAGAAACTTTCGTCGGCGCCAGCTTCAATGGAAGAATTAAAGGACCAAAGGCAGCCGGCAGCGGCAGGAGGACGCGGACCTCGGCTGGCGGGGGTTGGGGTCCCCCGCCAGCGAAGGTAGGCGAGCAACGGAGGGGGAGGGTTGGCAGCGGTAGGGGGGTCCAGGCCCCTGAGGCCCCACGCAGATACGCCCCTGGTACCAACACCTCCTTCAAGCTAAATTATTAACCATTTTAAGAGCAAGCATCACAGAGGTGATCCTGCAGATAGAAGTCAGCAAGGGCTTCTACTCTAGATATTTCTTAATTCACAGAATGTCCGGAGGTATGAGGCCCATCAGACTTCAAGGATCTGAACAAATACCTGTTTTGAGATTAATTCTCTGAACACAATCCTACCACTACTATCAAAGAAGACAGGTTAGGCTTTCTAGACCTAAAACACACACATGAGGGGTAATTTCATAACAGGGCACCTATGTGAAATGTCAAAAAATATGCATATTTTATCAAGGCAACAGAGGTTCCTATCTGCCTTCATAAAATATGTTCCTACAATGACTCCAAATTTTGCAAGCAGGTAACTTTCACTCAGGACAGCCTACCCATGTCAATTACTCTGAAAATTGCCCTTACGGGGGTAATTATAAAGCCTTTTCAGTGTTTAAAGCTTATGCATGGAAACAGGCTATTATGTGTCTTTATAAGATACCAGCACAAAACCTGTTGAATGCAACCATGTAAATTTGCACATGCTCGGGAGCAGCTTTAAATCTGTATGCCTGAATTTCTCAAGCAGTTGCATATTTTGTAGCCTATGCCTGCACTTAGTGAATCCACCCAAATGCCTCTCCCAAACACTCCCAACACCTGAGTTGCAAAACATAGAAACAAAGAAAAATGAAGGCAGATAAAGACCATGTGGCCTATCCAGTCTGCCCATCCATGCCATCTGCTCTCCTTTCCACTCCTTTAGAAATCATATGCACTTGTCCCAAGCTTTCTTGAATTCAGATACAGTTTTTGTCTCCACCACCTCTACCGGGAGGCTGTTCTACGAATTCACCAGCCTTTCCATGAAGAAGTATTTCCTCAGATTAGTTCAGAGTCCTTCCACTTTCACCTTCATTCTATGTCCCTTCATTGCAGAGCTTTCTTTCAATTGAAAGAGGCTCACCTCCTGTTCATTTATACCATGTAGGTATTTAAACATCTCTGTCCTATCTCCCCTCTCTTGCCTTTCTTCCAAAGTATACATATTGAGATCTTTAAGTCTGGCCTCATATACTTTATGAAGACCACTGACCATTTTAGTAGCTGCCCTCTGGCCTGAGTTCATCTTGTTTATATCTTTTTGAGGGTGTGGTCTCCAGAATTGTACACAGTATTCTAAATAGGTCTCACCAGAGTCTTATACCGGGGCATCATCACCTCCTTTTTCCTACTGGCCATTCCTCTCCCTATGCACCAAGAATCCTTCTTGCTTTTGCCTGTTTGGCCACTTTAACATCATCACATATAATCACTTCCAAGTCCTGCTCCTTTTTCATGCACAAAGGTTCTTCACCCCCTAAACTATTCTGCATTTTTTAGCATTAAATCTAAGCTGGCAAATTCCAGACCATTCCTCTAACTTGGTTAACTCCTTCCTCATGTTATCCACACCGTCAGGGATATCTACCCTATTGCAGATTTTAGTATCATCTGCAAAGGGCAAACCTTACCAGACAACCCTTCAGCAATATCACTTACAACAATGTTAGAAAGAACTGGCCCAAGAACTGAATCTTATAGCACACCACTGGTAACATCCCTTTCCTCAGAGTGAGCTCCATTTACCACTACTCCCTGTTGCCTTCCACTCAACCAGTTCCTAACGCTGTCAGTCACTTTAGGGCACATATTGAGAGCACTCAGTTTATTAGTTGTCTATGCAGAACCATGCCAAAGACTTTGCTAAAATCTAAATATTACTCATATATTGCTCTCCCTCAATCCAAATCTCTGGTCACTCAGTCACAGAATCAGCTTTGTCTGACAAGACCTGTCTCTAATGAAGCCATTTTGCCTCGGGTCCTCTAATCCAGGGGTAGGCAACTCCGGTCCTCGAGAGCCGCAGGCAGGTCAGGTTTTCAGGATATCCACAATGAATATGCAGGAGATAGATTTGCAAGCACTGCCTCTATGGTATGCAAATCTATCTCCTGCATATTCATTGTGGATATCCTAAAAACCTGACCTGCCTGCGGCTCTCGAGGACCGGAGTTGCCTACCCCTGCTCTAATCCATTGGATTCCAGAAACTTCTCCATTCTCTGTTTTAAAAGCATTTCCATTAATCTACTTACCACTGAAGTCAGACTTACCGGTCTGTAGTTCCCAACTTCGTCCTTACTTCCACTTTTGTAGAGAAGGACCACTTCCAACCAGGGGCGTAGCCACGGGTGGGCCTGGATGGGCCTAGGCCCACCCAGTTTGGGTTCAGGCCCACCCAGCAGCGGAGCGGAGGGAGCAGGCAGCGCTGATCCTGCATCTGCGACTGCCTCCTTCTCTCTGATGGCAGCGCTTCCCAGACGCTGTCTACCGCCGCCACGATCTACCTCCGAGTCCTCCCTCTGTCTCACTCTCAACAGCAGCGGTAGCGTCGTGATTCAAACACGCTGCCTCCTGCTTCTAACCCGGAAGCGTCTCGTCTGCAGAGGAGACGCTTCCGGGTTAGAAGTAGGAGGTAGCGTGTTTGAATCGCTACCGTTGCTGTTGAGAGTGAGACAGAGGGAGGAGGTAGATCGTGGCGGTGGTAGGCAGCGTCTGGGAAGCGCTGCCGTCAGAGAGAGGGCGGGCAGGTGGAATAGGAGGGAAGGATGCATGGGGTGAAGGAGAATCGCTGGACACATGGATGGGAGCGGGAGGGGAGGGGAGAGAGGAGAGTCACGGGATGGATGGATGGAGGTGGGGGTCAGGGGAGAGAGGAGAATTGCTGGGGATGGATGGATGGATGGATGGAGGTGGGGGGCAGGGGAGAGAGGAGAATTGCTGGGGATGGATGGATGGATGGAGGTGGGGGGCAGGGGAGAGAGGAGAATTGCTGGGGATGATGGATGGATGGATGGAGGTGGGGGGTAGGGGAGAGAGGAGAATTGCTGGGGATGGATGGAGGTGGGGGGCAGGGGAGAGAGGAGAATTGCTGGGAATGGATGGATGGAGGGGACAGGGGCAAGAACAGAATTGCTGGGGATGGATGGATAGGGGCAGGGGAGAGAAGAGAATTGCTGGGTATAGATGGATGGAGGGGAGAGGAGAGTTTCTGGACATGGGTGGATGGAGGGGAGGGAAGAGGAGAGAGGAAGGTTGCTGGACATGGATGGATGGAGGGAAGGGCAGGAGAGAGGAGGCTGCTGGATATGGATGGAGGAGAGGGAAGGGAGAGAGAAGAAATGCTGGACATGGATGGAGGGGAGGGAAGAGTGAGGAAGGAGATGAGATGAGGGAAAAGGAAGAGAGGAGAAAATTGCACGTGGATGAAGAAAATAGGCAGAAGCTGGATCCACTGGACAGTCAAGTCTGCGGAGGACCCAGAGCAAGAAATGAAGGCGGAAAGTAAAAAAATAAATGGAAAGGAAGCCCTGGAAACGGAGTAAAGAGGACAGATAGCAGCAGAATCAGATACTGGGCCAGTATGATCAGAAAAACAAAGTCACCAGACAGCAAAGTTAGAAAAAAATCATTTTATTTTCATTATAATGTTTGGAACATGTCCACTTTGAGAATCAGGTGCTCAACATTAAAAGTTTATATTTATTTACTTATTTATGGCATTTTATCCCACATTAAACATGAATTAGATTGGAACCTGGGATCATTTAATGTTTTTTTTCCTGGAGAGAGTAATGCATTGCCTCCCCCACCCCCCAGGCTCTCTCCCCGGCTATAGCCAACTCTGCAATTTTGAGGGGAGGTGCACAGGTGGACGGGGGGGGGGGGGGGGGCGCAGAGGTGGACCGGGGAGAGAGCCTGTTGTTAAACATTTACCAGCACACCACTGTCTAGTGCCCACCCATCCAACCTGTTGGCCCACCCAAAAATTGACTTCTGGCTACGCCACTGCTTCCAACTCTAGAGAAACATTGAAAAGGTTAGCCAGCAGAGCCACCAGAACTTCCCTAAGTTCCTTCAGTACCCTCGGATGTATGCCATCTAGCCCCATCCCTTTGTCCACATTTTATGTACTTTCGCACAAACACAGTCTTCTGAAAATTGTTTAGGGTCTACCACACCTCCATTCCTATCTGTGTTTGTCTTTTGCAGTCCTGTTCCCAGCCCTTCAGCTTGAACACAGAACAGAAATATTTGTTAAGCAATTCTGCCTTATCTTTATCATCTTCTACATATTTCTCCCCTTCACCTCTGAGTCTCAGAATGCCACTTTTGTACTTCCTGCTATCTATGTAATAATTCTCACCTCCAACGTTCTAATGTGCCTGGTACCGTGGCTCCCTCGGAGGTGGTCTGCTAGGCAGTTTAGAATGCACTGACGTCAGTGATGTCACTGACAGCTGATTCTAAGGCAAGGGGAGGAGTAGGGAAACACGTGGAGCCTGGGAAACAGCTGTCAGTGCCCCCCCCCCCTCGGCGCACCACCCAAGCCCCTGCCCTGCAAAACCGCGAGCCAGGCAGGGGGAGGAGTAGGGAAACACTGCCTACCAATCAGCTCTCAGTGCCCCCCCCTCGGCACAACACCCAAGACCCTCCCCCGGCGCATCACCAAAGCCCCTACCCCCCCTCTCGGGCACATCAACTCCCTCTAACGCTGTACAGCCACTGCTGCTTCTCCTATGGAGCAGCAGCAACCGGTACAAAAAGAAAAAAGCCAAAAAAAGATTTTTAACCTGAAACGCGTAGACAGACATCTGGCATTGGCTGTCGTCACTGCAGCCGCTCCTGCTCTCCCCTCCATGTCACTGCCCCTGCAGGAAGACCCCGGAGGAGCGCAGCGACGTCAGAGGGGAGAGGAGGAGCGGCTGCAGAGATGACAGCCAATGCCAGATGGCTGTCTATGGAGCTGTGTTTCAGGTTTAAAATCTTTTTTTGGCTTTTTTCTTTTTGTACCGGCCGCTGCTGCTCAACAGGAGATGCAGCAGTGGCCGGACAGCGTTAGTATTGGCGGCTGCGGGTGGCAAGGGGGTTGATGTGCCCGAGGAGGGGGGGTAGGGGCTTGGGTGATGCGCTGGGGGGGTAGGGGTTTGGGTGATGCGCTGAGGGGGGAGAGGAGGGTCACTGGATATGGGTGGCTGGAGGGGGGCAGGGGGAGGGGAGAGTCGCTGGACATGGGTGGCTGCGGGGGGGGGCAGGAAAGAGGGAGGTGGGGAGGGGGTCCTGAGACCAGATGGGTGGCTGCAGGGGAGGGCAGGGGAGACAGAAGGGATGCTGCAGGGGGGGCAGGGGTAGAGGAGGGTCACTGGACATGGATGGCTGCAGGGGGGGCAGGAAAGAGGGAGGTGGGGAGGGGGTCCTGAGACCAGATGGGTGGCTGCAGGGGAGGGCAGGGGAGACAGAAGGGGCGCTGCAGGGGGAGAGGAGGGTCACTGGACATGGGTGGCTGCAGGGGGGGCGAGGGGAAAGGAGAGGAGGGTCGTTGGACATGGGTGGCTGCAGGGGGGCAGGGGAGAGGAAGGTTGCTGGACATGAGTAGCTGCAGGGGGAGAGGAGGGTTGCTGGACATGGGTGGCTGCAGGGGGAGCAGGGGAGAGAGGAGGTCCGCTGCATATGCGTGGCTGCAGGGGCAGAGGAGGGTTGGTGGGGAGGGGGTCCTGAGACCAGATGGGTGGCTGCAGGGGGGGCAGGGGAGACAGGAAGGACGCTGCGGGGGGGGGGATTACCTTGCTAGCGCCCGTTTCATTGCCTACCGAAACGGGCCTTTTATACTAGTTACTAATATATGTAAAAAAAATGTATTGTGCCCTCATTTTACTATATTGGCTATTTTTTCTTCCATTTGTTTTCTTTTTTTTATGTATAATTTTATGAGGCTGCTGCCAGATGGTATGACAAATTACCAGGTTTTCTTCCATTTGAAGCTTTGCTTTCCTGACTACTCTACTAGCTTCTCTTAGCTTTTCCAAATATTTTTGCCTGTCTTCCTCTTTCTACAATCTCTTGTAGTTTATGAAGGCTAACCACTTTTTCCTTATCTTTTCAGCTACTACTTTTGAGAACCAAAGCAGTCTTTTTTCCCTCTTACTTTTATTTACTTTCCTTACAAAACGTTTGTTTCCCTTACATATAGCTCCTTTCAGTTTTACCCCAATGGCTATTCTCTCAAACTGGCTTCCCTCATACCCGATGACTTTATGGTTTCCTCTGCGCCCAAGCAGGAAAAAGGGCAGTGGTCAAGCTGACTGAACAGGCTCTTGACATTAGAGGCTATTGCTTTAGATCTGCAAATCAAATGGGAGTGTTATTCCATGTATTTTATTGTCCTGAGGAAGGATGGGTTGCTTCAACTCACCCTCAATCTCTAGGTGGCCAACCACTAACTTTAGATTTCTTAGATCTACATGGAAACTCTCAGGTCAGTGATCATGGCAGTCAGGAAAGGAGAATTCCTCTCATCCTTGGTTCTTTTGGAGGCCTATTTTCATAGCTCTATAACAAAGGAGGGGAGCACAGCATTGGATGTCAGTTTACTTAAAGGGACCAGCATCTAGCTAGGGGCAGTTCCAAAAGCCTCCTGGAAAAGATAGGACTTGCTTTGTTTTAAATCTAGGCAAAGAAAGTTCAGATCTAATAAATGTGTAGAATAATGGCATATACACACAAATCTGTGTACATAATTCCATAAATGCCAAAATTTCAAATAAGTGCTATTCTGTGAATAGGCACACACATCTTTCATAGTACTTATTTTATAGGAAGGCATACACATAGGCAGAGTCTAGGTGGAGCATGGGGCGGGACGCACGCGTGTAACTTACCTTTGGCATTTAGGTGCAAGGACTTACACCAGTTCTATGGTCAAAGCAATTGCTCATGCCTTCAATATAGGCTTATATTGACCAGTTATGCTAGTATTCTATAAAGGAAAGTAGGCATCTACTTTCCTTTATAGAATAGGCATCTAAATATAGGTAAACTGTTAATAGAATTACATCCTAACTACATTAGCACATACTGTTAGTAAATGAGCCCCTAAGTAAGACCAGGTCTGTAATTGGTTAGAAAGAAATAGAACATTTTATCTAGAATACCTGAACCTTTTTATCATCTACAAACAAAAAATCTCTATATAACCTTTATTCAAACTAAAGAAAACAGCACAAAAATAATTTGGTAAATTAATTTTATTTCCTTTACTAATTTGGTATACTGCCTATGTGTTAGCTTCTGAGCAGTTTACAATAATTAAAAAATGAAATACATATGCAATAAAAATAAATAAAACAATAGAAAATCACTTTCACTCCACTAAACAGCTATCCCAAACTCAGCTGGTTTGAAGTCCCTTCCCTAGAAGTTCCAAAGTGATCTTCAGAATTTCAAATGAATAACCTATTGATAATGCATTTTTTAAATATTTCATTAATAGCTCATTTTGTAAAAGATATGTTTGTTTATCAGTTTTTAACCTAGTTATGGAAAAGATGTGGTGATACAGGCAAACTGTATATATGAATTCCAGTACAATATTTATGTTCTTGATAGATATTGTTCATGTATAGGAAGTGGCATAAACTTGTTTATAAAAGTGTAAAAGCTATCTATTAGTGGAACAACAGACACCTGCACCTTTATTTAGATTTGCCTGTTTTTTTTAATACTACTTGTTACATATGAAGAAGTAGAACAGGAGTCAATATGGGCAAAAGAGAGGGCTCGCCTAGAAGAAATGGACGAAGACGAGTATGAGGCTCTCTCAGGGGATGAACGAGCCTGGTTTGATGAGCAGAGGCTCAAAGCAGTGCGTGAGCGTAAAAAGAGGTGTGTATGCCTTTATTATATACACTAAATATATTCATGTTTATTTCCATTATGTTTCTCGATTTTCTAATCCATCTTTCTTTTTTGATCTGAAAACAGTTTATTATACTGTGACAAGGCATGAGGATAATACAAAGATTGATATTATTCCACACTTTAAAATAAAACTTTGTTTTGCAGTACTTTGCATAATAACATTTTGGATAAAATATTAAGGGGCCCTTTTACGAAAGAGTATTAGGGCCTGTGTTGTCTTGGCACGTGGTGAATCAGCCCTACCACCAGGCTTGCCCAGGAGCCTGGTGGTAGTTCCAACTTTCACGCATGCCATTTCCGGCGCTAGAAAATACACTGTCATTTTCTAGTGCTGGGAGGATGTGCCCGGCGGTAATCAGGTAGAACCATGTGCTGCCCGATTACCATTGGGATACTACCAGAGCCCTCATCGCCTCCTAAATAGGAGGCAATAAGTGCTCCATCAGTAAATGGCTACGTGACAATTTTTAAATTACCGCACGACCATTTACTGCTTTCTGTGGCAAAAGCCACCTTTACTGGCGTCAGTAAAAGGTGGGCCCAGCATGTGGCAGTCCCACATGCCGACGCCACCGTGGGCCACCTTTTACTGCCATTTGCTAAAAGGGCCCCTAAAAGTCCTTAAGTTCAAAATGTATTTCAGGGAGCCTTTTTGATCATTTAAAAGAACAGAAGATAAGCATGAGGCATGGGGTATCTTTAGGAATATTTTATGGTGGAAAAAAATAATTCCCTCTTATCCAGTAACCTCTTATATATAATGCTTCCCTTAAGCTGTGTAGGAGTCTACCAGCTGCGTTCTTACCATTGGGAGTGGTGCTGCAATCTTCCAGTTTATTTTTTTTATTTATTTTCAAATTTTAATAATTACAATATTCAATAAATCTTGAATTAAATACACGAAATATGCAACATCATCATAGGGAAACAATAATACAAAGAGAAATAGAAAAAAAACTCTTATCGACCACAATTTAGGAATTGATCCAAGAAAAAGAAATTAAATTATAAGCTAATATAACAAAGCCTATTCTCTAATTGTTAAACCAAAGACTGCACCATGCTCTGTTGACTTAATCCAAGCTACTATGCAGTGTTACATTCAGGATTAAATTTTCACAATTACACTCTCTTTGCTTAATAAAAAATCCTCTAACTGCTTAGGTTCAAAAATTGATATTGCTTTGTTTGATACAGTATCCTACAAACACAAAGAAATTTCAATTGAAATTTTGCTCCTAAAGCTACTACCCTAGGACGCTGTAAAAGAAATAAATTTCTTTTCTTTTGGGTTTCCCTGGATAAATCCGGGAAAACCCTTACTTTTGAACCTAAAAATAAAGAATTCAAATGTCTCAAGGACAGTCTGAGTACAGCATCTCTATCTAATGCAAATGTCACTAACAAAGTAATTCTTTGTGTGACAACCTCCAGAGATGATTCCAGGAACTCAGCCAAGTTCATTATACCTTGAGGGTTTAAATTGTCTGGGTTTTTCCCAGTAATTTGCAAATAGTATGCCCTTGTAATAGGTGGTAAAGAATTTTCAGGTAGTCCCAGGATTTCTACTAAATATTTCTTAACCATTTGTACTGGCGACACAAGTGGAGATTTAGGAAAGTTAATAATTCTTAGGTTAAGTCTCTTTGATTGATTCTCCAAATATTCCAAGTGTTTAGAGGCAAAATTCCTTTCTTTAATCAAAGACTGCTCCACGATTTCCATTTTTTCAAGTTTGCCAGAGAGGGTTTTTACCTCTGCTGCTTGGAGATCATTAATTTGTAATTGTTTCAATGTAGACCCAGCCAAAACCTTGATTGTTTCAGAATTCTTTACTATCATAGTTTGTAAAGCAGAGAGAGTTGTGGAATTTAAATCCCAAAGTGACTCTAATGTCACTACAGCAGGTCTTTCCAACTTCCCCTCAAAAACCAGTAGAGGTGCTTTAACAACTTGTTCCAGGATACTCACAGTCACAGCAGGAGTAGAGCTTTCCTCTGGAATATTCAAGCTTACAGCGTTTGTTCCAGCTTCGAGCAAGTTCCCTCCCTGAATGCTCCTTTCACCTGACAGGATTGAAGCAACAGGACTCATCACAAAGCTCTCTCTTCCTGGTTGGGGTGGTGCTGTACGTGGGACAAGGCTCAAAGAAGCCCCGTCGACACTGTCGGTCGGATCTGAGGGGCGGACTCCAGCAGCAGGAGTAGAGGTCATACCTGAGCCAGACGCAATTCCAAAGTGTTCGAGCGTCGTCTGTTGGAGCGGGGGTTTATTGCCTGGGGCAGAGGGAATCTCCCTGACTTTCCCTCGTCTCTTATCCATCTGAAACAGCAGGTAAGAGGCTCTTTCCAGAGTCAGCTTGAGCACTATTCAGAACGTGTCTGTCAGTGCAAGTCACACCGTCGCCATCTTGGATCCCAGGTACCTGCAATCTTCCAGTTTAAAACACACGAGGTAAGCATTTAGGAGTCCCACATAACCTCCTTGCCCTGCGCAATTGGAGTTGAGCCTGCAGCACCACCTCCTAGGATAAGAACATGGGTGGCAAACTCCCATATACCTTAGAGGGAACATTTCTCATATGTTAAAAATTTTGGTTGAGTGTTCTACTAGCAACACTTGTTTCGACTTGTCTATTACCCATGTGTCCCCTTTGCGATAATTCTGACTTTCTGTCCTTTAGAGGAAACTTTCAAAAAGTGCACTCATATAGGTACTTCCCTTTGGAAAATTGACTCAGGAAAACAATGTGCACAGATTGGTACATGATATTTGTGTGGGTACTTTTTCTATGAAAACTTAAACATATACTGTTGGAAATCCAAACAATGGGGATAATTTTATAATCAAAATCACTAGAAATATCTTTCTTAAAGGCAACACTAGGGAGCTATGTCCACCACTCTATCAGAGTTGACAGCAAAAGGACTCAATTTCTAGACATCATGGTTGTAAAGGAAAAATATTGTTTAACCACAACACTTTACAGAAAGCTGACTGATAGAAAAATAACCTACCTTAATGTCAGTTCCTGAGACTTAGGAGTCAGTGTGCATCAAGAGATGACTTTCATAATAGATCCAGTGAGTTGTCTAGAAGATTTAAACAGGGGGGATATCCCAAAAAGTGCATTGAACAAGGTTTCCGAAGAGCACGTATACAGATGAGGGAAGACCTACTAAAGACAGGTGTAAATCATAGGAAGAACCCAGAACTAGTCTGTACATTTCGTTTTTCATCCATTAGCCATGATTTTAAGAAAATCATCCAAAGACATTGGCACATTGTGCAATCACATCCTTGTTTTAGAGACGTCTTCCCCATTTTTGTCCTGTCCAGAAATCCAAACCTTAGGAATCTTTTGGTCCTATCCACGCTCCCTGATCACAAAAGGGGTGTTACTGACTACAAAGGCCATGCTTTCTGCGGTTCTTGCTCTGTCTGTAATCACTCTCTTCAACTTAATGCATTCATTCACCCCTCAACGGTTAAACACTACAAGCTAAACTCTAATAGTACCTGTAATTCCAAATATGTAATATATATCATAATGTGCCCATCTAAACTAATATACGTAGGCAAAACAAAAAGAATGGTAAGAATCAGGATTGTTGAACATCGCAGCTATATAAAGATAAAAACTGCACCCTTGGTTGAACATTGGATACATGCAAAACACAACATGGAAGATATCAAATTTCTGGTATTCCACACCATCAAAAGCAGCTGGCGCAGTGGTGACATTGATACTGTTCTGCTAAGGGCTGAGCAGTGAATTATCTATGAACTCAATACTGTATCACCAACAGGACTAAACAAAGAAATTGAAATGGTACATTTTCTTTGACCAAAAAATCAGGCACATCTGTCATCACTCTCTCTTCAGCCATTTACTCTTATTTAGATTAGCTTGTTGCCACACCTTCGCTTTTATACTCTCCATAGATATTTCACTTACACCTATTTATTTGCATGCAGGGCCGTGCCTAGGGTCTCTGGTGACCCCCTGCAGACTATCAGTTGCCCCCCCCCCCCCCCCCCCCCCGTGTGGCACAAGATGGCAAGGCTTACAAGCCTTTCTTGCGAAATACTTGATCGCAATTAATTTTTTATGATTTTTAACCGTGAAAATGATCGCTCACCACTTGCCACACTGACAGGAATTGTCAGCAATATTCTTAGAAAACAAATTGCTATACATTGCAAAATAAGATAGGAGATGTAAATTCTCAAAGTGGACATATTCCAAACACTAAAATGAAAATAAAATGATTTTTTTTCTACCTTTGTTGTCTGGTGACTGTTTTTCTATCCATATTGGTCTGAGTCTCTGATTCTGCTGCTCTCTATCTGTTCTCTTAACTCCATTTCCGGGGCTTCCTTTCCATTTATTTCTTTACTTTCCTCCTTTCTTCTTCATTTCTTGCCCTACATCCATAAGTAAAAGCTGTGTCCTCCTCTGTGGAATTGACTGGAGGAGGTATAACGTGGATCCAGCTTTTGCCTATTTTCTCCATCCATGTGCAGTTTTTCTCCTCTCTTCCCTTTCCCTCATCTCCATCCATGTGCAGTTTTTCTCCTCTCTTCCATTTCCCTCATCTCCATTCATGTGCATCTTCTATTTTCTTTCCTCACTTCCATCCATGTCCAGCACTTCTCCTCTCTCATCCCCTCCATCTATGTTCAGCATTTCTCCTCTCTCGTCCCTCCCCTGTATCCATATAAAGCAATAATTCTCTCTCCCCTCTCCTCCATCCAAGACCAGCATTTCTCCTCTCTCCCCACCAACTCCTCCATCCATCCATGTCCAGAGAATCTCTCTTCCCTGCCCTCCCCTCTCATCCATGTCCAGTGATTCTCCTCTCTCCCCTGAACCACATAAAAGCCAGAAACTGTGCAATCTCTGCAGCACTGTTTCAGGCTTGGGCAGACCCAAGTGGGCCTTACAGTCATTCCCTTCTGTCATTCTCCATACCTCTCTCACCCAGACTAAGCAGTATATCATCTTTAACTACCAATAGGGTGAGCAGATGCCTTTCTGCAAGGTCATAAAGAACAGAAGCCAGCGCTGGATTCTTTTTTAAGTTCTTTCTCAAAGGCACTTTCTACACAGACATAAAAAGGTTAATAAATAAAAACAAACAAAATCCATAACATAAAAACAAACACAAAAAAAGCATTGACTCTAAAGTTTAGCAATTTCATTAAAGCAAAATGTATTTTCACATATCACAAACTCTTCCTATCCAAGCAGAATGTTTTATATTTATTTATTTATTGCATTTGTATCCCACATTTTCCCACCTCTTTGCAGGCTCAATGTGGCTTACAATACATCATGATTGGTGGAGATATATAAGAAATAAACATTTAGTAATTACACAAAAAAAGCAATCAGATTTTCACTTACCAGCTCTTCACAGCTAAACTTCCTCTTTGAACCTACTGTTTGAACCATCAGCCAATGAAATGGCTTTTAGCTGTAGCTATATCAGGTTACCTAATAAGATAATTATGCACACATCATTGCAGTCATGCCCTCCTCTCAGAAATAAACCAAAAACTTTGAACCACTTACAGATTTTAACAAACAATTACAGTATTTATTTTTTATTTCTCCCCAGTCTCACTTGCACACCTCCCTCCAAACCTGTTCTCTTTAATTTGAATGTTGTTCACTTCAAGCTCACCCCGAATGAGAAGTTGTTCTCACACCAAAGACATATATAACACTCGTTGTATTCTTTTAAGCAATTTCAGTAGAGGTGTCTGCCTCAATTAGCACTGCTGGGTTGCCTTCACTTTCTGATGCGGAGAGGGAAGGGTAGGGGAGAGAGGACAATCACAACTTCAGGTAAAAGATTTTGCAACTGAACGGACCTGGGCAGCGCCCCCCTGCGGTGCTTACCCTGCTTACCGTGTTGGCACGGCCCTGTTTGCATGTGTCATGCTTCCCTCTCTTAAATATGTTCTTACATAAATATGTCCTCAATGTTTTATACACTGATATGTGGAATTATAAAAGATTCTGCTTTTATCTTATATATTTTTATACATTTGTCCATTTTTATATATACAGTGCACTCCATTTAAGTGCACGTCGGAAAAGAGCATGCTCTGTTTACCTGCATGCCGTACTTCGGTCCCGTTTTTGGCACCATCAATTTCTATGGGGACAAACTTCGGTTTACCGCACCACTGATAAGTGCAAGATTCGCTTATTTGCATGGTTCAAGACCGCTCCTCTGCAGGAAAGACTCCTCATAAGCGCGCGCATGAAATATGGAAGCCGATTGGCGCGTGACAACCAACAAGATTTCAAATTTACTGCCTCTTTATCTGCCACTGGCAGAATAAGTGAAAGAATGTTGTTAGGGCGTACACCGGGGTCATTGTTGCGACGGAACTGTAAGACTTTAACACTGGCTGAACGAATAGAACTTCTTAAAAAATTAGAAAACAAACAGTCAAGCATCTATTGCTAAAGAATATGGTGTCAATCCCAGTCAACTTTCATGTGTCTTGAAGCAGAAAGACCAGCTTCTGGAAGACTGGCAAAACAATGCAAATCCACAACAGAAAAGAAAATGGGCGGGAAAAGCTGAGGAGGTAGAAGATGCTCTTTTTCGGTGGTTTTCTCGAGTATGGACTACGGATCGTGTTGATCATCAAAAGACGGGTCGCCCGTTTTTCCTTACAGCTGATACTGATTGTGAATCTGCTTGTGTTGTATATGGAATCATCTGCCCGTGTCTGAAGTGGTATGTAGGCTATACTACTTGGAAAATCAAGCAACGCATAGCGGAACATGTCAGTAATTTGAGAATTCAGAAGAGGGAAGCCCCTCTGGTGGAACATTGGACCAACAGTAATCATGTTATTTCAGATCTAAAGTACGTTGTTTTGAAGCAAGTGAATATGCCATTTGGGGGTAATATCGCTAGAGCCCTTAAGCATAAGGAACAATGGCTTATATTTCAGTGGGACACTGTGGCCCCTGCGGGTTTGAATCAGGAAGTGGAATGGCTCCATGAATAATTAGAAGATGACGTCACCTAGGAGTATATTGATGTGCAGGACGCATGCGTCAGCGTTCCTTTGGCGGTTGGCCTCTTATGAGATGGTCTCCCTTCCTTTCCAGGTGAGCCTTGGGTTTGTTACAGGATTTGTATATGAAGAAATATGGATAAATCTTGAAGAAGAGAAGGGGAAATGATTTTAAAATGATGGTAATTTATTGACGGATTATTGCAGAGCCAGTTCGTCAGATGGGAGCAAGGCTCTGAGGAGTTTAAGTTCTCCTGAAGATGCCTTAATGGTGAAACACTCACATTGTTGAGAACGAAAGAGAAGAGCGGGAGAGGACTAGAATACGAGAGGAATGACACAACTAATGAGGAATGAGACATGTTTTGAAGTTTTATATTGGACTTCAGTTATGAGCACGAGCACTTGCACTTTATGATTCATTTCAGCTGGCCTACATCAACGGCGATCTTGATAACAGCCAAGTTTAGCCACCACTCAGCCCCAAGCTAAGTATTGATTTTCTTCATCTACTATTCATCTCGATTCTAAGTTGTGTGAATATGCAAGTACATGATATTTAGGGATGGTAGGTAGGGCTGAGTGTGATGATGGTTTGATATGGTCCATTGCTTTTTTGTAGACCAGCCACAGCAAATGGAACTGTACTGAGAATTCTTATATATGATTTAATCACATTGTGTATATGTATTTTCTTCACTGACATCGCAGAAATAAAATATAAAAAAAAAAGTTTTATGCCAAAACGGTTTCTGTTTAAGGAGGTATATACAACATAGAAACCAGGACTTTTAAGGTACCCCGGAGATACTATAGTATATATATATTCTCCGAGGACAAGCAGGCTGCTTGGTCTCACTGATGGGTGACGTCCACGGCAGCCCCTCCAATCGGAACACTTTACTAGCAAAGGCCTTTGCTAGTCCTCGCGCGCTCATGCGCACCGCGCATGCGCGGCCGTCTTCCCGCCCTAACCAGCTCGTGTTCGTCAGTCTTCTTTTGTCCGCGCTCGGTACAGTCGTGTTTTTGCCGTGTCGTGCCCCGCAAAGTCGACCTCGCGCTTTCTTCGTGTTGTTTAAAAAAAAAAAAAAAAACATTCTGTGTGTGGAAAGAGACTCTTCAGTCTTTTTCCCCCCGCTATTTCCAGCTTTTTCGCCCCGGTAAGTTTTCTTTCGTCGTCGGGGTAGGCCGCTTTTAGGCCTCGGGTCGAAGTTTTCTTCCCCTTGTTTTTCGGGTGCCTTTTCCGCCATTTCGACTTTTGATCTCGCCGGCGTGATTTTTCCGCCCATGACATCGAAGTCTCCCAGCGGCTTCAAGAAGTGCACCCAGTGCGCCCGGGTCATCTCGCTCACTGACAGGCACGCGTCGTGTCTTCAGTGCTTGGGGGCTGGGCACCGCCCGCAGGCCTGTAGTCTGTGTTCCCTTTTGCAAAAGCGGACTCAGGTAGCGAGATTGGCCCAGTGGAACGTTTTGTTCTCGGGCTCTTCGTCGGCATCGGCACCGGGGGTATCGAGTGCATCGACGTCTTCAGCGTCCAGACCTTCATCCTCGGCCGCCAGTGCATCGAGTGCATCGAGGCATCGGCCCTCTGCATCGGCGCTGAGACATCGGACAGCTGCATCGACGTCGGTGGTACCGGGACCTCGTCGGCTGATGTCGTCGGACAGTGGTGCTTCGTCTGGAGTGCAGGTGAGGGCTGTCCATTCCCCTACTGGTGGCGGTGAGCCTTCGGGTGGGTCTCCCCCTACCCTGAGGGCTCCTGCGGTACAGCCCCCCCGAGACCGACCTCCTTCGGCCTCGGCCCCGAGGAAGCGACGGTTGGATTCTACGTCCTCCTCGTCGGTGCCGGGAAGCTCCGGTGACATGCTTCGTTCCAAGAAGTCGAAGAAGCATCGTCATCGGTCTCCTTCCCGTGTCGGCACCGAGAGCTCTGGGTCGCCGAGGGAGTCGGCACCCAGTAGGCATCGACACCGAGAGGACAGCTCACCCTCTGTCCAGGAGGTGTCGATGCGCTCCGCTCTGGACAGCCCGGAACAGCCTCCACGCCCGGAACAGGTTCTGACGTCGACTCCTGCATCGACATCCATGCCTTTCTCTGCAGCCGCTCTGAACGAGAGCCTCCGGGCCGTTCTCCCAGAGATTCTGGGAGAGCTGTTGCGCCCTACCCCTCCGGTACCGGCGGTGCTTGCGCCACCGGTACCGTCGAGCGTGGCGCCGGCTGGTCCATCGCCCGAGGTGAGGTCTCCGGCGTCGGTGCCGCGTGCGGTACCGGCTGCCGTCGCCTCCCAGGAAGGCTCCCGACTACGTCGGCGGAGGGAGCTTCGCCGATGCGGGCGAGGGAGTCTACCTCTCGACGCCCCCATCGTGGACATGGCTCCACGGAGTCGAGTCGGGCGAGGTTGCAGACACAAGTCCGTGAACATGTGTCTGACACCGAGGGTGAGGCCTCGTGGGAAGAGGAAGAAGACCCCAGATATTTCTCTGACGAGGAGTCTGAAGGTCTTCCTTCCGATCCCACTCCCTCTCCTGAGAGACAGCTTTCTCCTCCCGAGAGTCTGTCTTTTGCTTCCTTTGTCCGGGAGATGTCTACGGCCATCCCCTTCCCAGTGGTTGTGGAGGACGAGCCCAGGGCTGAAATGTTTGAGCTCCTGGACTATCCTTCTCCACCTAAGGAAGCGTCCACTGTACCCATGCACCATGTCCTAAAAAAGACATTGCTGGCAAACTGGACCAAGCCTCTAACTAATCCCCACATTCCCAAGAAGATCGAGTCCCAGTACCGGATCCATGGGGACCCAGAGCTGATGCGCACTCAGTTGCCTCATGACTCTGGAGTTGTGGATTTGGCCCTAAAGAAGGCTAAGAGTTCTAGGGAGCATGCTTCGGCGCCCCCGGGCAAGGACTCTAGAACCTTAGACTCCTTTGGGAGGAAGGCCTACCATTCTTCTATGCTCGTGGCCAAAATTCAGTCCTACCAGCTCTACACGAGCATACACATGCGGAACAATGTGCGGCAGTTGGCGGGCTTGGTGGATGCGCTCCCCCCTGAGCAAGCCAAGCCTTTTCAGGAGGTGGTCAGGCAGCTGAAGGCGTGCAGAAAATTCCTGGCCAGAGGGGTGTATGACACCTTTGATGTTGCGTCCAGGGCCGCTGCTCAAGGTGTGGTGATGCGCAGACTCTCATGGCTCCGTGCCTCCTACCTGGAGAATAGAATCCAGCAGCGGATTGCGGACTCGCCTTGCCGTGCGGATAATATTTTTGGAGAGAAAGTCGAACAGGTGGTAGAGCAGCTCCACCAGCGGGACACCGCATTCGACAAGTTCTCCCGCCGGCAGCCTTCAGCATCTACCTCTACAGGTAGAAGATTTTTCGGGGGAAGGAAGACTGTTCCCTACTCTTCTGGCAAGCGTAGGTAAAATCCTCCTTCTCGACAGCCTGTGGCCCAGGCTAAGCCCCAGCGCGCTCGCTCTCGTCAGCAGCGTGCGCCTCAGCAAGGCCCCTCGGCTCCCCAGCAAAAGCAAGGGACGAGCTTTTGACTGGCTCCAGCAGAGCATAGCCGACATCCAAGTGTCAGTGCCGGGCGACCTGCCAGTCGGAGGGAGGTTGAAAGCTTTTCACCAAAGGTGGCCTCTCATAACCTCCGATCAGTGGGTTCTCCAAATAGTCCGGCAAGGATACACCCTCAATTTGGCCTCAAAACCTCCAAATTGTCCACCGGGAGCTCAGTCTTACAGCTTCCAGCACAAGCAGGTACTTGCAGAGGAACTCTCCGCCCTTCTCAGCGCCAATGCGGTCGAGCCCGTGCCATCCGGGCAAGAAGGGCTGGGATTCTATTCCAAGTACTTCCTTGTGGAAAAGAAAACAGGGGGGATGCGTCCCATCCTAGACCTAAGGGCCCTGAACAAATATCTGGTCAAAGAAAAGTTCAGGATGCTTTCCCTGGGCACCCTTCTTCCCATGATTCAGGAAAACGATTGGCTATGCTCTCTGGACTTAAAGGATGCCTACACACACATCCCGATACTGCCAGCTCACAGGCAGTATCTGCGATTTCAGCTAGGCACACGTCACTTTCAGTACTGTGTGCTACCCTTTGGGCTCGCCTCTGCGCCCAGGGTGTTCACGAAGTGCTTGGCTGTAGTAGCAGCGGCACTTCGCAGGCTGGGGGTGCACGTGTTCCCATATCTCGACGATTGGCTGGTGAAGAACACATCCGAGGCAGGAGCCCTGCAGTCCATGCAGATGACTATTCGCCTCCTGGAGCTACTGGGGTTTGTGATAAATTATCCAAAGTCCCATCTTCTCCCAGTGCAGAAACTCGAATTCATAAGAGCTCTGCTGGATTCTCGGACGGCTCGCGCCTATCTCCCAGAGGCGAGAGCCAACAACTTGTTGTCCCTCGTCTCGCAGGTGCGAGCGTCACAGCAGATCACAGCTCGGCAGATGTTGAGATTGCTGGGCCACATGGCCTCCACAGTCCATGTGACTCCCATGGCCCGCCTTCACATGAGATCTGCTCAATGGACCCTAGCTTCCCAGTGGTTTCAGGCTGCTGGGGATCTAGATCCACCTGTCCACGAGTTTTCTCAAATCCCTGTATTGGTGGACGATTTGGTCCAATTTGACTCTGGGACGTCCTTTCCAAATTCCTCAGCCACAAAAAGTGCTGACCACAGATGCGTTTCTCCTGGGATGGGGAGCTCATGTCGATGGGCTTCACACCCAAGGAAGCTGGTCCCTGCAGGAACGCGATCTGCAGATCAATCTTCTGGAGTTGCGAGCGATCTGGAACGCTCTGAAGGCTTTCAGAGATCGGCTGTCCCACCAAATTATCCAAATTCAGACAGACAACCAGGTTGCCATGTACTACGTCAACAAGCAGGGGGGCACCGGATCTCGCCCCCTGTGTCAGGAAGCCGTCAGCATGTGGCTCTGGGCTCGCCATCACGGCATGGTGCTCCAAGCCACATATCTGGCAGGCGTAAACAACAGTCTGGCCGACAGGTTGAGCAGGATTATGCAACCTCACGAGTGGTCGCTCAATTCCCGTGTAGTGCGACAGATCTTCCAAGTGTGGGGCACCCCCTTGGTAGATCTCTTCGCATCTCGAGCCAACCACAAAGTCCCTCAGTTCTGTTCCAGGCTTCAGGCCCACGGCAGACTGGCATCGGATGCCTTCCTCCTGGACTGGGGGGAGGGTCTTCTGTATGCTTATCCTCCCATACCTCTGGTGGGGAAGACTTTGTTGAAACTCAAGCAAGACCGAGGCACCATGATTCTGATTGCTCCTTTTTGGCCGCGTCAGATCTGGTTCCCTCTTCTTCTGGAGTTGTCCTCCGAAGAACCGTGGAGATTGGAGTGTTTTCCGACCCTCATCACGCAGGACAAAGGGGCGCTTCTGCATCCCAACCTCCAGTCTCTGGCTCTCACGGCCTGGATGTTGAGAGCGTAGACTTTGCCTCTTTGGGTCTGTCAGAGGGTGTCTCCCGCATCTTGCTTGCTTCCAGGAAAGATTCCACTAAGAGGAGTTACTTCTTTCTATGGAGGAGGTTTGCCATCTGGTGTGACAGCAAGGCCCTAGATCCTCGCTCTGTCCTACACAGACCCTGCTTGAATACCTTCTGCACTTGTCTGAGTCTGGTCTCAAGACCAACTCTGTAAGGGTTCACCTTAGTGCAATCAGTGCATACCATTACCGTGTGGAAGGTAAGCCGATCTCAGGACAGCCTTTAGTTGTTCACTTCATGAGAGGTTTGCTTTTGTCAAAGCCCCCTGTCAAGCCTCCTACAGTGTCATGGGATCTCAATGTCGTTCTCACCCAGCTGATGAAACCTCCTTTTGAGCCACTGAATTCCTGCCATCTGAAGTACTTGACCTGGAAGGTCATTTTCTTGGTGGCAGTTACTTCAGCTCGTAGAGTCAGTGAGCTTCAGGCCCTGGTAGCCCAGGCCCCTTACACCAAATTTCATCATAACAGAGTAGTCCTCCGCACTCACCCTAAGTTCTTGCCAAAGGTTGTGTCGGAGTTCCATCTGAACCAGTCAATTGTCTTGCCAACATTCTTTCCCCGTCCTCATTCCTGCCCTGCTGAACGTCAGCTGCACACATTGGACTGCAAGAGAGCATTGGCCTTCTACCTGGAGCGGACACAGCCCAACAGACAGTCCGCCCAATTGTTTGTTTCTTTTGATCCCAATAGGAGGGGAGTGGCTGTGGGGAAACGCACCATTTCCAATTGGCTAGCAGATTGCATTTCCTTCACTTACGCCCAGGCTGGGCTGTCTCTGGTCATGTCACGGCTCATAATGTTAGAGCCATGACAGCGTCGGTAGCCCACTTGAAGTCAGCCTCTATTGAAGAAATTTGCAAAGCTGCGACGTGGTCATCTGTCCACACATTCACATCTCATTACTGCCTGCAGCAGGATACCCGACGCGACAGTCGGTTCGGGCAGTCAGTTCTTCAGAACCTGTTTGGGCTTTAGGATCCAACTCCACCCCCTGAGGGCCCTGTTTGTTCTGTTCCAGGCTGCACTCTCAGTTAGTTGGTAAATTTTTTTAGGTCAATCTCAGTTATGTCCTCGCCGTTGCGAGGCCCAATTGACCATGGTTGTTGTTTTGAGTGAGCCTGGGGGCTAGGGATACCCCATCAGTGAGAACAAGCAGCCTGCTTGTCCTCGGAGAAAGCGAATGCTACATACCTGTAGAAGGTATTCTCCGAGGACAGCAGGCTGATTGTTCTCACAAACCCGCCCGCCTCCCCTTTGGAGTTGTGTCTTCCCTTGCTTTGTTTTGCTACTTATGGGACTGACGAACACGAGCCGGTTCGGGCGGGAAGACGGCCGCGCATGCGCGGTGCGCATGAGCGCGCGAGGACTAGCAAAGGCCTTTGCTAGTAAAGTGTTCCGATTGGAGGGGCTGCCGTGGACGTCACCCATCAGTGAGAACAATCAGCCTGCTGTCCTCGGAGAATACCTTCTACAGGTATGTAGCATTCGCTTTAGCCAGGTGACCAGCTGGGCAGGTAGTTTGTGTGGAGGAACATACAGCATTATAACCTTCTCCTATTTTCTCCAAGAACAAGCAGGCCATAATATTCTCACATCTGGGTGACATCATCTGATGGAGCCTGAAGCAGATGCTGACTAGCATATATGACAAGTAGAAAATTTTAGCAGCATTCCACCGTACATGTGCGGGTGCCTTCCTGCCTGATGCACAAGCATAGGTTCCTCAGTCTGTTTTTTTTCTGTGGAGCTGAGAGGTCGTGTTTTTGTGTTCTCTCTTCAGCATGTATAATAAGATATTTTTTCAGTGCCTTCCCTTTTGGAGTTTTCCTTATTTTCCTTATAGTTTCGGATTTTAATACCGTTCTTTTTATTTGATCAGTTTTCAGTTCTTCAAGTTTCTTTTGCTTCGGTTTGAGCTTTGCCCCTTTTGGCATATAAGATTGAGGAATTTAATTTAGCCATGGTTCTTTTTTCAGTGTCCAAAAAGACCCCCAGTGGCTTCAAAAGGTGCGCCCAATGCAGTCAGGTGACCTCTATAATGAACATGCACAACTGGTGCTTCAGGTGCCTTGAACTTAAACATGAGCCTAACTCTTGTTGTTTTGCCTTCTCACAGGGTGATTGGCATATAGTTTAAACCAGTGTATAGAAACCTATGCCTATGAGAGTAATAGGTTTGCTGCATCCCCCGTGACTTCTGGGGGAAGGGGCACTTCAGTTTGCAATCCTAGGTACAACTAGAAATGAGGAATATAACTGCACTGCATGAGATGGCCCAGCAGTAGGAGACTGGACCGGAGGCTAAGGGTCATAGAGGAGTACACTGAGAGGATGGAACATTCTCTTGGGCACAGGCCAGGTACCCTTGGGGGGACCTGGTATCTGCCCTAGAATGCACTGGCATCATTCAGATGCCTTCTCTCCTGACCCATAGCCCACCCACCTCCTGATATCTATCCTCCTCCACTCTCTGGGGTGGCCTACCTCCCTTCTCCATGTGTCTTTCCAGCCTTAAAAAAGTTTGATTTTTACATTTCAAATTAAATCAATTTGATAACTGCCAGTTGCTGTCTCACATGTGTTTATTGCTAGTTCAGGTTTCCTCATTTCCTCCTACATGTCCACATAAGCCATAAATCATAAACCACTCACAGTGGAATACAGCCCATACTCCAAAGTGATATTTTGATGTAGACAGACCCCATGGGACACAAGCCTACCCTAATGTGCTGTATGCATGGCCTCTCTAAGGTTGTTACTAAGACCTCCTATGCAACCCCTTTATGGAGCTCATCTTTGCCCAGGTTCACATGACACTATGCATAGGGAGAGTGACAAGGACAACAATCTCAAAGAACAGTACGGTGGTAGTATTGCACAGCTAATACTCATCACCGAGGTTCAGAGACTCGGTATTAAACCACTACAGCAGACATACTCCACACTAACCAAGGTGCAGGATGAGGCAGCTATTTGTCAAGGCAGCAGCTATATACAAAAATATAAATAATGTGTAACATTACTACTGAGAACATACATTACAATGAGCACCTAAAGGAGCCTCCCCCCCCCCCCCCCCCACACACACACAATTTCCTTCATATGAAAGAGGCCAACAATCAGGGTCTTAGTAATGACATGGACACTGTCGTATATTGTGTGTGAGCAACCCAAGCTTCACATGTCTATTCCATAATAGCCCAGTGGATGGACATCTTGGCATATTGTCCATATGGTCTGTGATTTGATCTCCCAAACACCACAGCATCAAAAGTGGCTTCAGATGTCAGGGACAAAGCATACCATGTAAGGGAGAGCCTAACAGGCTGTTGTGAGGTATGCCAATAACAACAACATGTAACACCATCTTTCAACAGGGACATATGGCATCACTGAGAAGACATTTAAGTACAGATAGGATCATTAAGGCATAGACCTGACACTCTAAAGAGATACCATTGGGGCTCTGAAGACTCATATGGTCCTCAGTTGCTTGCCTGCAGGGAACAACAGGCTAATGAATGTGTGCTAGACTCCAAATCCTGCAGCTTTGTCCCCATGCCAATACCACCTCAGCCATTAACTATGCCCTCCACACTCCATCTCTGCTTCAGGGAGTTGTTGTGTATAAGGATACCACAGACCTAATTCTAGATATGTAGGAGCTACATCTGATGTATGTGTGCCACATATCTGTCAGAAAGGAATAGCATATCCCTAAACAATCCTAACTACTGATCTACCAAAGCCCAACTCTTCCAACCCTTTGTCACAGTGGGGCAGCCTACATATCTGTGTGTGCGCATGCCATTGGATAGTGCATGTGTGACATACCTTGACATATATGCATCCCAATGGATGATGGCTCCAAAGAACAACATGGTTAGTATTGCAGCTGAAGAAAGCCATCAGTCTTAAGAACACTGATAGGAATTAAAGAGATGCGGGTAGTCACATCATATGCAAAGCCACATTGTAGTTGGGCTACCATACCCATACCCATGCCTATAGGTTCAGTGTTATCCTCATGCTTAGTAATTTATAGGTATGTTACAAATGAAACACTGAAAAGAATCAACATAGTTGCAGGATGGCCTGGGATTGCAGCACTCCCTGTAATGAGGCCATAAAAGTGAAGGCCAGACCCACAGCTATTCAGACAGCATTGTCTTCACTGTAGGTAGGAGCTACAGGGGACAGGGGAGCAGAAATCCTCTGTGGAGAGGATCTGCTGAGGGATAGATAGGGAAGGCCTGAAAAATGCAATCAGCACCAACCAATGTACTAGGTCAAAAGAGATATCTACTCTACCATTTAGGAGGGAAGTCAAGCTGTGTTAGGGCAATAACCTACATCATTTGCCTTCAAACACATCTTAAAGGGCTGTACCACAGGTTGTCTTGCCCTAACACAGCATTGTCACCATGAGGTAAATAGTAATGAGATGCAAAATATAATGTAGCTTGCAGTATGCTCTGCTTGCACAAAGCAAGCTACGGTATAGCTAGTAAAAAAAACCTCAGCTAACAACTGTGTAAAGGGATCGATACTGGCACTGCAAGACTACTGCTAGGGGTCACTGCTGCCATTTTAGAGTAAGATGCCGGCGAGGCCTATCCAGACCACTGACCACTAGTGATCTACCCACAGAAGGCCAGGAGGGAACTTTGAGAGGGTGAAGGGTGTAAATGAGACTATGCAATTTTTTTTCACATTTTCATGTTCTACAGCCTAAAAACTTCAAGTGCCTAAAATTGGATATGTGATTTCTATGGTTATTTTTTTTATTATTGATAAATGTTTCTCATTTTTTTAAAGACATAATTAGTTACCTGAAACTGAAATTTTGCAGGATTGTGCAGTTGATATCCCTTTATCTTGTGGTATAAATAAGTCATTTACCCCACTTTTGGTACTTTTTTGCTCATCAGGTCACATATTTTCTCTGTTCTGAGTTTAAAAAAATATTATTTGTTTATTATTTAAAAACCACATAGCCAGACCATCAATTTGAGGGGGGAAGCCTGAGCCCAAAGTGAGGGGGACATAAAATTTTTCCATGCTCCCCCCCCCCCCCCCCCCACACACACACTGCCCTCCTTCCCCCTGCATATGCTCACTATGATGAATACTGAACAAGCATGGGGAAGGTGGGACAGTATGGTGGAGGCAGCAGCAGCGGCCCATAGAAAGTGCCGTCAACTGCCAGAGGAGAACCTCTTCGGTTGGTGGGCCTTAGGAATCCCCACCAGCCATAGCAGTAGATGCCCAGTGCAATTTTAGAGGGCCTGAACCCAAAGTGAGGGGCCCAAGTCCCCAAGGCCCCTTCATGGCTATGCCACTGTTATAAAAAATGATGAAGCCACATAGATTACTCTATGACCAGACTTCTTCATTATGATCTGTTACCTTGAAGGCATTTTTTGTCTCTGTTTTAGATTTTACTGAGATCCTTTATTAATTGCTGTATTTTATCTTTGTTGACCACATCATAGTTATACACATGATACACACACATCCATGTTTTACCATTAACTGAGGCATATTCGACCGTTGTAAATACTCCCTAATCTTGTCGCACACCCCCGGCCCTATGCCCTCCTCTGAGTATAGCTCTTCGAAATGCGTTCGAAAAATGTCACCTCTGGGCTCGATGTTTTTGAACCGGAAGGGCTACATAGTCGAGTGACAATGTGCGATCGACGGGAGCCTTTGGTCAGCCGCGCCAGCATACCGCCCAGTCTATCCCCAAAGCGGCCAAGATTGTACTTGCGTACTATTGTTGCCTTCCTATATCTTTCCTGTAGTAGACTATTCAGCTCGACTCTTACCTCAGTCAGGGATTCTAATAAGGCCTTGGTGGGGTTCTCTGCCTTGCTAGCTTAACCCTCCTTTCCAATTCAACTATCTTCTGCGCTATCCTACGATTCCTCCTGCCTACATATGCGATCACCTCCCCGCGCTTTACGGCTTTAGCAGTGGACCAAAAAAGACTAGGAGTGCCTATGTGTTGCTCGTTATTTTCCACAAATTCCTCCCACCTTTGGGAGAGGTACTCCGCAAATTCTGGAGAAGTGTACAGATATGCCGGGAATCTCCAACCACCCAGCGCACGGTAATATGGCTGAGACTCTATGTCCACCCAGATCATGGCGTGGTCAGAGACCTCCTCCAGGCCCACCTCCGCCTCCACAATCTGGGCAAACAGTTTGGGTGTCACCAGGATATAATCTATCCTAGACTGGGTTCTGTGGGCCCTCGAGATGTGCGTGAAATCACGTTCTTCCTTCAAGGGTCCACCAAATCCAGCCCACTACAAAGGGTCTCCAGCACCCCAGGCCCGGGAACCCTCCCTCCCCGCGCGTGTCCCGTTCTATCAATGGGTCCAGTACTTGGTTCATGTCGCCAGCCACTATTATGGGATCTGATCCATGTCTCTGGCACTGCACGAAGAGGTCTGCGAAAAATTTCTTCCCCCCAGTCTGCGGGGCGTATACTGCCACCAACACGAGTACCTGCCCCTGTAGATTTAACCTTACTCCTACATAATGTCCCTCGCTGTCTGCAAACAGAAACTTGGCCTTTGCTGCAGCGGTCTTGTTTATTAATATAGCTACCCCTCCACGCCTACCCACTGCCAGAGAGCAAAATATCTCTCCTACCCAGTGCCTCTGCAATTTTTGATGTTCTTCTGGGGATAGTCTCGTTTCCTGGATACATGCGATTCCCGCCTTATGTCTCTTTAGCGCGCTTAATATTTTTGTCCTTTTAACCAGGGTTGTAATCCCGCCCACATTCCACGATATCAGACGTGTATTTCCGCTTGGCAGATTAATCATTACTATCCATCCCAGTTAAATAAATCAGTCTTCCCATATTTTTCCTTCCTAGGGAGCCCAGCCTCCCCCCAGAAATCCGCGTTGCTCGTGCGTGCACCACCCTCCATTTTGCCTGCGTGAACTTCTGCCCATGTCCCTTCCTCTGCTTCAGTCCCCTCCTGGCCCTCGTACCCAACCACTCTTTATGCTTTCTTTGTACCCTTTCCCCTCCCTCGCCCCCCCCCCCCACCTGTTTTTCCCATCCCTCCCCTGTGTCAAGTCCCTGCAACCCAGTCCCATTCTATCCAATGGGCATATGGGGCTTCCCGCATCCCCTACACCCCACTCCCCCAAGTATTAATTATCTTTCTCCGAGGACAAGCAGGCTGCTTGTTCTCACTGATGGGTGACGTCCACGGCAGCCCCTCCAATCGGAAACTTCACTAGCAAAGGCCTTTGCTAGTCCTCGCGCGCCCATGCGCACCGCGCATGTGCGGCCGTCTTCCCGCCCGAACCGGCTCGTGTTTGTCAGTCTTCTTTTGTCCGCGCTCGGTACGGTCGTGTTTGCACTGTTCGCGCCCCTTAAGTTGACCCTCGCGCGTCTTTTGACTTTTCGCTTAAAAAAAAAAAAAGAGGGATTTCGGAGAAGGGCGTTTCGGTCTTTTTCCCCTTCCCGTAGTTCCAGTTTTTGGCCTCGTTAAGTTTTCTTTCGTTTTCGGGGTAGGCCCTTTTGAGGCCTCGGGTCGAATTTTTTCTCCCCCTCTTTTTGGTGCCTTACCGCAATTACGAGTTTTGATTTCGCCGGCGTGATTTTTCCACCCATGTCATCGAAGTCTCCCAGCGGCTTCAAGAAGTGCGCCCGGGTAATCTCGCTCACTGATAGGCACGCGTCGTGTCTTCAGTGTCTGGGGGCTGGGCACCGCCCGCAGGCCTGTAGTCTTTGCGCCCTTTTACAGAAAAGGACTCAGGTAGCGAGATTGGCCCAGTGGAACGTTTTGTTCTCGGGCTCTTCGTCGGCATCGGCACCAGGAGTATCGAGTGCGTCGACGTCGACAGCGTCAAGACCTCTGCCCTCGGCCGCGACTGTATCGATTGCATCAAGGCATCATTGGGGCCGAGACATCGGAAGGCTGCGTCGGCGTCGGTGGTACCAGGACCTCCACTAGTGCTGATGTCGTCGGACGGTGGTGCTTCGACTGGAGTGCAGGTGAGGGCTGTCCATTCCCCTGCTGGTGGTGGTGAGCCTTCGGGTGGGTTTCCCCCTACCCTGAGGGCTCCTGCGGTACAGCCCCCCTGAGACCGACCTTCTTCGGCCTCGGCCCCGAGGAAGCGATGGCTGGATTCTACGTCCTCCTCGTCGGTACCGGGAAGCTCCGGTGACATGCTTCGTTTGAAAAAGTCAAAGAAGCATCGACACCGGTCTCCTTCCCGCGTCGGTACCGAGAGCTCTGGGTCGCCGAGGGAGTCGGCACCCAGTAGGCATCGGCACCGGGAGGACCGCTCACCCTCTGTTCAGGAGGTGTCGATGCGCTCCACCTTGGACAGCCCGGAACAGCCTCCATGCCCGGAACAGACTCTGACTTCGACACCTGCATCGGCTTCCATGTCTTTTTCCACAGCCGCCCTGCACGAGAGTCTCCGGGCCGTTCTCCCAGAGATCCTGGGAGAGCTGTTGCGCCCTTCCCCTCCGGTACCGGGGGTGCTTGCGCCACCGGTACCGTCGAGTGAGGCGCTGGCTGGCCCCTTGCCCGGGGTGAGGTCTCTGACATCGGTGCTGACTGCGGTCGCCTCCCAGGAAGGCTCCCCGACGACGTCGGCGATGGGAGCTTCGCCGGTGCGGGAGAGGGAGTCTACCTCTCGACGCTCACACCGTGGCCGTGTTTCCACGGAGTCGAGCTGGGCACGGCTTCAGACACAGGTTCATGAACTTGTGTCTGATACCGATGGTGAGGCTTCGTGGGAGGAGGAGGAGGACATCAGATATTTCTCTGACGAGGAGTCTGATGGCCTGCCTTCTGATCCCACTCCCTCCCCTGAAAGGCAGCTTTCTCCTCCCGAGAGTCTGTCTTTTGCGGCCTTTGTCCGGGAGATGTCTTCGGCCATCCCCTTCCCGGTGGTTGTGGAGGACGAGCCCAGGGCTGAAATGTTTGAGCTCCTGGACTATCCTTCTCCACCTAAGTAAGCGTCCACAGTACCCATGCATCATGTCCTCAAAAAGACATTGCTGGCGAACTGGACCAAGCCTTTAAGTAATCCCCACATTCCCAAGAAGATCGAGTCCCAGTACCGGATCCATGGGGACCCAGAGCTGATGCGCACTCAGTTGCCTCATGACTCTGGAGTTGTGGATTTTGCCCTAAAGAAGGCTAAGAGTTCTAGGGAGCATGCTTCGGCGCCCCCGGGCAAGGACTCTAGAACCTTAGACTCCTTTGGGAGGAAGGCTTACCATTCTTCTATGCTCGTGGCCAAAATCCAGTCTTACCAGCTCTACACAAGCATACACATGCGGAATAATGTGCGGCAGTTGGCGGTCTTGGTGGACAAGCTCCCTCCTGAGCAAGCCAAGCCATTTCAGGAGGTGGTCAGGCAGCTGAAGGCGTGCAGAAAATTTTTGGCCAGAGGGGTGTATGACACCTTTGATGTTGCGTCCAGGGCCGCTGCTCAAGGTGTGGTGATGCGCAGACTCTCATGGCTGCGTGCCTCCGACCTGGAGAATAGGATCCAGCAGCGGATTGCGGACTCGCCTTGCCGTGCGGACAATATTTTTGGAGAGAAGGTCGAAAAGGTGGTAGAGCAGCTCCACCAGCGGGATACCGCTTTCGACAAGTTCTCCCGCTGGCAGCCTTCAGCTTCTACCTCCACAGGTAGACGTTTTTATGGGGGAAGGAAGACTGTTCCCTACTCTTCTGGCAAGCGTAGGTACAATCCTCCTTCTCGACAGCCTGCGGCCCAGGCTAAGCCCCAGCGCGCGCGCTCTCGTCAGCAGCGTGCGCCTCAGCAAGGCCCCTCGGCTCCCCAGCAAAAGCAAGGGACGAGCTTTTGACTGGGTCCAGCAGAGCATAGCCGACATCAATGTGTCAGTGCCGGGCGATCTGCCGGTCGGGGGGAGGTTGAAAGTTTTTCACCAAAGGTGGCCTCTCATAACCTCCGACCAGTGGGTTCTCCAAATAGTCCGGCAAGGATACACCCTCAATTTGGTTTCCAAACCTCCAAATTGCCCACCGGGAGCTCAATCCTACAGCTTCCAGCACAAGCAGGTACTTGCAGAGGAACTCTCCGCCCTTCTCAGCGCCAATGCGGTCGAGCCCGTGCCATCCGGGCAAGAAGGGCTGGGATTCATTTCCAAGTACTTCCTTGTGGAAAAGAAAACAGGGGGGATGCGTCCCATCCTAGACCTAAGGGCCCTGAACAAATATCTGGTCAAGGAAAAGTTCAGGATGCTTTCCCTAGGCACCCTTCTTCCCATGATTCAGGAAAATGACTGGCTATGCTCTCTGGACTTGAAGGACGTCTACAAGCACATCCCGATACTGCCAGCTCACAGACAGTATCTGCGGTTTCAGCTGGGCACACGTCACTTCCAGTACTGTGTGCTACCCTTTGGGCTTGCCTCTGCGCCCAGAGTGTTCACGAAGTGCCTGGCTGTAGTAGCAGCGGCGCTTCGCAGGCTGGGAGTGCATGTGTTCCCTTATCTCGACGATTGGCTGGTGAAAAACACATCCGAGGCAGGAGCTCTACAGTCCATGCAGATGACTATTCGCCTCCTGGAGCTACTGGGGTTTGTGATAAATTATCCAAAGTCCCATCTTCTCTCAGTACAGAGACTAGAATTCATAGGAGCTCTGCTGGATTCTCGGACGGCTCGTGCCTATCTCCCAGAGACGAGAGCCAACAACTTGTAGTCCCTCGTCTCGCGGGTGCGAGCGTCCCAGCAGATCACAGCTCGGCAGATGTTGAGATTGCTGGGCCACATGGCCTCCACAGTTCATGTGACTCCCATGGCCCGCCTTCACATGCGATCTGCTCAATGGACCCTAGCTTCCCAGTGGTTTCAGGCTGCTGGGGACCTAGAAGACGTGACCCACCTGTCCACGAGTTTTCTCAAATCCCTGTATTGGTGGACGATTTGGTCCAATTTGACTCTGGGACGTCCTTTCCAAATTCCTCAGCCACAAAAAGTGCTGACTATGGATGCGTCTCTCCTGGGGTGGGGAGCTCATGTCGATGGGCTTCACACCCAGGGAAGCTGGTCCCTCCAGGAACGCGATCTGCAGATCAATCTCCTGGAGTTACGAGCGGTCTGGAATGCTCTGAAGGCTTTATCCAAATTCAGACAGACAACCAGGTTGCCATGTATTACATCAACAAGCAGGGGGGCACCGGGTCTCGCCCCCTGTGTCAGGAAGCCGTCAGCATGTGGCTCTGGTCTCGCCGTCACGGCATGGTGCTCCAAGCCACATATCTGGCAGGCGTAAACAACAGTCTGGCCAACAGACTGAGCAGGATTATGCAACCTCACGAGTGGTCGCTCAACTCCCGAGTAGTGCGACAGATCTTCCAAGTGTGGGGCACCCCCTTGGTAGATCTCTTTGCATCTCGAGCCAACCACAAGGTCCCTCAGTTCTGTTCCAGGCTTCAGGCCAACGGCAGACTGGCATCGGATGCCTTCCTCCTGGACTGGGGGGACGGCCTGTTGTATGCTTATCCTCCCATATCTCTGGTGGGGAAGACTTTGTTGAAACTCAAGCAAGACCGAGGCACCATGATTCTGATTGCTCCCTGTTGGCCGCGTCAGATCTGGTTCCCTCTTCTTCTGGAGTTATCCTCCGAAGAACCGTGGACATTGGAGTGTTTTCCGACCCTCATCACACAGAATGAAGGGGCGCTTCTGCATCCCAACCTCCGGTCTGGCTCTCACGGCCTGGATGTTGAGAGCGTAGACTTTGCCTCTTTGGGTCTGTCAGAGGGTGTCTCCCGCCTCTTGCTTGCTTCCAGGAAAGATTCCACTAAGAGGAGTTACTTCTTTCTATGGAGGAGGTTTGCCGTCTGGCGTGACAGCAAGGCCCTAGATCCTCGCTCGTCCTACACAGACCCTGCTTGAATACCTTCTGCATTTGTCTGAGTCTGGTCTCAAGACCAACTCTGTAAGGGTTCATCTTAGCACAATCAGTGCATACCATTACCGTGTGGAAGGTAAGCCGATCTCAGGACAGCCTTTAGTTGTTCACTTCATGAGAGGTTTGCTTTTGTCAAAGCCCCCCGTAAAAACCTCCTACAGTGTCATGGGATCTCAATGTCGTTCTCACCCAGCTGATGAAACCTCCTTTTGAGCCACTGAACTCCTGCCATCTGAAGTACTTGACCTGGAAGGTCATTTTCTTGGTGGCAGTTACTTCAGCTCGCAGAGTCAGTGAGCTTCAGGCCCTGGTAGCCCAGGTTCCTTACTCCAAATTTCATCATAACAGAGTAGTCCTCCGCACTCACCCTAAGTTCTTGCCAAAGGTTGTGTCGGAGTTCCATCTGAACCAGTCAATTGTCTTGCCAGCATTCTTTCCCCGTCCTCATTCCTGCCCTGCTGAACGTCAGCTGCACACATTGGACTGCAAAAGAGCATTGGCCTTCTATCTGGAGCGGACACAGCCCAACAGACAGTCCGCCCAATTGTTTGTTTTTTTTTTATCCCAACAGGAGGAGAGTGGCTGTGGTAAAACGCACCATATCCAATTGGCTAGCAGATTGCATTTCATTCACTTACGCCCAGGCTGGGCTGGCTCTTGAGGGTCATGTCATGGCTCATAATGTTAGAGCCATGGCAGCGTTGGTAGCCCACTTGAAGTCAGCCACTATTGAAGAGATTTGTAAAGCTGCGACGTGGTCATCTGTCCACACATTCACATCTCATTACTGCCTACAGCAGGATACCCGATGCAACAGTCGGTTTGGGCAGTCAGTGCTTCAGAATCTGTTCGGGGTTTAGAATCCAACTCCACCCCCCTAGGCCCATGTTTTTTCTGTTCCAGGCTACACTCTCAGTTAGTTGGATAAATTGTTAGGTCAATCTCAGTTATGTCCTCGCCATTGCGAGGCCCAATTGACCATGTTTGTTGTTTTGAGTGAGCCTGGGGGTAGGGATACCCCATCAGTGAGAACAAGCAGCCTGCTTGTCCTCGGAGAAAGCGAATGCTACATACCTGTAGAAGGTATTCTCCGAGGACAGCAGGCTGATTGTTCTCACAAACCCGCCCGCCTCCCCTTTGGAGTTGTGTCTTCCCTTGTCTATGTTTTGTTATATACGGGACTGACGAACACGAGCCGGTTCGGGTGGGAAGACGGCCGCGCATGCGCGGTGCGCATGGGCGCGCGAGGACTAGCAAAGGCCTTTGCTAGTGAAGTTTCCGATTGGAGGGGCTGCCGTGGACGTCACCCATCAGTGAGAACAATCAGCCTGCTGTCCTCGGAGAATACCTTCTACAGGTATGTAGCATTTGCTTCTAACACTGAATTCAATATAGCAGCTCTCTGTGAGTAGCCTCTAAATGTCCTGGTCATTAGTACCTCAGGTGGTGTTCTCCTCCATCATTTATTCGTTGCCGGCAGCCTTCTCTCTGTTTTGCCCAGGTTGCTCCAGTTCGTGTACATATTTTTTCGCCTCCTGAAAATCTTCAAATTGCCTCCATTGCCCTTCATGTTTTACTTTCAATACTGCAGGGTATATCAACATGAAAGACACTTGTTTCTCGTGTAGCTGTTGGCATAGCGGTGTAAATCATCTGTGCTTCTCCTGCAGGGCCATCGAGTAATCCTGAAATATGCACATCGGGTGTCCGTCGTACCGGAGCTCATTCCGTTTATGGTGAAATCCGCGGAGTATTTCTTCCTTGTGCACATAATTGTGAAACTTTATAATCACTGTCCACGGGGACTGTCTCCCTTCTTGTTTTCTGCCGATGCGATGGTCGTGCTCCAGACAAAGCTTCCCTGTGTGGTCCGACAGAACAAACTCCTCAGCCAACCATTTTTCTAGGACCGTTGACAGCACTTTGTCCATTACTGTTTCAGGCAGCCCCACTACCTGCAGGTTTCCGCGTCTTGACCTGTTCTCCAGGTCGTCTATCTTTGCTTTTAACGTGTCTACAGTAGCAGCCATGTTTTGCAGTTTCTGTGCTACTGGACCTGCTGCGTCTTCTACCTCCGACAGCCGACGTTCGAGCTCCCCAGTTCTCTGTGTCGTGTCTGTTAGAAGTGCTTCAAGGTTAGATACCTGAGTATACAACTTTTCTAATTTCGGGTCCAGCGCTGCGCCCATTGCCTCAGTTAACTGCTGCAGCTGTTCCACCGTAAACGGGGCACTTCCGCTTGCCTTCGGGCCCTCCTCAACGCCGTTTGGCGCCTTCATTTTTTCATTCTCCTTTGTTCCACTTCTCGTCATGGTTTTCGCTGGCGTGCTCAGGTATTTTTCCATGGAACTTCACGCTGCTATTTCACTGCTTTTAAGACCACGTTCTACTACGTTTCCAGTGTTTAAATGTAATTTGAGGAGCCAGGTCCTAGGAGGATGCAGGACCATGTCTTCCTCTCTTTAGAGCATCACGTGACCCCCCCACCCCCACATCCATGTTTTATATTATTGGGTTTTTTATTCATGATGTTTTCCTGTTTTTAATTTGGATGTATAGTTTATGTATTATTCTTTATATTTAGGGGAGAAGTTATTAACATAGTTTACATTTAAGACATATTATTTTACTGTTAAACCCAGTTATTAGTAACTAGGTCTCATAAAATAGGACCTGTGCTAAAATAGCACAAGTTGTGGGAAGTTATCAATGTGGGCTACCATTAAGATGGGTTATTTTACCACAAATTATGCTATTTTAGCATAGGGTCCATTTTATGCAATGAGACTCTGTGTTAAAATAACACGACTTGTGGTAAAATAACGGTAGCACACATTTATAATGCCCCCAACTTAATGGTAGCCACATTGATACCTATGCCCCTTTACATTTTTTTAAATTAATGAACATTTGTCATGGATATAAGTGGAATATTCTTTTAATTTGTTCTGAGTGTTAATGATTTATGTTTCTTTATGATCTGTTTCAGTTTATGTATGAAATACTTTTCCTCTGGTGCAGCCTACAGCCAAAACATGGCCATGTGGGGTTTTATCTTTTAAATAAATGTCTACTGGATTTTATTGACTTTACAGTAAATTTTTTATTTACATCCCCCATTTTTTGTGTTCATTTTTGGTACTACCCCCTTTTTTTGTATACAGTAAGATACAGACAGCAAGCAACATAAAGTAGGTTTCTTACTACTTTAGAGAAGGATACTGAAAACCATTGTGTCTGTGCTTGTTAAAGGGCACAGGAAAGACTGGCCCAAGAGAAGAAACTGAAGGAGGCATTAAGAAGACGACAAGAAGAAGATGAGATGAGGAGGAAGGGCAAGCGAGTGAAGAAAGATTCTGCAAAAGAGGAACTCGCAGGAAAGAAAGGTCAATCAGTGGGAAAGCAGGTAACAGTAATACATTTTATAGTAGATCTGGAAAAGGGACATTTATTTAGGATACAGCTGGAAATGCTTTATTCATTTGTTATAACAGCTTTAGCCAAGCTTTAGCCAAGCCAAGCTTTAGCCAAGCCAATATATCTTGATGATGTTTTTATGGTTAAGAATAATTTAGATTTAAAATGGTTGCATGTGGAATCAAGATTCACTGAAAGATGTTAGGAAGATATGAGGTTCTTTGATAGGATTTCTACAGAATTCTGCAGATAGGGGACATTGATCTCATCTAATCATGAATTGAGGTCGAAGGGGGCAAACTCAGGACTAATGTCAGGAAGTATTTTTCACGGAGAGGGTGGTGGCTATGTGGCATGCCCTCCCGCGGGAGGTGATGGAGATGAAAATGGTCATGGAATTCAAACATGCGTGGGATAAACACAAAGGAATCCTGTTTAGAAGGAATGGTTCCACAGAATCTTAGCGGAGATTGGGTGGCAACACCGGTACTTGGGAAACAAAACGGGAGCTGGGCAGACTTCTACCGTCTACGCCCTGATCATGACTGAATAGGTAGGGATGGGCTGTAGTGTAAATTTTAAGGGGCTTCGGCGTTGGCTTCAGAACTTAGTACAAGAACAGTACTGGGCAGACTTCTACAGTCTGTGCCCTGAGAACAGCAAGGACAAATCAAACTCGGGTATACATTTAAAGTATCACATACCATGTAAAATGAGTTTATCTTGTTGGGCAGACTGGATGGACCATACATGTCTTTATCTGCCGTCATTTACTATGTTACTATCGGGATCATTTTCAAAAGAAAGACGCCCATTTTTCGACATAAATCGGAAGATGGACGTCCTTCTCACAGGGTTGTCCAAATCAATATAATCGAAAGCCGATTTTAGACGTCCCCAACTGCTTTCCGTCGCAAGGACGGCCAAAGTTCAAGGGGGCGTGTCGGAAGCATAGCAGTGGCGCGGGACATGGGCATGCCTATTACTTGGACGTCCTCGACTCATAATCGAAAGAAACAAGGACGTCCCTGATGAACACTTGACGACTTTACCTGGTCCTGTTTTTCTTACGACCAAGGCACAAAAAGGTGCCCAAAATGATCAGATGACCATCGGAGAGAATCGGGGATGACCTCCCCTTACTCCCCCAGTGGTCACTAACCCCCTCCCACCCTCAAAAAATGTCTTCAAAAATATTTTGTGCCAGCCTCAGATATCATACTCAGGTCCATGACAGCAGTATGCAGGTCCCTGGAGCAGTTTTAGTAGGTGCAGTGCACTTCAGGCAGGCAGACCCATGCCCATCCCCCCCTACCTGTTATGTTTGTGGAGGAAACAGTAAGCCCTCCAAAGCCCACCACAAACCCACTGTACCCACTTGTAGGTGCCCCCCTTCACCCGTAAGGACTATGGTAGTGGTGTACAGTTGTGGGTAATGGGTTTTTTGGGGTGGGGGTTGGGGGGGCTCAGCACACAAGGTAAGAGAGCTATGTACCTGGGAGCAATTTATGAAGTCCACTTCAGTGCCCCCTAGGGTGCCCGGTTGGTGTCCTGGCATGTCAGGGGACCAGTGCACTACAAATGCTGGCTCCTCCCATGACCAAATGGCTTGCATTTGGTCGTTTCTGAGATGGACGTCCTTAGTTTCCATTATTGCCGAAAATCAGAAACAACCAAGTCTAGGGACGACCATTTTTAAAAAAAGGTTCCAGAGGAGATCCAGGAAATTATAGACCGGTGAGTCTGACGTCGGTGCCAGGCAAAATGGTAGAGACTATTATTAAGAACAAAATTATAGAGAATATTCAAAAGCATGGATTAATGAGACAAAGTCAACATGGATTTAGTGAAGGGAAATCTTGTCTCACCAATCTACTACATTTCTTTGAAGGGGTGAACAAACATGTGGATAAAGGTGAGCCGGTTGATATTGTGTATCCATAGGCGCCCCGTATAAGAGGCTTGGGGAGGCTAAGCCTCCCCAGCCCAATCGTGGACTTCCCTTGGCTGCAGTGCTAGGTGGGGCGCTGGGGGAGCAGTCGCTCCCCCAAAGATCTTTAAAACAGATGGTGCCTAAGCGCCAAACACTGACCGGCGGTCTCTGCCTCCCCCTTCCCGCGCGAGTCTCGCACCCGCCCCTTGCTCTCACCTATCCGCGTTCTCCCTCCGACGCTGGCGATTCACACAGAGCCAGCCTTAATCTGCCTGCGTCGGAGCCTCTCCTTCAGACGCGTCCCGCCTCCTTTAATGCAACTTCCTGTCTTACGCAGAGGTGGGACGCGTCTGAAGGAGAGGCTCCGACCCAGGCAGATTAAGGCTGGCTCTGTGTGAATCGCCAGCATTGGAGTGAGAACGATGCTATGAAAATGAGCAGATGGGTAAGGGCGGAAGAGACAGGACCCGGGGGGGGGGGGGGAGAAAGCGATGGCTGGCTGGCTGGCTTGCTTGCTGGCTGGCTTGGGGGGGGGGGAGCAGGGGAGAGGAGAGTCGCTGGTGGGCAGGGGGGAGAGTTCTGCAGAGTGGGCACCGGCCAGCAGTACAGGTCTGGGATGTGGCAGATGGGAGCCAATTGTCAGAAATGCAGGGCCACAAGCATGGAGTGGCTTGTGTGGCCTTCTCTCCCAACATGAAATACATTTGTCTGTGGGGTACCAGCACGATATGACAGTCAATGTGTGGGACTGGAAGGTACAATCATTCAGGTTTTTTTTTTTTTTTTGTATAATAAGAATGCCCACCATTTAATGTTATGATTGTGGTTTTGCATTAGTTGCTGGAGAACCTCTAAGCTCTGGTGTTCTAAAGATGTAAATATCTGGAATTATTGGGTTGGTAAGTGCCATTGTATGTAGGATGTTGTTCTCTCTGGGTAGTTTTGTGTATGAATTTTCTTTTTGAACAAAGAGTCCCATTATAACATCTCTTTTCAGTGGAGTGAGGGTTATGGACTTGCCAGTCCCAGCAGGTACATAAAGAATTTGTAAACGTTCAAATAAAGGTGTTCTGATGGGCAGGAGGAGGCAGATGCCTCAAGATCCAGATTCTGATCTCACTCTGCAGCTCCTCAGTACCTCTTCACTCTTATCTCTCCCTACATTCCTCCCCGGGAACTCCGTTCACTGGGTAAATCTCTCTTATCTGCACCCTTCTCCACCGCTAACTCCAGACTCTGTTCCTTTTATCTTTGTGCACCATATGCCTGGAATAGACTTCCTGAGCCGGTACATCAAGCTCCATCTCTGGCCGTCTTCAAATCTAAGCTAAAAGCCCACCTTTTTTATGCTGCTTTTAACTCCTAACCCTTATTCACTTGTTCAGAACCCTTATTTTATCTTCCTCACCTTAATATTCCCTTATCTCTTGTTTGTCTTGTTTGTCTGTCCTAATTAGGTTGTAAGCTCTGTCGAGCAGGGACTGTCCCTTCATGTTCAAGTGAACAGCGCTGCGTACGTCTAGTAGCGCTATAGAAATGATAAGTAGTAGGAGGAGGAGGAGGGCTGCTGGACATGGGTGGATGGAGGGGAGGGCAAGGGAGAAGAGGGTTGCTGGACATGGGTGGATGGAGGGGAGGGCAGGTTAGAGAAGGGTTGCTGGACATGGGTGGGTGGATGGAGAGGAGGGTTGCTGGACATGGATGGAGGGGGAGGGAAGAGTGAGGAAGCAGATGAGATGAGGGACAAGAAATGAAGAAGAAAGGCGGAAAGTAAAGAAATAAATGGAAAGGAAGCCCTGGAAATGGAGTGAAGAGGACAGATAGCAGCAGAATCGGATACTGGGCCAGCATGATCAGAAAAACAAAGTCACCAGACAACAAAGGTAGAAAAGATCATTTTATTTTCATTATAGTGTTTGGAATATGTCCACTTTGAGAATCAGGTGCTCAACATTAAAAGTTTATATTTATTTACTTATTTATGGCATTTTATCCCACATTAAACATGAATTAGGATGTTTTGTGGCTCTGCATGAGAATTGTGATATTATGATCCCTTGTTTCATATTGTTGACGGTCTGCATTTTCTGTATGGGTGATATTTTGGTGTGTTAGGTTCTGCCTAGTGTAATATTTATGGTACAGTAAGGTTCTGAGTGTGGTTTTGCACAAAGTTGTGCATAGTGTTTTGCAGTTGAGCGATTGTGGTTAGTATATGCTTTGAGCAACCACTTTATTTTGACATATGATACATATCTAACATTTAAATTTAATAAAAGGTATTGTGACTTTTATTTTTATTTATTTTTTCTGTGTGTTATCAGGCAATTATGGATTTAAGCTCCACCCCTGGCCCCACACCTAACCCTGCCCCCTTTAGCCTCCCCAAACAGTTGGGCCACCGACCGCCTATGTGTGTATCTGGATTTTCATAAGGCGTTTGACAAAGTACCTCATGAAAGACTCCAGAGGAAATTGGAGAGTTATGGGATAGGAGGTAGTGTTCTATTGTGGATTAAAAACTGGTTAAAAGATAGAAAACAGAGAGTAGGGTTAAATGGTCAGTATTCTCAATGGAGAAGGGTAGATAGTGGGGTTCCCCAGGGGTCTGTGCTGGGACCGCTGCTTTTTAACATATTTATAAATGACCTAGAGATGGGAGTAACTAGTGAGGTAATTTAAATTTGCTGATGACACGAAGTTATTCAAAGTCGTTAAATCGCGGGAGGATTGTGAAAAATTACAAGAGGACCTTACGAGACTGGGAGAATGGGCATTTTAATGGCAGATGACGTTTAATGTGAGCAAGTGCAAAGTGATGCATGTGGGAAAGAGGAACCTGAATTATAGCTACGTCATGCAAGGTTCCACGTTAGGAGCGACGGACAAAGAAAGGGATCTAGGCGGCGGCATTGATGATACATTGAAACCTTCTGCTCAGTGTGCTGCTGCAGCTAAGAAAGCAAATAGAATGTTAGGTGGTATTAGGAAAGGAATGGAAAACAAAAATGAGGACGTTATAATGCCTTTGTATCGCACTATGGTGCGACCGCACCTCGAATATTGTGTTCAATTTTGGTCGCCGTATCTCAAAAAAGATATAGTGGAATTAGAAAATATGCAGAGAAGGGCAATGAAAATGATAAATGGGATGGGACGACTTCCCACTACACCATCCAAATCTGTCAATGATGCTGTCTCTTCCTACAATACTATTCTATCCTCTGCCTTAGACACTCTTGCACCTGTCATGCCCCGTCCTATAAGACGTACCAAACCCCAGCCCTGGCTAACCCCTAAAATTCGCTACCTACGTTCCTGTACCCATTCCGCCGAACGCCTCTGGCTGAAATCTCGTGCCCTTGCTGACTTCTCATACTTCAAGTTCATGTTGACCTCCTTCCAGTCTGCTCTCTTGCTTGTCAAACAAGACTACTACATGCAGCTGACTAATTCTCTCGGCTGAAACCCTCGACTTCTATTCGCCACACTAAACTCTCTCCTCAAAGTGCCTCCACCCCCAACTCCCCCCTCACTATCTCCCCAGACCCTAGCTGAGTTGTCCTACGATGAGGTTCAGAAGTTTAATCTTGAATTTTCTACCAAACCACCCCGCCTCTCCTTCCTCTTGTCCCTCCCCTTGTCTGTTCCCCTATTTCCTCAACCCCTCCATCCTTTTCCTCCTTTCCTGAGGTCACTGATGAAGAATTACATCTTCTCTCCTCCTCAAAACGAACTACCTGTTCTTCTGATCCCATTCCTACCCACCTTCTTAACACCATCTCTCCTACTCTCACCCCTTTTATCTGTCATATCCTCAATCTCTCTCTTTCTACTGCGACCGTTCCTGATGCCTTCAAACGTGCTGTGGTCACACCGCTCCTGAAGAAGCCTTCGCTTAACCCTACCTGTCCTTCCAACTATCGACCCATCTCCCCTTCCTTCGTCTCATGCTGTTGTTGACCCACTCCAATCTGGCTTTCGTCCTCTTCATTCAGCTGAAACTGCACTTACAAAAGTTTCCAATGACCTGTTCCTGGCCAAATCCAAAGGTCTCTATTCTATCCTCATTCTTCTCGATCTATCCGCCGCTTTTGACAGTGTTGATCACAGCCTACCTCTTGATACGCTGTCTTCATTTGGATTCCAGGGCTCTGTTCTTTCCTGGTTCTCCTCCTACCTCTCGCTTCGCACCTTTAGTGTACACTCTGGTGGATCCTCTTCCACTTCTATCCCTCTACCAATCGGTGTACCTCAGGGTTCTGTTCTCGGTCCTCTCCTGTTCTCCATCTACACTTCTTCCCTCTTGGCTCTCTGATATCTTCCCATGGCTTTCAATATCATCTCTATGCTGATGATTTCCAAATTTACTTCTCTACCCCTGAAATCTCAACCAGCATCCAGACCAAGGTTTCAGCCTGCCTATCTGATATTGCTGCCTGGATGTCTCAACGTCATCTAAAACTTAACATGGCCAAAACCGAGCTTCTCATCTTTTCCCCTAAACCTACCTCTCATCTCCCCCCCTTTTTCTATTTCTGTGGATGGCACTCTCATTCTCCCTGTCTCATCAGCTCGTAACCTTGGGGTCATCTTTGACTCCTCTCTCTCCTTCTCTGCTCATATTCAACAGATTGCCAAAACCTGTCGTTTCTTTCTCTATAACATTAGCAAAATCCGTCCCTTCATCTCTGAGCACTCTCCCAGAACCTTTATCCACACTCTTATCACCTCTCGTCTTGATTATTGTAACCTGCTTCTCACCGGCCTCCCTCTTAGCCATCTCTCTTCTCTTCAATCAATCCAAAATTCTGCTGCGCGACTCATCTTTTGCCAAAGTCGCTATGCTCACATTAGCCCCCTCCTTAAGTCACTTCACTGGCTCCCTATCCGTTTCCGTATTCAGTTCAAGCTTCTCTTATTGACCTATAAGTGTATTCACTCTGCCGCTCCCCAGTACCTCTCCACTCTCATCTCTCCCTACGCCCCCCCTTGGGTACTTCGTTCTGTAGATAAATCTCTCTTATCCGTCCCCTTCTCCTGTACTTCTAATTCTAGACTCTGTTCCTTTTGTCTTGCTGCACCTCACACCTGGAATAGACTTCCCGAGCCTGTGCGTCTAGCCCCGTCCTTGGCCGTTTTCAAGTCCAAACTTAAAGCCCACCTCTTTACCACTGCTTTTGACCCCTAACCACTACTCACTTGCCCTGTCCTTTATCCTCACCTATTTATTCCCTTACCCTTAATCGTTCTGTCTGTTTACCTGTCTTATCTAGATTGTAAGCTCTTTGAGCAGGGACCGTCTTTTTGTGTATGGTGTACAGCGCTGCGTATGCCTTGTAGCGCTATAGAAATTATAAATAGTAGTAGTAGTAGTAGAAAGGCTAAAGCGGCTAGGGCTCTTCAGCTTGGAGAAAAGGCAGCTCAGGGGAGATATGATAGAGGTTTATAAAATAATGAGTGGAGTTGAACAGGTAGATGTGAAGCGTCTGTTTATGCTTTCCAAAAATACTAGGACTAGGAGGCATGCGATGAAGCTACAATGTAGTAAATTAAAACGAATCGGAGAAAATATTTCTTCACTCAACGTGTAATTAAACTCTGGAATTCGTTACCAGAGAATGTGGTAAAGGCGGTTAGCTTAGCGGAGTTTAAAAAAGGTTTGGACGGCTTCCTAAAGAAAAAGTCCATAGACCATTATTAAATGGACTTGGGGAGAATCCACTGTTTCTGGGATTAGCAGTATAGAATGTTTTGTACGTTTTTGGGATCTTGCCAGGCATTTGTGACCTGGATTGGCCACTGTTGGAAACAGGATGCTGGGCATAATGGATCTTTGGTCTTTCCCAGTATGGCAATACTTATGTACTTACGTACTTATGTCTGTCTCAATAGCAGACTATGGACTTTTCCTCCAGGAACTTGTCCAAACCTTTTTTAAACGCAGATACGCTAACCACTGTTACCACATCCTCCAGCAAAGAGTTCCAGAGCTTAACTATTCATTGTGTGAAAAATATTTCGTCCTATTGTTTTAAAAGTATTTCCATGTAACTTCTTGCAATTTTTTTTTAAATTGTGAGTCCTCTACAAACAGAAAAATACCTCCTGTAACTGAATGTACACCACTTCAATAGCCTTCAGGCTTTCAGGTGTCTTATATATTCAGGTACAAGAGGTATTTTTCTGTCCCTGAAGGGCTCACAATTTAAATAGAAAGAGTTGAAGTGGTATTTGAACCTGAGTCCCTTGATTCTTAGTCCACTGCACTAACCATTAACTAGTCCTTAGATCTGCATGCTACACTGTTATGAATGTACACCAATTCATTAGCCTTCAGGCTTTCAGGTGTCTTATATATTCAGTTATAGTAGGTATTGTTCTGTCCCTGGAGGGCTCACAATTTAAATAGAAAGAGCTGAAGTGGTATTTGAACCTGGGTCCCGTGATTCTTAGTCCACTGCACTAACCATTAACTACTCCTCAGATCTGCATGCTACACTGTTATGAATGTCCATAGTTGGCATTGAGTTCTTTATCCTTTGCTAGTTTCACATTCAGGGGAAAGGGAGGGGGTCAGCAACCACTTGGGGATTAAGGAGGTGGCATGTAGAAAATGGCACAGAAATAGGGACTGTAGGATTCCTGCAGGTATGTTGCCATGGATTCCCACTGGGACAGAAGTTGCCATGGGATTCCCGCAGAGATGGAAGAAGTTGCCATGGGATTCCCATGGGGATGGAAGAAGTTGCCATGGGATTCCCATGGGATTGGAAGAAGTTGCCATGGGTTTCCCATGGAAGTGTAGTCAAAATCTCTGGTGACGGGGGTGGGGGGGTGTCGCTTGAGAGCCCGAAGAAAATGGAGACGTGAGAGCCTGGCTCCTCTGACCCATCATGGATTTAACCTTTATGGAGTATTCTAGTTTCCTATTTTTGGTTCCTTACTACATATAAAGATGCCAAATAACAAGCCCAACAAAATCGAGGCCACATTCGCGCTTTCATCGGGGGTGAAGTGCTCAAATTCTGACCTGCCATCATCTACCAAACAAGTACAACTTTGTCATTTTTCCACTGTGTTATCTGAGAGCACTGAGGATATTAAGTACATAAAAACTGAAATTATGCATTTGAACACAAAATTCTTGGTGTTGGAATCCAGGTTACTTACCTTGGAAAGCAAATCACAAGCTATAGATGTGATTGTGTCGCAGTAAAAATTGGATCAACCCACCATGCAGCATATGGAAGAAACTGTTGAAGATTATGGCAAACGGAACATACGGAACATTCAGAAATAATCTGCGGGTCTTAGGTCTGGCAGAGAAAACTGAGGCAAGCGGTTTCTTGAAGATTTGCCTTCAGTGCTCAATCTACACTTTGAGTGCCCATTCAAGAGCAAGTGGGCACATTGAGTCTTGGCTAGAATACTGCAAGGTTCAGCAAAGCCCAGCATCTTGTGCTGCATGTGTTGAGATTCTCACACGTGCAAGCAGTTCTGAAGAAAATTAAATCTTTACGCACCATGACCTATGAAGGTAATCTCATCTATATTACCGCCAATTTCACAAAGTCCACAGCGGATAAACGCCACCGTTTTATGGCACTAAGGGTGTGCTTAAAGGCTTTTGAGGCCTAGTACAAGCTTTTGGCACCAGCGAGAATGAAGATTACTTTCCAGAATCACACCAAAACCTACGTGGACCTGGGTGAATTGGAACACTTTATTGTGGAACAAGAAACGTTCGCCCATATGTCTACATGAAGCATCTATGATGTACAGTAGTACTTTGGGGTTGACCTCTTGCATCAGAACTATCTACTGGGCAATATTGTTTATACTCTGCTCAAACTGAGTTACTGATGGTTGTCAGGTTACCACTGTCTGCTATGTTCTTGATATATTAGTATACTCCATGTTCAATTTTACCTTTTTCTGATTTTACCACTATAAGTCTGTGGTGGTTCGGGGGCCCTGGGTTTTGTGGCGTCTTCTCTGGCTCTCGCCCTCCTTATTTCCAGAGGTTTCTCTGATCCATGTTTTGGTTTATGCAGTGTATGGCTGCGTGTTACTGTGTTTGGTTTGGTATGTGGGTATGTGTGCAAGTGGATGTTCTGTGTGGATACAGATTCTGTTTGATGAGGGTGAACTTGTTACCAATCTTTCAAGTCTTTTGATTACCATCTGTATCATTTAGGGCATGGTGTATAGTGAGATGCTGGTATCTATTTTAATGGTTCTCTCCAATAATGCTTCCTTTTTCTGGCTGGAACGAGTGACTATAAGGTTGTTTCCTTCAATGTGAAGGGCATCACTAGTCCTATCAAGCATACAAAATTATTTTTGCATTTTAAGCATTTGAAAGCACAAATTGTTCTTCAGGAGACATACCTGTCAGCCCTTGAATTAGCCAAATTACAAAGAGTACAATATTGTTTCTGTCCAGCAATCCTGCACAAATGTGGAGCTTCTATTTTAGTGTTGAAAACCTTGCAGTGCACAGTTGAGTTATTCTAAAGATGCCAATAGCTGATAGGTATTACTTACTTTAGAAATATCTAATGCCATATATACCTTTCTTAACATGTATGCCCCTAACACGGATGATATTTCTTTCTTTACTGAGCTAACACAGATGTTGCTTCTTAATCAGGCTGACTATGTCATTGTGGGGGGCGATTTCAATATTCCATTAGATCCAGTTTTAGACAGAAAATCAAAAAGTTCTTGGGGCCTGGATTGGCCGCTGTCGGAGACGGAGTGCTGGGCTTGATGGACCTTGGGTCTTTTCCCAGCGTGGTGGTGCTTATGTGCTTATGAGTGCCAAACTCCACACATGTTTTGCAAACTAGGAGTGGAGGAGTGGCCTAATGGTTAGGAGGGTGGTGGACTCTGGTCCTGAGGAACTGAGTTCAATTCCCACTTCAGGCACAGGCAGCTCCTTGTGACTCTGGGCAAGTCATTTAACCCTCCATTGCCCCAGGTACAAATAAGTACCTGTATATAATATGTAAGCCACATTGAGCCTGCCATGAGTGGGAAAGCGCGGGGTACAAATGTAACAAAACAAACAAACAAACAAACTATGCTGCATGACCAGGGTTTGGTAGATGCCTAGTGAGTAATGCATCCTATGGAGTTAGATTACTCTTTCACTCCATCCCTCATGATTCCTATATACACCTCAATTACTTTTTTGTGTCTAAGGATCTCCTGAAACATATACTGCATTCTACTATTGAGCCCATACATATTTCTGATCATGCAGGTATTACTATTACTTTTCAACTTAGTTTGCTCGAATCCCCTGCTTTCCACTAGAGATATAAAGGGGCATAATCGAATGGCGCCCGCCATCTATATGGCCAGCGCCGCAAACAGCGGTCCCGAACCGTATTATCGAAAAAGATGGCCAGCCATCTTTTGTTTCGATAATACGGATGGGGCCGGCCAAATGTCGGAGATGGCCGGGTTTGAGATGGCCGGCATCGGTTTTCGCCGATAATGGAAACCGATGCCGGCCATCTCAAACCCGGCCAAATCCAAGGCATTTGGTCATGGGAGGAGCCAGCATTTGTAGTGTACTGGTCCCCCTCACATGCCAGGACACCAACCGGGCACCCTAGGGGGCACTGCAGTGGACTTCTAAAATTGCTCCCAGGTGCATACCTCCTTTACCTTGTGTACTGAGCCCCCCAAATCCCCCCCCCCAAAACCCACTCCCCACAACACTACCATAGCCCTAAGGGGTGAAGGGGGGCACGTACATGTGGGTACAGTGGGTTTTGAGGGGGCTCCCATTTACCACCACAAGTGTAACAGGTGGGGGGGATGGGCCTGGGTCCACCTGCCTGAAGTGAACTGCATGCACTAAAAACTGCTCCAGGGACCTGCATACTGCTGTCATAAATCTGGGTATGACATTTCAGGCTGGCATAGAGGCTGGCAAAAAAATGGTTTTTAATTTTATTTTGGGTGGGAGGGGATTGGTGACCACTGGGGGAGTAAGGGGAGGTGATCCCCGATTCCCTCCGGTGGTCATCTGCTCAGTTGGGGCACTTTTGTGAGGCTTGGTCCTAAAAATGAATGGACCAAGTGAAGCCGGCCAAGTGCTCGTCAGAGCCGGCCTTCTTTTTTCCATTATCGGCCGAAGCGGGCCATCTCATAAGCATGCCCCTGTCCCGCCTTCCATACCCTATGAAACGCTCCCTTTAACTTTGGCCGGCTCTGCGACGGAAAGCAGTTGGAGCCGGCCAAAATCGGCTTTCGATTATATCGATTTGGTCGTGTTCAGGAGAAGGCCAGCCATCTCCCGATTTGTGTCGGAAGATGGCCGGCGACCTCCTTCGAAAATAAGCAGGTTGATGTCTCTATATTGGAAGATCCAGGTTTTTTTTAGCTGTAGTCAATAGAAATAAAACAAAATAAAACATGGAAAAGAAAATAAGATGATACGTTTTTTATTGGACATAACTTAATACATTTCTTGATTAGCTTCCGAAGGTTGCCCTTCTTCGTCAGATCGGAAATAAGCAAATGTTGGTGGATGACAGCATATATACCGTATTTTTCAGACTATAAGACGCACTTTTTCCCCCCCAAATTTGGGAGGAAAATGGGGGGTGCGTCTTATAGTCCGAAGGTAGCGAGTTCCCTCCCTCCCGCCCTCCCCCCGAGTTCGGGATCGCCCTCCTCCCGAGTTCGGGATCGTCCACCCCCGGCCCTGTCACCACTTCTCCCCTACTCACGTCACGCGATGTTCCCTGGTGGTCTAGTGACGTCGGGGTAGGAAAGAGCCCCCTCTTTCCTGCCCAGCGCGCTACTCTCCATCCTCCTGTATGCTGCCTGACGGTCTCGGCGAGATTCAAAATGGCTGCCGAGACTTCAATTCTCGGCGGCCATTTTGAATCTCGCCGAGACCGTCAGGCAGCATACAGGAGGACGGAGAGCAGCACGCTGGGCAGGAAAGAGGGGGCTCTTTCCTGCCCCGACGTCACTAGACCACCAGGGAACATCACGTGACGTGAATAGGGGAGAAGTGGTGACAGGGCCGGGGGGTGGGCGATCCCGAACTCGGACAAGACGCACCCGCACCGGAGCACCTAGGTTTTAGAGGAGGGAAATAGGAAAAAAAATTTTTTCCTATTTCCCTCCTCTAAAACCTAGGTGCGTCTTATGGTCCGGTGCGTCTTATAGTCCGAAAAATACGGTAAGTGAAATATCAAAGCATTCCAGTGACAGTCTAACAGGATGGAGGTGGATAGGTGAGAGACAGGAAGAGGGACAAGTGAGATATGCATGGAGACAGGAGGGGGACAAAGCAGTACGATTTTCAAAGCAGTACATTTTTATGATTTATAATGGGATAGAAAACCCAGATCTTTGTTAAGTCCTGACTGGTGGGTGTCAAAATATTTAATCATTCTGCTGTCAAAGCAGGGGCGTAGCCACGGGCGGGCCTGGACGGGCCCAGGCCCAGCCATTTCCCTCCAGGCCCGCCCACACAACATCCCCTCGCCGGGGTTTAAATCTTTTTTTACCTTTGTTGAAGCAGCCGCGTCATTGAAAGCCCTGCCCATCAAGACTTCTCTTTGTTCGTTCCCTCAGAGTCCCACCTTCTGACGTCATTTCCTCTTGCCGCGAGGGCGGGACTGAGGGAACGAACTCAAAGGGAAGGCTAGAGATGGGCAGGGCTTTCAATAACGCAGCCGCTTCGATGGAGGTAATCAGGGGAGAGAGGAGAATTGCTGGGTATGGATGGCTGGAGGGGGGACAGGGGAGAGGAGAGAATCGCTGGGTATGGGTGGCTGGAGGGGGGGGCAGGGGAGAGGAGAGAATTGCTGGGTATGGGTGGCTGGAGGGAAGGCAGGGGAGAGGAGAGAATCGCTGGGTATGGGTGGCTGGAGGGAAGGCAGGGGAGAGGAGGGAATCGCTGGGTATGGGTGGCTGGAGGGGGCAGGGGAGAGGAGAGAATCGCTGGGTATGGGTGGCTGGAGGGGGTCAGGGGAGAGGAGAGAATCGCTGGGTATGGGTGGCTGGAGGGAAGGCAGGGAAGAGGAGAGAATCGCTGGGTATGGGTGGCTGGAGGGAAGGCAGGGGAGAGGAGGGAATCGCTGGGTATGGGTGGCTGGAGGGGGCAGGGGAGAGGAGAGAATCGCTGGGTATGGGTGGCTGGAGGGGGGCAGGGGAGAGGAGAGAATCGCTGGGTATGGGTGGCTGGAGGGGGGCAGGGGAGAGGAGAGAATCGCTGGGTATGGGTGGCTGGAGGGGGGGGGCAGGGGAGAGGAGAGAAACTCTGGGTATGGGTGGATGGAGGGGGGGCAGGGGAGAGGAGAGAATCGCTGGGTATGGGTGGCTGGAGGGGAGGCAGGGGAGAGAAGAGAATCGCTGGACATGGGTGGTTGGGAGGGGGGCAGGGGAGAGGAGAGAATCGCTGGACATGGGTGGATGGAGGGGAAGGCAGGGGAGTGGAGAGTTGCTGGACATGGGTGGATGGAGGGGAGGGCAGGGGAGAGAGGAAGGTTGCTGGACATGGATGGAGGAGAGGGAAGGGAGAGAGAAGAAATGCTGGGCATGGATGGAGGGGGAGGGAAGAGTGAGGAAGGAGATGAGATGAGGGAAAAGGAAGAGAGGAGAAAAACTGCACATGGATGAAGAAAATAGGCAGAAGCTGGATCCACTGGACAGTCAAGTCTGCGGAGGACCCAGCTTTGACTTACGGATGTAGGGCAAGAAATGAAGAAGAAAGGCGGAAAATAAAGAAATTAATGGAAAGGAAGCCCTGGAAAGGAGTTAAGAGGACAGATAGCAGCAGAATCAGATACTGGGCCAGCATGATCAGAAAAACAAAGTCACCAGACAACAAAGGTAGAAAAAATCATTTTATTTTCATTATAGTGTTTGGAACATGTCCACTTTGAGAATCAGGTGCTGAACATTAAAAGTTTATATTTATTTACTTATTTATGGCATTTATCCCACATTAAACATGAATTAGATTGGAACCTGGGATCATTTAATTTTTTTTTTTCCTGGGGAGAGTAATGCATTGCCCCCCCCCCCCCCCCCCCCAGACTCTCTCCTTGGCTATAGCCAGCTCTGCAATTTTGAGGGGAGGCGCAGAGGTGGACGGGGGCGCCCAGAGGTGGACCTGGGAGAGAGCCTGTTGTTAAACATTTACTAGCACACGACTAGTGCCCATCCATCCAACCTGTTGGCCCACCCAAAAATTGCCTTTTGGCTACGCCATTGCTTCAAAGGTCTTACGTTCCTGTATTGTTTTAAAGTTCCCTTTTAAGATTCTTACTATGAAGTCACTGGTACAGTGTTCTGGTTTTGTAAAGTGCTGCCCCAGAGGCGTGACATCTTTATTAGTACTGGCATTTTTCATATGGTGTCTATGTAAATTAAATCTCTTCTTTAGCTTCTGACTGGTTTCGCCAATGTAGCAGCCTTCGTTGCATTTTTTACACTGAATGATATATACCACATTGGAAAATGAGCAGGTGAAAGATTCCTTAATGTTGAATATTTTTCCTTTGTGAATGACCATGGGGTCCTGCGAACTGTTTTGGCATAGTTTGCAGGTGGATATATTGCAAGGATGTGTCCCATTGTTTTCTTTTTGAGTCTGTGTTGGGAGCTTACTTCTAATTAGCTTGTGTTTTAAGTTGGGTGGCTGTCGGAAGGCCAGCACTGGTGGGGATGGGAATATCTCTTTCAGTAATTCATCCTCCTGGAGTAGAGGCTGCAGATCTTTTATGATTTTTCTTAATTTTTCCAGCTCTGGGTTATATGTCACTACAAGGGGGATTCTGTCTGTGGCTTTTTTTTCTTTGTATAGTAGCAGATTTTCCCTGGGTGTTTTGAGGGAGGAGGCAATATTCTTGGAGATTATTTTGGGGTTGTAGCCTGTACTATAATTATACAAGCCTTTCTGATCGAAGGATGCAGTTAGGGTTTCAAGGTGTCTGTCTCTGTCCCCTGGGTGAGAGCAGATACGGGTGTATTTTGTGGCTTGGCTGTAAATAATGGATCTTTTTGTCTGTGAAGGGTGGAAGCTGGAGTTGTAGAGGTAGCTGCATTTGTCTGTGGGTTTCTTGTATATGGATGTTTGTATATATCCATCGCTGATTGAGACTATGGTGGTTTTTTAGCGAAAGTAGAAACATGGGCTAGGGATTATTTTAGTCAGAATGAACCGGATAATCTCCCCCTATTGTGTTATTTGGAATGCTTTTAAGGCCTATTTGAGTGGGGGGGGGGGGGGGGGGGAAATTATAAAGTATAGTGCTTATAAGAATAAACTGTGTAGACAGACCCTATTGGACCTAGAGGGTGAGATGAAAACTTTGAAGACCTTATATGTGGCTCAACCCATGGGACCCCTATACCACCAATTACAGAAACTTAATTTTAAAGTATAACATGATTTTTTCTGAGAAAACTGGCTTTTTTATGTTTAAAGACCAAGTTTCTTATCAAGAAGGCCAGAAGAGAGCAGAAGCTTATTAGCCAATTATTTGAAACATAAAAGTCGAGCATCTCAGATTCTTGCTATCCATGCGGGAGATAAAATCTGTACTACTGCTAAAGATATCTCAATGCAATTTTTAGATTTTTATAAACAGCTCTGTACCTCTGTGGTACATCCTACTCCAGCAATAGTACAATAGTTTTTGAAACCTTTGCTACCACCATTGCTTTCCAAAGTGCAGGTCGAAAAGTTAAATCGCCCCCTTGAACTAAGTGAGATTAACAAGGCCATTGCTACTCTCAAAAAACAGAAGGCACCAGGAGGAGATGGCTTTACGGCTGAGTTCTGCAGTTCCTTTTGCCATTTTTTAACTCCTAAACTACCTCTCCTATAACAGTCATTCCTTCATGGTCACAGGAGTGCAGGTACTGTTATGGAGACAACCATTCTTGTTTTTCCCAAATCTAGTAGGGATCCTACCCTTACTAAAATTACAGGCTTATATCCCTCCTCAATTATGACTGTAAGCTTTATGCTTAAGTGTTAGCGGAGAGGCTTACTGTCTCGATGCCCTCTCTAGTCCATCATTCCCAGAGTGGCATTGTTGCAGGCCAAATGACCATGGATAATGCTAGAGTGTTTTGCTATGTTTTGCAGGTGACTGGGTCTTCTCCATGTCCAGCAAATGCAGAGAAGACCTTCGACTATGTGGTATGGAGATATCTCTTTGAGGCACTCTCCTGGTTTCAGCTGGGGTCTGAATTCATAGACATGATTCACATCTTATATTACAAATCCTTGGCTAGGTTGAATGTGGGGGGACAGACGACGGACTACTCTGCTTTAGGCAGAGGTACATGCCAGGGTTGTCCACTGTCTCCCCTACTGTTTAACCTGAGGTTAAAATTGTTATTGATGTCCATCTGGGCTCACAACGACATTCATAGTGTTAGGTTCATGATGTTTCTGTAAAGGTTTCAGCTTTTGCAGAAGACATCTTGCTATATGTGACCAATCCAGAACAATCTATCCCTGTCATATTTACTCTCCTTAAAGAATTTGAGATGCTTCCCAGATATTCAGTGAATTGGGACAAAACTGAGGTCATGCCCTTAAATGTACACTGTACATCTGCAATGGTTGCTCCATTTGGTCTGAAATGGTGTTCTGAGGAAATTAAGTATTTAGGTGTTAAGTTTAAACCTTCCTATGTGGCTACTGTGCAAGCTAACACTGCTGCCCTGCTGACTAACGTGCAGGACATCTGCTGTACTTGGTCTCCACTATGGTTGTCATGGCGGGGCAGATTGAAGGCAATCTGCATGATTATTGCCCCTCGTGCTGTTTTTGCTCCAAATGTTGCTGCTTTCTTTCCCTGGATAATTTTATAAACAATTGGATATTCTACTCAGCAAATTTCTGTGGCGATCCAAACCTCCTTGTATATCTTTATCACGCTTAAGAGATCCAAAGCTCTGGGAGGGCTTGGCTTTCCTGACTTTTGCAAATATGCATCTGCAGTGCTGCTCCATGGAGCTTCTTGGTGGATATAACCATGCGGTCTTATCGACTGTCCTCCTTGGATTCCCATTGAGAGAGCTATTGTGAAGCTATATTCTCTGGAACTGTTGAATTCAGCAGCTTGATAAGTCCCTTCCAAGACCCTGCCTATGACCCTTACTATACCCCTTTGGGCAAAACCACTTTTCGGATTGGCAAGTCTCCTTTCTATTAGAAGCAATGGGTGAGTCTCGGAGTCTGGTATCTGAATGATATTTTAGAGAATGGAACAATTGCTTCTTTTCCATTATTTACAACTTTGCCATTGCCTTGGTACATTGTCTCTACAGCCCCTTTTGGGCCAATCTGACTTCCAGTCAGAAGTCTGGTATGCAACTTCACGCTCTCTCCAAGTCCTATAAGACCCTGTTTGCACACCATCCTTTGGCAGTCCAATCTGTCTGGGAATTTGAATGTTGGACCACTTTGACAAACCAACAATGGAATATCTTCTGGAGTTGTGTAAATAAACCCTTGCGTTAGGCCTCTTGTCTCCAATCCTTATATTTTCTGATGCACAAGGCCATCTGGACACCTCTTAAAAGCTGGAAGTCTAACCAAACTACCTCCCACCTCTGCTGGACTTGCCATCAACACCCTGGCACCTTACAACACTTGCTTTTTACTTGTACTTCCCTTAGTCAGTATTGGTCAGATGTGTGGACAATTGTTACACAGTTCATTTTCTGTAAATTGCCCATTTCCCTTTGTTTAATTATACTCTGGTCTTCCGAGTTACCTGACTCGGTGTCTGATGACTGTAAGCACCTATATGATATTCTTAACACCATTGCCATTAAGTTGTCCTCTGACATTGGAAAGAGACAAGTTCTGCTACAGTGTATCAGTGGTGGCAGGCTGTATCTCTCATTGTGAAATTTGAGCGTCACCTAGCGGAACATTCTGGCCATTTCATTAGGATATGCGTGCCTCTTGTACACTTTTGTAAGTTGGGGTAGTGGTACCCTTCTATGCCTTTGTTTCATCTTATAAACCTTGTGAAATTGGTATTTCATCTTTCATTCTTTTATGGTGTGATCCAGGATCCCCTGTATGCTGGTTTTGGGCATCTCTACTGTACCATCATGTTGCAATTCGAACTCACATTCTCTAGTTTGTTTGCTTGTTGTTTTTTTTTTTTTATACTTCTGTTTATCTGAAAATTCTAATAAAGATTTATTAAACTAAAAAAAAAAATCTCTGGTGATACCATTAAAAAATAACATGGGGAGGCTGTTGGGGTTGGGAGGAAACAGAGGGATGTGAGCAAATAAATAATAGCATCGACTCCTGCAGGTATGAGTGAGGATGGAGGAGATTAATTGTGGAGATGAGTAGGGATAGAATGGATCTCAGTGGGTACTGGTGCATATGGGTTAGATTCCATTGGGAATGGATGAGGATGAGTGAAATTTCTGTGCAACTCTCTAGAGCCGTGCCTTAATTTCTCCAGCAGACAGCTGCTCAATTGGCGCACCTTTCTTTAACCTGCAAGTACCAGGTCTAAATACAGACGTCAATCTTTTTAGACTTGGACGTCCCTTCCCCTTCTGTGATCAGAGTTGGATGTCCATAATTTTGGCCTCCATAGTCCTACCGAAAACACGCCCAGACCATGTCCCCTTGCCACATGGATGTACTGCAGTATTAGATGTTCATATCCTTCCTTTGTAAAATTGAGGTTTGAACACCAATGCAATATGGACATCTAAATGCAAGTTTTCAGATGTCCAGAACAAGCTTTACCACTATAGTGACAATGAAAATTCACTGATAGGGCCCAGATAGAGCACTTTTCTAGATAGTGGCTACCACTACCTGGATTGGCATGAAAATTGGGCCATATATAGTTAGATCGGATTTGATATTTGTTATATATGGCAAAATAATACTAATTTTAATTGTGCAGTAAATGGGTAGTAACTGAACTGATACTTTTGCTTTTTTCCTTCTGCACAGATTGCCAGTGGTCTGAAGCCAGATACCAGGCAGGATTCAGGTATGGAAAAGAGAATAAGCATCAGAGACCGCCCAGACTCTGTCCTGACCGAGGCAGAAGAGGCAAATAAGAAAAAGAAGTTTTTTAAGGGCCACTCTACAGACCCAGCCCTGGCCTCTGTGGGGTATGAAGAACTTGATTTTGACAGCTTGGATGAGAGTGAGAAACAGTTAATCCAAAAATTTAAGAATTATGAGTACGGAAAGAAAGAAGTGACACATATATTGACATTCTGGGATCGAATGCAAGGGATTGTGAATTTGCTTTCTGTTGCTGATGAAAACCAGCATGAAGAAGAACAGATGCTTGAGCGCCAGGCTCCTTCAGGAAAGAAAGGCAAAAAAGATAGAGAAAGAGAGCGTCTGGAAAAAGAAAAAGCTGAAAAGGAGCGTGTGGAGAAGGAGAAGGCTGAAAAAGAACGTCAAGACAAGTTGAAGGCAATAGAAGAGACCAAGGCTCTTGCCCTCCAGGCATTTGTCACAAAGCTGGAGGGAGATGGAGCAGAACATTTAGAGGATGTTGAACCAGAGAAAAATATAAAATTGGGTGTGCCACATCTTGAATTCATGATATCTGGTCCTGATGACCCAAGGAGCACAATGGTCCTAGAAAGTGGCAAACTACCATCACTAGATGAGGTAAAGCCAAATGTAGTTTATGGGTCTAAAATAGTTATGTGTGTCGTAATGGCGATCAGTATAATAATGTTTTTGTTATCACTACTCTTGAAAGGGGATAGTTATAGTTTATAAGAAACAAAGCTGCAAGTGAGTTACTAATTGAGGGCGTCTCCAGCTTGCTCCAGCCCGCCTGATCCAGCTTCTTCCAGCCCGCCTGACCCAGCTTCTTCCAGCCTTCCTGATCCAGCTTGTTCCAGTCCGCCTGATCCAGCTCTGCTCTCTTCTGCTCCAAACCACTCCAGATTGTTCCAGTCCTGCTACGGTACCGAACTGCTAGCCAATCGACCTGCCTGCCCGCTACCCAATCACCTGTTCCTGCCTGCCCCAGTCCATCTCCCTACCACCTCATCACTCTCCTGTCCATCTTCCTACCAGCTCATCACTCTCCTGCCCAACTGCTCACCTGCCTGCCTATCTCCCAGTCCATCTTCCTGCCAGTTCATCACTCTCCTCCCCGACTGCTCACCTCAACCTGCCTGTCTCCCAGTCCAGCTACCTTCCTGTAAACACCTCAGTTATCACTTATGGCCCCCACTCACATTCTATTCCTTGCCCTATCCCTCCCTAATCTTTTCCCCACACGAACTCACTGCCCAGCCCTGTCCTCTCCCGTCCCACTCACCACTGCAATACCCTAGCTACCCCTGTCCCCCACCACCTCACCATCCCTACTGACCTCCTCCTCCTTCCTAGCTCTCAACCTTCAACACTTCCTTCCTGCCATGAACCCTTCCCTATTCCTCTTATGCGCATCCCACCTTCGTCGCCCTACCTCCCCCATCCTTCTACGCTCTCTCTTACTCCTTCTCCTGCTATCTGCGGGAGACATCAATCCCAACCCAGGTCCCCCACACCTGTCCTCGCCTCATCTATGCAAACGTTCCTGCAATATCTCCAATCTCATCTCCATTCCCCTCCTCCCCCCCCTCCCTCCCCTTCTCGTGTGCCCTGTGGAACGCCCACTCAGTCTGCAACAAACTTCCCTTCACCCACGATCTCTTCATCTCCCATTCCCTTCATCTGCTCGCCCTAACTGAAACCTGGCTCACCCCTGACAACTCTGCCTCAATCGCTGCCCTATGCCACGGAGGCTATCTCTTCTCCCATTTGCCCCGCCCAGCTGGCCGCGGTGGCGGTGTCGGGCTACTACTTTCGCCCTCCTGCAGTTTTCAACCTCTCCACTTACCGCAGTCTCACTGCTTCTCATCCTTTGAAGTTCACTCCATCCGTCTATTCCACCCGCTGCCACTAAGAGTTGCAGTCATTTACCCGCCCCCCTGATAAGTCCCTCCCTTCCTTCCTTACCGACTTCGATGCCTGGCTCTCCGTTTTTCTTGAGCCCTCATCCCCATCCCTCATTCTTGGTGACTTCAACATACACACTGATAACCCATCCAACTCATACGCTTCTCAATTCCTCACTCTAACCTCCTCCTTCAACCTCCAGGTGAGCTCCACCACCACCCTTACTCACCAATCTGGTCACTGTCTTGATCTCGTTCTCTCTTCTACCTGCTCACCCTCCAGTTTCTGTACATCAGTTCTTCCTATCTCTGACCATCACCTGATCACATTCACACTTCATCACCCTCCCCCTCAGTCCCGCCCAACTCTAACCACCACTTCCAGGAATCTCCTGGCTGTTGATCCCCCCACCTTATCCTCTTTTATCTCTGATCGCCTCCCTTCCATCATGTCCTCAGAGTCTGTCGACAAGGCTGTCTCCACTTACAATGCCACTCTCTCCTCTGCTCTTGACACCCTTGCACCATCTGTCTCCCGCCCCACAAGGCGTACTAATCCCCAGCCCTGGCTGACCCCTGGCACCCAATACCTTCGCTCCTGCACCCGATCGGCTGATCGCCTATGGAGGAAATCTCGCACCCATACTGATTTCATTCACTAAAAAATTCATGTTATCCTCCTTCCAGTCCTCCCTATTCCTCGCCAAACAGGACTATTACACCCAATTGACCAATTTCTTCAGCTCTAACCCTCGTCGTCTCTTCGCCACCCTCAATTCCCTCCTCAAAGTGCCCTCCGCTCCCCCCCCCCCCCCCCTCCTCACTCTCTCCTCAATCACTGGCTGACTACTTCCGTGACAAGGTCCAGAAGATCAACCTTGAATTCACCACCAAACCCTCCCCTCCTCTTCATCCCATTACCCACTCCCTCAACCAACCAACCCAGGCCTCCTTCTCCTCTTTTCCTGATATCACCGAGGAGGAAACCGCCCATCTCCTCTCCTTCTCGAAATGCACCACCTGTTCCTCAGACCCCATCCCCACCAACTTACTTAACACCATCTCTCCTACTATCACCCCCCCCCCCCCATCTGTCTTATCCTTAACCTCTCTCTTTCCACTTCAACTGTCCCGGACACCTTCAAGCATGCCGTAGTCACACCCCTCCTCAAAAAGCCATCACTTGACCCTACCTGTCCCTCCAACTACCGCCCCATTTCCCTCCTACCTTTCCTCTCCAAGATACTTGAACGCACCATCCATAGCCGTTGCCTCGATTTTCTCTGCTCTCATGCCATCCTCGATCCGCTTCAATCCGGCTTTCGCCCCCTGCACTCGACAGAAACGGCACTATCTAAAGTCTGTAATGACCTACTCCTCGCCAAATCCAAAGGTCACTACTCCATCCTCATCCTCCTCGACCTATCCGCCGCCTTTGACACTGTCAATCATAACTTACTTCTTGACACTCTGTCCTCCTTTGGATTCCAGGGCTCTGTCCTCTCCTGGTTCTCCTCTTATCTCTCCCATCGTACCTTCAGAGTACACTCTCATGGTTCGTCCTCCTCCCCTATCCCGCTCTCGGTCGGAGTCCCCCAGGGATCTGTCCTTGGACCCGTCCTTTTTTCAATCTACACCTCTTCCCTGGGCTCCCTGATTTCATCTCATGGCTTCCACTACCATCTCTATGCCGACGACACCCAGCTTTATCTCTCCACACCAGACATCACTGCGGAAACCCAGGCCAAAGTATCGGCCTGCTTATCTGACATTGCTGCATGGATGTCCAATCGTCACCTGAAACTGAACATGGCCAAGACCGAACTTCTTGTCTTCCCACCCAAACCCACTTCTCCTCTCCCTCCACTCTCTATTTCAGTTGATAACACCCTCATCGTCCCCGTCTCATCTGCCCGCAACCTCGGTGTCATCTTCGACTCCTCCCTCTCCTTCTCTGCACATATCCAGCAGACAGCCAAGACCTGTCGCTTCTTCCTCTATAACATTAGCAAAATTCGCGCTTTCCTCTCTGAGCACACCACCCGAACTCTCATCCACTCTCTCATTACCTCTCGCCTTGACTACTGCAACCTACTCCTCACTAGCCTCCCACTTAGCCATCTATCCCCCCTTCAGTCCATTCAGAACTTGGCTGCACGTCTTATCTTCCGCCTGGACCGATATACTCATATCACCCCTCTCCTCAAGTCACTTCACTGGCTTCCGATCAGGTACCGCATACAGTTCAAGCTTCTCCTACTAACCTACAAATGCACTCAATCTGCAGCCCCTCCTTACCTCTCTACCCTCATCTCCCCTTACGTTCCTACCTGTAACCTCCGCTCTCTAGACAAATCCCTCCTTTCAGTACCCTTCTCCACCACCGCCAACTCCAGGCCCCGCCCTTTCTGCCTCGCCTCGCCTCACCTCAAGCGTGGAACAAACTCCCTGAGCCCATACGCCAAGCCCCCTCCCTGCCCATCTTCAAATCACTGCTCAAAGCCCACCTCTTCAATGTCGCCTTCGGCACCTAACCACCACACCTATACTCAGAAATCTAGACTACACCAACTTGACATTTTGTCCTTTAGATTGTAAGCTCATCTGAGCAGGGACCGTCCTTCTTTGTTAAATTGTACAGCGCAGCGTAACCCTAGTAGTGCTCTAGAAATGTTAAGTAGTAGTAGTAGTCTTTTACTAAGGCGCGCTCATGTTTTTAGCGCGCTCTAAAATTGTGGGCTTGCTAAACGTTAGAGATTCTCATAGGAATGCATTAGCATCTCTAACGTTTAGCGCACCCACAATTTTAGCATGCGCCCAAAACGTGAGCGCACCTTAGTAAAAGACCCTCTCCGTTAAGAGGTTAGGAAACATTGAGGCATATTTTCAAAGGTCTTACAAAGTTACATAATAACTTTTTAAGTCTAAGTGCTTTGAATACGAGCTCCATTATATCTTACTGCCCAACAAAATCTTTATTATTTGTGAACATGGTTTACATTTGCAACATGAAAATACTTGAAACAGCAGTTTATAAACAATGGGCCCAGTATTGAAAGGCCAAACGAAGAAAAGTAAGCTCTCATGGTGGAATACCAAGAGACAAGAAATAAGACCAAGATATTAAAACCCAAATCAAATTTAGGGCCCTGCTTACTGAGGTACACTAGAGTTTTTAGGTTGTGCTAAAAATTAGCGCTCACTAACTGTGTGGGTTATGGGCATAGGAGCCAACTTTTCAAAATGATTGGGGGTGCTGAATTTTTTTTTTAACAGGTGGTGCATTCCCCCGCCCCCTCCCTCCCCCCTCCCTCCCCTCCAAGTTCCAGGCCCCCCTCTCCTCCAAGTGCCAGTCCCAACCCCAGCCTGACCTCTTCTCCCACATCAGTCCTCGTTCGGTCCATCCTCGCCTTCCTGCATGCCGCCCAGAATTTTAAAACTCATCTTACCTTGGGGTCCCGGCGGCAGCAGTGAAAGGCGAGCAGGCTCGATGCTTCAGCCTTCCCTTCTCTCTCAGCTCTGGTCACACCCTTGTGGAAACAGAAAATGAGAGCAGGACCAGAGCTGAGAGAGAAGGGAAGGCTGAAGAGCCGAGCCTGCTCGCCTTTCAATGCTGCCGCCGGGACCCGAGGTAAGATGAGTTTTAAAATTCTGGGCGGCACACAGGAAGGTGAGGACGGACCGGCGGAGAACTGAGGGAGAATAGGGCGGGCACTGGGCAGGTAGGCTGGTGCGAAGGAAACTTCCGACTTCCGGCAGGTGCAGAGCCGGTCCTAGGGTTTCTGGCGTCCTCCTGCAGCCTATTAGTCAGCGCCCCTACACATCCAGGGGTGGGATCACTATGGCTCCACCCCTACAGTAGTCACACTCGTTTTACCAGCCATGGCATCATTGAAAATATTACACCAGTATAGAAGAAAAATAGCTTTTTTGTTGTTTTCATTATAAATAATTTCTGTAAGCTGTTACAGCTCCATTATACTCTAAATGACACAAACCATGAATTATGAGAACAGACAGTCTTGCCAACTCTGAAAAACAATGTGTTAGCAAAATCTCTGAATCTAACAAACAGATCCCTATTCAGACACTTAGCCTTGCAGTCACACATGCAGAACAGAGATAGCCCCTCTTCAAATTCTTCAAAAATTAACCTGAAATCCTAAGAAGTTAGACCCTGCATGCAGCACAATACCAGACAAACAGAAAGAAACACATTGCTATACATTGCAAAATAAGACAACAGATGTAGCAGATGTAAATTCTCAAAGTGGACATATTCCAAACACTAAAATGAAAATAAAATGATTTTTTTCTACCTTTGTTGTCTAGTGACTGTTTTTCTGATCATGCTGGCCCAGTATCTGATTCTGCTGCTATCTGTCCTCTTAACTCCGTTTCCTGGGCTTCCTTTCCAATTATTACTTTACTTTCCTCCTTTCTTCTTCATTTCTTGCTCTATATCCATAAGTAAAAGCTGGGTCCTCCGCAGACTTGACTGTCCAGTGGATCCAGCTTCTGCCTATTTTCTCCATCCATGTGCAGTTTTTCTCCTCTCTTCCTTTTCCCTCATCTCATCTCCTTCCTCTCTCTTCCCTCCCCTCCATCCATGTCCAGCATTTCTTCTCTCTCCCCTCTATCCATGTGCATCTCGTTCCTGTCTTCCCTTCCCTCCCCTCCATCCATGTCCAACAATTCTCTCCCTGCCCTCCCTTCCACCCGCCCATGTCCAGCAACCCTCCTCTCTCCACTGCCCTCCCCTCCATCCATGTCCAGCAACTCTTTGCTCCTGTCCATCCACCTATGTTCAGCAACTCTCCTCTCCCATGCCCTCCATCCACCCATGTCCAGCAACTCCGCTGCCCTCCATCCAGTAATTCTCCTCTCTTCCCTGCTGCCCCTTCCTCCATCCATCCATATCAAGCAATTCTTCTTCCTCCCCTGCCCTCCCATCCATGTCCATCAATGCTCCTCTCTCCCCTGCCCCCTCCATCAATCCATATCCAGCAATTCTCCTCTCTCCCCTGCCCTCCTCTCCATGTCCAGCAATTTCTCCACTCTCCCTTGGCCCTGCCCTCCCATGATCCATGTCCATGCTCCTCTCTCCTCACCTCCATCCATCCATATCAAGCAATTCTCCTTCCTCCCTGCCCCTCCATGTCCAGCAATTTCTCCTCTCTCCCTGGGCCCTGCCCTCCCATGATCCATGTCCATCGATGCTCCTCTCTCCCCACCTCCATCCATCCATATCAAGCCATTTCCCTCCTCTCTCCAGGGCCCTGCCCTCCCATGATCCATCGATGCTCCTCTCTCCCCACCTCCATGCTCCATCCATCCATATCAAGCCATTTCCCTCCTCTCTCCCTGGGCCCTGCCCTCCCATGATCCATCGATGCTCCTCTCTCCCCACCTCCATGCTCCATCCATCCATATCAAGCCATTTCCCTCCTCTCTCCCTGGGCCTTGCCCTCCCATGATCCATCGATGCTCTTCTCTCCCCACCTCCATGCTCCATCCATCCATATCAAGCCATTTCCGTCCTCTCTCCCTGGGCCCTGCCTTCCTTTCCATCGATCAATGCTAGTTTTCTCTCACCTACCCTACCCTCCCGCTCCCATGTTCACCTGCCCGCCCTCTTCTATTTAAATTTACCTCCGTGAAAGCACTGGCCGCTCGCTAGCAGCCTTCCCTTCACTTTGCTCAACAGTGTCCCGCCTTCTTCAGCGTCAGTGAAAGCGCTGGCCACTAGCAGCCTTCCCTTCGCTTCGTTCGGCAGTGTCCCGCCTTCTTCTGACATCATTTCCGCGAGGGCGGGACATTGTCGAGCGAAGGGAAGGGAAGGCTGCTAGCGGCCAGTGCTTTCACTGACGCTGAAGAAGGCGGGACACTGATGCTGCGACGGAGGTAAATTTAAATAGACGCTCAGCTGCAGTCTGCAACGTCGGAGGGGTAAGCGGCGGCGGTGCCCTTCAGAAGTCGACGCCCCCCGCCCCTGCCAGTGCCTGAGTGGCTGAAAATATTGGGGGTGCTTGAGCACCCACAGCACCCACGGAGTCGGCGCCTATTCCCTAGCATGCCCCGATGTTACATTTACCCAATCAATATTGGGGTAATTGAAATCACCCATTATTATTGTGTTGCCCAGTTTGTTAGCCTCCCTAATTTCCGATATCATTTCTACATCTGTCTGTTTATCCTGCCAGACAGACAGTAGTACACTCATATCTCTATCCTTTTCCCCTTTACACATGGAATTTCAATCCACAGGGATTCCAAGATGTGTTTTGTTTCCTGTAGAATTTTCAATCTATTTGATTCAAGGCCTTCCTTAACATACAGTGCTGCCCCTCCACCAATTCAATCCACCCTATGGTATTACAGTGTCCCACTGGTTATCCTCCTTCCACCAGGTCTCAGAGATGCCTATTATATCTCATTTTTCATTTAGTGCTATATATTCTAATTCTCCCATCTTATTTCTTAGGCTTCTGGCATTAGCATATAGACATTTCAAACTATGTTTGTTGTGCCTATTTACGTTATGCTCAGTACTTGTCTGTATTAAATTGCAATCTTTTGTCTGATTTTTATTTTTATTTAAGGACACCTGATCTACTACGGTCTCTTTTGCAACCTCGTTATCAGGATACCCTATCTTCCCTGTTTTGGTGATATCTTTAAAAGATACCTTATTCCGAACCATGCTCTTTTGAGCTACTGTCAGCCTTCCCCCAGTCTCTAGTTTAAAAGCTGCTCTATCTCCTTTGTAAACGCCAATGCCAGCAGCCTGGTCCCACCCTGGTTAAGGTGGGACCCATCCTTTCAGAATAGGCTCCCCCTTCCCCAGAATGTTGCCCAGTTCATAACACATCTAAAACCATCCTCCCTGCACCATCGTCTCATGCACGCATTGAGACTCTGGAGCTCTGCCTGTCTCTTGGGCCCAGTGCGTGGAACGGGTAGCACTTCTGAAAATGCTACCCTAGAGGTTCTGGATTTGAGCTTTCTACCTAAGAGCCTAAATTTGGCTTCCAGAACCTCTCTCCCACATTTTCCTATGTCATTGGTACCCACATGTACCAAGACAGCCAACTCCTCCCCAGCACTGTCTAATCTTATCTAGGTGACACGTGATGTCCGCCACCTTTGCACCAGGCAGGCAAGTGACCAGGCGATTCTCACGTCCACCGTCCACTCAACTATCTACATGCTTAATAATCGAAACATCCACTACAACAGCTGTCCTAACCCTTCCCACCTGGGCAGTAGCTCCTGGAGACACATCCTCGGTGTAAGAGCACATTGCATTCCCTGGTGTGCTGGACCTATCTACAGGATTACTTCCAGCTTCACCAAGGTGATGCTGTTCTTTTAGGACACCTCCCTCCTCCAAGGCAGCACAGGGGCTGCCAGATTGGAGGTGGGACATCTCTACAATGTCCCTGTAGGCCTCCTCTATGTACCTCTCTGTCTCCCTCAGCTCCTCCAAGTCTGCTACTCTAGCCTCAAGAGAACGGACTCGTTTTCTGAGAGCTAGGAGCTCTTTGCATCGAGCACACACATATGACATCTCACCAAATGGGAGATAATCATACATGTGACACTCAATGGAAAAGACTGGATAGCACCCTTCTCGCTGCTGGACTGCTGTCTGCATCTTTATATTATGGAGTTGTTTAATTAAAACTTCTTAAGGCACTAAGGATATCAGATGTCTATTATGATCGTTGTAATTTGCAATTTATTTAGGGTTTGCTTCTTAGAAACTAATTACACGTAATTCAGACTATTGAAAATTCTCCTCTTGTCTTAATTAGAATAATTGACTATAAATGAACAGTTGCGCTAGGGGTGGGCAGGAATGAGGACTGAACTGGGCTCTTCTGTGCCTTCTAGAGACTATCTGTTAATGCTGTTGTAGAAACTTCAAGTTTTAAACCTATGGAGACTTTACAATTCTAACTGTGTTTATCAAAATCTCACAATTCCTCTTTAAACCCTTATCTTTAAGCTGTTGCAGAATTGTCAAGCTTTAAAACTATGGGGAAAAGGCTAGCTAATAAAGTTTGCTTGCTTTTTTTATTTTAAAATTCTGTTTTTGTCAATATCCTACAATTCCTCTTTTAAACCCTAATCTTTAAGCTGTAGCAGAAACTTCAAGTTTTAAAACTAAGGGAAAAGGCTATGGAGACTAGCTAATAAAGTTTGCTTGCTTTATTTTTTATTTTAAAATTCTAAGAGGCAGATGCACTAAAGCTTAATGAGCCTTTAATGACCCTCCAACGAGGAAAATTTGATCCGTTGCATGCATCAAAGGGCTTTTACCGAGGAAGCCAGCAGCTAACGAAAATGGAATGGAGATGAGCAATTAGTGTGAAAACCCCATTGAAACGAGATGCACTAACCTTTTCCGATTGCCTTTACGCAGGAAAAAGGCAGGAAATCTAACGAGAGGTCTGGACCTCTCTTTAGGACAGCTCTGTGCCAGGAAAAATAGTAGTGAAAAAACAAACTGTGAGCCAACCCCAGCGCATTAGCAGAGCTAATAGCACTGTGATTGGTCAAAAGGAAACTGAAACTGAAAGGCACAATCCATAAACAGAAGCCTCTACAAGCCCCAAGGAGTTCAAAAATATTTTTTTTCTAGGCATGCATCCCTGTCCTCAGACTGCAAACAAAACACAAGCACATGGCTCCCAAATCAAAACAAAAATTTGAAAAAAGGGTTGGGAGGGGGCAAAGGCGCTCGTCAGGAGCGTCCTGTATGGCCGTCCTTGCCCCCCCCCCCACCCGTGGTCGCCGTTCCCCCCTGCCCCACTTCCCCCTGCATTCTAAATTAAAAAGCAAGAAGAAAAGCAAACGTACCTTTAGCAGCCCCGGCCCCCCTCCCTTCCTCACTACTCTGTCGGTAACCTACGTAGGTTACCGACGTCAGACAGGGGCGGGCCCAGGAGGAGAGAGACGCGCGACCGAAGCTGTGCGAAGACAGGCATCAGCTTTCTTCTTGCCCGTGCAGCGCCTTCGGACAGAGGAGAGAGGCGCTGCACGGTCCCGGTAAGAGGGAGGGGGGCCCGATGGAGGAGGGGAATGGCGGCGACGACCCCAAGAGGGGGCGGGGCACAGGGCGGAGGATGTCGGGAGGCAGAGCTGAGGGGAGACAGAGTAGTGAGGAAGGGAGGGGGGCCGGGGCTGCTAAAGGTACGTTTGCTTTTCTTCTTGCTTTTTAATTTAGAATGCAGGGGGAAGTGGGGCAGGGGGGAACGGCGACCACGGGTGGGGGGGGGGGGGCAAGGACGGCCATACAGGACGCTCCTGACGAGCGTCTTTGCCCCCTCCCGACCCTTTTTTTTTATTTTTGTTTTGATTTGGGAGCCATGTGATTGTGTTTTGACTGTGTTTTGAATGTTTGTGGCATGCGCAGAGCAGCTAACATAACGCGTGGCTGCTCTGCGCATGATTTGGGGGCCGATTAACGATGTGTATTGTGATTCTTTGATACATTGTACGTTTCAATACCGATCTCAGCATGTGTGACTTTTTTTTTTGGTGCATTCTTCGTTATTTTAAAATCGTTAGGGACTTTAACGATTTAGATTTTTTTACGTTTGGTTGCTGCATCTGCCTCTAACTGTGTTTAATCAATATCCTACAATTCCTCTTTTAAACTCTAATCTTTAAGTTATCAGGCTCAGAATAGAATAATGTCTGTTACCCACAGAGATGTCCTCTTCTCTCAGAACTTCTCAGAAAGAAAGTTGAGTGGGACCTTTCCTATCTATACAGTTTGGATTCTAAGGAGACTATTTCAAACAAACCCTTTGAAGCTAGCCCAGTAATAAAATTGCCATTAGTAATCTTAGCAACTGCTCTACTTCCTCACACCTTAATTCACTCCTAATTCAGGTCAACTGCCGTGCTACCTCTCCAGCAGGCAAGAACAGAGAATAACTATCTTTTAGAACAGTTCAAGACTAGCTACTATCCTCTAGGGAAATTTTCAGTTTAAAACTATAGGGAAAGGGATTGTGCACTATGGAAACTAGTCAATAATACTTGCTTCCCTCTCTTATATTTTTATTTTCTTTCTAAGACTGAACTGGGCCCTTCTGTGCCTTCTAGAGACTATCTGTTAATGCTGTGGCAGAAACTTCAAGTTTTAAACCTATGGAGACTAGCTAATAAAGTTGGCTTATTTTTTATTATTATTATTTTACAATTCTAACTTTGTTTATCAAAATCTCACAATTCCTCTTTTAAACCCTTATCTTTAAACTGTGGCAGAAACTTCAAGCTTTAAAACTATGGGGAAAAGGCTATTGAGACTAGCCAATAAAGTTTGCTTGCTTTTTTTAATTTTAAAATTCTGTTTGCCAGTATCCTACAATTCCTCTTTTAAACCCTAATCTTTAAGCTGTAGCAGAAGCTTCAAGTTTTAAAACTAAGGGAAAAGGCTATGGAGACTAGCTAATAAAGTTTGCTTGCTCTTTTTTTTAATTTTAAAATTCTAACTGTGTTTATCAATATCCTACAATTCCTCTTTTAAACCCTAATCTTTAAGTTACCAGGCTCAGAATAGAATAATGTCTGTTACCCATAGAGATGTCCTCTTCTCTCAGAACTTCTCAGAAAGAAAGTTGAGTGGGACCTTTCCTATCTTTATAGTTTTGGATTCTAAGGAGACTATTTCAAACAAACCCTTTGAAGCTAGCCCAGTAATCAAATTGCCCTTAGTAATCTTAGCAACTGCTCTACTTCCTCACACCTTAATTCACACCTAATTCAGGCCAACTGCCATTCTACCTCTCCAGCAGGCAAGAACAGGGAATAACTATCTTTTAGAACAGTTCAAGACTAGGTACTATCCTCTAGAAAAATTTTCAGTTTAAAACTATAGAGAAAAGGGATTGTGCACCTAGAAGACGACACAAGAGTGCTGGACATATGCCCACCATGATACAAAACAATGTACATAAACAGGAAAAAAAAAGGAGGGGGAGGTGCAATAATGTACAAGTCAACTTCCACGGTCGAGTCATCAAAATCCTGGCATGCAAAATCACTGACACAACACTAGCAGGTCAACTGTGTATCATACTATTCTGCTGAACCCCCAGGTAGCTGGTCAAATGCTGAGGACAATTTCATGGACTTTTTATCAAACACCTGCACAAACCAACAAAATGTCCTACTAATTGGCAACATCAGTCTGCACCTAGACAAACAACGGCACTAACACCAAAACCGTAATGAACTTCCTAAACCAATGGAACTTCACAACAGCACAAAGCACTGCATCCCACACAAAAGGCCACCTATTGGACTTGCTAGCCCATAGGTTACCAGCAAACAACAATCACACAATAGAGAACCACAAATGGGAACAGGTGCCATGGCCAGTCACAGCTAGCTCATGTTTACACTACAATGGAAAGTGAATGGAAAGAACAAAAAAACAAGATCACCACATACACTCACAACCAGAGGGAAGGTGGACAACCACACCTTCTAGAAAACAGTGTTGACTGAACATAGCATCCTAGAACCAAATGACATTCATTTTATGAGGAACTGGGATGAAACATGCAAAAAAACACTGGACAAACCAGCACCACTTAAAACAAGAAATAAAAAGCACCCTAGATCCTGGTTCAGTGATGAGCTACTGTACATGAAAACAACTGTGCAGGAGACTAGAAAGAAAATGGACCAAAAATAAAACAGAAATAAACAAAGACACATGGAGAAAATCTATAAGAATGTACAAACACAATATAAAGAAAGCCAAAGCAGAACACTACAACACATACACAAACCCAGAACAGAACAATATGAAAAAAATATTCAAACTCATGAACAACTTACTGAAAACACAGAACACACTGGCATCAACTGACACACCACCTACAGCGAATGAGCTAGCTGAACACTTTGAACAAAAAATAGCAAAGACAAGATCCAACCTGACAATACCGCAAACTTCCATCATAGACTGCCTACAAGACTGCAAAACCAGCAACACCCACATCATTGCGGACAGAATTTGGTCTGCATTCAAACCACCCAAAATGAGCACAGTAAAAACACTACTGACCAGTGGCGTAGCCACTGATGGGCCTGGGTGGGCCGGGACCCACCCATTTAGGGCTCAGGCCCACCCAACAGTAGAACATGTTTAGCGGTAGCTGGTGGGGATCCCAAGCTTGGCCAGCTGAAGACTTCACCCTGATGGTAACGAAAACGCTACTCTCCACGATACTGGCACCTGCGCATGCTCTGTTTTCAGTGCATGCCTGCTGCAGACTGCCAAGGTGGAAAGCAGCATTTCCCCGCCAGCTGAGGTATTTTTTTGGGTGGTGGTTGGGACGGGGGAGAACACTTGGTGCCCACCCACTTCTTGCCTAGGCCCACCCAAAATCTGTTGTCTGGCTACGCCCCTGCTACTGACTAAATATGCACATGCTAATTGTCTGCTAGATAAATGCCCCAACCACACGATGAAAAACCCACTAGATTGTTTCATCAAATGCATCACCAAACATATCACATATATGTTAGCAGAAGAACAATTCTCAAAAGACAAAGGCAAAATCATTCTCATTCCAATCCCCAAGAACACAACCAACAAGATCAGTGATTTCACAAATTACAAATCAGTGGCCTGAATACCACTACTGACCAAAACAATGGAGGGATTGGTAGCACAACAACTAATGGAATATCTAACAAAATTCTCAATCATATATAAATCGTAATCAGGTTTCAGACCACATACAGCACTGACATGGTCCTAACCACTCTGATAACGAAGTTCAGAAGCTTAATAAGCCATGTTCAGAATATATTACTAATGCAATTTGACATGTCAAGCACGTTCGATCTAATAGACCACACAGCACTGATGACCCTGCTCGATTACATGGGAGTCAGCGGCATAGTGGCTGCATGGTTCAACAGCTTCCTAAAGACTAGATCCTACATTGTAAAGATGTCCAACCAGCTATCAACATCCTGGACCTCCAAATGTGGGGTACCACAAGGCTCACCAATATCACCAACACTAATGTATTGATGGCTGCACTCAGAACAAATCTAGAGATCATTTTATTTATTTATTTATTTATTGCATTTGTACCCCACATTTTCCCACCTATTTGCAGGCTCAATGTGGCTTACAGAGATTAGTTCTGGCGTTACCTTTCCAGGTTGTCAGATACAATTGGTGATACAAAGGGATTAGTATGATACAAAGAGCTGATACAGAGGTTTGTTGTGGTATTGCCATTATGATACAAAGAGATTAAGGATAGGAAAGAAGTTTTAAGAAAATAGATATTGAAAGATGGCTTTCAGACTGGGGTGGATTGATGAGGTGGGATATTTAAGCTATGGGTCTTCTTTGTAGGCCTTGTTGAAGGGATACGTCATCAGAGATTTACGGAAGTTGTATATTTCGTCGATTGTTTTCAAGTCAGCTGGTAGTGCGTTCCACATCTGTGTACTCATGTAAGAGAAGGACGTCGCATGTGCAAGCTTGTATTTTAGTCCTTTACAACTGGGGAAGTGTAGATTAAGAAATTTTGGGGTGATCTTTTGGCGTTTCTAGGAGACAGGTCCACAAGATTTAGCATGTATGTCGGGGCGTCTCCGTGGATGATTTTGTGTACATCGTGCAGATCTTGAACGTGATCCATTCCTTAAGTGGGAGCCAGTGAAGTTTCTCTCTTAAGGGTTTTGCACTTTCATACTTTGGCTTACCAAATATGAGTCTGGCGGCGGTATTCTGGGCTGTTTGAAGTTTTTTGATGGTCTGTTCTTTGCAGCCAGCGTAGAGTGCGTTGCAATAATCCAGATAACTTAGTGCCATTGATTGTACCAGGATCCGGAAGATGGATCTCGGGAAGAACGGTTTTACTCTTTTGAGTTTCCACATGGAGTGGAACATCTTTTTCGTTGTATTCTTCACTTAGGTTTTGAGTGTGAGGTTTCGATCAATGATAACTCCAAGAATTTTCAGGTTGTTTGAGATGGGGAGAGAAAAGTTTGGTGTGGTTATAATGTTGAAGTTGCTTGTGTTATACTGTGAGGTGAGTACGAGACATTGTATTTTTTCTGCGTTAAGTTTTAACTGGAATGCGTCTGCCCAGGAATGCATGATTTGGAGGCTTTGGTTGATCTCATTGGTGATTTCATTTAGATCATGGGTTTTAACCTATTCATCTAGGCAGATGATATTACCATTTACATACCTTTCAACAACAACATCACAGAAATAATGGACAAAGTCAAAACAGGTCTGGACCTTATGGAAAACTGGGCAGAAATTTCAAAATCAGAGACAAAACCAAATTCCTGGTACTGCCAAGCCCACATAATCCCACAGCCCACCAAAATTTCACAATAAACCACCAAATATACCAAATTGAAACACAGTTAGAAATGCTAGGAATCATTCTCGACAAACACCTAACACTAGACAGTCAAATAGCAGTAACAACAAAATGCTTCAGAACACTAGTAAACCGAGGAGGATCAGAGACTACTTTTCTAGGCAATCATTCTGTATAATAATACAATCGACGATACTTTCACAACTAGACTACTGCAATGCAGTATACATCGATTGCAAGGAAAGCACCCTAAAATCAATGCAAACCATCCAAAACACAGTGGCAAGGCTAATTGTCAAGAAGTCAAAATATGAAAGAGCTACCCCACTACTCGTAACACTACATGGACTGCCAATCAAGGCAAGCCTGTTCTTCAAAGCAAGCACCATCATCTACAAAATATTATTTGGTTGGTCTCCAGAATACATGACTGACTTGGTAGAACTATCCCCAAGAAACACAAACCCTGAAACCAGAAGCAACTTACTTCTTCACCTACCCAACTGTAGAAACATAACATACAAATATATCTACATGGCCGGATTTAACTACCTACTACTACTACTACTACTTATCATTTCTATAGCGCTACTAGACGTACGCAGCGCTGTACACTTGAACATGAAGAGACAGTCCCTGCTCGACAGAGCTTACAATCTAATTAGGACAGACAAACAGGACAAACGAGATAAGGGAATATTAAAGTAACATAGTAACATAGTAGATGACGGCAGAAAAAGACCTGCACGGTCCATCCAGTCTGCCCAAGAAATGTGCCACTTTTTTGTGTATACCTTACCTTGATTTGTACCTGTCTTTTTCAGGGCACAGACCGTACAAGTCTGCCCAGCACTATCCCCGCCTCCCACCATCGGTTCTGGCACAGACCGTATAAGTCTGCCCAGCACTATCCTCACCTCCCAACCACCAGCCCCACCTCCCACTACCGGCTCTGTTATCCAATCTCGGCTAAGCTCCTGAGGATCCATTTCTTCTGAACAGGATTCCTTTATGTTTATCCCACGCATGTTTGAATTCCGTTACCGTTTTCATCTCCACCACCTCCTGCGGGAGGGCATTCCAAGCATCCACCACTCTCTCCGTGAAAAAATACTTCCTGACATTTTTCTTGAGTCTGCCCCCCTTCAATCTCATTTCATGTCCTCTCGTTCTACCACCTTCATATCTCCGGAAAAGGTTCGTTTGCGGATTAATAACAGTGAGGATGATAAGGGTCCTGAACAAGTGAATAAGGGTTAGGAGTTAAAAACAGCATCAAAAAGGTGGGCTTTTAGCTTAGATTTGAAGACGGCCAGAGATGGAGCTTGACGTACCAGCTCCACAGAAATACCTGGGCTCCAAATGGTGGAATTCAATACCAAAGATCACAAGAAGCATCACAAACTATCTTCTATTCAGAAAAGAACTGAAAACACAACTTTTAAAAAAATTCTACAACAAATAAACTAGTTACAAACTATCATTATAAGTCCTGACCAAAAGATAAATAGTAACAGTAAGCATCACCATAACTCTCAACCAAACTGTAAAATGTAAACCAATACTGCAACTATAAACCAGAATGTAATTGGTAAGCCACTTTGAACCAAAACTTGTTTTTGGATAACAGTGGGATACAGGAATGCATAAATAAATAAAATAAAACTAGTGGAAAGTGGATTGGAGTGGAGGAGTGGCCTAGTGGTTAGGGTGGTGGACTTTGGTCCTGGGGAACTGAGGAACTGAGTTCAATTCTCACTTCAGGCAAAGGCAGCTTCTTGTGACTCTGGGCAAGTCACTTAACCCTCTATTGCCCCATGTAAGCCACATTGAGCCTGCCATGAGTGGGAAAGCACAGGGTACAAATGTAACAAAAAAAAATTGTTCAGTCTTGATAAAACATTCCTTCAAATCAGGCCATGTTGCAATATTACTGATGTCTTCTGATTGTGTCTTCAGGTTAAGATCAAGGGAATCTCTGAAACACTTGACTTCCATATAGCAAAGAGTACTTTATTAACATTATTGTCATCATCATCACCTGCATTAGAAGTAGTGCTGTCTAATTTATCACATGCATCTTCATCTTTATCTTCATTATCATCATCATGCTGTCCAATTACAAAGAAGGCTTTCACAAAATTGGAATCATTGTCTTCTGTTGTTCTAACAATTTTTTGTCTGATGGCAAACTCCGAATATCTTCGAGAATTGATGCAAGAACATCAAATGAATGGGAACCTTTCAGTCTTAAGGTCATATGAGCAGACTTCCTCCCCAAAGATTTATCAATCCGGTGGACAGTTACTCAAATGTAAATTTTTCCATGGGATGATGAGCAGTCTGTTGTGGTAGAGACATATATCTGTTCACCAAGAATTGCTACCAGCTTTAGCTTCATCTCCACTTTAAAGTGACGCCAATAACCAGTTCAACAAACATATGCAACTCCCCGGTTCTTATAGGTTACATTCACCGAATAGCAAAATTTAAGATGAGATGATCCACTGTTTACATAACAAGGTTTGCAAAATCCTGTTCCCAGTTTTGCTATTTCATTTGGTTTACTGAGAAATCATCATTTACACTTTCTGCTTTTATTTTTACTTTTAACTGCAATCATCAGATGTAACTACATAGTAACATAGTAGATGATGGCAGAAAAAGACCTGCATGGTCCATCCAGTCTGCCCAACAAGATAAACTCATATGTGCTACTTTTTGTGTATACCTTACCTTGATTTGTACCTGTCCTTTTCAGGGCACAGACTGTGTAAGTCTGCTCAGCACTATCCTCGCCTCCCAACCACCAGCCCCGCCTCCCACCACCGGCTCTGGCACTGACCGTATACGTCTGCCCAGCACTATCCCCGCCTCCCGCCATCGGCTGTGCCACCCAATCTCGGCTAAGCTCCTTAGGATCTATTCCTTCTGAACAGGATTCCCTTATGTTTATTATTACTTCAGTAAAAGTAACAAATTTTATCCTGTACTTCTTTACAAGTAAAAGTAACAAAACTTTTATTTAAGTACAGTAACTAGTTACATTTACTTAGGTACTATACAACACTGCTGGAGTCACCATCTAAGCATCAGTCGACACATCCACACACATGCACCATTTACGTTTAGGGTTTTTTAATACCATCCATTTTCTAATTATAGATCCTCTGTGTTCATCCCATGTCATTTTGAATTCTGTCACCACTTTTGTCTCTATCACCTTCCTCAGGAGGGTTGCCCCCCCCCCCCCCATCTCTAAATTTAACTAAGAAACTAACAAGAATAAAGGAAAATAGAGGGAAATCTTATGCCTTACTTTCTGAAGGAGAAAAAAAAACAGCTTATGAGACAGCTACATGTGTGTGTACTTTGGATCCATGCATATGAGCGGACAGGCATCCCAGAAATTTGTTGTAGCTGGAATTTCACCAATCAAATAAGTTCTTGTATAGCTTCAAGTTCTTGCAAAATCAGGAGTGTATGTGAAATATCTAAAGACAAACTTTTGTGAATGTTAGGAAGCATATATATTTGTGGAGTGTGTGAGTGAGTTTCAGTCACAGACGTTGCTTCCCTTTTTGTCAACATACCTCTTTTTCTGGATCCCAATTTGCAATTTACTATGACCTATCATTTTTCAAGGATAATCTTTCTAGATATTAGTATATGAGAATAGGAAGAGTGTTTATATACATGTATGTATCAGAAGAGTGTGGAGTGGAACAACCTTTTGCAATTTTATAATTTTTATCTATGGAAATTGAAAACTAGCTTACCAGTTAGTAATTTTTTTCTAACTGCATTGGATATTCTCAATTCTCACGAAGTATAAGCAACAGTCAAGAGACCTTATGATTTACTGCTTCAATGTGGCTACTCTGCTAAGGAGGTTAGACACATATTTACAAGCACTGTTTGTCCAGCAGGAGCTTTTACTACACTATTACTGCAAGGAAATGAAAGAAGCATTGACATTTGTTCAACATTTATCAGCTCGGATAGCATATGTGATATGGACTCACTGGCATATCTTGACATTGTATGAAGTATTTTTTGAATATCCTAATATAGCCTCCTGCAACAGTAAAACCATTGGTATAAATTTTATCCTAAACCCAGATGGATCATATAACTCCTGAAATCACTTTCAGACATATGAAATGTGGTCATTGTAGCAGTTGTGCTTCAGCTATAGAAGTCTTATATTGGGATAATCCTATATGTAAGAGAATCATTCTAGCTATGATACTACCTGTGCTCTCTGATATGTGATTTATATTATTATATGCAGAAAAAAAGCAGAATTATCCCCCCTAACAACAAGCACAACTCACAAACAGAAAAAAAAGAAAGAAGGGGATAGACCAGTATGATACCAACATGTGTAATTTATTAAAAAGAAGAACTGCAATAGTGACTTAATGCAGTCCTTCATTTCAGCACCATACGTGCCTAACTCAAGAGTCGAGAAATGCTTTCAAGGTTCCATTCACATTTTTGTGGATCTTTTTTACGAACAGAACCTTGAAAGCATTGCTTACCTCCTGAGGCAGGTGCGTGTGGTCTACCCCCTTTACATTATTATATGCCCTTGTGCTTAGTCCTATTTTGGCAGAACAACTTGTGCTAGCCATCTTTGTCTTAACATAAATCACTTATTTGTAGTGGGATTCTTTCAGCACCTCTAGTACTTCATTGACAAGAGAAACAGCATAATATTTATTTATTTAGTGCATTTTTACCCCACCTTTTCCCACAGGATGCGGGCTCAAAGTGGCTTACATTAGACTGGAAAGGCGATTGCCAGACCAGCGGAATACAAATACAATATGTAAACAAATAAGTAAACAGAGAGAAGAAAGCAAAAAGAATAGAAATTAAGGAGTCCAAAATGAGGTCTTGACACGCTGAGACTCACTGACCATGTTCCTGTGGACTGGAGGGAGGGTCATGGGCAATGCTACCTGAATTACAGATACCAATATTGGATATTTTCTCTGCATAGCTGGAGATTCTTTATATGGGTCCTAGGTTTGCATGCCAAAATCCAGGTGCATTCTAAAACTATGCACGTAACTTAATAACCAATCACCATTTTTAACAGCACTTAAGCAATAATGAGCACTAATTGACAATAATTGCAAGTTATGCACGCAGCTCGGTAAGTGCATTCTATAATGAACTGCGCCTAAATGGTGAAATGTGCAATTCAAAATAAATGTGTGCATTTCAAAAGTGGAGTGTTTTTTCGTGAGCATTCAAAAATATACACATGTAGTTATAATATACAGCCCAGTCTGCCTAAATCTACATGCCGAGATTTACACCAGGTTTTCGTTGGTTTAAATGGGTATGCACAGATTTAGGTGCAATGATATCAACTACGTGTATTCTATATACTGCATGTAAATCTTATAGAATACGCTTAGGCGAAACTGAGTTCTGCATGGATATTTTAGGCTCCATATCTAGAATCTGGCCCATATTGTCTACTGATTGAGTTTTAATATGTAAGTGGTAGTGGATGATGCTGACATAACAAAAGTAATTGACTGGTCTTATGAGGGTCATATGATGATTTAAATTCTTTAGATGCCATTTTTGAATTGTGTGTGCTTACAGAGCTAATGCAATTTTGTATACTGTAACTGGAATCAGACTGGATTCTTGAATTTTTGTCTGTTGTGTAGGAGATTACATACCATAATACAGATCATTTCAAAACTTGATATCTTATCAGTTTGGTGATCTCTTGATATCGTATGGATACAGATAAATTATTTGATTGTATTATTGGAATTTAAAAAAATTGAATTCATGTGATGTTGGACAGTGATTATATTGATATATTTGCAAGAACCCCCCCCCCCCCCAAAAAAAAAAAAAAAAAAACACCCACCTATGGAGTGATTTAAGAACTGACAAATTGTTCATTGATGGTACCTTTTTGAAACTGATATATTTTGTAGATATTTACTGCTCGGTTAGTCTGATTTTCCTACAGAGGTATAAATAGGTGTAAAGTGGATTTTTTGGGTTGGTAAATGATATAACTTCCTCTTTTTCATTGAATTTTCTGTATTAATTATAGTTGTCCTTTTGGATGTTTTATAAAGGAAACATACATACTTATGTGCCTTTATAAAACAGGCTCTTACAAACAATAATCCCCAGTAGTACAAAAATGCTGTCACAAAAATTCACAGTTATGCCAAGATAGATGTATGTGTGTCCATGTACTCTGTGCTTGTATGCACATATGTTATTAAGTATGTGCATACATCACAGCTCCACCCAAGCTATGCCTCTATGAACACACAGATCATATAAAAGTAGGCACTATCTTTCAGTGTACCTACTTTTTACATGTGTACACCCAACACAATTATATAATAGCCATTCTACATAGGTAAAACATGGTTTATATGCAGAAGATGCTTTATTAACCCTTTTGAGTCCAATGATCTGGTAAATCTGTTAATTTTGAGAAAGGAGTTACAAAAAATTATGAATTGTTGACAATGCATGATAAAAGTTGATTCATAGATAGGTTTGAATTAAACTCATTTACAAACATGTTCTTTCATGCCTTAGGTCTTGGATGGGTTGGGATTAGGGCCCTCGGGACCTCCAATCCCTCCTGATACCTTGTTCTCAGTTGTTCCCTACCCTGTGAAGAGGAAGCCTTTAAGAGCAGAGGATATACTAGAGCACTTCACGTTCATTACCTCACCATCACCTGAGGATCCTAGTATGACTGCAGAAGAGAAGAAGGAGCTAGAGCCTGAGGTGGACCACATCATCACCCCACTGTTGAAAGTAAATTGATGAGTAATTTTGCCCTTTCTCCAGTAATGTGATTAGTAACACTACCTTATAACCTTAACATAGTGCTGCATATTTACAGTGAAATTCATTGTATTTAGGATGACTTAAAAAAGAACTGGGACATCTAGGTTATGATATTTATAATTCTACAAGTATTTTACAAAAGACTCTGATGAATGAATGAGAAAGCAAGACAGGAGATGGAATAATAATTGGTGGGGAAAGGTTATACTGTTCTGCTCCATTACTGAAAGTTACAGAACTAGACAGATTGACCACTTTTTTCTTAATGCTGTTCACACAACATAAATAATTATCTAAATTTAGGAGAAAAAAATTAGTGCAGAAACCATGAAAATATTATTCTTTACCAACAAGCAGTATGAAATCAACTCTACTAGTGGGCAGTGATATCCGATGACATCTACATTGGCATCAAAAACATCAGTTTCTATGGGCCAGGAGCTGCTTTGGACACTGGGGAAGCATCAACATAGAGTGTCTTGATCACCCTTCATATTGACCATTGATAAATCCCATTAAGAGTGATCTTGCATGAAAGATTTGACCTCATCTTCATCTGTGCCACTAGAGTGGGATGTAGGACAGTGGGCAGATGCTGAGATTCCTACAAATTGCTTCCCATGGAAGTATGGTACTGAGAGCATTGAGGCACCAAGGTCACTGGTGTCCTTGAAGCACCCTAAACATGAGGGCCACTCATCATCCTTGCCATTGGAGAGGGTTTGTCAGCCTCCATGAACCCAAGATTCTGGTTCTGATACACTTCAGATAACTGAGGAGGACTTCACCACACCTACTGTGATGCTTCCACCATTATCAGTGACTTTCTTCGAGGAACAGTTTTATGAACGGATGGAGCACTTCTTCACTCAATGCAATTCTGCAGCTTCAACATCATTGATGTGAAGAGCAGGGGTGATTCAGCCAGTATTCAAGACCTGAAATAGACCTCAGCATCGAGGCCCAAATGGGGCTTGGAGTTGAGGTCAGTAGTACCGGTGTTCATTTCCAGTACATCAAATGAATAAACTTCACTTAGGCACCAGGAATCCTTGAATGGCTTGAAACCAAAGAAGTTTTGATCATACTGTCAGTAGTGTAAGACTGGCAGAAACTCAGACTTCACCAATTGTCTTCTTCTATGAGTCTGAGGAGCCAGAGCACTCGTGGGATTCTGTGGAGCAGCCAGGGAACTTCTTGGTCTGCCTTCACATCCCTCACCACATGAGAGATGCAATTTCCTACCAGAGGAGCTTTTCTCTCACTCATTGATTTTATAAGATGGCTGAGGCCATCCCATTTCAGTTAGAGATGGGAGAGCAGAAACATTGGATATCTTCCAATTCCTGAACCCACCCCTAAGGAAGCAGTGATAGTGCTCATTCACAGAATCCTAAAGGCTGTTCAGATGAGAATGTGGGAGACCCCCTCTCTTTATGTCCTATAAATAAGAACATAACATAAGAACATAAGAATAGCCATACTGGGTCAGACCAGTGGTTCATCTAGCCCAGTATCCTGTTTCCAACAGTGGCCAATCCAGCTCACAAGTACCTGGCAGAAACCCAAATAGTAGCAACATTCCATGCTGCCAATCCCAGGGCTAGCAGTGGCTTCCCCATGTCTGCTCAATAGCAGACTATAGACTTTTCCTCCAGAAACTTGGCCAAACTTTTTAAAATACCAAATATGCTAACCGCTGTTACTACATTTTCCGGCAAAGAGTTCCAGAGCTTAACTATTTGTTGAGTGAAAAAATATTTTCTCCTATATGTTTTAAAAGTTTTACCATGTAACTTCATTGAGTGTTCCCTGGTCTTTGAATTTTTTAAGAGTAAAAAATCAATTCACTTCTACTTGTTCTACACCTCTCAGGATTTTGTAGACCTCAGTCATATCTCCCCTCAGCCATCTCTTTTCCAAGCTGAAGAGCCACAACCTCTTTAGCCTTTCCTCCTAATACGAAAGGAGTTCCATCCTCATTTTGGTCGCTCTTCTTTGGACCTTTTCTAATTCTGCTATATCTTTTTTGAGATATGGTGACCAAAACTGAATGCAATACTGAGAATAATATCATGCCTCTGTATCGCTCCATGGTGTGACCTCACCTTGAAGCGATACAGAGGCATGATATTATTCTCAGTCTTATTTTCCATCTCTTTCCTAATAAATTCCTAGCATCCCGTTTGCGTTTTTGGTTGCAGCTGCACACTGGGCAGAAGATTTTAGCATACTGTCTACAACAACACGTAGAGGTGGATCCTAGCATGAGGTAACTATGATTTGGATTGTTCTTCCCAATATGCATCACTTTGCATTTGTCCACATTAAATTTCATCTACCATTTGGATTCCCAGTCTTTCAGTTTCCTAAGGTCTTCGTGCAATTTTTCACAGTCCATATGTGTTTTAACAACCTTGAATAGATCCGGCACTCCGCTATTCACCCCCCTCCATTGAGAGAAATGGCTATTTAACTCTGCCTGCTACCTCTTTGTATAAAGTTCAGAAGTTTCCAGGGTTTGAAAAGCAGCAGCTTCCTCACCATGTCAAATCCGCTCTTAAACGTACCAAGAGTTCTAAGACTCACTCCTCAGTGCTTCTTGGGAGGGAGACCAGGGGTGTAGCCAGACACCAAATTTTGGGTGGGCCTGGGCCCAAGATGGGTGGGCAGAAGAACCCCGCCCCATTCCACAGGTGATTTGGTCTCTCCTGCATGCCATATGGTCTCTCAAACATCCCCCCTCTCTCACATCTTTTAAATAGCAGATTTTCACCAGCAGCGAGCAGCAATTAATGCACACTGCTCGTGTTGTTCCCACAGCCTTCCCAGTGATGCAACTTCCCGTTTCCGCATAGGCGGGAGTACGTCAGAGGGAAGGCTGTGGAGGCGGTGCGAGCAGTATGTATCAGTCACTGCTTGCTGCAGGCAAAGATCTGCTATTTACAAGGAATGCAGGAGGAACAGTTGTTGGGAGTTTTCAGCTGGTGGGAATCTCTGCCAGCCACATCATAAGTGTGCTGCAACCGGGTGGGCCTGAGCCCAAAGTGGGTGGGCCTGGGCCCACCTAGGCCCACCCTTGGCTACGCCACTGCGTTGCACAATGTCCTGAAGGAGACACTGCTTCAGAACTGGCTGAAGCCTTTATCTAATCCCACCATCCTGAAGAAAGCGGAGTCCCAGTATAGAGTCCACACTGACCTGGACTTGATGAGGACTCAGTTGCCACACGACTCTGCGGTCGTGGATTCTGCTGTCAAGGGAGCCAAGAGTTCGAGGGATACCGACTCGGCGCCCCTGGGGCATGAGTCTCGCACTCTGGACTCTTTTGGGAGGAAGGCCTATCATTCATCCATGCTCGTGACCAAGATCCAGTCTTACCAGCTCTACACGAGCATTCACATGCAGAATAATGTGCGGCAACTGGCGGACCTGGTTGACAAGCTCCCGCTGGAGCAGGCCAGGCCTTTTCAGGAGGTGGTCAGGCAGCTGAAGGCATGTCGCAAATTCTTGTCCAGGGGTATTTATGACACTTGTGATGTTGCATCCAGAGCCGCTGCCCAAGGTATAGTGATGTTCAGACTCTCATGGTTGCGCACCTCTGACCTGGACAACCGGACCCAGCAGCGGCTGGCGGATGTCCCTTCCCGGGGGGATAATATTTTTGGTGAGAAAGTCGAGCAGTTGGTTGAACAGCTTCACCAGTGGGAAACCGCCCTCGACAACCTCTCCCACTGGGCGCCTTCAGCACCTACCTCTTCAGGTAGGCGATTTTTCAGGGGAAAGAAGACTGCTTCTTACGCTTACAATAAGCGTAGGTACAATCCTCCTTCCCGACAGACTTCCCAGGCTCAGCCCCAGCGCACTCATTCACGTCAACAGCGTGCGACCAAGCAGGCCCCTGTGGCTCCCCAGCAAAAGCAGGGGACGGGCTTTTGACTTGGATCCAAGGGAGCATAGCCGCCATACAAGTGCCCGTGCCGGACGATCTACCAGTCGGGGGGAGGTTAAACTTTTTTCACCAAAGGTGGCCTCTTATAACCTCCGACCAGTGGGTTCTCCAAATAGTGCGGTGCGGGTAAGCCCTCAATTTGACCTCCACTCCGCCAAATTGCCCACTGGGAGCTCAGTCCTTCAGCTCCCACCACAGACAGGCACTTGCAGAGGAACTCTCTGCCCTTCTCAGTGCCAATGCGGTCGAGCCCATACCACCAGGGCAAGAAGGGCTAGGATTCTATTCCAGGTACTTCCTTGTGGAAAAGAAAACAGGGGGGATGCGTCCCATCCTAGAGGCCTGAACAAATATCTGGCCTGAGAAAAGTTCAGGATGCTTTTCTTGGGCACCCTTCTCCCCAGAAAGACAATTGGCTATTCTCTCTGGATTTAAAGAATGCTTATACCCACATCCCGATACTGCCAGCTCACAGACAGTATCTCCGATTCCGTCTGGGGACACAGCATTTCCAATATTGTGTACTGGCCTTTGGGCTCGCCTCCGCACCACGGGTGTTCACGAAGTGCCTAGTAGTGGTTGCGGCTGCGCTACGTAAGCTGGGGGTGCATGTGTTCCCTTATCTCAACGATTGGCTGGTGAAGAGCACCTCGGAGGCAGGAGCTCTACAGTCCAGGCAGAGGACTATTCAACTTCTGGAGCTACTGGGGTTTGTGATAAACTTCCCAAAGTCCCACCTACGCCCAGTCCAGCCACTCAAATTCATTGGAGCCCTGCTGAATTCACAGACGGCTCATGCCTATCTCCCCGAGGCGAGGGTGCCGACACTTCTATTCCTCACCTCCCAGGCCAGAGCGTCCCAGCAGATCACAGCTCAGCAGATGTTGAGACTCCTGGGGCATATGGCCTCTACAGTCCATGTGACTCCCATGGCACGTCTTCACATGAGACCAGCTCAATGGACCCTAGCTTCCCAGTGGTATCAGGCTACGGGGAATCTAGAGGATGTGCCCGCCAGCTTTTGCACTTCACTCTGCTGGTGGACGATTCACTCACTTTGATCTTGGGACGCCCATTCCAAATTCCTCAGCCGCAAAAGCTGCTGACGACGGATGCATCTCTCCTAGGGTGGGGAGCCCATGTCGATGGGCTCCATACTCAAGGACTGTGGTCCCTCCAGGAATCCGGTCTGCAGATCAACCTCCTGGAGTTGAGAGTGGTCTGGAACGCGCTGAAGGCTTTCAGAGATCGGCTGTCCTTTCAAGTTATCCAAATTCGGACAGACAACCAGGTTGCGATGTATTACATCAACAAGCAGGGGAGCACTGGATCTCGCCCCCTGTGTCAGGAGGCCATCGGGATGTGGTGCTGGGCTCGCCAGCATGGCATGCTTCTCCAAGCCACATATCTGGCAGGCGTAAACAACAGTCTGGCCGACAGATTGAGCAGACTGATGCAACCGCATGAATGGTCGCTCAATTCGAGTGTGGTACTCAAGATCTTCCGGGAGTGGGACACCCCCTCGGTGGATCTTTTTGCCACACAGACCAATCACAAGCTGCCTCAGTTCTGTTCCAGGCTGCAGGCCCACGACAGGCTAGCGTTGGATGCCTTCCTCCTGCATTGGGGGAACGGACTTCTGTACGCGTATCCTCCCATACCTTTGGTGGGGAAGACCGTGCTGAAACTCAAGCAAGACCGCGGCACCATGATTCTGATTGCGCCCTTTTGGCCCCGTCAGATCTGGTTCTTTGTTCTTCTGGAGTTGTCCTCCGAAGAAGCGTGGAGATTGGAGTGTTTTCCAACCCTCATCACTCAGAACGAGGGTTGGGCGCTTCTGCATCCCAACCTCCAGTCTCTGGCTCTCACGACCTGGATGTTGAGGGCATAGATTTCGCTGCCTTGGGTCTGCCTGAGGGTGTCTCCCGAGTCTTGCTTGCTTCCAGAAAAGATTCCACTAAAAAGAGTTACTTTTTCAAGTGGAGGAGGTTTGTCGTCTGGTGTGACAACAAGGCCCTAGAACCTCGCTCTTGTCCTGCACAGACCCTGCTTGAATACCTTCTACACTTATCGGAGTCTGGTCTTAAGACCAACTCAGTAAGGAACCATCTTAGTGCCATTAGTGCTTACCATTATCATGCTACCTCTGGACAGCCTTTAGTCGTTCGGTTCATGAGAGGTTTGCTTTTGTCAAAGCCCCCTGTCAAGCCTCCTACAGTGTCATGGGATCTCAACGTCGTCTTCACCCAGCTGATGAAGCCTCCTTTTGAGCCTCTGACTTCTTGCCATCTGAAGTACTTGACTTGGAAGGTCATTTTCTTGGTGGCAGTCACTTCAGCTCGGAGGGTCAGTGAGCTTCAAGTCTTGGTAGCCCATGCTCCCTATACCAAATTTCATCATAACAGAGTAGTCCTCCACACTCACCCTAAGTTCCTGCCAAAGGTGGTGTCAGAGTTCCATCTGAACCAGTCAGTTGTCTTGCCAACATTTTCCCCCATCTGCATACCCGCCCTGCTGAACGTCAGTTGCACACATTGGACTGCAAGAGAGCATTGGCCTTCTATCTGGAGCGGACTTGCTCCCACAGACAGTCCGCCCAAATGTTTGTTTCTTTTGACCCCAACAGGAAGGGGGTTGCTGTCAGGAAACGCACCATCTCCAATTGGCTAGCAGATTGCATTTCCTTCACTTACGCCCAGGTTGGGCTGACTTTTGAGGGTCATGTCACGGCTCATAGTGTTAGAACCATGGCGGTGTCAGTGACCCACTTGAAGTCAGCCACTATTGAAGAGATTTGCAAGGCTGCGACGTGGTCTTCTGTCCACACATTCACATCTCATTACTGCCTCCAGCAGGATACCCGACGCAACAGTCGGTTTGGGCAGTCGGTGCTGCAGAATCTGTTTGGGGTTTAGAATCCAACTCCACCCCCCTAGGCCCAGTTTTATTCTGTTCAGGCTGCACTCTCAGTTAGTTATTCTTCGTAGGTCAATCTTGTTCTGTCCTCGCCGTTGCGAGGCCCAATTGACCCTCTTTGTTGTTTTGAGTGAGCCTGGGAGCTAGGGATACCCCAGTCATGAGAACAAGCAGCCTGCTTGTCCTCGGAGAAAGTGAATGATACATACCTGTAGCAGGTGTTCGCTGAGGACAGCAGCTGATTGTTCTCACCTACCCTCCCTCCTCCCCTTTTGATTGTTATATCTTATTCCTTTGCTTTTTACTTAACTGAGCGGGAGCGGGAGCGCACGGGCAGGAAGACAGCTGTGCATGCGCGGTGGACATGCCCCGTGCGCGGGACCTCCCGCAAGACTTTTTCCAGTTGGAGGGGCTGCCGTGGATGTCACAGGTTAGGGGAATTATGTAGGCACTGGGCTGTAGCCATCTGCAGGTAATTTAGAATAGGAACTGTAACCAGAGCCTCTCTCCCTCACCATGACTTAAGGGTTCAAGGCCATGGTAGGCACACATCTGTGGCCACCTTGAAAATAGTTTGCAGGATAGAATTTAGAAATGTTGTTGTTCCATAACTATGGAGGATTGTAGGACTGTGTTGAATAATGTGGAAAAGACATTCAGTGCATATATGCTTCCCCCCCCTCCCCACCCCCAGCAACCTTGAGAATGGGTGGGCACATCATAAAAGGGGACTGGGGTTCTCCACATAAAGAAGGATGGAACCTAGTGGGAGACATATGAGGTTCAAAGCGGGAGAAAAACTACCAGCTGTGGATACCCGTGAACCTGGTGAAAATAGAGGTAAAATTTGAATGCAGAGAACATACAGAGAATGGGGAGCCCTTGACCATGAGGGATGCACACATCCATTCTCAGGGCCTCTTCCCCTCCCCCATCCCACAAGCAGCCACAACTGAGTGTGTCCAATAGAGAACAAGACATCTGTACAATGAATTGGGTAGAAACAATCAAGACTCTCAGAGTGCAGTGTATTACAGTCCACTACTGTCTCTTGCAATCCTCTTGACCAGCTGTCCTGCAAGATGCAAGAAGTGTTTGTTTAGCACCTACATAGTGGAAAGGGAAGAGGTGGCTGAGAGGTATGAGCTTACCTTGAACTTGTGGTGCAAGAATCTGTTGGCTCCAAGGGATCAGAGGCTGCCTGCTTCAACAAAGGAGAGAGTGAATGGGGGGCAGTGAGGGAGCACATCACACACAGCAAGGAGCTCCTGGAGGGTAGAGAATGGAGAGTATATGCTAAGCTACCAGCTAACACCCAGTCTGAAAGTTTTTGAAAGGAAATGTACAAAACCCACACACCAGTTATCTTTCAAGATTTGGCAAAAAAGTTCCCCCCCCACCCAAAATAAAACAAACAGGTGTACAAAAGCATACAGTGGCAAAAACAAGGTTTACTATAACTGAAGCTAAAACGCTTTGAAATACCACCCCATAATCTAAAGAAAAACCTCTAAAGTGCAAGCACAGAGAAAGCCGTTTTAAAGAGGTGTCAATAAAGGGAATGCAAGCTTCCAAATGAGAATAGCAGCTGGGGACGTTTATCATTTTCACCCATAATCGAAATGAGGATGCCCAAAACACAGCAGCTGGGGACGCCCATAGTTCCCCAGCCATAATCGAAATTAGGACGCCCAAATCACCAGAGCTGCAGGGGACGTTTAGGGATTTTGTCAATAATCAAAATTAGGACACCCATCGCGTTCTTATATGGGCATCCCTGGGAGAGTATTTAAGCACCCTTCTCTGTATTTTCAGTTCTTTGCATCGCATTGGTACAATGGCACCAAAGCAACCACCCACCCCGCAAGGGTAATTTCAGCTCAACGCGGTCTTCCACTGTGGCAGGGATGTGGAAGACTGCAAACGGAAGTGGCGCCGGCTGAAGCGTGATGTCAGGAGGAAGGCTGGTGCCACCCCCCAGCAGATGACACCGCTAACTTGACCCCCATTGAGCACATCATTCATGGGCTCTTGCCTCAGGAGGGGATCCATGGCATTGGGTCCCTTGACACATCAGCATAGTCTGAGGGCTCAGGTAGGTTCACCATTAGGAAGCTGGGGTATCTGTTGTGCTGCACTACACTCTGTTTTACACAAGTGGGGGACAGGGTGGTATTCCTCAGTAGGGGAAGGGGTGAGAACACCACATGCAATACAAATCACTATTCATTACAGACCATGACAAAGGGAGTAGCCAGGGGGGAGGGGGTGGGGGGAGAGTTTTCAGCAATGTGTGTGTAGGTTACCACTGTTTCACAGCTTTAGGGGTCTTCCCCACTCCCTCCTCTTTTCCTCATCACCAAGCTCTTCATATCTCCTTCCCACATCTCTGTGCTGTAGCCACTGTGTCCTCTGCACTCCTTCCACAGTTCTATGTCTACCTACCTGCCTGTGTGGCTCTCTTCCACAACAGTCTCTGTAGTACACTGCGCTCCTTGTTTCCAGCTCTGTACCATGTACAATGACATCTGTGGCTTGCCTGCCAATCCCATTCCTCACCATCTCTTTGCTGGGTCTTTGCCTGTGGGGCTATGTATATGAATGCTGAAAAACAAAAGTGGGTTATTTTGACCAACACAATTCCTCCCCTTTTGCTATGCAGGTGATGACAGCCAGTCAGAGGAAGAAGCTGGCCCTAACGGCCACCAGCCATAGCACATAGAGCAGCAAACCAGTGGGCCTGCACAAGAAAGCACAAAGATCTATGGGGTGGAACCACAGGACTCAGCAGCAGCAGCGCCGGCTCTCCCTCCATCACCCGCAGCCTTTGCCGATGGTGGCACTGAAAAAGAAGAAGATGCAGAAGGGGGGCACCTCCTCAGCAGAGGCCATCCAGCCAGAAGAGGCAGCTACTGCGCCTCGCCACACAATTGCTGGGCCAGAATGTGCACATGGAAGACTACCAGCGCCAGAAATTGGAGCTGCAACGGGAAGCGGTACAGGCCCAACGTGAGGTGGTACAGCAGCTCCAACGGCTGGAGCACAGCATCGAGGGCCTACGCTGTGACCTGAAAGCACCTAGTACAGCCCTGATGCAGCAACAAGTGGCGTCTACTTCCACCACTGCACAGCAACCACCCACTAAGAAGAGGAGCTTGAGATCCTCAGCCTCCCCAGCCACTGGTCCAGCAGCCATCACACCAGCTCCGCTTCTGGGTCCTGTGCCCAGGTTGCAGGGCAAGCCACAGAATGCAAGGTGGATGGACTTCCACAGGGCAGCCGAGGCAGCAGGCTGCCTTGTGGACACAGAGGAGGAGAGTGGGAGCTCATCAGAGGACTCTCAACAGGGTTCCTTCAGCACCAGCTGCAAAGGAACACGGTGGGAGGGGTAGGAGGGGAGGGAGCGTGGGCAGGGAAAGTGATGGGACATGCTGGGGGTGGGTGGGGGGTGAGGGTTGAAGGGACTGGAATATGCACAGAGCGGGTGATGGTGGTGGGAGGGGGTTGTGGTGGTGGTGGTGGTGGTGGTGGTGTGTAAATACTATGTCATAGAAATAAATGTCAACTTACTCTCACACAAAACTTGTCTCGATCAATCTTTGCCTGGCTCTGACCCCCAGCTGGTGTGCGCTCTGCTCTGTGGGCAGGAGGTTGAGGGGGCTCCTCATCCTGTTCATCTGGGGCCTGCTGCTGTGGTGGCTCTGGCTCTTCTGGGAGGGCCTGTCCTCTGCGCATTGCCAAATTATGTAGCATGCAACAGGCCAGGAATATCTTTGCCACCTTTTGGGAGCTGTACAGAAGCTGCCCTCCAGAACGGTCCAGACATCGAAACCTGTTCTTAAGTTGTCCGAAGGTGCGCTCGATGATGCCACGGGTGGTCCGATGTCTACTGTTGTAGTTATGGGTGCACTATGGGTGTCATGAGCCAACTCCACTGTGGGTAGCCTCTGTCACCTTTAGGGAGAAGCAGGATGAGAAAGATGAGTGTATACTCTTTGGAGCGGGTACCTTGTGGAGGTGGGGGGGGGGGGGGGGGGGGATAGTGGGTTGTGGAGTGAGCTGGAGGGAGACAGTGCTGAGGGTTGCCCAGTGGAGGAGGTATAGTTTGGGCAGATCCATGCTGCACTTACCTAGGAGCCATCCGCCGGTGATTTCCCCTTGGTCAAACCTGCAGAAGATTCATGAGTACTGCGATATATAGGCGTCATGGGTGGAACCTGGGTATCGGGCACACAAGTCTAGAATCTCCCCCTGGGCGTCACACACAGCTTGCATATTGAGTGAGTGGAATGCTTTCCTGTTCCTATAAGTGGCCTCTCGTGCCGGGGGGGGGGGGGGGGTCTGAGTGCGACATGTGTGCAGTCCATGGCGCCTATGATTGAGGGGAAGCGAGCTATGGCGTAGAAGTCAGCTATGTTGTTCTGCAGGGCCTGGGGGTGGTGGGGAAGGTGATGTACTCAGAGGTGTGGGTAAGGAAGGCATCAAGGAACTGGGTGAGGCAGTTAGAAATGGAAACCTGGGTGAGACCCGTGTTCACAGATAGGACAGACTGGAAACTCCCAGTGGCCAGAAAAGATAGAGAAACAGTGATCTTTAGTTCACAGGGATGGGGTTGTTCCTATGGGTCCTGGGCTGCAGGAGGGGTTGGAGCTGATCACAAAGGTGCTGAATGGCAGCCCTGTCAAAGCGGTACCTAGCGAGACATTGCAGGTCAGTGAGGTCTTGGAAACTGCTACGGGGCCTGAAAACTCTATGGCGTGAGTACCTCCTGCGGTGCCTCCTCTCTTCCTCCAACATGTAAGCCACCTGTGCATTTACAGGCAGATGATCAAACAAACCCCGGTGCTATTTTAGATAGCGCTCTGGAAATACCACTCTTCCAACGCCATAGTAGCACGGTGTTGCTCAATGGCATGATCAGAAGTTAATGTATGCAGATATATGCAGCGGTGTAGCAGCGCTTCAGCATAGTTAAATGAAGCTAAGTAGCTGGGACGCATGCGCACTAATCAGACGTGCTAGGCTACGAATAGCACGCATGTGCGTAGGGCTGCTTGTTGTTTTGTCGCGTCCTGTCATAAAGCGGGGAATAATCAAACTGCGCCGGCCATCTGCAACTGCAGTTGAGGACGTCCTTCCCAGTGACTGCCATCTATATGGCTGGCCATCTGCAACGGCAGTTAAGGACATCCAAAATGTGGATGTTTGTGAGAAGGACATCCACGCCTGCTATGCCTCCAACACCTGCTTTATTTATTTGGATTTTGGATCACAAGTAGCAGCAGTGGGATTTGAACTGGCCACCTCTGTATTGCAAGACCAGTGCACTAACCACTAGGCCACTCCTCCACTCTACTCCACTCCCTTTAAATTTGGCCATCCCTGTGGGGGGCAGTTGAGAACGTCCAAAATGTTTGAAAAAAGGATGTCCATACCTTCGTTATGCCTCCACTGACACACACATACCAACCCCCCAGGGTCCTGCATACTGCCCCCCCCCCCCCCCACAGGGATGGCCAAATTTCAAGGGAGTGGAATAGAATGGAGGAGTGGTAGTGTGACCTAGTGGTTAGAGAACTGGTCTTGCAATCCAGTGGTCAGTTCATATCCCACTGCTGCTACTTGTGATCCAAAATCCAAATAAATAAACAGGGTGTCAGAAGCATAGCAAAGGCACGGATGTCCTTCTCACAAGAACATCCACATTTTGGACATCCTCAACTGCCATCGCAGGGACCGAGGCATAGCGAAGAATATACTCTGAAAAAAAAGACAAAAGTTTTTGAAGTTTTTTTTCGGGGTGGGACCTGTGGCGCTGTTTTTCAGCATAGCGGCGTTCAACACCTCTGTTCATGAGGCGCTAGCTTTCGATCATCCAGGAGGAACGCGAAATAACCTTATTTACATGAGATTGACTACATTTAAATGTCATGTGTGCAAGTGCCTGGTGCGTTTGCAGTTTATGGCGGTAACCACGTTGATCATCCCACGTTGTTAAAAGCATGTGCAAAAACAGCGCTAATGGGCCTGCATGCTTGCGTTGACTTTTGATCATCCCCCTGTTAGTGCCTCCGTTTCCCCACACTACAGGTGCAATGCAGTGACACCAGTGCTCACCTCTCCCTACTAACTTGGTGAAGCACAGCAGCAGCAAACAGAAGCTGACACTCACTCTTCCACCACCGACAAACAATGCGGTCACACACAGCAGAGCCACACTGCAAGCACTCTCTGACCCACTACAAACTCTCCTGCCACACCCTCTAGCCACTCACTCTCCAAGCAGCAGTCTTCACAAACATGCTGCAGCAGTACACAAGACAAAGAGACAAACAGAGACTACAAACAGGTAAGGGAATGAAATATGAACTTGGTACAGTGAATGGAGAAGAATAGGGAAAGGGGATGGGGGAGATAGAGGAAAGAGTAGTGGTGCTGGGTTTGGGGGCTAGAAGGGGTAGGGAAAGCTGAAAAGGTAAAAAACAAATGAGGCAGGTGAGGGAGAAAACGTTCCGACTACGGCACACAGTAACAGGTACTAAACAAACTCTCAGCTTTCTCTCCAAACAACGATTCATCTTTCTCTCCCAACAATGCTCTCGCCACTCTCCAACTGCACAAAATCGCTAATGAGTATGAAGACGACTTCCCCCTTACCCTGGTCACTTTTATTTCAGGTCTAACTATGGACGCCCATGTTCCCACCCATGCAAAACCATTTCGCTAGCTGTTATATACGCTGGGGGCGCCCATCTTGTATCACCGCCCATAACATGCCCCTAACATGCCCCCTGTAGGGACGACCATAGATGGGCTTCCTCACGCTGAGGACGTCCTTATGGCCCTGTTTCGATTATTGGATTTAGGCGACCTTTCATGGGGACGCCCATGTGCCTTTTGTGTTGCTTTTTTGATGCCCTTCTCTTTCGAAAATGAGCCTGCTAATCTCACGTGGGTATAAATGGGCAGTTCTCCGATTCTGTTCATACTCTTTATACTCACCCGCGTGCCTCCTTACTGATTAATGAGATTCCTTCCCTATAGACTAGGTAACACGTCAGGGCTGTCACCCTTCACCCCTTTTGTTTATTCTAACTTTAGAGTCCCTGCTTTGTTCCCTACATACAGAGGAGGACATCCGGAGTTTGGTGGTGCACTCACATGTTATTAAAACTTTGGCTTTTGCAGATGACCTTCTGTTAATGCTTATGGAGCCTCAGAGCTCTCTCCCTTTTGCTTTAGAACTTATAGAGGAGTATGGGTTTTCGTCGGGATTTGCCCTTAATTTGACCAAATCCTTGGCCTTGCCCTCTACTCCCCGCATTAAAACCACATGAGTGGGTCATTTTCCTCTTCAGTAGGCGCCAGACTCCATTAAGTATTTAGGGATGTTTCTTCCTACAGATTTGTCTAGGTTATATCAGTTAAATGTTTCTCTTCTATTTCTCTACACTGAGCTCCACCTTTGTGTCTGGCAAAACTATCCTCTGTCGTTGATAGGCAGAATCCATTTATACAATATGTTAATTGTTTCTAAATGGCTGTATGTTTTCCAAATGTTACCATTGTATTTAAAAGTGTCTGATGAAAATCTCTTATACAAATATTTGCAAATTTATTTGTGGCAGGGTAACGTGCCAGGATTTCCATGTCTCGCATTGCTACTCCTAGAGATGGGGGTAGGTGCGTGGGTCTTTTTAACCTTCGCTCTCTTACCGTTGGATATGGCATGCGACACATAAATGATTGGTATTGAACCACTTCACTGTTTTCTTCTACTCCTTTGGAAACAGCACTTTTGGAGCATGAGCACTTCAGTGCCTATCTACACATGGGGGCCCCATGATCTCCTTCAGTTGTCTACAAGCCCCTCTGTTTGGTGTGGAAATGGGTTTGTAAATTTCATGGCTATGATGTTCAGAGGATCCCTTTGTTGCCTTTTCACAAAAATGGAGCCTTCTTAGCAGGTACGGACTCACCTACTTTTCTCATTTGGCGCACTAAAGGAACACAGTACCTGCTTCAGGTCCTAACAGATGAGGGGCGCCTCAAATCCTTTGCCCTGCCTCACGAGGAATTTAATTTGTGTGCCCGGGACCTTTTTGCCTATCATCAGTTGCGTCACCATGTGGTGACCTTATCATCCACCTGTCTTACCTCAAATGTATAAGAGAGACTATCTGGAGCTTACACTCTCAATTGCAGCGGAAGTGCCCCTACGATTTCATCATCATCATCTGCAGGACTATATGCCTCAGTGAATTTACATATTTCTCCTGCAGTTGTGGTCTACAGATCTTGGGGTGCCCCTAGAGGAGGAGTGATGTTTGCATGGCCTTAAGAGCCTTAAATCTCACACATAGAGGGGCATTTTCGAAAGAAATGTCTAAGTTGGAATTTGGACGTCCTTGTAAAACGTCCACATTTGGAGGCCGGGAGTTAAGTTGGAATTTGGACGTCTTTGAAAAACGTCCACATTTGGAGGCCGGGAGTTAAGTTGGAATTTGGGCGTCTTTGTAAAACGTCCAAATTTGGAGGCCGGGAGAAGATCATCTTCGAAAAAAGATGGACGTCCATCTTTGGTTTTGAAAATACCATGGACATCCTTGGATTTGGACATCCCTGGATTTGGACGTCTTTGATTTTCGGCGATTTTCAAAACCAAAGACATCCAAATCCATTTGGACGTGGGAGGAGCCAGCATTTGTGGTGCACTGGTCCCCCTGACATGCCAGGACAGCAGTCGGGCACCCTAGGGGGCACTGCAGTGGACTTCATAAAATGCTCCCAGGTACATAGCTCCCTTACCTTGTGTGCTGAGCCCCCCAAAACCCACTACCCCCAATTGTACACCACTACCATATCCCTTAGTGGTGAAGGGGGCACCTATATTTGGGTACAGAGGGTTTCTGGTGGGTTTTGGAGGGCTCGCTGTTTCCTCCACAAATGTAACAGGTAGGGGAGGTATGGGCCTGGGTCCACCTGTCTGAAGTGAACTGCACTTATTACGAAACTACTCCAGGGACCTGCATGCACTGTCATGGACCTGAGTATGACATCTGAGGCTGGCATAGAGGCTGGTAAGTAATATGTTAATAATGTTTTTGTGGGTAGGGGGGGTTAGTGACCACTGGGGGAGTAAAGGGAGGTCATCCCCGATTCCCTCCAGTGTCATCTGGTCATTTTGGGCACCTTTTTGTGCCTTATTCGTAATAAAAACAGGTCTGGGAGAAAACGTCCAAGTTATAGTCATGGACGTCTTTGCTATTTTCCATTATGGCTCAAAGATGTCCAAGTCTTAGGAACGCCCAAGTGCCGCCTCCACCACGCCTCTGATATGCCCCCTGTTTATTTATTAGGTCTGCCATCTCTGTTGCGCAGCGGAGCCATGGCCCATTTACTACCCTTGACAGAATTGCCTATCCCCTCTAGATACTTAATTACCCCAACCTTGTATCTGCACATGACAGTGTTACACAGTCAAGGCAGTATAAACCTATATAATTAGAAAGGAACCCAGTATTTAGTAGATAAAGAAATATAGTTCATTACCATTGATATCTTACCCAAAGACAGTACAAGCAGATCAGTCACTCATATGGTTGAACAGCAGTTCACGACACGCCTGTCACCCGCCTTCTCTTGTAGCCTTCCTTCTTCTTCTGATTTAATACTCCTCAGACAGCTTCTTTTATACTATTTTAGCCCCATTGATTCCAATGGACCCTAGCTTTCTCACCAGGGCTCTTGGCCCTTATCAGTTGATAAGAAATGACTTCACATATTCTCAAGCTCTAACTATAAACAAGATATGCTCAGAGCGCATCTTGTGAGATGACTTCACAGGTCATCTTGTCTCTTCAGCTCCCCCCTACCCTTGGGTATTCTCACCCTACGTACATCTAACCCTCTATCAACTTCTATTAGCCAAAACAATTTGCTCATGACTTCTCACAGGTTCCAGTCCCAGAGCAAATGCCCCTTTTCCCTTGCCAGCTCTCTCTGCAGTGAAATGTATTTTGTATCAGAGATGAATTTGATTTTTAAGAGGCCTAGCTCTTTAGCCTGAGCCATTGGCCTGTATTTTACTGAGAGCAAGGGCTAGCATATTTCTATACCCCTTGAGATTTGGACGTCCTTGCGACAGACTTCTGATAGAGACGTCTAAAATCGGGATTCGATTATACCTATTTGGACGTCTCTGAGAGATGGATGTCCAAGTGCCGATTTCTGTCACTTTTTGGACATCCATCTCTTTCGAAAATGAGCCTGTAAGTCTATTAACTTTTGGGAGAGGCATCTGTATGTTTCCCCAAGGAAGGCCCAATTGCTGAAGCTTCGACTGTATGCGGCTTGCCTTAAATGTTTTTTTTTCGGAGGCCTCCCTGAGACATGCCCTCATATAAATGAGTTTTGGCGGACAGTCTTACAATTCTTTAGTTCTCTTTGCACCACATTGCTCCCCTTCTCTCCTTGTTTGATATGTGGAGCAATTCCTCGTCCATGACCAGTGAAGAAGGGATTCCTTCGCTTTCATCATTGGGCTGTCTTAATGACTTTACATGTTATTCTAAAATAATGGCTCTCTTCGGTGCCACCCTCCTTTCAACTCTGGTGTATGGTATGCAGATGATCAACATCTTATCCTCGGTGTGCCACCCTATTCAGGATCTTGCGTCACCAGCAGGTATGCTCTTCCAGACCACTTGTGAACCTTTTTGGTCCACTCTTACAGCAGTAGCTCACAATCATCTTATGAAAGCTAAACTGTGTTTTACTCCCAATCTAATCTGTTGCCTTGGGTTTGTTTGTGGTTTTTTTTTTTTTTTGGGGGGGGGGGGGGGAGATGCTCGGGAGGGGATAGTGGGTTTGGGAGGAAAAAACAAGTGTTTTTCTTTCCTGGTTGTTCTTCAGAATATCATTGCCATCTTGCTGCTGACTGTTTATAGTGGCTTGTGTATTTGCATTTCATTCAATACAAATTGGTATAAATATAAATTGGTATATTACCGTTATATGAACTTTTGAAAAAATAAGTCATGGGTCACGTGACGCCATGCTGGAGGGAAGACGTAAATCTGAGACTCTCCAGATTCCTGGCTGTTTTCCCTAAGTTTTTTTTTTTTTTTGAGATTCGGACCTCGCTGTCGTGTTTTGAATACTGTGAGCCCTTGGGTCCTGCTGGAGCCAGAGATAACCACTGGCCTCCAAAGGACAGCCGGACAACCCCTAACTTCACCCGCGGCGACCACCGTTCACTGGGAGTTGAGCCCCCAGCTGCAGGCGGCCAACGGGACTTCAGGAACCACAGGGGTTGGCGGACTGGCCTGAAGAGAGAGAGAGGCAGGAGCAAGCAGAGATGATCAGAAACAAGCAGTAATCAGGGCTGGCAGCAAACAAGGATAATCAGGAACAAGCAGTAGTCAGGGCTGGCAGCAAGCAAGGATAGTCAGGAACAAGCAGTAAAAGTCCAGAACCAGGAATACACACACACACACACACACACTGCAACTACCTTGGAACAGAGTAGTAGCCGAAGCACAGAAGGACTGAAGGCAGGGCTTTAAATAGGGAAGCAAGTCAGATGGCGGCTGCTGGACTAGGAAAACCGAAACATGGCTGATTCCTCTGAGTTAACCAAGATGGCCGTGGTCTTGCTCCAAGCTAGATGACGGCTGCCCGGCTTAAGAACCTGAACCCAACCTTCCTAAGCCTGATCCTCCTCCCTTCCTGAGGAGCCCGTGGCCGGTCCCAGTCGGGAGGAGCACCGAACAGGTGAGGAACGTGACACTCGCTTAGTTTAGAACAGCTTCGAGTGGTAAAAGAATGTGTTCCGTTTCCTGTGGTTATTCAGCAGTTTAATTGATGGCGGCAAGAGCAGCACACAAAGAAAATTCCTAAGGGAAACTTGTGGAAGACAAGATGGCGGCGCCTCCGAGTCCGGCCAGCCCCATGGTCTCCTCGGCCTGGGTCACGGAGATCACTAAAGAGGTGACAGTAGTAATGGAGGAGTTGTTAGAGCGGCAATTTACCCCACTTGATTTCAAATTAGAACGTCTATAAGCGCAGTTAATGGAATTTTCTAAGGAGTGTGTGACTTTTCAACAGTGCACTAGTGCCATGGAGGATCGGGTTACTTCAGTCGAAAATATACAAGATTCAGTGCATAAGAAACTCGCTGCATTAGAAACTAAAGTGGAAGACCTAGAAAATAAGTCACGCAGGAACAATTTACGCGTGGTAGGACTTCCAGAATCTGTAATGGACAGAGATTTAGTTGGCTTTTTGGAGCAATGACTTACTAAAGAATTGCAGCTATCAGAGGGATGTGGGCCATTGCGGGTGGAACGTGCACACAGGATAGGATCAAGGCAAGCCACACGGTCTAAGCCCAGAGTGGTTATCTTTCGGGTACTGAACTTTGTGCATAAGCAAGCAATTCTTCAGGCATTACATGCAGGAAAATCTCTGGAAATGCTTTCAAGATTATTCAGCGGGGTGGGGGGTAGCACAGTGTAGAGTTTTTTCTCCAATATGTTCAAAGCTCTTTGGTTTAAAATAAAGTTTGCTCTGCTGTATACCACCACTCTTAAGATCACTCATAACGTATCTACCCAGACCTACACATTGGTGAAGGAGGCTCGAGTGTTTCTCTCGCAGGTGGGAGAGAGGGAGTCCAAAGGGGATAAGGAGGTGACCCGTTGATCTTTGATAAACTGTTGGCACCTCCTGAAGGTCCTGCAGTTATAAGGGCTTAGAGTTTGAACTGTTTGAATATCCATTTTCAGTGGCTCTATGATGGGCAGCAGCAACCAGTTATTATGAGTCAGACACTGGGTTTATTCTACTGTTTTACATGTTCATTATCAATGTGGTTATGGTACAAAGTGTTGCTGACCTTGGGGCCCAGACTATGCAACCGGACACGGGCTTAGACTTGCACAACAGAAGAATCTTTTTTTTTTTTGTGGGGTCTGACGTCTTAAAAATACTGTGTGTCCTAATCGACCGCAACCTTACTGTTGAAAGCCAAGTAAACTCCACCAAAGAAAATGTTCCATTACTTAAAAGCCCAAAACCCTTCTTCCCGAGAGAAACATTTTGTAAATTAATACAATCAATGGTATTAAGCCATGCAGATTACTATAACGGAATCTATGCGGGATACGAAGATCAACTCACAAAGAAACTCCAGACAGCCCAGAATACAGCAGCCAGGCTGATATTCGGTAAAACGTGATTTGAAAGTGCCAGACCCCTCCGAGAAGAACAGCACTGGCTCCCTATTGAGGAACCTATTACCTTCAAAATCTGTACCCTGATCCATAAAATTATCTACGGCGTAGTCCCAGGATACATGATAGACCTCATAGACCTGCCAAATAGGAACAGTTCCGGATTATCTCAAACATATCTAAACCTCCATTATCCATACTGCAAAAGTCTCAAATACAAAATAACCTATGCATCCAGCTTCTCCTGTTTAGGTACAAAACTATGGAACTCACTGCCAAAAGGAGTGAAAACAATCTACAACCATCTAAACTTCAGGAAATCACTAAAAACTTACCTATTCAAAAGGGCATACACTATTGACTATAATCTATTTAGGAAGGATAGAGAGGGTCGAAAAGGTGGAGGAGTAGCTCTGTATGTAAGGAATGATATCATGGCGATTGAAATGACAGGGACCTGGGGAAAAGAAGAAGCGATATGGATCACCTTAAAAAGAGAGGATAGAACCTCTGTCCAAGTGGGTGTTGTCTACAGACCCCCGACACAATTAGAGGAACTAGATAAAGATCTGATCGCAGATATTCAAAAATTAGGAAAGAAAAAAGAGGTTCTATTGATGGGAGATTTCAATCTGCCGGATGTAGATTGGAAGGTTCCGTCTGCCAAATCGGAAAGAAGTAGAGAGATCGTGGATGCTTTCCAAAGTGCTCTGCTCAGACAGATGGTGACAGAACCCACGAGGGACGGAGCGACACTGGATCTGGTGCTCACAAATGGGGATAGTGTGTCAAATGTCCGAGTGGGTGCACACCTGGGAAGCAGTGACCATCAAACGGTTTGGTTTGATATAACAGCTGAAGTGGAGGGCGGCCACTCTAAACTCAAAGTCCTGGATTTCAAGCGTGCTGACTTTAGTAAAATGGGGGAATACCTGAGGAAGGGGATGATGGGCTGGGAGGACGTACATGAAGTGGAAGGGCAGTGGTCCAGGCTGAAAGAAGTAATAAATAGGGCCACAGACCTTTATGTAAGGAGAGTAAATAAAAGCAAGAGAAAAAGGAAATCGATATGGTTCTCCAAGCAAGTGGCTGAGAAAATAAAGGCTAAAGAGTTAGCGTTCCAGAAATATAGAAAATCTCAAGAAGAGGAACACGGGGAGGAATACCGGATGAAACTGAAAGAAGCCAAGAGAGAGGTAAGTCTGGCGAAGGCGCAAGCGGAAGAACAAATGGCTAGAAATGTAAGGAGGGGCGACAAAAATTTCTTCAGGTATATTAGTGAAAGAAGAAGGACTAAAAAGGGAATTGTGAGACTAAAAGATACAGCGAACCGCTATGTAGATAATGATGAAGAAAAAGCCAATTTGCTAAATAGATACTTTTGTTCGGTTTTCACTGAAGAAAATCTTGGAGAAGGACCGCGAGGGACTGGCAAAAGTACACCTGAGAATGGAATGGATAGAGCACCGTTCATGGAAGAGAGTGTGTATCAACAACTTGGAAAGCTAAAGGTGGACAAAGCCATGGGACCGGACGGGATCCACCCCAGAATATTGAGGGAGCTCAAAGAGGTTCTGGCGGGTCCTCTTAAAGATTTGTTTAATAAATCCTTGGAGACAGGAGAGGTTCCGAGGGACTGGAGAACGGCGGAGGTGGTCCCTCTTCACAAAAGTGGTGATAGGGAAGAAGCTGGAAACTACAGGCTGGTAAGCCTCACTTCGGTTATTGGAAAAGTAATGGAAGCCATGCTGAAGGAAAGGATAGTGAATTTCCTAGAAGCCAATAAGTTGCAAGATCCGAGACAACATGGTTTTACCAGAGGGAAATCGTGCCAAATTAATCTCATTGAATTCTTTGATTGGGTGACTGGAGAATTGAATCATCGACGTGCTATAGACGTAATCTACTTAGATTTTAGCAAAGCTTTTGACACGGTTCCCCACAGGAGGCTCTTAAATAAACTAGATGGGCTGAAGATAGGTCACGAAGTGGTGAACTGGATTAGGAACTGGTTGACGGACAGACGACAGAGGGTGGTGGTAAATGGAGTTCGCTCGGAGGAGGGAAAGGTGAGTAGTGGAGTGCCTCAGGGATCGGTGCTGGGGCCGATTCTGTTCAATATATTTGTGAGTGACATTGCCGAAGGGTTAGAAGGTAAAGTTTGCCTATTTGCGGATGATACTAAGATTAGCAGCAGAGTGGACACCCGGGAGGGAGTGGAAAGCATGAAAAGGGATCTGAGGAAGCTAGAAGAATGGTCTAAGGTTTGGCAATTAAAATTCAATGCGAAGAAATGCAAAGTGATGCATTTAGGGAGTAGAAACCCATGAGAGACTTATGTGTTAGGTGGGGAGAGTCTGATAGGTACTGAGGGGGAGAGGGATCTTGGGGTGATAGTATCCGAGGATCTGAAGGCGACGAAACAGTGTGACAAGGCGGTGGCCGTAGCGAGAAGGTTGCTAGGCTGTATAGAGAGAGGTGTGATCAGCAGAAGAAAGGAAGTGTTGATGCCCCTGTACAAGTCGTTGGTGAGGCCCCACCTGGAGTATTGTGTTCAGTTTTGGAGGCCGTACCTTGCGAAGGATGTTTAAAAAATGGAAGCGGTGCAGAGAAAAGCTACGAGAATGGTATGGGATTTGCGTTCCAAGACGTATGAGCAGAGACTTGTTGACCTGAACATGTATACCCTGGAGGAAAGCAGGAACAGGGGTGATATGATACAGACATTCAAATACTTGAAAGGTATTAATCCGCAAAAAAATCTTTTCCGGAGATGGGAAGGCGGTAGAACAAGAGGACATGAAATGAGATTGAAGGGGGGCAGACTCAAAAAAGATGTCAGGAAGTATTTTTTCACGGAGCGGGTGGTGGATGCTTGGAATGCCCTCCCGCGGGAGGTGGTGGAGATGAAAACGGTAACGGAATTCAAACATGCGTGGGATATGCATAAAGGAATCCTGTGCAGTAGGAATGGATCCTCAGAAGCTTAGCCGAAATTGGGTGGCGGAGCAGGTGGGGGAAGAGAGGTTGGTGGTTGGGAGGCGAGGATAGTGGAGGGCAGACTTATACGGTCTGTACCAGAGCCGGTGATGGGAGGCGGGACTGGTGGTTGGGAGGCGGGAAATACTGCTGGGCAGACTTGTACGGTCTGTGCCCTGAAAAAGGCAGGTACAAATCAAGGTAAGGTATACACATATGAGTTTATCTTGTTGGGCAGACTGGATGGACCATGCAGGTCTTTTTCTGCCGTCATCTACTATGTTACTATGTTACATAGATGCCAACGCCCTGCAACGCAGCAAATCCAGTGATCGTATTGGACACTATTTAACCTTCCCTCTCTCTGATCCCCTTATGCCTGAAAGAAATGGACCCTTTATTCAACCACAGTATCACCTTGTATTTGTTTCTCTACCGTTCTTGGCAAACGCCTACGGTACTATGTAAGCCACATCGAGCCTGTAAATAGGTGGGAAAATGTGGGATACAAATATAACAAATAAATAATATTGTTATGGTATTATTGCAAGGAGGAGGCGGGGAGGTGTTTAAAGTGACAGTTCCTAGGCTTGGGAACTTTAGTTGGGGCTCAAGGGGGGTTTGGGGAGGAGGTAGAGGAAGGAGGGGGGGCTTGAAGGTTAGAGGATCCACAGGTTAAAGCTGTTTGCTAATGTGTGGGTGAGTTATTGGAGATGGTTGCTTCTGGGGGTTACGTTGTATGTGTTTGTATGGGGTTGGAAGGTCTCTGAGGCATGGTTCTAGGGGGGCTGGCTGGGACGTCCCCTCTGGTGTTTTAGATTAGTACCATTTCAAGTAGAAACCCTATCAGTGATGTACTTATGGTGAATTTGGTAACTTTGAATGTAGGGGGGATTAACTTGCCCATAAAGAGGTCAAAAGGTTTACAACATCTACAAAGACATAAAATCAACATTGCTCTGTTACAAGAAACGCATCTGAATGCCCTGGAGCATGCTAAGCTTAAAACTTGATGGGTGGGGGATTTTGTGGCAGCGGCATCTCAGGGGAAGAGAGGGGGTGGCTATATTGGTCCGGAAGGGAGTGGCAGACAAAGTACAACCTTTAGCAGTAGACCCAGCGGACCAATACGTTTTGGCTGAGGTAGTCATACATCACCAAGCTTTTCTCATTTGCAACTTATATGCCCCGAATCAGTATGATAAAACCTTTTATAAATCAGTTACTAATCTCCTGTTACAATATAAACACAGGTCTCTGTTGGTGGGCGGAGACTTTAATGCAATATGGGACCCTAGAGTAGATAAATCCATATCTCCACACCAGACATCACCGCGGAGACCCAGGTAAAGGTATCGGCCTGCTTATCCGACATTGCTGCCTGGATGTCCAACCGCTACCTGAAACTGAACATGTCCAAGACCGAGCTTATCGTCTTTCCACCAAAACCCACTTCTCCTCTTCCTCCACTTTCTATCTCAGTTGATAACACCCTCATCCTCCCCGTCTCATCTGCCCACAACCTCGGAGTCATCTTTGACTCCTCTCTCTCCTTCTCTGCGCATATCCAGCAGATAGCCAAGACCTGTCGCTTCTTCCTCTTTAACATCAGCAAAATTCGCCCTTTCCTCTCTGAACACACCACCCGAACTCTCATCCACGCTCTCATTACCTCTCGCCTAGACTACTGCAACTTACTCCTCACTGGCCTCCCACTTAGCCATCTATCCCCCCTTCAATCTGTTCAGAACTCTGCTGCACGTCTCATATTCCGCCAGAACCGATATACTCATATCACCCCTCTCCTCGGGTCACTTCACTGGCTTCCGATCAGATACCGCATTCAATTCAAGCTTCTCCTTCTTACCTACAAATGCACTCAGTCTGCTGCCCCTCACTATCTTTCTACCCTCATCTCCCCTTATGTTCCCGCCCGTAACCTCCGTTCACAGGATGAATCTCTCCTCTCAGTACCCTTCTCCACCACCGCCAACTCCAGGCTCCGCTCATTCTGCCTCGCCTCACCCTATGCTTGGAACAACCTTCCTGAGCCCTTAAGCCAAGCCCCCTCCCTGCCCGTCTTCAAGTCTTTGCTTAAAGCCCATCTCTTCAATGCTGTGTTGGGCACCTAACCCTTACCGTTCAGTGAATCCAGACTGCCCCAATTTGACTGCCCCTATCGGACCGACCGTTCACTTGTCTATTAGATTGTATGCTCTTTGAGCAGGGACTGTCTTCTTTATTAAATTGTACAGCGCTGCGTAACCCTAGTAGCGCTCTAGAAATGTTAAGTAGTAGTAGTATATCGGGAGACCACACGTCATATCACACTAATAAAGGTCTGCTTCACTTGAGCCATTTGTTAGATCTTGTCGATGTATGGAGAGAGTTGCACCCTTCAGATAGGGACTATATCCATCTTTCCCGGGCACATTCCACGCAAACCCACATAGATTATCTCCTGCTCTCCAGAGGAGAATTTGGTAGGGTGGAGAGGGCAGAGATAGGCCCATATGTTATATCAGACCACGCATGGGTATGGATGGGATGGTCCCTAGGACCATGTGATTATCGTTGTGGCTGCTGGACTTTTCCCCTGGAGCTGTACAAAGATCCTATCTTCCAGGAATGGCTTTTAGCATGTTGGAGGTCTTATAAGCTTAACAATGCGATACACGAGGCTGACCCTGTGTTGTTTTGGGAAGCCGCAAAGTCGGTTCTCCGAGGTGAAATTATAAGTTACTTACATTACTTGAGAGTGGCGCGTGACAGGGAGATCCTGCGACTGGGTTCACAAGTTCGTAAAGCCAGGCAAAGATTTGGGACATCACATATGAAGGAGCACCGCCAACAGGTCTTAGACCTGCAGGTGGCATTAAATACACTTCTTCACCAAAGGGCTCTTAAGTCACAGCTGTATTATCGTTATATGTTATATCAACATGGTAATAAAGCAGGTAGGTTGTTGGCCCGATTGATTCACCCCAAAGGGAGCCCACAGAAAGTTTTAACACATGATGAAGGGGGAGTTAGAGTTAATGCAGATGAGGCTATTTGTGATATTTTTCATACATACTATAGAGGGCTCTATGCCCCACCCTTGGATGCAAGTCTCCCAGGCCAGTTATATATGGACAATCTGGCCGTGCCCTCTATTGAGCAGGATGAGAGAGACTCTCTTAATGCGCCAATCCAGGAGGATGAGGTTGCACTCGCAATTGATCGTAGCCCCCTGCTGAAAGCGATGGGGCAGACGGCTTCCGAGTGGAGTTTTATAATCTTATGGGTGGGGAGGTGGTTTCCCCACTCACCAGGTTGTTTAATACAGTTATAGAGCAGGAGTCCATGCCTCCTTCTTTGGATATGGTGCATATAATTGTCCTGCTTAAACCAGGTCGAGACCCCATGTTACCGGAGTCATATCGCCCTATCTCTCTATTGAATTATGAAGCTAAATTGTTCGCGAAAATAATACCTAACTGGTTGTGGTTGGCTCACATTTTACGTAATATTCTTCTCAAATCACAGGTGGGTTTTGTGAAGGATCGTTCCATGGCTAAGAACATTCGGACGATACTCGCCACCTTGGAATACAGATGGCGGGAGGACCTTCAGTCCTTGCTTATAAGCTTCGATGTAGAAAAAGCTTTTGACAGGGTGCACTGGGATTTTCTTTTTGCTGCACTGTCAGCATATGGTTTTTCAGGACGTTTTCTCTCGATCATCAAAGCTCTATATTCTGCACCCCGGGTACGGGTGTTGGTTAACGGACAAGAATCTCAGATCTTTCCTATGCTCAGAGGTACTAGACAGGGATGCCTGCTTTCGCCTTTTTTTGTGCTTATGTTAGACCCTCTTCTTCAAGATATTAAGGCGAATCCGGACATTCAGGACATTCAGACTGTTTTAAGGTGGTGGCTTTCGTTGATGAACTTTTGGTTCATCTTACTAATCCAAGGGAATCCCTTGCAGCCCTATTGGAAACATTTCAGGAATATGGGGATTATGCGGGTTTTCGGCTAAATCTTAGAAAATCTGAGGCTTTGCTATCATCTTTGCAGTTACAAGATGCATGGGGTCTGAACTTTCCTTTACATTGGGTGGCTGGCTCTTTTAGATACTTAGGTACTCAACTGTCAATGGATGTCGCGACTTTATATTGTCTTAACATATCAGTCCTCATGGAGGACACTAGGCGACGTCTAGAGAGGTGGAGAGATCTCCTTTTATCCCTCTTAGGAAGGGTAAGTCTGCTGAAGATGGTTCAGTTTCCACGATGGTTGTATGTCCTCCAGACCATGCCCTTGAGGATTTTGCGGAAGGACTTGAATGGTCTTTACAGATTATTTAGTCATTTTTGTTGGGCACATAGGAAACCAAAAATACATCTGTCTACTCTGTTAGGAGATTGGGGGAGGGGGGCATTGGACTCCCTAATTTTTACAGCATTACAATTACGCATGTCTACTGTGCCATTTGGGTGACTGGTTTGGCCAGACACAAATTTATACACTAGTGGATTTGGAACGTGTTTTATGCCCCATATAACTTCTTTTCTTTTTTGCTTTGCTCTAAGTCATGCACGCCCCAATATTTGAAAGGGAGCGTGTTATTTAGGCCTTTACAGGAGATGTGGGGGGTCTTGGTGGGAAAATTGGGGGGAAATGCCTTTGTGTCTCATCAAATTTCCATTCAGGGTAATGTTACCTTTAGACCGGGAATGGATAGCTTAGTTTTCCGTGAATTGGAAAGGAGAGGTATATCTCTCTTGGAACATCTATTAGAGGAGGGGGGTGAGTTGCTCTCATTTGAGAAACTGCAAGAACGGGTGGGGATTACATGGGGTAACCAATTTGCATACTTTCAGATTAAGCATTACATTTACACATTAGATGGGTCTCTTCTGGGGAATCATATGGGATCCTGTGTTAGGGATTTCTTTCAGGAAGTGTCTGACTATTTCCGGGCTATGTAGGGCTTTAGTTAGAAGAATTACAGATAGGGATTTCCCAATGTTGAAGGCTAGATGGGCAGAGGATTTGGGAGCCTCCTTGGAGGACTGGGATGTTGCTGCCATGCTACGGGGTATTCCCGCCCTCACCATAGATGCAAGACTCAGGGAATGTGGATATCAAATAATTCACTGGACTTATATGACTGGAGTGCAATAAGGGAGTCCGAGGAATATGGTTGTCCTAAATGTGATGTACAACGTACTTTTTCTTCATGTTTTCTGGTCGTGTCTTACAATTCAGATTTTTTTGGAGGCGGATTAGAGGATTCCTGTCTTGTGTACTTGATAGAACCAAACAGGGGATGGTGGGTGGAACAATTTTACTTGACAAGCCTGGAGCCGACCATCCCATGTCTAGACATGCCATCCTCTTCTGTCACAAACTGAGTTTAGTGGCCCGGAAGGCCATTTTGCAATACTGGACATCACCAGAACCCCCAGCTTTTTGGCATTGGAGGAACCAAGTGCATTTGCTAATTACTTGGGATGCTAAAGAGGTGATGAGATCCCCCAAATGCAGGCAGAACTTCTTGTTGCTTTGAAACTCTTACCAACACATTTTAAGTCCTCAGTGCCGCAGCCTCATTGTTAATGCCTTATAGAGTAATTGTGACATAGTAATTGTGATTATGGAAGTTTTATCCCTCAGGAATATGTGGAGTTTTTTCCTGTACCCGCTCCGCCGAACCCCTCTGGCGGAAATCTCGGGCCCTTGCTGATTTCTTATACTTTAAGTTCATGCTGACCTCCTTCCAATCTGCTCTTTTACACGCTAAACAGGATTATTATATCTAACTGACCAACTCTCTTGGCTCTAACCCTCGGCTTCTCTTCACCACATTGAACTCTCTCCTCAAGGTGCCCCCTCCCCCAACTCCCCCTTCATTATCTCCTCAGACCCTTGCTGAATTCTTTCACGACAAGGTTCAAAAGATAAACCTTGAATTCTCTACCTCACCACCCCTCCACTAGTCCGTTCCCCTCTCTCTCCTTCCCCTCATTTCTTTTCCTCCTTTCCTCCTTTCCTGAAGTTACTATAGAGGAAACTACACTTCTCCTTTCTTCCTCAAAATGTACCACCTGTTCCTCTGATCCCATTCCCACCCACCTTCTTAATGCCATCTCACCTGCTCTTATTCCTTTTATCTGTCACATTCTCAACCTCTCACTTTCCACTGCAACTGTCCCTACTGCCTTTAAACATGCTGTGGTCACACCTCTCCTTAAGAAGCCTTCACTCGACCCTACTTGTCCCTCTAATTACCGACCCATCTCCCTCCTCCCTTTTCTCTCCAAATTACTTGAGCGTGCTGTTCACCACCGCTGCCTTGATTTTCTCTCCTCACATGCTATTCTTGACCCACTACAATCTGGTTTTCGCCCTCTCCACTCAACCGAAACTGCGCTTACTAAAGTCTCCAATGACCTATTACTGGCTAAATCCAGAGGTCTCTATTCCATCCTCATTCTTCTTGATCTTTCCGCTGCTTTTGACACTGTCAATCACAGCATACTTCTCGATACCCTGTCCTCACTTGGATTCCAGGGCTCTGTCTTTTCCTGGTTCTCTTCCTACCTCTCCCTCCGCACCTTTAGTGTTCACTCTGGTGGATCCTCTTCTACTTCTATCCCTCTGCCTGTCGGCGTACCTCAAGGTTCTGTTCTTGGTCCCCTCCTCTTTTCTATCTACACTTCTTCCCTTGGTTCATTAATCTCATCCCATGGCTTTTTCTACCATCTCTATGTTGATGACTCCCAAATCTACCTTTCTACTCCTGATATCTCACCTTGCATCCAAACCAAAGTTTCAGCATGCTTGTCTGACATTGCTGTCTGGATGTCTCAACGCCACCTGAAATTAAACATGACCAAAACCGAGCTTCTCATTTTTCCCCCCAAACCCACCTCCCCACTCCCTCTGTTTTCTATTTATGTCGATGGCTCTCTCATTCTCCCTGTCTCCTCAGCTCGAAACCTTGGGGTCATCTTTGACTCTTCTCTCTCCTTCTCTGCTCATATCCAGCAGATCGCCAAGACCTGTCGTTTCTTTCTTTACAACATCCGTAAAATCCGCCCCTTTCTTTCCGAGCACTCTACCAAAACCCTCATCCACACCCTTGTCACCTCTCGTTTAGACTACTGCAATCTGCTTCTTTCTGGCCTCCCACTTAGTCACCTCTCCCCTCTCCAATTGGTTCAAAACTCTGCTGCCCATCTCGTCTTCCGCCAGGGTCGCTTTACTCATACTACCCCTCTCCTCAAGTCGCTTCACTGGCTCCCTATCCGTTTTCGCATCCTGTTCAAACTTCTTCTACTAACCTATAAATGTACTCACTCTGCTGCTCCCCAGTATCTCTCCACACTCGTCCTTCCCTACACCCCTTCCCGTGCACTCCGCTCCATGGATAAATCCTTCTTATCTGTTCCCTTCTCCACTACTGCCAACTCCAGACTTTGCTCCTTCTGTCTCGCTGCACCCTACGCCTGGAATAAACTTCCTGAGCCCCTACATCTTGCCCCATCCTTGGCCACCTTTAAATCTAGACTGAAAGCCCACCTCTTTAACATTGCTTTTGACTCGTAACCACTCGCCTCCATCTACCCTCCTCTCCTTCTTCCTGTACACATTAATTGATTTGATTTGCTTACTTTATTTTTTGTCTATTAGATTGTAAGCTCTTTGAGCAGGGACTGTCTTTCTTCTATGTTTGTGCAGCGCAACAATAAAAATTGTTTAAACATAAAAAAATAAGTCTTACTATGGTAAGAGCATATGTGCATAAGGCAAGGTTTTTTCCCTTTTAAAATTGTCTATTCTAGTCACATCATTAGAGGGGACTGAGTCTCTGTCCCAGCCTCATGCCTCTGCTTCAGCCTCCCCAAACAAGTGAGTCACTATCTGCCTATGATAATACAGATGCAAAGCAAAATAGATAAAATACAATTCACTATTCCTTCTACTCTGGAATATGGAAACTTTTCTTCTTTCACCCTTTTACATCTTCTCCTTCTCCTCACCTATACAAATGGGAAGAAATTGAAGTACTTTAAAGCAATAAGAAGGAGAACTGTATATATTTGATAAACCTCTATATTGATACTGCCTCTGCTGTTTGTCCCATGGATTTTGAAATGACATATTAAGTTTCCGTTAAGACTTTTCTAGTTCAGAGCGTATCCAACCATGTAGCCTGCATTTTTGTGTGGAAGGAGTGTGCAGCATATGTATAGACAAAGCCTTTCCGGAATCCTGGACTATCACCAGGCCCAGCCTATGGTCAAATAAATAAGTATTGTATATCCAGCTAGCTGTCATGCTCTGGCCATATAGGTGGTCTGTAACTTAGCCAGGGCTACACACTGACTACTTTTTTTCACTTCCAAGGCTATATGGAACCTTTTAAGTCTCCTCTTTTCCTTTATATTCCTAATCAGTACAGTTCTGTAATGTACAGTGGCCTAAGCAATCCCCTTTCATCAAACTTATACTATCTCAGTACCTGGACTAGCCAAAGACTCCTACCCCTTCAGTATGAAAGATATGAAACTTCTCTTGCCCAGTATTACATTATATTACATTACAAATCACGTTTATCAACCGCCAATACCACAGAGTTCAGGGTGGTTTACAATAAAGAATAACTGAGCATTCTCAGGAATCAAAACTTCAATTAATTACAAAAATCAAAACAAATTCTTACTTAATTAACACAAATTTCCAAAATAAAAAAGCTTTAAAAGATTTTTGGAACTGTATGCCTCAAAGACATAGGCAGTTCATTCCAGCTTCTCACAGCCAAAAATAGAAACGATGAAGCAAATACCAGTCAGGAATTCCTCCAAGTAAGGTCTCCTCCTACTATTACCTCACTGACAAGAAGAACCCACCCAACTTCTGGAAAATCTGGGTGGCCAGAAAGTCACAATACAGTAATTTATTAGAATCACTACCGTCTAAACAGCATAGAACCTTAGGGGTCTTGTAAAGAAACTGTGTGTATTAAACATGTAAAATGTATTGGATATTTTTCTGCATTATGTTCTGAAGTGTATTTCTCCTGTTTAGCCAGCAGATGGTGCATGTTTATGCTTAAAGCTGTTACAGAGAACTGACTTGTCTTTCTTTATTTGGAACACAGATAATAGGAAGTGTTTGTAGTGATGTAGCCAGTTTCTATTTGAAACTTGACTGTTCTGGGCTCTGATTGGCCTGGAGGTTTGAAAATTACCCAGCAGATGCTGGCTGTTGCTTCAGTCTTAGCCAGGAAGAAAGAGACACAGATAGTTTTGTTGAGGCTTGGTGAATTATATGTCCTGATTTTCCCAGGTACTGTTTAGCCAATATGCAATTGTTTAGTTAGTGTTATAATTGATCCATATTTCAGTTGCCTGTTATCGTTTGCCTATTTTTGTAGTAGTAGTAGTATTTGCACATTTTTGTCCCGTGTTCCAAGTTCTGAGAATAAACACAATTGTTTGTTTGTTCTGCCTGCCTGGACTGATAAAGAACCCTGGTGGTTTGTGTATTGGGTTTGTGAATGCTTTCTGTGAACTGTGGGACCACTGGGAGTGTGTCTCCAGTAACCTAGAAATCACTGGGAATGATTTCAGAGCGGGAGACTCACCCAGAGGCGGTTGTGACCCAGTCAGTGGGAGGAGGGTGCTAGTGTAGAGCATGAGCAGCAGGTGCAGGCGGACCTGAGCTATGCTGGGGATAGACCCTCTAAGTGGCTGTGGGGTATCCCCAGGTGGGTGGCTAGGCATTTCGTGACAGGTCTCTAAGCAACTGTAAGAGGAAAATATTATTATTTCCCATTCTTAGTTTATGGAGTGAGTTATCATGTTCATGCTGTGTACCTGCAGCACTAAAACCAATATGATTGGTTCTCTTGTAGGTGACAGTTATTTCTTCCTCCAGTCTTTCTGTGTTTCAGGAGGAGCCAGCTACTCCAACTAAGAGTCGACTTAAGAAGGACAAGCAAGACTCAGGAACTGAGCGCCAGAAAGACAAACGTCGCTCAGCCTCAGTCAAGAAGAGCCTGTCAAGTCAGGAAAATCCTTTCACACCTCCTAGAGCTGTAACACCTGTGTCTGGTCTGGATCACAGTAGTGTTTCTAGAGAAACTGTCCATGAGAAATTCCTCAGGTAAGACCCACTGTAAAGTAATTCAGATCTCAAAGTAAGCTGAAGTCATAAAGATTACTGTAAGCCAGTCTTGTTGTTTTTGTTCGTATTCCAATGTTTCCTTGGACATAGGGAAAACAATTTTCAGAGCCATTCCCTTGGTTAAAGAGGTTTGTCTTTCAGAAATTGCCTTATGTATTTAATTTTTTTATATACCATCTGCAAGCTTGAAAACTATCAAAGTGTTGTACATTCAGGTACAGTAGGGTTTTTTTGAGGGGGGAGGGTTGTCTCTGGAGGGTTCACAATCTTTTAAAAAATTGTTCCTCCTATATATAGGTAATATGATACACACAGTAACATTACATATATACATAATTTTACCCACAATAGGAGGAGCTGTTCCTGAGGACAGTATACTGTTCTCATACTATGTGTTTCCAGGGTAATATTTAACAGATAGCTAAACTGGTTCAACATCTATAGAGGGGCCTCAATCTCTTAATTTCTAAGTGTTTTCTTTTTTACAAATAAGTAAATAAGGGGCAATTCTATAGTTAGGCACCTTCATTTAGGTGCCCCGAGAACATGTCATAAGAGCCTATTTTATAACAGCATCTGGGCCCCAGATTCCATTATAGCATACTAGCATAATCTGGTATCAGTTGCTTTCCAATTATGCACCTGCAGTTACATCAGTCATAAAGCTGTCTTAAGTGTGGTAGCCTAAATGTGGCAGGGATGCATGTAACTTAAAGTATTCTGTAAGGTATTTATTTATTTATTTATTTATGGCATTTATATCCCACAATATTCCCGCCTACGGGCAGGCTCAATGTGGCGTACAATAGTCTATTAAGCAAACAGTAGTACAAAATACAGTATACAAGGTCGCAAGAGGGAAAGAGAAATAACTGAGGAGAGAAAGAGAGAGAGGAGAGGTGATAAGTTATCGCTGAGATAGTCGTGGATCAAAAGGATGTGGCGCCAGATGGGCTCACAGCTTATGCTCTACCAAAAAGGAAGGTCTTGAGTCGCTTCTTGAAGGTCGGGTGATCTGGAGTGAATTTGACCTCTTGAGGCAGCCCGTTCCACAATTGAGTGCTGAGATAAGAGAAAGAGGAAGCATAGGCGGTCTTATATTTGAGGCCACTAAAAGCTGGGTAGTGGAGATTGAGGTACGAGTGAGCTGACCTTCGGGAGTTCCTGGGCGGCAGGTTAATAAGAGTGTCCATATAAGCAGGGGCTTCTCCATAGAGGATTTTGTGCACCAATGCACAGATCTTGAAAGTGATGCGGTCCTTCACAGGAAGCCAGTGCAACCTCTCACGCAGCGGTCTCGAACTTTCAAATCTCGATTTACCGAAGATGAGCCGAGCTGCTGTATTCTGAGCAGTTTGCAATTTTTTTAGGAGCATGATTGTGCATCCCCCATAGATACTGTTGCAGTAGTCAAGGCGGCTTATAACTAGAGACTGGACTAGGTTGCGGAATACTTCTCTAGGGAAGTAAGGCTGGATACGCTTAAGCCTCCAAAGAGAGAAGAACATTTGCTTGGAGTTCACATGCTGCTCCAGTGTCAAAGATCTGTTAACCAAGACTCCCAAGATTTTTAGGGACTCCGAGATTGTCAGGATGAGCTCAGGAGTAATTAATGTAGGAGGCCTGAGTTTGTTATAGGGAGAGGAGAGAATCAAACAATGTGTTTTCTCGGTGTTGAATTTGAATCGAAATGAGTTGGCCCAGTCGAGCATGGTGTTAAAGCCTTGCCGAATCCTACAGGTTATTTCACTTAGGTCTTTCTCAAAAGGGATAAAGATAGTGATATCATCAGCATAGATAAATGGGTTAAGTCCCAGTTTGAAGAGGGCCGCTGCCAGAGGAATCAACATCACGTTGAAGAGGGTAGGTGATAGTGGGGAGCCCTGTGGCACTCCACAGTCTGCTTTCCAATGAGATAAGTTAGAGTTGGCGTGTACTTGGTTAGATCTAGATGTAAGAAAATCTCTCAGTCAGGCTAGTACGTTTCCACTGACACCAAAGTAATCTAGGAGCCACAGCAGGACAGTGGTGTGCTGGTAAATGGTTTAACAACAGGCTGTCTCCCCGGTCCCCCTCTGCGCCCCCCCCCCCGTCCCCCTCTGCGCCCCCCCCCCCCCCCCCCCCCGTCCCCCTCTACGCCCCCCCTAAATTGCAGAGCTGGCTATAGCCGGGGAGAGAGCCTGGGGGGGTGCATTCCTCCAGGAAAAAAAAATGATCCCAGGTTCCAATCTAATTCATGTTTAATGTATGATAAAATGCCATAAATAAGTAAATAAATATAAACTTTTAATGTTGAGCACCTGATTCTCAAAGTGAACATATTCCAAACACTATAATGAAAATAAAATGATTTTTTTCTACCTTTGTTGTCTGGTGACTGTTTTTCTGATCATGCTGGCCCAGTATCCGATTCTGCTGCTCTCTGTCCTCTTAACTCTGTTTCCAGGGCTTCCTTTCCATTTATTTCTTTCTTTTCCTCCTTTCGTCTTCATTTCTGGTCCTCAGCTTCTGCCTATTTTCTTCATCCATGTGCAGTTTTTCTCCTCTCTTCCTTTTTCCTCATCTCATCTCCTTCCTCACTCTTCCCTCCCCTCCATCCATGTCCAGCATTTCTTCTCTCTCCCCTGCCCTCCATCCACCCATGTCCAGTGACCCTTCACTCCCCCTGCCCTGCATGCACCCATACCCAGCGACCCTCCTCTCCCCTGCCCTGCATGCACCCATACCCAGCGACCCTCCTTTCCCCTGTCCTCCATCCACCTATGTCTAGCAGTGGCCCTCCTCTCCCCTGCCCTCCATCAACCCATGTCCAGCAGTGACTCTCCTCTCTCCTGCCCTCCATCCACCCATGTCCAGCAGTGACCCTCCTCTCCCCTGCCCTGCATGCACTCATACCCAGTGACCCTCCTCTCCCCTGCCCTCCATCCACCCATGTCCAGCAGTGACCCTCCTCTCCCCTGCCCTCCATCCACCCTTGTCCAGCAGTGACCCTCCTCTCCCCTGCCCTGCATGCACCCATACCCAGTGACCCTCCTTTCCCCTGCCCTCTATCCACCCATGTCCAGCAGTGACCCTCCTCTCCCCTGTCCTGCATGCACCCATACCCAGCGACCCTCCTTTCCCCTGCCCTCCATCCACCCATGTCCAGCAGTGACCCTCCTCTCCCCTGCCCTGCATGCACCCATACCCAGCGACCCTTCTCTCCCCTCCATCCACCCATGCCCAGCGACTCCCTTCTGCCACCCCCTCCCGAGTTGTTCAGCGAATTCTCCTCCCTCCCTCCCTCCGGATCCGGTCCCTCACCAACTCCTTGTCCTTCTAATTCTTCGGGACAGGCAGTCATGCCTGCCCGCTGCCAGTGCTGACTCTCCCCCGCTGCCGGTTCGCGCTTCAAAATAGCCGCCGAGACTTCAGCAGAAGTCTTGTGAGGCCGCCTCTGGAAGTCTCGGTGGCCATTTTTAAAGCGCGAATCGGCAGTGGGGGAGAGTCAGCTGGCAGCGGGCAGGCAAGACTGCCTGCCCCGAAGAATTAGAAGGACAAGGAGTCAGTGAGGGACCAGATCCGGAGGGAGGGAGGAGGGAAGGAGGAGAGCCAGAGCCGGCTCGCGATTTTTAACAACCGGCTCGCAAGTCGGTAGAAAGTTTAACAACCGGCTCTTGCGAGCCGGTGCGAACCGGCTCCAGCACACCACTGCAGCAGGATGCCATGGTGCATGTCGAACTGCAAGAGCAAAATGCTGTTCCCTACAGCTATTTCCCTCTTGAAGTTGGATAGGAGAGTGACAAGTACGGTCTCAGTACTGTAGAGCGGTCAAAATCCCGACTGCGAGGTATGCAGAATATTAAACTTGTCCAGGTGCTCACTAAGTTGTTTATTCACCAAGCGCTCCATGAGTTTCACAAAAGGGGAATGGATGCCTATGTGTATGCATCCCTTGCATTTATGCACTATGCCGCTTATGCCCACTTATGCATTAGAAGCATACAACTGGAATTTTTGCTAATCCTTGAATTGATTGCAGCTTGTTCTGCCTTTTGCTCAACATATGCTGATTCATTGATAATATTTGCCAGTACACAAGTCAGACACAGTCTTGGCTAGATCTTATGACTCCTGAAGCAGAAACATAGATCTGTGTCGAGTCTGGTAACATTTTTATGTGTGTTGCAGACCTTTTTCTGTATGTAATTGAATCAGGCTATCTGTTTTTATATTTTATTGATTTTAGAAAATTTTTTATTATTATTGTTTTTTGGTCGGTTAATAAATACCACTTTATGTATGTTTATTCACCTCTGTAGTTCGTTGGAATTTAATTGGTCCTCCCCTACTCCCTTCCCCAAGACGTATGCACACCCTCACAGAATAACACATAGGCACCCTGCTACCATATCCTTATGCAAATGTAGACTTACAGGAGAAAATGCTAGGATTCTGTATATTTACGTGTTAAAGAGGTATGCAAATGCAGGCACAATATTATAGAATTGTTGTTTTCTCTGAGAACAAGCAGGCCATTGTATTCTCAGAGCCTGGTGCAAATACTGACTAGCAAGATTAACTTAGAATTTTCTAGCAGTGTCCTACTGCACATGCGCTGGTGCCTTCTCAACTGAGGCGTGAGCACAGGTTCCTCAGTCTTTGTTTTTGTGCCGAGCTGGGAGAACGAGTCATTGTGTTCTCCTCTCAGTGCATATTTTCTCTCTCATTCACAGTGCTTTCCCCTGCAGGTATTTTTATCCTTTTTTCTTTTTTTTTTTTGTATTTTTCATTTTTTTCTTTATTTTATTTTGCTTCCCTTTAATTTTTGTAGGTTTTTTTTGTTACATTTGTACCCCGCGCTTTCCCACTCATGCAGGCTCAATGCGGCTTACATGGGGCAATGGAGGGTTAAGTGACTTGCCCAGAGTCACAAGGAGCTGTCTGTGCCTGAAGTGGGAGTCGAACTCAGTTCCTCAGTTCCCCAGGACCAAAGTCCACCACCCTAACCACTAGGCCACTCCTCCACTCCTTCTTTCATCTCATTAGGTTTTCTTTCTTTTTCGCAAGTTGCTAGGTCTATTTAGGCCGGAGCACCAACCTTGATTTGAATGCTTCCCCTTTTTACTGTTCACAATTAAGGACTTTAATTTGGCTGTAATTCTTTTCTCGATGTCTCAGAAGACTTCCAATGGCTTCAAAGTTGCGCCTAATGTAATCGGGTGATTTCTGTGTTGAACCCATACTCTTGGTGCATCGAGTGCCTTGGACCTAACCATGTTCTCTCTGTTTGAAAATGCAAATGAGAACATAGAGGGCATAGCAGGTCCAACATGAGAGACTTTTTGGCTCCTCTAAGACTGGTGCATTGACATTGGCAATAAAAGCATCAACCTTGATGGCTGCCAAGACTTCAACATCCACTGGGAGTGCACTGGCATCAGGGCCGTGCCAACACAGTAAGCGGGGTAAGCACCACAGGGGGGCACTGACCTCTGGAGGGTGCCGCCGCGCCATGCTTACCCTCGCCGCTTACCGCAGCTCCTGGACCCAGACAGCAGCCCTTTTATTTAAATTTACCTCCGACGTCGTAGCAGCTGAGCAGTGTCAGTGAAAGCACTGCCGACGTCTCCAGCCTTCCCTTCGCGCTCATTCGTTCCCTCAGTGTCCCGCCCTCGCAAGGAAATGACGTCAGAAGAAGGCGGGACATTGAGGGAATGAACGAGCGGGAAGGGAAGGCTGGAGACGTCAGCAGCGCTTTCACTGACGCTGCGCAGCTGCTGCCACGATGGAGGTAAATTTAAATTAAATACAAGAAACCAGACTCAGAGGGCGGGCAGGTGGACATGGGAGGGCAGGGGAGAAAGGAGAATTGCTGGATATGGATGGAGGAGGGAAGGGCAGAGAGGGACATGGATGGACATGGATGGGAGGGCAGGGCCCAGGGAGAGAGGAGAAATTGCTGGAAATGGAGAAGAGGGGAGAGAGGAGAATTGCTGGATATGGATGGAGGAGGGAAGGGCAGAGAGGGACATGGATGGACATGGATGGGAGGGCAGGGCCCAGGGAGAGAGGAGAAATTGCTGGAAATGGAGAAGAGGGGAGAGAGGAGAATTGCTGTATATGGATGGAGGAGGGAAGGGCAGAGAGGGACAAAGGTGGGCATGGATGGAGGAGAAGGGAGAGAGAAGAAATAATGGGCATGGATGGAGGGGAGGGAAGAGAGAGGAAGGAGATGAGATGAGGGAAAAGGGAGAAAACCTGCACATGGATGGAGAAAATAGGCAGAAGCTGGATCCGCTGGACAGTCTGCAGAGGACCCAGCTTTTACTTATGGATGTAAGGCAAGAAATGAAGAAGAAAGGAGGAAAGTAAAGAAATAAATGGAAAGGAAGCCCTGGAAACGGAGTTAAGAGGACAGATAGCAGCAGAATCAGGTACTGGGCCAGCATGATCAAGTCACCAGACAACAAAGGTAGAAAAAAAATCATTTTATTTTCATTTTAGTGTTTGGAATATGTCCACTTTGAGAATTTACATCTGCTATCTTATTTTGCAATGTATAGCAATTTGTTTCTAAGAATATTGCTGACAATTTCTGTCAGTGTGGCAAGTGGTGAGCGATCATTTTCACGGTTAAAAATCATAAAAAATTATTTGCGATCAAGTATTTTGCAAGAAAGGCTTGCAAGCCTTGTCATGATTGCTATTGAGAATGAAATATGTGCCCAGTTAGATATCAAAGATTTAATTACTAATTTCGTGAACATGAAAACACGAAAAGCTAAGTGGTTGTAAACCCTCTATTTGTTCAGCAATCCCACAAACATGCTCTCCATCTTTCAGCTCCTATTTCCTTTGCATCTTGTGCCACACAGGGGAGGGGGGCACCAACTGATAGTCTGCAGGGGGGCACCAGAGACCCTAGGCATGGCCCTGACTGGCATCAAGAAGGTTTCCATCTCTCTCGACATCAGGCACTGAGAGTAGGTCCTGGGACCGATCAGCATCAGACCCGACACTGAGGGCACACACAGGTTGAATGTCGGCCTTGACACAGAAGGACAGTGATGCAGAGCATCGGAAGAAGCCCAAGAAGCATAAGCATCGGTCCTCATCGACACTTAGCTGGTTAAGTTAGAGCCAGCCAAAAAAAAAACACGAATATTCAATGCCAGTCACCAAAAACAGCCTGGCATTGAATATCCATGTTGAGCACTGGCGTCGGACAGACAGCACACTGCCCGATGCCAGCTGAAAATCACCCAGCAGGTGTTTAGACTGGCTGAGTTATAGAGGTAAAATAGTTGGATTTGTGATGTCATTTTTTTTAATTGTAGTTTAATTGTAGTTCCTCCCCTATTCCCTTAATAGCTGAAATTACCTGGCCTCATTGAGAGCCAATCTCTCTCACCAGGGATGTGTCTTCACATACACATAGAGTCTCTTTTGCTGAGCTGTGTTAAGCAGCTAAAGCAGGTTTTACTGCGTAGTGATAGGGTAGATAGGATTGGAGGAGGGGTAGCACTGTATATTAATGAGAACCTTGATTCAGATAGGCTGCAAATATTGCAGGATACAAAACCCCTTTTGGAATCTTTGTGGATTGAAATTCCATGTGAAAAGGAGAAAAAAATGGTGATAGGAGTGTACTACCGTCTGCCTGGCCAGGACGAGCAGACGGATGCAGCAATGTCAAAGGAAATTAGGGAAGCAAATAAAATGGGCAATGTAATAATAATGGGTGATTTCAATTATGCAGATATAGACTGGGTTAATGTAACATTGGTACATGCTAGGGAGATAAAATTTCTTGATTAAATCAAGGACCGCTTCATGGAATAGCTGGTTCAGGAGCCGACAAGAGAAGGAAAAATACTAGACTTTGTCATTAGTGGAGCACATTATCCGGTGTGGGGGGGTAACAGTGTGAGGGCCACTTGATAACAGTGATCATAATATGATCAGTTTTGATATTGGCATTGAAGTAAGTGAACTTAGGAAATCAAATACACTAGCGTTTAACTTTAGAAAAGGAGATTACGATAAAATGAGAAAAAGGGTGGAAAAAAGACTAAAAGGAGCAGCTCACAGGGTAAAAAAACTTGCATCAGGTGTGGATGCTGTTCAAAAAACACCATCCTAGAGGTACAGGACAAATATATTCCGCATATTAGAAAAAGAGGAAAAAATGTCAGCCGGCGTGGTTAAACAGTAAGGTTAAAAAAATCCATTAGAGCACAGAAGCTTAGCTGAAATTGGGTGGCGGGGGGAAGAGGGGTTGGTGGTTGAGAGGCTAGGATAGGGGAGGCCAGACTTATACGGGGTCTGTGCCAGAGCCGGTGATGGGAGGCGGGACTGGTGGTTGGGAGGCGGGAAATACTGCTGGACAGACTTATACGGTCTGTGCCCTGAAAAAGACAGGTACAAACCAAGGTAAGGTATACACATATGAGTTTATCGTGGGCAGACTAGATGGACCGTGCAGGTCTTTTTCTGCCGTCATCTACTATGTTACTATGTTACTTCAGAAAATGGAGAAGAGAACCAACTGAAAATAATAAGATAAAACATAAGGAATGACAAGCCAAATGCAAAGCGGAGATAAGGAGGGCAAAAAAGGACTTTGAAAAAAAGTTAGCGTTAGACGCGAAAATACATAGTAAACATTTTTTTTTAGATACATTAAAAGCAGGAAGCTGGCTAAAGAATCGGTTAGGGTGCTGGACGAAAGTGGTGTTAAAGGGGCGATCAGGGAAGACAAAGCCATTGCAGAGAAATTAAATGAATTCTTTGCTTCGGTCTTCACCGAGGAGGATTTGAGAGGGACACCGGTGCCAGAAAGGGTATTTGAAGCAGGCGAGTCAGAGAAACTAAATGAATTCTCTGTAAACTTGGAAGATGTAATGGGTCAGTTCTGCAAACTGAAGAGTAGTAAATCACTAGGACCAGATGGTATGCATACCAGAGTATTAATAGAACTGAAAAATGAACTTGTAGAGCTACTGTTAGTAATATGCAATCTATCCCTAAAATCAGGTGTTGTACCAGAAGATCATAAATGTTGTGTTAGTGTTGGCAGAGAAAAAGCCCTCAGAAACCGCTGGCCAAAAAGGTCTGCGGTTTAGTGCAAGGTTATGTTTGAATCAGTTCATAACTCTTGCAGCGTTTCTATCATTGGGCAAAAAAACTCTGTAACCACAGGGCTATATTTAAGCCTCAAATGAAATAAGACTGACTAACAGCAATGATTTATAAATCGTCAGGCCCTACTAATGGCCCGAAACACATCAGCAAATCAGCAAAAAAAGAAAACTTAGCTTTTAAAACTGAAATCAAAGCACTCGTCTTTTTCCGTTCGACGGGGATCACCGCCATTTTGAAAGAGTTTGTGCCTTCAACTCAACTTCAGCATACTAGCACTCCGTTCCTGATGAAGCCGCGTTCTTAGGTGAAACGGTGATCCCCGTCGAACGGAAAAAGACGAGTGCTTTGATTTCAGTTTTAAAAGCTAAGTTTTCTTTTTTTGCTGATTTGCTGATGTGTTTCGGGCCATTAGTAGGGCCTGACGATTTATAAATCATTGCTGTTAGTCAGTCTTATTTCATTTGAGGCTTAAATATAGCCCTGTGGTTACAGAGTTTTTTTGCCCAATGATAGAAACGCTGCAAGAGTTATGAACTGATTCAAACATAACCTTGCACTAAACCGCAGACCTTTTTGGCCAGCGGTTTCTGAGGGCTTTTTCTCTGCCAACACTAACACAACATTTATGATCTAGGCTGTAGTGTTCATTTTGTATTATTCTATACGTTTTCACTACAGCGCACTGCACTTTGTTCTAATTATTATTTGTTGTACCAGAAGACTGGAGGATAGCCAATGTTACGCCGATTTTTAAAAAAGGTTCCAGAGGAGATCCGGGAAATTATAGACCGGTGAATCTGACCTTGGTACCGGGCAAAATGGTAGAGGCTATTATTAAGAATAAAATTACAGAGCACATACAAAAACATGGGTTGATGAGACAAAGTCAGCACTGATTTAGTGAAGGGAAGTCTTGCCTCACCAATCTACTGCATTTTTTTGAGGGGGTGAACAAACGTGGACAATGGGGAGCCGGTGGATATTGTGTATCTGGATTTTCAGAAGGCGTTTGACAAAGTGCCTCATGAAAGACTCCAGAGGAAACTGGAGAGTCATGGGATCGGAGGTAGGGTATTACTATGTATTAAGAGCTGGTTGAAGGATAGGAAGCAGAGAGTAGGATTCAATGGTCAGTATTCTCAGTGGAGAAGGATAGTTAGTGGGGTCCCTCAGGGGTCTGTGCTGGGACCGCTGCTTTTTAACATATTTATAAATGACCTAGAAATGGGAGTAACTAGTGAGGTAATTAAATTCGCAGATGACACAAAGTTTTTCAGGGTCGTCAAGACGCAGGAGGAGTGTGAAAGATTACAGGAGGACCTCACGAGACTGGGGGATTGGGCGTCCAAGTGGCAGATGAAATTCAGTGTTGACAAGTGCAAAGTGATGCATGTGGGTAAGACAAACCCGAATTATAGCTATGTCATGCAAGGTTCCGCGTTAGGAGTCACAGACCTAGAAAGGGATCTGGAAGTCATCGTTGATAAGATGTTGAAAACTTCTGCTCAGTGTGCTGCGGCGGCTAAGAAAGCGCACAGAATGTTGAGTATTATTAGGAAAGGGATGGAAACCAAGCATGAGGATGTTATAATGCCGTTGTATCGCTCCATGGTGCGACCGCACCTCGAATATTGTGTCCAATTATGGTTGCCATATCTCAAAAAAGATATAAAAGAATTGGAGAAGGTGCAGAGGAGGGCGACGAAAATGATAAAAGAGATGGAACGACTTCCCTTTGAGGAAAGGCTAAGACGATTAGGGCTCTTCAGCTTGGAGAAAAGGTGGCTGAGGGGTGATATGATAGAAGTCTACAAGATAATGAGCGGAGTAGAGCAGACAGATGTGAAGCGTTTGTTTACATTTTCGAAATATAATAGAACCAGGGGACACAAGATGAAGCTAGAATATGGTAGATTTAAAACAAATAGGAGAAAGTTTTTCTTTACTCAGCGTGTAGTTGGATTCTGGAACTCGTTACCGGAGAATGTAGTGACAACAGCTGGCCTTACAGTGTTTAAGGGGGGTTTGGACAGATTACTGAAGGAAAAGTCCATTAAACATTATTAAATAGATATATATTTTGGGGGGGAGGGGGGTTGCCGGGTTCTTGAAGCCTGGATTGGCCGCTGTCGGAGACAGGATGCTGGGCTTGATGGACCCTTGGTCTTTTCCCAGTATGGCGGTGCTTATGTGCTTAAATGTTAGCATGTATTTGCACTAAAATTTATCATGCATTAAAACATTCCGCATGATAAAAATACCCTGTTAACTGCTTAATGCGGCTATGGGTGGGAATTAGGCAGAATAAAGGCAGAGAGGAGAATGGTCTTTCCAGACAAATAGTGTGCAGGTGTTTACCTTCTACTAGCTGTCCTGACTGATGACAGTGCAGCCACAATTACTACCACCTCAAGAAGTAACGCACACTAAGGTGGGAGGAAGCCTAGGAAGATAGGTAGCACAGGCAAAGGTGGGAGGAGGCCTAAGAAGGAAATAAATAAATAGCAGAGCTGCTGTACCCGGTTGGTATCAGTAGGTTGGTGACTATCCCCCTTGCTGTTTCCAGCTAGCTAAGGGTGGTGAGTCTCCTGTTCAGAGTGGCGATACTGCTAACATCTGGCACTGAGGAGGACACCCATTGATGTCATCAGGGGGCTTGAATTTCTTCAAATTGGTGCCTTTGTGACTCCCTTGGAGCTGGTGTACTTGGCGTCCGAAGGTAGTGAGTCTCCTGTTCAGAGTGCCAATGCTGCTAACATCTGGCACCGAGGAGGATGCCTGTTGATGTCATCAGGGTCTAGAATTTCTTCAAATTGCTGGTGTCTTTGTGGCATGTAGCCACAGGGGTATGGCCAAAGGGCATGATCAAAGGGGCACACCAGGCTCCTTGGGAGCCTCTTGGAGTCCAAAGGAGCACAGAGGAGCATTTCAGACTGTTTTTCTCCTAATGAGGAAACACAAGGTAAAGCCTAAAACTTATACTCCAACGGATTCTGGTCCCATGGAAAAGCACTTGGCTCCATCCCAGTCTCCTCCTACTCTGGTACTTTCTCCTTCATGAACCTCTTTAAGTTCAACATATCATACTCCTTCCCTTCCCCCTTCATCCTGTAAGTTGGGTGACCCACAGTTGGTTACCCCTTCCTCTATTGAGGTTCCAAGTGGTCTGGTTCTTATCTTTTACTAAGTTGCTGACACCTGTTCAGGTGACTGGTTCCACTGAAGTACTTCAAATATCACTTTGAGATATTTGTGGGATCAAAACCAACATGTGAAAGGGATGCTTAAAACAGGAAACAGTTGAAAATTGGCTAATGTAAACTCTAATATTATGGTTTTGGACAATAAATTATCTGTGTTTGAAATGCGAGCTTCTTCTCTTCAAGCTTCCTCTCCATCAACAATTAAAAATTCTTATGCAGGTCTAAGCACAAGATGGCCGCCGAGCAAACACGTTAACAGGCAGTATTTCTGCAGCTCTCTCATTATACCTTTAGAGATGCCGAAGCGATGAGGCAAGTCTGCTTCCCGGGCCCCGGAGCGAGCGGTATCCTCCTCTCAAGATATTCGGCCTTTTTTACAGATGACTGTGGTACCATCAGCAACAGCGTTCGGATTATCGGGAGCTAGCCCGCAGACACGCGCTAGTGCAGATGGAAGCACAGCAGTGTCTCCTGGGCTTGAGCTTACGCTCAGCCCAGATACACGGGAACCGCCCCCTCAGCCGTTGGGTTACAGCACTCCATCGGAGATGACTCTGAATCGATCCCCAGAGAGTGGTGAGACCGACCAGAGTCGGGAGGCGGAACAACGACCGTTTGGAGTGCAGGCTCCCTTGATTGGGACACCGATACTAACAACGACGTCGGTGCGAGATGTTGCTGGCTTGAAAACGGATTTGCCTTTACAGAAAGAGGTATCACCTCCACTTTTTTCTTTTCAAATGCTTAAACCAGCTGAGGTAACTATGGACTCTTTGTGGACTCTGATAGCAGATCTAGGAAAATCACTTACTCCTCAGATAAATACACTAAACCAGGAAATGAAAAAAACATGAGGAAAAAATAAAGAATTTGGACTTAAAAGTAGGGGAATTGGAACAGATGAAGGAGAAAAATGATTCCGATATGAAAGTACTTCAAACACAGTAGGAGGTTATAATGAAGGATTTGACTTCACTAAGAAGAAAAACTGAACTCCTTGAAAATACTGTTAGAAGCAATAACTTACGTTTGTTAAATTTTCCTAAACAAATCACCAAACTTCCTAGGGAAATGTGGAAGAAATACTTAATGGAGATCCTTGGGGTAAAAGAGGAGTTGATTCCTCCTTTTACTTATGTTTATTATCTCCCAACTAAAGAAGATTCTGATAAAAAAAAAGAACATGATCAATTGATGAATGTAACTGCTTTATTAGAATCTACAGATATTGAAGATACAATTCCCACTACGTTAATAGTGACTGTGGCGCTCGCGCCAGACAAGCAATGGCTGATGTCTATGTTCTTTAAAAATAAGGATAAAACATTTCTTGGCCAGAAAGTTCAGATGTTCCCTGATATCTCCAGAGAAACACAAAAGCGTCGCAAATCATTTCTTTTAATGAAACCAGCAGTAACTCAGCTGGGAGCCACATTTTACTTGCGGTACCCATGTAAGTATGTGGTACAGTACCAGTCAAACAAGTATATATTTTTCAATCCGGCTCAGTTAGCAACATTTCTTAACTCAAGGCAGAACAGGGGCACTTAAAACATCATACCCATTGATTAGGTTAACACTGTTCAACACTAACCTGTTATCTTTGCTTGCTCTATCTTAGATAAATTTACTTTAAATATACTCCATTTCTAAACATCTTGTTCCAAAATGTGGACTTGAGCATGAAATTTCACGTGTTTTTCTTGGAATTATTTTTCTTTTACTAATGTTGAAATGTATTGCTTTTCAAACAAGTGTGTGCTTGATTATAAAGTTGTAAAATCTTATAAAAAAAATTCTTATGCAATTCATATGAAGTTAGAGATGATGGAAAATGCAAGTAGAATTAGGAACCTGTGTTTCCTTAATTTCCCATCTATTTACTTATTGTCACCTGAAATTCTTCTTAAGAAATATTTTGAAGAAGTTCTAGCATTGGTTAATTCTGGTACTATTTCTATTCTTAATTGGTATTATTTACCTGCAAAAGTAAGGTCTCAGGAGACCATCAGGGGGTGGATCAGCTTGTCTCACCTGAAATAGATTTGACAGCTTTTTTTGGAAGACACTCAGGTTGTAATAAGTACTAGGTCCACCCTCTTGGTCACTTTGGCATCTGAGTTAGATAAGAACTTGATTTTGAAGAAGTAGTTTCATTAAAAAGCTGTTAATTTTTGTGGAGCAAAAATTTCTATTTTTCCTGATGTTTGCCAGGGTGACGCAACTTAGGCATAAGGACTTTTTGGATTTAAAACCTCGAGTTCTTGCCCTGGGAGCTAAATTGTTTCTGACATTTCCCAATAAATGTATTCTTACTTTTCAAGATAAGGAATATATATTTTGGGATTCACTGCTTTTACAACAATTTGTAAAGGGTCATGAGAAATGATGTTTAGAATTAGTACTTATTAGGATTATGACACTATATTATAGGGCCTCTTTTACTAAACCACACTTGCAATTCCCATGCAGCAATACAACGTAGCCCATTCAAAATGAATGGGCTGCAGTGCATTTGCCACACTGGTAATCACTAGTGTAGTTTAGAAAAAAAGGCTCTTAGGAAGCCTCCCTGGACTGGCGTCTGGACATATGAGGTGCTTGCTGATCGGGCAGGCACTCCCGCAGTCTCCCTACCAGTGACATCACTTGGGAGTTTGAAGCCTTATCAGAACTGGGCCTTCCCATGGTACATGCCCCACGGACACAAGCTTGTGGGCGCATGACTAAAGGGGTACATACGACACTCCCTTTTGGAGCCCCTTCGGAACCTGGAGGAGCAGGATGGTCCTATGGATCAGCACATAAGGGTGATTTCAGCACTGAGAACAACTGGAACTGTGAGTACTCTCGCTCCAGCAACTGCTTCTTTTTCCTCCCCACAGTGTACCCCTCCTCCACAATCTGCTATGACTTTGTCTGGCACGAGCACACCAATGGAAGGTACAGCTACTGCTAGTTTTTTGGTTACTTATGGAGAGGAAACTGGACTTTCTGGGTTAGGATGTTCTCTAACAGAGCCCCTGTCCCTGAACCTGTTCAGCTTCCCTTGGAGTTTGGCCCAAAGGGAGCAATTGATTACAATAAATCAATTTCTTTGCAAGATATTTGGCAAGTTGTCACAAGGATTGAATATTCTCTTCAAGGGACTATTTCTTCACTATGTAAATTTTCTCAGGAGGGATCAGTTAAGTTTGATTAACATGATAAGAAATTACAGAATGATAAGGCTCATTTGCAAAAAATTGACTTCTCCCTTATTAGTTTACAGTCTTCTCTAGTTTCAATGGTTAATGATAGTTCCTTATTTCATTCTCAGCTGGAATCTATGGAAAATCATCATAGGACTAAAAATAATAGAATTTTGAATTTTCCAGTCACTCATTACTTGGCTCCTTTAGAGCTTCTAAAGATGTATCTTTAAAATGTGTTGCAATGTCCTCAGGTAGACACTTTGTCTGTTGAGAATATTTTTTATATTGTGAGAAGCTCTAGGCAAACTAGGGATGAAGAAGAAATGGGTCAGATTGTGTCAGTTGATAGCTTGGATATTTCCACGTTTTTGGAATCTTCTCAAGACTTAATTTCCAAGCAAGCTATATTGTTGGTTATGTTTTCCTTTGAGCTTGAGAAAAATGAAATTATGAATCTTTATTTTACTAAAAAAAAGTGTTCCCTTTTGTGGCAAGCAGATTTATATGTTCCTGAACATAGCCAGATATCTCAACTTCAGAGGAAACAGTTCCTGCAGTTAAGGCCTTGACTGTGGGAGCTACCTTTTACCTTAAATTTCCATATAAATGTCTGATTACTTATGGGAGCAATAAATATGTTTTTCTTCATCCTTATCAACTGGAATTGTCTCTAGCAGATAAACCTGTTCTTCAGGCCATTAAAGTTTAATAATTTATACCACTGTATACTAAGCCACGTGGCAATGCCTACACAGCCCATTCAAAGTGAATAGGCTGTATCGGCATTAGCGTATGACAGCCACTAGCATGGCTTAGTAAATAGGAGGTTTAGTTCTTAGGTTATGTAAATGAGGGTAATATATTTGCTTTAGTTCGTTTTCCTCTTTAATTGTTGGTCCTATTGGCTCCCTAGGCCTTTTACTAAGCTTTGGTAAAATGTGGCCTGTGATAGTTTGGACGCATGAAATTAGCGCACACTGGGCCATTTTTTTACTGCAGCTGGGAAAAGGCCTTTTTTAATGGGGCAGTAAATGGCCATGCGCTAATATGAAAAGTAGCATGCGGCTATTTCCTGCCTGAGCCCTTAATACCACCTACTTACTTGGTGGAAAGGGATCACGCTGTACTCATGCAGTAATCAGGCAGTGCGCACCAATGTGACCGCGCTGCTGATTACTGCCGGGAATTCCCCCCCCCCCAATAGAAAATAGAAAATTATTTTCTACCGCAGAAAACAGTGCGCACCAACTTCAAAATTACTGCCTGGTGCCCATGCTACCCCGGCGATAGTGTCAATTTGATGTGTGCTACTCATGCATTAGCCCTACTGCACCTAAGTAAAAGGGCCTCTAGATGTGGACTAAATGTTGATTGTTTTTTCTTATTGTGAATTCTGATTATTTGCTTGATTTTGTTTATTGTATATAAATTGCAAGTCAATTTTTTAAAAGAGGCCCTTAATTAGGAATCTTTTGTGGGGTTTTTTCCTAATTTTAATTGCTTGGAGTTTTACTTTAAGTAGGTTCACCAAATCCTTTCACGTGGGCTAGTTGGAATTTTCTTTTCTCCTTTTTGAATTTTTTTCTTGTATAATCTAATGTGGTGATTCTATTTTTGTGCATTGTTTCTGGATTATGTACTTTTGAAGCTTCAAATTAAAAAAAATAAAAAGAAATACATGTAAAAGTACATTCCCATGACAGTACACTCCCCAACTTCCCCCACTCTTTACACATCCTACACTAATGTCCAATCCCCATCCCCCACCACATTCCCTCATATAGTAAAATAGTAGATGATGGCAAATAAAGACCTATACAGTCCATCTAGTCTGCCCAACAAGATAAATTCATCACATAAGGTATGATATAGTACTTCACATGTATACCTGATCTTGATTTGTCCTTGCCATTTTCAGGGCATAGAACGTAGAAGTCTGCTCGGCATGGTCCTTATTCTAAAACTTCAGAACTTGTAATCAAATTCCCTTAAAAGCTCTACTCCAACCCATCCAAGTCTATTCAGCCACGATCAGAGCACAGACCATGGAAGTCTGCCCAGTACTGACCTTGTTTTCCAATTTCTGAAGCTGAATCTGTCCAGCTACGATCAGAGCACAGACCACAGATGTCTGCCCAGCACTGGCTTTTCTTCTCAATTTCCTGTGGTGCCACCTAATCTCCGCTTAGTTTCTTTGGATCCATTCCTTCTAAACAGGATTCCTTTGTGTTTATCCCACACATTTTTGAATTCCATTACCATTTTCATCTCACCACCTCCAGTATCTACCACCCTCTCAATGAAAAAATACTTCCTGACATTATTCCTGAGTTGGCCCCCCTTCAACCTCAATTCGTGTCCTCTAATTCTACAACCTTCCCATCTCTGAAAAAGGTTTGTTTGTGCATTAATACCTTTCAAATATTTGAGCATCTGTATCATATCAACCCCTGTTTCTCCTTTCCTCCATGTTATACATGTTCTGGTCATTAAGTCTCTCCTCTTATGTCTTGCTACGCTGTAAGACTTTTTACATCCTTAGTAAGATATGGCCTCCAAAACTGAACACAATACTCCAAGTGGGTCCTCACCAATGACTTTTACAGGGGCATCAACACCTCCTTTCTTCAGCTGGTTCTCTCTATGCAGCCTGGCATGCTTCTGGCCGTGGCCACCACCTTGTCACTTTGTTTCCTTACCTTGAGATCCTCAGACACCATCATCCCAAGGTCCCTCTCCTGAGCCGAGCTTAGAAATCTCTTCCCTCCTATCTGGTACATCTTTTTTGTATTTCTGCACCCCAAGTTCATCACTCTGCACTTCTTGGCATTAAATTTTAACACTCAGACCTTTGACCATTCTTCTAATTCTTGGAGATCTTTTCTCATGGTTTCTCCGGGGTATTCACTTTGTTGGCTATCTTTGTGTCATCCGCAAAAAGGCAAACTTCCTTCTAACCCTTCAGCAGTATCTCTCACAAATGTATTAAACAGAATTGGCCCCAGCACCAAGGTTAAACCTTCGTGTATTGAATTTTCCTAAAATCCCTGGCAAGACACCTATTGACTTGTTTAAAAAATATTTGCAAGAAAATTTGAAAATGCCTCAAGAACTTATTCCTCCAATAAGTAAAATTTACTATCTTCCAATAAGTCCAGGTGGAAAAGAAAGAAAGAAAGAAGGTGTTGGTGCGGATGGTATAGACTTTAACAATCTGAAATTTTGGAACAATCTATTGAAATAGTTCCGGAAAGAGCCACCCTTTTGGTCTCCCTGGTGTTCGAACAGGATCTCAATGCAATATTAAAACTATACTTTAAATTTTTGAAGGTTCCTTTTTATGGAACAAAAATATGGATATTCCCGGATGATACTAAAGTAACTCAGGAATGTAGAAAATTATTTTTGGCATTGAAACAGGATGTTCTTAAGTTAGGTGGCTCGTTTCTGTTAGTATATCCTTGCAAATGCCTAGTCAGGCTTAGTGGGATAAAGTATGTATTTTATGACTCAGAACAGCTGAAATCCTTTCTGGATATAAAACAACTTAATGTAGAATCGGATAAATGAGGATTGACGAATTGCACACTTAAACCGCATTATGTTTATTTTTTCTGTTAATTTACCTTTAAATAACTCCACTAAATTGTAACTCCCCCCTCCAGTTGAGGTCTAAGAAAGCATGTACAATTTTTTCTTCTTGTTTATTTCTTTAACATATATTATGCTGTTTTTCTGTAACAAGTGCTATACTTGTAAGAAATTGGGAAATTTCATAAATAAATAAAAATAATAAAAAAAAAAGAATTGGCCCCAGCACCGATCCCTGAGGCACACCACTGCTCACCTTCCTTTCCTCCGAGTGGATTCCATTTACCACCACCCGCTACCACCTGTCAGTCAAACCAGTTTCCAATCCTGTTCACCACTTTGGGTCCCAGGTTCAGCCCTTTCAGCTTATTCATGAGTCTTCTGTGAGAGGGACCATATCATAGGCTTTGCTGAAATCCAAGTAGATTCCATCTGGCGCATGTCCTTTATCCAGTTCTTTGGTCACCCAGTCAGAGAAGTCAACTAGATTCATTTGGCAGGATTTTCCTTTGGTAAAGCCATGTTGCCTCGAATCCTATAACCCGTTGGCTTCTAGTAAGTTAACTATATTTTCCTTCAGCCTTGACTTATTTTTCCTACCATCAACGTGAGGCTTACCAGCCTGTAGTTTCCCATTTCTTCCTTGTCTCCACTTTTGTGAAGAGGGACCACATCAACTCATCTGTAATCCCACGGAACCTCTCCCATCTCTAAAGATCGTTAAAGGCAGATCTCTCACCCAGTGGCATAGCTAGGGGGGCGCAGGGGGTGCAGTCGCTCCCCCAAACAGAGTTTTGAAAAAATGGCGCCTATGCGCCACGTGCCAGTAACTTTCTCTGCCGCCTTCCACGTAGTCTTGCATCTTTCTCCCTGTGTTTCTTCTGCTGCCTGCTGTCTCCCGTCTGCGTCGTCATTTTTACTGCCCTGAAGCGTTCTCCCTTGGCACCGGCAATTCACAGTCAGCCTTCTGCCAGCGTCGGGGCTTTCTCTTCAGGCGCGTCTCACTCCCACCTCTGCGGAAAAGAGAAAGTTGCGTTAAAGTAGGCGGAAGTCCGGGATGCGCCTGAGGAGAAGCCTCGACGCTGGCAGAAGGCTCTGTGAATTGCCGGTGCCGAGGGAGAACGCTTCAGGGCAGTAAAAATGATGACTCAGATTGGAGACAGCAGGCAGCAGAAGAAAAACAGGGAGAAAGATGCAAGACTCCAGGGGGAGAGCTGCCCAAGGAGGTTTAATAGACGAGTGGAAGTGAGCCTTTCTAATCCAGTAAATCCTGTAAGCAAGGAAGCCATTTTGGTTAGTCTGTTTCCACTCCCTCGCGCAGCCATCATTACCATTGCCTTCACCCCAAACAAAACAAGCAAACTTATGAGCTGCTGCATCCACATTGTCATTCTTTGTTGTTGATCCATCTGTAACAAGGCTAAAGCTGTTTCTGTTGGATAGGCAGTGCCTTAAAAGCTGGAGGAGAAAAGAAATAAAGCAGCTTCAAAAATTATTGTAGCTGGTAGAAAAAGCAATTATAAACTCTGTAGTTTGTGCTCATTTTTCTTCACTGTTTTTCTATACAATACATATGGCCAAGATTTCAGTGAGGATATCCTGTTTCCTGATGAGTTCATCTTAACTGTTGTTGTACTCTGCCTTGGAAAGCTGGTGTTATAAAGATGATAGAATATATTGAAATTAAATGGAAGTAGAATTAAACTCGCCTTTCATTGGGGCACATGGAATCACATTTTCACGTCATCTCATTTGTAGGAATTTACATTTTAGATACACAAATGGATTATTCTGTTTTTAGGCATGTTTCAGGGACAAGTGGTTTTGTAGGTGAAAATAAAAATAAATATTTTTTTTATGCAGATCTCTTTTGTTTAAACATAACTAAATGGGCTATAAGCCCCTAATGCAGTCCATTGGCTTTCTTATATTCTGTTTTAGTGGCCTTTACCAGGAGAAAAAAAATCTCTGCACGAATATAACACATGCTGGAGTGCCTCTATTACTAGCCCCTCCAAAATGCACACTGATTACGATTTACAACAAATTACTACTCTACCTATATTCCGTTCCGTTATTACACTTTTTCTGTGTACATCCATATACTGCACAAATTGGCATGTTTGAAAATATAAGTGAGATTAAATACGAATGCTACCAACAATAAAGAGTGACAACATGGATGCAGCAGCTCATAGGTTTGCTTGCTTTGTTTTGAGAGTATGGCGATGACGGCTTCACTGGGAAGGGAAAACTGAGATTGGATATGGACACAGAGGGGCACTACTGGAAAGGGGAGAGGAGACAGGGACATAGAGGGGCACTACTGGAAAGGGGACAGGAGATAGGGACATAGAGGGGCACTACTGGAAAGGGGAGAGGGCAGAAAGAAAGAAGATGCTGGATGGAAGAGGGGTACAGAGAGAGAGAAAGAGATGAGTGGAAAGATGGGGAGAGAAAGAAGGGACATGGAAAAGAGCAGAAGAGAGAGAGAGAACCTGCTGGAAGAAGCATGGGGAGAAACTGGGGGAGACCCTAGCTGGTCAGACGGAGAAATGCTGGATGAACGGAGGGATAGAGAGGGAAAATGCTGGAAGGAGGGGGCAGAAAGAGGGAAGACACTGGATGGAAGGGTAGGGAGAGAAAGAGGAAAGACACTGGAAGGATGGGGAGAGAGAGAGGACATGCTGAATGGAAAAGGGTAGAGAGAGAGAGAAAACTGTCTAGAAGGAAGGGGAGATAGAGGGAAACAATGGATGGAAGGATTGGAAGAGGGTAATGGGTAGAAGGATGGGGAGAGAAAGAGATGACACTGGATGAAAGGGTAGGAGAGAAAGAGGGAAGGTGCTGGATGGAAGGATAGGGAGAGAAAGTAGACACTGGATGGAGGGATGCAGAGAGAAAGAGGGAGAGACACTTGAAAGATGGGGAGAGAATGAGAGAAGATGCTGGATGGAAAGGAGGAGAGGATAGTGAAAGACTGGAGAATAAGAGGAAGGGGCACGGGGAGAACAAAAGTGAGGAAAAGATGAAAAGCAATAGGAAGATGAAGTAAAAAGAGGGAAATTAAAGAATGGATAGTAAGAATGAATTAAATCTGGACAGAGAGAGAGGCAGAAAAATAAATTGAAGAAAACAAAGAAAAAGGAGAGAAAAATGACAAATGGCCAGGAAACCCTTGCAAAAGAGTTAAGAGAAGATGAAGGAAAGCAGAATCAAGAGACCGGGAGCAACACAATTAGAAAAAGTAAATGGCCTTACAACAAAGGTAAAGAAAATAATTTTATTTTTAATTTAGGATAAAGTAATATGGTAGCTGTGTTAATAAAGGTTAATACATGAAAATATAACACAAAATAGAAAATAAGGTGATACCTTCACTGATTTTTAAACATTTTTGATTAGCCTTCAGAGACCAGCACTTCCTTCCTCAGGTCAGGAGAGGATACCATAACAGCATTACACTGTCCTGACCTGAGGCAGGAGGTTTTGGCCTCTGAAAGCTTATTGAAAAGGGTATTAGGCTATTAAATAAAATATTTTCTGAAATGGCCGAGGGAGTGGAGCCATATAGAGTGGGTGGAGCCATGGCAGAGTGGGGCAGGGCTGCGGTCGGGTACTAAAATCTCCCTCTCAAAAATTGGGACCCCTTGGCAGCTCTGCTAAGTTCCTCACAGCCTGTTTCTACTCCTTCCTCACAGCCTCTGCCCCCTTTATCCAACTTTTTCTCCCCTTATAGCTCCTTTCTGCCTTTTCCAGCATTTTACAGCTGCATGATCTCTCCGAGCCAGTAACTCCTTTCTATTCTCTTCACCAATGTGTAGCTTCTCTAATCCTTTCCCAGTGCTTCTCATTTTCACTCTGACTGCTAAACATATTACTTTGAAAACATATGTAAAATTGTCATGCGAATAAAGCTAGGTGAATCTGTCTTCCATTTCTCAGTGTCTATCTATAGCAGTTATCCTCCCCATTGGTAGCTGCAGGCAGGAAATGTGTCTCTCCTAGGCTACAGCAGCTCCCTCCTCCTCCCCTCTGCAGCCCATTTGATCAGATTCAGCCAGCCAGTAAGTTTCGGGGGAGGCAAGAGCACTATCTAAGATACAGAAACCTTTCTGCCTGCCTACCCCTGCAGCGTGGAGCTTTCTGCTCCAAATCTAAAGACAGTATAGTAGAGAATATTGGTGGTGCTCACATTCACCGCACCCACAGAGGTGGCGTCTATGCCTGGACTGTTGTTCCTCGGGAAGTGATGGAATCAAAAACAGTACCAGAATTGGAAAGGGCATGCGATAAAGTCTTAGACTGAAATAAAAGTATTAAGCATTTTCACTCACAGGAAAACTTAACTTTCACACTCTCTAAAAAAAATTTTTAAGAAGGCAAAAAGTGGGGTAGACTCTACTGGGCATCAGTTACAACCATAGGAATGTGGTGGGGGTGTTGGAGGTGGGGGAATAACATGTTTACATCACAGCTACAACCCTGGCCACCTTTCTGAGTAGACTGGATGGGCCATGCTGGTGTTTATTTGCCATCATTTATGTTATTCCCTCATCAATGGGTACAATAAGACCTAACACCTTAGTTTTAAAATAAGTTGCAAGAACATCCTGAGAAGCAAAGGGATCTTTTACCAAATCACCTACTATAACAAATAGTTCCCTTGGCCAATTAACACTAGTAGATAACTGATGTGAGTAATAAGTCTTCCTTGTCTGATCTATAAAAGCCTATTAAATCTAAATCGAGCCACACACTGTTCATCTGTTAGATCCAGAAACCTGGTCCTGAGCCTATATACCCGTTGCACCTGTCCTCACCTTCTCCCCTCCCTCCTCCCCCTTCCCTATTGGGCCTGTCCCTCCCGTACCTTCAACCACCCCAAGAACTCCTCTGCCATCACTTTCTGCTGCAGTCACAAATGTACTCAGAGCAGGTAGTGGAAAGGGAGGAATGGGTAGAAGTAGAGCAGGTATAGATGAAAAGAGAGGAAGATGAAATGGGTATAGGGTTGGGCCTGAGCACACAGCAAAATCAACAAGTATCACAATGAAACACCAAAACCACAAAAGTGCAAGCCAACACACTCTCTGGAGTCCTAAAGACAAAATGGCATCCATCTCAGCACCAGTTATAACACCTGTGAGGATCGGCATGGTAATTGAAAATCAGTGCTGAGTGAATCCCCCCCCCCCCCCCACCTCAGTTTATTTTGGACTAGGAGAAGGTAGCTCTGGTGGGATTTGAACCTGAAACTTCTGACTAACAAGGCAACTATTCTAACCTTAATACCACCTCAGCCACTAGGGTTGTGCATGCATCATTGATTTTTCCAGCACTGAATCTGATTGTTCTGGCTAAAGTAATGAGGCTATTTTCTCTTTATCTCTGTTCCTGTTGAACAGGTCTGCTGTAAGGTCTTCTACATTGGGAAGCCATATCTTGTCAGACCAGCAGGTGGAAGTTTCTAGAACTGAGGGAACTTCTCCAAAGTATAGGATCAAGCATCACACACTTATATGAGGGGCCCTCCCTAGAACCCTCCCCTTCCTATTGCTGTCTCCTTTCAGTGGCTTACTGCTGTCTCAGTCTTAGTTGTAGCAAGAAGGTGAAAACTTGGCTTTGCTCTCTCATCATGTCTTCATCTTTTGTGGCACAGACATTCCTGGTTTAGAAATAGGCATAGAATTGTGAGGGAGACAGAGCTCATATATTAACCATGCCAGGAAGGAGAGTTTTTGGCCTGTTCTGGTTTTCAGCTTACATCCCAAAGCAGTGTAGTATCTTTAGTTCATGATTCTCTCCATTGCAATCAGTGCTGCAGGTCCCATAATGCACCAGGATGATGCTGGGAGAAATCCTGGACTGGTCCAAAAGTCTCCCTCTGGGAATGGGTACCTTTGTAGATCTGGGGAGAGGGTATGTAGCTATGTGCCCAGAACTTGACAGGGGTACTGTTGCAGTAACCACGTGATACAGGGTACACAGGGCAGCACCCCGGGTGCATCCTTGATCTTTTTTCAAGCATAACAAACCTCATCTAATATGTAACCTACTGTCCCTGTCATCTGAGGGTGTTCTGGAAGATCAGCATGTTCAGGTCAGAGAGTTAGATTGCCAATATCGAATGGCCTGGAAAAACAGATCTGTTAGGCATCTATCACATGCCAACAACAGCAACTCCCTCTCCCATTGACCCCACACACCTCTTAATCATACAAACACAAGACTTCAGTGTGGCACACTCAACCACAGACAGCTCTCTTGGTGACCTCTCACAGGATTGCTCCCATACCCAGGAGCAGGGCCGGTCCTAGGGTCTCTGGTGGCCCCCTGCTGACTATGAGTTGGCGTGCGCGCGGTGCCCCCCCCCCCCCCCCCCGTATCTCCTTTCTCTCTTCTCCCACCCTGCCCCTGTCCAGTGATTCTCCTTCGCCCCCATCTCCCTCCCATTTATGGCCACCTGCCCGCCCTTTTCTCCCCCCCAACATCTCCCTTTTTCTTCCCTGCGTGGTTTAAGTCTTTTTTAATTTACCTCCATCCCAGCAGCCACGTCATTTGAAAGCCCTGCCCCGTCTCTAGCCTTCTCTCCCTTCGTGAGTTCGTTCCCTCAAATTCCCGCCCTCGAGGAAATGACGTCAGAAGGCGGGACACTGCGGAACAAACTCATGAAGGGAGGGAAGGCTAGAGATGAGGCAGGGCTTTCAAATGACACGGCTGCTGGGACAGAGGTAAATTAAAAAGATTTAAAGCCCCAAGGGTGGCGCGGTATGGCGGCGCAGCGGCGCCCTTGAAGGCAGGTGCCCCCTGCGGTGCTTACCCCGCTTACCGGGTTTGACTGGCCCTGCCCAGGAGACACAGTAACCAGTCTGTGATTTCCCAAACACACATTCTCAAAGACAGTAGGGCAGCACTAACTTCCTTTGAGTTTCTTCCTTTTGTGGTATGTAGTGAGGGGCCCAGCTTACTGTCAGTCTGCCCTTGGATGGGTCTGTTCTCCCAAGAGAAACCTCTTGAACCAGCAGATTTGGTTAGCATGTGTTTGCTGACCAGCTGCTACAGTAGGACTTGAATCCCACTCTGTAGTATCAGAGGCCATTGTGCTAGCCATTAGACCACATTGCAGAGATAGCTTTTAAGCATGTTAGTGAGTAGACACCTCTCAGCCGAGTAGGGATTGTTTGGCCAGTTGTAACCAGCCCCCCCCCCCCCCCCCCCCCATCAATCGAGACAGATATGTATGTTGGAGAGTTCTGAGGAAATAAACAGCTTCTTTGGCCAAAACGTTCTTATGGCAACAGCCCAAGCTACAGCAGGACTTAAACCCACTCTGTAGCATCAGAGGCCATTGTTCTAGCCATTAGACCAAACTGCAGAGACAGCTTTTAAGCTTGTTTGTGAGGAGACACCTCTCAGCAGAGTAGGGATTGTCTGGTCAGTTGTAACCTGCCCCTCCCCCCCCCCCCAGTTGAGGGCAACACCCAGCTCTTCCCATCAACCGAGACAGACATGTAGGTTGGAGAGTTCTGAGGAAGTAAACAGCATGTTTGGCCAAAAGCTCATGCTATAGAAACAGATTACTCCATTGCAAAAGCAGTCTGTTCCCAAAAAACAGTCTAAGTTTATGGCATCATAAATAGAATACGCATAATGCCTGGATGCACACAGTTCTGGAAGATGTGGTCATTTACACCAAGGAAAACTTGGTGTAAATGCCTGCATCCAAATTTCTGCCCATGTCAAGCCCATATCAAACTCCTTGGTATGCTCCGTTTTCAGATGGTCACAGTTAGATTTACGTTGACTACGTTATGGAATACCCTTAGCAAGTACTGCGCATAAATTGTAATTAGGGCCATTAGTTGCTTTATTAACATCCAATTAACGGTCCTGATTGGTTATTTAACAAATTAAGTTACACACATTATATGGAATATGCTTTGATTTCCTCATGGAAGTTTTGGAGTGCTATATAGAATCCAGAGGTTAGCATCTAATTTTAGAAGACTTAAAACAAGTAAACCCTGGTGTAAATCTTGGTGCTACAGTAGGTGCAATTCCCCCTTATTCCATAACAATGCACATAAATTCTAGGATCGCCCCTGATCTGCCCTTGACCCCCCCCCCCCCATGGCCACACTCCCTTGTCGGAACCTTATGTACAATTTATGCACAGATCAGTTCAACTAAAAATGCATATGTGCATTTCAATTAAAGCCAATTAGTGCTGATAATTGATTATTAGTACTCAATTATAGGTGCTAATTGGTTTGTTAATTGATTACATTATGCATGTATATTGGGTGCGCACCCAAATTTGCACACGTAATTTTAAGCACCATTTATAGAATTATGGGGACAATGTGTTTATTTGTAAAGTAAGGTATCATTCACATCTCTAGCCCCAAACGTCTCTTCCCCATGTCATGCTGATCATAAAGAACTTGAGCTACTCATATGTCTTTGGGTATTCTGAAAATACTGCAAAGTCCTGTATTCATTCCTGTAGAACAGCTGCACTGTCCACCTTTCATAGCTTTAGAAATGTAGGGTTTATGGTATTTAGTTATCCAGTTTGCATACTTATTTATTACATTTGTACCCCGCGCTTTCTCACTCAAAGCAGGTTCAATGCGGCTTACATAATAATAAGGATTACAGAGTATTGATAGAGACAATGTAAGATATTTATAGCAGAATAATAAAAAGAGATAGGTGGGTAGAAATGGGTAAGGGTGAAGGGAGTAGGAGAGGTATGAATAAAGGGTAGGTGAGCTGACACCTGTTATAAAAAGAAACTGACACCTGTTATAAAAAGAATAATCAAAACATTTTTATTTTTATCAACTGTTCTCCGTCGAACAGAGGCAGTGGGGGAACACCCCGCTGGGAGCAAAGTCTGCTTATATTTTTAGCAATAATACAGAGATATATATATATTTGCTTAGCAGTAATATAAAGATATATGCTTGCTCAGCTTTGCTATTGCTTTGCTCGAGATACTTATTTTCTCTTCAGTTTAAATACACTTACAAACACACTGCACCCAATGTGTGCACGTCATCAACCCTTTCCTTTGAAGCTTGTTTTCACATTCATTTCTTATCTACAAATGTCTGCAATCAACATTCCATTCTGTTCCCAGCACAAACTTTCTCTGCTTTACACCAGGCTGCTCAGCTCTATGACTCCCCCATTGCTTTCACAGGCCTGTGACTCATATCTCGTTTGCCTTAATTCTTTGACCATAGGAACTTCACACTGCTCAACAGTTTCTCATTATATTTCATTATTATTAACAAATCCTCCCTTGAACCTTGTAGAGCAAGGTTCACCAAAAATTTCATGGTTATAGTTTTCATCACTGTTAGACTGGGCATCATCCTATAAATAGGTAACACCTCAGGCCGTCATGGCAATGACAAACATTTTCTATCAAACCACAGAACTTTCGGGAGTCATCAGTAACCCAGGACAGTTTGGTTCATAGTCACTGGTGTCAGGCATTATATTTTGTATCTAAGTTACCATGGTCATTTTCAATGAATCTTGACATGTTCGTCTCCAGCAACCAAGTAAACAAGGCAAACAACATAATAAGAGTCCTGCAACACATATGAAAACAATACATCCAGTCACAATCCCTCTTAACCATGGACCTAATCCTCCAAACCAATTTTTTATGGTATCCCACCATGACGTGTCCAATATCCCTTCATAATCATTTACTTGAATTCTTGCTAGAGAAAGAATGCGCTGCATTGCATTTTTAACAATTATTGATTGATTTCTAATAACTGAACAACATGATGTATCATTCACTATGCCGCATACTCCTCCAGATTGGGCTAACATAAAATCAACTGCCATGCGTGTGTGCATTGCATATCTCGCTGTATCATCAATTTCCTCTTGAATTGCTGTTATAACTATGTCTAATTCATGTGTTACAACATGTAATAATGATTGTAAGCGTCTAATTGACATACCCATTTCAGCTGCAATGGCAGATCCTGCAAATGGAATCCATCCAGTGGCTGACAAGGCATCTAGACGCTTCTTGGTCATTGGATAGGTACTGTTAATATAATCTAATGCTAATTGTAAAGCTTGATCATCTCCTGTTAAAGCACTAAAGGAGGTACTGGAAACATCTCTTTTACGTCATTTCTGACTATTAGAACCATGTGATGTGGCATTTAATGGAATGATCAAATCAAATAAATTTAGTTGAACAAGAGTGCAGAACTTATAACATGATGGAAGATAAGTGTACAGTATATTATCACATAACAAATAATCCCCTAACCGTAAAGACTGTAGAGAAGTTAGGTTATGATATAAAGCATATGTTTGAGAAAAAGGAAAAATAGGATTATTTGGTTCCTTAACTGAAGAACAAGCAGTAGGCACAGCAGTAATAGCTTGCATGGAAGAGGCATTAAATTGACATAATGAAAAGAAGAAAGTCAAATTTGTGAGAGTAAGGTTAGTAGAGGTAACATAAGAGGTTGTCAGTGTCCGGTTACAAGTTGTTTTGTTAGCACAGGCCATAGACGTTGCAGTCTGATTTATGACATAGGATCCCTGTAACACAGTCCAATTCCGGGTTTGTATGTCATAAGTATAATTACATAAAACATTAGGTTTCTCACCCTGAAGTGAAGTAGAATTTATCAGACACCAATAGTTTAATGCAGGAATAGTATGAGCAAATAAGGAAGGCAGGCGTTGACCAGTAACATTGATCCAATATTGCCTGTGCTCATGACCCTGACCCAAATAGCAGGTACCATTACTGAAACAGTTATGAAGACCTTGCAACTTAATCATAGAATAAGGGTGAACATGTGCTGGAATGGTAGTTACAGAAGTGACAAGTGGAGTGCAAACAATACAGTTAGTCAGATTAAGAGTCTTTAAAGCATGTTGAATTCTTTCAACATATGTATTGAGTCCATAAGTAAGTCCTACCAGCAGACAGATTACAAAAACCTTCATAATTCTTCTGCACTGATGATGTTGTTAATCAATGCCTTCTGGGGGTACAATGGTGGTTTCTATTTGCTCAGGTGGTCCTGGATCAGGAGCCTTGCGTAAATCAGATAGATGTATCCAGGTGGTATGGTCTGACAATTTTGCTGCTGTGCGAGTTAAATCAGTGATAGTGAATGGTCCCACATAAACTGGATCCTTCCAGGTTTTGTGAGTGAAGTTTTTTCTTAAGACCTGCTGTCCTATGGAAAAGGAAAGAGAGAGATCATCACCTCTGTCCCAACGTGACTGTTTCTGAGTTGGGTTAGCTAAAGACTGAACCAGTTCCATAACAGGTTGCAATTGCTGCCAGTAGACTTGAGGCGTATGCAACGGAGTAACAACAGGCGTTCTCATATGTCTGCCTGTTTGTAATTGAAAAGGTGAAATTTTTAATTTACTCAGTGGCGAGCTACGTATAGACATGAGAGCCACTGGAAGTAGATCATACCAATTGTACTTATTATGTGGAGCCACAGACTCCAAGTCATGCAACAATGTTCTCAATTTAGTTTTCAGTATACCATTGTATCGTTCAACCAGACCATTAGAGGTCGGGCTATATACTGACACCTTGCGGTGAGTAATATTCAAGATAGTCTGCAATTCCTGCGTAAGTACATTATTAAAATGTGAACCATTATCTGAAACAATTTTATGTGGACAACCATGTGCTGCTGTTATGATTGGGGTCTGAACCCCTCTCAAACTTACCTCTTTCCTGGGGGTCAGCTTCTTAGCTGGCTTCTGTTTCTTTTCTCTTTCCTTTCTGAGCTGGCTCTGTCTCTCTGTGCTGGCAGCTTCCAGCAGCATGGGGTTAATTGTCTCACTTCACTACAGCTGTGTGTGTGTTGCCTGAGTTGCTCTAACTCTCTTTGGGTGTACTGGCTTCAAGTGTTTCACGGTTTTGCATTGGTGTGGGTTGGGCCTCTCTGGGTCAGTGTGCTTTTGCCTAGGTCTAGGGAGTGTGACATCATCAGGGAGGGCCTTGATAAGGAAGTGGTGTTGTTTCCTTCAGGGCCAGTGTTGCCAGGTGGGCGGTTTTACCGCCCAATTGGGCGGTTTTCCGCGCCCCGCCGCGGGAAATTTTTGCCCGCGGCGGGTTGCGGTTTTTTGGGCGGTTTTTTAGGCTTCCGGGCGGCTTTTTGGGCGGCTTTTTGATTTTTTTCGGCCGCGGGGGGCGGGGTTAGTGACGTTTTTGGGCGGGGTTAGTGACGTTTTGGGCGGGGCCGATGACGTGGGAGGCGGGGCCGATGACGTGGGAGGCGGGGCCGATGACGGGGAGGCGGGGCTGATGACAGGGAGGCGGGCCCGATGACGTGGGAGGCGGGGCTGATGACGGGGAGGCGGGCCCGATGACGTGGGAGGCGGGGCCGGTGACGGCGGGGGCGGGGCCGGTGACGCGGGGGGTGGGGGTGTCAGGGGCGGGGTTTGTGTTTGGGCGGGTTTTGGGCTGGTTTCTGGCCCGGATTGGGCTGGAAAAAAAATTTCTACCTGGCAACCCTGTTCAGGGCCTTTGCAACGGTGGTGTTTGCTTTAGGTAGGGTGGTGCAGTGTGCACTTCTGACGTTGTGTCTAGTTTCCCTGCTTGCTTTTGCTAAGGTCCAGGTTAGTGTTAGTGCAGTGTGCACTGGTGACTGTGTGTTTAGCTTTCCTGTTTTTCCCTTATGGTTCCCCTGCTTTTCCCTCTTGGTTTTGGAAGCATTGCTATGTGTAGGGCTTTGGAAGCTCTGTTGCTGATAGAAGTACTTCAGGGTTTGGTGTTGTTAGGAACACTGCAGAGTTTGCTGTTAGAAATACTTCTGGTGTTTGTGCTATTAGGAGCATTGCAGTCTTTGCTGTTTGTGTTTGGTGATTTAGAATCACTTTTGGCTTATGTGTTAGCTTCCCTGTTTTTTCCTTGTGGCTCCCCTGTCTTCCCTTTTAGTGCTAGGAGCTCTTCTGGTTGCTTGCCAGAGTAGTGCTTAGGAAGCACCTTGTTAGTTGTTTCTAGCTTGCTAGAGCAGTGCTTAGGTAGCTGGTTAGTTCTGTGTTTAGCTTATTAGTGTAAAGCTCTGCTTGTAGCTTGGTGCTTAGTAGCACCTGTGTTAGCTTTGTGTTTAGTTCCCTGCTCTGTTAGTTTAGGGCTTAGGAAGTCCCTTTCTTGAGCAGGGATTAGGAGCTCCTGTTTAGTATAGGGCTTAGGAAGTCCTTTTGTCAGTTTACTGTTAGGAACACTCCTGCTGGTTTAGGGCTTGGGAGCACGTAGATCAGTTTAGGTTTAGGTGCACTTCTGTTTCCAGTCCTGGTCCCTATGTCATCCGGTCGTCCAGTAAGTCCTGTCGGCTACTCGAACCCAGGAGCTCAACTCTTGGGGGGCTTAGTAGCTAAGTGCAGGTGAAGCTGTGTGGACCAGTCCAGTGTGCTCCAGTCCCGTGTTCCAGTCCTGTGTCCTCCAGTCCGGGGGACCAGTCCAGTGTGCTCCGGTCCAGTGTGTTCCGGTCCGGTGTGTGTTCCAGTCCGGGGGATTGCAGTCCAGTGTTCCAGTCCTGTGTCCTCCAGTCCGGGGGATTCCAGTCCATGTGTTCCGGTTCGCTGGGCAGTGCCTGCAGTCCCTGCCGGTGTGCTTACCCAGTGTTGGTTGGTGGGTTTTGCCTGCTGCTGTCGCTCCTCGGCAGCAGCCCAAGGGCTCACGTTTGCTTCAGAGCCCGGCCCCGCGGGCTCTGAACCTGAGAATCTGACAGCTGGCATGATATGTTGAATTAAAGATTGTACAACCACATGAGCTGTCTCCTTAGTACAGGGAAATGCTTCCACCCATCTTGAGAAAGCATCGACCTATAAAAGGATATAGCGTTTACCTTGGATGGGGTGAATCATATCAGTAAAGTCAATATGCCATTCAATACCTGGTCCTGTTGGAGTAGGCAAGCATCCCGTGGGTATGGCTGGACCTCTACGGGGAATGGTCACAGCACAAGAAAGACATGTTTTAACAATAGATTCCGCCAATTCTCTAAGATTGGGGTTCCAATACAGTAAAGATAAAGAGTCAACTAAAGCTGAAATAGAATCATGGTGCTCACCATGTATTGCAGTAAGTTTAGTAATAGCTTCAGCTGTGGACAAACAAACTTTTCCGGAAGGATGTATCCATCCGGTAGAAGTAGAGATACACCCTGTATTTTTCCAGATTGCTTGCTCCAATGGTGTGGGGGGTAAAATAGTCTGGGCAGTACTTTTACCAGTGCGTGTAACAACCATGCATAAGGGAATAGCCTGAGAACTAACAACTTCCGTAGCCGCTGTATCAGCAAGCTGATTACCACGGGCTTCAAAACTGTTAGCTCCTGTATGTGCAGGGACCCAAATAAAAGCTGTCTTAACCCCTAAAGCCTCCGAGCCTGAAGTAAATCAAAAAGCAATTCCCAATAACGGAGGTGCTGTAAAGTTTTACCATTAGATGTAATAAAACCTCTACGTTGCCATTTCAGGAGATGGTACTGCAATGAGCTAATAACATAAGAACTGTCAGAATATATTGTAGCTGACGTTTGCCGCGGCGTGTGTTGTATGGCGGTTATAACTGCTAGTAATTCTGCATGCTGTGCTGTGTGCTGAGGTGGACACAGTAGTTGGTGTTTCTGTACTATTTTTAAATCAGTGTTGACTTGTAATGCTGCAAGTGCAGAAATACCTTCATGGCTGGCACCATCTGTAAACCATATAAATCCTCCCTCCACCGGGGTAAACTGTAAAGTGAGCCACGGTGGCTTAGTGTCGGGATGAGTTAACAGTACTGAGGGGGGAAACAATAATGCTAATTGTTTTGACTGTTGCTCTGTTACTGGCTTTGTAGTAATATCTTGACCTAGTAAAATAGCCTGATATTTTCCATACCGGGTACTAGTAAGTGCGGCCTGACTAGCAGACATCATATGATGAACTGAATGTTGGGTGTGAAGAATGATAGATGAATGTGGCATAATAGATCTCCATTTGGAAATTGCAGCACAAACCGCAACTAAATGTTTGGAAAAGGGTGGAAAACCCCTTTCAACTGCTGAGAAAGTCCCTGACAAAAAGCAGACTGGGAAAGTCAGATCACTTTCTTGATTGATAAAAGCAGCCCAAGTATTTGTATGGTCAGTAACCCAGACATGCACGGGCTGAGACGGATCAACAGTGGATACGGGATCACAAGCAGAAATAGTAGCAATGATGGAGGATAACAGAGATTGGTGCTCAGGGGTAAGAACAATTGGGGTATGTGAACAGGATCCAGCAGGTACTTGGAGATAAGAGTAAAGAGGCATAATTTGTGCTGAATAATTTGGTATCCAATGTCTGCAATAGTTTAGTAAACCAAGAATGGATCTTAGGGATTTGAGACAAGTGGGCATTGTGACAGCCTGTACATTAGTTAACAATTCTTTGTCTAACATGTGTCTATCTTTGCCAATTTGTTGACCGAGGAAAGTAACTACTGGAGAGGCTAGCTGACATTTAGATCTGTTGCACTTATACCCGAGAGAATACAGTAAAAGAAAAAGATCAAGTGTATATTTGATACACAATTCTCGAGTTGGCGCAGATAATAAAATGTCATCAACATAGACAAACAGGGAAACATTTGAAGGTAAAAGTGAAATGAAGTCAGTGAGATCAGACATGAGCTGTTTTGAAAAGACAGTAGGGCTATCAGTAAAACCCTGAGGCATACGCGTCCAGCGGTATGCTTGGTTTTGAAAAACAAAGGAGGTAAGATCACGAGAATCCTCATGTAAAGGGATAGAAAAGAATGCATTAGATAAATCAATGACAGAATTAAAAGCATGTATAGGCTGACTTTGTAAAAGAGTGGCAGGGTTTGCACAAACTGGAAAAGAAGGTTTAATCAAATCGTTAAGTGCTCGTAAATCATGTACTATACGAACATCAGTCTCATTCTTGGGCACTGGAAAAAGTGGCGTGTTATAAGGGGACAAAGAAGGTTCAATAATTTGGTGAAAAAGTAAATTGTGAATATGATGTTGTGCTTTCTCCATTAAAGAACGGCGGACAGGGTATGGCGCTACAGTAGGACCTCCCTGTTCAGGGTCATTTAATATAATGTGATGTGCTGAAGCATTCTTTGCAAGACCATAAGGGTTTTGATCAGTACTCCATATTGATTGGGGCAAAGTGTCAAGGGGATCAGTGATTTGCTGGACCATTGTAAGAAGGGAAGGTGGAGTAAAAGACAAGTTCAAATTTAACTGTTGTAATAAATCTCTACCACATAAATTTACAGGGCAATGCGGGGCGAGAATGAATTCAGTAAAGGCTTGGCGAGATTCATGATTCTGTAAATTTAGAATTATGGACGTCTCAGTGGTCATTATACTTTTACGGGATTGGCCATCAAAACCAATGGTAGCACTTTCAGATTTAGAAACCTGAATTCCATCAGGCCGATAGCTAAGGACAGATGTAGTGGCTCCGGTGTCCAGTAAGAATTTAATAGGAACTTGCTTAGGACCTACAGCCAATGTGATATATGGTTCAGCTTTACCTAAAAAGATAGTAGGACCCTGCTGCTGCTGTGATAGTCAATATGTACCCTGGCCTGCTGGCCCTTGATCTTGGCCAGCCGGAGGCTGCCAGGTAGGAAAAGCTGGTGGACGTGTATTGCGAGGGGGCTGTTGATCAGGAGATACATTTGGATAATTATACTGCTGTTGTGGGGGCTTACGACATTCTGAAGCAAAATGTCCAAACAGGCCACAATTCCAACATTGTACCTGTCTACGATCGGGTGAGGGGCGGCCATATGGGCGACCCCTAGTTACCTGACCTCGACGCATACCTCTGCCTCGAGGGACTATGGGAGCAGTAGAAACCCAAAAAGTTTGATTGTCTTGCATAGTTCCCTGTGTTATGGCAACCTTCTGATCTGGGCTGGGATCAGCGAGGTGCTTCTGTTCTAAATCTTTGATCTGCAGAGTAAGTAATTTTGTTGCCAGTTTCTGTTGGTCTTTTTGTGGGCCCTCAACAACCTTACAATGAATTGTGCTGAAATGTAGTAAAGTGGCACGAATCTCAGGCCATGGCTTTGTCATAAGAGCAACTACACCATCTAAATTGGATCTCATATTTGTGGGTAATGTGTGGTAGAAAAGATGCATGAAAACAGCACATCCGGGCTGTATATCACCATCCTGTCCTGTCTGAGCCTTGTATAATGATAAGCATTTTGTCAAATGTGCTGTGAATGGTTCTTTGGGGTCCCATTTTAATGATGTGATAGATGAAAAATCAACCGGGGTGGGATATAAAATGTCCAGAGCAGCACTTAATCTATTGCGGGCGCGACCAGCAAATGGGTCTCCATCCGCATTAGGAAAAGGCAGCATTGGCATTCGGGCTTCTTGTGCTAATTGTGGGAGACTTATGCCAGAGGCAGCGCATAAAGCTTTAAAATCACCAATAGCTAATCGAGCACCTAATGTATTTTGATCCACCGCCTCAAGCCATATACGACTGCCCTTCTGAATACTAGGGAGTTTTGTAACACTTGTACTGATATCAATAGGAGTATATGGTTTATATGTGTCCAATGGTGCTCCCCTATTGTCATGTTTAACCAAAATTGGAGCAGTAATCCTTAAAGGATTATCTTGTAAGCAATCCTTAGCCATTGTAAGACCCTCCATATAAAATTTGTAACCAGAGACTTGCCGCAAATTAGTCCTTATGACATTTTCTAACTGGAACAAATCTGAGAGATTATTAGGACCATTTAACAAAAAAGGTACTTGGAAACCGTGTGTGGCAATTGCAGCGGCAACCTCATCCCACCATTTGTATCCGTAATGAGATTTGTGGGTCTCTTCATATATACGTTGAATATGCTGCATCAGAGGGGAGTACAGAGTATGACTAGATGACGAAGAAGTGGGCAATAGCTCTGGAGTGACAGCGGTGCTAGTAGCACCTTCTGCACCTTTGGTAGGGGTTAGAAAAGGATTTTTAGAAGGTCCACCTTGACCGTCCAGTGTTTTAATATTCAAAATCCCTGAAACAGCATATGAGGGTTCATCCTCAGATTGCGGTTCATATTGGAAATTTTCCAATCCTTTAGTCGATGGATACAAAGACATTTTAGGAGTGGATTGTAGGGTAAGAGAAGGCAAAGAGTCATCACACGCAGGTGCAGGGGGATTATCAAAGAACAATAACCTAACGCTGGTTTAGGATCTGACAGATCCTTAGGATTTCTATTCAGGTTGGGACAAGTTAATTGTGTAGTCAGCGAAGTTTGATAAGGTGGGGGCAGCTTATGGCTGTCCTCGTTTGCCTGCATGCGTGCGGTTTCACGTGCTTGTGTATCTATTTTCATTTTATCAGAGTGAAACAAATCTGCTGTTACCATAAAGAGATTAAGGACATGCAGATGTTTCTGAAGGGATTTACCCTTTTTGTGCTGTTGAATGTACTTTTGAACTGACAATATTTGGGGATGAGCAAAAGAACCCGTGCTTGGCCATGCCAGGAATGGGTCTTTAGTTGCATATCCTGCCCATTTCTCACAGACCTTTTGAATAACGGGTGCTTCAAAGGGAAAAGTATCTTTAACATGCACAAGGGGTGAGCAATTCTTTCGGCTATCTACATACAAAACATAAGGAGTGATAGATGTTTCTCCCTGACCCTCTGCAGCGGGTTTAGGGGAAGGTTCGTTCTTAGACTGAAAAGGTCTCATGATATAATAACAAACAATGCCTAAGCTAGCAAAATACACAGCAAACAATAATATAAATAATGAAAGATACAAGAATAAAAATAAAGAAGCAATTTTTCAAAAGACTTTGCTTCAAGATATACTCACGGTTCAGCTGACTGACAGTCTATAACCTACTCAATCCAGGCTGGCCATTTCTGGAAATCATAGGAAAGAAAGTCACATGATAACAAATCCAAAAACTTAATCCAAACGACGGCAGCCGCGTCCTTCCGCGGTCGCCAATTTGTTGATTTACACCCTACATGTGTGTAAACAAAGAAACTGACACCTGTTATAAAAAGAATAATCAAAAAATTTTTATTTTTATCAACTGTTCTCCGTCGAACAGAGGCAGTGGGGGAACACCCCGCTGGGAGCAAAGTCTGCTTATATTTTTAGCAATAATACAGAGATATATATATATTTGCTTAGCAGTAATATAAAGATATATGCTTGCTCAGCTTTGCTATTGCTTTGCTCGAGATACTTATTTTCTCTTCAGTTTAAATACACTTACAAACACACTGCACCCAATGTGTGCACGTCATCAACCCTTTCCTTTGAAGCTTGTTTTCACATTCATTTCTTATCTACAAATGTCTGCAATCAACATTCCATTCTGTTCCCAGCACAAACTTTCTCTGCTTTACACCAGGCTGCTCAGCTCTATGACTCCCCCATTGCTTTCACAGGCCTGTGACTCATATCTCGTTTGCCTTAATTCTTTGACCATAGGAACTTCACACTGCTCAACAGTTTCTCATTATATTTCATTATTATTAACATTTGCCAAAAATGAGTCTTGCTGCTGTATTTTGGGCAGTCTGAAGTTTTTTCAGGATATAGGTCTTGCAGCCTAAGAAAATGCTATTACAGTAGTCGGCGTGGGTAAGTACCGTGGATTGCACCAAGTTCCAGAATGTTTTCAGGGGGAGATATGATCTTACGCGTTTCAGTATCCACATCATGTTGAACATTTTCTTTGTAGTGAATTTTGCGTGACTTTTGAGTGAGAGATGATTGTCTAATGTCACTCCAAGGATTTTCAGGTTGTCAGATATGGGGATTGTGATGTCGGAAGTGCTGAGATTAGTTGGGAGGAGCACAGAGTGTTGAGATGAGAGGAATAGGCATTGCGTTTTCTCTTTGTTCATCTTCATCATAAAGGCGTTGAGATTGTTCATCCAGTATGATCTATTTTGACTTTATACTCTGAATTAATATGAACCACTGGTGGAGGGTGGGGAGGGGAAACGTTTGGAAGAGGATGGCAAGATTTAACATAGTAAAAGTTGGCAGATAAAGACTTGCACTTTCATTCAGTCTACCCAACAAGGCTTATTATTATAGTTGCAGCTTAGTCACGTTCAATATCAATATATAATTAAACCAATAAACCTGGGATTTGTCAGATGACGTCTATGTGGGAATGTGTCCTGCTGTCCTCAGAAAATACCTGCTACAAGTGAGTAACTTTGCTTTATTTATACATGTAAAAGACACACAAGCCTTCTAAAATGACCTCCTATATAACACAAATATATTGAGATGATTTTCAATAAATGAGGCTCCAAATTATTGCTCTGGAAAATCGTTAGCATGAGATAGGCAGACTGACTCTTCTCAATCATTTTCAGACTCAGCAACTATCGATGGATTGTTCCTCCAAATGAAAGTGTTTCCATACGGATACATTTTGCCTCCCTTATTGGAGGTCAGTATGACCAGACTCTGAACTTTGAGATAATGGGAACACAAAGACTGTATCAAGTGTATTGCAGAGGGATTTGCAGTCTTCCTACCATCAGCCAAGACCCAAAGTAAGTATCTGCTAGTTTGGTCAAAAGCAAGGAAAAGAGAGAGACACACATAAACACAAACACAAGTCCAAAAACACCAAAGTAGGGACGTCACGACTCTATAAAATTATTGCTGGTAATGCACTGAAAATGCTAGCAGGTATTTACAGCAAAAGGAGCAACATATATGTACATTGGTTCCACTGGTTCTCTCCAAAGACACTGTGCAGAGCTCAGCTTGTGGGGGAAGCAGAGCTTTGCACAGCGACAAAGAAGCTTTGACTCCTGAGACAGGCATTTCATGCCGAAACATGGTTCTGTGTCGAGTTCTGGTTTAACCTGATGTTTAAATAAAAGTTGACTTTGTGTTTACCTTCGGAGTCTCCTTTTGGATTTGTTTTGAAAGGTTGTTTGATGTGCCTACTTTGGTGTTTTTGGACTAGTGTCTGCTAGTTTGTAATTTGTTGTTCATTATTTAAATACCTCAGAGCTTCATTCAGATAGCTATGGAGTTACTTATTTATTACTTACTGTAGATGTTTATTCTTTTAATCTCAATGGAAGTTGTAAAGAATTATACAAAAGGGTTCAAGAATGTCTGCTGGGGGGTAAAATAGCTCACTGAAAATTTAGTGGAATGGGATGGAACTAGTCATGAAGCAAAAACTGAGTCTAAAAAAGGATCCGATCAGACTAGGGGGTTCCAGAGAAATAAACGCCACCCCACCCCCCAAAAAATATATTTTGATTCAGTGCATTTCTATAGTAGAAAAGGTTTCAGTTTCTGCAGCATAAAAACATACATACAATGAAACACAGAAGTTAGGGAATTCTTCCCTTAGAACTGCCCTATTCTCTACTTGCCCTTCCATCTGAACTGCCCCACTCCCAAAAAATGCCCCTCTACAACTACCTCGCATCCCTAGCAGGTACTTCTCTGCATATTCTCCAACCCTCATATTACTCCAATCCCCCAAAACAAGCCCCTGCAACTGCTCTACCACCCACAAACTGCTGCAAATCCAAAAGTTACCCCTTTCATCTACTCCACAACCTCCAAATTATCCCCTCCTGCAACCACTTCACAACTCCCAAACTGCCCCAATCCCAATAATTACCTCCCCTGCAACAGTTCTACTACTCAAACTGCCCCAGCACCAGAAACTACTTTCCAGAGCTGCCCCACCCCTCCCCAAATGCTCTATTAGGTGTGTTGTATTTATTATGTATGTTACTATAAATTGCATAGAATTTATGTTATTTATTTTATTTATTTGTTACATTTGTGTCCCACATTTTCCCACCTATTTGCAGGCTCAATGTGGCTTACATAGTACTGTAGAGGCATTTGCCATCTCCGGCAGAGGAACAAATACAAAGAGATATTGTGGTCGAATAAGGTTCATGTGTTATAGACATATTGGGGGATTATAGAGAGGAAGAGTAATGCAATGACTGTTAACATCAGTTTTGTGGTGTATAAATAAGTTTTAAGTAAAATAAACCCCATTAACTACCACTCTGCAACTGCCCCAAACTGCCTCAACCTAAAAATCCATCCTCTACAACTGCCCCACTACCCCATGTCAGATGCTAAAGTTTCTGGGGCCCCTTTTCACCCATCCGGCATCTCTGCTTTTTATTTTCTCCTCTCTCTTCCCTCCCCTCCGCAGGGGCAGCAGAACAACATTTTGTTTGAGGGGATCCAAGTTAGGCGCCATTTATAGAATAGTGCTTAGTGCCGGGATCCACACCCAACTTTAGATGTGAGGATTTATACCAGCTAAACCCTGGGGTAAATCCTCATGCCTAAATTAGGCGCAGATCCCCCTTATTCTATAACAGTGTGCATAAATTGGAGGAATGCCCCTGCTCTGCCCCTAGCCCTCTCATGGTCATGCCCCTTTTTTGGAGCCATATGGAATCCCTTTTAGCACCATTTATAGAATTTATGGGATAAAGCATACTTACGTGCTTAAGTACTAAAGTGCTGTTTTATAATATACATGTACACGTTAATTAGCACTTAAGTGCAAGAGGCATAGACAAGTTGTATGATAAAGTGCTACATTTATTTGTAAACAATTATGCCTGCTATAGACCTAGTATAAACCATTTTTACATTTAGGCGCATCAGTGCTGACTTAGGCTAGTATTCTCTCTCAGCATCTTGTTACTCAGATGCTTTTGTAGAATTGATACTCAGTGTGCATCGTTGACATGCTTAAATTGTGGCACCCAGCTATAGAATTGCTCCTATAGAGTGTAATTATTCTTTCATAAGAACATAAGAATAGCCATACTGGGTCAGACCAATGGTCCATCTAGCCCAGTATCCTGCTTCCAACAGTGGCCAATCCAGGTCACAAGTACCTGGCAAAAACTCAATTAGTAGCAATATTTAATGCTACCAATCCCGGGGCAAGCAGTGGCTTCTCCCGTGTCCATCTCAATAACAGATATGGAACATTCCCAAATCAACCAATAAAACTCCCAGCAATAGGTTACAGAACACAAGTAGAATTAGGAAAACATTCTGTTCAAGCTCCACTAACATACACTGAGGAGGAACACAAAATCTTGCAAATAAGACACTCAGAGTTTATCAATCCTACCTAGGAACATCAATGCACTTCCTTTTGGAAAAAATAGAACAAGCCTACATAGAAACTACAAGTTAAAAGAATCCTTTTCTCTGGTTACAAAAGGAAAGCAGAGATAGCCACCTAGAAAGAAAAAGAAGAGACTACAGATTAGAAACAATTACCAAAACAAAAAATTAAATTGAAAACCCAAGAAACTAAACTATGAGTAGCAGAACTCTAAAAAACAAAACAAAACAGAAAGATTTCCTCCTATACAAAACAAAATACAATAAATCCACATTTTCAAAACTGACATCTTATTTCTCTAAATATTAAAATCAAATTATTTATACTTTGTTCTCTAACTATTTTGTTTTTCTACTTGAGCTGGCCTCGATCTCTCTTTACAACATCCTCATATTGGTTTTCTCTTAAGTCCTTTTCCAGGATCTAATTTCCATTTTCTGGTTTTCAATGTTTATCTTATTCCTTTCTTCTCTTGTATTGAACTCTGACTCTGATGCTTGTCTCATTTTTTTTCTTCATTTCTCTCATCTGCTTTTTGTTAACCTACTTAAAGCTAGATTTAATTTCTCCTTCTCCCACTTCACCTCAATCCTCAGTCTCTGTCATTTATTCTTCCTGGGTATCCTATTTTCTATATTTCACCCACTTTCCAGCCTCCCATTTCCATCATCTGTATTAATTGTCTCACCGTTTATCTGTCTCTGCCCCTCACCCCTTACCATCCCAGCTCCTGTCATTCATCCGCTCTCCAGCTCCAATCCCTTTTTATCCTATCTATGTATTCAGGCTCCCATTTTCCCTTTTACCTTCCCTATTTCTACCCTTTCTCTCCTCCTTCAAAGATCTGTCTTCCTTTGTTCCTCATCCTTTGCCCCTGCCTCTTGTCCCAAACTTCCTTCTCCCTTTCTCTAGCATCAGTCTACCTACCTCCTTCTCCAATATTTATTTTCCCTGTCTTTCCTCTTCCTTAACTCCAGTACCCATCCCTCTGCCCCTTCATCTTCACCTTCCCCTGCTCTTGCTGCTCCCCCTTCCCCACACAGTATCTGCCCTTCTCGTCCTACTCACAGCCCCAGCATTAGTCTCCAACCCATATATCCCATCTGCCCCTTGTCAGACCCCAGATCCCTTCTCTTATACCAAGCATTAGATCCCTTCTCCTACCCCATCCCCATCGCAGTCTGATAGCTCTGAGCCCCCTTTCTCTCCCCAGCCCTAGTATAAGCCCCTTCTTGGATCTATTTCAGACCATTTCTGTCATCCCTGCCATCTGCCAGCATCAACCCCCTTTTGCTATCCCCAGTCACCTTCTCCTAGCCCCTATGTCAGGCCATTTCCAAACCCCAGGCCCCTTCTCCCACCAGTTTCCCTTTTCAGCTCCCAGCTCCAGCCCCAGCTCCCTTCTGTCACCTACCCTTCCCCCTATTCAGCCCTTAGTTCCAGCCCCAGACCCCTTCTCCTACCTGTCCTGCAGTTAAAAATCATTTACTCTCAGTCATTGGCAGGATCAACAATGCAAGCAGGCTGCCCCAGCCTCCCTCAACTGCATCCCACCTTTGTGGAAATAGGAAATTGCCTCAAAAGGAGGAATGATGTGGCTGAGAGAAGGCCCAAGGCAGCCTGCTTGCATTTCTGACACTGTTGGTGATTCAGGCTAAATTTATATGATTGCTGGGAGGGGGGAGGGGGAGACGATGAGAGAAAGAGATGCCAGACTGCACGGGGTAGGTCAGAGGAAGAGGGCATGATGCAATGCTGGACCAAGTATGGGCAGTGGGGTTTAAAAATGCTGGACCTGCAGGAGCTGGGAAAAGGATGAGAGGCAGTAGCCCAGCAGCTGGCACAACAGACAGCATTGCTTGAGTTGCTTTTGTTGCTCTCCAGAGGTCAGCACCTCCTTGCCATGCTTACCTAACTTAACAGGTTGTGCCAGCCTTGCACCAACCCAAGCAATCCCATCCCCACAACTGCCCCACTGCCCCCAAACTGCTCCAGCCCCAAATCTATCCCACAACTGCTCCACTGCCCTCAAACTGCCCCAGACCCAAACTGTGGCCTCTAACATTGCCTCACCACCCTTCAAACTTCCGCAGCCCCAAAGGGTAGATCCCCTGAAATTACCCCACCACATCTTTAACTACTCCATCCCTAAAACTACTTCCACAACTGCTCCACTATCTCACAAACTGATCCCAACTCCAAAAACCTTCTCCCACCTGCAGCTATCTCACCACCCCGCAAACTGACCCCAATTCCAAAAATTTCTCTACACAATTGCCACACCATTCTTCAAACTGCCCCCCCCCCCCAGAAAAAAACAATTGTCCACATCTAACCCATGACCCCTCAAATCTCCCTGCACCCAAAACAATAGTCCACAGCTATCCTATCATCCCCAAAACTAGTCAAGTCCCTGGACCTACTCCCCACACCATCCCACAAAATGCCCCACTACCCCTCATCCCCCTAAACTACCCCCGACCCACCAACCGGATAGGCCATATGGTCTTTATCTGTCTACATGGGTGGGTCCTAGGTATACAAGTATGAGCCATGCTTTGTTATTTTGTTGTCAGCCCCCCTCCACCCCCCCCCAAAAAAAATATTTAGCCATTGGCAGGCAGCGTGGTTAGCTGCCGCCACCAGCGCTGACCCCAGATATTCATTGCTGGGTTGTATTCTGCAACCAGCATTGCTATCCAGTTTCAGTTTTGGCTGCGGCAACTTAACCAGCTAAGCGAATATTCAGCGCTAGCCGGTTAAGTTAATAGTGGCCTATCTTAACAGCTCAACTTAGCCGGTGTACCGCTGAATATTCACGCTTAGCCGGCTAAATTGCGCAACATAGCCAATTAGCTGCTAGCCGCTAAACACTAACATTCAGCAGAGATAACCGGCTACCGCATGCTGAACATTAGCAGTTAGCTGACCATGTGTTATTTAACCGGCCAGGAGTTGTTCCTGGCTGGTTAAATAGTGCTGTATATTGCCCTTAGAGTGCATCTGTCTGCAACTGCTATCATGCATCATGGGTGACACTTTAAAATATTTGAAATTAAATTATTTCTAGCATTTACCAATCCTAAACCACATACACACATATGGAAACAATTCAATTATTTTAAAAGATGGTTCCAGAGACATTATTGAACAACTTAATTTAAACTTAACCAGATACAAGTTTGTTATAAAGAAAAACATATCAGCACATCATATCCTGCAAAATGTTCTTCTAAATCCACATCTGATGGCAGATTACTATAATTTAGCATGTATCTTTCGACTTTTGTTTATGACAAATGGTTTATTAATTTAAGTTCAAAGTGGTAAACATCTTTTAAGTTTTCATTTCTTGTTATATTCATTACAGTATATAAATAAGATAAACAAGAATAAAAATATGAAGAGGAAGGAACACATGACAAACATACAATCAATTCCATCATAAAACAAATATCAACCTATTCCTTTATAAGCCCCCTTTCCAGAACACTCAAGGTGGAAAACATCATAATAAGTGCAATAAAAGAGCACAAAAGTACCAAGCTCATTCAGATCAGTGGTTTATCAATCCCAGCATCCTTTCTCTAACAGTGACCATGTTTGAGTCAATAGCTAACAGGGAAGTCCATTTTTCTTTACACCCAGTAGTAAGGGATGACAGTTCCCAAACATACAGGAACTGATATTCAAACCATGAGAGTTAGCAAGGCTAATTCCCGCGGTCCACGGTGATGCTGGATATTCAATGCCGGGCCGTTTTCAGCTTATCCGGTTTATTTTTGTCCAGTTGAAACTTAAACGGCCAAGTTGATATTCAGCGCTGGCCGGTCAAGCTCAAACCGGCTAAAGATATACCATGTATGCAAACGGCAAAGTATGGCCACCAAACTTAGCAGGCTTCACGCTAAAAATCAGCGGATAGCCAGTTATATCACCTGATATAACTGGCTGAATATTGCCAGATAGCCGGCTATGTACCATTTAGTCAGCTAAATTGTTCTGACTATTGGGGGGGACAGTGTCCATGAAGATGTACATTCATTTGAAATGACATGGGAAATGTCAATTGGCATAAGTGCCGGTGAAAGAGATATTCAGTAGCATTAACTAGATAGTGCCACTGAATATTTCCTCTGACAGCCTTGGCACTATTCGGATAGTAATCCTACTGATAGGTGATAATAAATCTATACCGGAGTTATACCGATACCTTAACACACTAAAAAAACTCCAGTAGTATTCCAAAAACCTTACTTTTTATTGTTACAACACTATGTTTTTACAAATCAGTTGACATAAGTCATCTGACTACACTCACATCCATCAACATTCATTCACCACTCACCCTTACTGCCTACCCTTGTCAGTTTCAAATATCGGTAAACAATATAAACATATGCACATATAACATGGGCATAGTATATCACATAATATACATATCACAATTCACCAATATTGGCTTAAAAGCAGTAACTAATGTCTTTGCAAGCGTTGCTGGGATCAAAAAAGCTATTCACTTCAGCTGTGCCTCCACTCGCACAGCCAGTGATTTAGCACTTGTTTTATGTTGCTTGAACCGTTACAAAGTCCTCACAGTTTATATATGTGAAAAAATCCTTTGCACTTGATCTGGAAGCCAGTATACTTCCCGCCAGCACACTGCCAAATCTCCATTTTTCACATATATAAACTGTGAGGACTTTGTAACAGTTCAAGCAACATAAAACAAGTGCTAAATCACTGGCTGTGCGAGTGGAGGCGCAGCTGAAGTGAATAGCTTTTTTGATCCCAGCAACGCTTGCAAAGACATTAGTTACTGCTTTTAAGCCAATATTGGTGAATTGTGATATGTATATTATGTGATATACTATGCCCATGTTATATGTGCATATGTTTACCGATATTTGAAACTGACAAGGGTAGGCAGTAAGGGTGAGTGGTGAATGAATGTTGATGGATGTGAGTGTAGTCAGATGACTTTTGTCAACTGATTTGTAAAAACATAGTGTTGTAACAATGAAAAGTAAGGTTTTTGGTACACTGCTGGAGTTTTTTTAGTGTGTTATACTATTCGGATAGTGCGAAAGCAGTCTTGGAATGTTGCTGGAATAGAGCCAAAGGTTATCCAGTTAGTGGCTATATTCAGCACCACTACCTGAATAATTATCTGGATAACTTAGAATAGCAAAAGAGTCATCCTAACAGGCAGATTATCAGAAGCCCAGCGTTGTTCCAAACAGCTCTCTAAAATTAGCACTGGAACAGCGCAGAGCATTAACCCCCCTATGATCAGAGCTAATAGCATACAAATTTAAGCATGCTATTAGCTCTGATCATATGGGTACTTCTGGGGGAAGATTGTGCCTGGGCATGTGCCCAAGGCACAATCCTCCCGTAGAAGTTATTTGACAGTTCTGGGCTGTTAAAAAAAAAAAAAAAGCTTGGACCTGTCAAACATTGCTGGAAGCCCCCCATCCCAACCTGACACAGGAACCGACCCCCCCCCCCCCGACTTAGCACCCAACACCCCCCTGGCAAAGCACCCGACACCCCCAGCCCCCAACACAGTACCCTTCACTTCCCTGGTGGCCTAGTGCAACCCAACCCCCCCCCCCCCCCCAACAGAGGCAAACCGGACACCCCCCTGACAGAGAGGGATCGCAGGATGCACTGAGCAGGGCTCCACCATTTTGGAGGTGGTGCTGAAGGAAGGAGGGAGTGCTACTCCCTTCTCATCGTTAGAGGGGTACACAGGGGGTGCAGGAGGGGTGCTAGACCACTGGGGGGGGGGGAGGGCTGGAGGAATGCTCCTGGCCAGTTAAATAGTGCTTAGTCAGCTAAGTGTTAATATTCAGCTTGAGATAGCCAGTTAACTCCGCTGAATATTAGTGCTTAGTGGCTAGCCAGCTAAGCGCGAATATTCAATGCTAAACCAGCTAAATTGAGCGGATAAGATAGGCTGCTTATATAGCAGGCCTATCTTTAACCTCTATTAACAATCGGCTAGAGCTAAATATTTGCTTAGCCGGTTAAGTTTCCACGGCCAAAACTGAAACTAGATATTCATTTCTGGTCACCAGATATAGCCTGGCATTGAATATCCGGGGTCAGCGCTGGCAGTGGCAACTAACTACGTTGTCTGCCGCCAGCTGAATATCAGGGGGAAAGTCTCTTTATTTCCTTCTCATCCTTTCTCTATGTTAGTATGTATCTGTATTCTCTCCTTAGCTATTCTTCAATAAGGGCAAAGCATGTAGTATAAGTAGTTTTAAAGAAAATTATCACTTACAGTCTTTGCTAAAAGTGCTGGGGGATTCAGGGATTCTGAGGCTCCAAAGCAGCACTGTGGGTAACTTGGTCCTGGTTGGAGGTGAGATAGTCCTCAAGATAGGTTAAAGTAGTTCTTATTTCTTCAGTCTCTGGAGCTGTTCCAGGATCCAGTATGGATGATAGGAGGTCCTGGTCACCCTGCTGAAAATACACAACTATGTCAAGTTTCTTCTTTGCCCCAGGAATGGGTACATTGGGTTCCCCATTCCCACTGTTCCAGTGGCAGTATAGAGCTTAAGTGGTTTCTATTATTACTGAAGGTTCCTGAGTTATTTTTTACAGATTGTTCTTGTTGGAGCAGCCACTTAAATAGCTAGGGGTTTGGGGCTGTATTGGACTCTCACCTCACAGGCAGGCCAACAACCAAGGAGGCAAAAGTCAAAGACAAAGATTTGAATTGTGCACAGGATTTTATATCCCTGATCAGTTCCCTCTACAAGTAGTCTCTTTCCCTGACTATAATATGGACACAGGAGGCAATCCTTTTCTCTAGCAATCAATAATGTCATGAAAGGATAAATTTCTACACACTATAACTTTGTTTTAATATTATAGGATTGTGTTTCCTCACCGCAAGAAGGAAGCAAAACCTGAAGAAATCATCCAGAAGAAATATGTGATACAAACTGAGACCTTTCACTTTGGTCCACTGCTCTGTGGAAAATCACGAGAGAGGTGAATACTTTTACTTTAAACAGAGAGTAAGGCCATGACTTAAATGATTTGCTGCTTTCTTTTATCCAGGGAATATTTGGATGACCCTTTTTCTTAAAATATCTGCTTATTTATGGTTTTGAATCAGACTTTGAGACAGTGTGACTCAATTCTTGGTAACCACGACTAGTATAATGATATTTCCAGCATGTATGGTTGCGGGGCATAGAAAAATATGTGATGCCTAAAACAACGTTAAGTACTATCAGGTCATTATTTAGAACCACTTAGATGGTCGTTGGTGATGTTGACCACAGATGTTTTTTTCTGTTATGGGGTGTCCCAGTTGCAGGGTGTTCCATCGACAGATTCATACCCCAGGGCCCCCACAGAACATTTATGTAGTGGAGGACTAGCCTAGTGGTTAGTGCAGCGGCCTGAGAACCTGGATTTGATTCCTACTGTAGCTCGTTGTCCCGTTCCGGGCCCTTACCTGGCGGTCCGCGGGCCGGAGCGGAAGGCTGGGTCGCCCGTGGGATGCGGGGCGACGGGGGAAGAATGCCACGGGGATCGCCGCAGCCGCAAGTTGCCCCGAGGCCGGCGATCCAGAAGAACTAACGCCGGCCTCGGAGAAGGAGATCCGCCAGCCAAGATGGCGGCGCCGGCGTCGGCGTCCTCCTCGCTGCAGCGAGACCAGCGAGGAGGCTCCGCCCACTCGTACCGGATTGGCGCATCCGCGCAGGAACTCCGCCCATCGGACGGGAGGACCAATCCGGCCCTCCGCTGCCGGCCGGGGCGGAGAGGATTGGTTCCAGCTGTTCTCCAGCCAGGACGAGCGGGGGATTTAAACGGAGACACGGGGGGGATCCAGTGCTTCCGTTTTGTTGTTTGAAGCCGTCTTGCTAGTTATTTCCAAGACTGTGTTTGTTCCTCAAGACAGCTAGCCGTCCTGCTAGCTATTTCCAAGACTGTGTTTGTTTCTCAAGACAGCTAGCCGTCCTGCTAGCTATTTCCAAGACTGTGTTTGTTTCTCAAGACAGCTAGCCGTCCTGCTAGCTATTTCCAAGACTGTGTTTGTTTCTCAAGACAGCTAGCCGTCCTGCTAGCTATTTCCAAGACTGCGTCTGTTCCTCAAGACAGCTAGCCGTCCTGCTAGCTATTTCCAAGACTGTGTTTGTTTCTCAAGACAGCTAGCCCTCCTGCTAGCTATTTCCAAGACTGTGTTTGCTCCTCAAGACAGCTAGCCGTCCTGCCAGCTATTTCCAAGACTGTGTTTGTTCCTGTCGGCAGTTAGCCGTCCTGCTAGCTATTTCCAAGACTGTGTTTGTTCCTGTCGGCAGCTAGCCGTCCAGCTAGCTATTTCCAGTGAGGGCGGTGGTTGTTACTCGTACCAGCCTCACCGTCCTGCTAGCCACTTCCTCCGACTGGGCCGTGCCCAGTGCTCAGTTAGCCGCCCGGCTCAGCTACGCTCACCAAGGACTCCGTACCCATATCCAGCCAGGCCAGCCACCACCCCGGGGTTCCAGCAGTCCTGCTGGCCGCCCGCAGCTGAGGGCTCAACCCTCGGTGAACGGCGGTCGCCGCGGGTGAAGATTGGGGTGCTCGGCTTCTTCCTGGGCCTAGGGGAGCTCGGGAAAACTCGAGAGCTCACCAACACCAGGGCGACATCAGAGCCGCGACAGAAAACGGAAGCCATGAGCTCGCCGACGCAACCTGATCTACGGGACCTGGCCAAGGTTCTCCAGCAGCAACAGGAACAGCTTAACGCCCTGTCTGGGGCTCCCCGTATGGGAGGGTTCCGCGTGGGACCTCGGTTCCCTGAACCCGCACGCTACGATGGGAACCCGGGTGGTTGTAGGGGGTTCCTCAACCAGTGCAACCTGGCCTTCCGGATGCAACCGGAGGCCTTTAATTCGGACCAAAGTAAGGTGGGCTACATTATGGGCCTTTGTGGAGGAAAGGCCCAGGACTGGGTGGCTCCCCTGAACGAACAAAATGATCCCATTTTGGAGGATTATAACGAATTTCAGCGCCGGTTCCGGATGGTGTTTGACCTTCCGGGAAGACCCTCCTCCGTGGCATCGGAACTGCTCCGGATTCATCAGGGAGAAGGTACGGTGGCCGACTATGCCATCCGGTTTCGTACCTTAGCCACGGAGCTGCGTTGGAATCCGGAGTCCTTGATGGCCATTTTTATGGAGGGGTTACAAGAGCGAATCAAGGATGAATTGGCGGGACGGGATATTCCCGCACAATTGGATGCCCTCATCTCACTCTGCATACAGGTGGACACCCGATTCCAGGAGCGAGCCAGAGCCTGGGCGGAGCGGCAGAAGTGGGCACGAGGGGCCCCCCGGACAAACAAAGGGCCGTCCTCTCGCCAGGTGAACCAGGACACTACGGAGCCCGGGGAGGAGCCGATGGTAATGGGCCGGCAACGGTTGACTCCTGCCGAAAGACAGCAACGACAGTCTAATGGACTGTGCTTCTATTGTGGGAAGGCTGGGCATTTCCTCCGGACTTGTTCCATCCGGCCGGGAAATGCGCTCCCCAAGGCACCCTGAGGGGAGGGTTCTTGGGGCACTCCGCTCCCCTACAGGACACTTTGATCATACTACCGGTGACCTTACGGTGGCAGGAGGCCACGGTTCAGACCCAAGCCCTGGTGGACTCGGGGTCAGGGGGCAATTTTATTGGGCTCGAACTGCTGCAGCAAATGGGCTGGCCCACGCTCCCCCGGAGGACAATGCTGCGGATAACCTCCATCCAAGGAACTACCCTTCCCCAGCCAGTCACTGAGATTACTCCTATGTTGGGACTACAAGTGGGAGAGGACCATCGGGAGGAGGCCGAATTCTTAGTGTTATCCCGGACCATCCACCCTGTGGTTCTGGGATTGCCGTGGCTACGATGCCACAACCCGGTTATCGACTGGACCGGGGGAAAGATTCAAGCGTGGGGTAATTCCTGTCAAGAGACCTGTTGTAAGGGTCGGGCTGGCACCTGTCCAGCTTTAAATATGTCGCCAGGGGAAGGACCGGGTGAACTGGGCTCCCTGCCTATGGAGTATAGAGACTTTGCTGATGTGTTTAGTCCCAAGGAGGCAGAGGTACTACCGCCGCATAGGTCTTTTGACTGTGCTATTGATCTGAAGACGGATACGGTACCCCCACGGGGCCGACTGTACAAACTGTCCAGAGCAGAGTTCAAGGCAATGCGAGATTACATCCATGAGAACCTACGGAAAGGGTTCATTCAGCCGTCTACATCCCCAGCCGGGGCAGGGTTTTTCTTTGTTGCCAAGAAGGATGGGTCCCTGAGACCGTGTATTGACTATCGGGGATTAAATGCCATCACCGTGAAGGATCGGTTCCCGCTGCCGCTCATTCCCGAGCTCTTGGACAGACTGCAAGGAGCTCAGATCTTCACGAAGTTAGATCTGCGGGGGGCCTACAATCTAGTACGAATCCGGTCAGGGGACGAATGGAAAACGGCTTTCAACACCCACGAGGGACATTTTGAATATCGGGTGATGCCGTTTGGTCTCTGCAATGCCCCTGCGGTGTTTCAACGTCTTATCAATTGTGTACTAGAAGAATTGCTAAATTCCACGGTGATTGTATATCTGGATGACATCCTAGTTTACTCTAAGGACCCCAGGGAGCATCCGGGTCATGTGCGTGCAGTGCTGCACCGCCTACGTCAAGCCCATCTATTTGCTAAGCTGAGTAAGTGTGCTTTTCATCAGCGATCCTTACCCTTTTTGGGGCATATCCTGCTTCCAGGGGGATTACAGATGGAGCCAGACAAGCTCCAAGCTATTCGAGAGTGGCCTCAACCGAAGGGCCTGAAGGCTTTGCAACGATTCCTGGGCTTCGCCAATTACTATCGCCAATTTATTCCCCAGTACTCCAGGTTGACCACCCCGTTGACGGCGCTCACCCACAAGAATGCGAGGGTCAGGGATTGGCCGCCAGAGGCGCAAGCGGCTTTTCGTCAGGTAAAAGAGGCTTTTGAGTCCGCGTCCATTCTGTTGACCCCCGACCCTGAGAAACCTTTCATTGTAGAGGTGGACGCGTCCGCCCTCGGGGCCGGGGCGGTCATTTCTCAAATCAACCCCGAAGGCCGGCGTCAACCGTGCTCCTTCTTTTCACGTAAATTCTCTCCAGCCGAGCGGAACTATACGGTAGGGGATAGAGAACTCTTGGCGCTGAAACTAGCACTGCAAGAGTGGAGACACTTGTTGGAAGGAGCGGAACACCGGTTCACGGTCATCACTGATCATAAGAACCTTCTATACCTCCAAGAGGCCCAGCGGCTGAATCCCCGACAGGCCCGGTGGTCATTATTCTTTGCCAGGTTTCATTTTCAATTAGTGTTCCGGGCGGCCTCCCAGAATACCCCGGCAGACGCGCTCTCCCGGGCTTTTGAGGTACCAGAAGAGACTAAGGAGACTCATCCGATGTTAGACCCCGCTTGTGTCAGTGCAGCCACAGGAGAGGTTGCACAAATCCAGAAATTCGTGGCGGCCGCCGATCGGAGAAGGGTTCTGCAATGGGGGCACTCGTCTAGATGGGCCGGGCACTTCGGGTACCAAAAGACACTCCGATTCATCACGAGACATTATCGATGGCCACAGATGAGGCGAGATATCCTCCAGTTTGTTACCTCGTGCCCGGTATGTGCCCGAACCAAGTCAGTAGGAGGACCCCCCGTGGGAGACCTACAACCACTGCCCATACCGACCAGTCCCTGGTCGGAAATATCCATGTACTTTATCACTGATTTACCTCGTTCCCAGGGGCATACCGTGATCTGGGTTGTGATAGATCGGTTCTCTAAAATGGCTCACTTTGTTCCGTTCACGAACCTTCCGTCGGCCGCCTCTCTAGCCCAAGCGTTCATTCACCACATTTTTCGACTACATGGATTACCCACTCGGATCATCAGTGACCGAGGACCCCAATTTACCTCCCGCTTCTGGAGAACTTTGTGCACGGCCTTGGGGGTAGAGAACCACTTTTCATCCGCGTACCATCCTCAAACCAACGGCATGGTGGAGAGGATTAACCAAACCTTGAAAGGGTTCTTACGAGCCTTCGTCAACCAACGACAAGATAACTGGGCTTCTCTACTTCCCTGGGCCGAGGTCGCCTATAACCACAGTGACCACTCATCCTCAGGGCAGTCCCCGTTCTTCCTGGTATATGGGCGACATCCTCGACTTCCAGGGCCGTTCCCGGCGACTGCCATGAACCCGGCGGGGGACCAAGTCGTAGCCGACCTACAAGAGGTCTGGAAGATGGCTAGGGAACAATTACAGAAGACCGCGACCAAGGACAAGCTCTTTGCTGACCGCCATCGGCGGCCCGCCCCCGTGCTCCAACCAGGACAGAAGGTATGGTTAAGCACGAAACATCTGAGACTTCGAGGGTCTTCTCGAAGACTGGGACCTCGATATGCGGGACCATATGCAATCCAGGAACGAATTGGGCCAGTAACGTATCGACTGCGGTTACCCGGCACCCTACGAGTACATAACGCCTTCCATATCTCGCTATTGAAGAGGTTCCGGGAGTCCGGGTGGCATCCGCATCCAGCCCAAGAAGAAGATCTCCAGGTGGCCCCGGACCCGGAGTACGAGGTAGGAGAAGTTCTCGACTCAAAGCGGCGGCGGGGAAGACTGTATTATTTGTTATCATGGAAATCTTTTGGCCCCGAAGATAATTCTTGGGAACCCGTGGCTAATGTGCATGCTCCAGACTTGGTCAAAGCCTTCCACGCCCGATATCCGTCCAAACCCGGGCCCCGGAGGAAGGGGTCTTCCGGGGAGGATACTGTCCCGTTCCGGGCCCTTACCTGGCGGTCCGCGGGCCGGAGCGGAAGGCTGGGTCGCCCGTGGGATGCGGGGCGACGGGGGAAGAATGCCACGGGGATCGCCGCAGCCGCAAGTTGCCCCGAGGCCGGCGATCCAGAAGAACTAACGCCGGCCTCGGAGAAGGAGATCCGCCAGCCAAGATGGCGGCGCCGGTGTCGGCGTCCTCCTCGCTGCAGCGAGACCAGCGAGGAGGCTCCACCCACTCGTACCGGATTGGCGCATCCGCGCAGGAACTCCGCCCATCGGACGGGAGGACCAATCCGGCCCTCCGCTGCCGGCCGGGGCGGAGAGGATTGGTTCCAGCTGTTCTCCAGCCAGGACGAGCGGGGGATTTAAACGGAGACACGGGGGGGATCCAGTGCTTCCGTTTTGTTGTTTGAAGCCGTCTTGCTAGTTATTTCCAAGACTGTGTTTGTTCCTCAAGACAGCTAGCCGTCCTGCTAGCTATTTCCAAGACTGTGTTTGTTTCTCAAGACAGCTAGCCGTCCTGCTAGCTATTTCCAAGACTGTGTTTGTTTCTCAAGACAGCTAGCCGTCCTGCTAGCTATTTCCAAGACTGTGTTTGTTTCTCAAGACAGCTAGCCGTCCTGCTAGCTATTTCCAAGACTGCGTCTGTTCCTCAAGACAGCTAGCCGTCCTGCTAGCTATTTCCAAGACTGTGTTTGTTTCTCAAGACAGCTAGCCCTCCTGCTAGCTATTTCCAAGACTGTGTTTGCTCCTCAAGACAGCTAGCCGTCCTGCCAGCTATTTCCAAGACTGTGTTTGTTCCTGTCGGCAGTTAGCCGTCCTGCTAGCTATTTCCAAGACTGTGTTTGTTCCTGTCGGCAGCTAGCCGTCCAGCTAGCTATTTCCAGTGAGGGCGGTGGTTGTTACTCGTACCAGCCTCACCGTCCTGCTAGCCACTTCCTCCGACTGGGCCGTGCCCAGTGCTCAGTTAGCCGCCCGGCTCAGCTACGCTCACCAAGGACTCCGTACCCATATCCAGCCAGGCCAGCCACCACCCCGGGGTTCCAGCAGTCCTGCTGGCCGCCCGCAGCTGAGGGCTCAACCCTCGGTGAACGGCGGTCGCCGCGGGTGAAGATTGGGGTGCTCGGCTTCTTCCTGGGCCTAGGGGAGCTCGGGAAAACTCGAGAGCTCACCAACACCAGGGCGACATCAGAGCCGCGACACTCGTTGCGACTCTGGACAAGTCACTTAACCCTCTATTGCCCCAGGTACAAAATAAGTACCTGTATATAATATGTAAATTGCTTTGATTGTAACCACAGAAAGGCAGTATATCGTCTCATCCCCTTTCTCTATTTATTGCTGGTCTTCTCCACTCTTTTGCTCAGTGCATGCACACTCTTCTCCAAATGAACAGGTTCTCATTGGGGTAGGGGGAGGGATCCCTTCTTTCACCAATGCTTTTTAAAATTTTTCTAGCTCCACTCCTAACTTTGGCTCAAACTCTTGGAGTTACAATGTATGTTTATGCAAATGATACCCGGATACTCTATCCTTTAGACACTTTTGCCAAACTTTCTAAATTGAACCACAAGCTTACTGCAATTACAGATTGGTTGCATGACCATAATCTTGTGTTAAACCCTTTGAAATCCAAAGTTATTCTTTTTTTGAGAGTGGAAAATACACTTTTACCTATACCCATTCTTCTTTCTGGGTTTCCATTACCTCAGGTGGATACAGTTCACATTCTCGGGATCTTACTAGACTCTGAACTTTCCTTCTGTCCAATCTCTTGGGTGGTCCGTAGTTGTTTCTATAAACTTTGTTTGATTTACTCTTTGATATTATTTGATATTTAATTCAATCTTTGATATTGCCTCCAGCAATCAACATTCTGGTTCATTCCCTGGTCATAACGTAACTAGATTATTGTAATTCCCTATACCAGGGACTTAGGGTCCAGATCATCCAAAATACTGCAATCAGATTAATAGCTAAGATCAGGAAGTTTGATCACATCACATCTTATCTCAAAGATGCATACTGGCTACCTTTAACTCACTGTATTATCTATAAAATTTTGTTACTTGTATTCAAAATTCTATCTTTCAATGAACCGTTATACGTTTCCTGGCTCCTAATACCTTACTATCCAAACAGGACGTTAAGATTCGCTCAGCAGAATCAACTTATCATTCTCAATTGTCGTATAATAGTCCATGAACACATCAGAGATTCTGTCTTTTCAGTACAGAGACCCTGTCTTTGGAATGCTCTCCCTTATTTGAAACTGAACTTAAAACTCACTATTTGCACACTCTTATCAATAATACTACTTTTGAGTGACGGGACGGAGTTAGTTTGTCTGTTGCAGAGCTAACCTACTATTTTACCCCACCCCCTTTGCTATCACAATTGTAATTCTACCCTTACTACCCTTATTGTATCATGTCCTTTGTTTATATTTCATTTTTGTCTTTTTATCTCTTCCTTTTTTTTACTATATTAGATTGTAAACCGCCCTAACAGCGTCCATAGGGGAGGGGTAGCAAATATTAAATAGGAAACCTTCAAGCCCTGAAATAGAAATCCTTCAAAACAATCACCCTGATGTTACGTTTACCCAGTCAATATCGGGGTAATTGAAATCACCCATTATTATTGTGTTGCCCAGTTTGTTAGCCTCTCTAATTTCCGATAACATTTCTACATCCGTCTGTTCATCCTGGCCAGGCGAACGTTAGTACACTTCTATCACTATCCTTTTCCCCTTTACACATGGAATTTCAATCCACAGGGATTCCAAGATATGTTTTGTTTCCTGCAGAATTTTCAATCTATATGATTCAAGGCCCTCCTTAACATACAATGCTACCCCTCCACCAATTCAATCCACTCTATCACTATGATATAGTTTGTACCCCATACGGCAGTGTCCCACTGGTTATCCTCCTTCCACCAGGTCTCAAAGATTCCTATTATATCTAATTTTTCATTTAGAGCAATATATTCTAACTCTCCAATCTTATTTCTTAGGCTTCTGGCATTCGCATATAGACATTTCAAACTATGTTTGTTGTTCCTATTTACGTTATGCTCAGGGGATCAGGTTATGCCACTTCCAGCTCTCCCCCTCGCTCTTCAGCCCGGGGATCAGAATTCAGTGTTCTCAGTTGCTCAAGATTTATTGTCACGCATGACATTGAGACTACCACACCTTATTTTGGTGCCAACCAGGACAACCAATTCACCTCTCGGCACCCGACAGAGTCTTCTCCTTCAAAAATTCAGCAACTTTTCACCAGGTAGGCATCGAGAAACCAAAGCAGGCACCATTCACTGGTATTGCTCCCTATTCAGAGAGAATCAGCTGATCATCGTTCGAGACCAACAAAGCAAAATCGTCGTCGACATGATTGCAGTCATTTCTTCCCACAGCATTCTCCCAGAGGTAAAACACCTCATCACCGTTGACACTTTTCAAATATTCGTTCAGAATCAACATTTTCATCCAGAACATGCTCGTCATGTATCTCTAATTCTCATTCTGTACGTGCTCAATTGGCATCAACTCTTCACAGTGCTCAGGTACCGCCTAATTTGTTGCAGATGTTAGCACAGTTTCTACAAACTCAGGGAGTTAATTCTCAAGCACCATCTTCACTCTAAGTTTCAGAACAATTTGTCACTCGGGTGGTTGCACCTTCACCGTTAAAACTCCCAAAGAGGCAGCATTCTTGGTTACTCTCCTCTTCTTCACCTCAGATGGATAGGTTACCTTCACATTCACCAGTCTCGTCTCCACAGTTAAACTCACAATCTTGTCCTCAGTCTCCTTCTCCACAGTTAGTACAGGATTCTAATTTAACTACCAGTCACCAACCTACTGACATGGATGATACTTTCTTAGGCAGGGGCGACAGGGCGGCCGCACAGGACCTCACGCTCCCAGGGGCCCTGCGGTCACGGTCACATCTCCGGCATTGGTGGTCACTCAGAATCTTAATTTGCAATCTCGGACCCCCCCCCCCCCCCAGCAATGTTCCCCAGGGACTTGCACTCCCGCAGTTGCATATTGGTGGTCAGAATCTTTCTGCACAAGTTCTCAGCCTCAGAATCCCACCTCGACCCTACAATGTTCCCCAGCCTGGCTTTTACCTCAGTAGGCACGCAATACAGCAAGCAACCAGCAGTCAGTTTTTTTTATGTGCCTGAGCCCTGAGCAACAGTGCAGCTGGTCAGGTAGCTTGTCTCTATCTGATGCTAAGGGCTCTTCTAATTGGCAGGGAGTGATGACCCTGGGCAATCGGAAGAGCCCTTTTAGGTGCCAGACAGGCTCCCTGACCAATCACAGCTGCTTTTCTTTATCTCTGGCTCAGCCACATGAAAAAGCTGTGACTGAGTGAGTTCACAGAAGTGCAGCCTGCAGGCAGCTCCTACTATGGAAGCTGCACAGCCAAAACCAGATCCTTTGAAATTCTTTTTTTTAATATTTTATTTCTTTATTAGTTTTATATTATACACATATCAGAGATAATATGGCAATTGTAATAAATCAAAGCAAGAAAAATGTTTACAAACATAAATTGAAATTCACATTATTCTATCGACCTTTAAAGAAACAAATTCCAGAAATAAAGATCCAAGCAAAGGAAATGTTTATACTTGAAAAATCGCTTTTCCCAATATATCTTAAACAGTGTGCATTCTGTTACTCAACAACTATATTCACATTTATTCCTTCTTTCGAATTCAAAAATTCCTCCAGTTGCTTAGGGTCAAAAAATTGGAAATTCTTAGGTTGAAATGATATACAACATAAACAAGGAAATTTAAGTACAAAAATGGCCCCTAGGGCCAAAATTCTTTGACGGAGCGCCAAAAAGGCCTTTTTACCTTTTCTGTGTTTCTCTAGCTAAATCAGGATATATTCTGATTTTTGAACCTAAGAACATAGAGTCTAAATTTCTAAAGAAAAGTCTCAAGACAGCATCTCTGTCCATTTCCAGAGCAAATGTTACCACAGCAGTAGTTCTTTGGGTAATAACTTTCATCGAAGACTCCAAGAAAGATGTTAAGTTCATAGTATCCCCCGAGAGTGGTTGAGAGACCACATTATCTACAATAGTTTTATCCTGGAAATATTGTACTCGCACAATTGGAGGCAACAAATGTCTTGACATTCCCAAACTTCAGTTAGATATTTTTTAAACATTTCTATAGGGGATATCAGTGGTGATCTTGGAAAATTAGTCAAACTCAAATTACACCTCCTTAATTGGTTTTCCAAATATTCCATTTTCCTAAAGGAAATTTTTTTTCCTTTATTGAGATTTGACTCAGAGACTCTAATTTAAACTTTCCTCAATACGTTTTACCTCAGAGGACTGACGGGTATTTATTTGTTCTTGGATTAGGACTGCTTCAGACAAAGTTTTAATTTCTAAAGTATTTTTCAAAGTCAATGTTTGTAGGGAAGAGTGTAGATTATAGGTTAGGTACCAGAGTGACTCCAATGTCACTACGGCTGGTTTTCTTATTGAACCCACTGATACATCCGGGAGAGGGGTTTGGAGTGTTTGGTTTAAGGTAGTAATTATTTTATCCGTAATATTTGAAAAATTACCTCCTTCCATTACACTCTCCACCGTTCTTACTGGCAAGGGCAGGCTCCCTCTCTGAACGCTCCTCTCCTCCTCTTCGGGCAGTTGGGCGTCAGACTCTGCTACCTTGCTTCCACTTCCTGGCTGTGGGGGAGCCGCATGCTCGACGGGGCTTAAGGAAACTCCATCTACACTGTCGACTGATTGAACAAACTCGGCACCGATATTCGGGGAAGAAGCTGCAGACGGTCCCAGTGTTACTCCAACTTGTTCCAGCATCAATTGCTGTTGAGAACGAGTTCCAGTCGGGGTTGAGGGTAAGTCCTGAACCTATCCTCTCCTCTTCCCCATATCAAAACGATACCGGGCTTAGGATATCTCTTCAGTTTAGACACGGAGAAAACTTAGAGGCGTCTAGTGTGGTGTTTCACTACGGCGCCATCTTGGTAATTCCACTTATTAGTAATTAGGTCTCATTGCACAAAATGAGACCTGTGCTAAAACAGCATGAGTTAGTTGAAAAATAGCACGTTTTAACAGTAGCCCATGTTGATAGCTATGCCCCTTGTTCATTATTTCTTTTATCCAGTTTACAATTATATTAGGCAAATTTCAGAGATATGTAGACAAAATATAAATTAATAAAATAAAAATAAATAAATAATGTGGGTGCCATGAACAAAAATCCCCTTTCAAAATTTCCCTGGGTCCTGAAACTCTTCAGGGTGTTTCCCTTTGAAAATGGCTGAAAATTAACCGTTTCTTTTGTTTTTTTTATTTTGTTTTTATTTTTAATTACACCTATTCTTACTTCATTTTTTTCATTAAAACATATTTGGGCCATTTTACTAAGTGTGCACTCAGGGCTACGAAGCCCATTATATACCTATGAGCTTTTAGAATTGAGTGTTTGCTAATTCTGTTAGTGCATGCTAGGCTTTAGTAAAATAGCCCCATTGTTTGTTGTGCTACAACTAAAGGAACAGCTCTGGTTGTGCTGTGTCAAGGAAAAGGCTGGGAACCATTGTCATAGGCTGTTAGAGCAAGTCATCTTTCTGCTGCCTTGCCCAAGCACTCCCATTAATCCACATGGGCTCAGTCCTACTGCTGCTGAGCTGTCTGAGGCATTGTTCAGTGTTTTGTATCCATTCATCCCCAGCTGTTACTGGCCTGAGGCACTCCAGAGCACATTTACTGAATGACCTACTGTGGCCAGATTTATGTAGGGTGGATGGCTCAAGTGGGCAACTTAAGGCACATATCAAAGAGGGTAAATTGCTGTTTGTGAGTTGTAATGGGATTTTAAATAAGCTCTATGACTGCTAGTAGAGGTGGGTGTCACCAACTAAATGGCCTTAATACGTTATGAAAATTTCAAAATACGCTTACTAATGGCTGTCTTTTTTTTTTTTTTTTTATAACAGAAAATAGAAAATTCTGCTTTTCAAACAATATTTTCCATCTTGAACACCAAACTGCTAGGGCTGAATTGAGCCCAATGTAATTGTCTATGGATAAGGACTTCTTGGCTCACTCATTCTTCAAAGTTGCCTGTGCCTATTGTGTCACCATAGACCCTAATGCTATCTCATATTATATAACCCTTTCCTTTTTTTTTATCTTCCTTTTGAACTCCTTAAGCCTCTCATCGCAAGGTTTGTGTGCAGGCACTGCACCATTTTGGTAGCCCTGTTCTCTCTATGAATTTGTAAAGGTGTGACCTTCTAAACCAAGTATTGTACTTCCTGACTTCTGTTTATACCTTTCCTTGTTCCCAGGTACAAGTCAGGGCAATTCCCTGAAAATATGGAGAAAATAACCATCTACAACACTTCTCCCATTGTCACAGAGCTCTTCTTCTGCTTCCAGCATGATGTGAAGGCAATCACCTTTATCCTAGAACCTCCCAATATGACCCTCAATCCCTATGAAAAACAGGTAAACAAGACTGACCGTGACAGAATAAAGTTGATATCAACTTAGAGGTCCTTTTACAAAGGTGCGCTGAAAAATGGCTTGCGGTAGTGTAGGCACGGGTTTTGGGCATGCGCCAATCCATTTTTCAGCACACCTGCGAAGAAGGCCTTTTTTGTTTTGCGGAAAATGGACATGCGGCAAAATCCCATTTTGGGTCTGATACCTTATCGCTAGCCATTGACCTAGAGGTAAGGAATCCGTGCGGTAATGACCTATGTGTGTCAAATGCCACTTGGCACGTGTCCGTTACGCGTGTCCGAAAATAATAAATATTTTTCAGACGCACGCCAAAAATGAAATTACCGCAAGAGCCACGTAGTAGTCAGGCGGTAACTCCATTTTGGTACGCATTGGGCACGCATAGACACATGGCTTAGTAAAAGGACCCCTTAATTAGTCCAGTACACTTTAAACTGTAGTTACGGTTCAGATTAGAGATGAACAACTTTTCCATCCTGCTGCCAACTTTCCCCAATACAACTGTAATTTTTCTCTCTGTCCCATTTTGACTCAGTTCATAGAGCCAAAACTAGGATGTTCATGTTCATATTTACAAAGACAGAAACACTTGGAAATTTTGTGTAACTCTTGTTTGCCTGGGTAAACATCAGCAGGTTACTATATAAGTTTTTTCTAGACTGGTTTAAAGTCAGAACCAGGACTAGCAGAGCTAGGAGGCCAGCTGGCACTTTAATCTACCCTCTCAGCATATGTCTCACTGTCATTAAAGCAGTTCACAGAGTTAGCTGCTCCCCAGTATCTCTCCACACTCGTCCTTCCCTACACCCCTTCCCGTGCACTCCGCTCCATGGATAAATCCTTCTTATCTGTTCCCTTCTCCACTACTGCCAACTCCAGACTTCGCGCCTTCTGTCTCACTGCACCCTACGCCTGGAATAAACTTCCTGAGCCCCTACGTCTTGCCCCATCCTTGGCCACCTTTAAATCTAGACTGAAAGCCCACCTCTTTAACATTGCTTTTGACTCGTAACCACTCGCCTTCACCTACCCTCCTCTCTTCCTTCCCGTTCACATTAATTGATTTGATTTGCTTACTTTATTTATTTTTTGTCTATTAGATTGTAAGCTCTTTGAGCAGGGACTGTCTTTCTTCTATGTTTGTGCAGCGCTGCGTATGCCTTGCAGCGCTATAGAAATGCTAAATAGTAGTAGTAGTAGTAGTAGACGTGTAGTAACATAGTAAATGCCAGTGGATATCTAGCACTCTGTGCAGGTTCCACTTATTTATGATTTGCAGTTGTTAGTCCTTTTGTTTGTGAGACTAGCAAATTAGTTGTTTCTTCCATTAAAGGCTTGGGAGAAGAGCCAAAATTTCACCTGCTTCCCGAAGTAGAGACAGTCCTGTGGTGAGCAAAACCTTTCAGGTAGTGCATTCCAGAGTGTAGGGCTATTCCAGACAGAAAGGGAAATGGGACTTGATATACCACCTTTCTGTAGTTTTTTGCAACTATGGTTGTCACATCGAGTGATGTCCTTTAGAGGGGGTATGATTAGGGATACTCCTTGTGAGGACCTTAGTGACCTTGGAGATGTGTAGTGGGAAATCCTATTCAAGTACTTTGGCCCATTTCCTTTAAGGGCCTTGAAGATCAGACACAGAGTTTTAAATTTAGCCCTGTACTGTACTGGTAACCAGTGAAGTTTTTGCAGAAATGGTGGGAAGTGATCATGTCGCTTACAACCTTCTATTAGTCTTGCTGAAGCATTCTGAAACAAGTGGAGCTGATGCAAACCCTTTGTAGTCAGACCGATGTACAGTGCATTACAGTGATCCAGCCTTGATGTTTTCATAGCATGAACCACTGTGACAAGACTTGCCTTCTCAATGTAAGGAGAGAGGCTGTGTAGTTGTCGCAGATGATAAATAGCTCCTAAAGGTTGCCTGGATTTGGGGGATCAGCGCAAGTGTTTAGTCTAGCTGTATCCCAATTTTCCTGATTTAAGGGGTTGTTCTTCCATATCATCATGCTGATCAATCCATAGACTGGTGGGTTGTGTCCATCTACCAGCAGGTGGAGATAGAGAGCAATCCTTTTCCCTCCCTATATGTGGTCATGTGCTGCCGGAAACTCCTCAGTATGTTCTCTATCTCAGCAGGTGGTGGTCACACACAGCAGCAGCTCTGGCTAGGTCTCCAAGCCTAATTTTTAGGTTTTGTTGAGTACCTGGGGTTGAGGGCTCTTCTTGAGCAAGTGCAAACCTGGTGGTGCCAGGTCCCTCCTTTTCTCCCCCCCTCCCGCTGGCTCCGTTTAAAAAAAAAAAAAATTTGGACGTCCTTTAAGGGCGTTTATTTCAACGTTTATTTCAACGTTTATTGCAGCTGCTCACTGGGACACCAGTTCGTTACAGCTCGGAGCGAGAAGCAGGTAATTTTACCTTTTTATAGCGGGCAGGGGGTTCCCCGTTCGATCTCCACGTGGCTTATGGCGTCAAAGGGCGAGGGCGCGAGGATTCGCTCCCCGGACCGCGTGGGTGCGTCTAGCGGGGATGCGGGGGTTTCAAAGCCTGAATCGCCTTTGTTGAGCATCAGTATGGAGTCCGGTTAGTGTCCCGGTTCTTCCTCTGGTGCGGCGGTTTTTCCCGCCATAAGCGCCCATCCCCCGCTGCTCAGCCACTCTGCTCGGACGGCTTCTTCTTGGGCTGCCCTCGAGCTGGGAGACGTTAATACTATGGTCGCCCTTGATTCGGGCGACGGTAAGAAAGCGGCCAAAGTTAAGCGCCGTTCTTCCCGCGCGGCTCCTTCTCAGAGTTTCGCGCAGGACGCCATTTTGGATACGCAGCACGTTTCTCCCCCGCTCTTGCGAGCGCCGGTTGAGGGTGCGGCTAGGGCCGTGGCCCAAGCTGCAGAAGTGCACAGTTCGGGGGGATTCTCCCCTGAGTTCATTTTGCTGCTGCATCAGGCTTTTCTTATGCAAAATGCTGCCCCTGCCCCCCTGTCTGATAAAGGGGTTGAGGCCTCCGGAAGCAAACGCCCTCGGGTGGATTTCCAGGCCCTAGAGGACTCTGTCTCCTCTGATGTAGATGAGGGCAGCGTATCTAAGTTCTCCCAACGGTCCTTTGGGGATTCCTTGGAGGAGACGGATTCCCGCTCGGATGGAGCGGATGACCCCTCTGCAGCGCGGATCTTTCGCTCAGAGGATTTGCCCAACCTGTTAGTGCAGGCCATGAGCATTTTGAAGATTTCCTCTCCGGAGGACGTCTCTCCCTCAGCCTCTGTTGGCTCCGCCATTATGCTGGGGACGAAGCACCCGCCTAGAACCTTCCACGTGCATGAGGCCATGCGCACCTTGATTTCGGCTCAATGGGATGTCCCAGAAGCGAGCCTCAAAGTGGCTAGGGCTATGTCCCGCCTCTATCCTCTGCCGGCAGGTGAACGGGAGGCCTTTCTTTAGCCTACCGTGGATTCTTTAATCACTGCGGTGACTAAGAAAACGGCATTGCCGGTGGAAGGTGGCACGGCCCTAAAGGACGCCCAAGATAGAAGATTGGAGGCGGCCTTAAGGTCATCCTTCGAGGCGGCTGCTTTAAGTTTGCAGGCCTCAGTTTGCGGCTCTTATGTGGCCAGGGCGTGCCTGATGATTGTGCAGCGGGCTTCCTCCTCAGATCTTTCCTTGAGGGCTGATTGGCCGGCCCTGGAATCGGGCTTGGCTTATTTGGCAGACTTGCTGTATGATGTCTTGAGAGCCTCAGCTAAAGGTATGGCTCAGACAGTCTTTGCGCGGCGTTGGCTTTGGCTGAAGCATTGGTCTACTGACCACGCCTCTAAGTCTCGCCTGGCTAAGTTGCCTTTTAAAGGCAAGCTGCTCTTTGGGGTCGAGCTGGACAAAATTGTGACCGATCTCGGCACGTCTAAGGGCAAGAGGTTACCAGAGGTCAAGGCTCGGGCCAGTGGTGCTCGCCCCGGTTCCTCCAAAGGACGGTATCAGGAAGCCCGTCGGTATCGCCCGGGCAAGTCGGGCTCCTCTGCCCCCTCTTCCTTCAAGAGGAACTTCTCCCCCAAGCAGCATTCCTTTCGCAGAGACCGCCGTCCCGGAGGTGCGTCCTCCGGTCCTCCCCCAGGGTCTCGTACCCAATGACGGGGCCCTGGTCCATGGCCCAGTGCAGATTGGAGGACGCCTGTCCTCGTTTCTGGGCGAGTGGACCAGGGTAACTTCAGACGCTTGGGTGCTGGAAGTCATCAGAGACGGCTACAAGCTAGAGTTCTGCCGACCCTTAAGAGACTGGTTTGTACACTCTCCCTGCAAGTCTCCGGTCAAAGCTGTGGCAGTGCAGCAGACTTTGGACAATCTGATCCGCCTGGGTGCGGTCGTTCCGGTGCCAGAAGATCAGCTGGGCAAGGGACGTTACTCCATTTACTTTGTGGTACCAAAGAAAGGAGGTTCTGTACGGCCTATCCTCGACCTGAAAGGGTCAATCGGGCCTTGAAAGTTCGGCACTTCCGAATGGAGACTCTCCGCTCTGTGATAGCGGCAGTGAAGGCAGAGGAGTTCCTGGCATCCTTGGACATCAAGGAAGCTTACTTGCATATTCACATCTGGCCTCCTCATCAACGCTTTCTGCGTTTTGCAGTCCTAGGCCGACACTTCCAGTTCAGAGCCCTCCCGTTCGGGTTGGCTACTGCTCCGCGGACCTTCTCCAAAGTAATGGTGGTCATCGCAGCCTTCCTACGAAAGGAAGGACTACAAGTCCATCCTTATCTGGACGACTGGTTGATCCGAGCCCCCTCTTATGCAGAGTGCGGCAGAGCTGTAGACCGGGTGATTGCTCTTTTGAGCTCCCTGGGGTGGATCATCAACTGGGAGAAAAGCCAGCTGCGCCTGACTCAGTCCCTGGAATATCTGGGAGTTCGTTTCGACACCCAAGTGGGCAGAGTGTTCCTGCCGGACAATCGGATTGTCAAGCTTCAGGCTCAGGTGGACCAGTTCCTAGTAGCCTCTCCTCTTCGGGCTTGGGACTATGTGTAGCTGTTGGGCTCTATGACGGCCACGTTGGAAGTAGTGCCCTGGGCCAGGGCTCATATGAGACCACTACAACTCTCTCTGCTGCAGCGCTGGACTCCAGTGTTGGAGGATTACGCTGTGCGCCTTCCCTTGGACCTAGCGGTGCGCAAGGCACTGAGCTGGTGGCTGAGGACAGACAAGTTGTCCGCAAGGATGCCTCTTTTGATCCCGGAGTGGGTTGTCCTCACGACGGACGCCTCTTTGACGGGCTGGGGAGCCCACTGCTTGGGAAGGACAGCGCAGGGGCTCTGGTCTCCTGCAGAGGCAAAGTGGTCTATCAACCTCCTGGAACTCAGAGCCATTCGCTTGGCGCTTTTGGAGTTTCTTCCGGTACTGGTGTCGAAGCCAGTACGGGTCCTGTCGGACAATGCCACGGCTGTGGCCTATGTCAATCGCCAGGGAAGTACCAAGAGCGCCCCACTAGCCAAGCAGGCCATGAAACTATGCCAGTGGGCGGAAGCGAACCTGGAACAGCTGTCGGCGGCCCACATTGCCGGAGTCATGAATGTCAAGGCGGACTTTCTCAGTCGCCATACCTTGGATCCCGGAGAGTGGCAGTTATCGGCTCAGGCGTTCTTGGACATCACGAAGCGCTGGGGCCAGCCGAGCCTAGATCTGATGGCATCATCGGCCAATTGCCAAGTGCCGCGCTTTTTCAGCAGAGGACGGAACCCTCGATCTCTGGGAGTAGATGCTCTCCTCCAACAGTGGCCTACACAGGAGCTTCTCTATGTGTTCCCGCCCTGGCCCATGTTGGGCAGGGTGCTAGACCGGGTGGCAAAGCATCCGGGCCGGGTAATCCTGGTGGGTCCGGACTGGCCCAGACGTCCCTGGTATGCGGACTTGATCAGGCTCTCAGTGGACGGCCCTCTGCGGCTGCCAGCGGAGCAGGGCCTGTTGCATCAGGATCCCGTGGTGATGGAGGATCCCTCCCCCTTTGGTCTTACGGCCTGGCTATTGAGCGGCAGTGTCTGAGGAAGAAGGGCTTCTCAGACAAGGTCATCGCCACTATGCTGAGAGCGAGGAAGCGCTCTACTTCTACTGCTCATGCCAGGGTTTGGCGTACCTTTGCATCGTGGTGTGAGGCAGGCTCCCTTTCTCCCTTCACTGCTCCAATTTCTTCAGTGTTGGCATTCCTGCAAGAAGGTCTGGAGAAAGGCCTGTTGCTCAGTTCCCTTAAAGTCCAGGTAGCGGCTCTGGCCTGCTTCAGGGGCCGCCTGAAGGGTGCTTCCCTGGCTTCGCAGCCAGATGTGGTGCGCTTTCTGAAGGGAGTTAATCACCTGCGCCCTCCTCTGCACTCAGTGGTACCTGCGTGGAATCTCAATCTGGTGTTAAGAGCCTTGCAGAAGCCGCCTTTTGAACCCTTGTCGAGGGCATCTCTGAAAGACCTGACGTTGAAAGCAGTTTTTTTGGTGGCTATCACTTCAGCCAGAAGAGTTTCCGAGCTCCAGGCGCTATAATGTCGAGAGCCCTTTCTGCAGTTCACTGAGGCAGGAGTGTCTATTCGCACAGTGCCTTCCTTCCTGCCCAAGATTGTTTCTCGCTTCCATGTGAATCAGCAGCTCTGTCTCCCATCCTTTCGTAGGGAGGACTACCCAGAGGAGTACTCTGCTCTCAAATATCTAGATGTGAGACGAGTCATCATCAGATACTTGGAAGTGACCAATGATTTCCAGAAGTCGGATCATCTGTTTGTCCTGTTTGCAGGTCCTCGTAAGGGTCTGCAGGCTGCTAAGCCTACAGTGGCAAGATGGGTCAAGGAAGCCATTGCAGCAGCTTATGTGGCCGCGGGGAAGGTGCCGCCTATCCGGCTGAAGGCTCACTCCACTAGAGCTCAGGCGGCCTCGATGGCAGAGACCGGGTCCGTCTCCTTGGAAGAGATTTGTAAGGCGACAACTTGGGCATCGGCTCATACCTTCTCCAGACATTACCGCTTGACGGTGGCTGCTCGGGCGAAGGCCCGGTTTGGAGCTTCAGTGTTGCGGTCAGGGATTTCTATGTCCCGCCCTGGGTGAGTACTGCTTCGGTACATCCCACCAGTCTATGGATTGATCAGCATGATGATATGGAAGGTAAAATTATGTATCATACCTGATCATTTTCTTTCCATTAATCATAGCTGATCAATCCATAGCCCCTCCCAAATATCTGTACTGTTTTTATTCTGGTTGCATTTCAGGTTCAAGTTTAGTCTTCAGTTCCGGTTCAGGAGGACTTCGTGTTCAAGTTTTTTCAATTGGATTCTTCAGGAGTTGAGACGATTTTGTGTTACAGTGAGCTGCTGCATTTCTCTCCCCTCCGTTTTACGGGGCTGGATTGAGACCTAAATTCTGCCGGCACTCCCTCCTGCTTCATGCGGCTGTAGGGCAGCTTTGTACCCCCCCCGCTTCGGCGGTGTTAGGGTCAGTCAGCTCCTCCCGCGGTTGCAGGATAAGCCAGATCCCCCCGCATCGGCGGGGTGGTGTCCCTCCCCCGCTCTGCGGGGATGAGCTGGACGGATTCCCCTCCCCCACTTGTGTGGGGATGAGCTGGGTTAATTCCCCTCCCCCGTTTCGGCAGTGGTGAGCTGGGCAGAGTGTCCCTTTGTGGGTGTAATTCTCTAAGTGCTGAGTCCTGCGGATGGAGCTTTGATATCGACATACTGAGGAGTTTCCGGCAGCACATGTCCACATATAGGGAGGCAAAAGGATTGCTCTCTATCTCCACCTGCTGGTAGATGGACACAACCCACCAGTCTATGGATTGATCAGCTATGATTAATGGAAAGAAAATTATCAGGTATGATACATAATTTTACCATATCTTCCAAAACAGATGATACCAGGTATGTGGCCATTTGTTTTAGGGACCCACCAGAGCCTTTGGTGAGTTTATTCAGGGCTGTAGGTAAGTTTAGTTCAGTTGATATGAGTAGCTGCACATCATCTGTGTAGATGTAGAACTAAGTATAAATTGACCATATCAACTCAGGTGACACTATCAATCCTTCTCCGAGGACAAGCAGGCTGCTTGTTTTCACTGATGGGTGACGTCCACGGCAGCCCCAGGAACAGAAAATTTCCTAGCAACAAAAAGTTTGCTAGAGCCTTCGAACGCGCAGGTGCGACCATCTTCCCACCTGTTGCGCGAAAGTCCTACTTCAGTTCTTTTTTCTCCGTGGTAGAGAGTGACTGCTTGCGATCTCTCTCCGTGTGCCCTTAAAGAGCCTTCGCTTATTTTTCGTTTTTAGCCTACCTTTCCCTCGTTTTTTCCTTCATTTAAGTTGTTTCCTTTTAATATAAAAAAAAATCCCTTTATTTCTTAGTTTTAGGTCCTGTTAAGTTTTATTTCACTTTTGACACGGCCCTCTCTTTTTTTTGTGCCTTTATTTTTGGCACAATCAAATTTTGATTTTGCTGCCGCTATTTTTCCGTCCATGTCATCAAGGACGCCCAGCGGCTTCAAGAAGTGTAATCGGTGTAACCGGGCGATCTCGGGTACTGACCCTCACTCGTGGTGTCTTCAGTGCCTTGGGCCCGACCATCGCCCAGACGCATGTAAGTTGTGTCTCAGCTTGAAAGAGCGGACACAGGCGTCAAGGAAAGCTCTTCAGGATTGTCTTTTCAGAGATTCGCCCGGTTCTTTGGCATTGACATCGACATCAGTACCGCGGTCGGCGGCATCGATATCGGCACCGGAGATGGCATCGACCTCGGTAGCACAGGTAATGGCTGTCCAGAGACCACACACTGGGAGCAGTGAGCCATCGAATGGGTCTCCACCTGCCTCAAAGACTCCTTCTGCACAGGCCCCACAGAACCGACCACTCTCGGACCCAACCCCGAGGAGGCGTTTGGATTGCACGTCCTCCTCGTCGGTACCGAGGAGTATCGATGACGTGCATCGAGCGAAGGCAAAGAACACCTCGGAGGCAGCAGCTGTACAGTCCATGCAGATGACTATTCAACTGCTGGAGCTACTCGGGTTTGTTATAAATTACCCCAAGTCCCATTTTCTTCCTGTTCAAAGACTGGAATTTATTGGAGCTCTGCTGGATTCACAGATGGCTCGTGCCTATCTTCTCGAGACGAGAGCAGACAATCTTCTGTCTCTAGTTTCCATGGCCAGAGTGTCTCAGTGGATCATAGCTCGGCAGATGTTGAGACTTCTGGGCCATATGGCCTCCACAGTTCACGTGACACCCATGGCCTGTCTTCACATGAGATCTGCTCAATAGACCCTAGCTTTCCAGTGGTATCAAGCTGCAGGGAATCTAGAGGATGTGATCCAGCTGTCCACCGAATTTCGCAATTCCCTTCAGTGGTGGACAATTCGATCCAATTTGACCTTGGGACGTCCCTTTCAAATTCCTCAGCCTCAAAAAGTGCTGACAACGGATGCATCCCTTCTGGGGTGGGGAGCTCATGTAAATGGGCTTGGTCCCTCCAGGAATCAGGTCTTCAGATCAATCTCCTGGAGTTGCGAGTGGTCTGGAACAGTCTAAAAGCTTTCAGAGATCAGCTGTCCAATCATATTATTTAAATTCAGACAGACAATCAGGTTGCCAAGTACTACATCAACAAGGTAGATGAAGTAAAAAGAAGGAAATTCAAGAATGGATAGTAAGAATGAATTAAATCTGGACAAAGAGAGAGGCAGAAAAATATTGAAGAAAACAAAGAAAAAGGAGAGAAAAATGACAAATGGCCAGGAAACCCTGGCAAAAGAGTTAAGAGAAGATGAAGGAAAGCAGAATCAAGAGACCGGGAGCAACACAATTAGAAAAAGTAAATGGCCATACAACAAAGGTAAAGAAAATAATTTTATTTTTAATTTAGGATAAAGTAATATGGTAGCTGTGTTAATAAAGTTTCAGAGACCAATACTTCCTTCCTCACGTCAGGAGAGAATACCATAACAGCATTATACTGACCTGAGGCAGGAGGTTTTGGCCTCTGAAAGCTAATTAAAAAGGGTGTTAGGCTATTAAATAAATTATTTTCTGAAAAGGCTGTGGTTTGAGGTGTGGATATAACAAAAGAGAGGGAACGAAGTACAAACTAAAGTCCAAACAAAAAAAACAGCACCACGGGCCTTTAAAAATGGAACACAGTTCTTTAATGAATGAGCCTTGACAAAAAGACCCGACACGGGCCGTGTTTCGGTGACTAGCACCTGCGTCAGGGGTCACAGTGATGACGTGGAAAACTTGGGGAATAACTCGAATATATTCCTCTACAATATATTATTCCTTACCCCACGTCTCATATAGTAAAAGCTACAAAGCACCAAGGCACTTTCACTTTCTGTATCCAAATGGATGCGCAAGTTGAGTGACCACTCGTGAGGTTGCATGATCCTGCTCAACCTGTCGGCCAGACTGTTGTTTACGCCTGCCAGATACGTGACTTGGAGAAACATGCCGTGATGGTGAGCCCAAAGCCACATCTGGACGGCTTCCCGACACAGGGGGCGAGATCCAGTGCCCCCCTGCTTGTGTTTTAGATGCCATACGGTCACCAAGGGGTCCCAATTTTTGAGAGGGAGATTTTAGTACACGCCCACAGCCCCGCCCCACTTTGCATAGGCTCCACCCACTCTACATGGCTTCGCCCCCTGGCACACCTCAGACCACTATGGACGTAATCTATTTAGATTTCAGCAAAGCTTTTGACACGGTTCCCCACAGGAGGCTCTTGAGTAAACTGGATGGGCTGAAGATAGGACCCGAAGTGGTGAACTGGATTAGGAACTGGTTGACGGGCAGACGCCAGAGGGTGGTGGTGAATGGAGTTCGCTCGAAGGAGGGAAAGGTGAGTAGTGGAGTGCCTCAGGGATCGGTGCTGGGGCCGATTCTTTTCAATATATTTGTGAGTGACATTGCCAAAGGGTTAGAAGGTAAAGTTTGCCTTTTTGCGGATGACACCAAGATTTGCAACAGAGTGGACACCCCGGAGGGAGTGGAAAACATGAAAAAAGATCTGAAGAAGCTAGAAGAATGGTCTAACGTTTGGCAATTAAAATTCAATGCGAAGAAATGCAAAGTGATGCACTTAGGGAGTAGAAATCCAAGGGAGACGTGTGTTAGGCAGGGAGAGTCTGATTGGCACGGACGGGGAGAGGGATCTTGGGGTGATAGTATCTGAGGACCTGAAGGCGACGAAACAGTGCGACAAAGCGGTAGCCGTAGCGAGAAGATTGCTAGGCTGTATAGGGAGAGGTGTGACCAGCAGAAGAAAGGAGGTTTTAATGCCCCTGTATAAGACGTTGGTGAGGCCCCACCTGGAGTATTGTGTTCAGTTTTGGAGGCCGTACCTTGCGAAGGATGTAAAAAAAATGGAAGCGGTGCAAAGAAAAGCTACGAGAATGGTATGGGATTTGCGTTCCAAGACGTATGAAGAGAGACTTGCTGACCTGAACATGTATACCCTGGAGGAAAGGAGGAACAGGGGTGATATGATACAGACGTTTAAATATTTGAAAGGTATTAATCCGCAAACGAATCTTTTCCGGAGATGGGAAGGTGGTAGAACGAGAGGACATGAAATGAGATTGAAGGGGGGCAGACTCTGGAAAGATGTCAGGAAGTATTTTTTCACGGAGAGGGTGGTGGATGCTTGGAATGCCCTCCCACGGGAGGTGGTGGAGATGAAAACGGTAACGGAATTCAAACATGCGTGGGATATGCATAAAGGAATCCTGTGCAAAAGGAATGGATTCTCAGAAGCTTAGCTAAAATTGGGTGGCGGAGCAGGTGGGGGGAAGAGGAGTTGGTGGTTCGGAGGCGAGAATAGGGGAGGGCAGACTTGTATGGTCTGTGCCAGAGCCGGTGATGGGAGGCGGGACAGGTGGTTGGGAGGCGGGAAAAACTGCTGGGCAGACTTGTACAGTCTGGGCCCTGGGAGAGACAGGTGCAAATCAAGGTAAGGTATACACATGAGTTTGTCTTGGGCAGACTGGATGGACCATGCAGGTCTTTTTCTGCCGTCATCTACTATGTTACTATGTTACTATGAGTCAGGGTAATCCAAGGATGAGTGCCAAAACCCCCAGTTGAAAAAAATGTGCTTTATTACTACACCCGACAAGTCCATAGAGCCACGTGGTCATAAAGTGCAAACATCCAATGATTGCAGAACAGAGTCTCAATTAGAGATCCAAGTCTCAACATGGCTGTAGTTCAGCAAAAATGTCAGTGTCAAGATTCATATAATCCAATTGAAAATCTCGATGCCACATGTTCATGAACTTCAATAGAGTAAATGAAAGTAATTGTGCTCTTTGGCAGCTGTCCCTGTGCCAGGGAGCACACAATGTGTGGGTGATGATGCTGGTCCCTGCCTTCTTCATGCCCCTCCATCTATCCTATAAAGGAAAAAACCTCACCCTTTCTTTTCACTTGAAGAGGTTCTGTCCTCTGAAAAGTTTCTAAATCTGTCTTCATCCTGACTTTATAGTCCCTCCTTACCCACTCCTTGGTTAACTCTCCCATATAGGTAACTCAGGAATCAAATATCTTCAATAAACTATATATTAGTCATTCCTACATAAGTACATAAGTATTGCCATACTGGGAAGGACCAAAGGTCCATCAAGCCCAGCATCCTGTCCAGGTCACAAATACCTGTCATGATCCCCAAAAAGTACAAAACATTCTATACTGCTTATCCCAGAAATAGTGGATTTTCCCCTTTCCATTTAATAATGGTTTATGGACTTTTTCTTTAGGAAGCCGCCCAAACGTTTTTTAAACTCCGCTAAGCTAACCGCCTTTACCACGTTCTCTGGCAACGAATTCCAGAGTTTAATTACACGTTGAGGGAAGAAAGCTTTTCTACGATTCATTTTAAATTTACTACATTGTAGCTTCATTGCATGCCCCCTAGTCCTAGTATTTTTGGAAAGCGTAAACAGACGCTTCACATTTACCCGTTCAACTCCACTCATTTTATAGACCTCTATCGTACCTCCCCTCAGCCGCCTTTTCTCCAAGCTGAAGAGCCCTAGCCGCTTTAGCCTTTCTTCATAGGGAAGTCGTCCCATCCCCTTTATCATTTTCATCGCCCTTCTCTGCACCTTTTCTAATTCCACTGTCAGGGACATTTTCGAAAGAAAAGGGCGCCCAAAAAGCGACACAAAAGGCACATGGGCGTCTCCATGAAAGAAGGTCGCCCAAATCCAATAATCAAAACCGGGCCGTAGGGGCGTCCTCAGCGTGAGGACACCCATCTATGGTCGTCCCCACAGGGGGCGTGTTATGGGCGGCGTTACGAGATGGGCGTCCCCAGCGTATAACGGCTTGCAAAATGGTTTTGCATGGGTCGGAATGTGGGCGTCCTTAGTTGGACCTGAAATAAAAGCGACCAGAGTAAGGGGGAAGTCATCTTTAGACCCATTAACGATTTTGTGCAGTTGGAGAGTGGCGAGAGCGTTGTTGGGAGAGAAAGCTGAGAGTTTGTTGAGTACCTGTTACCTTTGTCTGTGTGCCGTAGTCAGAATGTTTTCCCCCTCACCTGCCTCATTTGTGTTTTACCTTTTCAGCTTTCCCTACCCCTTCTAGCCCCCAAACCCAAACACCACTACTCCTTCCTCTATCTCCCCCATCCCCTCTCCCTATCCCTCTCCATTCACTGTCCCCAAGTTCATAATTTGCAAAACGTCCAAAGTCGGACTTAGACGTCATATCAAAAATGTCCCTCATTATATGAGCTTTCAAAGAGTTGTAAAGACTCTTATTTCAATGCTATCTCTCATAATTATGGAATTGATTGTATCTCTTCTGTGCCTTTATGATTATTTTATATCTATGGTATTGATTGTGCCCTTGTTGTGCTGTATGATGTTTCTGGTGTAACCTGCTTTGAACTTAGCAGTTAAGCAGAATATAAATGCTGTTATTAAATTAAATATACCCCTTAGAAGTAACCATATTGACATTTACCACAACATTGAGGAGAGAAACAAATTCATTTCATCTTGTATTGAACACAGTACAACAACATCTGTGATGCATATTCCCCAAAACTAACATGTTGCACGTCAAATCCAGAATAAATACAATTTTTTCCTGAGAATTTCATTTTTCTAATCATGTTGGTGCCAGTGAGTTATATCTTCCATTTTCCTGTCTGTCTTCTGCTGACTCTTTCCAGTGGCTACTGTCCATTTGTCTTTTCTCCTCACTCTTCCTATTTCCTCACATCTGTATGACATATAGATCTTTCTCTTTCCTCCTCTTTCTTTTTGCTTTTCATCTATTTATCAACTTTCCATCTCCTACTTTCAGTCTCTAAGCCTCCCATTTCTACTCTCACTCCTTCTCCAGTCTTCTCTTCAGTTACCCACACCCCATTACCACATTTTTACCTTCTATATTCACCACCCTCCATTCACTCATTTCCTTGACACTCCCCATGGCTTTCTTCCATATGGTTCCATCATGTCCAGAATCTACCCTTCTTCCAACTTTGTAGCTCAACATCTCCTCTCTTTCTCTCTACCCTACCCTTATAGCCCAACATCTTACCCCTCTCTCTCTCCCACCATTTGTTGCCTAGCAGCTCCCTGTCACTTCCCTGCAACAGTACAGCTTCACTCCTTTCCCCCAGCAATGCACTTCCCCCCCCTCTCTCTCTCCTTTTAGTCAGGATCTCTCTCTCTAGTTCTTTCTTCTCCTTCCCCCAGTTAGCATTCCTTTTTTATCCCTTTCTTCTCCTTCCCCTCCTGTAGTCAGCATCTCCCCTTCCCATTCTTCTCCTCCCCCATAATCAACATTTCCTCCCTGCCATTCTTCTCCTTCCCCCCATAGTCAGCATCTCCCATTTTTCTCCACCCACATAGTAATCTTCTTCCCCTCTCCCATTCTTCCCTTTCCCCCCATAGACAGCATCTCCCCACTTTTTTCCACCTCACATCCAGAATCCTACTGCCTCTTCCCTCTCCTTTTCTCCCATTTTCCTCTCTGTCCAACATTTCTCTTTAATTCCCCAAGTTTCCAGCATTTTTTCTCCCCCCAGTAGTCCAGCATGTCTCTTTCTCTCCCCACCTCCCAATAGTCTAGTGTGTGTCTTTCCCCCCCCCCAATGGTCCTGCATGTCTCCTCTCCACCCCTAATGGTCCAGCTTGTCTCCCCCCCCCCCCCCCCCCCCCAGGTCTAGCATATGTTATTCCTTCCCCTACCCAGCTGGAGATCCCCTCTCCAGCTAGCTTGTCAAACACCCCCACCCCGTGTACCTTGTAAAAGGGACTTCCAGTTGTGAGCAGCTCTTCATACTTGCTGATCATGCTTTCCCCACAGCCTTCTCTCTGACTCTTCCCACCTATGTGGAACAGGAAGTTGCATCAGAGAGATGGGTCCCAGCCAATATTCAGTTGGGACCCATATAAGACATTTATGCTGTTCCCAGCTGAATATCAGCTTGCACCCACATAACTTCCGAGCACCGGCCTGTAGCAGTGCAAGTTCTTCCATCCTTCCCACCAACCCCCCACAATGAACAATCCCCCCAGGCTTCCTACAACAATTCAAGCACCCCTCCCCCACAGAAGAACCCCCCTTTATCATAGTAATCCCCCTTTGGACCTACCTTCACTTTAGTGTTGGTCCATTGGACAAATGAGGCAGGAGCAAAGCCCACTTATTCCTGCCCATAGTTGGTTGCAGCTTACAAATGACAACTACAACTTACTGTGATGAGAGAAGTATTGTTCAGGGAGGGTCCAGGAATGGTGTTGCTCTTGGTGGAGCTCATATTATTGTGTGTGTGTGGGGGGGGGGGGGGGTCTGGTTGGGAGGGGAGAGCTAGCACTTGGAAGTTATGTGGGTTCTGGCATACCTAAGCAGACTTACTTAGAACTGCTTTTGTGAAGTCCTATGTGCCAGCTTAGCTATGCAGCTCCTCCCTGACTCTGCTACATAATGTCCCTTTCCTGCCTGGTTTCCAGATGGCTGGTTAGTACCAATATTCCCCTGGTACTAACTCATTTAAGTGCTACTAAATATTAGTGAACAGCCACTGGAGTGCAAATTAAGTGAGGTCCCCTGTAAGTAAACGTACGTACTGTGCAGGGAACTGTATTTCTTGGTCTAGAGACTCCTGGCTATCACTGTAAATGGGGGCCCCCCAGCTGATGGCAAGAGCCTGGATGCAGTGATAACATGACCAGTGAGGTGATACTTCTTTATTATTGTTTCTCTTCAGTTATATAGCTTAATCATTGTGTATATTTCTTAATCATTGTGTATCTTAGACAATAATGACTTATGCATTATCATTTAAAGTGAACCTCTAATACAAGTCTCATTTACCTAATACGAATCCAAAAGAATCCACAGTAATTGTTGAGCAGTCTCTGTCAGTTCTGTTTTAGTGATTGCTTAGGCAGGCTGTAAAACTAGAGCAGAACAGGGGGGGGGGGGGTGAGAGTGATTGCAGGAGGAGGGGGGATTTGGTTTCAGCAGAAACCCAAACCTGATTTCAGGCTGTTGTAGTGCAAAATCCACAACTGAAACTGAAATTTGGTCAGCCTCTACCAACATCTCCCCCTCCCTCTCAATCCAACATCTTCCCTCCATGCACCCTTCCCTCCATGACTTCCTTCCCCTCATGTCCAACACCTCTCTTCGATCTCCATCTGTTCCCTTCATATCCAACATCTTCCCTCCCTCCCCTCCACTTAGTAGTTTGACATCTCTCTCTCAACCCCATGGTTCAGTATTTCTCCATCCTTCCTCCCGTTTTCCAGCATCTCTCCCTCCTTCATCTCTGGGTCCAGATCCAACATCTCTCCCTCTCTCTCTCCTCCACTCTGGGGTCCAACATTCCTCCATCTTTTCTGTCTCCCTCCCATTGTCCAACATCTTTCCTGCCCCCTCTAGGTCTAAGTCCAAAATCTCCCCCTTCCCTCTGCCTCCAGGTCCAATATCTCTTCCATCTCCCCTTTGTCCAGTATGTCTTTTTCCCTAACCTCTGTGCCTGTGTAAGTATCTTATTCCCCCTTTCTCTTTTAACTCCTCTTGGTGTCCAGGTTAGGTAATCCCCCTCCCATGTTCCAGTTGGGTGTCTCCCCTCATCTCTCTTAACCCTCCTCCTATGCCCAGGTCAGATATATCCCCCTTATCTCTCTCTTAATACCCCATCCCCCGTTCCTGGGTTGAGTAACCTCGCCCCCCCCCCCCACCCTATACCCTGCTCTCTGTTATCTCTCTTCATCTCCTGGTCTGGCGAACCGTCCCCCTCCTTCCTCTCTCTCTCAAACTCCCTCCCCTTCCCTCCCAGCAATCCGGCAGCTCCCTCAGTGTACCTTTTGATGCTGTTTACTGGCAGTAGTACCATTTTACACAATGCTGCCTGTGCGACCTCCAGCGACACCCCCCCAATGCCCTCTTGCCTCTGTTGTAACTTCTTGTTTCCACAGGGGTGTGGCAAATTGTATAAGAAAGGTGCAGTTTTTCACGCTTAGCATTGCTGTTAGGTTTTCAGAAAAGTAAGAATGGCAGTGTTGTAATTTAAACACATTTTTACTACTACTATTACTACTACTATTTCTCATTCCAATATCACTATTAGACTATGCAATATGCAGATTCACATAAGGGGGGGAGGGTTAATTCTATAAGGTTGTGCGCCAATTTTGGCACTTCATTGATGCATTCTGAGTGCTAATTCTATAGCGAGATCTTGGTGGCAAGATTATGTTAAAGAATACTAGTTCAAGCCACTATTAGTACGCAAAAAAGATAACATATTATCAGTTACGCCTGCCATAGAAAAGGTGTAACTGTTAGCATGTTAGTGCAGCAAGGGAGTGCTTAGCTTAAAGTATATATGTCAATTGCTCCAGCCATGCCCATTGGCACACCCCTTAGGACTTATGCACAAAACCAGTTATGTGTGCCTTTTCTGAATGGCTTAGCACACTTATATGCCCCACTACCAATTTTTTTTGCAGTGATGCATGTAAATGGCGCGTAACTGTAGGCACCAATTTATAGAATTGCCTCTAAGATACAGTTCTTTCTCAATAGAATTTATAGTCTTGTCAAATAATTTTTTATGGCATTTCCTAAATGAATCTTCTTTGGGGTGTGTGCTGGGGAATTTGTTCCCTCCAGGAACTATCTGTGTGGGCATACCCTACAACCACTGGAATTATTGAGGACAACATTGTATGCTGCATTAAGGACAACCCTGAGCCAGCCATCTTCAAGATCTGTTGCCATGGAGTACGACCGGAGCTGGAGCTAGACCGCAAACAGCTACATTTTGACAGGATACTTATGCACAGGTCAGAATCTGAAGGCAAAATTAAAGGGATAGTGTAGGTTGACTTTAACTAGTCAATTTTACTTTCTATCTTGCTATACTTTCTTTGTATGTTTTAGCTTGGCAGTTTCTTCCTGTTCATTTTGGGTTTCCAGCTCATTTGGAACTTGGCCCGGAATGTGGTGCCATTATCCGACATTCACAACCACTGGTGGGTCAATAACATTAACACTGACCACTACCAGCTAATTTAGACCAAGATATTCACTGATGGGCCCTATTCAGGCACTAGCACTTAATATCTGGGTCTTTGACAGTGCCTGGATATTATATGCCGATATTCAGTGCTGTACCTACATACCTAACCAGACATAGTTAGAACTGCCTTTTTTGCACCGACACTGAATATCATTGGTGCCCACATAATTCCTGGCTCCTCCCTTACTTCACCCCTAGACTGCCCTGGCATTAACCGGTGAGTACTGCAGTGTTCACATTGGATTTACAGCAGCATTGTGCAGTTAAGTGCTATTGAAAATCCAGGAATGGCCAGCTCAGTGTAATATGCTGGAGCCTCTCCTGTCTGGTTAAATCATTCTGAGTATCAACCCCTGGGGTATTTTTCCTTAATCTTATTTTCCTTTCCAGCTAACATAGCCCTGTGGTTGGCAGGGCCAGCTTAATTATTGGTAGACAGCTGCCTCTGCAGCAGTATCATGACTTAACAGTGATTTCATCCCATCAATTCTCCAGATACTCTTTTTTTTTAATTATGTTTATTAAAGTTCAAAGAAACACACATCACATAGTCAAGACTGTGATACATTAGAACAGTGAATCAAAATTAACAGTGAGAAACAACCCCAAACTAACCCCTCCTCCCCCACCCCCTTAATTTACCATCCCTATCACCCCCACAAAAAATAGGCATCAAAAAAACCAAACAATCTGAACTTGCATCCAGAAGTTCAAGTGGTATCTCCCCCAGATACATTCTGCTTCCAAGCATAATTTGAGTCCCACACTCAGTGAAATCGTATAAACTGGCCAGTCTACAATGCTGTAAGTTTTAACATCTCAGAAATAAAATCCATCTTGCGGAAAACTACAGAAATCTGAGGCATTGCAGGCTGTTTCCAGGCCGCCACCAAGTTGAGCTTACTAGCTATGAAAAAGCTTGCAGCTAATCATTTCCAGTTTGACACCTAAAGTTTTAAAATGGAAAAGACAACGCCTTGGATGGATAGGTCACACTTGTCATTTGCTGAAGAGTAAGTAGGATGTTTCAAAAACCTTGCACCTTAGGGCAAATCCACCAAAATATGGTACATATCGCTTCGCACAGCATGGCCCATCCAACAAAGGTCATTACTAGAGCCAAACATTTTAGCTAGTCTACTAGACATGTAATACCAGTGATATAAAACTTTATATCCATTTTCAACCAAAGAGCTAGATACTGAAACCCTTAGCAAATAATCCAGCACTCTCTCCCATTCTTTGTGGTCCCGATCTCATTTGGAGATGTGAAGGAACATTTTTGATATGATGTCTAAGCTGGACTTTGGATGTTTTGCACTAAACATCCCAAATCCAAATAGAAAGACGGTGCTCTGTGTGTTTATCTTTTTGGGGCATTTTAGGGAAAACAAAAAGTCCAAGTGAAAAACCTAGAAAATCAATCCATTGGGATGTATGAGGAGCTAGCATTCTCAGTAGACTGGCCACACAGACATCCCAGGAGAGCAGTGGGACACCCTAGAGGGCACTGCAGTGGACTTCACTATAAAAACTACCAGGTACATATTTCACCCTTGATCCTTTATCTTCTCTGCTGAGCCCTCCAAAACCCACCAAAAACCTACTGTACACCACTACAATAGCCCTTATGGATGAAGGGGGTCACCTATATGTGGGTACAGTAGGGTTTGGGGGAGTGTGGGAAGGCTCACACTTTCCACCAAAAGTGTAACAGGTAGAGTGGGACGTGGGCCTGGGTCCTCCTCTCTATAGTGTCCACGTCACTGACCACTACAGTACTCCAGGGACCTGCTTGCTGCTCTGATAGACCTAGTTATAACATCTGAAACTGTCATAGAGGCTGGTGAATACTACTTTTATCCATATCTTTGGGGGGTGGGGTTAGTGACCATTGGGGAAGTAAGGGGAGTTATCCCTGATTCCCTCCAGTGGCCATCTGGTCATTTAGGGCAACTTTTTTTGCCTTATTCATTCTAAAAACAGGTCTAGACCAAAACATTGAAGTTTTATCCCTAGATGTTTTTGTTTTCTTCCATTATGCCTGTAAAACATCCAAGTGCTAGGAACGCCCTAAACCCGCCCTAATCCTGCTCCCGAAATGCCCCCAACATGCCCCCCTTGTGATTTGGATACACTGCAGATTAATTGCATAGATAAACGTCCACAAAATAGGATTCAAAAATACCGATTGGGATGTTTTGAGAAGAAATTCGTCCAAATGTTGCTTTATGACATTTTTTGAATGTTTTTCCTTTTTTGAAAATGAGCCACGTGGAGAGGCATAATTGAACGGGGCGCCCAAGTTTTCATGAGGGCGTCCTCACAGGACGGCCACGCGAAGGGGCGGGGAAACCCGTTTTATTGAAACAAGGTGGGTGTCCATCTTTCGTTTTGATAATACGGTCGGGGACGCCCAAATCTCAATATTGAGATGGTCGACCTTAGAGATGGTCGTCCCCGGTTTTCAACCATAATGGAAACCGAGAACGCCCATCCCAAAAATGACCAAATCCAAGCCCTTTGGTCATGGGAGGAGCCAGAATTTGTAGTGCACTGGTCCCCCTGACATACCAGGATACCAACCGGGCACCCTAGGGGGCACTGCAGTGGACTTCACAAATTGCTCCCAGGTCCTTGGGTGCTGAGCCCCCCCAACCCCCCCCCAAACCCACTCCCCACAACTGTACACCACTACCATGGCCCTAAGCGGTGAAGGGGGACACCTACATGTGGGCACAGTGGGTTTTGGGTGGATTTTGGAGGGCTCACATTTACCACCACAAGTATAACAGGTAGGGGGGGATGGGCCTGGGTTCACCTGCCTGAAGTGCACTGCACCCACTAAAACTGCTCCAGGGAATGGAGCTGGGCATGACATTTGAGGCTGGCAAAAAAAAAATTTTAAGTTTTTTTTTTTTTAGGGTGGGAGGTGGTTGGTGACCATTGGGGGAGTAAGGGGAGGTCATCCCCGATACCCTCCGGTGGTCATCTGGTCAGTTCAGGCACCTTTTCACAGCTTGGTCGCAAGAAAAAATGGGCCAAGTAAAGTCGGCCAAGTGCTCATCAGGGACGCCCTTCTTTTTTCCATTATCGGCCAAGGACGCCCATCTCTTAATCACGCCCCAGTCCCGCCTTCGTTACGGTGCCGACATGCCCCCGTGAACTTTGGTCGTCTCCGCGACGGGAAGCAGTTGAGGACGCCCAAAATCGGCTTTCGATTATGCCGATTTGGGCGACCCTGAGAGAAGGACGTCCATCTCCCGATTTGTGTCGGAAGATGGGCGCCCTTGTCTTTTGAAAATAAGCCTGATAGTGTAATAGAGGCATAGTATAAGAGAGGAGAGCCATATAAAGACGAGAAACACAACCTCACCCATTGCCCTCCCACCCTAATTGCCCATTCGAGTTGTGTATCCTCAAGGCCCAGCTCACCTTGAGCTTTGCAGGAGATATAATCCCTCACCCTCCAATAATGAAACTGGTGATAGGAGGGTAACCCTTATTCCTCTAGCAATTCTGAAAAGGACAGTATTTTCCTAATCTTGTATAACTGAGATGCTCTATAATGATTTCATTTCCAGCCTCTCAGTTCAAACCTTCCAGATTGCGAGATCATATCATCTTTGTCAACAACATTGCTCAGCTTTGTAATCACCTTTGTGGGCATTCCTATTGCTTTCAGCAGCGAAAATGTATAACTGCAACAGGAATTCTCTGTATACAGCAGTAGAATGCAGCCACATTTTCCCTCCCCCATGTCCCCCTAAATTAATGCAATGGAATGCAACAGCTATGTTATTGACTGAAGCATTGGAGGCAAACATTGCCATCAAGAGAGTATCTGTGTGTGAGGGAAGAAAAATTTTACATAAAGCACAATATTTGTCTTACAAAAACAAAACGACAAAAAACAAAAACAGCAATTCCATACTGGCAAATTATCTGCTAAATATATTCAAATATTCTCTTCCAGAACATACTTTCAAAGAACACTTGGCTAGGTTCCATCCTCTATGGCATTATGTAGTTCCCTCGCAAATTTAGATAAGGAGCTCCTACCCAGTCTTAATAACCATAAGGCCCTAGCTAATGCCATATGTAGAAAATGTCTTATGAAGGCACTGCTACATGTTCTTCTGCTGAACACTAACGAGTGTAGAAAGCATCTAGTCTGTTCGACTTCAAATACTTTTGGAGAGTGCATCAAGAGCTTCTGCCATCACTGTTAGGCCTGCAAGCTCTCATAGTTGCAGGTATCAGGGCTAAGGGAACATGTGCAGGATAGGCTCACTGATGTGCCCTACACTGAAGGAGTCAGTTTAGGGATAAAGACAAGGAAGTGATTGATCTGTTAAAATGCCTTTATTCTATGCCTCAAATGCTTATATCCCATTCCTCAAATGCTTTTTGTTGATACCTGTGATCCATGCTTCCCTTCAAGAAGTGAACCACAAAAGAGATGGGTTTTTCCTCAGAGCGTTGTTTTGCTTTGTTTCCCTACCCTATCAACAGCAGAGCTCAAGCCCTCACACATATGATCACAGAAACTCTAAGTCTTATAGGATAAACCAGCCAAAACCATGGATGATTCATGTATCTGGAGAGCATTGTATGCTAGTCTCTGTTTCAGGCAACCCACCCATCATGAAAAGGCTGAGGTTTTACAAAAGTCATTGGCTCTAAATAACTTCAGACCTCTATTTCCTCCAGATTATAAAAAAGGGTTACGGATTTAATTATTGGAAATCACACTAAATCCCCCTCCAAATGTGGATTTAGATAAGAACATAAGAATAGCCATACTATGTTAGACCAATGGTCCATCCAGCCCAGTATCTTGTTTCCAGCAGTGTCCAATCTAGGTCACAAGTACCTGGCAGAAACCCAATTGCTAGCAACATTCCATGCTACCAATCCCGGAGCAAGCAGTGGCTTTCCCCATGTCCATCTTAATAACAGACTATGGACTTTTCCTCCAGGAACTTGTCCAAACCTTTTTTAAACCCAGGTACACTAACTGCTGTTACCACATCCTCCAGCAGCAAGTTCCAGAGCTTAACTATTCATTGAGTGAAAATATATATTTCTACTATTTGTTTTAAAAGTATTTCCATGTAATTTCTTTGAGCATCCCCTAGTCTTTGTACTTTTTTTTTTTTTTTATATATTTTATTGAAAGTATAACAGTGTACATACTTATCAAGCCAATTACATATATCTCTTAATTACTGCTTCCCCTTGAACCCCAGTCCCATCCTCCCTCCCTGCCCCCCTCAGTCCAGAGGTGATGATTCTTGTTCTTTATATTGTTCATATAACGACCATATTTTTGTAAAGGTCGTTATGGAGCCTTTCCTCTTGGCCGTTAGTTTCGACATCTGATATATAAAGTCTACTTTTTGAGTCACTGTATGTAATGCTGGTACTTGTGCTTGCTTCCAGGCTCGTGCCAACGCTAGTTTAGCTGCTGCAAAGTATTGAGTAGCCAGTCTATGCTGTCCACTGGGCATTGTCCGAGGTCTGAAGTGGAGTAGGCAGTGCTCTGCTCTTTTTGGATACGGCTGCTGCAGTACAATAGTTACCCGCTCCACTACCCTATCCCAGAATGTTTGCACCTTCTCACACTCCCACCATATATGGTAGAATGTGCCCCTATGGCCACACTCTCTCCAACATTGTCCTGAGTATCCCGGATATATCCTTTGTAGCCTGTCTGGGGTGGAATACCACCAGTAGAATATTTTGAACCCGTTTTCGTTTATCGATTGCGCTGGAGATGCTTTAAGGAGATACTTATAGTTACTCATCCATGTTGATCTAGGATATGTGGTTTGTACCGCCTTCTCCCATTTCGTGTGATAGGTCACCTGGGGATCAGTCCTTCCCAACAGTGCCAGATATATCCGGGATATGCTCCCTCTGCCCCCTCCCCTCCGCATCGCTGATTCTAGGGTTGTTTCTTCTAGATCTAATTCATCTTGTGCGCGCTTTCTAATGAAGCTGCGCAAGCAACAGTAATATACAAGGTCTCTCTCTGTTAGCCCATATTCTTCTTAGAGTTCAGAGAAGCTGATCATAGTCCCCTCCGCCCAGACTTGGCCTAACGTACGTAGGCCTGCTTTAGCCCATTGGTCAAAAACCTTTTCTGATCTCACTAATGGGAAGCCCGCCGCCCATCTTATTGCCGTTTGTCGGTAATGTGTCCTTTCGGGAAACATGCGCCTTCTGATTTGCAGCCATGTCTGAAGCGGGTGTTTTAGGGCCAGAGGTAATCTCTGTAATATGTGTGTCAGCTCTTTTCCCGGTATCCATAAAATGTCTTCTAATGCGTATCTGCCTATCCATGCTCTTTCCCAATGTATCCATTTCTTCAATGCCCCGGGGCCCCACTCCGCCAAGTTTCTTAATTGCGCTGCTTGGTAGTAAAAATAGAGATTGGGCACTCCCATACCTCCCCGCTTGCTTTTCTGATACATCATACTTCTTCGCACTCGTGGTGGGCGTTTCCTCCAGATATATCTAAATATCTTTTTATGTATTCGTGTGAAGAAAGATCTAGGAATTGGGATGGGTAAGGCCAGGAACAGGTATAGGAGCTTGGGAAGTAACATCATTTTAATGGCATGTATGCGGCCTTTCCATGACGTGTTAAGGCCTTCCCATCTATCCAGGTCTTGAAAGAGTTCATCTATCTTTTGGGGAAAGTTAGCCTGAAAAAGCCCCTCCACCTCAGGAGTTATCTGTATTCCCAAATACTTGATGGATTTTTGTGCCCATATGAAGGGAAACGCTGCCCGCAAGCTTGGTAGCTCTGCCTCAGGTACTGTAAGATTTAGCAGAATAGACTTGGCTAGATTGGGTTTAAATCCTGACATCGCCCCATAGTATGTCATATGGTCTATCACCTTTTGTACCGATATCGCGGACTGTGTAAGGGTTAGCAGTATGTCATCTGCGAATAGCATTAGTTTTTGTTCTTTTTGTCCCCTCACTATTCCCTGTACTTCCACATCGCTCCTCAGTATGCATGCTAGTGGTTCAAGGGATAGGGCAAAAAGAAGCGGTGAGAGGGCGCATCCCTGCCGAGTTCCCCTTCCTAGCGGAAATGTCTTTGTATATGACCTATTAATTTTTAATGTCGCTAGAGGGCGTTTGTATATTAGCTGTAGCCATGACATATATCTTCCCGATATCCCCACCTGCCGCAAAACTGCAAACAGGAATGACCAGTCGACTCGGTCAAATGCTTTTTCTGCATCGATGGAAAGCAGCAGTGCTGGTATTTGGTCATCCCGCGCGTATTGAATAGCATGGATAAGAGTTCGAATGTTGTCAAACGTTTGTCGCCCGGTTATGAATCCTGCTTGGTCTGCATGTACTAGATGGGGTATCTGCTTTTGTAATCTATGGGCCAGTATTTTTGTGAAGAGTTTATAGTCTACATTAAGCAGGGATATCGGGCGGTAGGAACCGCATTGTTTGGGGTCCTTTCCTGGCTTTAAGAGTAGAGTGATTGCTGCCAGACTCCACGACTGTGGGATCTCTTGGGCCTCTCCTAGTTCGTTGAATAGCCTCAGTAGGATTGGCGCTAGTGTTTCGCAAATAGTTTGTAGAATCGTATAGGGTACCCATCGGGTCCCGGAGCTTTACCATGGGCACTATCTCTTATTGCCCAGGTGATTTCTTCAAGCGTTATAGGGGCTGACAGGGTCTCTCTCTCTCTCCTTCTCTCAATTGTGGAACACCGCTATCCTGTAAGTATTGTTCTGCTCGTGCTAACCCTAGTGTTGGTTCTTTCTCATATAATGATGTGTAGTAGTCTATGAAGGCTTTCTGTATTTGTTCTATCTGTGTGACATATTCTCCAGCTATGTTCTGTATCCCCCCTACATAGTTGCGCTGGGCTTGCTTTTTAAGTTTATTGGCCAATAGTCTACCCGCTTTGTCCCCGAATTCAAAGTGTTCTTGCTGGGCCTGTTGCAGTTGTGCGGCTAGGCTTTCTAATTGAAGCTCATTTAGTTGTAATCTCAATTGGTGTAGCTGCTCTGCCGCCTTGACGTCTGATGGATGTTCTTTGTGAGTTTGTTCTAGCCTTTTGAGCTCCTTTCTGATGTTTGTTTCCCGTTCTATATGAGTTTTTCGTACATGGGTGCGTAGTGCTATTAACTGTCCTCTAACCACTACCTTGAGACCCTCCCATAGGCTTGCTGCCCGGATCCCTCCTACATCATTAAACTGGAGATATTCAGTAATATATTTTTCTATCTCCAGGATATTTTTCTCATCGTGTAGTGGGGCTTCATCCAGGCGCCAGTATCTCGGACCTACAAATATAGGCCCCACGTTAATTGCCAATACTACTGGGGAATGGTCGGCCCATGTACGTGGTTCTATATGTACCACCTGTGTCTTGTTCGCTATAGTGACATCTCCAAGCCATCCGTCTATTCTGGAGTATGACTTAAATTTGGGGGAGTAATATGTGTAGTCTTTCTCATTTCCATGTTTTTCCCTCCAAATATCTATCAACCCCCATCGGGCTATGAACATTTTCAGCAGTTTCCTATCTGCTTTTGCATATGTCGCTGAGCCTGTCGAGTTGTCTATGGGCGGATGGAGTGTGACATTGAAGTCGCCCCCCACGAGTAAGTGTCCCTGTTGGTGTTGTTGCAGCAGCTGCTCTATCCTTTCCCAAAATGACCCCTGGCCTTGATTAGGAGCATATACATTTAGGATCGTATATTGGCTATTACAGAGAGAGACCACCATCAACACAAATCTGCCTTCTTTATCTCTTATGGTTTTTATAATTTGCCAAGGACGAGATGCCGAAAGCGCAATCAGTACCCCCCTCTTCTTAGGTGTTTCTATGCAAGAGGAGAATCTTATAATGGGGTATCGTCGGTGGCAAACTAGTTTCTCATGACATTTTTTCAAATCGGTTTCTTGTATGCAAATCACATCAGCATTTAAGCGTAGCATATCTTTAAACATACGTTTTCGCTTTATGTGTGAATTGAGCCCTCTTACATTCAGTGTGACACAGTTCAATTCTTTAACGGCCATGTTCAATTATATCTCTGCATGCAGTAGTACCTCTGATATTCCCCCCCCCCCCCCATCCCCTGTTGCCCACCCCTCTCCCCTCCTCCCCAGTAACCATATTAGACATGCCCCTCTCACCAAATGTGGCATGTCTGGCAGGGAGGTGATATGTAACCCATGAACATTACCAGCCGTTTATGCTCGTCTGTCCCTCTGTCCTAGAATATAGCAACCATGTCAGGTGTTGGCGCTCTCCTCAGTATGCGAACTCCATCTGTGGTAATCCATCAGCGGGGATCGGTCCCTGCGTGTCCTGATTGATGTCTTCTTAGGCGCCCTCGCCCCTGTGAGGCCTGCTGCCATTTCGCTTTGTTGGCCTTTGCAGCGTTTGGTGGGTGGTTAGGGCGTGTTGCTTCTGCCGATGTTCCCTGCTCCATGTGTTCTCACGCCTCTTCCATTGAAGTTATCCTGCATTGTTTGCCTGCTTTGTAAAACATCAGGGCAAAGGGGTGCTGCCATTTATATTTGATCCCCTCCGCTCGCAAGCTTTCAGTGAGTGGTCTTAGCGCTCTTCTACGTTTTAGGGTTGTAGTTGATATGTCTTGAAACAGGTCCAGTGGGTAGGTATTCCATATGATCGGGCCGTTCATCCTTGCTTTATGCATAAGGTCTTCCTTTACTTTGAAGTCAGAGAAGCATGCTATGATGTCCTTGGGCGCATTGGTCTGGCGTGGCCCCAGCGTCCGGTGTGCGCGCTCTATTTGTATATCGCCGGGCGACACTGTTCGCTCCGGCGTGGTTAAAATCTGAGCCGCCAGGGCCTTTACCACCTGCTCACAGTTGTTATACTCTGGAAGTTCCAGAAGCCCCCGTATTTTGATATTAGACCTGCGACTCCTGTTCTCCAGGTCTTCGACTTTGTCGGTGAGAAAACGTATGTCTGATTGCTGTTCCAGCATGCGGTTTTCAATGCTATTTAGGGAGTCCGCGTGTTCCTCTAGTCCTGCTTCGGTCTCGGCGACTCTATTTCCCAACTCGGTTATTTCTACTCGAAGCTCCGCACCGAGTTGCGCAAATTCCTTGCGCATCTCTTTCATCTCTGATTTAATATCTTGGAACCAGCTTTTCAGTTGTTTCCATTTATCTGGGGGGATATCACTATTCCCTTCTTCCCCACGTTCGTTCCTTAGCGGCGGGGACCGTGATCGCGTGTCATCTTCGCTCGTGACTGGATCTGCGGCCTGCATTGTTGGCGTCGAGTCCCGCTGGCTGTAGGCAAACGCATTTAGATCTGGCGTTTTCGCTTTAGCACTCGACATTTCCGTGAGCACTAATTTCTCGCCTTATTAATGCGCCGTTTCAGATTGTTCGAGGGTTCAGATTATCGCTGTATAGTCTGTTTTTCTCGGCTGGTGTTCAGGAGCTCCGCTTCTAGACCTCCATTGCGGAGCGTGACGTCACTTCCCCCGTCTTTGTACTTTTTGAAAGAGTGAAAAATCAATTCACTTCTACTCATTCTATACCACTCAGGATTTTATAGACTTCAATCATATCCCCCCTCACCCATCTCTTTTCCAAGCTGAAGAGCCCTAATGTCTTTAGCCTTTCCTCATATGGGAGGAGCTCCATCCCTTTTATGATTTTGGTCGCTCTTTGAACCTTTTCTAATTCCGCTATATCTTTTTTTGAGATATGGCAAACAGAATTGAATGCAATACTCAAGTTGAGTTTGCACTATGGAGCAATACAGAGGCATTATAATATTTTTGTTCTTATTTAGCATCCCTTTCCTAATAATTCCTAGCATCCTGTTGGCCTTTTTGGCCACCGCCACACACTGGGCAGATTTCAGTGTACTGTCTACAATGATACCTAGATCTTTTTCTTGAGTGCCTACTCCTGAGGTGAACCCTAGCATCAGGTAACTATGATTCGGATTATTTTTCCCAATGTGCATCGCTTTTCATTTGTCCACATTAAATTTCATCTGCCATTTGGATGCCCAGTGTATGATAGTGGTTCACCTAGTTTCTTCAAAGATCTAATATGACTGCAAACTGGACATATGTGAATTGTATCTTTCATTTAGGACTTTGGGATGTGTTAATGATATTAGTTATGATTTTGGGAATTTAGGTTTGGTTAATTAGGGAAGGATGTTATAAAAATATTAATTAGAATGTTATTATTAAAAGTTTGTATTTACAATAACTGTAAAATTAGGAAAGAAAGTCTATAGGATAAATAAAACGATTGTCTCTTATAATAAATATAAAGCATTATACCTTACCACAATATACCTCTATGGAAAATATGAAGTTGGACGGATGGAAGGGTTGATTGGGAAATGCTTATAAAACATTTTCATTTTTGAAATTTCCCTAAGTTTGCTGTACTACTGTAAATAAGGGACCTGTTTTGTGCTCAAATTATCGCTTGATTTGCTTGATTGCTTTCTTTTTCCAAATTCTAGCTCAAGACAAGTTACACACAGGATATAGATAGACCAGAGAAAAGATAATCAAAATAGTTCAGGGTTTAAAAACATAAGAAATACCCTAATGGATCAGACCATATATCCATCATGCCCAGTATCCTATTTCTAACGGCGGCCAGTCCAAGTCTCTAAAGCTGTTGTTAGAATTGTAAACTGCCTAGATCTACTCATTAGTTAAGGCAGTATAGTAAATACTGTCTAAATAAATAAATAAATAGTGAACAGCTATACAGGGACTATTTTATAGAGATGCATAGGAGCCTAGGAGGCTTGTTTTCAAAAGAGAAAACGTTTAAAAAGTGGTTTAAAGCAGTATTTGGATATTTTGTATGCCAAATTGCTATTTTTGAATTCTATTTTGCAGATGTTTATCTATACAGTTCATCTGCAATGCATCCAAATCAGAAGGGGACTTGTTGGGGCAGAATTAGGACATTCCTAACACTTGGACATTTTTCTGCCATAATGGAACAAAAAGAAAACATCATGGAATAAAACTAAGATGTTTTGGGCTAGACCTGTTTTAGTAATGACTAACGTGCCCTAAATGACCGGATGACCACTGGAGAAATAAAGGAATGACCTCCCCTTCTCCAAAGCTCACTGACCCCCGTCCCACCCCTCAAGATGTGAAGGAAACAGTACATACCAGCCTCTATGACAGCCTCAGATGTTATGGCCAGTTCTATTAGAGCAGCAAGCAGGTCCCTGGAGTAGCCTAGCAGTCAGTGCAGTGCACTTTGGCAGGGCCGTGCCTAGGGTCTCCGGCGCCCCCCTGCAGTTGGCCCCGCCCCCCCGAAAACGATCGCTACACTACCCGCCCTCTTCTCCCCAGATCCTTTTCCTTTTTGTTTAAATTTACCTCTGTCCGGCGGCAGCGTAGCGTTAGTGAGAAGGAGGCGGCGCTCCCCTGCCCCGACGTGTTAGTCTTCCCTTCGCTCAGTGTCCCGCCTTCTTCTGACATCATTTCTGATGTCAGAAGAAGGCGGAACTGAGCGAAGGGAAGACTGACACGTCGGGGCGGGGGAGCGCTGCCTCCTTCTCACTAACGCTACGTTGCTGCCGGACAGAGGTAAATTTAAACAAAAAAAAAAAAGGAAAAGGATCTGGGGAGAAGAGGGCGAGGTAAGCATGGTGCGGCGGGGCGCCCCCCAGAGGATGGCGCCCTCCTGCCATGCTTATGTTGCTTACCGTGTTGGCACGGCCCTGCACTTTGGAGAAGGGAAACCAGGCCCATAATCCACTCTTAACTGTTACACTTGTGGTGGAATGTGTCAGCCCCCCCCCCCCCCCCGCAAAAAAACCCACCAAAACCTCACTTGTACCCACATATAGGTGACACTTATAGACATAAAGGCTATTGTTGTTGGGTATAGTAGGTTTTTGGTGGATTTTGGAGGGCTCACCATACAATATAAGGGGTACAGTGAGATGTCTACCTGGGAGCTTTTATGTGAAGTCCACTGCAGTGCCCCCTAGGATGTCCCACTGTGTGTGTTTAATTTGGCCATTTTTATTTTCAAAAATGGACCAAAAGGATAAACGCACAGAGCATAAAAACATCTTGCAAGTGGCCATTTCAGAAAAAAAAGATAGACAATTTGCTGTTTCGAACATCACTCTATTCACCACTTCGATTCTGGATGTTTTGAGCAAAACATCCAAAGTCAGACTTAGACATGTCGAAAATTCCCCTCCACGTGTCTAGAAGATTGCCTCTGAAAAGCTACAAAAATTGCATTCAAAATGAAGCTGTGGCTACAGTTTGGTCCACCCATTTTGTTCTGTAGCTTGTAGGCTTCTGTAATAACCTTTACAGCCATATCTCTCCTATGTTACAAATGCAAGAAACATCTGAATATTACCTTCAAAAATATGTTACACAACATGCCATTAGGATTTAATTATCTCTCTTCTGGGATTGGAGGTAGATATTGATTAGGAGAGGGGAATGTGATGATCCCTGAGGCACCTCTGAGTCACGGGGCTTCCAACTGTTCTCACCATACCAGAATCCTTCATAGGAAGTGGGCAATCATTTTATGAATCCAGAGCAAATTGCTCCTAAAGTGGAAGTTGCCAAAGCTGTAAGTCAATATAGTAATGGCTCTTGGATGCATCAACACACAAAAGTACAAGGCAAGAAGTGCAAGAGTGCGTGCAAATTATTTCACTTGTAATTTTTACCAGTGGGAAAAGTAGGAGGGTTGAGAAGTGGAGTTAGATTAGGGTGGTGGTGGGGCTATGGAGGCTCATTTTCAAAGTATATAGACTATAAAACAAGGAGGCAGATCATATAAAAAGCAGCCTTTAATAAAGTTAAAATGCTCCCAGGTTAACAGTTATCTGTGCCCAACATGGCCATGTTTCACCAGTAATAATGGCTACGTCAGGGGCAGAATAAACCAGCCAGTGTATACTGCACACTTCACCTAGTCTGGTCCAGCAAAGTGATACAATAAAGGTAATGTTGTACCTGGAGGTGTGTAGATATACATTGTACAGTAGCAACCTGCATAATTTTGAATTGTGCCCCCTTAAAATACTAGGATTGAAGAGTCTCAGTAATTTGTGTTTTGAAATCATGTTATCTTGTGGTAGGCCTAGGGTTTTCTTAAAATTGATAGGCGGTCTTGAATTTAAAAGTTTGTGAGACAGAGAATCTGTTAAGTTGTGCTGCCACACCGCAGAAGTTTTGTCCAAAATATGCAGAGCAAATATGTACATTTTCAGATCACTACTTGTTAATTGAAGAGCACAATTGTTGAAAGAGTGTGTTTGCCTCTGCAGAAAGGACACAAAAACCCTTTTCCTGCGGAACAGCACTCTACTGGGTGTAGCATGGCGTATCACAGGAATGGATAATCTGGGGGATGATTTTGTTCTGTCTCAGGACCAGGGTATTATTTTGCCTCGTTCTGAGTTCAGCCTGCAGATTCACTTCAGAGGCACAAAGGCTGTCAACATAAAGCGATTCATCCGATTGGAGGTAAGTCTGAATCTTTCTGGAAACCAGAATTGTCAGCAAAAGTTATTGTTTCATGAAAAAATTGTTTTCTATTGTATAATATATATTTTATTATCTGAGAAGAAATTTTCTTGATTTACTAATACCATATATTCTTAACCATCAAATCCTTTTGAAGTGATTAGAATCTTTCTGGTACTGTTATGATTCTCTTCTCACCTGACAGGGTAAATCATTTGTTTACTCTTTCCAAAAATAAAAGGACTAGGGGACACGCAATGAAGCTACTAAGTAAGTAATTTAAAAAAAATCAGAAAAAAATATTTCTTTACTCAATGGGTAATTAAACTCTGGAATGTATTGCCAAAGAATGTGATAAAAGCAGGTAGCTTAACAGGGTTTAAAAAAAGATTTGGCTAATTTCCTAAAAGAAAAGTCAATTTCTAAGATAAGCAGTACAAAATACTATAAGCATTACTAATAAGCATTATACGCATACTATACAATCATCAAAGATTGATCAGATACACCACACCTCATTAAAATGACAACAACTTAAACAAAGGGAGAACACCAACATGCGATCTACCACCACAGAATGCAAAGAAGAGTCCAAACAAAATCACCTTAACAAAGAAACGGCAACTAATAAAAGTCCACACAACACCAGATGCAGAAGACCCATTCCAAACAATCCAAGTGGGCTACATCAACGCCAGATCCGCAGTAAACAAAACAGCAATACTAACAGACTGGATTATGGCAGAAAACCTTGACCTACTCTTCATCAATTAAACCTGGATCCACGACCAAAAGGACCCCATAATCCTAGACCTGTGCCCTCCAGGGTACAAAATCACACACTAGACCAGAAAGGAAAAGAGAGGCGGAAGCATAGCACTAATCTATCGATCCCACTTTACCACCGAAACCACTGCCGAGTCCATGACACCTCAACTTGAAATTGCCTCAATCAGAATCCACAACAAAACCCTACGCGATCAATTGAATTGTGTCTTGTTTTACAGACCTCCAGGTAATTGGAACGAAGGCCAGACTAACTTCATGGACTTCATTTCAAACATGTGTAACCAACTCCAATGTACTAGTATTAGGAGACATCAACCTTCACTTAGAAGACCCAAACTCAATCAACGAATGAGAATGTAAGGAATTCCTCCACCTATGGGATCTCAAATGTCCACAAATGCAAGCAACCCACGTCAAAGGGCAAACACTTGATCTTATCTCACACAAACTTTCAACAGACCAGAACCTAATAATAACAGATATTAAATGGACAGAAATACCCTGGACTGATCACTACAAATTAAATTTATCCCTACACTGGCAGAAGAAGGGTTCACACCAATGCCCCGAGGACAAGCAGGTTGCTTGTTCTCACAATTGGGTGACGTCCACGGCAGCCCCCAGGAACAGAAATCTTCCTAGCAACAAAAAGTTTGCTAGAGCCTTCGAGCGCGCGGGCGCGGCCATCTTCCCGCCTGTTGCATGAGAGTCCCGCTTAGTTCTGTTTTCTCCGCGGTTAGAGAGTGACTGCTTGCGGTCTCTCTCCGTTCGCTCTGAAAGAGCCTTCGCTGATTTTTCAGTTTTTTGTCTCCTTTTACTTCGTTTTCTTTTTCTTTTATGTTGTTTCCCTTACATATAAAAAAACACCTTTATTTCTTAGTTTTGGTCCTTTTAAGTTGTCTTTCGCTTACGTCACGGCCCTCTTAGGCTGCGCGTACGCGTTTTTCACATTTTTGTGCCTTTATTTTTGGCACAATTGAGAATTTTGATTTCACCGCTGATATTTTTCCATCCATGTTATTGAGCACGCCCAGTGGCTTCAAGAAGTGTACTCGGTGCAACCGGACTATCTCAGGTACCGACCCCCACGCATGGTGTCTTCAGTGCCTTGGGCCCGACCATCGCCCAGACGCATGTAAGTTGTGTCTTAGCTTGAAAAAGCGTACACAGGCATCGAGACAAGCTCAGCGGGACCGACCTTTTGGAGCTTCGTCCGGTTCTTCGGCGTCAACGTCGACTTCGGTACCGAGGACGGCGACGTGAATATTGGCACCGGAGATGGCATCGACTTCAGGAGCACAGGTAATGGCTGTCCAGGGACCACACGCTGGGAGCCGTCGAGTGGGTCTCCACCTGTCTCGAAGACTCTTGCTGTGCAGGCCCACCGGGACCAACCACTCTTGGACCCAACCCTGAGGAGGCGTGTGGATTCCACATCCTCCTTGTCGGTACCGAGGAGTATCGATGACGTGCATCGAGCGAAGACGAAGAAGCATCGTCATCGGTCTCCTTCTAAGCACGGTACCGGGAGCTCCGGGACGTCGAAGGATTCGGCACCCGTGAAGCGCCAACGCCGGGAGGATCGCTCACCCTCCATTAAGGAGGTGTCAGTGTGTCGGTCTTTGGGCAGCCTGATACCGCCTCTTCGACCTCACCAGATTCTGGACCCGATTCCTGCACCGACCCCGCAGCCTTCCTCGACAGCGACTCTGGACGAGCGCATCCGAGCCATTCTTCCAGGTCTGCTGGAGGAGTTGCTGCGTCAGCCTGTTCCGGTGCCGGGGGTGCTTGCACCCTCGGTACCGTCGATGGAAGCGGCAGCTGGCTCGAGGCCTGTGGTGAGGTCCCCGACGCCAGTACCGCCTATGGAATCAGCGGCGGCTGTCACCCAGGTCGACTCCCCGTCGACTTCGCTGGAGGGAGCTTCATCGCCGCCGGCATGGGAGTCAACTTCTCTGCAACGCCATCGGGGACATGGTTCTTCGGCGTTGAGACGGGCCCAGTTTCGGACTGCAGTTCGAGAACTCTTGTCCGATACCGAGGAGGATGCCTCCTGGGATGAAGGAGAAGATCCCAGGTATTTCTCTTCCGAGGAGTCTTATGGTCTTCCTTCTGATCCCACTCCTTCGCCAGAAAGAAAGCTTTCTCCTCCGGAGAGTCTTTCTTTCTCTTCATTTGTCCGGGAAATGTCTATGGCTATTCCCTTCCCTGTGGTTTCTGAGGATGAGCCCAGGACAGATGCTCGAGGTCCTTGACTATCCTTCGCCACCTAAGGAATCATGCACTGTTCCTTTCCACAATGTCCTGAAAGAGACACTTCTAAGGGACTGGATGAAGCCATTCCCAAAAGAGCTGAGTCCCAATATCGGATTCACGGAGAACCTGAGTTGATGAAGTCGCAGTTGCCTCACGACTCTATGGTTGTGGATTCCGCTCTCAAGAGAGCCAGGAGTTCTAGAGATTTTGCCTCGGCGCCCCCGGGATGGGAATCTAGAACCCTGGACTCTTTTGGGAGGAAGGCCTATCAGTCCTCTATGCTCATGTCCACAATGTGAAGCAACTGGCAGACTTGGTCAACAAGCTCCCTCCGGGGCAGGCCAGGCCTTTTCAGGAGGTGGTCAGGCAGCTGAAGGCGTTTCGTAAATTCCTGTCCAGGAGTGCTTATGACACTTTTGATGATGCATCCAGAATCGCTGTCTAGGGTATAGTGATGCGCAGACTCTCATGGCTTTGTGCCTCTGACCTGGACAGTCGAGTTCAGCGGATTGCGGATGTCCGTTGCCGGGGAGATAATATTTCGATGAGAAAGTCGAGCAGGTGGTCGATCAGCTCCACCAGCAAGAAACCGCTATGGACAATCTCTCCCGCCGGGCGCCTTCAGCTTCTACCTTATCAGGTAGACGATTTTTCCGGGGAAGGAGCAATGCTCCCTATGCCTACAATAAGCATAGGTACAATCCTCCTTCCCGACAGCCTTCTCAGGCTCAGCCCCAGCACGCTCATTCTCATCAACAGCGTGCGCCCAAACAGGTCCCTGCAGCTCCCCAGCAAAAGCAAGGGATGGGCTTTTGACTGGCTCCAGATGAGCATAGCCGCTATAAAAGTGTCTGTGCCGGGTGATCTGCCGGTTGGGGGGAAGTTAAAATTTTTTCACCAAAGGTGGCCTCTCATAACCTCTGACCAGTGGGTTCTCCAAATAGTCCGGCTCGGATACTCCCTCAATTTGATCTCCAGACCTCTAAATTGCCCACCGGGAGCTCAGTCCTTCAGCTTCCAGCACAGGCAGGTACTTGCAGAGGAACTCTCCACCCTTCTCAGCGCCAATGCGGTCGAGCCTGTTCCACCGGGGCAAGAAGGGTTTGGATTCTATTCCAGGTACTTCCTTGTGCAAAAGAAAACAAGGGGGGTGCATCCCATTAGGTCCGAGAAAAGTTCAGGATGGTTTCCCTGAGTACCCTTCTTCCCATGATTCAAGAAAACGTTTGGCTATGCTCTCTGGACTTAAAGGATGCTTATACTCACATCCGGATACTTTCAGCTCACAGGAGGTATCTTCGATTCCGTCTGGGAGTGCAGCACTTCCAGTATTGTGTGCTGCCCTTTGGTCTCGCGTCTGCGTCCAGGATATTTACAAAATGCCTGGCAGTAGTTGCAGCGTCGCTACGCAGACTTGGAGTGCATGTGTTCCCTTATCTCGATGATTGGCTGGTGAAGAATACCTCGGAGGCAGGAGCTCTACAGTCCATGCAGATGACTATTCAACTGCTGGAGCTACTTGGGTTTGTTATAAATTACCCCAAGTCCCATCTTCTCCCTGTTCAAAGACTGGAATTTATTGGAGCTCTGCTGGATTCACAGACGGCTCGCGTCTATCTCCCCGAGAAGAGAGCAGACAATCTTCTGTTTCTAGTTTCCATGGCCAGAGTGTCTCAGCGGATCACAGCTCGGCAGATGTTGAGACTTCTAGGCCATATGGCCTCCACAGTTCACGTGACACCCATGGCCCGTCTTCACATGAGATCAGCTCAATAGACCCTAGCTTCCCAGTGGTATCAGGCTGCAGGGAATCTTGAGGATGTAATCCAGCTGTCCACCGAATTTCACAATTCCCTTCAGTGGTGGACAATTCAATCCAATTTGACCTTGGGACGTCCTTTTCAAATTCCTCAGCCTCAAAAAGTTCTGACAACGGATGCATCCCTCCTGGGGTGGGGAGCTCATGTAGATGGGCTTCACACTCATGGAGTTTGGTCCCTCCAGGAAAGAGGTCTTCAGATCAATCTCCTGGAGTTGCTAGCGGTCTGGAACGCTCTAAAGGCTTTCAGAGATTGGCGGAGTGGCCTAGTGGTTAGGGTGGTGGACTTTGGTCCTGAGGAACTGAGTTCAATTCCCACTTCAGGCACAGGCAGTTCCTTGTGACTCTGGGCACTTAACCCTCCATTACCCCATGTAAGCCGCATTAAGCCTGCCATGAGTGGGAAAGTGCGGGTACAAATGTAACAAAAATAAAATAAATAAATAAATAAAATTCAGATAGACAATCAGGTTGCGATGTACTACATCAACAAGCAGGGGGGCACTGGATCTCGCCCCCTGTGTCGGGAAGCCTTCCAGATGTGGCTTTGGGCTCACCATCACAGCATGTTTCTCCAAGTCACGTATCTGGCAGGCGTATACAACAGTCTGGTCGACAGGTTGAGCAGGATCATGCAACCTCACGAGTGGTCACTCAACTTGCGCATAGTGCGCAAGATCTTACTTCATTGGGGGAAGGGTCTTCTGTATGCATATCCTCCCTTACCTCTGGTGGGGAAGACTTTACTGAAACTCAGGCAAGACCGCAGAACCATGATTCTGATTGCTCCTTTTTGGCCGCATCAGATTTGGTTCCCTCTTCTTCTGGAGTTGTCCTCCGAAGAACCGTGAAGATTGGACTGCTTTCCAACCCTCATTACTCAGAACGAGGGGGTGCTTCTGCATCCCAAACTCCAGTCTCTGGCTCTCACGGCCTGGATGTTGAAAGCGTAGACTTCGCCTCCATGGGTCTGTCTGAGGGTGTCTCCCGAGTCTTGCTTGCTTCCAGGAAAGATTCTACGAAGAGGTGTTACTCTTTTAAGTGGAGGAGGTTTGCTGTCTGGTGTGACAGCAAGGCCCTAGATCCTCGCTCTTGTCCTACACAGACCCTGCTTGAATACCTTCTACACTTGTCAGAGTCTGGTCTCAAGACCAACTCCGTAAGAGTCCATCATAGTGCGATTAGTGCTTTTTATTATCGTGTAGAGGGTAAGCCTATCTCTGGACAGCCTTTAGTTGTTCGCTTCATGAGAGGTTTGCTTTTGTCAAAGCTCCCTGTCAAACCTCCAGTGTCATGGGATCTCAACGTCATTCTCACCCAGCTGATGAATCCTCCTTTTGAGCCACTGAATTCCTGCCATCTGAAGTACTTGACCTGGAAGGTCATTTTCTTGGTGACTGTTACTTCAGCTCATAGAGTCAGTGAGCTTCAAGCCTTAGTAGTGCATGCGCCTTATCTCAAATTTCATCATAACAGAGTAGTCCTCTGCACGCACCCTAAGTTCTTTCCGAAGGTGGTGTCGGAGTTCCATCTGAACCAGTCAATTGTCTTGCCAACATTTTTTCCCCGTCCTCATACCCGCCCTGCTGAACGTCAGTTGCATACATTGGACTGCAAGAGAGTATTAGCCTTTTATGTGGAGCGGACAAGCCCCTTCAGACAGTCCGCCCAAATGTTTGTTTCTTTCAATCCCAACAGAAGGGGAGTCGCTGTTGGGAAATGCACCATTTCTAATTGGCTAGCAGATTGCATTTCCTTCACTTATGCCCAAGCTGGGTTGACTTTTGAGGGTCATGTCACGGCTCATAGTGTTAGAGCCATGGCAGCGTTGGTGGCCCACTTGAAGTCAGCCACTATTGAAGAGATTTGCAAGGCTGCAACGTGGTCATCAATTCACACATTCACATCTCACTACTGCCTCCAGCAGGATAGCCGATGCGACAGTCGGTTTGGACAGTCAGTGCTGCAGAATCTGTTTGGGGTTTAGAATCCAACTCCACCGCCCTAGTCCCATTTTTATTCTTTTCCAGGCTGCACTCTCAGTTAGATGTTCTGCTTCTTAGGTCAATATTTGTTATGTCCTCACCGTTGCGAGGTCCAATTGACCTTCTTTGTTGTTTTGAGTGAGCCTGGGTGCTAGGGATACCCCATCAGTAAGAACAAGCAGCCTGCTTGTTCTCGGAGAAAGCGAAGATACATACCTGTAGCAGGTATTCTCCGAGGACAGCAGGCTGATTGTTCTCACAAACCCGCCCACCTCCCCTTTGAAGTTGTCCTGTTCTTTGTTATTGCTTTATAATTTAACTAAGCGGGACTCTTGCGTGACAGGCGGGAAGATAGCCGCACATGCACGGTGCGCGCGACCATGCGCTTGAAGGTCTAGCAAACGTTTTGTTGCTAGGAAGATTTCCGTTCCTGGGGGCTGCCGTGGACGTCACCCAATCGTGAGAATAATCAGCCTGCTGTCCTCTGAGAATACCTGCTACAGGTATGTATCTTCGCTATACAAGAACACACATCCTACAGCACAAGAGGTCAAGTAGACACGTAAACATTCTGGCAGCAGATATACAACAATGAATGGACAGCACAAACAGACTCCATATATTACCTCGTGGAATGGGCTAAAAGATGCAAATGCATACAAGATGAAATAGCACCCTTACGAACAAGAAGTTCACGTAAGCATAACTTGATACCATGGTTCAATGATGACCTGAAAAAGCTAGAAACACAATCCAGGAAACTCAAATGAGCATGGAGAAAAACAAAAGATGAACACACACTCAACACATGGAAACAATCACAAAGAAACTACAAATATGCAATAAGACAGACCAAAAGATCATACTATAAAACTAAAATAGGGCCAGATTACAAAGACACGAAGAAATTATACCAACTCGTGAACAAACTCCTAGACACCAACTTGATCACTCCATCGAGTACAGACATCCCATCTGCAGACAAACTTGCTAAGTATTTCAATGAAAAAATTGCAAACCTAAGCAAAACACGCTACCTCAGGACAACATTGACAGCGATATCTTCCTTAATGAATTGGACACAACCACTGGAGAATACCCGGCTGACCTGGTTAAAATTCGCCCTCCTTACCGTCAATGCAGTTGCACAGGCGATCGATCAGCAGGTTCTCCAACACTCACTGTAAACTAGATACCTGTCCCAATTACCTAATGAAATCCGCCCCTGACCACTTCATAGCAGACCTTACATCCCACCTAAACTACATGCTTCAGCAAGGTCTCTTCCCTAAGGAAAATGGCAATATCCTACTCACTCCGATAACAAAAGACACCAAGAAAAAAACAAATGAAATCACTAACTACCATCCAGTGGCATCCATTTCTTTGTCAGTCAAACTGATGGAAAGCATGGTAGCCAAACAACTTAAGGATTATATCAAAAAAATTCTCAATATTACACAAATCACAGTCAGGTTTTCGCCCCCTCCACAGCACAGAAACAGTACTATTCTCCGAGGACAAGGAGGCTGCTTGTTCTCCCTGATGGGTGACGTCCACGGCAGCCCCCTCCAACCTGAAACTTCACTAGCAAAGGCCTTTGCTAGTCCTCGCTCACCGATGCGCACCGCACATGCGCGGCCGTCTTCCCGCCCGAACCGGCTCATGTTCGTCAGTCTTCTTTTGTCCGCGCTCGGGACGGTCGTGTTTTACCGCCATTTCGTGCCCCTCAAGATGACCCTCGTGTGTCTTCGCGATTTTCGCTAAAAAAAAAAAAAACAGAGACCGATCGGTCTTTACCCTTTTCCCGTGTTTCCAGCTTTTTCCCGCGTAAGTTTCCTTTCCCTTTCAGGACCGGCCTACTTGGCCTCGATTCGGGTTTTTCTCCCTTCTTTTTGGTGCCCTCCGTCATCATCGTGAATTTTGATTTCGCCGGCGTGATTTTTCCGCCCATGTCATCGAAGTCTTCCAGCGGCTTCAAGAAGTGCACCCAGTGCGCCCGGGTAATCTCGCTCACTGATAGGCACGCTTCGTGTCTTCAGTGTCTGTGGCCTGGGCACCGCCCGCAGGCCTGCAGTGTTTGTACTCTTTTAAAAAAGAGGACTCAGGTAGCGAGATTGGCCCAGTGGAACGCGTTGTTCTCGGGCTCTTCGACGACAACAGCACGGGCATCGAGTGCATCGACGTCGACAGCATCGAAGTCTTCGACCTCAGCATCGGCATCGACTGCATCGAGGCCTCTACCTTCGGCATCAACTGCATCGAGGCCCCTACCTTCGGCATCGTCGGTACCAAGGTATCGAAAGGCTGCGTCGACGTTGGTGGTACCGGGACCTCCGCTGTTCCTGATGTCGTCGGACGGTGGTGCTTCGTCTGGAATGCAGGTGAGGGCTGTCCATTCCCCTGCTGGTGGCGGTGAGCCCTCGGGCGGGTCTCCCCCTGCCCTGAGGGCTCCTGCGGTACAGCCCCCCCGAGATCGACCTTCTTCGGCCTCGGCCCCGAAGAAGCGACGGCTGGATTCTACATCCTCCTCGTCGGTACCGGGAAGCTCCGGTGACATGCTTCGCTTGAAGAAGTCTAAGAAGCATCGTCACCGGTCTCCTTCCCATCTCGGTACCGAGAGCTCTGGGTCGCCGAGGCAGTCGGCACCCAGTAGGCATCAGCACCGGGAGGACCGCTCACCCTCTGTTCAGGAGGTGTCGATGCGCTCCCCCTTGGACAGCCCGGAACAGCCTCCACGCCCGGAACAGACTCTGACATCGACGCCTGCATCGGCTTCTCAGTCTTTCTCCACAGCCGCTCTGCACGAGAGTCTCCGGGCCGTTCTTCCAGAGATTCTGGGAGAGCTGTTGCGCCCTTCCCCTCCGGTACCGGGGGTTCTTGCGCCTCCGGTACCGTCGAGTGAGGCGCCGGCTGGCCCCTTGCCCGAGGTGAGGTCTCCGGTACCGGTACCGCTTGCGGTACCGGCTACGGCCGCCTCCCAGGCAGACTCCCCGATGACGTCTTCGCCGATACTGGCGAGGGAGTCCACCTCTCGACGCTCCTACTGTGGCCGTGTTTCCACGGAGTCGAGTCGGGCACGGCTTCAGACGCAGGTTTGTGAACTTGTGTCTGATACCGATGGTGAGGCCTCGTGGGAGGAGGAGGAGGAGGACATCAGATATTTCTCTGACGAGGAGTCTGATGGCCTTCCTTCTGATCCCACTCCCTCCCCTGAATGGCAGCTTTCTCCTCCTGAGAGTCTGTCTTTCGCGGCCTTTGTCCGGGAGATGTCTACGGCCATCCCATTCCCGGTGGTTGTGGAGGATGAGCCCAGGGCTGAAATGTTTGAGCTCTTGGACTAGCCTTCTCCACCTAAGAAAGCGTCCACAGTACCCATGCATCATGTCCTAAAAAAGACATTGCTGGCGAACTGGACCAAGCCACTAACTAATCCCCACATTCCCAAGAAGATCGAATCCCAGTATCGGATCCACGACTCTGGTGTGGTGGATCTGGCCCTAAAGAAGGCTAAGAGTTTTAGAGAGCATGCTTCGGCGCCCCCGGGCAAAGACTCCAGAACCTTAGACTCCTTTGGGAGGAAGGCCTATCATTCCTCTATGCTCGTGGCCAAGATTCAGTCCTACCAGCTCTACACGAGCATCCATATGTGGAACAATGTGCGGCAGTTGGCGGGCTTGGTGGACAAGCTCCCTCCTGAGCAAGCCAAGCCGTTTCAGGAGGTGGTCAGGCAGCTGAAGGCGTGCAGAAAATTCTTGGCCAGAGGGGTATATGATACCTTTGATATTGCGTCCAGGGCCACTGCTCAAGGTGTGGTGATGCGCAGACTCTCATGGCTGCGTGCCTCCGACCTGGAGAATAGAATCCAGCAGCGGATTGCGGACTCCCCTTGCCGAGCGGACAACATTTTTTGAGAAAAAGTCGAACAGGTGGTAGAACAGCTCCACCAGCGGGATAACGCTTTCGACAAATTCTCCCGCCGGCAGCCTTCAGCATCTACCTCCTCAGGTAGACGTTTTTATGGGGGAAGGAGGACTGTTCCCTACTCTTCTGGTAAGCGTAGGTACAATCCTCCCTCTCGACAGCCTGCGGCCCAGGCTAAGCCCCAGCGCGCTCGCTCTCGTCAGCAGCGTGCGCCTCAGCAAGGCCCCTCAGCTCCCCAGATAAAGCAGGGGGCGAGCTTTTGACTGGCTCCAGCAGAGCATAGCCGACATCAACGTGTCCGTGCCGGGCGATCTGCCGGTCGGGGGGGAGGTTGAAAGTTTTTTACCAAAGGTGGCCTCTTGTAACCTCCGACCGTTGGGTTCTTCAAATAGTCCGGCAAGGGTACACCCTCAATTTGGCCTCGAAGCCTCCAAATTGCCCACCGGGAGCTCAGTCCTACAGCTTCCAGCACAAGCAGGTACTTGCAGAGGAACTCTCCGCCCTTCTCAGTGCCAATGCGGTCGAGCCCATGCCATCCGGGCAAGAAGGGCTGGGATTCTATTCCAGGTACTTCCTTGTGGAAAAGAAAACAGGGGGGATGCGTCCCATCCTAGACCTAAGGGCCCTGAACAAATATCTGGTCAAGGAAAAGTTCAGGATGCTTTCCCTGGGCACCCTTCTTCCCATGATTCAGGAAAACGATTGGCTATGCTCTCTGGACTTGAAGGACGCCTACATGCACATCCCGATATTGCCATCTCACAGGCAGTATCTGCGATTTCAGCTGGGCACACGTCACTTCCAGTACTGTGTGCTACCCTTTGGGCTCGCCTCTGCACCCAGAGTGTTCACGAAGTGCCTGGCTGTAGTAGCAGCAGCGCTTCGCAGGCTGGGAGTGCATGTGTTCCCTTATCTCAACGATTGGCTGGTGAAGAACACATCCGAGGCAGGAGCTCTACAGTCCATGCAGATTACTATTCGACTCCTGGAGCTACTGGGGTTTGTGATAAATTATCCAATGTCCCATCTTCTCCCAGTACAGAGACTCGAATTCATAGGAGCTCTGCTGGATTCTCGGACGGCTCGTGCCTATCTTCCGGAGACAAGGGCCAACAACCTGCTGTCCCTCGTCTCCCGGGTACAAGCGTCCCAGCAGATCACAGCTCGGCAGATGTTGAGATTGCTTGGCCACATGGCCTCCACAGCTCATGTGACTCCCATGGCTCAGCTCCACATGCGATCTGCTCAATGGACCCTAGCTTCCCAGTGGTTTCAAGCTGCTGGGGATCTAGAAGACGAGATCCACCTGTCCACGAGTTTTCTCAAATCCCTGTACTGGTGGACGATTTGGTCCAATTTGACTCTGGGACGTCCTTTCCAAATTCCTCAGCCACAAAAAGTGCTGACTATGGATGCGTCTCTCCTGGGGTGGGGAGCTCATGTCGATGGGCTTCACACCCAGGGAAGCTGGTCCCTCCAGGAACGCGATCTGCAGATCAATCTCCTGGAGTTACGAACGGTCTGGAACACTCTGAAGGCTTTCAGAGATCGGCTGTCCCACCAAATTATCCAAATTCAGACAGGCAACCAGGTTGCCATGTATTACATCAACAAGCAGGGGGGCACCGGATCTCGCCCCCTGTGTCAGGAAGCCGTCAGCATGTGGCTGTGGGCTCGCCGTTATGGCATGTTGCTCCAAGCCACATACCTGGCAGGCGTAAACAACAGTCTGGCCGACAGGTTGAGCAGGATTATGCAACCTCACGAGTGGTCGCTCAACTCCAGAGTAGTGCGCCAGATCTTCCAAGTGTGGGGCACCCCCTTGGTAGATCTCTTTGCATCTTGAGCCAACCACAAGGTCCCTCAGTTCTGTTCCAGACTTCAGGCCCACGGCAGACTGGCATCGGATGCCTTCCTCCTGGATTGGGGGGACGGCCTGCTGTATGCTTATCCTCCCATACCTCTGGTGGGGAAGAATTTGTTGAAACTCAAGCAAGACCAAGGCACCATGATCCTGATTGCTCCTTTTTGGCCGCGTCAGATCTGGTTCCCTCTCCTTTTGGAGTTGTCCTCCGAAGAACCGTGGAGATTGGAGTGTTTTCCGACCCTCATTACACAGAACGAAGGGGCGCTTCTGCATCCCAACCTCCAGTCTCTGGCTCTCACGGCCTGGATGTTGAGAACGTAGACTTTGCCTCTTTGGGTCTGTCGGAGGGTGTCTCCCGCGTCTTGCTTGCTTCCAGAAAAGATTCCACTAAGAGGAGTTACTTCTTCTTATGGAGGAGGTTTGCCATCTGGTGTGACAGCAAGGCCTTAGATCCTCACTCCTGTCCTACACAGATCCTGCTTGAATACCTTCTGCACTTGTCTGAGTCTGGTCTCAAGACCAACTCGGTAAGGGTTCACCTTAGCGCAATCAGTGCGTATCATTACCGTGTGGAAGGTAAGCCGATCTCAGGACAGCCTTTAGTTGTTCGCTTCATGAGAGGTTTGCTTTTGTCAAAGCCCCCCGTCAAGCCTCCTACAGTGTCATGGGATCTCAATGTCGTTCTCACCCAGCTGATGAAACCTCCTTTTGAGCCACTGAATTCATGCCATCTGAAGTACTTGACCTGGAAGGTCATTTTCTTGGTGGCAGTAACTTCAGCTCGTAGAGTCAGTGAGCTTCAAGCCCTAGTAGCTCATGCTCCTTATACCAAATTTCATCATAATAGAGTAGTCCTCCGCACTCACCCTAAGTTCTTGCCAAAGGTAGTGTCGGAGTTCCATCTGAACCAGTCAATTGTCTTGCCAACATTCTTTCCCCGTCCTCATTCCTGCCCTGCTGAATGTCAGCTGCACACATTGGACTGCAAGAGAGCATTGGCCTTCTATCTGTAGCGGACACAGCCCAACAGACAGTCCGCCCAATTGTTTGTTTCTTTTGATCCCAACAGGAGGGGAGTGGCTGTGGGGAAACGCACCAGTTCCAATTGGCTAGCAGATTGCATTTCCTTCACTTACGCCCAGGCTGGGCTGGCTCTTGAGGGTCATGTCATGGCTCACAATGTTAGAGCCATGGCAGCGTCAGTGGCCCACTTGAAGTCAGCCACTATTGAAGAGATCTGCAAAGCTGTGACGTGGTCATCTGTCCACACATTCACATCTCATTACTGCCTGCAGCAAGATACCCGACGCGACAGTCGGTTTGGGCAGTCAGTGCTTCAGAATCTGTTCGGGGTTTAGAATCCAACTCCACCCCCCTAGGCCCCTGTTTATTCTGTTCCAGGCTACACTCTCAGTTAGTTGGAAAAGTTGTTAGGTCAATCTCAGTTATGTCCTCGCCGTTGCGAGGCCCAATTGACCATGTTTGTTGTTTTGAGTGAGCCTAGGGGCTAGGGATACCCCATCAGTGAGAACAAGCAGCCTGCTTGTCCTCGGAGAAAGCGAATGCTACATACCTGTAGAAGGTATTCTCCGACGACAGCAGGCTGATTGTTCTCACAAACCCGCCCGCCTCCCCTTTGGAGTTGTGTCTTCCCCTGTCTTTGTCTTGCTACATATGGGACTGACGAACACGAGCCGGTTCGGGCGGGAAGACGGCCGCGCATGCGCGGTGCACATCGGCACGCGAGGACTAGCAAAGGCCTTTGCTAGTGAAGTTTCCGGTTGGAGGGGGCTGCCGTGGACGTCACCCATCAGTGAGAACAATCAGCCTGCTGTCCTCAGAGAATACCTTCTACAGGTATGTAGCATTCGCTTTCACTCTCCTAGCCAAATTCAAGCAGGAAATAGCAATAGGCAAAAACATCCTCCTCCTCCAATTTGACATGTCTAGTGCATTCGACATGGTAAACCATAATATATTAATAAGATTACTAGATAAGTTCGGGATTGGTGGAAACATACTTAGCTGGATCAAGGGTTTCCTAACCACAAGAACATATCAAGTAAAATCAAACTCAAACATATCATTGCCGTGGAAAGCAGACTGCGGAGTACCACAAGGATCACCACCATCACCGATCCTCTTCAACCTAATGATGACCCTACTAACCAAGGCCTTAACCCTTTCATCTATGCAGACGATGTCACAATATTCATTTCTTACAAATCTAAACTGACTGAAATCACCAGCAAAATCAAGATCAGCTTGAACATCATGGACTCTTGGGCAAATGCATTTCAACTAAAACTAAACAAAGAAAAAACACAATGTCTCATCCTTTCATCCCTACACAGTGCGGAGAACCCCACTATTATCAACACCCCAGATTACATCCTCCCTATCTCAGACAGCCTGAAAATCCTTGGCGTTACAATGGACCGCAACTTAACACTAGAGAGCCAAGTGACATCCACAACAAAGAAAATGTTCCACTCAATGTGGAAACTCAAACGCGTAAAACAATTCTTCCCAAGGGGAACATTTCGCAACCTGATACAATCAATGGTACTAAGCCATGTAGACTACTGCAATGGAATTTATGCGGGATGCAAAGAACAAACCTTAAAGAAACTTCAGACCGCTCAAAACACGGCAGCTAGGCTTATCTTCGGAAAAACGCGATTTGAAAGTGCAAAACCCCTTTGCGAAAAACTACACTGGCTCCCAATCAAAGAACGCATTGCTTTCAAAATATGCAATCTGGTTCACAAAATTATCTACGGTGGAGCTCCGGGATACATGACAGACTTGATTGACCTACCAACTAGAAACACATCCGAATCAACACAAACGTACCTAAATCTGCACTACCCAAGCTGCAAAGGACTCAAATACAAATCAACATACGCGTCCAGTTTTTCCTACATAAGCACACAACTGTGGAACACATTACCAAAAGCCTTGAAAACTACAAACGACCACCTAAACTTCCAGAAAACACTAAAAACTAACCTGTTTAAAAAGGCATACCCTACTGATCCAACATAAATGGCTGATCTTTGCAACACAACAAAACTAAAGAACGTAATGGACATAACACAACTCTTCCGCTGTACGATTCCCTAGTGTGGCTGTGCTACATGAACTATATCTTACCACAACATCACTTTGTATTTGTTTACACCAGAGTCTGTAACGCCTCTCCGGTACTATGTAAGCCACATTGAGCCTACAAATAGGTGGGAAAATGTGGGATATAAATGTAACAGATAAATAAATAAAATCTGTTTTACTCTTTTGGGATCTTGCTTGGTACTTGTGACCTGGATTGGCCACTGTTGGAAACATGATACTGGGCTTGATGGACCCTCGGACTGTCCCACTATGGGACAGTATGTTCATATGTTCTATGTGCTTTTTTTTTAAAGCAGTATGGTACAAAGCACAATCATTCCTTTAGATTATTTTTCCTGTACCTGGCCTTCCCAGGGTTACCCTACCTTTTACAAACTTACATATCTGAACCCTGTTCAACATTACAGATAATAGCCCTTAGCCAGTGGCATAGCTATAACACCATGTTTCCAAGGTAGTGGAAAGAGGAGGACTTGGGCAGGGGAGGGAGGAGTAACCCCTTTAGAAATCCAGTAAACACATCCTGAAAAAAGCAAATACATTACAGACCTATGTAGAAATCCTGTCCTAGTAATTGTTATCTTGCATTTAAGTTTCTATTTCTGAGATGCACATTTCCCAAAGCTGACATATTAGTACATAAGTACATAAGTAATACCATACTGGGAAAAGACCAAGGGTCCATTGAGCCCAGCATCCTGTCCACGACAGCGGCCAATCCAGGCCAAGGGCACCTGGCAAGCTTCCCAAACGTACAAACATTCTATACATGTTATTCCTGGAATTGTGGATTTTTCCAAGTCCATTTAGTAGTGGTTTATGGAGTTGTCCATTAGGAAACCGTCCAACCCCTTTTTAAACTCTGCTAAGCTAACCGCCTTCATCACTTTCTCCGGCAACGAATTCCAGAGTTTAATTATACGTTGGGTGAAGAAAAATTTTCTCCGATTTGTTTTAAATTTACTACACTGTAGTTTCATCGCATACTCCCTAGTCCTAGTATTTTTGGAAAGCGTGAACAGACGCTTCACATCCACCTGTTCCACTCCACTTATTATTTTATATACCTCTATCATGTCTCCCCTCAGCCGTCTCTTCTCCAAGCTGAAAAGCCCTAGCCTCCTTAATCTTTCTTCATAGGGAAGTCGTCCCATCCCCGCTATCATTTTAGTCGCCCTTCGCTGCACCTTTTCCAATTCTATATCTTTCTTGAGATGCGGCAACCAGAATTGAACACAATACTCAAGGTGCGGTCGCACCATGGAGCGATACAACAGCATTATAACATCCTCACACCTGTTTTCCATACCTTTCCTAATAATACCCAACATTCTATTCGCTTTCCTAGCCGCAGCAGCACACTGAGCAGAAGGTTTCAGGTTACAATTAATAAATTTAATAAATTCAGAAAAAAATATGTTTCTACCTTTCTTTAGTCCCAGTGTCTCCTTTCTGATCTTTTTTGTGTGGAGTAGTAGCCTATTGGTTAGTGCAGTGGACTTTGAGCCTGAGGAACTGAGTTCAATTCCCATTGCAGCTCCTTGTGACTCTGGGCAAGTCACTTAACCCTCCATTGCCCCTGGTACAAAATAAGTGCCTGAATATATGTAAACCACTTTGAATGTAGTTGCAAAAACCTCAGAAAGGCGGTTTCCATTTCCTTTTCTCTTCCCAAGATGTCCTGTCCTTTTGACATTTTTTTTCTCTCTCCATGTCCACAATTGATCTTTCCTTTGCATCCTATTCATCCTGTCCAGTATCTCCCCGCCTTATGTCCTTGTCGCTGGCCCCCCTCCCCCCATATTTAGCATCTGCCCTCTCAATGTCCTCTCTTCTTATTCATTATCTCCTCTCTGTGTCCCTGTCACTAAAGTCCCTCCATGCCCAGCATATCTTCCTTGTGTCCCTGTCTATCCCCATGTCCAGCTTGTCCCTGTCTCTTCACTTCCTCCTGCACCCCCACTCAATGGCCAGCATCTCACTCCTGCCCCGCCCCCGCCCCATGGTCAACATTTTTCCCTGCTGCTCCTATCTCCCCACCCCGGGTCCAGCATTTCTCTCTCTAACCCTGACTTCCTTCCCCTCCTTTCTCTGACTCCCTACCAGATTCAGTATCTCTCCTCCTCCCTCTCTTCCCCCTGCTCTCCCTCCAGGTCCAGTATTTCTCCCCATCTCTGCCCCCACACAGTCTAGTTTCTCTTACACCAGGCCCAGTATCTCCCCAACCCCTCCCCACAAGTAGAGGGCTGGAATGTCTCCCTTCCTTTCCACTCTGCATATCTGGCATCTGTCTCTAGTACTACCCCCCCCCCCCCCCCCCTTCCATGGACCTTAAAATTACGCCAGCAGAGACAGCAATGTAAACTAGCAGCCAGCCTGCCAGGACCTTTCCTGTGCCACAACCTGCCTCTACTGATGTAACTTCCTATGGGTGGGGTGCAGCATAGGAAAGGCCCTGGCAGGGCTGCCAGAGTCTACTACTACTACTACTACTACTTAACATTTCTAGAGCGCTACTAGGGTTACGCAGCACTGTACAAATTAACAAATAAGGACAGTCCCTGCTCAGAAGAGCTTACAATCTAAAGGACGAAATGTCAAGTTGGGGTAGTTTAGATTTCCTGAGAAAAGGTGTGGTGATTAGGTGCCGAAGGCGACATTAAAGAGGTGGGCTTTGAGCAATGATTTGAAGATGGGTAGGGAGGGGGCCCGGCATATGGGCTCAGGGAGTTTGTTCCAAGCATGGGGTGAAGCTAGGCAGAAAGGGCGAAGCCTAGAGTTGGCGGTGGTGGAGAAGGGAGGGAAAGGAGGGATTTGTCAAGAGAGCGGAGGTTACGGGTGGGGACATAAGGGGAGATGAGAGTAGAGAGATAAGGAGGGGCTGCAGATCGAGTGCATTTGTAGGTGAGTAGGAGAAGCTTGAACTGTATGTGGTATCTGATCAGAAGCCAGTGAAGTGACTTGAGGAGAGGGGTGATATGAGTATATCGGTTGAGGCGGAAGATAAGACGTGCGGCCGAGTTCTGGATGGACTGAAGGGGAGATAGATGGCTGTGGGAGGCCGGTGAGGAGTAGGTTGCAGTAGTCAAGGCGAGAGGTAATGAGAGAGTGGATGAGAGTTCGAGTGGTGTGCTCGGAGAGGAGGGGGCGAATTTTGCTAATGTTATAGAGGAAGAAGCGACAGGTCTTGGCTATCTGCTGGATATGCGCAGAGAAGGAGAGGGAGGAGTCGAAGATGACACCAAGGTTGCGGGCAGATGAGACAGGGATGATGAGGGTGTTATCAATTGAGATAGAGAGTGAAGGGAGAGGAGAAGTGGGTTTGGGTGGGAACACAATAAGTTCCGTCTTGGCCATGTTTAGTTTCAGGTGACGGTTGGACATCCAGGCAGCAATGTCGGATAGGCAGGCCAGTACTTTGGCCTGGGTTTCCGCAGTGATTTCTGGTGTGGAGAGATAAAGCTGGGTGTCGTCAGCATAAAGATGATAGTGGAAGCCATGAGAAGAGATTAGGGAGCCTAAGGAAGAGGTGTAGATTGAAAAAAGAAGGGGCCCAAGGACAGAACCCTGGGGAACTCCAACAGAGAGCGGGATAGGGGAGGAGGATGAGCCATGAGAGTGCACTCTGAAGGTACGATGGGAGAGATAAGAGGAGAACCAGGAGAGGACAGAGCCCTGGAACCCAAAGGAGGACAGTGTGTCGAGAAGTAGGTTGTGATTGACAGTGTCAAAAGCGGCGGATAGGTCAAGGAGGATGAGGATTGAATAGTGACCTTTAGATTTGGCGAGGAACAGGTCATTGCAGACTTTAGATAGTGCTGTTTCTGTCGAGTGTAGGGGGCAAAAGCCGGATTGAAGCGGATCGAGGATGGCATGAGAGGAGAGGAAATCAATGCAGCGGCTGTGAATGGAGAGGAAGGGTAGGAGGGAAATGGGGCGGTAGTTGGAGGGACAGGTAGGGTCAAGTGATGGTTTTTTGAGGAGTGGTGTAACCACGGCATGCTTGAAGGTGTCTGGGACAGTTGCAGTGGAGAGAGAGAGGTTGAGGATATGACAGATGGTGGGGGTGATAGTAGGAGTGACGGTGTTAAGTAAGTTGGTGGGGATGGGGTCTGAGGAACAGGTGGTGGATTTCGAGGAGGAGAGGAGATGGGCGGTTTCCTCTTCGGTGATAGCAGGAAAAGAGGAGAAGGAGGCCTGGGTAGGTTGGTTGAGAGAGTGGGTTATAGGAGGAGGAGAAGGTTTAGTGGTGAATTCAAGGTTGATCTTCTGGACCTTGTCACGGAAGTAGTCGGCCAGAGATTGCGGAGAGAGTGAGGGGGGGAGTGGGAGCAGAGGGCACTTTGAGGAGGGAGTTGAGGGTGGCAAAGAGACGACGAGGGTTAGAGCTGAGGGAATTAGTCAATTGGGTGTAATAGTCCTGTTTAGCGAGGAATAGGGAGGATTGGAAGGAGGATAGCATGAATTTGAAATGAATGAAGTCATTATGGGCGCGAGATTTCCTCCAGTGGCGTTCAGCCGAACGGGCGCAGGAGCGAAGGTATCGGGTGCAAGGGGTCAGCCAGGGCTGGGGATTGGTACGCCTTGTGGGACGGGAGATGGGCGGTGCAAGGGTGTCAAGAGCAGAGGAGAGAGTGGCATTGTAAATGGAGACAGCTTTGTCAACATATTTGGAGGACAAGATGGAAGGGAGGAGGTCAGAGATACAAGAGGATAAGGTGGGGGGGTCAACAGCCTGGAGATTTCTGGACGTAGTAGTTAGTGTGGGGCGAGATAGAGGGGGAGGGTGCTGAAGTGTGAATGTGATTAGGTGATGGTCAGAGAGAGGAAGAGTTGAAACGTAGAAATTGGAGGGAGAGCAGGTGGAAGAGAGGACGAGATCAAGACAGTGGCCAGATTTATGAGTAGGGGTGGTGGGGCTCAGTTGGAGGTTGAAGGAGGAGGTAAGAGTGAGGAACTGAGAAACATATGAGTCGGATGGGTTATCAGTGTGAATATTGAAGTCGCCAAGAATGAGGGATGGGGATGAGGGCTCGAGAAAAACGGTGAGCCAGGCATCGAAGTCGGTAAGGAAGGAATGGAGGGATTTATCGGGGGGGGGGGGGGGCGGTAAATGACTGCAACTCTGAGTGGCAGTGGGTGGAATAGACGGATGGAGTGAACTTCAAAGGATGAGAAGCAGTGAGACTGAGGTAGGGGGAGAGGTTGAAAACTGCAGGAGGGTGAAAGTAGTAGCCCGACGCCGCCACCGTGGCCAGCTGGGCGGGGCGAATGGGAGAAAAGATATCCACCGTGGCATAGGGCTGCGATTGAGGCAGAATTGTCGGGGGTGAGCCAGGTTTCAGTTAGGGCAAGCAGTTGAAGGGAATGGGAGATGAAGAGATCGTGGGTAAAGGGAAGTTTGTTGCAGATGGAGTGGGCGTTCCACAGGGCGCACGAGAAGGGGAGGGAGGAGGGGGGGAGGAGGGGGATAGAGATGAGATTGGAGCTATCGCGGGAACGGTTGCTTAGATGAGGTGAGGGCGAGGACAAGTGAGGGGGACCTGGGTTGGGATTGATGTCTCCCGCGGATAGCAGGAGAAGGAGCAAGACAGTGCGGAGAAGGGTGGGAGAGGAAGGTTGACGAAGGCGACGAAGACGGGATGCGCTTAGGAAGAAAGGGGAAGGGTTCATGGCAGGAAGGAGGTGTTGAAGGTTGAGAGCTAGGAAGGAGGAGGAAGACAGTAGGGATGGTGAGGTGGTGGGGAACAGGGGTAGGTAGGGTATTGGAGTAGCGAGGAGGACGGAAGAGGACAGGGATGGGTAGTGAGATCGTGTGGTAGATGGCGGTTGGAGGGGGAAAAGATTGGGGAGGGACAGGGCAAGGAATAGGATGTGGATGGGGGCCATGGGTAGTGACTGAGGTGTTCACAGGGCAGGTCAGTGGGCTGGGAGACAGGCAGGTGGTGAGGGTGATCAGTCGGGGAAGGGAGTGATGAGCTGGTGGGGAGATGGGCTGGGAGGTGGTATTCTGTCAGGGGAGTGGCTAGTAGGCAGGTTGAGTGGCAGGAGCAGGTGGATTGGGTATCAGGCAGGAAGGAGCAGGTGAGTGCGGACAGGTTACGGGGTGGATTGGGTAACAGGCGGTGAGTGGGGTGGAGGGCACGGCAGTAGTGCTGGAACAAGCTGGAATGGTTTGAAGCAGGAGCTGGCGGACTACACAAGCTGAAACAGACAGACTGGAACAGGCTAGACAATCTAGAATAAGCTGATGCAGATGGGCTGGAACAGGCTGAATCAGGCAGTCTGGAGCAGGCTGGGTCAGGCAGTCGGGAGCAGGCTGAGTCAGGCAGTCTGGAGCAGGCTGGGTCAGGCAGTCGGGAGCAGGCTGAGTCAGGCAGTCTGGAGCAAGCTGGCTGGAGCAGGAGGTCAGGAGCAAGCAGGTAGGCTGGATCAGGCGGACTGGAACAAGGTGGAGCAGGATGACTGGAGCAATGAGGGAGAAGCAGGGAGAAGCTGGAACCAGTCTACCAGTTTAATTTGCAGCCACTGTGAATTCGTAGGCCCGTGAGGAAGGGGTTGGGTAGAGACAGGCGCTGGAGCCATAGAGGGGAAAGAGGAGGAGAGATGCTGGACAGCAGGAAACTCCTACCATGGGGCAGCCCTGGGCTTTTTTCTGGGTTTGCTCATTGGTAGGGGCTGTCTGGTATCTCTCTCCCCTTTGTGGATCTGACGTCTGTCTTTAGCCCCCTTGTCCCCAACAGACCTTTAAACTCGCAGTGCGGCAATGTAAACTGGTAGTCTCCAGTGGACCCTCCAGGGCCTTTCCTGTGCTGCGTCCTGCCCACCACCATTGGGCAGTCCTTGGCTTTTTGCTGGGCTTGCTCAGTGGTAGTTATGGCTCTGTCCTTAGCTCATTAAGGCTTTCAAGCAATGACAGTAACATCTTGCCTATTCTGGTTGTAATGTCTTAATAGTCAGCTTCTAGCAGCCCAAGTTACGACTCAGTTTTCAGATTTTATCCCTCCATAGCTCTCAAATCCTGAGCTCCTAGTACAGCAGAAGGTAGTCTCTCCTTTCCCTCTTTCTCTAGACTGCTGCTTTTCTCTGTTTCCAGGGCTTTTGAATTTCCTGCTATATTGCTCAATTAATTTTTTGTTCAGTAAACTCATTTACCACCTGAAAGTTAACCAGTTGGTGGGAGGGTGGAGGGGGGACTAAAGCACAGTTTAATCAAATAATATCAACATTCAGCTTTATCTGGTTATGGCAATTTTTGCATCAGATAAGTTTGACAGTGTGAAATTTATCCAAGAACAAAGGATCTCCAGATCGGAATGAATATAATGAGAACAGTTTTCAAAGACATTTCCTTGGGTAATGCCATCTCTCCTACTCTTATTCCTTTTATCTGTCACATTCTCAACCTCTCACTTTCCACTGCGACTGTCCCTGCTGCCTTTAAACATGCTGTGGTCACACCTCTCCTTAAGAAGCCTTCACTTGACCCTACTTGTCCCTCTAATTACCGACCCATCTCCCTCCTTCCTTTTCTCTCCAAATTACTTGAGCGTGCTGTTCACCGCCGCTGCCTTGATTTTCTCTCCTCACATGCTATTCTTGACCCATTACAATCTGGTTTTCGCCCTCTCCACTCAACCGAAACTGCGCTTACTAAAGTCTCCAATGACCTATTACTGGCTAAATCCAGAGGTCAATATTCCATCCTCATTCTTCTTGATCTTTCCGCTGCTTTTGACACTGTCGATCACAGCATACTTCTCGATACCCTGTCCTCACTTGGATTCCAGGGCTCTGTCCTTTCCTGGTTCTCTTCCTACCTCTCCCTCCGCACCTTTAGTGTTCACTCTGGTGGATCCTCTTCTACTTCTATCCCTCTGCCTGTCGGCGTACCCCAGGGTTCTGTTCTTGGTCCCCTCCTCTTTTCTATCTACACTTCTTCCCTTGGTTCATTAATCTCATCCCATGGCTTTTCCTACCACCTCTATGCTGATGACTCCCAAATCTACCTTTCTACCCCTGATATCTCACCTTGCATCCAAACCAAAGTTTCAGCGTGCTTGTCTGACATTGCTGCCTGGATGTCTCAACGCCACCTGAAATTAAATATGACCAAAACCGAGCTTCTCATTTTCCCCCCCAAACCCACCTCCCCGCTCCCCCCATTTTCTATTTCTGTTGATGGCTCTCTCATTCTCCCTGTCTCCTCAGCTCGAAACCTTGGGGTCATCTTTGACTCTTCTCTCTCCTTCTCTGCTCATATCCAGCAGACCGCCAAGACCTGTCGTTTCTTTCTTTACAACATCCGTAAAATCCGCCCCTTTCTTTCCGAGCACTCTACCAAAACCCTCATCCACACCCTTGTCACCTCTCGTTTAGACTACTGCAATCTGCTTCTTGCTGGCCTCCCACTTAGTCACCTCTCCCCTCTCCAGTCAGTTCAAAACTCTGCTGCCCGTCTCATCTTCCGCCAGGGTCGCTTTACTCATACTACCCCTCTCCTCAAGACCCTTCACTGGCTCCCTATCCGTTTTCGCATCCTGTTCAAACTTCTTCTACTAACCTATAAATGTACTCACTCTGCTGCTCCCCAGTATCTCTCCACACTCGTCCTTCCCTACACCCCTTCCCGTGCACTCCGCTCCATGGATAAATCCTTCTTATCTGTTCCCTTCTCCACTACTGCCAACTCCAGACTTCGCGCCTTCTGTCTCGCTGCACCCTACGCCTGGAATAAACTTCCTGAGCCCCTACGTCTTGCCCCATCCTTGGCCACCTTTAAATCTAGACTGAAAACCCACCTCTTTGACATTGCTTTTGACTCGTAACCACTTGTAACCACTCGCCTCCACCTACCCCCTCCTCTCTTCCTTCCCGTTCACATTAATTGATTTGATTTGCTTACTTTATTTATTTTTTGTCTATTAGATTGTAAGCTCTTTGAGCAGGGACTGTCTTTCTTCTATGTTTGTACAGCGCTGCGTATGCCTTGTAGCGCTATAGAAATGCTAAATAGTAGTAGTAGTAGTAGTAGGGTAAACAGTGTTCTACCAGTAAAAATGGAATTTATAAAATTGTTCACCCTAAATGTTGGTAAAGGTTTGTGAATTAGTGCCATTTTGGACATAATTTTATTTACTATACAAGGAAGAATTCGTAGGGGGTAAACATGGGTAAGGTTTGAAACTATGTGAGTTTTCAAAAGTATGTCTGTTTTCACTTATATATCTGTACAACTTAGGTGTAAATATATGCAGGTGCTTTTCTTGTGATCATTTTGAGAGGGAAACAACTTGAAACATTTTGAAAATACTGCAAAGTCTACAAAGTTAAATGCTAAGTAGAGTGGAATGGGTAGAAGTGAATTGCTTGTTTATCCTTTCTAAAAAAAAAAAAAACCCAAGGACTAGGGGGTCCACAATGAATTTATTTATTTCGATTTATATGCCGCCTTTCTATGGTACAATCAAAGCGGTTTACATATTGCATTTAGGCACTTTGGGCCTGATATGCAGACTGCGGGAATTAGCCAGGCTGCTTCTCACGGTCGGCGCTGAGCCCAAAAATTCATTTCCAGGCCATTTCTGGTGACCGGCATTGAATATCCAGTTTATTTTTGGCCAGTTTAAAATTAACCGACCAAGGCAATATTCAGCGCTGGCCAGTAAAGTTTAAATTAGCCAAAGATATACCTGCTATTTTGATGGCCTAATTTGGTGCCAAACAATGTGCTAACAATTAGCGGATAGCCAGTTATATCTCACGATCGTGTTCATTTGAAAATCAAACGTATGCCGAACCATTTTACTTTCCTGACTTAAATATGCCCAGAGTACCGTCTCTTTTTAGTTTGGCTAAAAGTATGAGCATTCTGGAAGTAACTCATACTTTTAGCCACAATCCAGGAGGGAAATTTTCAATCAGGCCATTTTACCCAGTTAAATACCTTTGTAAATTGCCTTCTTAAGAGTCACCATAGAAAAAAGGCATACGGCTGCTGATTAGTAACCAAGTTCTCTTTTTGCTTCTAGGTGTCAGATGTACAAAACATTCTGGGAATTGTTCAGATTGAAAATATCCAAATCTTAGCTGAGGCATATGATATTGCACTGGATATCAGTTTCCCTAAAGGTCAGTGTACTTCACTAAGCTGCACAAAAAAAGGAGTTTGTAACTTATGTGCTACTCATTAACACATAAGTTTCCCTACTGAAAACATTCTTAGTACATAAGTACATAAGTAGTGCCATACTGGGAAAGACCAAAGGTCCATCTAGCCCAGCATCCTGTCACCGACAGTGGCCAATCCAGGTCAAGGGCACCTGGCACGCTCCCCAAACGTAAAAACATTCCAGACAAGTTATACCTAAAAATGAGGAATTTTTCCAGTCCATTTAATAGCGGTCTATGGACTTGTCCTTTAGGAATCTATCTAACCCCTTTTTAAACTCCGTCAAGCTAACCGCCCGTACCACGTTCTCCGGCAATGAATTCCAGAGTCTAATTACACGTTGGGTGAAGAAAAATTTTCTCCGATTCGTTTTAAATTTACCACACTGTAGCTTCAACTCATGCCCTCTAGTCCTAGTATTTTTGGATAGCGTGAACAGTCGCTTCACATCCACCCGATCCATTCCACTCATTATTTTATACACTTCTATCATATCTCCCCTCAGCCGTCTCTTCTCCAAGCTGAAAAGCCCTAGCCTTCTCAGCCTCTCTTCATAGGAAAGTCGTCCCATCCCCACTATCATTTTCGTCGCCCTTCGCTGTACCTTTTCCAATTCTACTATATCTTTTTTGAGATACGGAGACCAGTACTGAACACAATACTCCAGGTGCGGTCGCACCATGGAGCGATACAACGGCATTATAACATCCGCACACCTGGACTCCATACCCTTCTTAATAACACCCAACATTCTATTCGCTTTCCTAGCCGCAGCAGCACACTGAGCAGAAGGTTTCAGCGTATCATCGACGACGACACCCAGATCCCTTTCTTGATCCGTAACTCCTAACGCGGAACCTTGCAAGACGTAGCTATAATTCGGGTTCCTCTTACCCACATGCATCACTTTGAACTTGTCAACATTGAACTTCATCTGCCACTTGCACGCCCATTCTCCCAGTCTCGCAAGGTCCTCCTGTAATCGTTCACATTCCTCCTGCGACTTGACGACCCTGAATAATTTTGTGTCATCGGCGAATTTAATTACCTCACTAGTTATTCCCATCTCTAGGTCATTTATAAATACATTAAAAAGCAACGGACCCAGCACAGACCCCTGCGGGACCCCACTAACTACCCTCCTCCACTGAGAATACTGGCCACGCAATCCTACTCTCTGCTTCCTATCTTTCAACCAGTTCTTAATCCATAATAATACCCTACCTCCGATTCCATGACTCTGCAATTTCTTCAGGAGTCTTTCGTGCGGCACTTTGTCAAACGCCTTCTGAAAATCCAGATATACAATATCAACCGGCTCCCCATTGTCCACATGTTTGCTTACCCCCTCAAAAAAATGCATTAGATTGGTGAGGCAAGACTTCCCTTCACTAAATCCGTGCTGACTTTGTCTCATCAGTCCATGTTTTTGTATATGCTCTGCAATTTTATTCTTAATAATAGCCTCCACCATCTTGCCCGGCACCGACGTCAGACTCACCGGTCTATAATTTCCCGGATCTCCTCTGGAACCTTTCTTAAAAATCGGAGTAACATTGGCTACCCTCCAGTCTTCCGGTATTACACTCGATTTTAGGGACAGATTGCATATTTCTAACAGTAGCTCCGCAAGTTCATTTTTTAGTTCTATTAATACTCTGGGATGAATACCATCAGGTCCCGGTGATTTACTACTCTTCAGCTTGCTGAACTGACCCATTACATCCTCCAAGGTTACAGAGAATTTGTTTAGTTTCTCCGACTCCCCCGCTTCAAATATTCTTTCCGGCACCGGTGTCCCCCCCAAATCCTCCTCGGTGAAGACCGAAGCAAAGAATTCATTTAATTTCTCCGCTACGGCTTTGTCCTCCTTGATCGCCCCTTTAACACCATTTTCGTCCATCGGCCCAACCGACTCTTTGGCCGGTTTCCTGCTTTTAATGTATCTAAAAAAGTTTTTACTATGTATTTTTGCTTCCAACGCTAATTTCTTCTCAAAGTCCTTTTTTGCCCTCCTTATCTCCGCTTTGCATTTGGCTTGGCATTCCTTATGATCTATCCTGTTACTTTCAGTTGGTTCTCTTCTCCACTTTCTGAAGGATTGTTTTTTGGCTCTAATGATTTCCTTTATCTTACTGTTTAGCCACGCCGGCTGACGTTTAGTCTTTTTTCCCTTTTTTCTAATACGTGGAATATATTTGTCCTGAACCTCCAGGATGGTGTTTTTAAACAGCATCCACGCCTGATGCAAGTTTTTTACTCTGCGAGCTGCTCCTTTCAGTCTTTTTTTCACCATTTTTCTCATTTTGTCGTAATCACCCTTTCTATAGTTAAACGCTAGCGTACTTGATTTCCTAGTTTCACTTCCTTCAATGCCAATATCAAAACCGATCATATTATGATCACTGTTATCAAGCGGCCCTCGTATCGTTACCCCCTGCACTAGATCATGAGCACCACTAAGGACTAAGTCTAGTATTTTTCCTTCTCTTGTCGGCTCCTGAACTAGCTGTTCCATGAAGCTGTCCTTGATTTCATCAAGAAATCTTATGTCCCTTGCGTGTACAGATGTTACATTACCCCAGTCTATATGCGGGTAATTGAAATCCCCCATTATTATTGTGTTGCCCAGTTTGTTTGCGTCCCTGATTTCCTTTAACATTTCCGCATCCGTCTGTTCGTCCTGGCCAGGCGGACGGTAGTACACTCCTATCACTATCCTTTTCCCCTTTGCACATGGAATTTCAATCCACAGTGATTCCAAGGAGTGTTTTGCTTCCTGCAGAATTTTCAATCTATTTGATTCAAGGCTCTCGTTAATATACAATGCTACCCCTCCACCAATCCGATTCACCCTATCACTACGATATAATTTGTACCCCGGTATGACAGTGTCCCACTGGTTATCCTCCTTCCACCAGGTCTCAGAGATGCCTATTATATCTAATTTTTCATTTAGTGCAATATATTCTAACTCCCCCATCTTATTTCTTAGGCTCCTGGCATTCGCATATAGACATTTCAAACTATGTTTGTTGTTCCTAAGTACATCATGCTTAGTACTTGACAGTATTAATTGGCAATCTTTTGTCTGATTTTTATTGTTATTTAAAGATACCCGATCTACTACAATCTCTTTTGCAACCTCACTATCAGGATACTCTATCTTCCCTGTTATGGTGATATCTTTGAAAGATACCTTATCCCGAACCATGCTCTTTTGAGCGACTGTCGGCCTTCCCCCCATTTCTAGTTTAAAAGCTGCTCTATCTCCTTCTTAAACGCCGATGCCAGCAGCCTGGTCCCACTCTGGTTAAGATGGAGCCCATCCTTTCGGAATAGGCTCCCCCTTCCCCAGAATGTTGCCCAGTTCCTAACAAATCTAAAGCCCTCCTCCCTGCACCATCGTCTCATCCACGCATTGAGACTCTGGAGCTCTGCCTGTCTCTTGGGCCCTGCGCGTGGCACAGGTAGCATTTCAGAAAATGCTACCCTGGAGGATCTGGATTTCAGCTTTCTACCTAAGAGCCTAAATTTTGCTTCCAGAACCTCTCTCCCACATTTTCCTATGTCATTGGTACCCACATGTACCAAGACAGCGGACTCCTCCCCAGCACTATCTAGAATCCTATCTAGGTGACACGTGAGGTCCGCCACCTTCGCACCAGGCAGGCAAGTCACCAGGCGATCCTCACGTCCACCAGCCACCCAGCTATCTATATGCCTAATGATCGAATCACCAAGTACAACAGCTGTCCTAACCTTTCCCTCCCGGGCAACATTTGGAGATATATCCTCGGTGCGAAAGGATAATACATCCCCTGGTGGGCAGGTCCTGGCTACAGGAGTACTTCCTACTTCACCAGGGTGATGCTCTCCTTCTAGGAGACCTCCCTCCTCCAAGGTAGCACAGGGGCTACCTGACTGGAGGTGGGACTTCTCTACAACATCCCTGTAGGTCTCCTCTATGTACCTCTCTGTCTCCCTCAGCTCCATCAAGTCTGCTACTCTAGCCTCAAGGGAACGGACACGTTCTCTGAGAGCTAGGAGCTCTTTGCATCGGGCACACACATATGACACCTCACCAATTGGGAGATAATCATACATGTGACACTCAATGCAAAAGACTGGATAGCACCCCCTCTTTATGAGGTTATGGTTTAATTGTGTCATCTGTACCTTATATGTGTACAGAAAGAGAGACCTTTAGTGAGAAAAGTGTGTGCAGCCTGGGCAGCGGAATAGGGCCATGGCCAAATCAATATTTTGCCCAACTCATCAGCAACTAGAAAACTTGGATACTGGGCTGAAGATTGAAATTTTTGGCCCCTCCAACTGGGAAGGTGTTTTGCTGCCCTTGATGTGTAGAAGGTTCTAAGTCATTGGATGGGAAGTTGCCATGCTGATAAACTGAGAGATCCTAATCTGATCAAATTTATGTAAACTCAAATTCCAGAAAATGTCTAAAGCTCCTAAACTTTTCAGAAAGAAGAGCCTGATTTCTGCTGAATGTTGTTTATCCCATCTGGGTAGCATAATTTATCATCATCTAGCATGAGTACTTTACTACCTCAATTGTTTACTACCTCTATTTAAATTACATCTAGCTCTGTGAGTAAAGCCAAAGGCATTCTGGAGCACTGGTATCAACGGAAATGAATTTAATTTTGCACCAACCCTATCCAAGATTCGAGTGATACATACATAGGTCTGTGCCTTGTCATGATCTAAATATAAATAAAATAAATAACTAAGGGGTCCTTTTACTAAGCTGCAGTAAAGGGGGGGGGGGGCTTGCATTAGCATCAGTGCATGCTTTTGACGCACGCTGAGGCCCCCTTTTACCACAGCGGGTAAAAGGCTGTTTCTTTTCTGGAAAAGAAATGGCTGTGCAGTAAGTGAACCACTTTCTGTGCAGCCATTTTAGGGGGGAGCACTTACCGCCACCCATTGAGGTGGCGGTAAGAGCTCCCTTGCTAATTCAGTGGTACGATCACCAGCACTACAAAAATAGAAAATATTGTTATACCACCGGAAATGGTGTGTGCTGGGGGTGGGAACTACTGCTGGGCTCCTGCAGCAGTTCCAGATTGGCGGACAGCTAGCCTGTTGCTGTGCACCAACCCTTTAGTAAATGGGCCCCTAAAATAGTTAAGAAACATGCAACAGAGAGGGTCAAAGTACACAGTACAAGCAGTCCAGAAAAAAACACAAAGGGCTCTCAAGAATGGAACAAGTATGCTTTATTCAAGACCCGACACGGGCCATGTTTCAGCATAATTAACGAGTGCTAATTAGTTAGTGTGTGGTAACGCAGATGTGCTAATTGATTATTGCAGAAATGCCCACTCTCTGCTTTGAGACACGCCCCCTCCCAGAAAAATATTTAGCATGTAGTTTGTACATTCAGATCCAAAAGTTACTGCAAAACATCTGAGCACATCCCACGATAAGCCCTTTTAAGCTGCGGTGAGCATGTTCTAGCGCTTACTGCAGCTTAGTAAAAGGACCCCATAGTTTTGTTACCATTTTGTTTCAATAATGGTTTCAGGGTCCAAGCAGATTTATCCCTATAATCCCTCCCAACCTTCCCCTTACCCACCTTCTCCTGTTTAGTCTTCCTGATATACATAGTCAATATTCTTCAGTTGAGGATCATGTAATCTTGTTGTTTTGATATTCATTATCATAGAACAGCGTTTCTAACTTGTTTCAACCCTTCCATTCAGTGAAATAACAGTGGATCTTAGTCCAAGGGCAGGGCCATATGGAGGCTTAGAGTTTGCCCCATCTGTCTCCAACTTTCTGCTATAAAAGAGGTCACAAGATCCTCCAGAACTATATAGCATCCAGACAGTTTACTTCCAGTGCCACAGATAATAAAATAATCCAAGAATAAATGGGTTATGGTGGGATCAGATAGATTATGACTTGTGACACAGAGGCATCCACCCAATTGTTACCCCTATAACATTTTTTTCTGAACTAGTACATAAGTATTGCCATACTGGGACAGACCAAAGATCCATCAAGACCAGCATACTGTTTCCAACAGTGGCCAATCCAGGTCACAAATACCTGGCAAGATCCCAAAAAAGTACAAAATATTTTATACTTCTTATCCCAGAAATAGTGGATTTTCCCCAAGTCCAATTTAATAATGGACTATGTATTTTTCCTTTAGGAAGCTGTCCAAACCTTTTTTAAACCCCGCTAAACTAAATGCTTTTACCACGTTCTCTGGCAACGAATTCCAGAGTTTAATTACACATTGAGTGAAGAAAAATTTTCTCCGATTCGTTTTAAATGTACTACTTTGTAGCTTCATCCTATGCCCCCTAGTCCTAGTATTTTTGGAAAGCGTAAACAGATGCTTCATGTCTACCGGTTCCACTCCACTCATTATTTTATAGACCTCTATCATATCTTTCTTCGGCCGCCTTTTCTCCAAGCTGAAGAGCTCTTGAGGGGCATAATTGAACGGCGCCGGCCAAATAGATGGCCGGCCATCTATTTGGCCAGCGCCGCAAAGAGCAGTCCCGAACTGTATTATCGAAAAAGATGGCTGGCCATCTTTCGTTTTGATAATACAGTTCGGGCCAGCCAAATGTCAGAGATGGCCGGCATCGGTTTTCGCCGATAATGGAAACTAATGCCGGTGATCTCAGACCCGGCCAAATTCAAGGCATTTGGTCGTGGGAGGAGCCAACATTTGTAGTGCACTGGTCCCCCTGACATGCCAGGACACCAACCGGGCACCCTAGGGGGCACTGCAGTGGATTTCAAAAATGGGTTTTTTGGGGGGGGGGGGGTTGGAGGGCTCCCATTTACCACCACAAGTGTAACAGGTAGGGGGGGATGGGCCTGGGTCCACCTGCCTGAATTGCACTGCACCCACTAAATAGTGCTCTAGGGACCTGCATACTGGTGTCAGGGAGCTGGGTATGACATTTCAGGCTGGCGTAGAGGCTGGCAAAAAAATATATATTTTTTGGGGGGGGGGGGGTGGGAGGGGGTTGGTGACCACTGGGGGAGTAAGAGGAGGTCACCCTCAATTCCCTCCAGTGGTCATTTGGTCAGTTGGGGCACCTTTTGGAAACTCGGTCCTAAAAAAAAAAAGGACCAAGTGAAGCCGGCGAAATGCTCGTCAAGGCCGGCTTTCTTTCTTCCATTATCGGGCGAAGCCGGCCATCTCAAACCTTGCCCCTGTGCCACCCCCATCCAGCCTTCACTACTCTACCAACATGCCCCCTTGAAGTTTGGCCAGCTCCTTGACGGAAAGCAGTTGGCGCCGGCCAAAATCGGCTTTCGATTATACCAATTTGGCCGGGTTCAGGAGATGGCCAGCGATCTCCTTCGAAAATGAGTTGGCTAGCCACTTTAGCCTTTCCTCATAGGGAAGTCGTCCCATCCCCTTTATCATTTTCATCGCCCTTCTCTGCACCTTTTCTAATTCCACTATATCTTTTTTGAGATACGGCGACCAGAATTGAACACAATATTCGAGTTGCGGTTGCACCATGGAGCGATACAAAGGCATTATAACGTCCTCATTTTTGTTTTCCATTCCTTTCCTAATAATACCTTACATTCTATTTGCTTTCTTAGCCGCAGCAGCACATGAACAGAAGATTTCAACATATCTATAATAACAACACCTAAATCCATTTCTTGGTTCGTGACTCCTAACGTGGAACCTTGCATGACGTAGCTATAATTTGGATTCCTCTTTCCCACATGCATGACTTTGCACTTGCTCACATTAAACATCATCTGCCATGTAGACGCCCAGTCTCCCAGTCTCGTAAGGTCCTCTTGTAATTTTTCACAATCCTCCCACAATTTAACAACTTTGAAAAACTTTGTGTTGTCAGCAAATTTAATTACCTCACTAGTTACTCCCATCTCTAGGTCAGTTATAAATATGTTAAAAAGCAGTGGTCCCAGCACAGACCCCTGGGGAACCCCACTAACTACCCTTCTCCATTGAGAATACTGAGCATTTAACCCTACTTTCTGTTTTCTATCTTTTAACCAGTTTTTAATCCACAATAGGACACTACATCCTATCCCATGACTCTCCAATTTCCTCTGGAGTCTTTCATGAGGTACTTTGTCAAGCGCCTTCTGAAAATCCAGATACACAATATCAACCGGCTCACCATTATCCATATGTTTGTTCACCCCTTCAAAGAAATGTAATAGATTGGTGAGGCAAGATTTCCCTTCAGTAAATCCATGTTGGCTTTGTCTCATTAATCCATGCTTTTGAATATGCTCTGTAATTTTGTTCTTTTTATAATAGTTTCTACCATTTTGCCCGGCACTGACGTCAGGCTCACCAGTCTATAATTTCCCGGATCTCCTCTGGAACCTTATTTAAAAATCGACGTTAAATTGGCCACCCTCCAATCTTCCGGTACCACGCTTGATTTTAAGGATAAATTACATATTACTAACAATAGCTCCGCAAGTTCATTGTTCAGTTCTATCAGTACTTTGGGATGAATACCATCCGGTCCAGGAGTATCTTCAATTTCGGCTGGGAACACATCACTTTCAGTACTGCATGTTGCCTTTTGGCCTCGCATCAGCTGCCAGGGTCTTCACCAAATGTCTAGTGGTAGTTGCAGCATCGCCATGCAGACTGGGAGTCTATCCGCCTTATTTTCGAAAGAGAAAGATGCCCATATTTTGACCCAAATCTGGAGATGGGCGTCTTTCTCCCATGTGCGCCCAAATCAGTATAATTGAAAGCCGATTTTGGGCGTCTTCAACTGCACTCCATCGCGGAAATGGCCAAAGTTGACAGGGGTGTGTCGGAGGCGTGGTGAAGGCGGGACTGGGGCATGTTTATCGGCTGAGGAGAGATGGGCATCCCCAGCCGATAATCGAAAAAAAGAAAGGCATTTTTAGCGCGAATTTGGGTCACTTTTTTTGGACCCTGATTTTTCACGAACAAGTCCAAAGAAAGTGCCCTAAATGACCAGATGACCACCGGAGGGAATCGGGGATGACCACCCCTGACTCCCCCTGTGGTCACTAACCCCCTCCCACCCAAAAAAAAACAACTTTAAAACTTTTTTTTCCAGCCTGTATGCCAGCCTCAAATGTCATACCCAGCTCCATCATAGCAGTATGCAGATCCCTGGAGCAGTTGTTAGTGGGTGCAGTGGACTTCAGGCAGGTGGACCCAGGCCCATCCCCCCCCTACCTGTTACACTTGTGGTGGTAAATGGGAGCCCTCAAAACCCACCAGAAACCCACTGTACCCACATCTAGGTGCCCTTCTTCAGCCATAAGTGCTATGGTAATGGTGTAGAGTTGTGGGGAGTGAGTTTTGGGGGGGATGTGGGGGGCTCAGCACCCAAGGGAAGGGAGCTATGGACTTGGGAGGTAGTTAACTTTTTTAATTGTTACAAGTGCCCCCTAGGGTGCCCGGTTGGTGTCCTGGCATGTGAGGGGGACCAGTGCACTACGAATCCTGGCCTCTCCCACGACCCAATGCCTTGGATTTGGTCGTTTTTGAGCTGGGCGCCTTCAGTTTCCATTATCGCTGAAAAATGATACCACCCAGCTCAAATCCGCACAAATCCGATGCATTTGGCTGGCACAAACCGTATTATCGGAACAAAGATGGACGCCCATTTTTTTTCTAAAATATGGTTTGTCCCGCCCCTTCACGCACCCGTTCTCGGAGATAGACGCCCATGAAGATGGGCGTTTGCGTTCGATTATGCCCCTCCACATGTTCCCGTATCTTGATGATTGGCTGGTGGAGAGCACCTCGGAGGATGTTGCTAAGGAGTCCATATGAATGACTATTCAGGTGCTCGAGCCACTAGGGTTCGTTTTAAACTACCTCAAGTCCCATCTCCACCCTGTCCAGTGATTGGACTTCATAGGAGCCCTGCTCAATACTCAGATGGTTTGAGCCTCCCCCCCCAGACACAAGAGCGGACAATCTGGTTTCACTCGTGTCCAAGGTTCGTGCCTCTTAGTAGTTCACAACTCTTCAGATGTTGAGATTGTTGGGCCACATGGCTTTCACAGTGTACGTTTCACCCATGACACGTCTTCACATGAGATCAGCTCAATGGACCCTAGTATCAAGCCACGGGGAGTCTAGAAGATGTCATCCAAGTGTCTCCAGAGCTTCTACACTCTCTTCAATGGTGGACCATTCAATCCAATTATGATACTCATGAAATGAAATCTGAAGTAAAGCCTGAGATGAAGAGAATTATTCAGTGAAAAAGAGATCCAGAAAGCACTTATAGATCATTCCAAAGCAGAAAGTTCTTAGCTGCTAGTACACTCCTTTATTCATTGTTATTCACTGTAGTAATGGAGCTTTTGGTACCATGACTCTGGGATAACCCAGGTATAAAGTGGCTTCAGGTAGAGGGCCAGGACTATAAGGTATCCTTATTTGCTGATGATGTTTTGCTCATGGTTACCCAACCATTCATCTCTCTTCTAAATCTTCTACGGTAGATGAAAGAATGTTGCAAAATGTTTGCGTTTAAAATCAATTTGGACAAGATGGAGGCTTTAAATGTTAATCTGTCTGCTGCCTGCTGACCTTGCCCACCTAAAATTGAATTTTCCGTTTAGGGGGTCAAACACTCCTTGAAGTATTTTGGCATCTAGATTCCTTCTCAGTTAGAGGACTTGTATCAAGCTAATTAGGACAGCTGATGAAGAAAGTGCTATTGGATTTGGTTCACTGGGGAAATGGATAGCTTGCCCAGATTTCTGTATCTGTTTCAGTCCCTCTGTATTTCTATTCTGGGAAGGAGAGGCAGCGTGACCTCACCAGATTATTTGGAATAGCAGGCCCCCTAGAGTAGCGTTAAGAATTCTCTGTAAACATGAATTGGAGGGAGGTCTGAGCATTTTTTTTTTATTTGTACCCCGCGCTTTCCCACTCATGGCAGTCTCAATGCGGCTTAGGTACTTATTTGTACCTGGGGCAATCGAAGGTTAAGTGACTTGCCCAGAGCTGCCTGTGCCTGAAGTGGGAATCGAACTCAGTTCCTCAGTTCCCCAGGACCAGAGTCCACCACCCTAACCACTAGGCCACTCCTCCTCTAAAAGCATATTATGAAGCTGCACAAGTTCATCATATCCAGGATTGGCAAGTAGACTATAAGCATAAATTATATGTCCATATGGAGCAGTGCTTTAGTGGGGGCCTTTATATGGGCTAGATGGGACCTTAGATTGAGCTGGGAGATCTCCAACCGCTATACGAAGCATATATTAACATTTTAGTGGAAGATACTAGACAAGGACCTGGGAAGGAAAGATAAGTTGCTACAACAGGAAGGGCGTAAGGAAAGAGGGTGGAAATTGGATGGGATAGATATGGCCTGGAGCACTGCTATCAACTTTTGGAGCAGTGTATTTTGAAAACCTTGACACAATTGCAGAAAGAGTTTGGTCCCCTAGTGGGAATTTCAAAACAAAAATTTGATGGTATGGCATTTTATGCAGCAGAAGAACTAGGCTAAAGTAGGGTCATGGCCATTGTCTCAGTGGGAAGTATTATGGCAGACACATACAGGGGCTAAAGGACTGGTATCCTCATTATATGCCCTCCTCATATCTCAGGGATTTTCTAAGTTACCCTGAGTGGGAAAGAGATTTAAACAATGACTATACTTCATCACAGTAGAGAGATATTTTGCTCAATGCTCATACATTTTCTGTGGCAGTTAGTATTAAGGAGGCCAATGTAGAAGTATTATTGCAATGGCACTTAACACGTGTTCACCTTCACAAAATGAATCCTTTATTTCTGGATTGATGTAGGTGGTGTTATGGTGCACTAGGCACTCTTTTCCACCTCTCAAGGGAGTTGTAGTGTAAAGTGGAGCAAGAAATAACTATTATTAATGGCCAGACTTTTTCTTTGATGCCAGAGCCTTGCTTATTGGGAGTTGGGAGGAGCTGTTCGTCTTTGAGGAAACAGGAACATATCTGCTATATTGATATCTGGCAAGGTGCTTGCTCAGTGCTAGAAATAACAAATGATTCCATTCTTGGACCTGTGGTGGGAAAAGATAAGAGTTCTGGTATTCATGGAATATTTAACTGCCACACGGCTCAATAAGGGTCCTAGAGTGTTAGAACAATTGGGATCAGTTACAGGCTTATCTTAAAAGGGTACAATTTTAGGGGGCTAGATGGGGGCTGGGGGGTGATGTTTAGAAATTGCTATATATAGCATTGTATAAGAGCTGTGTTTTGCTGTGTTCTATTGACCTGCTGGGTGTTTGTTTCTTGTATTTGTTTGAGCTTTTGTAAATTTTTGCAAAACCCTAATGCATATTGATAATTTAAACAACCAACCAAACAAAGTAAGGATTCCAAAACTGATGTTCTCATTCAACTAGGGTCAAATTACCTGGTCATAAACAGCACCCTTGTAGCACAGAGAGATTTCCAGAAATTGGGGGAGGGACTACAGCTCTTGGTTAGGACTGTAACTTTTTTGGAAGTACTATCTATGTAGAAAGGGAAAAGAAAGGTGACATTATTCAGAGGAGAATGGAAAAAGTGAGAAGCGGGTGCATCATAAAATGTTAAGAATCAAAAAGTGTGCACAACAGGCCAAAGAAAAACAAAACAGAGCTCTGTTTGTAGCAAAATAGTTTGTCATCCAGAAATCAATCAATATATGGTTCTCCAAAAAGTGGATGAAATAAAAAGTCAAAGAGTTAGTATTCGTAAAATACAGAATAGAAAAAGAAGAGGAATAAAGCTCAGAACAAGAAAGAAATAAAGATGGCAAAAGTATAGGCGGAAGTGGCTAAAGTTGTAGGTGACGACTATTTTCAGGTATATATTTGGGAAAGATGCTTTTGGACCATATCTTAAAGGCAGCCTTAAAAAATCATATTGTCCAGAGCACCCCTCTCCCCATACCAAAACCTCTCCAGAACCCCCCTTCATCAAGTCCCCCCTCCCCTCGGTGCTGTCCCAATCAGACCCCCCAAAGCAAAAGGCTTCCTTCTTAGTAGCCATCCCCCAACCGGAAGTCTCCCATCCACGCCTGGTCCGAGATTCCCCTCACCCACCCAAAAGCCCTTCCCCCAGCCTATCTTAGTGAAATCCCTGGTTGTCTAGAGGTCCAGAAAAAGTGATCCCTATCACTTCTGAAGATGGAAGGGTCAGGGGCTGATGCAGGGACTGGGAGAAAGAAATGCTAAATAGTAGTAGTAGTAGAAAGAAGAGGAGTACAAATAATGTGTGGGAGTGGATAAAGATAAGGTAAAAATAAGGTAAGGTAAAGATGGAGGGGCAGAGGGGTGAGTACTGGAGTTAAAGTGGAGGAAAGATAGGGTAAATAAATATTGGAGAAGGAGGTAGGTGGATGGATGCTAGAGAAAAGGAGAAGGAAGTATGGGAGAAAAGGCAGAAACAAGGGTTGATGGGCAAAGGAGAGAAGAGAGGGAAAATTTTGAAGAAGGTGAGGAACAAAAGGGGACATATCTTTGAAGTGAGAAAAGATGGAAATAGGGAAGAGAAAGGGGGAAATGGGAGTCTGAATAATGGAATAAGACACAAAAGGACAGGAGCTGGAGAGGGGATGAGTGGTGGGAAAGGAGTTGGAGTTGGTAAGGGATGACAGGCAGAGAGAGAATACAGAGTGTGGAAATAGGAGACTAGAAAGTGGGTGAAAGACAGGAAATAGAAGACTAGGGTAAAAATAAGACATACGGAATGGGAGAACAAGGGAAGTAAGCACAGGAAGTAAAAAGCTGGTAAGTAGGTGAAAAATAGAGACAGGATTGGGGAGAGGGGACAAGGAGGAATAAAATCCAGCTGTAGGTAAGTTTAAAAAAAAGGCAGATGTGAGAAATGGAAATGAATTTAAACAGAAAGATCAGACATAGATATAAGAGAAGAAAGGAAGAAGACAGATACAAAGTGATGCACATTGGGAAGAATAATTCAAATCATAGTTAATTGATGCTAGAAGTCAGCACTGAAGAAAAAGTAAAATAGGAGTGCTAGGAATTATTAGGAAAGGGATGGAAAATAAGATGAAGAATATTATAATGCCTCTGTATTGCTCCATGGTGTGAGCTCACCTTGAGTATTGCATGCTATTCTGGTCGCCGTATCTCAAAAAAGATATAGCAGAATTAGAAAAGGTTCAAAGAAGGGTGACCAAAAATGATAAATGGAGGAAATATGGATAAATATAAGGAAAGGCTCAAAAAGCTAGTGCTTTTCAGCTTGAAAAGGAGACGTCTGAGTGGGGATATGATAGAGGTCTACAAATTCCTGAGTGGTGTAGAAAGGGTAAAAGTGAATCAATTTTTACTCTTTCAAAAAGTACACAAAGACTAGGGTACATTCAATGAAGTTACATGGTACAGGGCTGGTCTTAAGGCGAGGCGACCAAGGTGGCCGCATAGGGCCCCTTGCTCAGTGGGGCCCCGCGCGCGCCTTAGGTCACCCCGCCCGCCCGAGCTCCAGTCCATCCTTCCGTCCTCCCTCCCTCCCAACGAATCCGATGCGCGATGGCGGCGTGGTGGGGGCGGTCCGCCCCCCCAGATGTCAGCGGGTGGGGGGGTACTCCGAGTTGCTGCTCTCCTGTCACTCCTGCCTTTAAAAACGCAATTTGGAAGCGCCGAAGACAGTGACAAGCCTTGTATTAGGGCCCCCTGCCCCCTGCCTGCCCTGCTACTAAAATCTCTTTGGCGTCATTGGGCCTTCCCACATTGAGTCCCGCCCTCCTCTGAGGTAACTTCCAATTACCGCAAGGGCGGGCGGGACTCAATGTGGGGAAGGCCCGAACGACGTCGAAGAGATTTTTAGTAGCAGGGTAGACGCGAGGCGCTGCCTGTCACTGTCTCTCCAACGCTTCCACATTGTTTTTTTTAAGGCAGTGAGGGTGGTGGGCTGCAGAATGGAGCTCAGCTGGTAGGTGGGTCGGGGGGGAGGGACTCAGATGGGAGAAGGGTGGGGGTTCTCAGGTGGGGGAAGGGTAGGGTGGGGGTTCTCAGGTGGGGAAAGGGTAGGGTGGAGGTTCTCAAATGGGGAGGTGGGTAGGGGGTTCATGGATGGGAGAAGGGGGTGGGGAGGGGGTTCTTGGTTGGTTGAAGGGGACTGGGGTTGGGGAGGGGATTCTCTCGGATGGGAGAAGGGGACGGGTGGGGAGGGGACTGGGGTTCTTGAATGGGATAAGGGGACTGAGGTGGGAGGGGTATTCACGGATGGGAGAAGGGGGTGGGGAGGGGGTTATTGGATGGTTGAAGGGGACTGGGGTTGGGGAGGGGATCACGGATGGGAGAAGGGGGCGGGGAGGGGGTTCTTGGATGGTTGAAGGGGATGGGTGGGGAGGGGACTGGGGTTCTTGGATGGGAGAAGGGGACTGTCACTGGGGTCTGAGAAGGGGCCATATGGGGCCTGGGGCTGGTGGGAAAATGGGGCATGCGTGGGTCAGGTAGGAGAATGGTTCTGAAAAGGGGGCCCTAATACAAGGCATGTGGATGAAGGGGGCTGGAACTGGAGGCTGAAAAGGAGGGTAGGTGGGATAAGGGGGCTAGTACTGGGACTGGAGGCTGAAACTGGGGGCTGAAAAGGGGACAGGGAGAAGTGGCTGGGGGGCTGAAGCTCGGGACTGGTGGGAGAAAAGGGCTGGGGCTGAAATGGGGGACTGGTGGGATAGTGGGGCTGGAACTGGGGACTGAAAAAAAGGGGCGGAGAGAGGGGCAGATCCTGGATGGGGGAGCGAGAGGGAAGGCAAACCCTGGATGGATGGCAGAGGGAGGGCAAATGGTGGATTGAAGGGGCAGAGAGAGAGGGCAGACAGTGGATGGAAGAGATAGAAAGGGCAGACAGGGGCAGATGGTGGATGGATCATGGAAGGGGCAGAGATAGAGGGCAGATGTGGATGGAAGGGGCAGGGAGAGAGGGCATACATTGGATGGAGGGGACAGCAGAGAGGGCAGACACTGGATGGCAGAGAGAGACCGAAGACAGATGCTGGATGGAAGGAAGACAGTGAAAAGAAGATGAGGAAAGGAGAAACCTGAGACAACAAACTGTAAAATATATATTTTTATTTTTTTTGCTTTAGGATAAAGTAGTATTGTAGATGTGTTAATAAATGTTTATAATATAGAACATGTAAACAAGGTAATCTTTTGATTGGACTAATTTTAATACATTTTTAATACATTTTGTCTAACTTTCGGAGAACAACACCCCCTTCCTCAGGTCAGGATAGGGTACTGTAACAGTACTATACTATATTACTACTACTACTACTTAACATTTCTAAAGTGCTACTAGGGTTACGCAGCGCTGTACAATTTAACATAGAAGGACAGTCCCTGTTCAAAGAGCTTACAATCTAAAGGACACGTGAACAGTCAGTCTGATAGGGGCAGTCAAGTTGGGGCAGTCAGGATTTCCTGAAAGGTAAGAGTTAGGTGCCGAACGCAGCATTGAAGAGGTGGGCTTTAAGCAAAGACTTGAAGATGGGCAGGGAGGGGGCTTGGCGTAAGGGCTCGGGAAGGTTGTTCCAAGCATAAGGTGAGGCAAGGCAGAATGAGCGAAGCCTGGAGTTGGCGGTGGTGGAGAAGGGTAATGAGAGGAGGGATTTGTCCTGTGAACGGAGGTTTCGGGCGGGAACGTAAGGGGAGATGAGGGTAGAGAGGTAGTGAGGGGCAGCAGACTGAGTGCATTTGTAGGTAAGAAGGAGAAGCTTGAACTGAATGCGGTATCTGATTGGAAGCCAGTGAAGTGACCTGAGGAGAGGGGTGATATGAGTATATCGGTTCTGGCGGAATATAAGACGTGCAGCAGAGTTCTGAACAGATTTGGGATAGGTGAGGAGTAAGTTGCAGTAGTCAAGGCGAGAGGTAATAAGAGCGTGGACGAGAGTTTGGGTGGTGTGTTCCGAGAGGAAAGGGTGAATTTTGCTGATGTTAAAGAGGAAGAAGCGACAGGTCTTGGCTATCTGCTGGAAATGCGCAGAGAAGGAGAGGGAGGAGTCAAAGATGACTCCGAGGTTGCGGGCAGATGAGACAGGGAGGATGAGGGTGTTATCAACTGAGATAGAAAGTGGAGGAAGAGGAGAAGTGGGTTTTGGTGGAAAGACAATGAGCTCGGTCTTGGACATGTTCAATTGCAGGTGGCGGTTGGACATCCAGGCAGCAATGTCGGATAAGCAGGCTAATACCTTTGCCTGGGTCTCCGTGGTGATGTCTGGTGTGGAGAGATACAGCTGGGTGTCATCAGCATAGAGATAATACTGGAAACCATGAGATGAGATCAGGGAGCCCAGGGAAGAGGTGTAGATTGAGAAGAGAAGGGGTCCAAGGACAGATCCCTGGGGAACACCAACAGATAGCGGGATGGGGGTGGAGGAGGATCCATGAGAGTGAACTCTGAAGGTGCGGTGGGAGAGATAAGAGGAGAACCAGGAGAGGACAGAGCCCTGGAACCCAAATGAGGACAGTGTGGCAAGAAGTAAATCATGATTGACAGTGTCAAAAGCGGCGGATAGATCGAGGAGGATGAGGATGGACCTGAGGAAGGATGTTTGGCCTCTGAAAGCTAAATCTATTAGTCCAATAAAATGGTATTATTTTATTTTCTATATTTGTTTTATTTCTATTTGTTAATTTGTAAAGTGGTGATTGGTATTTGTTAGGTTTTTTTTCAAATTTACATCTGCTGTCTTTATATTTTGCACAGTACTAGGGGACATTTTCTGTTTCTGTGGTGTTGTATTGTATTCAGAGTCTAGCATCTTGGGGGTTCAGTTTAATTTTTGTCTAAATAGAAAGTTTTAATATTACTACTTATTCTATATGTTCCCGCCCGTAACCTCCGCTCACAGGACAAATCCCTCCTCTCAACACCCTTCTCCACCACCGCCAATTCCAGGCTCCGCCCATTCTGCCTCGCATCACCTTACGCATGGAATAAACTTCCTGAACCCCTACGCCAAGCCCCCTCCTTACCCATCTTCAAATCATTGCTCAAAGCCCACCTCTTCAATATTGCTTTCGGCACCTAACCTTTATACCTTTGTACCTTTCATGAATGCCCCAAATTGACTACCCCTACTTGACTGACTCTACACTTGTCCATTAGATTGTAAGCTCTTTGAGCAGGGATTGTCCTTCTGTGTTAAAATTGTACAGCGCTGCGTAACCCTGGCAGCGCTTTAGAAATGTTAAGTAGTAGTAGTAGTATAGTGGATTAGGGTGTATCTGTGTTTGTGAAAAAGACATGGCTTTCACTTGGCATTGACTGTGCAGGATCGACGACGATCTGTACTATTCTGTCTGGTTTCATTTTACAATAGGTGAATTGATGCTCTAGTGCTCACTGTAGTGTTTTAAGATGTTTTCCTTTTCTTTGTGTGATTAGTAGAAATGACTGCTTATGGTATGGTAGAATTGCTCTATAGGTCCTGAGTGTTTTGTATTCTCGGCATACCTAGTACTGGATTTTGGAGGGGGATGTTAAAAAATGACTGGGAGGGAAGGAGGGGGGCCTTGGAGCTGGGAGGGAGGGAGGCCCTGGAGCTGGGGGCCTTGGAGCTCGGAGGGAGCGGTCTGGGAGCTTGGAGGGAGGGGTGGCCGGCCCTGGAGCTAGGGTGGGGGTGGAGCTAGGGGCGGGGCTAGGGTGGGCCCCATCAAATTGGTCTGCATAGGGCCCCGCACTTGCTAAGACCGGTCCTGACATGGTAGTAATTTTAAAACGAATAGTAGGAAATATTTTGTCACTGAACGAGAATAGTTAAGCTCTGGAACTCATTGCTGGAGCAGTGGCGTAGCTAGGGGCGGGCGCAGGGGGAGCGGTTGCTCCCCCAAACAGATTTTAGAAAAAAATGGTGCTTGTGCGCCACATGCCAGTAACTTTACCTGCCACCTGCCGCGCGCCTGCGTCCTGCCCCAGCAGAAACAGGAAGTTGTAATAATGGGGGCGGGACGCGGCAGAGGAGACGCTTCCGGGTTAGAACGAAGCAGGAGGCAGCATGAATCGCTACCACTGCTCCGATGCTGCAGTGCTGAGACGGGAGGAAGATGCTAGATCGTGGCGGCGGTAGGTAGGCAGCGTTTGAGAAGCGCTGTGGGAGAGAGGGAGGCAGAAGCAGGATCGGACCTCAGCCTGCTCCCTCCGCTGCCGAAATTGAAGCTCTCCGCTGCTGGGTGGGCCTGAACCCCAACTGGGTGGGCCAGGCCCACCCGTGGCTACGCCCCTGGTCCAGGAACCTCTTCTGCGTCCTGCCTCCTGATGTAACTTACTGTTTCCTTGTAGGCAGGACGCCACAGAGACAGCCTGTATTAATCAGTGCCCGCCACAGCCCTTGAGCAACTACACAGACACTGCTGTCTAGCTGACCCCAACCGGCGCCTATTTTATTAAAGTCTGCTCCCCCTGAGATCGAAACCTGGCTACGCCTCTAGGATGTGGTATCAGCAGTTGGCATATCTGGCTTTAAAAAAGGTTTGGACAAGTTCCTGGAGGAAAGTCCACAGTCTGCTATTGAGGTAGACATGGGGGAAGCCACTGCTTGTTCCTGGGATCTGTAGCCTGGAATCTAGCTACTATTTGGGATTCTGCCAGATACTTGTGGCCTGGATTGACCACTGTTGGAAGGAGGAAGCTAAGGTAGATGGACCTTTGGCCCTGACCCAGTATGGCTATTCGTATGTTCTTATGTAGTGAGAAACAGAAAATAGAAATTAGATTGTAGAAAAAGTCTTAGGAGAAAACTAACAAGAGAATGTACTAAAGAGAGATCGGGGGGGGGGGGTCCCATGATGCTTCAGGGCTGAGAGGACGCTCGAGCACCTCGCTCCGTCGGCGAAGCTTAAATTACCTGCTAAAAAAGCCCGATTCCCGACCCCATTAAGGTGAAAGGTGGATCGCTATACGGAGAAAGAAGGGCAGCATTGAAGGAAGGAGTTTGGGGCCAAACAGGAGGGCCATGAAGTGCTATGCCGGCGAAAACACCAGGGCCCCAAAGAGAACGCGTGCTGGTCTCCCCACCTAAGATGGCGGCCGCATCCACCTCGGCCACCTTGGCCACATCCGCCCCAGCAGCGACGGCAACCGTAGTCACACTGCAAGATGAAACCATACGGGAACTGACCAAACAGCTGACAGCAGTGCTGGATGATAGACTTTTCAAGCTGCAAGCGTCAGTGGATAACATAAATGAAAGTCTGGAAAGGCAAGCAACGCAGTTGCAGCAAGCAGAGGAGCGGATTGGAAGGCAAGAAGATCGATCGGACACGCTCGATCGGAGACTGGCTGAGGTGGAGGAGTTGGCGAAAACTCTCTCCCAACAGACGGACGATCTTGAGAACCGCAGCAGACGCAGCAATATACGAATCATTGGTCTGCCGGAGACAGTTAAAGACCAGGACTTAAGAGATTTTGTTACAAGATGGCTCCCAGGGCACCTTAAATTGGAACATCTGCAAGGCCAGGTTCGGGTGGAGCGAGTGCACCGCGTAGGCGCGGTAAGGGAAGTGGACCGCCGCCCGAGGCCAGTGTTAGCAAAAATACTGGATTACTCTGAAAAAGAACAGATAATGCAAGCATATAGAAAGGCCCGGGCAGTGGATTATGAAGGTACACGAGTCTTGCTATTTCAAGATTATTCTGCAAAAGGTCTCCGAACAGAGACAAAGGATGGGGCAGCAGTGCAAGGTACTCTTTAATAAGGGAATTCGATTTGCACTGTTGTACCCCGCGCGGGTTCGAGTCATCCATGATAATAAAACACTGTTCTTTACGGATCATCAAGAACTTAAAACTTTTGTGGAAAAACTTTAGAAGGTCCTTTTGACGAAACAAGCGGATGAGAAGATTTTGGGCCAGGAGATGGCTGCTGAAGCAGACACCACCCCCCCCCCCCTTCCCAGGGGCGTAGCCACGGGTGGGCCTGGACGGGCCCAGGCCCACCCACTTTCCCTCCAGGCCCACCCAACATCCCTTGCATGTTGTGCGCTGCCTTTTCTGGCCATCAAGAGCTTTACCTGCAACAAAAATGCTTGTCCTCCCCGCCGGCGCTGCCTCAGTCCCTGCACGCTACCCTGCCTCTGTCCCTGCCTGCATTCTTTTCTTCGATTGTCGCGTCGCCGGCAGCGCTGCCATTCACTCAGGCAGCTCCGCTCCCCTCTGCCGCGTCCATCCGGCTCTTTCTGACACACTTCCTGTTTACGTAGGGCCAGATGGACGCGGCAGAGGGGAGCGGAGCTGCCTGAGTGAATGGCAGCGCTGCCGGTGATGCGACGATCAAAGAAAGAATGCAGGCAGGGACAGAGGCAGGGTAGCGTGCAGGGACCGAGGCAGCGCCGGCGGGGAGGACAAGTATTTCTGTTGCAGGCGCGGTGGGACGCAGGGGTGGAGAGAGAGGCAGGGAAGGGCATGAAAGCTACCTTGCAGCAATTCCTAAAGGCCGCCACACTACAGCAGTGGCCAGGAGGAGAAACTAGTGGTTGGGCATCAGTGTCCTTGCCCTGGACCTGCCCCGTGAGAGGGGGTGGGGTGGAGAGAGTGAGTGAGACGGTGGGGTGGAGAAATAATTGTTTGACATGGGGGAGGGAGAGATGCAGGAGGAAAAGAGAGGGAGAATTGTTTGATATGGGGAGAGGAAGGGAAAGGCTGCAGAGGAGTGGCAAAGGACGATAGAGGAAAAAAGTGTTGGATATGACAGTGGAGGGAAGGGAGTGAGAGAGGGAAATATTGAACATGGCTGAAGGGGAGAGAGAGAGAAAGAAAGAGATAGTGGACAATATGGGAGAGATGTTGGATAGAGAGGTGGAGCAAAGGGAAGGAGAGATGCTGCACAAGAGAGGGGGAAGAGGGACATATTGGATCCGGGGCAGAAGGGAGATATGCTGGACAATGGGTAAGAGAGAAAAATGCAGAACAATGGAGGGTTAGGAGGGAGGGGACAGGCATATGCTGGTGGGGGGAGGGGGTAAAAGGGAGATGTCAGGCAATGAGATTGAAGAGAGGATAAAGAGAGAGGGGAGATGGTAATGAAATGAATGAGAGGATAGTGATTACAGGTGGTAGAAATATGGTAATGGTGCATAGATTGAAGATGGAAGGGAATGGAAGGCTGGGAAGGAGTGAGTTTGGATATGGGTGAGCTAGTGGGTGAAAGGAGATGAAAATTTGATAGATATCTGAAAAGTAAAAAGGAGGAAAAAGTTTAGAAAGAGGGTTAAATTTGAGTGGACAGAGGCAGAAAAGAACAAAAAACAGAAAGGAAAGAGCTAAAATGGAAAGATCAATATTTCAGAAGCAGTTGTAGTGAGGAAATGGAACGAGAGGAGAGAAAAGACAAATGGACAACAGTTGCTTGAAGAATTAGCAGAAGACGACGGGAAAGTGGGAAGGAGAAACTGAAATCAACATGATAGAAAAATAAAATGTCCAGACAACAAAAGGTAGAAAAATAATTTTATTTTGAATGTTTTAAATGGAATATGTTCAGTTTTATTGTGTTCAGTAGAAAAGGAAATGCATTTTTGTTTTTATTTCTCCAGTGTTGCACTAAATGTTGAGGTTCTCAGTTCAATTTATGTCTACATATTTTTATTTCTAATTTGTAATCCCTTGTTCTGTATTTGGTGATAGTCTGTCAGTGTGAGACTGTAATGGCAGATGGGGAGATTAAAGAGGAGAGGGCTTCTTTACTTTCTGCCCTGGGCCCCAGCATGGCTAACAGCAGCCCTGACCCTTGCTGTAGCTGGTGGGGATCCCCAAGCCCTGCTAGCTGAGGACCTCCACTGAAGGTGGCCAGAAATCCCTTCTGCTGAGCTTGGCAGATGGGGGCAGCATCCTTGAGCCACTGACAACTAAGCATGCATGGGGTGCCGCTATCGGTGGCTCAAGGAGTTGTTGCTTTCAACCAAGCTTGGTAAAAGTAAATTCTGGCCATCCTTGGTGGAAGTTTTCAGGTGACAGAGCTTGGGGATCTTCATCAGCTAAAGTATTTATCTTTTGAGTTGGGAAATGCTGGGGGGGGGGGGGGGGGGGGGTTTAGAGAGAAAATGTTGTGCCCGCCCACTTTGGGTTCAGGCCCACCCAAAATTGGCTGTCTGGCTACGCCACTGCCCCTTCCCCCTTTTTTTTTTTTTTTTTTAAGGGGAGAAGGGAAAGGAAAGAAGGGGGGAAAAAAGAGGAGGAAAAATGGACAATGTGTAATTAGGAAACCAAAGACATTGATGCAAGCAGTGAACATGAGTGGAGTAACAATGCTAGTTGCAGTGGAATATAAATTGCACCAGGAGGACAAGAAGAACGGCTGCCAGGAGGATATGCATGCTATTGAAGGAATGCAGGGACAATCTTAAGAGGCAGGTTCAAAGTGCACATGGGAAAGAGCCTGCAGCCAGAGGCAAAGAGTGGAGCTGCAGATTATCCAGCTTAGGAGCGGCCCTACCGCACTGAGTGCGCAGCAGGAGAGAGTCATTGAAAGGCGAAGAAGCTAGCCGTTAAAGCACAGATGGGGTGATCGTGTTCATGGACAAGCTGCAGAATGAGACCGTGAGGAATGAGAGATGGAGCATGAATGTTGTGGGAGGAAGAAGATAGTTAAGGACTCTAATGTTACGGTGTTTATCTGTTTAAAAGATATATATTTGAATTTATGGAAGTGGTGGGAAATTATCTCAGGAGTGAAAGTTGAATGTGTGAGGATATGGATTGCCAAAGTATTGTTGGGGGGGGGGGGGTAGGACGTACAGAGAGGAGGGTAATTGGTAAGGAAGAGGAGGGATTTTCTTTTCTTCCTTCTTTGAAGCCTGTATGAAAGGATATATGGGGAGGAATCCGGGGAAAGGGAAGGCGGGAGCGGGGTGGGGAGGGGAAAGAGAAGGGGAGGGCATGGAGGAAGGGTTGGTGGGTATAAGCGTTAACTGGGGAAGGAGGGAGGAGGGAGGGGGGGAATATGGGATGGAGAGGGACGGGGGGTGGGTCTTTAAGGGATGTAGGTGCACCATTGGAGCGAGGACCGGAAATAGGTGGAATGCTGAGGAAGAATCGGGGGGGTTTAGCTGGGAGGCTCCCCCGATAAGTGGTAAGATTTTGGCTGCGGGAGAGAAACAGATGGCCTGTTATGGCAGGGGCAGCTCTTAGAATAGTGACCTTAAATGTGGCAGGAATTAATTCGCCAGTAAAGACGACGAAGCTCCTGCAATACCTAAAAAGATTAAAAGCTGATGTAGCCCTGCTTCAGGAGACCCATCTAAGCAGTATAGAACATGCTAAATTGCGCAGGGATTGGGTGGGAGAAGTATACTTTGCATCTTATAATGACCGACAGAGAGGAGTTGCTGTGTTAATAAATAAGGCGGTGGCATTTACCTTACAGGAGGTGAAACAAGACCCAGAGGGTAGATGGATGATAGTGACGGGTAGTTTGCAAGGACAGAAAATAGCGCTTTGCAGCTTGTATGCCCCAAACACATATTCCCACTCCTTTTTCATCCAGCTTCAGACAAAATTAGCGATGATAGATGATTACCCTTTATTAGTAGGAAGGGACTTCAATTTTACCAGTGACCCGTCCATAGATTGCCAACCACCGAGGCAACCTCTGAAAAATCATGGAAAGAAGGGAGTAAATTACCTATGTGAAGAATTAGCATTAGTAGATGCCTGGCGTCTGCTGCACGAGGAAGAGAGAGATTATACGTTTTTCTCATGCCCGCATAAGGCGCATGCCAGATTAGATTATATACTGGTGACCGGGGTATTGTAGAGTAGGACGCAAGGGGCGGAAATTGGAGAAGCGGACATCTCAGACCATGCACCAACCTGGGTAGATATTGAGTGGAATATTCCTAGTAGGCCTGGTTGATGGCATATGAACCCAGCCCTATACCAGAGCATAGAGTTCAAAGAATATTTGGTAAAGGTATGGCAGGAGTACGTGGAGGAAAACAAGGTGGAGGATGTAGGCCCTCGAATCTACTGGGAAGCAGCAAAAGTGGTTATCGGGGGAAGATAATAGCTTACGGAGTAACAATGCGTAAGAAGCGGGATCAGGCCTTAGTGACCATGGGCAGGCGGTTGGGGGAGGCCCGTCGGAGATATATTGCCCGGCCGATGGAGGGGAACAGGCGAACATATTTGGAAAGCAGGAGAGAGGTGCAACGCCTGCTTACTGAGAGAGCGCTATATAGTATTAAATTGTACAAGTATGGGATGCATAGGTGGGGGAATAAAACGGTGAAATTGCTAGCATCCCTGGTTAAACAACGCTCGGGGAAAACATACATCGCCAAATTAAGAGGGACGCAGGGGGAGAGCATTACAACACAGGCAGAGATAAAAGGAGTGTTCACACGCTTCTATGAGGAGCTATATGACAGAGGAACCTTTTCAGACAAAGGGTGTGAGGAATTTTTTCAAAACTTACAGCTCCCACGGTTAGATATCACTCAAGCTGCGCAGTTCAGTGCTCCCATTACAGGGAAGGAAATTCAAGGGGTGATTAAACACCTAAAGCCAGCTAAAGCACCAGGCCCAGATGGGTTAGGTCCAGAGTTCTATAAGATATTGCAAAACCATTGTATTCCTGCACTAGCAGAACTATTCGATGAACTCAGGGAGTCTCAAACAATGGGGCCTACCCTAAATCACGCTTATATTACTATATTGCCGAAGCCAGGGAAAGATGTAGAACTAGTGGGCTCTTACAGACCTATCTCATTGATAAACCAGGATCTTAAGATATTGGCTAGTGTGCTTGCTACTAGGTTGGGGGATTGCTTGCCCCAGTTGGTACATGCTGACCAAGTCAGGTTTGTAAAAGGTAGGTTTGCGTCTGCAAATATTCTGAAGGTTTTTAAGAGAGGGCAGACACAGACGGGGGGATGCCATTATAGCCAGTTTAGACACTGAGAAAGCTTTTGATAAGGTGGTGTGGTCATATCTTTTTTGGGTTTTACAATGGTATGGGATCAGGGGGGCGTTCCTTGATTGGGTACGTGTTTTATATAGCAACCCGACAGCTCAACTGATAATTAACGGGAGCCTCACGGCTAATATTACGCTGGAAAGGGGGACACGGCAGGGGTGTCCATTGTCACCCCTGCTATTTGTCCTGACACTAGAGCCACTAGCTGCTAAGATAAGACAGGATAGGCGCATACAGGGTATAAACATGAGGGGCGACGAATTTCGAGTCAATCTGTTTGCGGATGACATGTTGTTAATGTTGGATAATGCGAGGGAGTCGTTGCCAGCAGTGATGGGATTAATAAGACCTTTTGGGATATTTGCGGGACTTAGGAAAAACTTTGAGAAATCGGAGGCTCTTGCAGTGTCTGGCATATGTTATAGTAAGCAATTGGAGAATTTCCCCCTGATATGGGCGAATACGGGGATTAGGTATCTGGGGGTGTATCTGAGCCAGGATTATGAGTGGATGTACAGAAAAAATGTAATAGAGAAGGTGGAAACAGTACGCAAGATATGTGCCCAATGGAAGGACCTCCCTGGGGGTTTCAGAGGGCGCATAGCTCTGATTAAGATGGTGGTGCTTCCGAAACTACTTTATCCTTTGCAGATGGTACCGTTTTGGGTGGCAAAGAGGGAGGAGGAGCTGTACCGTAGCATTATTACAACGTTTATCTGGAATCATAAGCGCCCTAGAATAGCATTTGCCAAATTGGTACGGGATAGGAAAGGGGGAGGGGTACGACTTCCAGACCTTAGGCTGTATAACGTGGCAGCGCTAATGCAATGGCTTCATGAGTGCCATACTGGGTTGGCTAAGTACACGTTACCGGAGTTCTGGCAAAGCTGGTGCGCCCCGGTAGATGTGTTCTCCCTACTAGGGGGATGTAAGGGGAAGTGGGGAGCATGTATTCGGAAGAATCCTTTTATAGCTGCTTTAGGGAAGGCGTGGAAATGGTGGAGGGTGGTGATAGAGGAGGCTGGAAAGGGGTACCCCTTTTTCTCACTAGAGGACAATCCAGCATTCCCAGCGGGAATGGGGAGGAGTCAATTTGAAATATGGACAGCTGGGGGGTGCAAATATATAGGGCAGCTGACAGAGTTGGGGGGTCGAACATTCCCTACTTTCAAGCAAGTGCAGAATACGTGGAATGTAGGACATAAGCAATTTTTTCAGTTCTTACAGGTGAGAGACTACTATTACAAGTTGACAAGAGTAGTGGGATCCGAGATACGGTTTACAATCTTGGATCAGGTGTTTTTGCTATGGTATCAACATATAATGGAACAGAGAAAAGCCCCAGCAATGGCCAAATTAGCAGAAGGGTGGAGCATGCTACTAGGTGAAAGTATAACTCCAGAGAGACTTGGGGAGGATTTTGAGAATCTCTCTAAGATTACCCCCAGTGCAGCACTGCAAGACATACAATACCGCATATTACATAGGGTATATATCACGCGACAGCGAGGGAAAGAAATGGGGTTGTGGGAAGAAGAAGAGTGCATGAGGTGCCACGGGGAAAAGGGCACATTTGTCCATGCCTTTATGGAATGCCCATCTCTGGCAGAGCTATGGACACACACCTTGGAGGCAATGGAGAAAGTAATAGGGAAACCGATTGAGTGGTCCTTCGGGGTCTTGTTATTAGGAGATGAAGCGCCTGCGGGAGGAAGGATTGTCAGAGGCGCAGGGAAGGTTCGTCCTCTTGGCATCTCTATTGGTCAAGAAGTGCATATTGCAATTCTGGGCAGAGCCGCAGACGCCGCCAAACAGGGCTTGGCATTTTCTGATGAAAGAAATGGCTGCATGGGTAGAGTTGCAGCATGGACTAGCGCCAACAAGCAGACACAAGGCATATTGGGGACTTTGGCAAACCTATATGCAGCAGTATGAAGGGGAGGGTTCTCTCCTGAGGCCACAGTAAAGAAAGCTGGATAGATGCAGTGGGGCACCCAGGGGGGGGAGGGGGGGAAGGATTAAAAAAGGGGGGAAATGGGGAATGGAACATGGCAATTATACTGTACGCAAGATGAAGTAGGGCACTTTTATTTTTTTGGTTATAGGTTGATATTGATGGGGTGAGCACTGTTTTATAATTCATCATGTGAGTTCTGTTTAAGGTCAAGTTATTGAATGCTCTGTACCATCCCTTAATAAAGATATTTTCAAAAAAAAAAGTAAAGAGAGATCAGGACCAACCCAAATGGAAAAAAAAAGTCAGACTACAAAGGTTCAAAAAAGTTTGATTTTTAATATGTAAAGAAATAAGATGCCATCTTTGAAAATGTGGATATCTTGTATTTTGTTCTTACAGGAGAAAACATCCTTTTTTTCCAGCATTCTGATGCTCATAGGCTAGGTTTTTAGGCTTTTTTGATATTTTTATTAGGTGACTGTGTTTTCCTTTTGTAACCACAGAGAGGGATTCTTTTAACATGGTTTTGCAAGGTTTTGTGTTACTTCTTAATGTCTGGTAGTGGAGGGAATCTGTGTTGTTCTCACTGATGTGACACCCGAATTTGAACAGAATGTTTTTGTAATTCTACTTCTGCTCTGTACCTGTTGTTGGGAGTTCTATTGGCTGATTGTGTAATACTCCAAATAACTATACTCTATGGGGGTAATTCTATAGCTGAGTGCCAAGATGCCATTAGGAATTCTAGCCAAGTCAGCACTGATGCACCTAAATGTAAGCGTAAACAAGTACACTAAGTATATGGCAGGCATATTTTGTTAATGCTTAAATATTGTACTTTAGCACGTAATCTACATTCCACATGTATGCCCCTTACACTTATGCACTAAGGGCTAGATTCAGTAAATGGTGCTTAACAATCGGTGTGCACTCAATGCTTTTCTTCAATGAGCGCTCAAAGATGAGCTCCCATTATAGAATAGCATTGAGTGCTGATTTTGGTGCCTAAATTTGGACTTTCGCCTGCTAAATCCAGGTGTGATTTCCGACAGGTGTGATGGCCGACTGGTAAGACGTGCAGCAAGAAGCTCCTCCGGAATGAAGGAGACCTCTTCCTGCTAGCACCCTAAATACCCGAGATCGACTATTGAAAGTAGTCGAGGGTCAACAGAAAGCAGACCGGAATCAACTCCGCTGAGTCCTGAGCGAACCCAGAGGCTATCACCCCGCACAGAAGCATATACCTGAGCGGCCCAGAACACCCGAAATTCCGGGGCCTCAAAGACGTAGTCCTCGAGGCCCAAATCGGCGACCAGCTGAGGAAAAGAACAACTTGCGGGCACCACCCCCACCAACACAACCGTCGAGTCGTGCACGGACCAGCAAGAGCACCAGAACCCTGAGAAACGTGAGCCTTTCCCCGGAGGCTATCAGACCCGCTGGAGCGCTCCGGCCAGACGCGTGGGGATACAAAGGACCTGAGCCCCAAAGAGAAGACCATACGGCCCTCCCTCACTGGCCCAGACCTGCAGGAACATCCCGTCCGATGCGTGACGACCCGGAAAGATCCACACCTGAGAAAACGACTAAGCATCAATCCAAAACGACTAGGAGTACAGACCGCTTGGTCGGACCAAGCTAAACCCCACATGCGTGGATAAGGCCAGACGGCACCCAACTAGAAGACACCCCGGAATCAGCTCCAAGCTGCGGTCCACACACGCAGGCCGAATCGACCCAACACCACCTCACCGTGCCGAACCCAAGCGGCGGTAACAATAAAGTACCAATAGAGAACGCGGAGGACCGTATCGATCCAACACCACCTCACCACACTGAACCCGAACGGCGATACAAACAGAAAACGCGGAGGTCACATAGAAGAGCTTGAAGGAACTATGGAAAAGACCCCGTTTACATGATTTGAATCAACAACACCTCTGCATACAAAAAGTGGTACCTGCCAGAGCCCTGCTCTTCCAGTCAGTACGTCTTCAGTTAACAGCACTGCTGACACCTCTGGATGTTAAACTATTCCTTCCTTTCCATTGGACACTACAGCAACAGCAGCAGCAAATCTTTTCCAAATTTAAATGCAGACACTGAGCTACATCAGGATAGAGACTCCTCCCAGAACAGACTGTGAGTTAGACCACCGGAGTACCTTACTAGCATATTTTAGTAGTATTAAATGTAATTATTTATCTATCTTTTAGTCACTATACCATCTCTCAGTTGTATGTATGCTGATATATTGTTATGTTTGTCCCACCATACACATCCACATCCACCCCATCCAACCTAAATATTTCACCAGCATGATCACCCTGCTAATAACATTCAGCATCCTCACAAAACCTTCAACTGAATTCACCATGACACCATCCCTCCAATACTACCCAAACATCCACACAACACCCACTCCCATACAAACCAACATCCTCAGAAACCTTCCAACGTCCATACCACCCTCAAAAACAGAAAAAAAAACCCACAACACCAAAACACAAAAAACAAGACAACTTATCAAAATCCACCCATCCCCCCATACCACCGTCCCACTTCACCCTGTCCAAATAGGGTATATTAATGCAAGATCAGTGGTAAATAAAAGCGAAATCATCACAGACTGGATCACATCAGAGAACCTTGATCTACTTTTCATCACAGAAACCTGGATATGTCAACCAGACGACCCTATCATAAACGATCTATGTCCCCCGGGCTACAAAATATCACACTGGCCTAGAAAAGACAAAAGAGGAGGAGGAATCACACTCATCTACAGATCTCACTTCTCCACAGAACCTACCTCAGAATCCATCTCACCTCAACTCGAAATTGCCTCTATAAAACTATACAACCCCATGCTATATGAACATTTAACCTGCATACTGTTCTACAGACCTCCCAATAACTGGAACCACAACCAAACCATATTCATGGACTTTGTATCAAATGCATGCGTCAACAACTCCAATAAATTACTACTTGGGGACCTAAACCTCCATTTAGAAGACTCCACCTCTGCCCACACCCGGGATTAACCCCTGGTAAGCCTTTCCTCAGCTGAGAGGTGCCCAGCTCTACCACCGGCTGCCTTTCAGGTGCTGTGGAGGACTTGCAGCTCATCTGCATATCCTTACAGCCTTCTCCGGGGTGACACCCAGGTCCACTCCGATCCACTCAGGGCCTCCGCTCTAGGTGCCACACGCCGGGGCATTTTTTCTCTTTACATCTAATCTTCTTCCCAGGTGCTAAAGTACCTCAGTCGTTTATGGCCCCTATTCACATTCTCTTCCTAGCCCTGTCCCTTCCTAATCTTTTCCCTCACCCCCTACCTCTCTCCACTACAGGAACTCACTGCCCATCCATCGACTTCATCACCTCACCTTCTCTCCTACCCTCTTCCTCCCTCTTGGCTTTTAATCTCCGTATCTTTCTTCCCTACATTTTGCCTTCCCCATTCCACCTAAATACCTCTTGCCTTCGACGCCTTCGTGGCCACACCTCTCCTACTCTTCTCCGCTCTCTTTTACTCCTTCTCTTACTCTCAGCCAGTGACATCAATCCAAATCCTGGCCCTCCTTACCAACTATTATCCCAACTCTACAGATCTCACCGCGACCTCTCTAACCTCATCTGTATTCCTCTACTCCCCTCCTCTTCTCTGCCCTTCTCTTGCGCCCTATGGAATGCCCGCTCTATCTGTAACAAACTCCCCTATATCCAGGACCTCTTTATCTCGTGTCACCTCCATCTGCTCGCCATAACAGAAACCTGGCTCTGCCCTGATGACTCTGCTTCAGTCGCAGCCCTCTGCCATGGCAGTTATCTTTTTTCACATACTCCTCGCCCTGCTGGTCGCGGGGGCGGTGTTGGACTACTTCTCTCTCCCTCCTCCAGATTTCAACCCCTTCTTCCACCTCAATCTCACTGTTTTTCCTCCTTTGAAGTCCACTCTATCCGCCTTTTCTCTCCTCTGCCTCTTCGAATAGCGGTCATTTATCGTCCCCCTGATAAGTCCCTTTCATCCTTTCTCAGTGACTTTGATGCCTGGCTTGCCTTCTTCCATGATCCTTGCTCCCCCTCTCTCATCCTTGGTGACTTTAATATTCCTGCTAATGATCCTTCTAACTCTTATATTTCCAAGTTACTCGCTTTAACATCCTCCTTTAACTTCCAACTATCTCCACCTCCCCCACTCATCAAAATTGTCACTGTCTTGATCTCATCTTCTCCAACTGTTCACCCTCTAGTTTCCTTGCCTCTGATCTTCCCCTCTCTGATCACCATCTTATAACTTTCACACTTAAATCTCCTCCCTCCCAGTCCCGTCCTATCTTATCTAATTTATCTAGGAATCTTCACGATATTGACCCTTCATCTCTATCCTCCCATGTTTCAAACCTCCTCTCTACTGTGGCACCATCCACGTCTGTCAACGAGGCTGTTTCTTCTTACAACAATACTCTATCCTCTACCTTAGACACTTGCACCTTTGATGACCCGCCCTATAAGGCGTACAAAACCCCAACCTTGGCTGACTTCTAATATCCGCTACCTACGTTCTTGTACCCACTCCGCCGAACGCCTCTGGCGGAAATCTCGGGCCCTTGCTGATTTCTTTCACTTTAAGTTCATGCTGACCTCCTTCCAATCTGCTCTTTTACGTGCCAAACAGGATTATTATATCCAACTGACCAACTCTCTTGGCTCTAACCCTCGACTTCTCTTCACCACATTGAACTCTCTCCTCAAGGTGCCCCCTCCCCCAACTCCCCCTTCATTATCTCCTCAGACCCTTGCTGAATTCTTTCACGACAAGGTTAAAAAGATAAACCTTTAATTCTCTACCTCGCCACCTCTCCCTCCACTAGTCCGTTCCCCTCTCTCTCCTTCCCCTCATTCCTTTTCCTCCTTTCCTGAAGTTACTATAGAGGAAACTACACTTCTCCTTTCTTCCTCAAAATGTACCACCTGTTCCTCTGATCCCATTCCCACCCACCTTCTTAATGCCATCTCACCTGCTCTTATTCCTTTTATCTGTCACATTCTCAACCTCTCACTTTCCACTGCAACTGTCCCTACTGCCTTTAAACATGCTGTGGTCACACCTCTCCTTAAGAAGCCTTCACTCGACCCTACTTGTCCCTCTAATTACCGACCCATCTCCCTCCTCCCTTTTCTCTCCAAATTACTTCACCACCACTGCCTTGATTTTCTCTCCTCACATGCTATTCTTGACCCATTACAATCTGGTTTTCACCCGCTCCACTCAACCGAAACTGCGCTTACTAAAGTCTCCAATGACCTATTACAGGCTAAATCCAGAGGTCAATATTCCATCCTCATTCTTCTTGATCTTTCCGCTGCTTTTGACACTGTCGATCACAGCATACTTCTCGATACCCTGTCCTCACTTGGATTCCAGGGCTCTGTCCTTTCCTGGTTCTCTTCCTACCTCTCCCTCCGCACCTTTAGTGTTCACTCTGGTGGATCCTCTTCTACTTCTATCCCTCTGCCTGTCGGCGTACCTAAGGGTTCTGTTCTTGGTCCCCTCCTCTTTTCTATCTACACTTCTTCCCTTTGGTTCATTAATCTCATCCCATGGCTTTTCCTACCATCTCTATGCTGATGACTCCCAAATCTACCTTTCTACCCCTGATATCTCACCTTGCATCCAAACCAAAGTTTCAGCGTGCTTGTCTGACATTGCTGTCTGGATGTCTCAACGCCACCTGAAATTAAACATGACCAAAACCGAGCTTCTCATTTTTCCCCCCAAACCCACCTCCCTACTCCCCCCGTTTTCTATTTCTGTTGATGGCTCTCTCATTCTCCCTGTCTCCTCAGCTCGAAACCTTGGGGTCATCTTTGACTCTTCTCTCTCCTTCTCTGCTCATATCCAGCAGATCGCCAAGACCTGTCGTTTCTTTCTTTACAACATCCGTAAAATCCGCCTCTTTCTTTCCGAGCACTCTACCAAAAACCTTGTCCACACCCTTGTCACCTCTCGTTTAGACTACTGCAATCTGCTTCTTGCTGGCCTCCCACTTAGTCACCTCTCCCCTCTCCAATCTGTTCAAAACTCTGCTGCCCGTCTCGTCTTCCGCCAGGGTCGCTTTACTCATACTACCCCTCTCCTCAAGTCGCTTCACTGGCTCCCTATCTGTTTTCGCATCCTGTTCAAACTTCTTCTACTAACCTATAAATGTACTCACTCTGCTGCTCCTCAGTATCTCTCCACACTCGTCCTTCCCTACACCCCTTCCCATACACTCCGCTCCATGGATAAATCCTTCTTATCTGTTCCCTTCTCCACTACTGCCCACTCCAGACTTCGCGCCTTCTGTCTCACTGCACCGTACACCTGGAATATACTTCCTGAGCCCCTACGTCTTGCCCCATCCTTGGCCACCTTTAAATCTAGACTGAAAACCCACCTCTTTAACATTGCTTTTGACTCGTAACCACTTGTAACCACTCACCTCCACCTACCCTCCTCTCCTCCTTCCTGTACACGTTAATTGATTTGATTTGCCTACTTTATGTTATGATTCTGCCGGTTTGGCTGAGGGGGAGGGGGGCCGTCTCTTCTGATTGGCTGCCAGGGGTTGTGCTGACGTCATGGGATAGTACTTTAGCCTGCAGCTGAAGAGTTTCTCTGCTTTTGCGTTACTTACTTGGTGGTAACAGGAAAGCCTGATTGGTTTCTCTCAGAACGTGCTCTAGGTTCTGACAGGGATCTGTGTTGTATTAGAGTATTCTTTTCCTTCCCTCTGGGTTAGCTGCTGCTGTGTGTGTGTGTGCGTAGCTCTGTAATCAGGGTCAGCTGCTCGTTTGTTTAGTGGGGGCTGGGCATTGCTCAGCCTCCGGGGCTCTGGGCTGAGTGAGAGCATTCTCCGTTGTTTGTTTGTTTTAAGGATTTCTCTTCCCAGTGTCCCGGACTGCTGGCTCAGTGAGTTTAACCCTTTGTGTACTGTGTGTATTGTATTCCTGCCTCTGCCAGTGTGTTTGTTAAATGGGCCCCACTCCCTCTTGGGAGGGGAAGCGTTCTCTCTGATTGTTTGTTGATTTATGGCACTCTCTCTCTCTGTTGGCTCTACAAGCTTAACCCTTTGTGTTCCGTGTGCCTTTGTCTACAGTGGGTTTGAGGCAAAGGCTTTCTGCCTTCCTTTTGTGTCTGGTTCCTCTGGCTTCTGCCTGGGGCTCCTACCCTGGTGGGGGGGAGGGGGGTTGCTGTGTTAGTTCCCCTCTCCTGCGCTAGTCCCCTGCATGGGCGTGGCCCGCTCTGGTCCTTTGTTTCCCCCTCTGCCCTATTGCTGGTGTTCAGCGCGTGTCTGGCATCTGAGGGCCCTCTGGGTTCTTTCACCCCTCCCTGTGTGTGATTGGGTTCCAGTTCAGCCGTGAGGCTCGCACGAGTGGCTCTGTGTGCGTGGGTTCCGGTTTGGCCGCGAGGCCCGCCTGTATGCCTATTTCCCTTCTTCCTGAGGGACCGTGGGGAGGGGTAGCTTAGAGGGTATTGTGTAGCTGGGGTGTGCGGTGGTGGGTCGGTCTCCCCTTGGCCTGGGTCGGCGCCCTGTTGGCCTCGGCCAGGGCCCAAGGGCTCACGACCAACCCAACGGATTACACTTTATTTTTTGTCTATTAGATTGTAAGCTCTTTGAGCAGGGACTGTCTTTCTTCTATGTTTGTGCAGCGCTGCGTACACCTTGTAGCACTATAGAAATGCTAAATAGTAGTAGTAGTAGTAGTAGTAGTAGTAGATTGTATAGACTTCCTCCAACTATGTGATTTCAACCTTCCTCCAATAGTACCAACCCACAATAAAGGCCACTCACTCGATAACATCACATATAAACACTCTACAGACCAAAACGTCCTATTATCTGAGATCCATTGGGCCGCCTCTCCCTGGTCCGACCACCACAAAGCAACCCTATCTGTACATTGGAGAAAAAAAGATCAACCCAAACCATCGGAACCCACAACAATTAAAACCAGAGGACAGGTCGAAAAGGATACCTTCTGGCAACTTATCTACGACAACAATTGGTCGATAGACCCAAACTCAAACCATGTCCTTATAGACTGGGACCACAGATGCAAACTCATTCTAGATGAAATTGCTCCATTACATTCCAAAACCCTAAACGCAAAGAAAAAACCCTCGCCGTGGTTCAACGAGGAACTAAAAAAACTAAAGAAAGAAATCAGGAAATTAGAAAAGGCCTGGAGCAAATCAAAAGATGCATCACCCTTAATGCGTGGAAACAAATACAAAAGAAATACAAGAATGACATTAAACGAGCCAAAAGAGCATTTTAAACAAAACAAATCACAGCCACCGGAACAGACATAAAAAAACAATATACAATCATAAAGAATCTTCTCAACAAGAACCCAGTAACAACTTCACCCTCAAAATGTCCATCGGCCGACCAGATGGCCAAACACTTCAACGATAAAATCATTAATCTATGCAATACAATTCCACACGACGATGACACTAACATTGCCACTTTCCTTGACGAACTGGACCATGACTCTGAAGAGATCCCAGCAGATCGCTACTGGACAAATTTTGCTCCCCTCAGCACCAAGGAAATCTCCTCAGCACTATCCAAACTCTCCAAGTCTCACTGCCAACTGGATCCATGCCCCAATTATCTGATGAAAAATGCCCCAGAACGATTCATAACAGAACTCACCACCCACCTAAACTTCCTACTTCAACAAGGCTCCTTCCCCTCTGAACACGGCAATATTCTAGTCACACCAATTCCGAAAAACCCCAAACAACCAGCGAATGACATCACCAATTATCGACCTGTGGCCTCCATCCCTCTTCTAACCAAACTGATGGAAAATAGAGTAACCTCTGTTGTGAATTGAGGGGTCCCAAGATATTTCTAAATGTAGTTCAAAACCAATCACCTCCCAACTTAACAAATTCATACAAAAATTCTCCATACTACATGAATCATAATCGGGTTTTCGACCTGCACACAGCACAGAAACAGTACTACTCACCCTGGTATCCAAGTTCAAACATGAAATTTCAATCGGCAACAAAATACTTCTTCTGCAGTTCGACCTGTCCAGCGCATTTGACATGGTAGACCATGAAATCCTCACCAAATTACTGGACAAACTAGGGATCGGCGGAAACATCATCAACTGGATAAAAAGCTTTATCACCACCAGATCTTATCAGGTCAAATCAACCTCATCAATATCGCCCGCATGGTCCTCAAAATGCGGAGACCCCCAAGGCTCACCCCTATCCCCGATTCTCTTCAACCACATGATGATTCCTCTGGCCAAATCCCTATCCAAATCTGGCCTAAATCCCTTCATCTATGCTGATGACATCACAATATTCATCCCTTTCAAATCCACTCTTACAGAAATCTCGGAGAAAATAATCACTGCCATGAACACCCTAGCATCCTGGGCCAACACTTTCAAAATGAAACTGAATAAAGAAAAAACTCAATGCCTAATCCTTTCATCACAACACGCTACTCAGGTCCCAACCTCCCTGATCACCCCCGACGTTACAATCCCAATATCTGACAATCTAAAATTCCTAGGAGTAACATTAGACAAACACCTAACTTTAGAGACTCATGCAAAAGCCACAATGAAGAAGATGTTCAACATGATGTGGGTCCTGAAAAGAGTGAAGCCTTACCTTCCACAGAAAACTTTCAGAAATCTAGTACAATCCACAGTGCTCACCCATGCCGACTACTGCAACAGCATCTTCATCGGATGCCAAGCCCAAATCATGAAACAACTCCAAACCGCCCAAAACACAGCAGCTACTTATTTTTGGCAAATCACGATTCGAAAGCGCAACACCACTTCGTGAAAAACTTCACTGGCTCCCAATCAAGGAACGTATAAACTTCAAAGCCCACACAATGATCCACAAGATCCTGAAAGGCGAATCTCCAAGCTACATGTCCAACCTGATCGATCTTCCAGCCAGGAACTGGACCAGAACATATCTCAATCTTCATCTTCCTAACTGCAAAGGCCTCAAATACAAAACCTACTACGCATCCAACTTTTCTGTCATAGGCAGCCAACTCTGGAATGCCATACCTCGACACATCCGAAAAACCATTGAACACCTACCCTTCCGAAAACTGCTGAAGACTTACCTCTTCAAACAAGGCTACCCAAAAGACCCATCCTAATTCTCAAACATAATTTCACACCATTAGTATTACCCACACTCCAATCCCTTCCCCACGTCTCTTATTATTGTCCTACTCTATGTAATTATGTCATCTCTTTGACACTTTGTTCCATACTTTGTATCATCTCTGTGATACTTTGTACCATACTTTGTAAGTCGCACTGAACCCACTCTATGTAATTATGTCATCTCTGTGATACATTGTTTTCATACCTGTATTATCTCAGTGATACTTTGTACCACGCTTTGTAAGCCATACTGAACCTGCTATCGAGTGGGAAAGAGCGGGGTATAAATGCTACAAATAAATAAATAAAATCCTCGGTATTCTATAACACTGCATGCAATTTTAGGAACGCCCCTTACCTGCCCATTAACCTCCCATAACCACACCACCTTTTCAGTTACACACTATGGGATCTGGATGCACATTGTTATAGAATAGTGCGTAGCAAGATGTGCGCACAAATTCAAATTGGTGCCATTTAGTGTCAGTACCCGATTATTGGCACTAATTGGCTCATTAGCCAATTTAGTTGGGCGCACATCTTGGATTAGCACCCAAATATTGGCACCTGATTTTGGGCGCCATATATAGAATCCAGGAGTAAGTGACTCATGCAAATAAATTATAGTATAGTGCCTTAGCACTTACACATGTAAACATGCATTATCTAGGGAATTCTATATATGGCACCTAGCATTATGTGCTATTTCTGTGCCAATTTTTCAGCGTGGAAAAGCAGTATAATGGAAACAAGGTGCTGAAACAGCTCAAAAATGGCAGATCTGCGTGGAACTACACTTACGTGCCCAGTCATAGAATAATGCATAAGTGTTGACAAGCAGATCTGAAAAGGGGGAGTAGTGATGGGAGTGGCATGGGCAGGTTTGAGCATTCCCTTAAAATGCATGCAGTGTTATACGTTTCAGGGGATCAACACCCAACTTGCGACCTAGGATTTACACATGGTTTCAAGTAGTGCAAATGCTTGTGCCCAAAGTTGGGCATGGATTCTGGTACTATTTGCTATTCTACAAACGGTGCCCATTCTTTGGCACCCTGTGTAGAATGCTGTTCAGCACTGATTCTTTCAGCGCCAATTTTTGACCATCATTTACTGAATCTAGCTCTATCTGTGTGTCCTGCATAAGTGCTAGTATTCTATAACCTATGTGCACAAATGGCGCCTAACTTTATGCACTCCATTATAGAATTTGGGGGTATATAAATTTACATAAAATTGACTAAATGTAAATTGGTGTGGAAACTGAAAGTGGAGCTTGAGCCCCCCAAACAAAATGTCCTTGTGTAGCCTGTTCCTGCAGGGCCACTGTGTACCTTATAGCCTTTCAGGCCAGCAGCACACTTTACTTGACCCTGGCCTGGTTCCTTAAAGTTATCATGGAGGTCTCTAGCAGTTACTCAGGTCAAAATACAAAATCTGCAAGCTTCCCAGTGGAGCTTGGCTTACCTGACTGTAGGAGTGGCAGTTCACATATAAGTGGTGGAGGCACATGCCGTGGGGGCATCACTACTTCCTTAACCTAGCTATGGCCTCAGCTTACGTACTTGCTGGACCATGCCCTCCTGGCTCCACCCCTCCCATGTCACTTCCCCCTTGGGCGGGACAATAGGATTTAAGGTGGCTCTGACACTGTGAGGGAGTGCTATTAAGGGATAGAGTAGCATCTTATAGACTTCTTCAGAGTTTTATATTTTTTTAAATAATTCTTTAATTGAAATTATATAAATCCAGAAACATAAAGAATTTCATAAGAACTATACATTAATTCCAACAAATCCTCATATAGATTTCAAACATTTTTGAATAGTAACATAGTAACATAGTAGATGACAGCAGAAAAAGACCTGCACGGTCCATCCAGTCTGCCCAACAAGACAACTCATGTGTGCTACTTTTTGTGTATACCCTACTTTGATTTATACCTATAAGTCTGCCTAGCACTATCTCCGCCTCTCACCACCGGCTCTGGCACAGACCGTATAAGTCTGCCCAGCACTATCCCTGCCTCCCAACCTCCAGTCCCGCCTCCCACCACTGGCTCTGGCACAGACCGTATAAGTCTGCCCCACACTATCCCTGCCTCCCAACCTCCAGCCCCGCCTCCCACTACCGGCTCTACTATCCAATCTCGGTTAAGCTCCTGAGGATCCATTCCTTCTGAACAGGATTCCTTTATGTTTATCCCACGCATGTTTGAATTCCGTTACCGTTTTCATCTCCACCACCTCCCGCGGGAGGGCATTCCAAGCATCCACCACTCTCTCTGTGAAGAAATACTTCCTGACATTTTTCTTGTCTGCCCCCCTTCAATCTCATTTCATGTCCTCTCGTTCTACCGCCTTCGTATCTCCGGAAAAGGTTCGTTTGCGGATTAATACCTTTCAAATATTTCAACGTCTGTATCATATCACCCCTATTTCTCCTTTCCTCCAGGGTATACATGTTCAGGTCAGCAAGTCTCTCCTCATACGTCTTGTTACGCAAATCCCATACCATTCTCGTAGCTTTTCTTTGCACCGCTTCGATTCTTTTTACATCCTTAGCAAGATACGACCTCCAAAACTGAACACAATACTCCAGATGGGGCCTCACCAACGACTTATACAGGGGCATCAACACTCCCTTTCTTCTGCTGGTCACAACTCTCTCTATACAGCCCAACAACCTTCAAGATACATATAACCTAACAGAAGGAACCTGAAACCCACTCCTTTTAAGTCCCTTCTTTCCAAGGATGAGGGCTTTATACATCCTAGAAATAGTCCATTTCCCAACCCCAAGCTAAATATCTTCCAAAAATCAGATTCATCATTTCCCCATTGGATTAAAACTTTGTTAGCCAGAAAATCCATAAGTTGAAGGTAATAAAAATAATCAGCAAGGGTTAGTCCATACTCATCCCCAAGAGCATCAAAAGATATTATTACTCCAGTGGAGAACATTTTTCCAGGCACCCAGAGTCCTCTGTCCTTTCACCTCCAAAAGAGAGTACCCTGTACTCCTGGAAAGAAACCCAGGTAATATTTTATGGGCATGGTGAAAAATACTGCTGGTGCAAAAAGAGTTTAAATCACACCTCATGTCAGATCTTGAGAGTATGTGCCATACTAAAACAAGTCTGCTTAGACTGTAGATGATGCTCCTTGAGGGAAAGCCATGGTAGGGCCCACAGAAGAGTGGTTCCAAATAAGATTTGCTCCAGTTGCACCCATGCTTTACAGGAGTTGGGATGCCACCCTTATCAATTTTTTCAATTGGACCGCCTGATAATACAAACAAAACTTTAACACACTTGACCACCATGTTGTCTGACATTGTACATTCAATCCCCCCACACTCTTGGAGGTTTATGCTTCCAAATGTATGCAAACGCTTAGAGATGGATATGGGTAGGCAGGCAAGCAGATACAATAACCTGGATAAAACTACCATCTTCACTGCATTAATCCACCGTTTCCCCCCTTAGTAGGCTTCCTCAGGAACAAGTGCTGAATGTAAATGCAGTAGTTTTTAGTTATGCACACTGCATCTGGAAATGGCGCTGCGCCTAGTAAGGGGTGAAACGGTAGCCCAGTCGAACAAAAGAAAGCTAGCGCTGGACAAAGAAAGCTATGTGCTGTGTCATTTCTATTGGTCTCACTGTTAACGTGTTTTAAACCAGCTGATAGTGGGATTGGATGAGATTGCACATTAAGCATTGGGAGAAGTTTTATAAAACGATTGCACTTTCAATATTGCACTTTATTTAAACTTTAAAAGCATTGTTAAAAAGCAATAAAAATCATTTGGAGTTTTTTAGCCCAATGATAGAAACTAAGGTTCTATATACATATATAAATGTGTGAGCGTTCAAACCAAGGTTTTTTTGCCTTTGGTTTCTGAGGGATTTTCTCCAAATAGTTAAATATACCACAGCTGTTTTGAATCATTGAGGCTAGTGTTAGCATCTAGTAGTATTAGATTACCTTTATTGAACTCTAGCATTCACTGCAATTTTTTCTATTTTAAGAAGCATTTATATGAAGTCCACTGCAGTGCCCCTCAGGGTGCCCCATTGCTCTCCTGGGATGTCTGGTGGACCAGTCTACTCAAAATAGTGGCCCCTCCTACATCCCGATGGCTTGATTTTGTACATTTTGCACCTGTTCGGGTTTTTTTTTTTTTTTTTCCGAAAATGGCCAAAAGGAAAAAAAAACAAGTGCAAACCACAAAACCTTGTTCGAAATGGAATCTAAAAAAAAGTTTAGCTTTTTTTGAAAAATGGGCATTTTTCCTATTCAGATTTTGGACATTTAGCACAAAACGTTCAAAGTCCGATTTAAATGTCATATTGAAAATGCCCCTCCACATCTTTTTTGAGATGTAGTGACTAAAGTTCAACACTGTATTCAAGGTGTGTTTGCACCATGGGGCAATACAAAGGCACTGTAATATGCTCAGTTTTGTTCACCATTCTTTCTTATTAATTCCTAACATTCTGTATGCTTTCTTAGCCGCTGCTGCACTATGAGCAAAAGGTTTCAATGTATCATCAATGACAACACCTAAATCCTTTTCCTAGGCAGTGACTCCTTTTCTCTGTTTGCACCATTTTGCAGTTGCTAACATTAAATGTCATTTGCCATTTGGATGCCCAGTCTCTCAGTCTCGTAAGAGACTCTTGCAATTTTTCACAATTGTCTTGTGATGTAACAACTTTGAATAACTTTGTGTCATCAAATTGAATCACCTCACTCGTGATGCCTTCTGTCTTTTTTAAAATATGTGGAATATATTTGGTATGGGCTTCCAGGAGGGTATTTTTGAACAATATCTATACCCGATATACATTTTTGAATTTTTCAGCTGGTCCTCTAAGTTTTTAAAAAAATCATTTTCCTCATTTTATCATAGTCTCCTTTTTGAAAGTTAAATACTAACATATTGGATTTCTTGTGTGTACTTAACCCAGTTATTAAATCAAATTTGATCATGTTATGATCACTGTTGTCAAGTGGCCCCAGTACCGTTATCTCTTGCACCAAATCATGCGGTCTACTAAGGGAGTAGATCTAGAATTTCTCCACCTCTTGATCTTTAACCAGCTACTCCTTAAAGCAGTCCTTCATTTCATCTGGGAACTTTATCTCTCTAATATGCACTAATGTTACATTTATCCGGTCAATATTGGGGTAATTGAATTTAGAAGTGTCCTATCACCAAATATAGCTTTTAAAGATCCTATTGAGACTCCCCCGCTACTTAAATACACAGAGAACTATGTAAATTAATTTGTGGAGATAAAAGACCTCAGAACCATGGCTCTTCAGAACCTCTCAAGTGTCATAAGGGCTGGAGCACATTTAATCATAGGTCAAGAAAAAAAAATTCCACAATAGTTCAGGTCAAATATTCAAAGCCAAAAGCAGATCAAGGAGCCACAAACAGATTCTTTAAAGATATTTTCAATAAAGAACATAACTTCAAATATGCCAATAATACTGCACAGTTCATATAGAGTCATCTCAGCATCATAGGAGCTTCTTCTTTACCCAATAGGATCCCTGTTGTACTTAGGAACAGCTTCAGGGGATTCACAGCCACCTTTTTGAATCGAGACAAAAAATTTTAAAAAAAAGCACATTAATGCATCTCAATCTCTTAACTGCAGGGCACAACCAGCACACCTCTTCACTGACAATCTCAAAATGGTGGCCAGGTTAGAACTAGCTTGTTCCATAATCCTTAAGAAATTTTAGCTGTGTACTGCTAAATAAAGTGTACAGTCCCAAGGCACATATAAACTTACGAAGGTGAAGTCTGTCACTCCTCACATAGCCTATGGCTGGATTAGAATTATCCAACTGGAGGTCTAGAGTCAAGTTAAAATTGCCTCCAATAATTAAAATTCCATCACAGAATTCTAATAATTTATGTTCCAAGATTTTTTATAAAATGTATCTTTCTCTTTATTGGGAGCATAAACATTGAAGAGAGTGCATAATTGCCTATTTAATTTCTAAAGTTTTCTATAAAATTAAAATACTTAGATGCATTAGATCTTTTGTCACAGTAGAAAACTTTCACAAGGTTGTCCAGTCAGTAGTTTGTCCTTTGTTGAACTACTGCAATGATTTATTTTTAGGAATTTCGAGTAGCTCATTGAGGGCCCCTTTTATAAAGCGGCGGTAAGCCCAGTGCAAGCTTTCCACTCGCTAAAAAGGAAGTACCACCAGGCTACAACAGCAGCCCAACAGTAGTTTCCACCCCCTGCGTGCCGTTATATCCGGCGCTACAAAAATATTTTTATTTTTGTAAAGCTGGTGTGTACCCGGCGGTAAATCAGTTACCACCGGTTACCGCCAGGCTAGTGGGTGGTGGTAAGGGCTCCCCTCCCAAAATGTCTGTGCAGAAAGTGCTTCACTTGCCGCACGGCCATTTCCTGGAAAAAAAAGACCACCTTTTACCTGTTACGGTAAAAGGGGGCCTTTGTGCGAGTCAAAAACATGCACCAAAACTATTTCAGGCCTCCTTTTGCCACATCTTGGTAAAAGGGGCTCAGAACTTTACAGATTATTCAGAAGTCTATCACTAGAGTGATCAATTTATGACCATATTACTCCCATTTTGAAGTCTTTGCACTGTCTTCCTGTAAAGCTTCACATTAAGTTTAAAATTTGATTATTGGTTTTTAAAGTATTGAATGACTGTATTTCTCTAACACTTAGTTTCATCAGCGTGCTCTTAGATCATCTCAAAAGCAGCTGCTTGTTGTTCCATCAATTAGGCAGGTTCACTTAGAAGAGTATAGATCTATATTTTATATTAAAGGCCCTATATTATGGAACAGCTTGCCTACTGAACTTCAGACTTACAGAACATTGTTCAGTTTAAGAGAGAATTATAAACCTATGTGTTCATTCATGCATGTGGATCATTAGTCTAATACTGTATTGTTTTTTTTAAGTTGTAGTATGGGATGGCTTGGTATTAGTTTTATATTCCAAGTTTTTGTTTGGATTGTTATATTTTAATTTGTATATAATTTTGTTACCCACTTAGAATACTCAGATATAGTGGGCTAGAAATAAAATGTTATTATTATTATGGTCCTCCTTATCCTTAACCATCTCTCTGGGTACAAACCTAACTGCACCGTTATCCCAGCCCCATTTGTTGTCTTCTGAAAATTTATTCGAGGCCAAGACAACGTGCAGATAGTTTTTGTAGTAATTCAACCTTCCTACCTTCTCCCCCCCCCCCCCCCCCAACACCACAGGCCTCCCCTATCCCACAACTGGCCCAACTCATGGTTTTCCCCAAACTTACTCTACCCTTCCCACACTATTCATCTCCATCCCCTCATTCACACCCCCCCCCCCCCAATCCATAACTGCAAAGAGCCTGCCATTATCCAAGCAGACAGTGTGGAGAGAAAGTAGCCATCCCAGAGTCTTTCTTGAGACTACCCCTTATATCCATGCAGAACAAGTTGTCTTTTCTTTCCCCAAGGCTGGTGCTAGGGTTTCTGGCACCCTCCTGCAGCCTATTATTTGGCGTGCCCTACCCATCCAGGGGTGGGGGTCACTATGGCTCCGCCACACCCCTTTTACCAGCCATGGCAGATATAAACAGGCATCATTGAAATATTACAACAAAATTCTGTGTTACCTATTACTATGTAAGCCACATTGAGCCTGCTTTTAGTGGGAAAGTGCGGGATAAATAATGTCTGTAAGCTGTTACAGCTCCAGTATACCCAAAAGGACACAAACCAAATTAGCATACATACCAGGAATTAGGAGAACAATCTTGCCAAACCTGAAACAATATGCTATCAAAATCTCATAGCCTAACAAACAGATCCCTATTCAGACACTTGGCCTTGCAGTCACACATGCAGAACAGAGATAGCCCCTCTTCAAATTTTAACCTGAAATCCTAAGAAGCTAGACTCTGCATGCAGCACAATACCAGAAAAACAGAAAGAAATACATTGTTATACATCCTATATAATAATTCTCACCTCCAGCATTCTGTCTTGCTGCCTGTGTTCGTGGCTGAGTTGGTCTGCTAGGCTCCGAAGCCAGGCTGATGTCATACGCAGCACTGACCAACCGCACGACAACAGCATGAGGCCCCGCCCCTGCATCACACCCCTCCTCCAAGGTCGTCATCGCCGCCGCTCACCCCTCCACCCCCCACAAGGTCGCCATCGCTTCCCCCTCCACTTCCCCCGAGGTCACCACTGCTCCCCCCTCCACCCCTCACGAGGTCACCGCAGTCACTGCTCCCCCCTCCACCACCCCCCGAGGTCACCGCCTAGGGACAGCCACTTTCCCTCCAGGCCCGCCCACCCATACAGACCTGCCAAGTCTCCCGCGAAACACGTGGCGCCAGCTCCTATTTCCGGCCTCTGCTGCTTCTTTTGTTGAGCAGCAGCGGCTACTACAAAAACAGCTGTTTTTAAAAAGCAAGCGCAGCACCGCAGGCAGCTATCAGGCATTGGTTGTCGGCTCTGCAGCCGCTCCTCTCGCTTCTCACGTCGCTGCACACCTCCGGGGTCGTCCTCCAGTGGCAGTGACATGAGAGGCGAGAGGAGCGGCTGCAGAGCCAACAGCCAATGCCTGATGGCTGCCTGCGGTGCCGCACTTGCTTTTTAAAAACAGCTGTTTTTGTAGCGGCCGCTGCTGCTCAATAGGAGAAGCAGCAATGGCCGGAAATGGGAGCTGGCACCGCGTGTTTCACGGGAGAATTGGCAGGTCTGTGGTGGACGGGCCTGGAGGGAAAGAAGGGGATAGAGAGAGAGACACGGGATGGGAGAGGGGGGTAGACAGATGGAAGGATGTGGAGAGAAAGAGGGAAAACAGATGGAAGGATGGGGAGAGAAAGACACGATGGAAGGATGGGGAGAGAAAGGGGGAGATGGATGAATGGATGCAGAGAGAAAGGGGAGAGACTGGAAGGATGTGGAGAGAGAAGGAACACTGAACAGAAAAGGGTAGAGAGATAGAGAGACACTGGATAGAAGGAGGGGGAGAGAGACATTAGATGGAAGGATCAGGAGAGAGGGTAGATGGGTGGAAGGATGGGGAGAGAAAGAGGGAAGACGCTGGATGGAAGGGTATGGGGGAAAAAAGGAGACACTGGATGGAAGGATGCAGAAAGAAAGAGGGGAGACATTGGGAGTCCTGAGACGAGAGGGGGGGAGGGGATCCTGAGACCAGGGAGGGGGTCCTGAGACCAGAGAAGGAGGGGGGAGGTATCTCTGTCACACACACTCTCTCTCTCTGTTTCTCACAGTCAGTGTCTTTCTCTCTCTCACTCTCACACACTGTCTCTCACACACTCTGTCTCACACTGTATCACATTCACTCTCTATGTGACACACAGTCACTCTCAAACACTCTATCGATCTCATACACTCTCTCGGTCTCACAAAGAGTTTGTGTATCGCACACATACTCTCACACTCTATCTGTCTCACACACACTCACACCCACACTCACTCTCTCTCTCTGTCACACACAAACACTCACACATTCTCTCTCTCTCTCTCTCTCTCTCTCTCTCTCTCTCACACAGTCACTCTCACACACACTCTCTCAAACATACACACTCCGAGGAAAACCTTGTGTCAGAAATGGGCCTTTTTTGCTAGTTGCAAAATAAGACAACAGATGTAAATTCTGAAATTGTACATATTCCAAACACTAAAATGAAAATAAAATGAGTTTTTTCTACCTTTGTTGTCTGGTGACTTTGTTTTTCTGATCATGTTGGTCCCAGTCTCTGATTCTGTTGCTCTCTAACTGTTCTTTTAACTCCGTTTACAGGGCTTCCTTTCCATTTATTTCTTTACTTTCCTCCTTTCTTCTTCATTTCTTGCCCTACATCCATTGGTAAAAGCTAGGTCCGCAGCGGACTTGGCTGGAGGAGGTATAGAGTGGCTCCAGCTTTTGCCTATTTTCTCCATCCATGTGTAGAATTTCTCCTCTTTTCCCTTTCCCTCATCTCCTTTCAGTATGCATCTCCTTCCTCTTTCTTACCTCTCCTTCATCCATGTCCAGCATTTTTCCTCTCTCCCCTCCATCCATGTCCAACATTTCTCCTCTCACCCCTCCCCTCCATCCATGTGCATCTCTTTCTCTGTCTTCCCTCCCCTCCATGTCCTGAATTTCTCCTCTCTCCGCTCCATCCATGTGCATCTCCTCCTCTGTCATCTCTCCCCTCCATCCATGTCCAGCATTTCTCCTCCATCCATGTGCATCTACTTCCTGTGTCTTCCCTCCCCACCATCCATGTCCAGCATTTCTTCTCTATCCCTTCCCCTCTATCCATGTGCATCTCCTTTCTCTGTCTTTCCTTCCCTCCATCCCTGTCCAACATTTCCTTTCCCTCCACTCCATCTATGCCCAGCATTTCTCCTCTCCCCTCCCCTCCATCCATGTGCATCTCCTTCCTGTCTTTCCTCACCTCCATCCATGTCCATCATTTCTCCTGCCCTCCCCTCCATCCATCCATGTTCAGCAACTCTCCTCTCTTCCCTGCCCTCTCCTCCATGTCCAGCAATTTCTCCTCTCTCCCCTCCCCTCCCATCCATGTCCAGTGATTCTCCTCTGCCCCCCACTCCCATCCATGTCCAGTGACTAGCCCCAGCTCCCACCTGCCCCCCTTTTTAGTCCCCGAGTTCCAGTTCCAACCCTAGCCCTCACCTGCCCGCCTTCTTCTCCCACAACAGCCCTCCTTTCCTTCCTGCCACCCTACATTTAAAACTTTTATTTTATCTCAAGTCATGGCGGCGGCGTCAGTGAAAGCAGCAGGCTCGCCTCCAGACTTCCCTTCCCTCTCAGTGTCCCTCCCTCGCGGAAACAGGAAATTACGTCAGAGAAGGGCGGGACACAGAGGGAAGGGAAGACTGGAGGCGAGCCTGCTGCTTTTACTGCCGCTGCCACCACGACTTGAGGTAAAATACAAGTTTTAAACGCAGGGCGGCAGGAAGGAAAGGAGGACTGTTGTGGGAAGCTGAGGGCGAGCAGATGAGGACCGAGAGCTGACTGCAGGAGCTGTGAGTCTTCCAGCGGCAGTGGTAAGCATGGCTAGTGGCGCCCTCCAGAGGTCAGCGCCCCCGTGCCATGCTTACCGTGCTTACCAGGTTGCTCAGGCCCTGTCTTGCCCTACGCTTAAAAGTCACAAGAGCTATGCTGGATGAAACACCCTTAAATGTCTAACAACATTATGAGAGCAAACATGACCCTAATGAGAGAAGACATCACCAACAGTTATTTGTTGGACACTCTGATTCAACTCTAACTCAAAGCTGAACTAGAAGTGGGTGTGCATCTCTAATCCACTTGCTGCCATCCAGCATCTTGAGAGGACATTCTTTTCAAAGAGGCCTAAGTACCTCCTTGTCCATTTACTTCAGGCTCCACTTGCAGGCCCGCTGTGTTCCCACCCCCCCCCCCCCCCCCCAGGGAGTGGAAACACTTCAGCCTTATAGGCTGAAAAATAAGAGAGAAAACATAGACTCAGTTAGGAGCAACCAGTAATTATCTTTATTGGTATCTCACAGAGCCAGTATATAAAATAATTGTTCTCTCTCTGGAGCAGGTTGTCAGACAGCATTGCCAGACGCAATCACTGAATAACAAAGGCTGCTCAGCTATTACATATATACTGTTGCAAGTTTTGTTTCTCCCAAATCATGTGATTTCCCATAAACTAGAAGCAGCAAAGCAGAAACTAGCCTGTGCCATATATGGATTGGTCATGTATTCTATCAGTCTCTCCTGATGGGGGTTCACGTGCAAAGTCAGTAGCTATTGGCTGGTCAGTTATCAGTATAGCGTGCAGTTAGTTACAGAGCAAAAAATTACATAGAACAATAACCTTGTGTCCTCTCACCCCAAGACTGAAACATTAGGCTCACTATATCCTCAGTCTCTCAGCAGCTCCCAAGCTTATATCCATATTATATGAAAGGCATACTCAGCTACAGCCAAATGTGCATCTGTGAAGTGTCTGTTCTCAGCTCCTGAGAAAGCACTGATTGTTACAAAAGATGCAGAGTTAGTAGGCAAACATGTGAGAACCAAACAGAGCAATGTCAGGCGTAGGCCTTAGTAACAGGTGTAGCATAGGAAGGAATATACATTTCCCTCTTGAAAGGCTGAAAAGCGAGGAGCATGAGGCCTCACACACACACAGAGCACACACAGAGCACACACAGAGGTGGAAGACTGGAGGGTGGTTTCTACAGAGACAGTACTGGCAGTCCCTCAGAGAGAATAGGTCATAAGGGATATTTTGGCAAAAAAAATCACTGATTAACAATAAAAAAATAAAATTTAGAGGACAAAAATGGGGTGCAGGAGAGAATGATATATGTAAGGGACAGCATGAAGCAATGGTATGGTATCATGAGCAAAAGTGGGTACATGAACAATTAAAACTGTGGTGGCATATGTCTTACACAAGGACACAAACCTGAAAAACAATTTCTTACAAAAGAACACAAACCTGAACATCAAGCATCAGTAGAAAAATCAACAGGAAGAGCAGAAGTTAGCATAATGAATAGTAAATTAAGAAATTCCAACATGTTATATCGAATTTTCTGAAGCCACTTAGCATTAGTTGCGACCTGCAAGCCAGGAGTAAAGAAAGAAACTGCACCAAGTTCAGTGAAAGAAAATAAACGAAATTCAGCAGGAATAGAAAATCAAACGTACATAGGTGTAACATAATAACATAGTAACATAGTAGATGATGGCAGAAAAAGACCTGCACAGTCCATCCAGTCTGCCCAACAAGATAACTCATATGTGCCACATTTTGTATATACCTTACCTTGATTTGTACCTGTCTTTTTCAGGGCACAGACTGTATAAATCTGCCCAGCACTATCCCCGCCCCCCAACCACCAGCCCCGCCTCCCACCACCTACTCTGGCACAGTCCAGATTAGACAGGAGCAGTCTAAAGTTTGTGTAGTACTTAAGCAGCAGGAACTCGGCATCAAGCTTGAGTGAAGTTCTTCAGCATCCGATGGTAGTGGTCTTGGGAATGATTCCTTTCCTGGTCTCCAGGATTTGGTGTCCTTTTAACTGCGGCAATGACTTGGAGCAAGAGGATGATAAGAAGTATACCACATATGGTTCCTAGGACCAACCTGATTGTTATCTGTCTGTCGGTCAAGGTCCTGATTGCTCTCCTCTTTGTCTCAATCAATTGTTCATGTGGGTCATCTGGATCAGATGTTAAGGCCTCTATTTCGACCCTAAATTCTCACTCGGGTTGTTGTTTTCTTCACCGGGTTTGAGATGAGGGTTCCTATTGAAGCACCTCCACTTTGCAGCCAGGCTTTCCCTTGCGAGAAGTTGGTCTACTCTGGTTGCCTAATCTCAGCTCCTGGGTCTGCTACCTTCTTGCAGTGCGACAGGTGTACCCAGGTACTTTTTTCAGCTATTTTTACAGTTGTGGGGGTACGCAGGAGTACTTGGTATGGGCCTTCCCAGCGAGGTGAAGCCCAATTTTCCCTCTTGATGACCTTGATTAGGACCCAGTCTCCTGCTTGGACCGTTCCGAGCTCAATAGGTTCAGGATCTGTGGACACTACTAACCAACAACAGAAAATGAAAAACAGAATAGAAGCGGTAAAGGGATTGCCCCCCAGTGGGTTTGTGTGTGAACAATTTCAAACAGCTCAAAACAATCTTCCCTTTGCCTATAGAAGAACCAAGAGCACAAGTCTATCTAGGATCTTATATGAGATCAGCCAAAAGTGTACCAATTCTCCAGTGTTAGGTCTAGGTAATGGTATGTTTCCATGTTCAAGTTAAAGTAGAACAATCCCATAGAAGTTGATTGTTTCTAAAGTAAGAGTTCCTGGGCCTGTGGTCCAACTGTCAAGTAAAGGTTCACACAAAATACTAAACCTGATGTAAGGACTCCAGGCAGTGGTATCATCAAGACCAGGATCCCAACTCAAAACAGACATGAGAGGGTTAAAAAGTTATAACAGTTCTTTCACAAATGTTGGAGTAATACAAATTGTAAATCCTCTTTTTATCAACAAAACTGTTGCTAGCAAGGCAGTGAGAATAATGACAAAAGTGAAATAAATGAAAACTCTAGAACCGTAAGTCCCCAATCATCAATGTTACAACGAGCAGTATGAAGGGGGCGTGTTCAATATCACAACACACAGTATGAAATATGGCTGAGACAAGTTTTGTTAAACGACATACAGGTAGCAGACTTCAGATATCTGAAGCAGGAAGTATGGTTTTGCAGCTTCAGAGCAGCAGCAGATAAGGCCTCAATTCGAAAAGTCAAAAGTAAATAGGATCTGTCCAAGGTGTGCAGGATCTTTAAACTCATCTGGAATGACATTAGACAAACTTCTTTGTGAGTTAACTTTTTCTTCATATATGTTGCCAGTGATTTCACAGCCTCCTCATGACTTTTTCAGTGAGGCAAACTGAGGGATTACATACTGCCTGACAAACAGAATTTCGAAAGGGAGTCAATCCTGTTCTCCCTGAAAATTGTACTTAGCACAGAGCATACATTATGAACAGAAAAATTTACAGTATCGGGAAAACTCGTATGCTGTGAATATTCTTGTTACCATCCCTCTTGTGGAGTACCTGATCCAGGAAGGGTACTTCTTTATCTATCTGGAAAAGACTGTCATGTAAAGGGGCAGTTAGTGCAGAGTCTCTGACTATTGTGTCTGCAAAGGCATTTATTAAAGAAATGTGATCTGTACATCTACTTACAAATGGCGATCTGCCTAAGGAGGAAGACAGCATCCAGTAGTTGAATGATAAGAGGACATATAAAGAAAAATAGAAACAAAAACATTTGGCTATGAGATGGACAGAACACTGCTTATTGTGTGACCAAAAACATTATGAAACATGAATCAAACCATAAATATATGCGTATACACCTAATAAGCAGACAAAAAGCATTATAACTAAAAATGGAACAGAAATTGCATAAAAGCAAAAATCCTGCAATCAGAGCAACAGTGTAATCACTGGGTAGAGTTCAACAGTTCATCCAGTAAATGCAGGAGGTTTTAAATCACACAAATGAGTCCAGCGAAATTCTCTATCCAGCAATGCAGCTGTAGGTGTCACTGTTTTCAGACTAGTCTCACAACATACTTCAAAAGGATGCCAACTTAGAGTAAATAAGGGTGTTATGATTGGGGTCAGAACCCCTCTCAAACTTACCTCTTTCCTGGGGGTCAGCTTCTTAGCTGGCTTCTGTTTCTTTTCTCTGTCCTTTCTGAGCTGGCTCTGTCTCTCTGTGCTGGCAGCTTCCAGCAGCATGGGGTTAATTGTTTTACTTTACTACAGCTGTGTGGGTGGACTGAGTTAGCTCTACCTCTCTTTGGGTGTACTGGCTTCAAGTGCTTCACGGTGTTGCATTGGTGTGGGTTGGGCCACTCTGGGTCAGTGTGCTTTTGCCTAGGTTTAGGGAGTGTGACATCATCAGGGAGGGCCTTGATAAGGAAGTGGTGTTGTTTCCTTCACAGCCTTTGCAACGGTGGTGTTTGCTTTAGGTAGGGTGGTGCAGTGTGCACTTCTGACTGTGTCTAGTTTCCCTGCTTGATTTTGCTAAGGTCCAGGTTAGTGTTAGTGCAGTGTGCACTGGTGTTTGTGTGTTTAGCTTTCCTGCTTTTCCCTTATGGTTCCCCTGCTTTTCCCTCTTGGTTTGGAAGCATTGCTGTGTGTAGGGCTTTGGAAGCTCTGTTGCTGTTAGAAGTACTTCAGGGTTTGGTGTTGTTAGGAACACTACAGATTTTGCTGTTAGAAGTACTTCTGGTGTTTGTGCTTTTGGGAGCATTGCAGTCTTTGCTGTTTGGGTTTTGGGTGCTGTAGAAAGCATTTCAGTTTGCTGTTAGAAGTACTTCAGGGTTTGGTGTTGTTAGGAACACTACAGATTTTGCTGTTAGAAGTACTTCTGGTGTTTGTGCTTTTGGGAGCATTGCAGTCTTTGCTGTTTGGGTTTTGGGTGCTGTAGAAAGCACTTCAGTTTGCGGTTAGAAGTACTTCTGGGTTTGGTGCTGTTAGAGGCACTTTAGTTCGCTGTGAGAAGTACATCAGTAGCTTGGTGCTTAGTGGAACCTGGGTTAGGTTAGTGCGGTGGTGCACTGCTGTAGTGTGGGGGCTTAGGAAGCTCCTTTGCTAGCGTGTGTTTGCTTTCCTGCTTTTTCCTTGAGCCTTCCCTGTCTTCCCTTTTAGTTCTAGGAGCTCTTTTGGTTGTTTTGGTGCATAGGAGCACCTTAGTTAGTTTAGAGTTGTAGAGCACTGCTTGTAGCTTGGTGCTTAGTAGCACCTGTGTTAGCTTGTGTATTTAGTTCCCTGCTCTGTTAGTTTAGGGCTTAGGAAGTCCCTTTGTTGAGCAGGGCTTAGGAACTCCTGTTTAGTATAGGGCTTAGGAAGTCCTTTTGTCAGTTTACTGTTAGGAACACTCCTGCTGGTTTAAGGCTTGGGAGCACGTAGATCAGTTTAGGTTTAGGAGTACTTCTGTTTCCAGTCCTGGTCCCTGTGTCATCCAGTATCCAGTAAGTCCTGCCGGCTACTCGAACCCAGGAGCTCAACTCCTGGGGGGCTTAGTAGCTAAGTGCAGGTGAAGCTGTGTGGACCAGTCCGGTGTGCTACAGTCCTGTGTCCTCCAGTCCGGGGGGTTCCAGTCCTCTGTCTTCCAGTCTGGGGGATTCCAGTCCATGTGTTCCGGTTCGCTGGGCAGTGCCTGCAGTCCCTGCCGGTGTGCTTGCCCAGTGTTGGTTGGTGGGTTTTGCCTGCTGCTGTCGCTCCTCGGCAGCAGCCCAAGGGCTCACGTTTGCTCCAGAGCCCAGCCCCTCGGGCTCTGAACCTGAGAACCTGACAAAGGGTGCTTTGAAGGAAGACAATAAAACAAGTAAACAGAGCAGAGCAATGAGGACTTAATAGTGGTTTATAGGCATAAGGTCATAAAAGTCAGTTTCCAACAAGTGAAACAATCTATTTAATGTCTGGCCAGTTCTTAAACAAAATGGCATTAGCTCAATGCTGTTCTCAAGTTTTATACATGATGCAAATCTAGTGAAAGTTAATTGAGAAGAAAAGCAATTGCTATTGTAGCCTATCGCAAAAGAGTATACCATAATTCATATACATTTTCCTGTTAAAACACTTGCACATACGTCCACACATTTATTCACTTACTCAGAGCTTCTAAACAACGTACAGTGTACTTTCTTTTTTTTTTAAATGTTTATTTATATTTATTGAACATACACATATCGCACAGAAATAATTGTAAACAAACAGTATCGCCACTTCCTTCTGCAACATCAACATTGGTTTTTGTTTTGTTTCTATTACTCTGTAAACCCCTTATATGCCCCTTACCCCCTCCCCCTCCCTCTACCCCCTTCCTCCCACTTAGTTAATTGTCAAGGCAGGGTCCGGCTGCGCCGACCACTCAATATATGAGTCCCATATTCGATGATACACTACCAGGCGACCTTGTCGCATCGCCGTTAGCTTAGACATTAGGTGAATGTAGTCCAGTTTCCTTATAACAGTCCTGAGTCCCGGCAGAGTTTGTTGCTTCCATGCCGCTGCCAACACCAACTTGCCAGCCACCAATATCTGGGTGGCCAGCTGATACACATACTTTTTGGACCCCTGGGGTCGCATATGCAGAAGGCAAAAGTCCATTGTCATAGGAAAGTTTGATTTCGTTATGCTTATAATCAACCTCACCACTCCTGTCCAGTATTGTTGAGCATGAGGACAGGCCCACCATATATGAGCCATATCTCCTATCATTTCACATTGACGCCAACAGAGAGCCGACCCCCCTTTAAACATTTTAGCTAATCTCTGTGGTGTGTAATACCAGCTATACAATATTTTGTAGCCATTTTCTACAAGAGCATTAGAGATTGACACCTTAAGCAACGAAACAAACACTTGTTCCCATACTGAGTATTCATAAGAGACCCCCAGTATTTTTTCCCATTTATGTGTATAGTATAGAATTGGCTGTGTTTTTAATAAAAGCGCTTTATATAGCCTAGAGATTCCCCCTCTACCCCCTCCTCCAGCCATAGCCCTCTCTAATTGCGTTTCTTCCAAACTCAACTCTTCCTTTGCTCGCCTCAAAATGTAGTCCCTTAGTTGGCTATATTGAAATGCATTTGACGTTGGGATCCCATATTCCTCTTGCATTTCTGCAAAGGTTAATATTTCCCCCTCCTCCCACATCTGCCCCAACTCCCATAAGCCTCCCCGCTCCCAGTTCCTGTAACGCGAATCCAAAGATCCCGGTGTGAATCCTGGTGCATGTCATATTGCGGTATGTAAAAAGTGTGTGCGTCCTCGAAAGAATCTACTACGTATGTTACTCCAGGTTGTGAGTGGCCACCTAATAATCGGCGGCACTTCTTTTATTATCTCTCTGATCTCTCGTTCAGAGAGCCAAGGGATCACCCTCAAGGGGTGCGAGCTGCACCAAGTCTGCTCCATAGCCTTCCAAGCCTTCCCACCTCCCTGCAACCACTCTGCTAAAATGCGGAGGTGAGCCGCCTGATAGTAAAGCAAAAACGAGGGCACCCCCATACCCCCATGTACTCTCGGCTGATGCATCACTGACCGGCGCACCCGTGGCAGCTTCCTTTTCCATATGAAGGAGAAGACTCTGCGCTGCAACCCCTTAAGAAACTTGTCAGGTAGAGAAATAGGAAGCGCCATAAATAAGTAGAGCAGCTTCGGCAGCAGGATCATTTTAATCGCATTTATCCGACCCATCCACGAGATTGTTAGGCCCTCCCATCTCTCCATTTCCAAGAAAAGTTCCCGTACCCTTACAGGGAAATTGGCCGCATACAGGTCCTCCAATCGCTTTGTAATATTCACCCCTAAGTATTTGATACTTCTGGGGGCCCATCTAAAGGGGAAAGTGGGTCTCAACCTTGCTACTTGGTCTACTGGTATGGATATGTTCAACACCTCGGATTTCTCCATGTTAACCTTAAATCCAGCCACCCAGCCAAAGTCCCGCAATGCCGCCCCTATAATTGGAAGTGATGTACTGGGATTTGTTAGAGTGAGGAGGATATCATCCGCAAATAATAGCACCCGAGTTTCAGTGGTTCCCATCCTCAGTCCTCGTACGCCAGGATGTGATCTAATGTAAGCCCGTACAGTGTACTTTCGAGATACGCTGCCATGTGACATCTCACAATATGCACTGGTAAACAGTGCATCCAAATTGCACATGAACAGCTACCAACTTTTACTATGTCTCATTACAAATCATTTAGTTGAACATCTCTGTAACCTTTCACATAGAATTACCCCAAAATGAATGGGAATTTTCATCCCTCTTTTTCATAATTAGCCTCCCTACAATGCAAAACATAAATGTAAAGCTTTATCATGGTATCTCCCTCTGGTGGCTAAAATAAGGAGGAAAACAGTTTTCAAATTCAGATAATATAAAACAAAGTGGGAAAGTTTGCAATTAGATAATGTTAACAAGTTCTCTTCTGTAGTGAAATAGAAGACAATTTAAACAAATTAGGGCACACTAGAGCAGCACAAAACAGTGTCAGGCAAAGCACATAAAAAAGTAAATAATTTCTTGGGAGGCAGATCTGTGAAATCTCAGTAACCTAGGGTACAGATGCATGGCTCTCTCATGAGACCTAAGAATTAAACACATTTAGACAAACATGTCTTGTAACTAAATTTAAAGGGAGAAAGCATGAGCCTATCAGGAAACTAATAACTAATGTAAAAACTATGTAGCGATGAAACATACTACAGAGAATGCAGAGCAAGATTTGCAGAACAAGTAATGGCAAGCTTGGAACCCAATCTAATAAAATTGAGCTGAAAACAAAATACAAATCCTTGGCTGACCTTTACAAAATATAGATCAGGCAAGATATAGCCTATAATTTGGAAATTAAAAAATTGTATTGCATTTTAAATATTCCTCTGCTTTGTGAATCAGGGCCCTTGAAACACAAAGCAGTTGGATTTAAATATAAAATGCAATTAAAGCAGCCATAATAGGGACAGCTGAAATTAAGGAGCAAAAGGCAGGAAAAACAGTTTATGTCAGAGGAAAGATCGCTGTACAATAAAGTTCAGATATCTCTAAATATCTGTAAATATACAGGCAACTGAATTTTCCCTGAAAAAAAAATAGAAACTGGGCATTCTTCACTCACGCCCACACATAGTGATGAAGGATAGGAACAGAAAGGAGAGGATAAAAAGAGAAAGGCTTTAACTCCACCGCTGCCAGGAAGTGAGGAAAAGAAAATACAGCTGTCTAATCAAAGGTACTAGGAAACATCATCTGCCATTTAGACGCCCAGTCTCGTAAGGTCCTTTTGTAATTTTTCACAATCCTCCCGCGATTTAACCACTTTGAATACCTTTGTGTCATCAGCAAATTTAATTACCTCACTAGTTACTCCCATCTTTAGGTCATTTATAAATATGTTAAAAAGCAGTGGTCCCAGCACAGAGCCCTGGGGAACCCCACTAACTACTCTTCTCCATTGAGAATACTGACCATTTAACCCTACTCTCTATTTTCTATCTTTTAACCAGTTTTTAATCCACAATAGAACACTACCTCCTATACCATGACTCTCCAATTTCTTCTGGAGTCTTTCATGAGGCACTTTGTCAAACGCCTTCTGAAAATCCAGATACACAATATCAACCGGCTCACCTTTATCTACATGTTTGTTCACCCCTTCAAAGAAATGTAATGGATTGGTGAGGCAAGATTTCCCTTCACTAAATCCATATTGACTTTGTCTCATTAATCCATGCTTTATAATAGTCTCTACCATTTTGCCTGGCACCGACGTCAGACTCACCGGTCTATAAGTTCCCGGATCTCCTCTGGAACCTTTTTTAAAAATCGATGTTAACATTGGTCACCCTCCAATCTTCCAGTATCACGCTCAATTTTAAGGATAAATTATATTACAAAGCAGCGTTGGCAGCGAGCGGGTCACTGGAAGTGCCGGGTCAGGAAAGAGTGGGGTTCTTTCCTGCCCTGAAGAAGCCACTAGACCACCAGGGTGCGGTAAGGTACATGAAGAGGGGAGGTAGATGGAATCATGAGGTGGTGGTGGCAGGGGCGCTGATGCTCTCTCTGTGCAACATTTTCCTGGTTTCTTTACCGACTGTGTTTCCCATGCCTCTTTAATCAGGTATACATATAAAGTAGCGCATATTAGTTTATCTTGTTGGGCAGACTGGATGGACTGTACAGGTCTTTTTCTGCCGTCACCTACTATGTTACTATCCTGCTTATTTTCGTACGAGAAGGCTGGCCATCTTCCGACACAAATCGGGAGATGGCCGGCCATCTCCTGAACCCGGCCAAATTGGTATAATCGAAAGCTGATTTTGACCGGCTTCATCTGCATTCTGTCGCAGGACCTGCCAAAGTTAAAGGGGGTGTTTTGGCAGGGTACGGAGGGCGGGATGGGACGTGGTTACGAGATGGCTGGCTTCGGCTGATAATGGAAAAAAAAAGGCCGTCTGACGAGCACTTGGCCGGCTTCACTTGGTCCATTTTTAGGACCAAGCCTCCAAAAAGTGCCCCAACTGACCAGATGACCACCGGAGGGAATCGGGGATGATCTCCTCTTACTCCCCCAGTGGTCACCAACCCCCTCCCACCCTAAAAAAAAACAAACATTTTTTGCCAGCCTCTATGCCAGCCTCAAATGTCATACCCAGCTCCATGACAGCAGTATACAGGTCCCTGGAGCAGTTTTAGGGTGTACTGCAGTACACTTCAGGCAGGCGGACCCAGGCCCATCCCCCCCTACCTGTTACACTTGTGGTGGTAAATGGGAGCCCTCCAGAACCCACCCGAAACCCACTGTACCCACATATAGGTGCCCCCCTTCACCCATAAGAGCTATGGTAGTGGTGTACAGTTGTGGGGAGTGGGTTTTGGGGGGGGGGGTTGGGGGGCTCAGCACCCAAGGGAAGGGAGCTATGTACCTGGGAGCTATTAATGAAGTCCACTGCAGTGCCCCCTAGGGTGCCCGGTTGGTGTCTTGCCATGTCAGGGGGACCAGTGCACTACGAATGCTGGCCCCTCCCACGACCAAATGCCTTGGATTTGACCGGGTTTAAGATGGCCGGCATCGATTTCCATTATTGGCGAAAACCAATGCCGGCCATCTCAAACCCGACCATCTCTGACATTTGGCCGGTCCCAACCGTATTATCAAAACGAAGATGGCTGGCCATCTTGTTTCGATAATATGGTTCGGGACACCTCTTTACGGTGCCGGCCTTAGAGATGGCCGGTGCCGTTCGATTATGCCCATCCACGTTACTATGACACAAAACAGTTCTCGGTGAGCAAGTAACACAGACTGTTTGCAATTTTAAAAAATCTCTCTTTTCCCTACAAAGTGAAGTCACAAGAAAACCAGACAAACAGTCTCCCTGTCTGCACAACAACTCCAGCACTCTTTCTCACTTTATTTCAAAGCAAACAGTACTACATACTGTGACAAGCTGTTAACCCCAAGGCTCTGAACAAGAATACAAGAGAAACAGGGCAGAAAAAAAAATTCCTCCTTAGACTTTAGCAATTTATGGCATTACATTTTACTATCCTGAGCCATTAAAGGAAGAACAGTACATACGCAAACTACAGATATTGACTTTTATCATGCTCCCACATCCACAATCATTTACAAGAGCTTTCTACAATAAAGAATTACTGGTGCACACAATTTTAAAATACACTATTTCCTACTCTCAATGAAAGTAGTTGAGAACTAAAAATTAACTTCCCCCATCAAAATCAACATAAAAAAAATAATACTTACAGATGTCTTCAAAATTCCAGACGTGCACCACTTGTGCAGTCGACACGTCCACCTAGCTCACTACACTTATGCCAGTGACCGTAGCCACTAGCCTTTTGCACTGAAATTCAAAACACCCTGCAGGTTCTTCACATCATATCAACTCTGGAGTAATCTCTTCTATTTTTTCTCTGAACAGTCTCCACAGGCCTGCTGTAACAGTAGCTCAGAATTCTTTGATTAGTTTAGTGGGGGGCAATCCAAGGACAATTCAGGGCAATCAGGTCCCTGTTCGGAGAGCGCCAAAATGTGTTTTCCCAATCCCTTTGCCCCCCCCCCCCCTCCCAGGGAGGGGAAACACTTTTTACAATAACATTCTTAAATTAAAATAAATAAAATCAAGAAGGAAAACAGATCAGCAAAACCCTCCCAGAAACACTAGTGGCTACACATCCAGGACCACTAATCTCCAAAAACCAACGAAAAATAGAAAGTTTTGAGGCATTACTTAAACCTCACTTGAGAACATTCCAAATACAAATATCTAGGGAGAGAGCTCCAAAGTAAAGGGCCAGGGTGACTCCTGTAGGAGGGGAAACACAACCTCTACATAGTCAGTGCTAATCATGCTTCCAGATGTGCTCTTGAATCAAACTGTCTCCTGGTGTCCACACAGTGAGGGACCCCCCCCCCCCCCCCACACACAGACTTTGTGGTTTTATGGCAAGAAAAAGGAGTGGTTTGCCATTGCTTTCCTCTGAGGCACAGAGGGTTAAGCGACTTTCTGAACGCCCCAAGTAGATGCTATAAGTTTTGAAGCTGGGGTTTCTGGCTCCCAGCCCACTGCTATATTAGGGTACTCCTCTCCCACTGCTATATTAGGCTACTCCTCTGCTCCAATCAGGCTTAGGATACCAATGAAACTAAAGCATAAGGCAAGAGTTAGGAAGGGCTGGAGTTTAAAATGCCAGGGCCCAGGGCAGAAATTTGGGAAGGGGCTCAAAGGCCCACCAGCAAGCTTCACATTTCGGTACACCTGTGCCCCATACAAAATTGGGGTCCAAGGGCAATTGTCATTTTTGCATCCCCCTAATGCCAGGCCTGGATACAGAAAACATTTTCGTAAGAAACACTGTTCCATACAAAGATAGTGATTGAAATTGCTGGGTTATTATGTAAACAGATGGGTGTCAATATTCAGCTGGTGGTGCCGCCACCAGCATTATGCCTGGAAATTCAGTGCTGAGCCATGTCCAGGCTTCAGCATTGAATTTCCAGGTTTCCAGATCCAACTAACACATAACCTGTTAAGTAAGATATTTAGCAGTTAACTGGCTGTTCAGCACTGCATAAAGATAGGACTGACGTTTATGAGGTCCTATTTATGCAGATAGCTTGCCGAATAGTACTGAATAATGGCACATAACCGGCCAAGTGCTGACTCCACCTCTGAACTGCCCCTCAAATAGCCAGTTATGTGTCTGGTGCTAACTGGACATTTTCAGCAGTATTAGCCACTAAAAATGACTGGTTAACCCTAATCAAACGATTTTACCAGCCAGGAGCCATTTCTGGCCGGCTAAATCATTTAGAATATCGACCCAATGGTTACTAAGGTGCCAACAACATTTCAGTCATCCCAATTAAAGAACATTGTACTGAATTTCCAGCTATTGGAGGCTATTTTAGAAGGTTTGTACAAGTTTAGACATGGGAATTATGGTTTTTATGGGTGTGCATGACTTCTGCACAAAATAATTTTAGAATGCTAATATTTAAACATTTAGATCCATAGCAGGCACACTTCCAAAATGGGGTGGGAGTTGGGTGAAAAAGCATGAGTAGCTGGTCTCTAACGAATCCTCATTTCTTTGACATAGATTTGTGGGGCTACTGAATGATTTGTGTATTTTATATGGTCACCGAAAGTAGGGAATGGGGGAGGCCCTGTCTTCAAAGGCTTGATATGCAAAACCCACTCAGAGATCCCACATTCTACTCCACACCTTCCTTAGACTGGAGAGAGTGGTGGATACTTGGAATGCCCTCCCGCGGGAGGTGGTGGAGATGAATTGCCCTCCACGGGGGACCGCACGAGGCAGCAGACGGCGCTCGGGAGCCCATGTGGGCCGGCAGATGGCACTGCTGTCGCCCTCGGAGCAGGAAGAGACATCCGAACCTTTCCCCACAGGGGACCGCACGAGGCTCGTGGGACAGCGACCGCGCCTCCTCACCCACCCGCCCACCCAGAGCATGGAGAGACGATCGAGCCTCTCCCAAGGGGGACCGCACGGGCTATGTGGAAGTGGTTGTGCGCCCGGCTCTGCCTCCTCGCCCGCCCGCCTACCGGTTCCTCAGATGGCAGCAGGAAAGGGGAGCACTGTCCGGTGGAGCTGCCCCAGGAGCATGGGAGTTATGGAGGTGTGAGGGAACCGCCGAGGCCGCCGAGGGCTCAGTCAACAACAGCAGGAGGAGTGGAGGAGTGGCCTAGTGGTTAGGGTGGTGGACTTTGGTCCTGGGGAACTGAGGAACTGAGTTTGATTCCCACTTCAGGCACAGGCAGCTCCTTGTGACTCTGGGCAAGTCACTTAACCCTCCATTGCCCCATGTAAGCCGCATTGAGCCTGCCATGAGTGGGAAAAGCGCGGTGTACAAATGTAACAAAAAAAAAAAAGAGACCAGAGCACAGCAGCAGTGACAAGAGGAGAAGGGGCAGGCTCCGAGGGGCTCAGAGCAAAGCAGTAGTGGCAGCCTGAGGCTGCTGCCCCCCTCTGGTGTCTACCTCCAACATAGACACAGCTCCCAGGGTTGCGGAGTCTCTGTGCCCTGGGCAACGCATCCGATCACCAGACCATTAGTAAAGTGCTTATTATATTTCAAGATATTGAGACTTTACAACTGACAAGGCATGAAAGGCCTTACAGTAAAAACCAAAGTAAAAACTGAATAATTGCTAGTGAACTGAAGACACCTTCAGCAGGACGGGCGTTCCTGAGAAGGAGCATTTGCACTGCATTTGATCAACCGGAGAAGGCAGGCTTGTGAGGAGAGCAGATTGGGGCAACATGGTCTTAATAGTCACCACAGAAAATATATACCATAATGAATACCCTCAAACTACTCCTAATAATCTACTCCTTAACACTGATCCACTTAAAACTAACCACCCAACTTGCAGAAAACAACAACATACCCATACTACACAATCATCATAGATTGATCAAATACACCACACCTCACCAAACTGATAACAACCTAAACAAAGGAAGAACACTTACATGCGAACAACCACAACAGAAAGGAAAGAAGGGCCCAAACAAACTCTCCTCAACAAAGAAACGACAACAAAAGTCCACTTAACACCAAATACAGAAGACCCATTCCAAACAATCCAAGTGGGCTACGTCAATGCCAGATCCGCTGTAAATAAAACAGCAATACTAACAGACTGGATCATGTCAGAAAACCTCAACCTACTCTTCCTCACTGAAACCTGGATCCATGACCAAAAGGACCCTATAATCCTAGACCTGTGCCCTCCAGGATACAAAATCACACCTGGACCAGAAAAGAAAAGAGAGATGGAGGCATAGCACTACTCTATCATTCCCACTTTACCACCGAAACCACTGCCGAGTCCATAACACCTCAACTTGAAATTGTCTCAATCAGAATCCACAACAAAACCCTACGTGATCATGTGAATTGTGTCTTGTTTTACAGACCTCCAGATAATTGGAACGAAGGCCAGACCAACTTCATGAACTTCATTTCAAACACTTGTGTAACCAACTCCAATATACTAGTATTAGGAGACATTAACCTCCACCTAGAAGACCCAAACTCTACCAACGCATGAGAATGCAAGGAATTCCTCCACTCATGGGACCCATGTCAAGCAACCCATGTCAAAGGGCACACACTCGACCTCATCTCACACAATCTGTCCACAGACCAGAACCTAATAATAACAGAAATTAAATGGACAGAAACACCATGGACTGACCACTACAAATTAAACCTATCCCTAAAATGGTGGAAAAAGGGTTCATACCGTATACAAGAACACACAACCTACAGCACAAGAGGCCAAATAGACTCGGAAACATTCTGGCAACAGATATACAAAAACGAATGGACAGCACAAACGGACTCTATATACTACCTCTCAGAATGGGATAAAAGATGCAGAAGCATACTGGACGAAATAGCATCCTTACGAACAAGAACCTCACGTAGGCATAACTCGATACCGTGGTTCAACGAAGAACTGAAAAAAATAAAAACACAATCCAGGAAACTCGAATGAGCTTGGAAAAAAATAAAAGATGAACACACACTCAACGCATGGAAACAAATACAAAGAAAATACAAATACGCAATAAGACAGACCAAAAGGTGTTACTATAAAACTAAAATAGGGCCAGATTACAAAGACACTAATAAATTATACCAACTCATGAACAAACTACTAGATATCACCTTGGTCACCACAACCAATACAGACATCCCATCTGCAGACAACCTTGCTAAATACTTCAATGAAAAAATTGCAACATGCTACCTAATGACAACACCAATATCGAAAATTTCATCACTGGCTTGGACCCAACCCCTGGTGAATACCCAGCGGACCAAACCTGGTCAAACTTTGCTCTCCTCACTCCGGAAACAGTCACCCAGGTGATTAATAGGTTCTCCAACTCTCACTGTAAATTGGATACCTGCCCCAACTACCTAATAAAATCCGCTCCCCACCGCTTCATAGCAGACCTTACATCGCACTTAAACTACATGCTTCAACAAGGTCTCTTCCCTAAGGAAAATGGCAACATCCTACTCACCCCAATACCAAAAGATCCCAAGAAAAAGTCAAACAAAATCACTAACTACCGCCCAGCAGCATCAATCCCACTGGTGGTCAAGCTGATGGAAAGCATGGTAACCAAACAACTTACTGATTATATAAACAAATTCACAATATTACATGAATCACAATCAGGATTTCACCCCCTCCATAGCACTGAAACAGTACTAATTACCCTACTAGCCAAATTCAAGCAGGAAATAGCAACAGGCAAAAGCATACTTCTCCTCCAATTCAACATGTCCAGTGCGTTCGACATGGTAAACCATAAAATACTACTAAGACTCCTAGATTACTTCGGGATTGGCGGACACATACTTAGTTGGATCAAGGGTTTCCTAACCACTAGAACATATCAAGTGAAATCAAGCTCAAACATATCACCACCGTGGAAAGCAGAATGCAGAGTACCTCAAGGATCACCACTATCACCAATCCTTTTCAGCCTAATGATGACCCCACTAGCCAAATCCTTATCCAACCAAGGCATTAACCTTTTCATCTATGTAGACGATGTCACAATATACATTCCTTACAAACGTGACCTGACAGAAATCACCAACGAAATCAAGCTCAGCTTGAATATCATGGACTCATGGGCAAACGCATTTCAACTAAAAACACAGAAAAAACACACTGTCTCTTCCTCTCATCCCAATACAATACGAACAAACCCACAAACATAAACATCCCAGATTATACCATCCCTATCTCAGACAGCCTGAAAATTCTCGGTGTTACAATCGACCGTAACCTCACACTAGAGAACCAAGTGAAATCTACAACAAAGAAAATGTTCCATTCAATGTCGAAACTCAAACGCATGAAACCATTTTTCCCCAAGGGAAACATTTCGCAACTTGGTACAATCAATGATACTAAGCCACGTAGACTACTGCAACGGAATTTATGCTGGATGCAAAGAACAAATTATAAAGAAACTTCAGACTGCTCAAAACACAGCAGCCAGGCTTATATTTGGAAAAACACAATTCGAAAGTGCCAAACCCCTCCGAGAAAAACTGCACTGGCTTCCAATCAAAGAAAGTATTGCTTTCAAAATCTGCACCCTGGTTCATAAGATTATCTACGACGAAGCCCCGGGATACATGGCAGACCTCATAGACCTACCAACCAGAAACACAACAGGATCAACACGAACATATCTAAATCTGCACTACCCAAGCTTCAAAGGACTCAAATACAAATCAACCTATGCATCCAGCTTTTCCTACATAAGCACACAACTATGGCACGCATTACCAAAAGCCGTGAAAACAACTTATTATCACCTAAACTTCCGTAAATCATGAAAAACGAACCTGTGCAAAAAGGCATACTCTACCGACCCAACTTAAATGCCTGTACCCTGCAACACAACGAAACCAAAGCTCGTAGTGGACATATAATAACTCTTCCTCTCTACGATTCCCTAATGTGTCTGTACACATGAACCTTATTCTACCACAACATTACTGTATTTGTTCATATCGGAATTGGCGAACGCCTTTACGGTACTATGTAAGCCACATGGAGCCTGCAAATAGGTGGGAAAATGTGGGATACAAATGTAACAAATAAAAATAAATAAATAAAACGGTAACAGAATTCAAAAATGCGTGGGATAAACATAAAGGAATCCTGTTCAGAAGGAATGGATCCTCAGAAGCTTAGCAGAGATTGGGTGGCAGAGCCAGTGGTGGGAGGCGGGGCTAGTGCGGGGCAGACTTCCACGGTCTGTGCCCTGAAAATGGCAGATACAAATCAAGGTCAGGTATACACATAAAGTAGCACATATGAGTTTATCTTGTGGGCAGACTGGATGGACCATACAGATCTCTCTCTGCCGTCATCTACTATGTTACTGTGTTTTCCTGTGCCAACTTACAAAAATGTCCACAGCATACACTGTAGTGTAACTGAAACTTCACTTTATTAAATTAAATATTAATTACAACATCTGCTGATAACTGTTATTGACTGTTGCATCTTACAAATAGGTCAGGTTGGAAAATATTACATCTAAAACCTTTTATATTGAAGGTTCCCATTTATGGAATGAGTTGCCCATTGAATTAAGAAAGGTTGAAAACTATTTCAATTTAGAAAACTGCTCAAGGCTTATTTTTTCTCTCAGGTTAATTGTTGATGGATGATGTGAGTTGATGGGGAATTGTTAGCTTTAATTTTTTGTTTTAGTAATTGTTTTTTTGAATGGCAGACATTGTGTTTATGTATATTATGCATGTGATCTTTGTAAACCACCTAGAATATATGCTAGAGCAGTCTATAAACCGTGTTATAAATAAATACATTTATTCTTTGAAAATAATGACAGCAAACGGTCTTCTCTGGGAGGAATTCCATAAATGGAGCTCAAAAATGGATGCCAGAAAAGGTCAGCACTAAGCGCTATTCTATAAAGAATGTGCTCTTTATAAAATAGCATTTAGCACCAATTTCTGCACCCGACTCTGGGCGCCATATAAAATAGCACTTAGCACCAATTTCTGCACCCAACTCTGGGCGCCAGACTTACACCTGCTGAAACCTGGTGTACATCCTAGTGCCCAAGCTGGGCATGGAGACCCATTATTCTGTAACACTAGGCGCAACTTTTGGGAACACCCCTGACCCGCCCATGTCCCTCCCACATCTATGCCCCCTTTTGGGTTGCCTGCTATAGGATTTTGGTGCCCAGCGTTATAGAATAGCGCATAGCCAGATGCAACTGCAAATCCTAATTGGTGCCAACATCCAATTATTGATGTCTAACAGCTTGTTAGCCAATTAAGTTGCACGTGCATCTCAGAAGTGAGGCCAAATCTGGGCACCATATATAAGGGAAGGGGAATGGGACTTGATATACCGCCTTTCTGTGGTATTTTGCAACTACATTCAAAGCAGTTTACATATATACAGGTACTTATTTTGTACCCGGGGCAATGGAGGATTAAGTGACTTGCCCACAGTCACAGAAGCTACAGTGGGATTCAAACGCAGTTCCCCAGGATGAAAGTCCACTGCACTAATCACTAGACTACTCCTCCACTTGAATCTGGGGGTCTGTGCTTAAAGTGGTGAAGCGAATACATTTCTTCTGTTCTCTAGCATCATTTTGTTTTCTCTTCCAGGGATAATTCCATTCACTCCATTCACACTTAGGCACTTACTTACAATTTCTGGGATACTAGATTCTTCTTCTCTACCAAGAAGTTTAGGCAATGTCAGGCACTTATACAAAATCCTTCCTTTTATCATTCTACTTCTCACAAGTGACCTCAGAAAATTGGGTTAGCTCTAGCATGGCCTTCCTTTCCACAGGCTCTAGACCCCCTGCTAATAAAGGGCTTTTCACGGTCTCTGAGCAGCAGAAGAAATTCCTAGGGAAAGCCTCCTCCAGTCTTTCTGTTGACCAGTTTAAGGTTAGGCTATGGCAGCACTCCCCTTTACTCAATTTCATTTGTCCAAGACCCAGACCAGTGCACAAGACTCCACTGACTCAAGGGCCGTATGGTCCCTGATGTAAGCTCAGCAGAAAGGAGTAGCCAAGGCAAAGACCCTTTTCCTCCAAAGCATAGTCCTTTATGACGTTGTAACCCCCTAGCTCTTTTCCTGGGGTTTTTCCTTTACACAGAGCCCAGCTAGAAAATTCCTAAGGGTCATAATTCATTCTGCTGCTTCCTGGGCATTCCTACCCCTGCAAGAACATAAGAAAAATATATCTACAGTTGCTAGGGATTTAGTGAAACCTTTATATGCTAATTCTATGTTACTGCTTAATCACCAATATCTCTGCAGGTACAGAAGGAGGTTTGGACTTTGGAATCATCAAAGTTTTAGATGAAGCAAAGCAGATTATATCTCTAAAGAACAAAGGGAAATATGAGATTGGATTCAGGTAAGCAAGTTATTTCTTCCATTTGAACATTAGTACTATTTCTGATTTTCCTAATCCTCCTATTCCAGTAATGACCTTCTGTTTTCCTTCCACAGTTTTTCTCTGGATACTACAGATCCAAGCATGCGAGATCTGAATTCCATCTTCTCCATCATTCCCCAGAAAGGTATATTGATGTCTAATGAACGGCCCACTCAGGTTCAAATCGTCTTTCGTTCTAAAAAAGAAATACTCATCATAGAAAAGCCCATTCTGCGTTGCCAGGTGAGGTTTCACATTAGTAGAAAAGAGATAGAGACAGCTAGATTGTACGTTTTGATAATATAATAGGCAGGGATATAAAGTGATAACCGTACAAGCTATCAACAGAAAAGAGGGAAGGAAGAGAACAAGCTGCAATGAATAATGTAAACTTTGAGAGAATTCATAACTTGCCTGATGAGGAGTCACTCTAGTATAGGAATTCTGACTCTGGGAGAACTAACAGCTGCTACTGTCCCATCTTCTGCCTGCAATTATTTCTTTAAAGAATGCTTGTGAGGGTTTTGCTGCTCCTCCAGTTTCAGTCTCCTCTAATAAGGAACATTGTAACATATGAATGATATACTGACTGAGGATGTTTTCATAGCTATGGTTACCCAAGGCTTTACCTGCAGTATAAAGAACGACATAGGAATGCTGGCTTCCCTCAGTCCATACCTTTTACAGAAAGAGTCTTAGTATACACTGATGAAGGAGCAAAGGCTGTAAGGAGAAGTTCACCATTTCTTCAGACTGATTTATTTATTTATGTATGTAATAAAAAGGAACTACTGAATTACATACAGCAGGACTGGAAATATCAGGGATTTCCCCTTGGTGGACAATACATAGAATAGTTCTTACGATTTAAGGTTTCAGTAGCAGTGTCCTTGAGCAAGTGGTTCTTCAAATATGAGTACTTGATGTAGTTATGCTGAAAGATTTGTGGGACTCTGGTACAAGCTCCACCAGAGAAAACTTTCAGAATTTTGTGGAATCAAAACACATACAAAGTTTCTAGTGCCACTGGGAGACACTTACCATTTCTGGGATCATCTGCTCTATTTCTTTTCTGTTACATCATTACTCAGCCTCATCACATAGGAGGCTATTTGTAAACCATGTTAGGTATATAAAGCAAGTTTTTAGCATGTTAATTTGTAATGTAGTGCTCAAAAACAATTAATGCAATCAGTGCACATCAACTACTGCATTAAACACCTAACTTGGAATTTTAAATTAGGAGCATGAAGAGCATCTTGCATTTAGCATAAGTTTTGTTAATATGTGTTAACTGCTAATGTGGCAGATAACACAGAGCAGTTAACTGTGCTTTAAGAGTTGTAGTCACCTGCATTCCATGTTAGCAGCCACTCTGTTAACATGTACTATTGCCAAATCTAAGGAGTAGGGGTGGACCAATGAAACTCATCAGCTGGTGGTAGGTTGAAGTAACTTTATTTGGCACCAGATATGTATTTGACCTGACATAGGACCGTGTTTTATGGAACTACCATCTGACCAGGCAGGGGTCAGATACTACATACAAAATAAATACATAGCTAACAAGGTTAAAAACAGGAAATCCTTCAATTTGTATATAAAAATAATAATCACCACCATCATAGTAACAGTAACAACACCAATATAAAAATAGAATTAACAATAATAAATAATTTATTTAGATTTTGCTCACACCTTTTTCAGTAGTAGCTCAAGGTGAGTTATATGAGTACAATGGATATTTCTCTGTCCCTGGAGGGCTCACAAGCTAAGTCTGTACCTGAGGCAATGGAGGGTTAAGTGACTTGCCCAGGAGCAGCAGCGGGATTTGAACTGGCCACCTCTGGATTGCAAGACTGGTGCTCTAACCGCTAGGCCACTCCAATAAATAAATACACGTAGATGGCATGTAAGAATAAACATAAATCAGTGCAAGGATGAAAATGTAATAAAAAATATATAAATATTTGCATTGATAATAATAAGTAATAACAGGACTGACCTTATGATAAATATCACAGTGAATGGGTACAGAAATAAAGACGAGTAACTGGTAATAATATCTAAATAAAGGGCTAAGAGACTTCAAGATGGCGTCCGAGCAAGATGTGGACGGCGGTTGCTCGTAAAAAGCTTTTAGAAAGTTCCTTTTTTCCTTCTTAATAATGCCGAAAAGGAAGGGTAAGACGAAGGGACCACCTCTCCCGAAACAGATCCCCTCCTTACCGGGACAACTGCCGATGTCTTCATTTTTGGTGTCGACCCCAATTTCTGGCGTATCCGTTGACGAGACTGGGAAGAGTCCCGTCCAGGAGAGCGATCTTTCGCTCAGCCCGCTGGGACCTTTGACCCCGCCGCCTCCGCAATCAGACGGTGTTGCTGTGCCGAGGCCCGAAGCAGGAAGCTCGAAGGGGTGGCGAACTCTGTCTGAAGGAGCGGCACAAGCTGCAGGAGCCCAACGAACACCGGAGATGGCAACTGGGGAGGCAACGGAAGACTCGACTCGAGATATAAAATTACAAGAATCTTATCTTTGTGCTATGGCGATTCAACCGCTGGTAAAGCCCCAAGAGGTGTCCTTGGAGTCTATATGGACAGCCTTAGAATCTTTGCACAAGGTCTGTAATGCCTTTATTTCCGTATCTTTAAACAATTCCTCTCAAATAAATAATTTAAAAGAGAAGATGGAAGGTATTTCGGTGAAACAGACTAAACTTGAGACTGAAACTGCTAAGATTTTAGAACAACAAGCACAAATCTCTGGAGACAGAATGATATTACATAGGAAGATAGAAAATCTAGAAAATTCTTCAAGAAATTTAAATTTACGTGTGTTAAATTTTCCAAGAGATCAACTTATTTCTCCAAGAGATATGTTTGTAAAATTTTTGAAGGAGGTGTACAAGTATTCGGATCAATCCCTTCCACCTCTGCAAAGAATATACTATCTGAAAACTATGCCAAAATCACAACAGAATGTTCCAGGAAATCAAGATAAAACACCTGAAGTACTTGATTTAACAGATTTTTTGGAACAATCGAAAGAAAATATTGCGCTCAGAGCTACTTTAATTGTTTCATTTGTATTTTTACAAGACAAAGAAGCTCTGTTGAGGCTATATTTTAAAAATATTCATCCGGAATTTAAAGGTAGTAAAATCTCAATATTCCCAGATATTTCTCGTTGGTCTCAGCAGAGAAGAAAGAAATTTCTTGAGGTGAAACAAGAATCTTTGGCTATCAAGGCAAACTTTCAGTTACGTTTTCCATGCAAGTGTTTATTGACTTTAAACGATAAAAGATACATTTTCTTTGACCCAGAACAATTACGTACTTTCCTTAATGCGCAAGGTGATAAAGGTTAAGTCCATATAAAGTAAAGGTTGTATAATTAAAAGGGTAACCTCCTGCTTATTTTCTTTTTTAAACTCTGTTATGTTTAAATTCCAACTTCCATTGGTTTTCAAACCATCTTGAATTCTCATATTGTTTAGTGGACTATAAACTAATATAATTATGGAATAGTGTTACCATATTTGATTATTCTTTGTAAAAAGGTTGCAATATTGGTGTATCTTATCAAAGATGATATCTTTGTATATAATGAAAATTAATAAACAAAGTTAAATATAATATCTAAATAAAGAAAAGAAACATATTGCAAAATCACCAAGTCAAAATATGAATGTTGAGGCGAGGGGGAACTAGTGCTGAAAATTAGATATGGACAAAATAAAAAAACAAGAAAATTTAAAAACGAATAAACCAAATGAATAATTAATACAATTATATCATGTGATAAACACTAGTTAAACTGAAACCAAAAAATATAAAAAGAATGTACCAAGCCCTGGGAAAATCATGGTACCTGAAAAAAAGAAAACTATGGAAGCACAGCATCAAAAAATAAAAGAATAAGTAAGTGGTTCATAGTGAGTAAATAATAAAGAAGTGTATTGCTTCAACATTCACATTTTGACTTATATGCAACATATTTCCCATATATTAAGTATTTTATGTGATAATTATATGACTCTTACACCCATTTTTATCTTCTTACACTTTACTATTCTATTTATACCTTTTTATTCATCTTTTATCACATTTGTTCTTGACTGTGTCACTAGTCTTTAAATATTGGTTTTCTTTTATTTACCATGACTAGATTTATGTGTTCCAGTGTTCTCCCCTTTGTGATTTTGCAATGTTTCTTTTTATTTATTTATTTAGATATTATTAGATATTATTACCAGCTACTCTTCTTTATTTCTGCACCCATTCACTGTGATATTTATCATAAGGTCAGTCCTGTTATTACTTATTATCATTATTAATGCATATATTTATATATTTTTACTACGTTTTCATCCTCACACTGATTTGTGTTTATTCTTATATGCCATCTAAGTTTATTTATTTTTTATTATTGTTAATTCTATTTTTATATTAGCGTTGTTACTGTTACTATGATGATGATGATGATTATTATTATTTTTATGTTGTTATATACAAATTGAAGGATTTCCTGTTTTTAACCTTGTTATCTATGTATTTATTTTGTATATAGTATCTGACCCCTGAGGCAGATGGTAGTTCCCTCAAAACACAGTCCTGTGTCAGGTCACATACATATCTTGTGCCAAATAAAGTTACTTCAATCTACCACCGGCTGATAAGGTTCCTTGGTCCACCCCTCCTCCTTTGGTTTGGCTGTTGGTTTGTATATGGGGGTTTTCTTACCCTGACCTGTTGGTTGCTACTGTGATGCAACATGCACTATTGAACATTGCTTCATTCACTTTCCCCCAAATGCTAGCAATGCTCTCAACAATTCCCATGGATGCTTTGCATCTACTGTGGGTTAACTTTTGCAGTTAATGCATGTTAAGTGGAAAACATTAATGCAATTTAGTAAACAGGTACCTTAATTTTGCTATTTAAAAAATGTTAATAAAAAGAACGTTATATTTTATTTAGCTTCATTTTTTTCAATTATATTGAAATACTTCTCCCTCTGTTTCTATTTTTTGTTTGTTTTATGCCTTCCTTTTTAATCAAACAGACTCCCCTGTTTATAATTGTTGTTTTTCTGTGTAGGTTATAGAACCAAATATCTCTGAAGGAGGGGAGACCATTGCTAGCATTCCAGTGAAGGTATCAGTGCAGTCAGTGTGTACAAAATACAAAATCTTGCCATCTTCAGGTATTAACTTTGGGGCAATGATAATGGGCACCCGAAAGCTCTGCTCCTTTACCATAGAAAACCAAGGCAAGATTGAATTCAAATTTACCATCTCCAAGACAGTAAATGAAGTTACTAATCAGCAAATCAAGAAAAGGTAAGAAAAATGACCAGATCGCTACTGTCAGTTTTGATTCAGCTTTTTATGATTTACTAGCAAAGCAATAATATACTCACGTACAATGGCTTTTATAAAATTAGTTCTCCGAGGACAAGCAGCACAACGTATGCCACATATGGGTGGTGCCATCTGATGGAGCCCAGCATGGATGCTACCCAGTGTTCCAGTAATTTCTGAAGCCTTTGACAACGCCTTACCTTGCATGAATGGGTGCCTTCCCACCCAACGTGAGTGCATAGGATCAGCAGTCTTTGTTATTCCTAGGAGCAGAGCAGTTGCATCATAGCAAGTTCTCTTCAAAGTGTCTTAACATTTTTTTGTGCCTTTCCTCATGGTACACGGGACCTTTTTCTCATTTTTCTTTTGTTAATCCTCTCTCCTTTTTAATTCTTAGAGTTTTTGGCTTGTTTAAGCTTTCTTTATTTTTTGCATGGCTCCATCGGCCCTCTTAGACCTGAGCGCTCAGTCGAATATCCATTATTAAAAAAAAAAAAATTGAGCCATTTGATTTCACTTTGGCTGTTTTTGCTCTGATGTCCCTTAAAACTCCCTTTGATTTTAAGAAGCGTTCATCTCTGTGACTGACCCTCACAATTAGTGCTTGCCATGCCTAGGATCTGACCACAAGGCCTCTAATTGCCTTCTTTGTTGTAAAATGCAAAAAAAAAAACCCAAAAAAGTTGTGAGGGCCAGCGCAAGAAACGTTTTGGCGCTTCTAAGTCTATTCCATCAACTTCAGCATAGGAGGCATTGATTCCCCATGACTAGCAAAAGTGCATCAGACATCGGGGGCATACCAGCATCGAGGAGGTCCTTTCCTGTCTTGACAACAGGCACCAGTAGAGTGCCAGACTGACCTGCATTGAACCCGACACCAAGGACACATCAGGATTCGACATTGTCCTTATCAGCACTGAGGGATCCTGATGTCATGCACCAAACGAAGGCAAAGGAGCATCAATATTGGTCTCACTTGAAGCACAGAGCCAGGAGCTCCAAGACAGTGGCACCACCAGTACCTGAGAAATGTTGGTGCTGAGAGGACTGCTCCCTCTCTGTGGAGTCTGTGCTGATGCACCAGTCTCCTGGATGCTAGGACCAACCTTCTGATTCGGCTCCATCATCCTTGCAGGCTATCCCAGTAACTGATATTGTCCCCGCCTTTGCCTATATCTAACCCCAAAGAGCGATTCTGGGTCCTTTTGCAAAAGGAGTTGGAGCAGATCTTGGCTCTCCGTGATGTTGAATTCTTGAGGTCGTCAATGCCAGCCGTTGCTTTGCCCCAGCTGATCCTCAAGACCCATGATGTGTCTGTTGCCCACTTGTCAACGTGGTGCCTAAATAGGTGTTGGTGCCAGCATCAGACGAAGCAGTGTTTCTCTACAACCCATCGGGAGAGAAACCTCCTGGATGTCCAGGAAAGGAGCTGTCCTTGGCAGAGTCTACATGTGAGTCCATTAGACTCAGGTAGACATAGGTTCAGCCCACTCAGGAGGAGTATTTCATTGTCTCGGACTGCTCTTGGATGTATGAAGTTGAATCAGAGAAGCTCTTGGTAGACCAAGGGAATCCTCCTCCCTCTGACCCCCTCTCCACCTCATGTTGGATGTCCTTGACTATGAGCACCCTGGTAAGGAATCCGTGACAGTGCCCATGCACTACATCCTTCATGCAACACAAATGAGGAAATGGGAGACCCCTCTGCGTGCAGCCTGTACCTTGGAAGGGGGACTCTATGTATAGAGTCCAAAAGGCTTCCAGATTTGAAAAGCATCAACTGCCATACCATTACATGGTGGTCAAATCTGCTCTCAAGACAGCAAAGAGTTCTAGGACATGCCTCAGTGCCCCCTGGTCATGATACTAGAGCCTTCTTTTGGGAGGTTGATTTATCAGGGCTCTATACTCATGTCCCACATTCAGGCCTATCAGATCTACATAAGCAACTACATGTGGAACTTGGTAATTAGTGTAGCGGAGATTGTAGACTCTCTGCGCTCAGACAAGGTTGCAAAACTCCCTGCATTAGTAGCCAAGAAGAGGAGTGTTGAAAGCACTGGCCAGGGGCAACCTGTGATGTTTTTGATGTCATGTCCAGGGTTTCTGCTTTAGGTATTGGCATGCACAGACTTGCCTGGCTGCATGTTTCAGACCTAAAACCCACTGTTCAGGAAAAACTTGTGGACATTCCTTTCTGAGGTGTCAATCTTTTTGGGAACAAAGTGGGAGAGGTCACTGCTCATCAAGTAAAGAGCTGATACCATGAAGTCCCTTTCTCAGCACATTCCTTCTGCAGCCTCCACTTCTTGGAAGTTTTCGGGTAGTGCCCAAAGGAGATCATACTACTCTCACAAGCATATTTATACTCCTCCAGCTCACATTTCCCAGCAATCCCAGGGGCCCCATTCCAGACCTAGGCAGCAGCAGCCTCAGAAAGCCCAGCCAGCTCCCTAGTGAAAGCAAGAGATTAGCTTTTGACTTGCTTCAAGAGAGCACAGCCGTAATATAAGTGACTGTCCTGGATGACATACCAGTAGGAAGGAGGCTGAATTTTTTCAAGCAAGATGTGTCCCTTATAAACTCCAATTGGTGCATTCTTCAATTAGTCTGGAAGGTTGCGCACTAAATCAGTGACAACTTCCTCCAAATTTCCCACCGAGAGCGTCAAAGTTCAGCTATCAGTTCCAGGTCATGATTGCAGAGAACTCTCCTCTCTCCTTCAGGCCCACACAGTTGAGCCTGTACCTCCAGGGGAAGAAAGGAAGGGATTCTTATTCCAAATACTTCTTCTTGCCCAAAAAGGAAGGGGGATTTTGTTCCATCCTAGACATAAGGTCCCTGAACAAATATCTGGTCGGAGAAAAGTTCAGGATGGTTTCTCTGGGTACCCTGGTCCCATGATTCAGTTAAATGATATGTTTTCTAGACATAAAGGATGCTTATGCTCACATACAAATATGTCCCAGCCACAGGAAGTATCTCAGATTTCGAGTAGGGAAACACTGCTACTAATACCACGTCCTACCCTTTGGTCTCGCATCCGCTCCTCAAGTCTTTACCCAATGCCTAGCAGTAGTTGTGGCATGTCTACACAGGCTGGGGGTGTACATGTTTTCCTAATTGGACAATTGACTGGTCCAGAACACATCCAAGGACGGAGTTCAAGGATTGATGAAGAGAACCATTCAAGTGTTAGAGCTACTAGGGTTCGTCATAAACTACCTAGAGTCCCACCATCTCCTCATTCAGCAATTGGAATTCATTGGGACCCTGCTGAACATGACTCAAACACAAGTCTTCCTTACGGAAGCCAGGGCCGAGGCATTATCACCATCACCCTGCTAGCAGGTCATAGCTCAGCAGATGTTGAGGTTGTTGGGCCACATGGCCTCCACAGTGCATGTAACATAGTAACATAGTAGATGACGGCAGAAAAAGACCTGCACGGTCCATCCAGTCTGCCCAACAAGATAACTCATATGTGCTAATTTTGTGTATTCCCTACTTTGATTTGTACCTGTGTTCTTCAGGGCACAGACCGTATAAGTCTGCCCAGCACTATCCCCGCCTCCCAACCACCAGCTCTGGCACAGACCGTATAAGTCTGCCCAGCACTATCCCTGCCTCCCAATCACTAGTCCCGCTTCCCACCACCGGCTCTGGCACAGACCGTATAAGTCTGCCCAGCACTATCCCCGCCTCCCAACCACCAGCCCCACCTCCCGATCTTGACTAATCTCCTGAGGATCCATTCCTTCTGTACAGGATTCCTTTATGCTTATCCCACGCATGTTTGAATTCCGTTACTGTTTTCATTTCCACCACCTCCCGTGGGAGAGCATTCCAAGCATCCACTGCTCTTTCCGTGAAAAAATACTTCCTAACATTTTTCATGAGTCTGCCCCCCTTCAATCTCATTTCATGTCCTCTCGTTCTACCACCTTCCCATCTCCGGAAAAGGTTCGTTTGCGGATTAATACCTTTCAAATATTTGACCGTCTGTATCATATCACCCCTGCTTCTCCTTTTCTCCAGAATATACATGTTTAGTTCAGAAAGTCTCTCCTCATACGTCTTGTAACGCAAATCCCATGCCATTCTCGTAGCTTTTCTTTGCACTGCTTCAATTCTTTTTACATCCTTAACAAGATACGGCCTCCAAAACTGAACACAATACTCCAGGTGGGGCCTCACCAACGACTTATATGGGGGCATCAACACCCCCTTTCTTCTGCTGGTCACACCTCTCTCTATACAGCCTAACAACCTTCATGTCTCCATTTGAGACAGGCTTAGTGGTCCCTAGCTTCCAAATACTGTCAAGCCATGGGGAACCTAGAGGATGCCGTTTCTGTCACTCCAACTCTGCAGGAGTCACTCTTGTGATGGACAATTCAGACCAATCTGGTTATGTGACTTCCCTTTCTAAATTTCTCCTGATAACAGATGTGTCTAATCTGGGCTATGGAGCATGATTTAGTAGAGATAGGTCTTGTCAGACAAATCTGATTAATTTCTTTGACTGGTTGTCCAGAGAGCTGAATCAAGGGAAAGCACTAGATGTGGTGTAGTTAGATTTTACACATTTAAAAAAAATATATTTTGAGAAGTCTTTATTGAGCACTTGAAACCACACCAGTAGTGCAAACAAACCACTGGATTTAGACACATTCACTCACTTTCAAATTATGGATCCAGGTACAGACCTGGAATGCATCACTTCATACTGCCTTTGAAACTTTAGCTCCCCTAACAGTACATATAGCACAAAACCCTCGTAGTCAAAAAGAACCTTTGGTATTCTCAACAACTCCATACAGAAAAATGTCAACTCAGACAAGCTGAATGTATCTGGAGACGTCAACACTCCTTGCCCATTCTCACCATTTACAAAGATGCAGCTCATTCCAACAAATTGGCAATCCTAGCATCTAAAAAGAAGTATTTCTATTCTAAGATAGCTAAGGCATCTAGTACAGCAGTCCTTTATAAGATACTGGAATCCCTTACTATGCCTTACCTCCCCCCCCCCAGCAGATCCAGCCTCACTCCCTACTGCTCAGGATCTTGCAGACTATTTTAGTAACAAAAATACCACTTTGATTGCTTCCCTTGCACCAACTACTAGTAATGCAATAGTTAAGCTCATCTCCAATACCCTGCTGCCAACCAGTACACGATTTTCTTTTAATATCCCATCAGAATCTCATCTACATACTATTGTTCAGGGCATGAAATCTACTACGGCCCCCCATGATCCCATTCCCTCCAATGGATGGACCATTCAGGTCTTTTTCTGCCATCACTTACTATGTTTTTTTTTGTTAAAAAATCTTACCACGAGTTTGTCCTTTCATTTCTCATGTGATTTCATCTTCTTTTTTCCTCTGGAATAGTCCCGGAAACCTGGAAACTTGCAATCCTGAAACCTAAGATTAAAGATCTTTATTTTGGACAAATGTAATTATCGCCCTATTGCCAACCTTCCATTCCTTAACAATATTATGGAGACTATTATTCACTCTGAAGTCCAAAATTTCTTGATAAAAACAAATGCATTTCATCCTAATCAAACTGGATTCAATTCAATTCATTTCTTATATACCGCTAATACCCCCCATTCGGAGTTCAGTGCAGTTTACATCATCGGTGGGGCTTATGTTCGATACAGTGTTACAGGTAGGATATTGGTTGAATACAGTTTTACAATCTGGTTAGATGAGTACAATCTTGTATAGCACTATAGAGTATGAGAGCAGTAGAGGAGTTTCATTTGATGTTTCTGTGGCCAGTTAAGGGACATATAGTAGAAGTGGTTGTTATGTGGCAGTTCAGGCTGCACCACAGCACTGAAACTGCTTTACTTGGCATTACCACATACATACACTATAGACTGGATCAAAATAATTTGGTTCTACTACTGTCACTTGACCTCTCATCAGCGTCCGACTTGGTTGATCGTACTTTATTCTTGGACAGACTCCACCAAATAGGTATTTGAGATCTAGCCTTTACTTAGTTTTATCTCTGATCGTTCATATATAGTTCACTTCCAAAACTTGGCATCAGCACAATTCTCATTAACCTCTGGAGTCCCACAGAAATCAGTATTGAGGGGCATAATCGAGCGGTGCTGGCCATCTACATGGGCGGCCATCTATATGGCCAGTGCCGCAAAGAGCAATCCCAAACTGTATTATCGAAAAAGATGGCCGTCCATCTTTCGTTTCAATAATACGGTTGGGGCCAGCCAAATGTCAGAGATGGCCGGCATCGGTTTTTGCCAATAATGGAAACCGATGCCGGCCATCTCAAACCCGGCCAAATCCAAGGCACTTGGTCGTGGGAGGGGCCAGCATTTGTAGTACACTGGTCCCCCTGACATGCCAGGACACCAACCAGGCACCCTAGGGGGCACTGCAGTGGACTTCAAAAATTGCTCCCAGGTGCATACCTCCCTTACCTTGTGTGCTCAGCCCCTCAAATCCCCCCCCCCAAAACCCACTCCCCACAACTGTACACCACTGCCATAGCTCTTAGGGATGAAGGGGGGCACCTACATGTGGGTATAGTGGGTTTTGGGGGTGGGGGTTTGGAGGGCTCCCATTTACCACCACAAGTGTAACAGGAAGGGGGGATGGGCCTGGGTCCACCTGCCTGAAGTGCACTGCACCCACTAAAAACTGGGTATGACATTTGAGGCTGGCAAAAAAATGTTTTGTTTTTTGGGTGGGAGGAGGTTGGTGACCACTGGGAGAGTAAGGGGAGGTGATCCCCCCATTCCCTCCAGTGGTCATCTGGTCAGTTGGGGCACCTATTTGAGGCTTGGTCATGAACAAAAACGGACCAAGTCGGCCAAATGCTCGTCAGGGCCGGCTTTCTTTTTTCCATTATCGGGCGAAGCCGGCCATCTCTTAAGCATGCCCACGTCCTGCCTTCTGTACCCTGCCGACACACCCCCTAGAAGTTTGGCTGGCTCCACGACGGACTGCAGTTGAGGCCGGCCAAAATTGGCTTTCGATTATGCCGATTTCGCCAGACTTGAGAGATGGTCGGCCATCTCCCGATTTGTGTCAGAAGATGGTCGGCCTTCTCTTTCGAAAATAAGTAGGACTGTCTTCTATGTTATTTAATATTTTCTTAGCTCTTCTTCTTACACTTGCTCAATCCTTGGGCTTTACCGCCTATGTCTACGCAGATTGTGAAGCTCCCGGCCACTGGGGTGATTCTGAAATGCAGACCTCTGCTGGCCGGGGTCTCACTTGCCAGTCTCCTTGGAGTTCCCTTGGCCCCCAAGCCAAGCTGTGTATTGCAATGGGCCAGGCAAACTGCTCAGCCACAGACAGTTCCACCCAATGCCGTTCCAAAACTACTTGTGGTAAATCCCTGGTAACTCCAGCAAAAACAGCACAGAAGCAAACAGTTCAGAACAAGGGGGCTTCCTTTATCTTCCCCCCTCTCCCCTCTTTTAGGGTAACTCCAACAAGCACAGCATAGAAACAAACAGTTTAAAACAAAAGGGGTTTCCTTTATCTTCCCCTCCTCAGGGTATTCTTCAACTAAGCCCTCTTGGGGCTCCCTGGCACTTGGCTTCAAGACAGTCTGTAAAGACACATGCCCTTCCTGTTCTCTACCTGGCTTCATTAGCCTCAGGCTCCTGAACAGGACTCTGGCTGGTCTTCTCCCAGTTGCTTGCAAGCACCCACCTCTATACCTGGGGCTCCTGCCTTACTCAGGGTGACTGCTCACACATGCCTTCCTTCGGCTGAAAATCCTCTCCGGTCCAGTCCAGGGTACCCGGTCACCCCTCTGATCCACGGGCTGTGACCCCTCGCACTCTCCTGGAACTGCAACTAGGATTCTCCAGACTTCCCATATATGCAAATGAGACCATCAAAATGCAAATTTGCTTTACTAGGACTTGGATTCAATCTTGTGGGGCACCACTTCCTTCCAAGTATCCTTCACTTGGAGAGACCGGGGTCTCAGTGTAAAACAGCTACCACCCCTGGATAGGACTTCTTCACTCGCATTGACCTTATAGTCCTATCCTCCACCCCACGGCTGTTAGTTCATTCTCATTAGCAATTGTCCATAACAATAGTACACAGTTCCTGGCCCCCACCAGGTAAGTACCTCTTTGGGTTTGGAGGGAACCTTCTCTTAACCCTTCTCTTGAGCTCTCCTTCAGCAGGTTTCTTCCTTCACTTTCTCCCTGCTTGTATTCCTCAGGCTCCAGGCGTTGCAGGTCCCCCCCCCCCCCATCTTCTTCTTCTTCTCTCTTGGCTTAGAGGGTGCTTTTTATAGGGTGACCAATAATCCACCCCACCTCTCTAGGCCTCTTCCCCTGCTTCCAGAAAGGTCCGCACCTAGAACTCTCTCCAACTTTCCAGCTTCTACTCAGAGAGTTCCCCCTGGTGGCCTCTCCAGGGAAGGACAGGTCCGATACCACGAGGACCCCCTAGCCGTCCCTTCTGGTCACTACAATGGTCTATCCTCTTTGGCTCCCTCTAGTGGCCAGATCAGGGCATTTTCATGTTTCTGGTAGGAGAGCGCCATCTAGCGGCCTCCTCAGGGTAGGTCAACCACTGTGTTTATCACAAGATATAGTAACATAGTGTTGCAGGAATTGATGCATGAATTACCCCTATTGTTAGCAGAATCTGTGGTACTTCAGGAGTCAAACAGCACACACCAGAATGAGGGAGAAATCTTCTTTATTTGCCAGCAAACAAAGTAGGACCTCAGTTCTAGCTCTCTTCTTCCCTTTCTCAGCTCTCTGGATGTTATGGCTTCTGTCTCAGCTTCTTCTCTTCTTCTGCTGTCTGTCTTCCTTCAGCTCTCCTTCTTCTGTCTGTTCCTTCTGACGTAAGCTGCTTCTGCTCCCACTTATATACCGTTCTATCTCCCTCCTAGCCCCCCTTACTCTCCAGATGGTAAAGAATAGATTGATCACCCTGCCTTGAACTAATTATTACCATACATATATTCCAAATATCAGTTACATAGGTTTAATATTTCTCAAACTGACCTATGACCTGGGGCCCCTCACATTAGACAATATGGCACCAGTCTCTTGCATTTTCATTATGATTAATTTCTCAGCTATAACTTAAACTGGGTTCATTTAGGGGCTAAGGGACATTCTCATATTCCTAGTCAACTTCATACTAACTGCTAACTGAACTCTGGCATTCATTAAGGGGTCAAGGGCCAGTCTTACTTAATAGCATACAGCTATAGTTTGTTATTTCTTTCAGAAAACCAGTCCTACACTTACCTCACCCATTTCTATTCTTCTATCACCTTCTCCCACTACTCCAACCAGAGTTACACCTAATCACACTGACCACCCTTCAACATCTTCTGTCCTTCTGTGACTGTTCTCTTGTGCTTGACTGCTTAAATATTTTAAATTTAAATGCTTTACTTTTTGTCTATTAGATTGTAAGCTCTTTGAGCAGGGACTGTCTTTCTTCTGTGTTTGTACAGCGCTGCGTACACTTTGTAGCGCTCTAGAAATGTTAAATAGTAGTAGTAGTATAATTAATCAAGGAGAAGAGAGTTGACTTCTCTTTCACCTAGCCAGGACTGCAGCTAACTCAAACCATATGCTGACCTTTTCAACTACAGTCTTACTTAGAAAGTCAGACAAAGAGTTGGACAGACATTAGATTTAAAAAGGTATTCTACATATTAACTACACAGAATAAACATATTCTAAAATAAGCATCCTTATAAGACATATTCTAAAATACACAGAAATCAGAATTCCTTATAACAAAATCTACATATCAAGAATATCTAGAATTATTTAAACAGCATTCAGCCTACTTTTAAACTACTGTATGTCTGGCTCATGCCTTGTTCATAATAGCATACATATGTGCTAGCATTAGCAATCCATCACTCACAAGGGGTCAAAGAAAGTTTCTGTCTCTGACCTTTTCAACCTTTAGCTTAGCCAAAGCTAGACTTTCTAAGTAATTAAATCCAGCTGGCATTCCTTCACTTGCAGGGTGAAGAGTTGAAATAAAATTTCTTATATATCTATATAATTATGCCCACTGCCTCATTCCCCCCTTTGAGACTAAAATCAGCTTATGCAGAGATAAGTCTCACAACTCAAACTCTGGAAATTATAGTGATCCTAACTAAGAATAGGCTTGTGAATCACCATTACCCTACTTGTTAAGGTCCGACGGCATACTGCCGAAGCACATGAGGCCAGGAAACAAAACAACAACCCTGCTAAAACTAAGACTATTAGGGAAATGAACAAGGGACGTATCCATGAGGTCAATGACCACCACCAGGAGGTAAGGTCTAATCCTCCTCGGTAATCCTCCACATTAAGGCTAGCCAACTGTAGGACTTTATCCATAGCATGCCTAACTACATGCGTCCTATTTATGACAATAGTACAGCACTCTGAAGAATTTAGCACTGTGCAGAGGCCACCCTGGGCTGCAAAGAGATAGTCAAGACCCATACGGTTATACCGAGAAACTATACTTAATTCATTAATTTGATCCTGCAATGCATTGACTACCACGTTCAGCTCATGAACTAAAACATGGAGTAGAGACTGAAGTCTCCGGGTAGCCATGCCTAGTTCAGTAATACCCGCTACCGGGCCTCCAATTGGAATCCAAGCCGTGGCAGAAAGGGCTACAAGTCTCTGTTTAGTCAGAGGATAAGTAGAGTTAATATACTGGAGGGCTAATTCAATCGCCTCATCCTCTGTGGCAACGGAGGAAGGTAAGGACAAGGCCTCTCGCTTAGAGCGGTGCGGGGATGGTGGCCTGAGGAGAGGAATAACTTTAGGAAAATAATTCAAGGTTACCAATACACAAAAATCATATGTGGGGGGAAGAATCATGTGGAGGACATTATCACAGAGCCAGTAATGACCAAGGAGAGGGCGAGGAAAGTTCCCAATAAATGTTGGCACAGGATGGACATTAGGATGCCCATAATGCGAGCCCCTATCCCAGGGGGAACGAAGAAGAAATGGAGACTTTGTACACCATAGGTGCCAATCCCCAATTGTGACAAGCTGCTCATGTGTCATAAACCTTTCATACCCCGGGGACTTATGAAAGTAGAAAATAGGCCGGGACACTATAGTCTTCTCAGTAGTACGGTTAGGAGCCAGATAATCACCTTGGTCATAATCTGCAGGTATGGTAGTAGGGCACATAGGAGTACCTGGAGAGACTACCCACACAGATTCCCCTTTTTCTGGGAGAACATTAGTATAGTTACAGGGAATGGGAAGAACAGTTGAGATGCTTCTTGTTAAACAAAACACTCCAGAAGCTGGATAGGGAGACGTAAAGACTGGCCTTAGAGAAGATTCAGAGGGGGAAGTAGCATTATAAAAGGACCACCAAGTATAATCCTGGCTCCAAGGGCCTGAACTCGAAAAGTAGGGAGGTATAAGAGCTGGGAGCTGCACAGGGACAGGTACAGCTGGGACATCTGTAGTATAAGGAGAAAATCGGGAACACACAATACAAGGGGAAGTAATCTTTGCCTGGCTAATTAGTTCCTGGACAGAGTGTAACCAAAGGTTGGAGCGAGTTGGGGTATTAGGAACAAGGAGGCAAGGAGTAGAAAACAACAAAAGCATCCAACTACTAACATTTTCTTTCTTCCTAATCTAAAACAAATACAGCAAACTAATTAAGCAATAATATTTCAACAGTCTGTGCTAATCACAGATTACTCTAATATAATGTTCTCAGTCTTTGAGTTCTTATACCAGTTGGGATAGACCCTCAACTGACAAGGATCAAGCTCTCAAATTCCAAGGAAGCCAGAATCTGGGCAAGAAAGAGTCTCAGTGTGAAGCCGAAGTTCAGCAGCTCCTGCAGTATGCAGTTGACCCTTCTTTTCAGCTAGTAGATTCTTTGGTTCGGGTCAAGCGCAACTTCAATGGCTCCGCTGGATCACTTTCTGCTCTCCACTGTTTAGGCTCCGTCTGATCCGTGCTGGGCTCAGTCTGGTCAGCAGACTTGATTCGAGACCAATGGACCCATGAAGTTATCCCTGCGACCTTCACAGCTGTAGGGGTAGAAAGCAAAACAGTAAAAGGTCCTTTCCACCGGGGCCCCAAAGGCTGGAGCCTCCAGTCTTTCACCCAAACTCTATCCCCTGGCAGGAAGGAATGTACCTGAGCCTGGAAGGGGACAGGGTTTATTTCTCTCACATAAGACTGAAGCTCAGAAATTATCCTGCCCAAGAGGGCTACCTGCTCCTGCACCTGGGCAGACCCTAAAATCCCTATGTCTCCCTTAATTCCCTGCAAAATGGCTGGGGGCTTCCCATACACAATTTCAAAGGGAGAGAGGGCTGTTCCTTTAGTTGGGGTGCATCGGAGGCGGAAGAGGGCTAGTGGCAGTGCCTGTGGCCATTTCAGTTGGGTTTCCTGACAAATCTTTGCTAGGCTATTTTTCAAGGTTCTGTTTGCCCGCTCAACCTGCCCTGAACTCTGGGGACGATAGGCACAATGCAATTTCCAGGTAATGCGCAATGCGCGGGACAGGGCCTGAAGTGTAGCTTCAACAAAGGCGGGACCATTATCTGAGCCTATAGCAAGGGGCAGTCCATACCTGGGGATGACATCCCTAAGGAGGGCTCGAGCTACTTCTGTGGCTTTCTCAGTGACTGTAGGATATGCTTCCACCCACCCAGAAAAGGTACAGACCATGGCCAAGAGGTATCGGAGCCTACCGCTCCTGGGCATTTCTGTGAAGTCTATAACTAGAGACTCAAAGGGTGTTAGTCCTCTAGACTGAACTCCTGGTGGAATATGGGGTCCCTGACGAGCATTATTCTGGGCACAGAGAGTACATCGGGCAGAGGCAGTGGCAACCAGACTATCCAATCCTTCCAGCACCACTACTCGACTGAGTAGGCGGGCTAGTGCTGTTTTCTCTAAGTGTGATAGGTCATGAGCTTGAGACACTACAGGCCAAGCTAGGTGGCGTGGCACCAGAACTCTGGTATCAGGGAGATGTAACCAGCCATCAGGTCTCCTTACTGCACCTTCCTCTTGAGCCCATTTCTCTTCCGTTTGGGTGTACATAGGCGTCCATTCTTGCAGTCGAATTTGGAACAGGGGAGTCACAGTACTTGCTGAGGGTCCTCGAGCAGCTTCCTTGGCCACCCGATCAGCATGGCGATTCCCTCGGGCCACTGGAGTATCTATCCTTTGATGTCCCCTGCAGTGAATGACAGCTACCTTTTTAGGGGCCCAAACAGCCTCTAGCAGCTGAAGTATTTCAGGTCCATACTTAACAGGTTGGCCTGCGGCATTTATGAGTCCCTTTTCCTTATACAAAGCTCCATGAGCATGTAGAGTTGTGAAGGCATACTTGGAATCAGTATAAATGTTGGTTACCAGTCCTGCTGCTAGCTCCAGAGCTCGTATGAGGGCCACAAGTTCTGCTTTCTGGGCTGAAGTTCCTTGGGGCAGGGCTCTTGCTTCTATCACCTTGTCCTCTGTTACCACAGCATAACCTGCCAATCGCTTGGAGTTCTCCACGTAACTGCTTCCATCTGTGAAATAAATTACATCTGGGTCCCTCCAAGGAACATCTTTAAGATCTGGTCGACTGGAGTACACTTCATCCATGGTTTGGATACAGTCATGATCCGGTGGTCCCTCAGATGCTGGCAAAAGAGTGGCAGGATTGAATGTAGCCACTGTTTCCAGGTGTATCCGTGGATTCTCACACAAGCTAGCTTGGTACTTAACCATACGGTTATTTGTAAACCAGTGGTTGCCCTTATACTCCATGAGGGTGAGAACTGCGTGGGGGACTTTGACAACTAGTTCTTGCCCCAAGGTCAACTTATCAGCTTCCTGGACCAGTAAGGCTGTTGCTGCAATGGCCCTCATGCAGGCTGGCCATCCTTTAGCCACTCCATCCAGCTGTTTAGACAGGTATGCAACAGGCCTCTGCCAGGATCCCATCATCTGGGTCAGCACACCCAGAGCAACCCCCTGTCGCTCATGGACATACAGTGAGAAAGGTTTCTCCACATCAGGAAGGCCTAACGCAGGGGCTTGGAGTAGGGCTTTCTTTATGGCGATAAAGGATTGTTGAGCTATAGGTCCCCATTCAAATGGTTCCTTTTCACCCCCCTTTGTGGCCTGGTAAAGGGGTTTCGCCATCAATGCAAAATTTGGAATCCAAATTCTGCAGAATCCGGCTGCTCCCAGAAATTCCCTAACTTCCCTTCTGGACTTGGGTTGGGGAATTGCAGCAACTGCTTGCTTCCTACTGACATCCAGTCTCCGACTTCCCTGGGAAATGCAAAAGCCCAGATACTTCACTTCTGACTGACAGAGTTGGGCCTTTGAGCGTGAGACCTTATAACCCGCATCCAAGAGTAGCTCCAGCAATTCTCTGGTAGCCTCAAAACACTCTTCCTGGGTCACTGCTGCAATCAGGAGGTCATCTACATACTGGAGTAAAACTCGCTTGGAAGGCTCAGATTTAAAAGTCTTAAGGTCTTGCCCTAGGGCAGTCCCAAAAATGGTGGGGGAGTTCTTGAACCCCTGTGGCAGGCGGGTCCATGTATACTGAAGCTTCCTTCCTGTTACTGGGTTTTCCCATTGAAAGGCAAAAAGCAGTTGACTGGCGGGGGCCACCCGAATACAAAAGAAGGCATCTTTTAGATCTAGTGTCGTGAAATGGGTAGCTCCAGAAGGTATCAATCCTAGTAGGACATATGGATTAGGCACTACAGGGTGTAATGAAATAGTGGATTTGTTGACCACTCGTAAGTCTTGGACTGGCCGGTAGTCCTCAGTCCCTGGCTTCTGAACTGGCAACAGTGGCGTATTCCATGGAGACTGGCAAGGACGAATAATTCCATGGGATAACAGACGATTCAGGTGTGCTTGAATCCCTTCCAGAGCCTTTCGGGGAATTGGGTATTGGCGAAGATGGATTGGCCGGGCACTTGGAAGTAAATCTACATGGACAGCAAGCTGAAGAGTAGTAAATCACCGGGACCTGATGGTATTCATCCCAGAGTATTAATAGAACTAAAAAATGAACTTGCGGAGCTACTGTTAGAAATATGCAATCTGTCCCTAAAATCGAGTGTAGTACCGGAAGACTGGAGGGTAGCCAATGTTACTCCGATTTTTAAGAAGGGTTCCAGAGGAGATCCGGGAAATTATAGACCGGTGAGTCTGACGTCGGTGCCGGGCAAGATGGTGGAGGCTATTATTAAGAATAAAATTGCAGAGCATATACAAAAACATGGACTGATGAGACAAAGTCAGCACGGATTTAGTGAAGGGAAGTCTTGCCTCACCAATCTAATGCATTTTTTTGAGGGGGTAAGCAAACATGTGGACAATGGGGAGCCGGTTGATATTGTATATCTGGATTTTCAGAAGGCGTTTGACAAAGTGCCGCACGAAAGACTCCTGAAGAAATTGCAGAGTCATGGAATCGGAGGTAGGGTACTATTATGGATTAAGAACTGGTTGAAAGATAGGAAGCAGAGAGTAGGATTGCGTGGCCAGTATTCTCAGTGGAGGAGGGTAGTTAGTGGGGTCCCGCAGGGGTCTGTGCTGGGTCCGTTGCTTTTTAATGTATTTATAAATGACCTAGAGATGGGAATAACTAGTGAGGTAATTAAATTCGCCGATGACACAAAATTATTCAGGGTCGTCAAGTCGCAGGAGGAATGTGAACGATTACAGGAGGACCTTGCGAGACTGGGAGAATGGGCGTGCAAGTGGCAGATGAAGTTCAATGTTGACAAGTGCAAGTGATGCATGTGGGTAAGAGGAACCCGAATTATAGCTACGTCTTGCAAGGTTCCGCGTTAGGAGTTACGGATCAAGAAAGGGATCTGGGTGTCGTCGTCGATGATACGCTGAAACCTTCTGCTCAGTGTGCTGCTGCGGCTAGGAAAGCGAATAGAATGTTGGGTGTTATTAGGAAGGGTATGGAGTCCAGGTGTGCGGATGTTATAATGCCGTTGTATCGCTCCATGGTGCGACCGCACCTGGAGTATTGTGTTCAGTACTGGTCTCCGTATCTCAAAAAAGATATAGTAGAATTGGAAAAGGTACAGCGAAGGGCGACGAAAATGATAGTGGGGATGGGACGACTTTCCTATGAAGAGAGGCTGAGAAGGCTAGGGCTTTTTAGCTTGGAGAAGAGACAGCTGAGGGGAGATATGATAGAAGTGTATAAAATAATGAGTGGAATGGATCGGGTGGATGTGAAGCGACTGTTCACGCTATCCAAAAATACTAGGACTAGAGGGCATGAGTTGAAGCTACAGTGTGGTAAATTTAAAACGAATCGGAGAAAATTTTTCTTCACCCAACGTGTAATTAGACTCTGGAATTCGTTGACGGAGAACGTGGTACGGGCGGTTAGCTTGACGGAGTTTAAAAAGGGGTTGGATAGATTCCTAAATGACAAGTCCATAGACCGCTATTAAATGGACTTGGAAAATTCCGCATTTTTAGGTATAACTTGTCTGGAATGTTTTTACGTTTGGGGAGCGTGCCAGGTGCCCTTGACCTGGATTGGCCACTGTCGGTGACAGGATGCTGGGCTAGATGGACCTTTGGTCTTTCCCAGTATGGCACTACTTATGTACTTATGTACTTATGTAATATTTCGGGCCAACCCTGGGGGATTATCTTCTGCCCATACCCCACTGACCTGAAAGCTGTCTGCCAGGGGTAGGTCAACTTGGCCATGCGACTGATGCAGCCGCCATTCTTCTTCAAGGGGGCAGCAGAAACTCAATATACCCTTAGGGCTGGATATCGGGGGCCGAAAGGAGACTGAAGTCTGGCCATCACAGTCAAAGGAAATTTGGGCCCTAAGCTTGGACAGCAGGTCCCGGCCTAACAAAGGGATTGGACAGTCTGGCATATACAGGAATTCATGAGTGACTGTGTGTGAGCCTAATTGGCATCTACGGGTCGTCAGAAAGGGCCTCCGGTTCTGCACCCCCGTGGCTCCCACCACTCGGACAGTTTTTCCAGACACAGGCGCTAATCGCTCCGTCACAACAGAATGTTCAGCTCCTGTATCAATCATGAATGGAATTGAGCGGCTCCCTATAGTTAACTTGACCATAGGTTCCTGGGAGCCCAGTTTGTAGGAACCCGGTCTGTCCTATTCGTCCCATTCTGCCATCTCGGCTATCCCAATGATGTCAGATTCAGGAGGCTCATATCTTCCCTCTCGAACTCGGCCTCGGCTTCCTCGATCTCCTGGTCCCCTTCTCAGTCCCTGGCGCCTCTGGGGGCATTCATCTTTCCAGTGCCCTCTTTCCTTACAGTAGGCACACTGGTCCCTCTCCAATCTTGGTCTGGGATTCTCCCCTCGTGGCCAGGATTGATTGAAGGAATCTCGGGGCCTGGCTGGTGGTCCAGGGTCCCACTTTGGCTTCCCATTAGCTAGAGGTCGACCTCGGTTAAGGGTGGAATTAGTAATGGCTGCCGCTAAAAGGTCGGCCTTCTTCTGCATCTTCCGGTCAGCCTCTCGGCGCACCTCCTGATCCCTATTAATGAAAACCTTGGTTGCGATCTCAATTAGCTGAGTGGTATTCATCCCTGCGAATCCCTCCTGACGCTGCAACTTCTTCCGGATATCTGGCATACTCTGCACTATTCACTCAATGCACTATTCACCATTCTCTGGTTTTCTAGTGCCTCAGGGTCAAATGGGGTGTATGTTCTGTAGGCTTCAATTAGTCGCTCTAAAAAGGCCCCAGGGGATTCAGTTGCCCCTTGGAGAATTTCAGAGACCTTTGCCAGATTAATGGGCCTCTTTATGCCTTTCCTCATACCTTCCAGCAAGTCCCGGCAATAGCCAGACAACAGTTCATAATGCTGCTCATTATTTGGATCCCAAGCTGGAGCTGCGCGAGGGAACCGAGCTCTAACCCATTCCTCTAGGTTCTGTGTCCCCTCGGGAGCACGCGCTCGCGTGATGGCCTCAGCATTTTGTAAAATCTTCCGCCTCTCCTCAGTTGTGAAGAGGGTCAGGAGAAGTTGTTGACAATCAGTCCAAGTTGGGTTATGGGTGGCCATAATGCTACCCACTAGGTCCACCACTGCCTGAGGCTTTTCAGTATAAGAGGGATAATGCGTCTTCCAATTCAGGAGATCGGTGGTTGTGAAGGGTACACACTGGTAGGCCTGTGCCTGTATAACCTGACCCTCATTATTAGGATCCGGTCGAGTGGTGGTTACCTGGCGGAGGGGCAGAATTCTCGAGGAGGTGGGAATGGAACCTGAGGTAGAGCTAGGAGCTACCCTCCTATCATGCTCAAAGGTGATTGCAGCAGGTCTAACCCATTCAGTAGAGGTGTGTTGAAACCCTGAGGGATGGGGAGGGGTACTCATAGACTGAGAGGTGGTCACAGGTGATTCAGTCCATTGAAAGGGATGCCGGGCCCCTGATGAGTGGGTAGGGGTACTAGAGGGAAAGGCTGGGCTGTCGGGAGTTGAGGAGTCAGGGGGTGCAGCCCAAAGCGGGTCTTGGGAGGTTAACAGGGGAGAATGTGGCAAAGGAGGGTAGAGGCTGGCTGAAAGGTCCACCCTAGGATGTGACGGGGTTTACACAGAAGAGGAGCTATCCGGAGAAGCCTGTGCTGGAGAAGCTTGGGCTGGGCGGCGTGGATCTCTGGGGGTGGCACGGAACCCCAACAATGGGCCATAAGGTGGTGGCTCAAGATCTGAGGGGTCATCAGAGAGTATGGGTTTCTCGGGCAGGGTAGGGGCGGAAGCCACCGATTGGGTGGTAGGCTTCCTAGGGCTCTTTCCCTCTTCCAATTTAGATTTTCTAATCTTTCTTTGAACGCGGCCCAACATGAACTTTACTGGGGATCCCATATAAGTTTTCAACCAAGAGGGAGGGTCAGTCACAAGGCTGTCCCAGGAATCTATATAGGGGAGTTGTTCAAGATATTCTGGTTCTCCTACAACTATGCTGTAGACCTTCCGGATTACTTCAATATCTAAGCTGCCACTAGGGGGCCACCCCACTCCCATAGATGGCCACTCAACTTCACACAAGGTTCTTAGAGTACTTGAGCTTAAAGTCTGTCCATAATCATTAATTAAAAATCCTTTCTTGAAATTCTTAAGCATACAATCTAGGGGAGTATCAATTTGTCTAGACGATTTCCTTCCCATAATGCTTACAGTTACAACACACAAAGAGGGAGGGAATTTTTGAGAGTGCAGTAAGGGGTCCCCACTCTCGAGACACTAGGTAGACAGACAACAATCGCTTCCTTCCGTCGCTGGCCAATTGAACTCGCGTTAATTGGAAACGCAGCTATAAGAAGTCCGCACTCATTTAATCATTCAGGCATCACACACATTCCATACAGAAAATCCCACCCAACAATTTCAGATTTCTCAGATACAGATAAGCTCAGGCGGTTTTGCTACTAGTCCCCACGACTAGAAGCTACTAAGGCCTTCGCTGAGAGTTGATCAGACTCCCCTTCCCTCAATTTATGAGGGGCTGGTTTACAGTTTCCTAGCTAGGATTACAATACAGAATACATACCCGGCTAATGTTCCTCAGTCAGTTGGGTGCCAGAAATTGATGCAGGGTCCGGGATCCCACCGCTGCCACCAAGAATTGTTGCAGGAATTGATGCATGAATTACCCCTATTGTTAGCAGAATCTGTGGTACTTCAGGAGTCAAACAGCACACACCAGAATGAGGGAGAAATCTTCTTTATTTGCCAGCAAACAAAGTAGGACCTCAGTTCTAGCTCTCTTCTTCCCTTTCTCAGCTCTCTGGATGTTATGGCTTCTGTCTCAGCTTCTTCTCTTCTTCTGCTGTCTGTCTTCCTTCAGCTCTCCTTCTTCTGTCTGTTCCTTCTGACGTAAGCTGCTTCTGCTCCCACTTATATACCGTTCTATCTCCCTCCTAGCCCCCCTTACTCTCCAGATGGTAAAGAATAGATTGATCACCCTGCCTTGAACTAATTATTACCATACATATATTCCAAATATCAGTTACATAGGTTTAATATTTCTCAAACTGACCTATGACCTGGGGCCCCTCACATTAGACAATATGGCACCAGTCTCTTGCATTTTCATTATGATTAATTTCTCAGCTATAACTTAAACTGGGTTCATTTAGGGGCTAAGGGACATTCTCATATTCCTAGTCAACTTCATACTAACTGCTAACTGAACTCTGGCATTCATTAAGGGGTCAAGGGCCAGTCTTACTTAATAGCATACAGCTATAGTTTGTTATTTCTTTCAGAAAACCAGTCCTACACTTACCTATAATTAATCAAGGAGAAGAGAGTTGACTTCTCTTTCACCTAGCCAGGACTGCAGCTAACTCAAACCATATGCTGACCTTTTCAACTACAGTCTTACTTAGAAAGTCAGACAAAGAGTTGGACAGACATTAGATTTAAAAAGGTATTCTACATATTAACTACACAGAATAAACATATTCTAAAATAAGCATCCTTATAAGACATATTCTAAAATACACAGAAATCAGAATTCCTTATAACAAAATCTACATATCAAGAATATCTAGAATTATTTAAACAGCATTCAGCCTACTTTTAAACTACAGTATGTCTGGCTCATGCCTTGTTCATAATAGCATACATATGTGCTAGCATTAGCAATCCATCACTCACAAGGGGTCAAAGAAAGTTTCTGTCTCTGACCTTTTCAACCTTTAGCTTAGCCAAAGCTAGACTTTCTAAGTAATTAAATCCAGCTGGCATTCCTTCACTTGCAGGGTGAAGAGTTGAAATAAAATTTCTTATATATCTATATAATTATGCCCACTGCCTCAATAGTAGATGTCAGCAGAAAAAGACCTGCACGGTCCATCCAGTCTGCCCAAGAAGACAAACTCATATGTGCTACTTTTTGTGTATATCTTACCTTGATTTGTAACTGTCATTTTCAGGGCACAGACCGTACAAGTCTGCCCAGCACTATCCCTGCCTCCCAACCACTAGCCCCGCCTCCCACCACTGGCTCTGGCACAGACCATATAAGTCTGCCCAGCACTATCCCCGCCTCCCACCACCGGCTCTGGCACAGACCGTATAAGTCTGGCCAGCACTATCCCCACCTCCAAACCACCAGCCCTGCCACCCAATCTCGGCAAAGCTCCTGAGGATCCATTTCTTCTGAACAGGATTCCTTTATGTTTATCCCACGCATGTTTGAATTCCGTTACCATTTTCCTCTCCACCACCTCCCGCTGGAGGGCATTCCAAGCATCCACCACTCTCTCCTTGAAAAAATACTTCCTGACATTTTTTTTTAGTCTGCCTCCCTTCAATCTCATTTCATGCCCTCTAGTTCTGCCGCCTTCCCATCTCTGGAAAAGGTTCATTTGCGGATTAATACCTTTCAAATATTTGAATGTCTGTATCATATCACCCGTTTCTCCTTTCCTCCAGGGTATACATGTTCAGGTCAGCAAGTCTCTCCTCATACGTCTTGTAACGCAAATCCCATACCATCCTCGTAGCTTTTCTTTGCACCACTTCAATTCTTTTTACATCCTTAGCAAGATAGGTCCTCCAAAACTGAACACAATACTCCAGGTGGGGCCTCACCAACGATTTGTACAGGGGCATTAACACCTCTTTTCTTCTGCTGGTCACTCCCCTCTCTATACAGCCTACCAACCTTCTACTTACTTCTACAGATGATATTCAGCTACTACACGCCATAGATTACACCAACAATCATATGATTCAGAACAATAACTATAATCTTACACGGACCACTGATTGGTTACAACATATGAAACTGATATTCAATCCAAATAAATCTAGCTGTGTTCTCTTCTCAGACTGCCCAAACGCCTCTCTATCTCGGCACATCCTTTTTGGGGCAACTGCTATTCCTCAATCATCTAGCATGAAAATTTTAGGTGCCATTTTAGATAATTAACTTTCCGTTCAGCCACACATTTGTACTGTAATTCGACAGTGTTTCTACAGAATACAACAAATCAGCTCAATTCGCCCTTTCATTGATCCACCTGCAATAAATATAGTCATCCACTCTTTTGTCATCAGCAAACTTGACTACTATAACTCTATTGTGATATCCCCCTTCTCACTCAGGGTGACCTGGTTCTCAATATGCAGATTATATGCAAATTAGTGTGCAACCCCTTCTCGCTGAGGGTGACCTAGTTCCCACTCAGCAAATTAAACAGGTCTCACCAACTGCATATTTCTCAGGCAACTCTTTATTCCAGCACCTGGCAACACTTCTTCTAGCTTAATACTTTACACTTTCATAGGTCTTCACACTGAGCCTCCCCCCACAGATACATGGGCTCAGTACCAGCTTCAATACTTTGGGGACTCCCAACCCCAGGCTTTGCAGCCTGCTTCTCTCAGTACTTTGGACACACAGTCCCCTCTTTGAACACCCAGTTCTGGACACACAGTCCCCCCTCTTGGAACACACAGTTCTGGACACACAATCCTTCCTTCTTTGAACACACAGTTCCTATAAGTACTGAGGACACACAGTGAAACACTAATGCTTTAGGGACTCCTTACCCCAGGATTTTCAGCCTGCTGATCTCCTTTGGACACACAGTCCACCACAAGCCCATAGGGCTAGCCAGTCCTTTCCAGGGGATCTCTCTTCTTCTGCTGCCAGCTCACCTCTCTCCCTTTCACAACTCAGGTGGGGTATAAAGTGGTTAATTAGCTACACAGGACCCAGCCCACAACCTCCTACACCTGTGGACATCCCAGGGCTCTCCCCGGTCCTAGCACCCTCCACTTCTTCTGCTACTAGCGCCCTCTAGTGGCCTACACCGTATAGGACACCCTCTTACTTATCACACTATATAGGTCTCAAAACACCTGATATTAGGTGCCTACAAATAATTCAGAATACCGCCATTAAACTTATCACTGGAAAAAAGAAATAGGATCATATTACTCCACTATTGAAAGCGGTCCATTGGCTATCCCTTCCCCATCGCATTATCTATAAGATTTTACTCCTGGTCTTTAAAATCCATCTGTCTGGTGAACCACATTATCTTTCTCGTATGTTATCTTCATATGCAAATACAAGAACATTATGATCATCTTTTCAAAATTTACTGAAAGTACCATCTTTTCGAGAGATAATCCCTCAACACACCAGAAAGGCACATTTCTCAGTTCAGGGTCCTGAACATTGGAACAAGCTACCCCAGTCTCGTAGGTAACAGACATCTCTCCGAAACTTTAAAATTGATCTTAAAACATTCCTTTTCTCTGATGCGTACTCCTAATCTTGCTAATGCAATCTATAGAGATAGAGCCTGTTGGACCCAGCAGACCAGTTTCAGTCCTCCTTTTCTAACTCCCCCGCTCTTCTGTGCTATATGAAATTGTATTTCTACCCCACCCCTTCCTTCCATACTTTACTATTTTCTTACCTTTCTTTACTTATTAGACTGTAAGCTTCCTAGACATGCTTTTTGATGGGCGGGATAGTATATCCTGAAATAAACTTGAAACTTAATATCAATGAGCAAAAGGACAGTGCAGACAGCAAAATCAAAGAGCAAAAAAAAACCCCATACAAACCCAAAAATCCATAAAAGCTAAACTGTGGTACCAGGAAAAAAACAAAAGAACACAAAACCAAAGCTTGTAACAATTTTATTTTTTCAACCTTATGATCCCCCCCCCCCCCCCCCCCCAACCTCAAAACCAACCCACCTGAACTCCCCACCCATCCCCAGCAAGCAGAGTGATCCAGGCAAGTCCAAGAGAGATTTTTAGTTTCAACAATGTTTATTGATGATACAGCGTGTGAAAATGCCAACAAGCTCCACAACATGCTGTTACATAGTACATGTCAAAAATTCCAACCCCAGATACACTGCTAATTAACTAGATAATCTTAATCACACCTAAAGCAGAGATTTTTTTGTAAATGAGGGAAAAGTCTCAACTGCTACTGCTAATTTTTACACAATAGTGTTCGTTACATAGCACGTAGAAAAAGTCATCACTGACTTAAAAACCCTCAATTATTTGTTTTTTTTATATTTTTTTAAATATTAGATTATGTGAATGTCTTTCTGAGACTTAAAAACTCTTCGACATATCAAAAATAGAACTCATTCACTTATCTTGCCAAATGTTGCCGATTTCCTTTTATTGCTGCGCTAGATCCAATTTCTGCTAGGTAATTCACTGGTTCCTACGGTCCCGTTTCGAATATCTTCATCAGGGAACCCGCTCACCCCTAGAATATAGCGCCATCAGCACTGAATACAAGCAAGAAAAGTGAAAATAAATCTTGTGATTACATACTTTATTACGTCGAGCTCAGATAAACTTATACATAACCATCCCTCAAAAGCAAGTCATGTCACCTTGTCTTCGTAATCAATATGAATCTTCTGAAATAATTCTTCTGAAATAATTCTCGGCGTCCTCACCTGAACTTAGTGAAGAATTAAAAGAACCTTTATCCAATCACAAAGTTGTACGTCACTGACGCTGAGCGTGACTCAACTGCCTCACTGATGACTCACGCTGACAGCTCAACTGAATCTTTTTAAATCTTTTTAAAGGGCAACATACTCTTATGTTGAATAATGAAATCATGTTGAATAATAAATATTCTGTTGAATGATGGATTTATAGGAATGCTCCCCATTGTAAGGACGAGTTCAAACCCCAAGGTTCCAAAGTTTTTAATCTATGGATCCATCTTTGTTCTGCTTGTAATAACAGTTTACTGCGATCTCCTCCCCTGACGTGTTCTTGTACATGATCTATCACTAAACATTGAAACTGCCCAAAACTATGATTAAATTCTCTACAATGAGAGACTAACGGAGCTCCTAACTTCAAAGAATTTATGCAGGACTTATGTTCAATCAATCTTTTTTTCAAACTCCTGTCTGTCTTACCAATATATAATTTCTCACATGGACATTTAAGTGAGTATATCACATGATCAGACTTGCAAGTAGTGAGATGTCTCAATTTGTATGTTTTATTATCCACTGGGTTGCGGAAACTCTCACCTTCAATCATTATGTCGCAAAACGATCAAGATCCACACTTCTTATGGGTTCCATCCATCGCTTTCATTCTGGGAACAATGTCTGCCGGGCATAATAATTCCCTTAGATTACGTTCCCTCGAGAAAGCTATCTGTAGCTCCGATTTATTAAACAATGGATGCTGTTGTACAATGTTCCAATTTCTTCGAATCAACTTGGCCACCTCTTCCCCACCCTTCTGATATTTCACCACAAACGTGTGCTTGCAGTTGTTATTTTCATTACCAGATTTGGCGTTGTTGGATAACAATAAAGATCTATTGTTATATTTTGCTCTGGTGAATGATCTCTTCAATACATGCACCAGATAACCTCTTTGGTGCAAAGCATGGGCCAATCCTTTGGCCTGTTGTTTAAACAGGCTGTCCTCTGAACAAATTCTCCTGTACCTCAAGAACTGTGAAAAAGGTAGGCTGTCCTTCAATGATCTAGGGTGACAACTGTTGTATTGTAACATTGTATTCTTGTCAGTAGATTTTTTGAAAACAGTTGTTTGAAAAACACCCGCTGTTAATTCTATATCCACGTCCAAAAAATGGATGTTATTACAAGCAGAACAAAGATGGATCCATAGATTAAAAACTTTGGAACCTTGGGGTTTGAACTCGTCCTTACAATGGGGAGCATTCCTATAAATCTATAAATCCATCATTCAACAGAATATTTATTATTCAACATGATTTCATTATTCAACATAAGAGTATGTTGCCCTTTAAAAAGATTTTAAAAGATTCAGTTGAGCTGTCAGCGTGAGTCATCAGTGAGGCAGTTGAGTCACGCTCAGCGTCAGTGACGTACAACTTTGTGATTGGATAAAGGTTCTTTTAATTCTTCACTAAGTTCAGGTGAGGACGCCGAGAATTATTTCAGAAGAATTATTTCAGAAGATTCATATTGATTACGAAGACAAGGTGACATGACTTGCTTTTGAGGGATGGTTATGTATAAGTTTATCTGAGCTCGACGTAATAAAGTATGTAATCACAAGATTTATTTTCACTTTTCTTGCTTGTATTCAGTGCTGATGGCGCTATATTCTAGGGGTGAGCGGGTTCCCTGATGAAGATATTCGAAACGGGACCGTAGGAACCAGTGAATTACCTAGCAGAAATTGGATCTAGCGCAGCAATAAAAGGAAATCGGCAACATTTGGCAAGATAAGTGAATGAGTTCTATTTTTGATATGTCGAAGAGTTTTTTAAGTCTCAGAAAGACATTCACATAATCTAATATTTAAAAAAATATAAAAAAAAACAAACAATTGAGGGTTTTTAAGTCAGTGATGACTTTTTCTACGTGCTATGTAACGAACACTATTGTGTAAAAATTAGCCGTAGCAGTTGAGACTTTTCCCTCATTTACAAAAAAATCTCTGCTTTAGGTGTGATTAACATAGTACATGTCAAACAGAGACAAAATGATATTCCATCATCAATAAAGTTTTCCATTTTCTCCCCTCCCCAGCTTACGCTAATAAATCCCCCCTCTCAAATTAGACATAGTACTGTTAATTAAAATGATTAACAAACCCTCATAACATCTAGCCTGTAACAACCAACTTGATTAAATTACCTACCCTCCCACACCTGCCCCATTTTACACTTCATGGAACAGCATATGAAAAGAGATAGGTCAATCAGCTGTTAAGTTCTCCTAGTGCTTGACCACATATACCATGCCCCCCAACCCACCTTCCCCCCCCCTCCTACATGTGTGCCAGTCATATGAATAAGATATCACATCAAACTGAGACACTTCCATCTTACTAAGGGGGGGGGGGCGGATACCCACCCCCAACCTGCCACTCCCCAGGATCAGACAGCTTAGAACCCATGTGTACTAGCACCCGGTCCTCACCCCACATATCTCCACCAGTAGCTGTCATAACCCTCCCTTAACCTTGAAAACCTAACCTATTAGACCCCTCCCCAATGACTGTTGCCCCCCTGATTCTCATCCAGCATGAAGAATGATAATTAAATACCTTCTATATCGCTGCATATTACACAATGTCCCATCCAATCATAGCTCATTTAGCACCAAGCCCTGCCCCCTAGATGATAAGGCTGACAAGCATGGGTCCCAAAGTTTCAAAAAGTGCACCTTTTGTCTATGTGAGCCCCTCGTCTCCTGAGCCTCCCAGACCATTACTTGGTGGGGTTGGTTGTGCCAGTGCCAATATGCTGGCAAGCCCCTCTGACAACCAAGATTGCAAGATGCATTTCCCTGCCAGTAAATAAGCTTTCCGAAGCAGCAACATATGCTGTGCTGCCCGTCCCACTCCTGGGCCAGAATTATCTAACACTAATATGTCCGGGGTACACGCCAGCGGTCGTTGAGTTAAACTGGAGAGATATCTAATGATTTGCTTCCAAAACCATTGAATCTTTTCACACCCCCAAAAAGCATGATAGTATGTATTATCTGATAGCTTACATTTAGAGCACACCGCTGAGGGCAGTTTACCCGCACGAGCCATCTGCACCTGAGTGAAATAGGCTCTATGCAAGATCCGAAAGTAGCACTCTCTATAACGTGCACTACTTGTAAGTCTCAGTATACTTTTAATCAACGCCAGCACATCCCAAGTGCCCAGCGTCAAACCCATGTCATGTTCCCAGCGAAGACGAATCACTTTCAAATCCCTAGGTCCCTCCAAAGCCCACAGCACCTTATGTATTCCTGAAATGGATCTGGCGTGTTCTGAAATAGCGTCAAAAGAGTCATGTACCCGCGCACCCATACCACTCTGCAACGCTTCTTTACAAAGCAATTGCTTGTAGTGCTTAAGTTGACAATAAGCGAATTCATCCCCCCATTGTATTCCCACTTGTCCTTTCAGTGCCTCCAAGGATTTGAGCACTCCCCCCCCCCCCCCCCCCCCGGTTCCAAAACGTTATCCAAACAAGTGATCACCCAACGGCCCCAGATCGAAAAGGTCTTATTATCAAGACTCGGGGTGAATGACGGTATCAACTTGGTAACACGTGGGTTCCCCCAAAGATTCCTCACCAAAGAGCACCAAGCCTCCCTCAAAGGCCTCAACAGTACTGAGGAATGCAACTCGGCAGGTAACAGCGAGCGCTCCACATGCAGTAAAGAAATCAAATTATATGGCACAAAGAACTCGTGCTTCAACTGCAGAGGAGTATAACAGCTTTGAGAGTACACCCAGTCCCGAACGTTGCGTAACAGACAGGCCAAGTTATACAAGTGCAGGTTTGGTAACCCCATCCCCCCCTGCACCCAATTGCCTAGTAAAAACTGATAACACATTTTAGGCTTCTTCTTTGCCCAACAAAATCTACTGACCTATCGGTTGAAACGACGTACATCTTTGTTCAGTGGCAAGTTTTGTAATAAATATAGCCACCGAGGCAATTAACCATACGTATTAAGCTTATCCGTCCTGTAAGAGGCAATGGTAAGAATTGCCAGCTGTCTAATTGCAGTTTCATTTGTTGCATCATCCTGCTGACATTAACGTCATAAAGAGCTGACAGCTGAGGCGTGAGAAGAATCCGCAAATACACAAAGGAATTGCTTGCCCATTTCAGTGTAAAGGTCCCTACCCATTGCTGCTCAATTTCAATTTTAGATGCTAAAACCTCCGATTTATCAAGGTTTAAACGAAAGCCTGCAAAGTCACCGTACTCCACAAAGTTCTCTAACAAAGCCATGAGAGAGGCCTGGGGTCCCGTTAAGATCACTAAAAGATCATCTGCAAAAGCTACTTTAAATTCCTCCGCTTCAAAGTTTATCCCCTGTATATCTGGGTTTGAGTAAATATCTCATATAAACGGATCCAGGGATAAAATAAATAAAAGAAGCGATAGAGGACAACCCTGGCAGGTACCTCTGCCAATCGCAAACTCTTCCGACAAATGACCGTTTACCATGACTCTCGCCCTAACTGCTGCTTTGAACCAACCACCAAAGCCATACGCTGCAAAGGTATCGAATAAGAAATCCCAGGACACCTGGTAAAATGCCTGTTCGGTGCCAAAACTAATCAACAGCGCCGGCAACTCCTTAGTAACAACCTCTAGAGCTGTCAAGATTCTTCTAATATTTTTGCACACCGAGTGACCCTGCACAAATCCCACCTGTGGCTCATGTATTAGTGAAGGCAAGACTCGGCCTAACCGATTTGCCAAATTTTTGCAAACATCTTTACTTGGTGATTTATGAGCGAAATAGGTCTATATGATTCTGGTAATACATGGTCTCTACCCAGTTTGGGTAGCACTATGATTTTAGCCAAATTTAAGTGGTCGGATATCTTACCAGCCTCTACCCATGTGTTAAACAAGACAGTCAAGGGATCAACTATAGTTTCATTCAATATCTTATAAAATTCAGCCCTTAAGCCGTCTGGCCCAGGAGCCTTACCCAAAACATTGATCGCCCATTGAAGTTCTTCTGAGTGAACGGGAGAATTTAATAGTTCTTGATCTGCAGAAGACAAACGAGGCAATTCAATCCCATCCAGGTAAAGCTGCCCCAGCAATACATCATTGGATGTTGGAGTGTACAAGGCCTGATAGAAATCCCTTAAAACCCCACAGATTTCCTTGTCAGAACTTACTGTCTGACCCAATTTATTCTTGATGGTAAGAACAGATCTTGACAACTGACGCTGCAAGGATATCAATTGGTGTTCCATCCGCAGGATTTCTTTGTCTTTTGTCTTTTTTAGGTAACTCACAAAACTAATGGTTTCTCCACGCATTACAGCCTTAGCTGCCTCCCAGTATATTATTGAATCATGCTCACTACTTTGATTGAAACCTTTATACTCCCTCCAGCAACCCAGCAATTTATCCCTTTACTGTGCGTTCTTATACAAGAAAGAGGGAAACGCCCAAGGCCGAGCCCCAGTTACCCCTCCCTGCGGATGCCAGTCCAGCCAAACGGCTGCGTGATCGGAAATAACATAAGGACCAATCTGAGCCTCCACTAGCAACGAAAACAAAGACCTTGAGGCTAATATGTAGTCAATAGGGGACTGAGTCCCATGCGCCCGGGACAGATGGGTATAATCCTTGTCCAAAGGGTGTAAAACACGCCAAACGTCCAGGAGGTCCGGCTGTTCACAAAGTTTAGGCAATCCCCTAGTAAGCCAGAATTTCAGGTAAGACGAGGGGCTAGACTTATCAAGCTCTGAGTCCCATGCTGTGTTAGTCGTCCCCCACCCCCCCCAATATCAAAGGCACATTTGGAGCATTCACGAGGTGCTGTATTAAACGTTTATAAAAAGAGCCATTCCATTGCTTGGGTGCGTAAATACTGCCCACCAACACATGCTGCCTTGCCACCAAAGCCTGACAAAAAATGAAACGGCCCTCGGGGTCCCTTTTAATATTTTGTATTTGATTGGTTATTCCTTTCCTAAACAAGATAGCTACCCCACCTTTTTTCCCACTGCTGGGGAGCCTATGCATTCCCCTACCCTCCACTGGGCCAATTTATCTTGTTCCCGTTCAGTCAGATGCGTCTCCTGCAATAGGGCTATATCATGTGCTGCAAACTTTTTGATCATTTTATGGGAGAAGAAATACCCACAACGTTCCAGGTAACCACCTTCACCATAGCAGAAGTTTTAAGGACAAAGTCAGCTGTTCTCTGATCAAAAAGCTACAAGGAGACCGCCCCAGCCCAAGTCCCCCTCAATATCCTTCACCTCAGCCCTATGATTTTGATTAGGATCGACCTTTGTTATTACAGTCAGAAGGCAATTATAACCACACCCCCCAGTTTGTGCATTCCCCTTCATGCTAAGGACTATCCCCATTCTCCCTACCCCCCCCCAAGCCCTCCCTCTCCCCATCCCCAAAATCCCAGATATAACGTTCCCCATGGAACTAGTCACTCTTCAACACCTCCCTCCCCACTAAACCCTCCTATCCTCAAAGGTGCCATCCCATTTGCATTCATCCTACTTCACGTGAAAAAATAAAAACCCACCCCACACGGATACTCTCCACCCCGCTCCGTACAGCGGACACCAGGCAGTTAGCAATGCCACCAATTCGAGTATAACATTTTTAATGCAAGGATTTACAACAAATGAAACTAATGCTAACATGTCAGGTTCTCAGCAGCTGTTGCCCCTTTATCACAACTCCCCTTCATCCTCACTCCGAGCCTCAACAAGAAGAAAAAAAAAAATCCACATAAGCATTCCCCACCCCATTTTGCCTAGCTGACACTAACAATAAGAACATGTCAGCTTCTCGGCAACTGTTGCCCCAGCTCCCTTTCATACTCGCATCAAACCCTTAAAAAAACAAAAAAACATTCACTCGCACCCACTACTCAATCTCTCCGCACCAAAACATTGCTTAAGTAATGTATACAGTCATATATTTACTGTCAAATGATTCCACGCTAGGCCCCTGGCTCATGCCGCAGGCAGCTGCACCACAAAACACACTTTCAAGGAAATTTCCAACAGCTACCAGTAGCCCTGCTCTTCGTAGCAGCATGTGGTATTGCCCAACCAAACTAGGACACTTTAAGCAAAGGACCTCAGTCAATGAGAAGGCCCAATGAGAAGGCCCTGCCGACTAGCAGGGCCAAAGTCCATGTGAATTTATATATGTCGTCCACAGTCCCTGATAGGCAAAGTCAGCTTTCTGGGCCTGGACCCTCCTGTTCTTGGGTAGGTAATTGCTGTAGAAAAATCTGGGCCTCCAACGCAGATACAAAAAAGGTTGTCTGGCCTTGATGTATCACACGTAGCTTAGCCGGGTATAACAAGGTAAATTTCACCCTCCGGGTTGTATAGCTGAGAACAAGTGGGCGAAAATGCCCGATGTTGTGCCGCAACGGCGGCTGAGTAGTCCTGGAAACATAGAACTTTTAGACTTTCATGTTTCAGATTTCTTCCACCTCGGAGCGCTTGCAATATGGCCGCTTTATGTACAAAATTTAGAAGGCGGCAAATCACTACTGTGGGCCTGTTCGACCCCCTCTGACGGAGGCCTATCCTGTGGGCTCTCTCCACCAACAGCGGGCCACCATGTGCTGGCATCGGGAGCTGCTGCGACAGACATCGCTCCAGGAACCCCCGGAGATCCTTTTCCTCCACGGATTCCAGGAGGCCGACAAAGCGCAGATTGTTCATGCGTGATCTATTTTCTAAGTCTTCTAATTTTTCTTCGTAAGCTGCTATGGTTTTCTGCAGTTTTGCTTGCAGGTCCTCCGCTTTGGTCATTCTGTCCTCTAGTTCCCCTGTGTGCTGGCGGTACGCCGCCAAGTTTGTTACGATACGATCTAAGTTTCCCTGTAGCTGCTCCAATTTGGGGTCTATAGGGCTCAAACGTGTATCCAGGATGATTTTCCAACACTTCGATCACCTCTGTTGTTATTTCTGCCTCCCACGCGGAGCTGACGGTGGAGCTCGATGGGCTGGTCGGCGCCGCCATTTTGTCTGCGCTCGGTTTCTGCTTTTCTTTCTCTTTGCGAAGGCTTTTCATTGCCATTGTTTGCCCCTCTCCCGATCTAAAATATGCTGCTGTCTTTCAATCGGCCGAGTTACTCCCTGAGGCTGAAAATCCAGGGGATTTAGCACAACAATAATGGGTTTTGTGGCGAGGTGGCAGGAGCAGTGCTTTTTAGCTGCTGTTCCTGTACATAGCGTCACGTGACTCTCCAAGAGAGATTTTATACATTTTACCAATATATGGAAGCCTGACCTCTAGCAGTAATATCATAGCATTACTGCTAGAGTTCTCGGGGGCCATTTTGGATCCTGGAGACTCACAAGGCAGGAGCAAGTGGGCATTGCTCCCATCTCACTAGACACCCAGTAAGTCCAGGGACTGTGTTGGGAGGATGGGGGGCAGGTGGCTTGTGGCCCCAGGCCAATTTTGTGGGCCTGAATCCCTGGGGAGGGAAGGCTGCCATGTGTTGGGCATGTGCCTCCACATGGGTACCTCCAGGGAGGGGGGTCTGCTCTTGTCGGGATGGGAGCTGTTAGTGCTGTGAAGGGGGCTGGTCACATTGGGGGGAAGGGGTAGGGTGTGCAAAAGGTGGGGGAGCTCTGAAACCTCGGGATTTAGAGCTGTTTCTGAAGCAGACACTTAGCTCTGCCTTGGAGCAGGTCTAAATTTCGACGTCTGGGTTTTCCACTGCAGACAGAGATGCTCTGTGTGAGATAGGAAATGCATGTCTGTACTGTTGTCCTGCCCAGCTACTCCCTCTTCCCTGCCTTTCCCACACCCCCTTGCCATCTAGATATAGTGATCCTCCACACATCTGAATGACACCTGTTTTGAAATGGCATTTAAGTGTCTGGACATCTCTAGAGTGTTAAAGGCCTCCAATCAGATTTGTGGATGTAGATGACGGCAGAAGAAGACCTGCACGGTCCATCCAGTCTGCCCAACAAGATAAACTCACATGTGCTACTTTTTGTGTATACCTTACCTTGTTTTGTACCTGTCCTTTTCAGGGCACAGACCGTGTAAGTCTGCCCAGCACTATCCCCGCCTCCTAACCACCAGCCCAGCCTCCCACCACCGGTTCTGGCACAGACTGTATAAGTCTGCCCAGCACTATCCCCGCCTCCCAACCACCAGTTCCGCCTCCCACCACCGGCTCTGGCACAGACCGTATAAGTCTGCCCAGCACCATCCCCGCCTCCCGCCACCGGCTCTACCACCCAATCTCAGCTAAGCTCCTTAGGATCCATTCCTTCTGAACAGGATTCCTTTATGTTTATCCCATGCATGTTTGAATTCCGTTACTGTTTTCGTTTCCACCACCTCCCGCGGGAGGGCATTCCAAGCATCCACTACTCTCTCCGTGAAAAAATACTTCCTGACATTTTTCTTGAGTCTGCCCCCCTTCAATCTCATTTCATGTCCTCTCATTCTACCGCCTTCGCATCTCCGGAAAAGGTTCATTTGCAGATTAATACCTTTCAAATATTTGAACGTCTGTATCATATCACCCCTGTTTCTCCTTTCTTCCAGAGGATACATGTTCAGGTCAGCAAGTCTCTCCTCATACGTCTTGTAACGCAAATCCCATACCATATCTAAAATAACCATCAAAGCTTATGGAGCAGTGGAGTACCAAGGGGGGGCGGTGGGGGCGGTCCGCCCCGGGTGCACGCCGCTGGGGGGTGCCACAGCACGCGCCTACTCCGAGTTCGCTAAACTTCGTCGCTCATTCACTGCAGCTCCCTCTGCCCCGGAACAGGTTACTTCCTGCTCCGGGGCAGAGGGAGCTGCAGCGAAACAAAGATTAGTGAACTCGGAGCAGGGGCGCGCCGTGGCCCCCCCCCCCCAGCGGCGTGCACCCGGGGGGTGTCATTTCGCTGGAGGGGGGAAGGTGTCATTTAGCGGGGGGGGGGGGGGGAGGCGCGCTGCACCCGGGGGGGGGGGGGGTGCATCGGCGCTCCGCCCCGGGTGCCATCCAGGCCAGGAACGCCACTGTTATGGAGACAGACTTAAAGATCTCAATATGTATAAATTTGGAAGAAAGGCTGGAGAGGGGTGCTATGATAGAGACTTTTAAATTCTTCTGTGGCAATTAATTCATAGGAAGCGAGTTTTTCAATTGAAAGGAAGCTCCGGAATGAGGGGACATAGGATGAAGGTGAAAGGGAGCAGACTCAGAAGTAACCTAAGGAAATACTTCTTTACAGAAAGGGTGGTAAATGTGTAGAATGGCTTTCCAGTGGAGGTGGTGCAGACAAAAACTGTATCTGAATTCAAGAAAACTTGGGCCTACACAGGATCTCTAAGGAAGGAAGAGGAAGGGATGGATTGATGGTATAGATGGGAAGAATGAATAGGCCATATGGTCTTGTCTTCATTTTTCTGTTTCTATACAAATGGCTCAAACTCTTTATTCCAAAAATAATATAATCTATTGATATTCAAATACAATCTTATGATATATACTTAAAAATGTGGGTACAGATATGTTACAAAGATAGTATATGATAACACTTCTCATACCTATTAATGCATAGTAAAAACTACATATCTATGTTGTATGTAATTGCCTTTTGGAAAGTTATTAATCAGTTATATTCATTTCAGTGATCCAAGGCCTAGATTTGATTGATATAGCAATATATTTCATTTTCCAGTGCTCCTCCTACCTTAAAGCGCATTTCATCACGTGAAGGGTCAAGCTCCAGCAAATCTGTTCAACCTGGCAAAGGCAAGCGTGGTGAAATACAGAAGGATTCAAATGTATTTGCTCAGGTATGTATAGAATTCTGATTTTACATTTAATGCAGTTTTGTTAAGAAAGTTTAACCTGTCTGCCCTTAATATTAATCATTTTTATATAATGCACACTATTACTTTCTTCATAATTTAAATTTTGGGAAGGCCATTTTCAAAAGGTATTTACCACAGAAAAATAGGCTGAATGAAAAATATCCTTCTTAGATAAAAGACAAGTGTGTGCCCAAGATTCACAGCACATGCACATTTATTATATTAAAAAGAGATGTCCCTGAAAGCATGTTTCCATATAGACCAGTCCAGATTGGATGGATGGCCCTCAGAAATACCTAGAGAAGCATAGGTCCTTTTCCTCTACTTTGCATTTTCTCTCTCTCCCCCCACTTCCCCCTTTCCTTCTTTCTTGCTTTAAATGAGAGAGAGAGAGAGAGAGAGTTTCTCCCCACTTCCCTCTTTCTTGCTTTAAATGAGAGAGAGAGAGATGCTGAATTAAGGCAGGATTTGCCTAGGATCAAGTTGTAGTTTGGGTATTGAAGGGATAGCCAGCTGGGCAGGGATGTCTAATATCGCATTGGGCTCTGAGGAAGGAGAGATTTTCCTTGTCAGTTGGTAGCAGTCAACTGCAGCCAGGAAGAGAGAGAAATAAATTGTAATAGTAACGTGGAGAGGCATAATCGAACGGGGCCGGCCATCTATAAGGGCGACCATCTATAATGACGGCCCCGTAAAGCGGCGTACCCGACAGTGGCGTAGCCAGACCTAACATTTTGGGTGGGCCCAGAGCTAATATGGGTGGGCACTGTGTATCAGGGCCGCCGAGAGACTGGGCCAGGCCCGGGACAAGGCCATACCCGGGCCCCCCCCCCCCCCCCCTGAGGTCGCCGCCACTCCCCCTCCACCGGGCCGAGCCCCTGCATTGAAATCACAGCGCCTCTCACCTCCATGTGAAAGCGCTGCAGGCAGCAGCAGATCGCCTCCCTCCTTCGGGCCTCCTTCCCTCCCTGTGTCCCGCTCTCTTCTGACATAACTTCCGTGAGAGCGGGACACAGAGAGGGAAGGAAGCCCGAAGGGAGGCGATCTGCTGCTGCCTGCAGTGCTTTCACATAGAGGTGAGAGGCGCTGTGATTTCAATGCAGGGGGCCCGGCCCAGTGGCAGACAGTCAACGACGGACAGGGCCAGTCTTAGCAACTGTAAGGAGCTGTGCAGACCAGTTCGCTGGGGCCCACCCACCCCCGCTCCAGTATACCCAAAATGACAAAAAACAAATTAGCATACAGATTCTGCATGCAGCACAATACCAGAAAAACAGAACATTGCTATACATTGCAAAATAAGACAGCAGATGTAAATTCTCAAATTGGACATATTCCAAACATTAAAGTGAAATAAAATGATTTTTTTCTACCTTTGTTGTCTTGTGACTGTTTTTCAGATCATGTTGGTCCCAGTCTCTGATTCTGCTGCTCTCTTTCTGCTCCCTTAACTCCACTTTCAGAGTTTCCTTTCCATTTATTTCTTTACTTTCCTCCTTTCTTCTTCATTTCTTGCCCTACATCCATAGGTAAAAGCTGGGTCCTCCGCGGACTTGACTGGAAGAGGTATAGAGTGGATCCAGCTTTTGCCTATTTTCTCCAGTCATGTGCAGTTTTTCTCCTCTTTTCCCTTTCCCTCATCTCCATCAGGATGCATCTCCTTCCTCTCTCTCCTCCATCCATGTCCAGCATTTATTCTGTCTCTCCTCCCCGCCATCCATGTTCGTCTCATGTCCTCTCTTCCCTGCCCTCCATCTATATCCAGCATTTCAACTCTCCCCTCTCCTCCATCTGTAGCCAGAATTTCTCCTCTCCCCTCCATCCATGTGCATCTCCTTCCTGTCTTCCCTCTCTCCCATCCATGTCCAGCAATTCTCCTCTGCCCTCCCCTCCCATCTATGTCCAGTGATTCTCCTTTGCCCCATCTTCCCCTCTCATTCACATCCAGTGATTTTCCTCTGTCCCCTGCCCTCTCCTCCATCCATGTGCATCTCCTTCCTGTCTTCCCTCTCTCCCATCCATGTCCAGCAATTCTCCTCTGCCCTCCCCTCCCATCTATGTCCAGTGATTCTCCTTTGCCCCATCCTCCCCTCTCATTCACATCCAGTGATTTTCCTCTGTCCCCTGCCCTCTCCTCTCTCTCCCCTCCATCCATGTGCATCTCCTTCCTGTCTTCCCTCACTTCCATCCATGTCCAGCATTTCTCCTACCCTCCCCATCATCCATAGCAACTATCCTCTCTCCCCTGCCCTCCCTACCCATCCCCTTTGCTCCCTGTCCTCCCTTCCCCTTCATGTCCAATGACTCGCCCCAGGCCCCAACTTACCCCCCCTTTTCACCCCCCCCCTCCGAGTTTCAGTTCCCAGCCCCAGCTGTGCCATCAGTTTTCCACCACAGCCCTCCTCTCCTTACAGCCGCCCTGCATTTAAAAAGTTGCAGCGGCGGCGAAAACGCAGGCTCGTCTCTCCTTTAAGCCCTTCCCCTTCTCTCTCAGCGTGCACTGTGCCGCCTTCGCGGAAGCCGGAAATTACATCAGTGCACGCTAAGAGAGAAGGGGAAGGGCTTAAAGGAGAGACGAGCCTGCGTTTTCGCCGCCGCTGCAACTTTTTAAATGCAGGGCGGCTGGAACTTGGAAAGAAGCTGAGACGCTAACGATGTGGCAGGGAGCGACAGGAAGTGCCGCGGGGCCCCTGGAGGCGCGAGGCCCTGTGCGACCGCTCCAGACGACGGAGGGCGGGTGGGACTTCAGGCGCCGGGCCCCCCTGGAGGCCCGGGCCCGGGGAATTTTGTCCCCCCTGTCCCCCCCTCTCGGCGGCCCTGCTGTGTATATAGATATGACTAGTGTTTCTTTCTACAAAATAATGCATTAGACTGCACTTGATGATGGATTTCTAAGTAGTATGCCTAGCATCAACATATGGAAAAACCAATATTTTAAAATATAGTTTACACTATCCCACATCTTAAACTTGACCAGGCGTAAGTCTACTATAATGACAAACATCTCAACACACATGACAGGATCCTACAGTATAATTTCAGACATGATATCCTTCAAACTTTGCTTCCCTACCCCTCCATCCAACCCTGTAGCCCGGCATCAGCCCTTCTCATCTCTACCCTACCCCCCCCCCCCCCCCCACCCATAGCTCAGCATCAGCCCTTCCCTTCCCCATCATCCATCCCATAGCTATGCCTTCCCCATTGAGGAAAAGAAAATTATTTGTTTAATAATTATTTTTGTATGCTCTTCGCTTTGTTTGACTGAATATTTCTTTGTATTTCAGTTTATTACTATGTTTCTGTTTAAATGCTAACTTTTCAAACTTAAAAACTTGTTTAAAATAATGTGCTCACTGTTAATGGTAAGATGTTCATGCTTTATTATAAAATAAACCACAATGGAAAACATTCACACTGAGTTCCATATCATCAAGCTGATCAATCCATAGACTGGTGGGTTGTGTCCATCTACCAGCAGGTGGAGATAGAGAGCAAACTTTTGCCTCCCTATATGTGGTCATGTGCTGCCGGAAACTCCCCAGTATGTTCTCTATCTCAGCAGGTGGTGGTCACACACAGCAGCAGCTCTGGCTAGGCCTCCAAGCCTAATTTTTAGGTTTTGTTGAGTGCCTGGGGTTGAGGGCTCTTTTGAGCAAGTGCAAACCTGGTGGTGCCAGGTCCCTCCTTTTCTCCCCCCTCCCGCTGGCTCCGTTAAAAAAAAAAAAAAAAAATTTTGAACGTCCTTAAAGGCGTTTATTTCGACGTTTATTTAAGCGTCTATTGCAGCTACTCACTGGGACACCAGGTCGTTACAACTCGGAGCGGACAGCAGGTAATTTTTACCTTTCTATAGCGGGCAGGGGGTTCCCCGATTCTTCTCCTCGTGGCTATGGCGTCGGAGGGCGAGGGCGCGAAGGGTCGCTCCCCGGGTCGCTTGAGCGCTTCTAGAGGGGATGCGGGGGTCTTCAAGCCTGATTCGCCCTTGTTGGGGGACAGTTTCGTGACCGATGAATGTCCCGGTCCTTCCTCCGGCGTAGCGGTTTTTCCCGCCATAAACGCCCATCCCCCGCTCCTCGCCTCCGCCATCTTGGCCGGCCACGCGGCTCGGACGGCTTCTTCTTGGGCCGCCCTTGAGGTTGGAGACATTAATGCCATGAACGCCCTTAATTTGGGCGACGGCACAGAAGCGGCTAAAGTTAAGAGCCGTTCTTCCCGCGCGGCTCCTTCGCGGAGTTTCGCGCCGGACGCCATTTTGGATGCGCAGCATGTCTCTCCCCCGCTGTTGCGAGCGCCGGTTGAGGGTGCGTCTAGGGCTGTTGCCCAGACTGCGGAAGTACACAGTCTGGGGGGTTTCTCCCCCGAGTTTGTTTTGCTGCTGCATCAGGCCTTCCTCATGCACAACGCTGCCCCTGCTCCCTCGTCTGGTAAAGAGGTTGAGGTTCCCAGAGGTAAACGCCCTCGGGTTGATTCCCAGGCCTTGGAGGAATTTGTCTCCTCCGATGTAGATGAGGGCAGCGTGTCTGAGGTCTCCCAACGGTCCTTTGCGGATTCCTTGGAGGAGACGGATCCCCGCTCGGATGGAGCGGATGACCCCTCTGCAGCGCGGCTTTTTAGCCCAGAGGATTTGCCCAACCTGTTATTACAGGCCATGGACACTTTGAAGATTTCCTCTCCGGAGGACGTCTCTCCCTCAGCCCCTGTTGGCTCTGCCATTATGCTGGGGACGAAGCGCCCGCCTAGAACCTTCCACGTGCATGATGCCATGCACACCTTAATTTCGGCTCAATGGGATGTCCCAGAAGCGAGCCTTAAAGTGGCTAGGGCTATGTCCCGCCTCTATCCTTTGGCTGTGAGTGATCGTGAGGCCTATCTGTGGCCTACCGTGGATTCTTTAATCACTGCGGTGACTAAGAAAACGGCGTTGCCGGTGGAAGGTGGCACAGCCCTAAAGGACGCCCAAGACAGAAGATTGGAGGCGGCCTTAAGGTCGTCCTTTGAGGCGGCTGCTTTAAATTTGCAGGCCTCAGTTTGCGGCTCCTATGTGGCCAGGGCGTGCCTGACTATGGTGCAGCGGGCTTCCCCCTCGGATCATTCCTTGAGGGCTGATTGGCCGGCCCTGGAATCGGGCTTAGCCTATTTGGCAGACTTGCTGTATGATGTCTTGAGGGCCTCAGCGAAAGGCATGGCTCAGACAATCTCTGCGCGGCGGTGGCTTTGGCTGAAACATTGGTCTGCTGACCACGCCTCTAAATCCCGCCTGGCTAGGTTGCCTTTTAAAGGCAAGCTGCTCTTTGGGGTCGAGCTGGACAAAATCGTGACCGATCTCGGCACGTCTAAGGGCAAGAAGTTACCAGAGGTCAGGGCTCGGGCTAGTACTCGTCCCGGTACCTTCAGAGGACGGTTGCAGGAAGCCCGTCGGTACCGCCCGGGCAAGTCGGGCTCTGCCCCCTCTTCCTTCAAGAGGAATTTCTCCCCCAAGCAGCATTCCTTTCGCAGAGACCGCCGTCCCGGAGGTGCTCCCTCCGGTCCTCCCCCAGGGTCTCGTACCCAATGACGGGGTCTTGGTCCACGCCCCAGTGCAGATTGGAGGACGGCTGTCCTCGTTTCTGGGCGAGTGGACCACAATAACTTCAGACGCGTGGGTGCTGGAAGTCATCAGAGACGGCTACAAGCTAGAATTCTGCCGACCCTTAAAAGTCGGGTTTGTACTCTCTCCCTGCAAGTCTCCGGTCAAAGCTGTGGCAGTGCAGCAGACCTTGGACAATCTGATCTGCCTGGGCGCGGTCGTTCCGGTGCCAGAAAGTCAGCTTGGCAAGGGGCGTTACTCCATTTACTTTGTGGTACCAAAGAAAGGAGGTTCTGTCCGGCCTATCCTCGACCTCAAAGGGGTCAATCGGGCCTTGAAAGTGCGGCACTTTCGCATGGAGACTCTCCGCTCTGTTATAGCGGCAGTGAAGGCAGGAGAGTTCCTGGCATCCTTGGACATCAAGGAAGCGTACCTGCATATTCCCATCTGGCCTCCTCATCAACGCTTTCTGCGTTTTGCAGTCCTGGGACGACACTTCCAGTTCAGAGCCCTCCCGTTCGGGTTGGCTACTGCTCCGCGGACCTTTTCCAAAGTAATGGTGGTCATCGCGGCCTTCCTACGAAAGGAAGGGGTACAAGTCCATCCTTATCTGGACGACTGGTTGATCCGAGCCCCCTCTTATGCAGAGTGCGGCAAAGCTGTGGACCGGGTAGTTGCTCTTTTGAGCTCCCTGGGATGGATCATCAACTGGGAGAAGAGCCAGCTGCGCCCGACTCAGTCCCTGGAGTACCTGGGAGTTCGATTCGACACCCAAGTGGGCAGAGTGTTCCTGCCAGACAATCGGATTGTCAAACTTCAGGCTCAGGTGGACCAGTTCCTAGTAGCCTCTCCCCTTCGGGCTTGGGACTATGTGCAGCTGTTGGGCTCTATGACGGCCACGATGGAAGTTGTGCCCTGGCCCAGGGCTCATATGAGACCGCTTCAACACTCTTTGCTGCAGCGCTGGACTCCGATGTCGGAGGATTATGCTGTGTGCCTTCCCTTGGACCCAGCAGCGCGCAAGGCGCTGAGCTGGTGGATGCAGACAGACAAGTTGTCTGCGGGAATGCCTCTGGTGACCCCAGAGTGGATTGTCGTCACGACGGACGCCTCGTTGTCGGGCTGGGGAGCCCACTGCTTGGGAAGGACAGCGCAGGGCTCTGGTCTCCTGCAGAGGCAAAGTGGTCTATCAACCTCCTGGAACTCAGAGCCATTCGGTTGGCGCTTTTGGAGTTCATCCCGGTACTGGTGTTGAAGCCTGTACGGGTCCTGTCGGACAATGCCACGGCTGTGGCCTATGTCAACCGCCAGGGAGGTACCAAGAGCGCCCCTCTAGCCAAGGAGGCTATGAATCTTTGCCAGTGGGCGGAAGTGAACCTGGAGCAGCTTTCAGCGGCCCACATTGCCGGAGTCATGAATGTCAAGGCGGACTTTCTCAGTCGCCATACCTTGGAGCCCGGAGAGTGGCAGCTATCTGCTCAGGCGTTCTTGGAAATCACGAAGCGCTGGGGCCAGCCGAGCCTAGATCTGATGGCGTCATCGGCCAATTGCCAAGTGCCGCGCTTTTTCAGCAGAGGACGGGACCCTCGATCCCTGGGAGTAGATGCTCTTCTCCAACAGTGGCCGACACAAGAGCTTCTCTATGTGTTCCCGCCCTGGCCCATGTTGGGCAGGGTGCTAGACCGGGTGGCAAAGCATCCCGGCAGGGTAATCCTGGTGGGTCCGGATTGGCCCAGGCGTCCCTGGTATGCGGACTTGATCAGGCTCTCAGTCGACGATCCTCTGCGGCTGTCAGTGGAGCAGGGCCTGTTACATCAGGGTCCCGTGGTGATGGAGGATCCCTCCCCCTTTGGTCTTACGGCCTGGCTATTGAGCGGCAGCGTCTGAGGAAGAAGGGCTTCTCAGACAAGGTCATCGCCACTATGCTGAGAGCGAGGAAACGCTCTACTTCTACTGCTTACGCCAGGGTTTGGCGTATCTTTGCAGCGTGGTGTGAAGCAGGCTCACTTTCTCCCTTCACTGCTCCAATTTCTTCAGTGTTGGCGTTCCTGCAAGAAGGTCTGGAGAAAGGCCTGTCGCTCAGTTCCCTTAAAGTCCAGGTAGCGGCTCTGGCTTGCTTCAGGGGCCGCCTGAAGGGTGCTTCCCTGGCTTCGCAGCCAGATGTGGTGCGCTTTCTCAAGGGAGTTAATCACCTGCGCCCTCCTCTGCACTCAGTGGTGCCTGCGTGGAATCTCAACCTGGTGCTAAGAGCATTGCAGAAGCCGCCTTTTGAACCCTTGTCAAGGGCATCTCTGAAAGACCTGACGTTGAAAGCAGTCTTTTTGGTGGCTATCACTTCAGCCAGAAGAGTTTCCGAGCTCCAGGCGCTCTCATGTCGAGAGCCTTTTCTGCAGTTCACTGAGGCAGGAGTGACTATTCGCACAGTGCCTTCCTTCCTGCCCAAGATTGTTTCTCGCTTCCATGTGAATCAGCAGCTCTGTCTCCCTTCCTTTCGTAGGGAGGACTACCCAGAGGAGTACTCTGCTCTTAAATATCTGGATGTGAGACGAGTCATCATCAGATACTTGGCAGTGACCAATGATTTCCGGAAATCGGATCATCTGTTTGTCCTGTTTGCAGGTCCTCGTAAGGGTCTGCAGGCTGCTAAGCCTACAGTGGCAAGATGGGTCAAGGAAGCCATTGCAGCGGCTTATGTGGCCGCGGGGAAGGTGCCGCCTATCCAGCTGAAGGCTCACTCCACGAGAGCTCAGGCGGCCTCGATGGCAGAGGCCGGATCCGTCTCCTTGGAAGAGATATGCAAGGCGGCAACTTGGGCTTCGGCTCATACATTCTCCAAGCATTACCGTTTGACTGTGGCTGCACGGGCGGAGGCCCGGTTTGGAGCTTCAGTGTTGAGGTCAGGGATTTCAATGTCCCGCCCTGGGTGAGTACTGCTTCGGTACATCCCACCAGTCTATGGATTGATCAGCTTGATGATATGGAAGGTAAAATTATGTATAATCATACCTGATAATTTTCTTTCCATTAATCATAGCTGATCAATCCATAGCCCCTCCCAGATATCTGTACTGTTTTTATTCTGGTTGCATTTCAGGTTCAAGTTTAGTCTTCAGTTACTTCAGAAAGACTTTGTGTTCAAGTTTTTTCACTTGGATTCTTCAAGAGTTAAGACGAGTTTGTGTTACAGTGAGCTGCTGCATTCCTCTCCCCTCCATTTTACGGGGCTGGATTGAGACTTAAAATTCTGCCGGCACTCCCTCCCGCTTCGTGCGGCTGTAGGGCAGCTTTGTACCCCTCCCGCTTCGGCGGTGTTAGGGTCAGTCAGCTCCTCCCGCGGTTGCGGTTGCAGGATAAGCCAGATCCCCCCGCATCGGCGGGTGTGGTGTCCTTCCCCCGCTCCGCGGGGATGAGCTGGACGGATTCCCCTCCCCCACTTGTGTGGGGATGAGCTGGGTTAATTCCCCTCCCCCGTTTCGGCGGTGGTGAGCTGGGCAGAGTGTCCCTTCGTGGGTGTAATTCTCTAAGTGCTGAGTCCTGCGGATGGAGCTTTGATATCGACATACTGAGGAGTTTCCGGCAGCACATGACCACATATAGGGAGGCAAAAGTTTGCTCTCTATCTCCACCTGCTGGTAGATGGACACAACCCACCAGTCTATGGATTGATCAGCTATGATTAATGGAAAGAAAATTATCAGGTATGATTATAAATAATTTTACCTTAGATACTGTTAACTTAATAATTAGCTCCTAGAGGAAAAAGTAGCAAGTCAGAAATATTAGTAAAGGGGATCATGAACCAGAATTTTCCTAGTTTCTAATCCAGACTTAACTAATAATTGACAGTGTGACCTTGGACAAGTCACAGTAACTGCTAGCTCAGCAACTTACTAGATAATAGATGCTATGGCAATAACATGACAAAATTTCTTTTAACTTACACAAATACCTGCAAAATTTACATTCTCTACACGAGGTGCAATCAACATTTATATCATATAATCAAAGGCTTACACAAAGGAAACCCCTCTTTAAATTAAAGGAATTAGGGAATATTATAATTAAATAATTATCAAAGGCTTTTCTACTATACTAAATTCAAGAATTCTAGATCTGGAAAATTCTATAATTACTACATTAATAACTGGAGCTCTAAAACATCTCATAGGCCTCCAATTAAGCAACGAATAAACCTGTAATATTACTAGCATAACTCAATCAAAGCAGCATTAGGAGGAATAAATATTTTTAGGACCTTAACCCAACTTCCCAACTAAGCTGATCAAATTTATAATGTAAGCAGACTTCAGAACAATTACTTCCTCCCCTTTTTTCTTTAATGAGTTTTAGCTCTTTTTTAATGCTTATTATATGTGAATTAGTCAGTCACTGGAACACAAATAAATTCTGGACCCAGTATATTTCTCCTACCCCTCAATACAAGGAAAGCAATAGGGAAGAACCTCAGTTCACGATTTCATTCCAGACTTCACAACAGTGAAGCGTTTGGTAAGCAGGAGCAGCTGATGACCAGACAGAGTGGGAGCTGGGCTTCCATCTCTCACCTGCGGAGCCAACTCTGCCTGAGGCTCTTCCTCCGGACAATCCTCGATCAGAACTTAGTTTGCTCTTGCCGAGTTTCCAGGCCACATCCTCCGGGCAGGGATTTCTGCTTGTTTAGTCTGCCACTTTGGGGAATTTTATGGGGCTTTTAAAATATCAGGGCAATGACGAGAGGAAGGGGTGCAAGGCCTCCGTCGGAGGGAAACCGTCTGGCAGTCAGGACTGTCACCCCTTCCCCCTAGTCTTCCAATCCCTTGAGTCACCAGCAGCTTCATCGAGAAAGCAGTACAAACACTGCTTTAGACCTGTCCCTGCCTGGAAGCCCTTCTCTCTCCTACAACTTCTTGCCTACACGGGAACAGGAAGTTGAAGGAGAAAGAAAGGCTTTCCTGTCGGCTGCGGGACTAAAGGCTGGCTGTGCATTGATTGGAGGAGCAGGGAAAACTGGGTGGGCCTAAGCTGAGATTGGGTGGGCCTGGGCCCACCCAGGCCCACCTGTAGCTACGCCCCTGGTACCTGACTGTATTATCGAAACAAGATGGCCGGCCATCTTTCGTTTCGATAATACAGTCGTGGCCGGCCAAGTCTCAACATTTGGGCCGCCCTTAGAGATCGCCAGCGATAGAGATGGCCGCCATTGGTTTTCACTGATACTGGAAACTAATGGTGGCCATCTCAAACCCAGCCAAATCCAAGCCATTTGGTCGTGGGAGGAGCCAGCATTTGTAGTGCACCGCTCACATGCCAGGACACCAACCGGGCACCCTAGAGGGCACTACAGTGGACAACACAAATTGCTCCCAGGTGCATAGCTCCCTTACCTTGTGTGCTAAGCCCCCCAAAACCCACTCCCCACAACTATACACCACTACTATAGCCCTAAGGGGTGAAGGGGGCACCTACATGTGGGTACAGTGGGTTTTGGAGGGCTCAACATTTACCACCACAAGTGTAACAGGTAGGGGGGGATGGGCTGCCTGAAGTGTACTGCACCCACTTAAAACTGCTCCAGGGGCCTGCATACTACTGTGATGGAGCTGGGTATGACATTTGAGGCTGGCGTAGAGGCTGGCAAAAAATGTTTTAAAAATTGTTTTTGGGTGGGAGGGGGTTGGTGGCCACTGTGGGAGTAAAGGGAGGTGATCCCCGATTCCCTCCTGTGGTCATCTGGCCAGTTGGGGCACATTTTTGAGGCTTTGTCGTGAACAAAAAGGGACCAAGTAAAGTTGGCCAAATGCTCGTCAGGGCCGGCCTTCTTTTTTCCATTATCAGCCGAGGCCAGCCATCTCTTAACCACGCCCCCGCCTTTGGTACACTGCCGACACGCGCCCTTGAACTTTGGCCGGCCCTGTGACGGAAAGCAGTTGAAGCTGGCCAAAATCGGCTTTCGATTATACTGATTTGGCTGGCATCACCCTCTAGTTTCCTTGCCTCTGATCTTCCCTTCTCTGATCACCATCTTATAACTTTCACTCTTAAATCTCCTCCCTCCCAGTCCCGTCCTATCTTATCTAATTTATCCAGGAATCTTCACGATATTGACCCTTCATCTCTATCCTCCCATGTTTCAAACATCCTCTCTACTGTGGCACCATCCACATCTGTCAACGAGGCTGTTTCTTCTTACAACAATACTCTATCCTCTGCCTTAGACATTCTTGCACCTTTGATGACCCGCCCTATAAGGCGTACAAAACCCCAACCTTGGCTGACTTCTAATATCCGCTACCTACGTTCCTGTACCCGCTCCGCCGAACGCCTCTGGCGGAAATCTCGGGCCCTTGCTGATTTCTTACACTTTAAGTTCATGCTGACCTCCTTCCAATCTGCTCTTTTACGCGCCAAACAGGATTATTATATCCAACTGACCAACTCTCTTGGTTCTAACCCTCGATTCCTTTATGTTTATCCCACGCATGTTTGAATTCCGTTACTGTTTTCATCTCCACCACCTCCCGCGGGAGGGCATTCCAAGTATCCACCACTCTCTCTGTGAAAAAATACTTCCTGACATTTTTCTTGAGTCTGCCCCCCTTCAATCTCATTTCATGTCCTCTAGTTCTACCGCCTTCCCATCTCCGGAAAAGGTTTGTTTGTGGATTAATACCTTTCAAATATTTGAACGTCTGTATCATATCACCCCTGTTTCTCCTTTCCTACAGGGTATACACGTTCAGGTCAGCAAGTCTCTCCTCATATGTCTTGTAACGCAAATTCCATACCATTCTTGTAGCTTTTTTTTTACCGCTTCCATTCTTTTTACATCCTTTGCAAGATATAGCCTCCAAAACTGAACACAATACTTCAGGTGGGGTCTCACCAACGACTTATACAGGGGCATTAAAACGTCTTTTCTTCTGCTGGTCACACCTCTCTCTATACAGCCTAGCAAACCTCTAGCTACGGCCACCGCCTTGTCACACTGTTTTGTCACCTTCAGATCCTCAGATACTGTCACCCCAAGATCCCTCTCCCCGACATAAGTACATAAGCACTGCCACGCTGGGAAAAGACCAAAGGTCCATCAAGCACAGCACTCCGTCTCCGACAGCAGCCAATCCAGGCCCCAAGAACCTGGCAAAATCCCAAAATTTAATAACGATCAATGGACTTTTCCTTCAGGAATCTGTCCAGACCCCCTTTAAACTCAGCAAGGCCAGCTGCCGTCACTACCTTCTCCGGCAATGAGTTCCAGAGTCTAACCACACGCTGAGTAAAGAAAAACTTTCTCCAATTTGTTTTAAACCTACCACATTCTAATTTCATCTTGTGTTTCCTGGTTCTATTATTGTTAGAAAGCGTAAACAAACGCTTCACATCTATCCGCTCTACCCCACTCAAAATTTTGTAGACCTCTATCATATCACCCCTCAGCCGCCTTTTCTCCAGGCTAGAGTCCTAGCCTTCTTAACCTCTCCTCATAAGGTAGTTGTCCCATCCCTTTTATCATTTTCGTCGCCCTTCTCTGCACCTTCTCCAATTCCTTTATATATTTTTTGAGACGAGGCGACCAGAACTGAACACAATACTCCAGGTGCGGTCGCACCATGGAGTGATATAACGGCAATATAACATCCTCATGCTTGTTTTCCATCCCTTTTCTAATAATACTCAACATTCTGTTTGCCTTCTTGGCCGCCGCAGCACATTGAGCAGAAGATTTGAACGTCCTATCCACGATCACTCCCAGATCCCTTTCTTGGTCTGTAACTCCTAAAGCGGAACCTTGCATGACATAGCCGTAATTTGGGTTTCTCCTTCCCATGTGCATCACTTTACACTTGTCAACGTTGAACTTCATCTGCCATTTGAATGCCGAATCCCCCAGTCTCACGAGGTCCTCTTGTAATCTTTCACACTCCTCCCGCAACGAGACGACCCTGGATAACTTTGTGTCATCTGCGAATTTTATTACCTCACTAGTTACTCCCATCTCAAGGTCATTTATAAATATGTTAAAAAGCAGCAGTCCCAGCACAGACCCCTGAGGGACCCCACTAACTACCCTTCTCCATCGAGAATACTGACCATTCAACCCTACTCTCTGCTTCCTATCTTTTAACCAGCTCTTAATCCATAATAATACACTGCCTCCGATCCCATGACTCTCCAGTTTCCTTTGGAGTCTTTCATGAGGCACTTTGTCAAACGCCTTCTGAAAATCTAGATATACAATATCCACTGGCTCCCCTTTGTCCACATGTTTGTTCACCCCCTCGAAAAAATGCAGTAGATTTGTGAGGCAAGACTTCCCTTCACTAAATCCATGCTGACTTTGTCTCAGTAGCCCATGCTTTTGTATGTGCTCCGTAATTTTATTCTTAATAATAGCCTCCACCATTTTTCCCGGCACCGACGTCAGACTCACCGGTCTATAATTTCTCTGATCTCCTCTGGAACCCTTTTTAAAAATCAGCGTTACATTGGCCACCCTCCAATCTTCTGGTACCACACCTGATTTTAGGGATAAATTATATATTACTAACAGTAGCTCCACAAGTTCATTTTTCAGCTCTGTTAATACTCTGGGATGAATACCATCCGGTCCCGGTGATTTACTACTTTTTAGTTTGCAGAACTGCCCCATTACATCCTCCAAGTTTACAGAGAAATCATTTAGTCTTTCTGACTCGTCCACTTCAAACACCTTCTCCGGCACCGGTATCCCTCCCAAATCCTCCTCGGTGAAGACCGAAGCAAAAAATTCATTTAATTTCTCTGCTACAGCTTTGTCTTCCCTGATCGCCCCTTTAATACCACAGTCGTCCAGCGGCCCTACCGATTCTTTAGCCGGCTTTCTGCTTTTAATATACCTAAAATAATTTTTGCTATGTGTTTTCGCTTCTAACGCTAACTTTTTTTCAAAGTCCTTCTTAGCCCTCCTTATCTCCTTTTTGCATTTGGCTTGACATTCCTTATGCTTTACCTTATTGTCTTCAGTTGGTTCCCTTCTCCATTTTCCGTACATATCAGATTCTCACTGCCTAACATATACGTCTCCCGTGGATTTCTACTCCATAAGTGCATCACTTTGCATTGAATTTTAATTGCCAAACCTTAGACCATTCTTCTAGCTTCTGCAGATCCTTTTTCACGTTATCCACTCCCTCCGGGGTGTCCACTCTGTTACAAATCATCCGCAAAAAGGCATACTTTACCTTCTAACCCTTCAGCAATGTCACTCACAAATATATTGAACAGAATCGGCCCAGCACCGATCCCTGAGGCACTCCACTTCTCACCTTTCCCTCATCCGAATGAATTCCATTAACCACCACCCTCTGGTGTCTGTCTGTCAACCAGTTCTTAATTGCAGTTCACCACGTCGGGTCCTATCTTCAGCCTGTCAAGTTTATTCAAGAGCCTCCTGTGGGAAACCGTGTCAAAAGCTTTGCTGAAATCTAAGTAGATTACATCTATAGCACATCTCTGATTCAGTTCTCCGGTCACCCAGTCAAAGAATTCAATGAGATTCGTTTGGCACAATTTACCTTTGGTAAAACCATGTTGTCTCGGATCTTGCAACTTATTGGCTTCCAGGAAATTCACTATCCTTTCCTTCAGCATTGCTTCCATTACTTTTCCAATAACGGAAGTGAGGCTTACTGGCCTGTAGTTTCCAGCTTCTTCCCTATCACCACTTTTGTGAAGAGGGACCACGTCCGCCATTCTCCAATCCCACGGAACCTCTCCTGTCTCCAAGGATTTATTAAACAGATCTTTAAGAGGACCCGCCAGAACCTCTCTGAGCTCCCTCAATATCCTGGGGTGGATCCCATCCGGTCCCACGGCTTTGTCCACCTTTAAATTTTCAAATTGTTCATACACACTCTCTTCAGTGAGCTATATCCACTCCATTCTCATTTGTGCTTTTACCAGTCAATCATGGTCCTTCTCCAGGATTTTCTTCTGTGAAAACAGAACAAAAGTATCTATTTAACAGATTTACTTTTTCTTCATCATTATCTATATAGCGGTTCGAAGCATCTTTCAGTCTCACAATTCCCTTTTTAGTCTTCTTCCTTTCACTAATATACCTGAAGAAATTTTTGTCACCCCTCCTTACCTTTCTAGCCAAAGAGTTGCACAGCTGTGATTGGGTGCAGAGGAATGAGGGAGTTCTTGCACAGATATGTAACAACTGGTGAGCAGGTGGGGCTGGTCTTAGCACCAGGAGTGGTGCAGGCAGAACTGGGGCAGTAACTTCATGTTAGACTGAAAGTGGAGGTGCTGGTGAAGCATGATAGGTGCTGTTTCTGCTGCTGAGTCCCTGGACCAAGCAGACCTTGAATCTGGAGCATAACTGTGGGCTGGATTCCTGGTCAGGATGGCTGAAGCAGCCTTGAAAGCAGTCCCTGAGGCATGTGACAGTGCAGAAAGAGTCATTATCAAAACTGAAAGGATGTGATCACTACCTCCTTTGATCTTCCATCCCTGGCTGTAGAGGGATTGATTACCTCCTTTGATCTTCTAGCCCTGGCTCTGGAGGGTTTGATGAAGGGATTTGGTATAGTGTTCTAGCTTGAGATGAGGGCAGAGGGGCAGTTGTTTCACATTTGCATCTGGGACAAGGGAAAAATAAATGGAATGGGACTTGATATACCACCTTTCTGTGGTTTTTGCACTTGCATTCGAAGCGGTTTACATATTATGTACAGGTACTTATTTGTACCTGGGGCAATGGAGAGTTAAGTGACTTGCCCAGAGTCACAAGGAGCTGCAATGAGAATTGAACCCAGTTCCCCAGTCCACTGCACTAACCACTAGGCTATTCCTCCACTCCAAGAACTGGTTTATGCTGTTTCTATATCATATTTTTATATGCCAGGGATCCTTCAACCTAGGGGGGGGGGGGGTGCCTCATTTGGGTTACCATACGTACGATTGTACTTGGTCATGTCCTGTTTTTCAGGACACAGCCGGGCAACATGGTGGATTTTGCCAGCCTGCCCGTTTGTCCGGATATGTGGACGAACGGGCAGGCAGGTGTCCTATCCTCCCCTCCCCTCCCCTCCCCTCCTTTACCTTAGTGTTGTACCTTGGTGGTCTAGTGTCTTCTTTAGGGCAGGAAAGAGCCCCCTCTTTCCTGCCTGGCACGTCTGCAGGCTGTCTTTCTCCTGGCATCGATTCAAAGTGGCTGCCAAGAGTTGAAGTAGTAACCTTGCAAGACTTCTGCAGAAGTCTTGCAAGGTCACTGCTTCAGCTCTCAGCAGCCATTTGATTCGGTGCTGGGAGAAAGAGAGTCTGCCGATGCACTGGGCAGGAAAAGAGGGGTCTTTCCTGCCCCGAAGAGGTCAGTAGACCACCAGGGCACCACACACTAAAGTAGGGGAGGGGAGGGTTAGTAAATGGAGTCATGTGGGTGGAGGGAGGCTGGAAAATTGGGGAGGGGATCTGCATGGAGGGGAGAGAGGGAATCTGGCTTTCTTTGGGGGGGGGGGTCAAAGTGACAGGGGGCAGGGTGGGGTGTGACAGGAGCCGGGGTGGGTACGACAGGGGGTGGGGCATGTGTCCTTTTTTTTCTTAGGTCAAATATGATAACCCTAGCCTTGGTCCATTGGAGACCTGGGACCTATTAAAAGGCCAAGATTGAATTAGCAGGGGTGCTGGAAGACTCAGTTGGTAGTGGAGTCTGACTGGTAGACAGCTTCCAGCAGGTTGGACAGAGATGGATCTCCTTGATGACCTTTTGGTGGTCCAGCTTTTCTGGAGGAAGGAGTTGCTGGCCATGATTGCTCAAGCTTTGGAAACAATGAGCATTTCTGAGGCTCCAGTGCAAGAGAATTCCTTTACTGGGGATCCTATTCTTGAGGGGTTATGTCTAAGTTATTTGCAGTTAATCAGCTCATTTGTGCTTCAGTTTTGGCAGAGTGGGATACTCTGGAGACTGGCCGTACCTAAAGTAGATGTCTTGATCATAGTGATATGTGGGAAGATAACCATCCCTATGGAGTGAGGTGCTGTGTTGAAGGACCCTTTAAGATCATAAGATAGAGACACTGTTGAAGCAGATCTTTCAAGTGGCAGCCTTGGGACTACAGCTGTTTTCAGCAGGAATATGTCAAATTCCTGTTTGCTTTGGATTCAACAACATGAGGAATGCTTGAACGCAAAGGAGGTTGTCTGTTTAGAACTTGGCTTAGTTTATGAGACAGATATCTTATACAACCTGATTAGGATTTTGCAAGGAATATGGCAGTTGTAGTCTTGGTCCAGAGGCTATTGTGGCTGAGCAGCTGAGCTGTGGATGTGGTATCAAAGTCACAGCTTAACATGATTCCCTTTAGAGACAAACTCTTCTGAAGGAACTGGTCAAAAATCTTGGGGAGACTTGGTCCAGAGATTACTATGAGGACAAGTCCAAAGAGAGCTCAAGGTTGGATTCTGGTAATTCACAATATCAAGACTTGTGGTATTACCACTTGGGCAAGGTATCAGCACAGCAGTCTCGGTTTCCAGGCAGATCTTCTTCCTTTTGGGACAAAAAGAAATGGGTGCAACAGATCCAAGGGCCTCAAGCCTCCCCATTAATGAACAGGAAATCCCTTTCTCAAGTGATCAGATAGGGGGCTGATTGTCAGGTTATTCTGCAGTCAGACCAGTACTTTCTGGATGTAGTAAGGCAATGCTAAATACTGGAATTTTCCTGTTCTATCACAGATTGCTTTTTTTTTTCTCCCTGTTGAGCTCTAGCCAAGAGGGCAGCATTACAGGCCATTCTAGAGAGACTATTGCTCTTCAGAGTAGTGATTCCCATGCTAAAGGAAAAGTATGGCAGAGTCCATCTACTTTTTAAACCTGAAAAAATAAAGCTTCTTTCACCCAAGGGTATAAACTTAGTGCTGCGCATTCTGCATCTCTACATAGAAATATTGTACTCAGTAATTGTGACAGTCTAGAATGAATTTTTGACATCTTAGCACCTCAAGGAGGCATATCTCCATATTCCAGTTTGGAGAGATCATCAGATCTGTGTGGGGTTCATTATTTTGGGAGTCCAGTTTCAGTTTCAGGCATTACCTTATAGTCTCACTACATCCCCTCACATCTTCTCCAAGATGATGTTAGTCATGGCAGTGAACTTGCGCAAGGAAGGGATCCTGGTGTATCCATATCCGGAGGACTGGCTCATCCAAGTGAAGTTGGAGGCTGAAAATTGGCATGCTATCTCTCAAGTAGTTTAGCTGTTGCAGACCCTCGTTTGGACCATCAACTTTGAGAAGAACAAGCTGGAGTAAACATACTGTCTGAATATCTTGAAGCCCATTTTGAAATAGAATAGAAAAGAAACTTGGAAATAATATGTTTTTCTAACCAAGCAGAGGGTTCTCCAGGTTCAGAGACAGATGAAGCCCTCTTGGTGAGAAAGGTGCCTCAGGCATGGAATTACATGCAGCTCCTGGAGTCCTTGTTGACAATGATTGTACTATCTTGTGTGCAGAGGTTGTTGTCAGCACAGAAGCAGAGCTTCAAGACTCATCTCCCATTGAAGCCACAGGCTAGGCTGATGCCCCAGAGTTTAAAGAAAGCCATGGTCCTGAAAGGTTTCAGTTGGGTAGTGGTAGCAATGGACACCAGTCTGGACAGTCATGGATTCAATTGTCAAGACCAGGTGGCTTGGACAGTTGCCACAACTGGTTGGTCAATAAACCAACTAGAGACAGGAGTCATTTGGAGGGCATTACAAGACTTTGAGCTGGTAATTCATGACAAGGCCGTCAAGAGTTCTGTATAACAATGCCATGTCAGTCAGGAGGGGTATGAAGAATGCAGCAGTAGCTCAGGAGCCCACTGTGTTTTCCAGTTGGACCGAAGTGTGCATTCAGAAATTGTTTGAGGCCCACATTGTAGGAGTCCAGAATGTCCAGGTGGCTTTCCTAAGCAGGCATTCAATAGATCTACTACTACTTAACATTTCTAAAGCGCTACTAGGGTTACGCAGCGCTGTACAAGTTAACATAGAAGGACAGTCCCTGCTCAAAGAGCTTACAATCTAAAGGACACGTGAACAGTCAGTCTGATAGGGGCAATCAAATTGGGGCAGTCTGGATTTCCTGAAAGGTAAGAGTTAGGTGCCGAATGCAGCATTGAAGATCTAGGAGAATTGGATTTGTTCCAGAAAGTTTTCTCAAATGCAAAATGCTGATAAGGAAGTCAAAGAGGGACTTTGAAAAAAAAAGATTGCGTTGGAGCCAAAAACACAAAGAAAACATTTTTTTTTGAGGTATATTAAAAGCAACAAGCTGGCAAAAGAATCAATTGTACCGCTAGATGTCCAAAAGGGGGTAGAAGGGTCACTCAGGGAAGACAAAGCCATAGTGGAGAGATTAAATGAATTCTTTGCTTTAGTCTTCACTGAGGAAGATTTGGGAGAGATACAAATGCCAGAAATGGTATTCAAAGCTGACTAGTCAGAGAAATTAAATGAAATCTCTATAAACCTGGAAGATGTAATGGTGCAATTTGACAAACTGAAGAGTAGCAAATCACCTGAACCAGATGGTATTCATCCCAGAGTACTGGTAGCATTGAAAAATGAACTTGCAGAACTATTGTTAGTAATATGTAATTTATCTTTAAAATCAAGCATTGTACCGGAAGATTGGAGGGTGGCCAATCTTTTAAAAAAAGGTTCCAGAGGTGATCTGGGTAATTATAGACAGGTGAGCCTGACGTCGATGCCAGGCAAAATGGTAGAGACTATTATAAAGAACAAAATTTCAGAGCATACTCAAAAGCATGGATTAATAAGACAAAGCCAACTTGGATTTAGTTAAGAGAAATCTTGCCTCACCAATCTATTACATTTCTTTGAAGGGGTGAACAAACATGTGGATAAAAGTGAGCCGGTTGATATTATGTACTTGGATTTTCAAAAGGCATTTGGCACAGCATCTCATGAAAGACTCCTGAGGAAATTGGAAAGTCATGGAATAGGAGGTAGTGTTCTATTGTGGATTAAAAACTGGTTAAAAGATAGAAAACAGAGAGTAGGGTTAAATGGTCAGTATTCTCAATGGAGAAGGGTAAATAGTGGGGTTCCACAGGGGTCTGTACTGGGACCACTGCTTTTTAACATATTTATAAATTATATAGATATGGGAATAATTAGTGAAGTAATTAAATTTAGTAATGATACAAAGTATTCAAAGTTGTTAAGTTGCAAGAGGGATTGTGTAAAATTGCAAGAGGATTTTACGAGACTGGGCATTGAAGTGGCAGATGACATTTAATGTGAGCAAGTGCAAAATTTTTCATGTGAGAAAGAGGAACCCAAACTATAGCTACGTGATTCAAGGTTCCACATTAGGAGTCACCGACCAGGAAAGGGATCTAGGTGTGCTCCTTGGGCACACTGCTGCGGTGCGTGCCCGAGGCATGAAACACTGCAGGTATAAGCTATTTAAAAGCTCCTTCTGGGTCCCATTCTTACACTGGTGCGCATGTGACAAGGTTATCCTAGTTCTCACAGAGGCAATGTTACAGGTATCGAATGGATTCACAGAGCCTGAAATACAGAGAATTATCTCCTTAATTATACAAAACTTACAGGGGTAGATAGAAAATATGATCATGTTTCTCTCCTTTCATAGGAAGGGTTGTGGGTTTCTGGATTCTCTATACTCTTGATTTGCCTAGGGCTCTGCTCTGATATTTGTTATTGACCAATGAATTTCAGAGGTCCAACCAGTTGTTTATTCTTTTTGCATGACTAAAGAAGAAAGGCTGCTATAAAATCCACTACAGCATAATTGCTCAAAGAAGAGATCCCCTCAAGGGGAATATGACCCCCCAAGGATCTGAGGACTAATCCATCCAGTTCGTCAACAGCTTCTTAGACTGAAGCTCATTTAATCATTTCTGCAGAGGTTTTATTCAAGTTTCAAGTTTATCTTTACATGATATCACGCTGCAGGGGCATACCACCTTGGCAGTTAACAATATTAAAACATGTAACAGCAGGAGCTGTGTATTCAAAGAATTACAAATTTGACAGGAAAGAATACTCCGAGGGGAGAAGGTAAAGAGACGATACAGTTACATTACAAACTCAGTACTCCAACATGGACACTCCAAATCCCAAAGAATATGGGGACCTAAAAAGGACAGTTCAGCTAACAGACCCATAAGTCTGTCTAAATAAATGGGTCTTAAGTGCTGCCTTTAATTCTGGGTGCAACAGCAGCTGACGAAGGCATAGAGGAAGGCAATTCCATAAAGGAGAGTTTGTAACATTAAACATAGGTTCATGAAATATATTTTTAAAAGATCCTGTGAAAAGAAGGGATCTCCAAATAGATCTGTTGTGCTGAACAGAGAACTTGTTTACAAAATATTATAGGTTCAATGAACTCGCTAGAGAATAGGGATTGGCAAATCCCACCCACTGTAAGGAGCATGTTATTGCATCCCATCTGTTCTGGACTAGTCTGGTGGACAATGATGAAGGAAACCTGTGGTCTTACTTGCAGATTTTATTTATTTATTTATGACATTTATACCCCACATTTTCCCATACAATTTTGAGTTCAATATGGCTGCCTTCAATATGGCTAAAAAGAAGTCATTACAAAATATGAAACAAAATACATAAGCCCACACATATCAATAAGGAAAGAATCATAAATATATATTCTCCCCATTGTGCTTTAATATTGAATTCTTTATATAAATTTTAAAGCATTATAGGGAGAATGGAAAGGGGAGATTAGACATCAGGATCAAATGACAGAAAGTTTTTCAAAAGGAAAGATTTCAAAAACTTACAAAAAGCCAAATAATCAAGTTGGGATCTTATATTTTTCAGCAAGGAATTCCACCGTCTATTATCTTGGTATGAAAAAGTAGCTGAATATATAGATTTATAAACTATTTCCTTACGGGTAGGAAAATGAAGATGCAGGTAGTGTCTTGCACCAAACATTGAATTGCGAGAAGGCAAAGTAACAAGGGGCAACATATAGTCAGGGGCAATACCATACAAAATCTGAAATATGAGAGAACATAATTTGAATACAATCTTGGCTCTAATGGGAAGCCAATGCAAATGTATCAGCAAAGGAGTAATCCTCTCAAAGCGTGGTACATGCATGACAAGTCTAGCCGCAGTATTTTGGGCAGTTTGCAGTTTCCTTAAGATACATTCTCTACACTCTACATAGATGGAATTACTGTCCAAGAGATTGGACAAGTCATCTGAAAATATCAATTGAAAATAAGGGCCTAATGCGCTTCGGCTTCCAAAGTAATTTAAAAGATTTAGTTACCACAGAGGACGCCTGAGATTCAAAGGTTCTGATCAACAACAACCCCTAAAAATTTTAGGCTGTACTCCAAAAGATAAGAAAAACAGTCAATGCTAAAATTGCTGCAGGGATCATGGTCAAACAAATTGGTTATTACCAAAAACGTTGTCTTTTCCAGATTTAATTTTAGCCTGAATTCAGAGGCCCAGGATTCCATTAAATCAAGGCCAGTTTTAATCATATAGAATTCCCTGGATGTCCCCTCAAAAAGGGATGTAAATAGTGACATCATCCACGTAGATAAAAGGATGGAATCCTATTCACTGGCTGACTACTTCCACGACAAGGTGCAGAAGATCAACCTTGAATTCACTACCAAGCCACCTCCTCCTCTTCTCTCTTTAACCCTCTCCCTCAACCAACCAACCAACCAACTCTTTCTCCTCCTTTCATGATATCACCGAGGAGGAAACCGCCCGCCTTCTTTCCTCCTCAAAATGCACAACTTGTTCCTCTGATCCCATCCCCACCAACTTACTTAACACCATCTCTCATACTGTCACCTCCTCCATCTGTCATATCCTCAACCTCTCTCTCTCTACTGCAACTGTCCCTGACACCTTAAAGCACACATTAGTCACACATCTCCTCAAAAAACCATCACTTAACTCTACCTGTCCCTCCAACTACCGCCCCATCTCCCTCCTACCCTTCCTCTCCAAGCCGCTGCCTTGATTTCCTCTTCTCTCAGGCCATCCTCGATCCACTTCAATCCGGTTTTCACCCTCTACACTCGACAGAAACAGCACTCTCTAAAGTCTGTAATGACCTGTTCCTTGCCAAATCCAGAGCCAACTACTCCATCCTTATCCTCCTCGATCTATCCGCCGCGTTTGACACGGTCAATCATGATTTACTTCTTGCCACACTTTCCTCATTTGGGTTCCAGGGCTCTGTCCTCTCCTGGTTCTCCTCCTATCTCTCTCACCGCACCTTCAGAGTACATTTTCATGGTTCTTCCTCCAACCCCATCCCGCTCTCTGTTGGAGTTCCCCAGGGATCTGTCCTTGGACCCCTTCTTTTTTCAATCTACACCTCTTCCCTGGGCTCACTGATCTCATCTCATGGTTTCCAGTATCATCTTTATGCTGATGACACCCAGCTGTATCTCTCCACACCAGACATCACCATGGAGACCCAGACCAAGGTATCGGCCTGCTTATCCGACATTGCTGCATGGATGTCCAACCACCACCTGAAACTGAACATGTCCAAGACCGAGCTTATCGTCTTTCCACCAAAGCCCACCTCTCCTCTTCCTCCGCTCTCGATCTCAGTTGATAACACCCTCATCCTCCCCGTCTCATCTGCCCGCAACCTCGGAGTCATCTTCGACTCCTCCCTCTCATTCTCTGTGCATATCCAGCAGACAGCCAAGACCTGTCGCTTCTTCCTCTTTAACATCAGCAAAATTCACCCTTTCCTCTCTGAGCACACCACCCGAACTCTCATCCACACTCTCATTACCTCTCGCCTTGACTACTGCAGCCTTCTCCTCACTGGCCTCCCACTTAGCCATCTATCCCCCCTTCAATCCATTCAGAACTCTGCTGCACGTCTTATATTCCGCCTGAACCGATATACTCATATCACCCCTCTCCTCAGGTCGCTTCACTGGCTTCCGATCAGATATTGACTGGGTAAATGTAATATCAGGGCATGCTAGGGAGGTAAAATTCCTTAATGAAATCAAGGACTGCTTTATGGAGCAGCTGGTGCGGGATCCAACAAGAGAAGGAAGAATTCTAGACCTAGTCCTTAGTGGAGCACATGTGAGTGGAGGAGTGGCCTAGTGGTTAGGGTGGTGGACTTTGGTCCTGGGGAACTGAGGAACTGAGTTCGATTCCCACTTCAGGCACAGGCAGCTCCTTTTGACTCTGGGCAAGTCACTTAACCCTCCATTGCCCCATGTAAGCCGCATTGAGCCTGCCATGAGTGGGAAAGTGCGGGGTACAAATGTAACCAAAAAAAATGAGAACGGTGAAAAAAAAAAACTTAGAGGAGCAGCTGCGAAGGTAAGAAATTTACAACAGGCATGGATGCTGTTCAAAAATACCATCCTGGAAGCCCAGTCTAAATATGTTCCATGTATTAAAAATGTAGGAAGGAAGACCAATCAATAATTGGCATGTTTAAAAAGAGAGGTGAAGGAAGCTATTAGAGCTAAAAGAAAATCCTTCAGAAAATGGAAGAAGGAACCGACTGAAAATAATAAGAAACAGCATAAGGATTGGCAAGTCAAATGCAAAGCACTGATAAGAAAGGCAAAGAGAGACTTTGAAAAAAAAGATTGCGTTGGATGCAAAAACATATAGTAAATTTTTTTTTAGGTATATTAAAAGGAAGAAGCTGGCAAAAAAATCAGTTGGACCACTTGGTGACCGAGGGGTAAAAGGGGCAATCAGGGAAGACAAAGACAAAACAGAGAGATTAAATGAATTCTTTGCTTTGATTTTCACTGAGGAAGATTTAGGAGAGATAATGTTGCCAGAAATGTTATTCAAAGCTGACAAGTCAGAGAAACTGAATGAAATCTCTATAAACCTGGAGGAACTGAAGAGTAGCAGATCAGGACTGGATGGTATTCATCCCAGAGTACTGACAGAATTGAAAAATGAACTTGCAGAACTATTGTTAGTAATATGTAATTTATCTTTAAAATCAAGCATTGTACTAGAAGATTGGAGAGTGGCCAATGTAACCCCAATTTTTAAAAAAGGTTCCAGAGAAGATCTGGAAAATTATAGACCGGTGAGCCTGACATCGGTGCCGGGCAAAATGGTAGAGACTATTAAAGAACAAAATTACAAAGCATATTCAAAAGCATGGATTAATGAGACAAAGCCAACATGGTTTTATTGAAGGGGAATCTTGCCTTACTTACCTATTACATTTCTTTGAAGGGGTGAACAAACATGTGGATAAAGGTGAGCCGGTCGATATTGTGTACCTGGATTTTCAAAAGGCATTTGGCACATCACCTCATGAAAGACTCCAGAGGAAATTGGAGAGTCATGGGATAGGAGGTAGTGTGCTATTGTGGATTAAAAACTGGTTAAAAGATAGAGAACAGAGAGTAGTGTTAAATGGTCAGTATTCTTAATGGTGAAGAATAAATAGTGGGGTTCCCCAGGGGTCTGTACTGGGACCAATGCTTTTTAACATATTTATAAATGATCTAGATATTGGAATAACTAGTGAAGTAATTAAATTTGCTGATGACATAAAGCTATTCAAAGTTGTTAAATTGCAAGAGGATTGTGAAAAATTACATGAGGACCTTACGAGACTTGGATACTGGATGTACAGATGGTCGAAGACAAACGCAAAGTGATGCATGTGGAAAGAGGAAACTGAACTGTAGCTACGTGATGCAAGGTTCTACATTAGGAGTCACCGACCAGGAAAAGGATGTAGGTGTCATTGTTCATGACACGTTGAAACCCTGTATCCAGTGTGCAGCGGCAGCAAAGAAAGCAAATAGAATGTAGTAAGGTAATTAAATTTGCTGACGACACAAAGTTAATCAAAGTCGTTAGATCATCGGAGGATTGTGAAAAATTACAAGAGGACCTTATGAGACTGGAAGACTGGGTGTCTAAATGGCAGATGATGTTTAATGTGAGCAAGTGCAAGGTGATGCACGTGGGAAAGAGGAACCTGAATTATAGCTACATCGTGCAAGGTTCCACGTTAGAAGTCACCGACCACGAAAGGGATCTAGATGTCGTCGTTGATGATATGTTGAAACCCTCTGCTCAGTGTTGCGGCGGCTAAGAAAGCAAATAGAATGTTAGGTATTATTAGGAAAGGGATGGAAAACAAAAATGAGGACATTATAATGCCTTTGTATCGCTCTATGGTGCGACTGCACCTCAAATACTGTATGCAATTCTGGTCACTGCAGCTCAAAAAAGATATAGTGAAATTAGAAAAGGTACAGAGGAAGGTGACAAAAATAATAAAAGGGATGAGATGACTTCCCTATGAGGAAAAGCTAAAGTGGCTAGGGCTCTTTTGCTTGGAGAAAAGGCAGCTGAGGGGAGATATGATAGAGGTCTATAAAAAATGAGTGGAGTGAAATGGGTAGACATGAATCGTTTGTTTACTCTTTCCAAAAATGTTAGGACTAGGGGGCACACAATGAAGCTACAAAGTAGTAAACTTAAATCTGTGAAATTATTTCTTCACTCAACGTGTAATTAAATGCTGGAATTCGTTGCCAGAGAATGTGGTAAAAGCAGTTAGCTAAGCGGGATTTAAAAAAGGTTTAGATATCTTCCTAAAAGAAAAGTCCATAAGCCATTATTAAGATGGATTTGGGAAAATCCACTGCTTATTTCTAGGATAAGCAGCATAAAATGTACTGTTTGGGAATATTGCCAGGTACTTGTGACCTGGACTGACCACTGTTGGAAACAGGATAATGGGCTTGATGGACCTTTGGACGACTCTGTATGGCACCAGTTATGTTCTTATGTTCTAACCTCCCTTTTACAATTTTGAACTCACACCAATGACCCATACCTCACCTCCCTGTCACCACCTCGATCACAGCCATAGTCCAATTCCCACCAACAAACTCAACAATTTCTTTAAAAAAATAACTAAAGTTCACGCAAAGGAGCGCCCTAAGGAGCGACCTGCTCCTTAGTCACACTCCTTTGTCAGCACAACAAAGTAGCGCTCGATTCTCTGCCAATAAGTTCAATGGTGTAAGTGTTCTTATAGTCCAATAAGTGATTCAGTTCTCTGGTAAAATTAATCAAATGACCATGAAAAGCATCCAGGACTTCAATCTACTACTACTACTACTACTATTAAACATTTCTATAGCGCTACTAGACTTACGCAGCGCTGTACAAATTAACATGAAAAGACAGTCCCTGCTCAACAGAGCTTACAATCTTAAAGCTTAAAATCTCAGTATACTCAGGTTCTGCTTAAAAATAAAAGAAAGGTACTCCACCAACATTAAAAAAAAGAATTCTATGGGACAGCAGTGAAGCCAACATTACTGAGCAAAAGAACATTATTATTGATGTCATGTCTGTGCCCTTTGCAAATAGTATACATTAGTTATGAATAGTGCATAGTATTTATGACATTGGAAAAAAAGATTAAAACAAACTAAAAATCTGAATAAACACTAGAGGAAACTAAATTAAATGAATTTTTTTGTGCTACATACCTCTGACAAATTGTTCAATCCCGTGTATTATTCAGGTTTATTATTATTCAACAGAGAATGATAAAGGACGTACATGGCCAAAGCCTAAATAGTATCTAGACTATCATGTAACAAGTTAGTTGAATAATAGATGTTAGTACTATCAGTTAAGTCATACAGTGCTTATATCCCTTCTGCATTCAGTCTCAGGTGCTGATCACAAGCCTCCCAGTTTTGAGTTCTGTTTTGAAGAGTTTACATTCCCAGTATAATGTGTCATTGCAGTTTCATAATCAGAAGTGCTGGGAAAGTACAGAAACCTTCCCTAAGATATAAGCAGTCAAAGCATCTGAATGTACTGTAGGTTTTCCTGCATCATCACACTATACTCATAACCATAGTATGCTTTCCATTGGGAGGCACATAGACCTTAATATTTTCCAGTGTGTTTTTTCTAGCAAAAAAGATGCTGGTACTCAAATGCCTGGCCACCCTTCAGGGGTGGGGTAATCACTGAGGAACTCACCCCACAATAGCCAGGCCCCCCTGCAATCAGTCACTTAATCTATGACAAGGAAGAAGTTGTGTGTAGAGCCTGAGCTTTTTCATTAAAACTTGGGGACCATGGATCAATTTTAGCAGACAATGGAAAAAGGTGCCAATACTCAGTGCCCCCAAGTATCCCCTCAAAAAAAGCCCTCGTATTTTCAATCCCAAAGTTTTGTTCACAATCAGAAGAATTGTTTCTAAAAGGATTGTGAAAAGTTGAGGCCTTTTCTTGTTTGCTTACTTCCTCAGGCACGGTTCCTTACTGGTATGTTCACAGTTTCTCCTGGATTTGGAAACATCCCTCCAGGAGGAAATCAGAGTATCATGGTGGAGTGCCATGCCGATCTGTTGGGAAAGAGTGAGGAGTTTTTGGCTATAGACATCTCTGACAGAGATCCAACTGACCAGCCTAATGGCATTCCATATGGGCTGGTGACTGAGGGCTGCATACCAGGTACGCACTGTTGAAGCTTAAACCATGGCACAGTCATTCTCAGGATTCAGGATGAATTTGATTTTGCGTGGTTTTGTTGTACTAACGTTTGTGCATTTTAGCATGTAAGAACATAAGCAGCTGTGATCAATAGATAAATTGTTTATGAATGCCAGAAGTCTACAAAATAAAATGAGAGAGTTAGAACATATGGCAGTACATAACGAGTTAGACATAATATCCATTTCTGAGAACTGGTAGGAGGAGGCTAACAATAGATACCATGATACCAGGGTACAAATGTCAGGGTAGATCATATTAGTGGACTGCGGCTCTATTTGTTAAGCATGGCATAGAGTCAAGCAGAAAATAAAAGGCAATATAGAGTCTTTTTGGATAGTGTCATGAGTTTAGATGCTTCTCTGACTTTGAATCTCCCTTAGTATGTGTTGACTCCCTGCTCCTAGATATGGAACAAGCTAATTTCCCACTGGCAATATTTATAAGTCGTTGAAACTTGGTCAGACAAACTCTATAGGTTGGCACAAGTCCAAATGTTCCAGAACACAGTCTACTCCAATGTAGACAAGTTAGCTCTGCAATACTCTGTCTAGTTCCAACAAACAGGAAACAAGCAAGTGACACCTCAGTATTCTCCATGCAAGTATGAGACTAAGGAAAGAGTGATAAATAACTCTGGAGAATAACTTCTTCCAGACTCCTAGCTAAAGTTACTCTGCATTAGAGGTCCACAGTATCTTGCTTACTTTTCAATAACAAAATGTTTGTCCAACAGAACTAAAAACACAGCTCAGGCTTCTCCTCAGCGTCAGGGCCGTGGCAGTCTCCTCCCTTGCAGTGTTCCATCTGTGAATCTTTCTCAGTGTCCATCAGGTTGCTGGAGAACATTACTGGTTCTCCATCCTCCTCCACCGCCATTGCTTGCGATGGCTCCTCTGTGTTCTGTCCAAAGTTTCTGGTTCCATGGAATGTGGGGCTTCCTCTATATCCAATTTCTCCATCCCAACCCAACTTCATTCTGAGCTCATGAGTTCCTAATCTCCTCCCCTTGAGTAGCTCCTCTTTCTGGCTACTTCCCCTGGGCTGAGTTATTCTGCAGAACCCTCTCCATGGGCTGACTTTCTGTTTCCATACCTTAGTATCAACCCCTCTCCTGGTAAAGGGTTTCTCTGGGAGTTGTAGGCACTTCTTCTCTATTCCCTGATTGTAGTAGTAACCTTTTGAACTGAGTAAGGGAGCCCAACCTGTTGGAGTCCTAGAATCCTGTACTGTGCTGTCTTCCCCCACATTTGAATAGACATAACCTTGCTCCTTCTTATTAGTTCTTCTGGAGGGCTGAAAGTTTCCTTTTCTGTCTTGTCTTGAAACCAACATGTGCTTTTGTAAGGTAAGAGGAAATGTCATTCCCCTTTACCTTTCACTTCCTCCCCAACTGGGCTTTTCCCTTTAAACTTGGGGTCTACTGGGACTCGGTTAATCCCTTCCCTTCAGTGAGATGCTGGCTGAGGTTTTCTTTCTCTTCCAAGCAGTTAACCTTAGGCGTAGTTTGACTGTTCCATTTGGGGGGGGGGGGCAAAGTGTGGGATGGGATACATTTAGCATATTCATTTACATATATATATCATACATATTATTATTATTTTATTTTTATTAGCATTTGTATAGTGCTACCAGACGCACGCAGCGCTGAACACCTGATACAAAGAGACAGTCCCTGCTCAAAAGAGCTTACAATCTAAATAATACAGACAGACAAGACAGTTACGGGTGAGGGAAGTAATGGGTGGGAAGGAAGGAAGGGACAAGGGGAGGGCAATTGTGGCTAGGCGCTAAAAGCAGCAGTGAAAAAGTGGGTTTTCAGCGTAGATTTGAAAACAGGTAGAGATGGAGCTAGACATATAGGTGCAGGAAGTCTATTCCAGGCATAAGGTGCCGCGAGAGATATTCATTACGGTTGTCTCAAAAATGGACTGGATGGGAACCCAGTTTATTGAACAGTAAAGATTTTTTTTCACTGAAATGAGCCAGCACCAACGGAAGTTTGTCTCATGGTGCCCCCCCCCCCCCCCCCCCATCTCACATCCCCATGAATTATTGAGGACAGTCCACACTATCACTCTCCCCTTCCCCTCACTACTGCAACCTGTTCTCTCCCTCTCCAAAGCCCAGATGTTTCTCTCTTTCTCCCTCCCTCCTTCTTTAACCAGTGCTTCATGTTATACTATATTCCATGTCAGTATGAACCTTAAAAATACACAGGCTCTAGATATAGAAATGACTGACAGTGGCAGGAAGTAGTTTCTTATCTTACAGAATAACATTTTCAGATGGATTAGTTTTGTGTATTCCATAACAGTTACAGAGTGATCCTTGCTCTTAGATCAGGGTACATTGCCCGGAGATTATCTCAGACTCTCAGATGTACTGGTAAAGCTCATCTCAACATTTTTCATTGTGTCAAAAACAGCCTCCTTCAGAAGTTTTTAGGGTATCACATTGACAAGCAACATATACACTTTGATATGTTGCTTTTCAGTGTTACACTTTATACATTTCTGAAGGAAGCCATTTTAAACACAATGAGAGGGCTGAGAGGACCATTAACAGTATACCAATTTACCATGATTACTGATTAGAAAACACTTCCATAGAACATCAATACACCTCCTGCTGGGAAAACAGAACAGGCTGGACTGTTACAAATCCCTAGGTGGAAAATATACCCCAGTAGAACACCACACCACAAAAGGGGCTTAGCAACCCCACCACCCGACCTTCCATCTACCCACAACAGAACAAAAGGGGCTTGGGGGATCCCACCACTTCTACACCTCCCTCTCCTCCTCCCCCTACACAAACACACATAACAGGCAATTCTATAATAGAGCACCTATATCTAGGCAGCTAATAGAAGCCTATTCTATAAAGGAAAGTAAGCCCCTACTTTCCTTCACAGAATAGGCTCCTATCAGGTATAGAATTGCCCTTAATATCCCTTCTAAATCCTCTTTTCTCTCTGAACATTTTCCACAACAGTTTCCCAGTTTTCTTGCTCCTCATGCTGACCTCCACTTTCAGCCTCCAATCCATAATAGGCAGTCAGTGACTCAACTGTTTGGGGAGGCTCAGATGAGTAGGAGTAAGGTGGGGTGGGATGGGGTATGATGGGGGCAAGTTAAAATCCTTATGGTGGGGGAGGCAACACCTACATCAAAAATCCCCCTACTATACCTTTACTATTGAACACAGCAGGGAAGGACCCCTTTAAGGTGTCTATGGTGCAGAGCCACCAGCTGCCACCCCTGTTATCTCTCTTACTGATGGTAATATGCACACTGAACACCACTCCAGGGAATTATGTGCCAAACAAAATTCTAAATAATGTACTCCAAAATCATACAATAAAAAATAAAAGGGAAAAAACCTATCCCGTCAGACTATAAGAGTATCAAATCAAAAGAGAATAGGGTAACACAGCAAACAGAACTCCTAAAGAGTACCACTAACAAATCTACGTGGTACTGTTTAGGAGTTCTGTTTGCTGTGTTATCCTATTGTCTTTTGATTTGATACCCCAAAATAATACAACATATTAAACAGAATAGTATGTGCAGTATTCTGTTAATATATGCAGGTACTTTAACACTTGACTAGCAGTCAGTTCTAGATCCCCAGTCCAGCATCTTCCTGTTGGCCCTGTGAGTGAACAGTAGTATTCAACAGCACTTTAACAGAAATTCTGTGGTTACTAGCAACCATAAACTGATTTGCCTAGTTACGCCACCAGGCTTCAGATCTGCCAGCCTTTAGCTTATTGTTGGGTTACCAAACATGTTTGGAATAGGTATCATCTGTATTAACTGTATCTAATGATTACAGCAGCAAGCTGCCAACCAGGGAAGCCTGGGTTCAAATTCCACTGCTGTTCCTTGATTTTTTGGAGAAGTCACTTAACACTCCATTGCCCAAGATACATACTTAGGGGTCCTTTTACCAAGCTGCGGGAAAAAGGTCCCTGCACTCATGGCGGGGGTCATTTTTGCCACACTCCAGGGCTCTTTTTACTGCAGTGGATAACAGAACATCAATACTACATAGATTTGTTAATGGTACTAAGCAAGCCAGATTAGTACAGACTGATCCTGCACAGATATTCAATGCTAACAGAATACCCGGTCTTTTCCAAACACACAGAATGCAGATAGACCCTCACCGATAGAATGTTGCTAAAAGCTAAAAATAGAAACATGTAGACAAAAAATTAAACTGAACTCCCAAAAGCCAAACTTTGCACACAATATAGCACCAGAGAAACAGTAGTGTGTGTCCCCCTATACTGTGCAAAATATAAAGATAAAAGGTATAAATTTCAAATCTTGATATATTCCAAATACTACATTACAAATTAAGGGCTCCTTTTAATAAAAACAAGCCTCTGCCCCTACTTGCACACGCTACCAGCTATACTGGTTTTACCCCCTCAAAAACAGGAATTTGATGTCAGAGAGGGAGAGACCACACAGAGCTTGTAGTCACACCCAAGAGACTGTGGCCCCGTGATTGTTTTTTTTGTTCTTTTTCCCAGTGGCGTAGCTAGGACTGAATGGGCCCTAGGCCAAAAAATTAAGTTGAGCTCCCTATAACACCATCTCTTCCAAAGTAGAGGGGACCCAGGGAAGGGGGAAGAGGGAACCCCTTCAGAGCTCCAGTAAAAAAAAAAAAAAAAAAAAAACCTGCAAAAAGCAAACACATTCCAGACCTATATAGAAAACTTGTCATAGTAATAGAAATAGAAACTTACATGCAAGATACCAAAGATACACATTTCCAAAAGCTTACAATTAATAAATTCAGAAAAAATAAAATACTTTTTTCTACCTTTGTCGTCTGGGCATTGCCTTACTCCCAATGTCTCTTTTCTGTTTTTCTCTATTTCTTAACTCTCTTTCCAGAGTCTCCTGCCCTTTTGAATTTTCTTCTCTCTCAATTCCACTATCCATTTTTCCTCTGCATCCCTTATCCATCCTATCCAGCGTGTTCCTCTAGCATTCCTGTCCTCCCCTCATATTCATCATCATCCCCCCTCTGTGTCCCAATCCTCCCCTCATTTTCATCAGCCCCTCTCTATCTCTCCTCATGTGTCCATCATTGTCCCTCAGTGTTCCTGTCTCTACATTCCCTCTATGCTCAACATCTATTCTCTGTGCCCCTGTCCCTCCCCATGTCCAGCTTCTCCCCTCTCTCCTCCCTTCCCTCTTCACCCCCACCTCTGACCCCCCCCCCCCCCCCATGGTCTGGCATCTCTCTCTCTCCCTACCTCCACTGGCCCAGTATCTCTCACCTATCCAGTTTCTTCTCTCTCTCCCTCCCTCCCTCTCTCTCTTTCTCTCTCTCTATATATATAACCTGCTCCCCTTTGGTTCAGATCTCTCCTCTCTCTCTTCCTTCTTCTCCCCCCTCCTCAAGTCCAAGATCTCTTCCCATCCCATTTGCTTTAGGTCTGTGGATCTCTCTTTCGTCTGCTTCCCTTCCTCCCTAAGATCCAGCATCTCTTCCTTTCCTCCTTCACCTCCTACCCGTGACCTCCGTGATCCAGCATCTCTCTCTCCCTACCTTCACTGGTCCAGCCTCTTTCCCTCCTGTCCAGGTTCTGTCTGTCTCTCTCTCTCTCTCTCTCTCTCTCTGTTCCAGGTTCCTTCCCCTTTGCTTCAGGTCTCTCCTCTCTGTCTTTCCTCTGCTCCTCTCTCTCCAGGTCCAAGATCCTGTCCCTCCCTTGCTCCGGGTCTCATGCTTTCTCTTCCCTCTGCTTCCCTCCCCCAAGGTCCAGCATCTCATCCCTCTCTCTTCTTCTGTCCCCCGCACGAGTTGGGCACCTCTTCATTACCCCCCCCCCCCCCCACACACACACACACACTGCACATGGGTCTGGCAACTCTTCATCACTCCCCCCCCCCCCTCAAATGCAAATATTTGGCAGGTTGCTGGCAAAGGCAGCTGAATATAGGCTACCTCTGGGCCGGCCTTACCAGAGCCTTTCCTGTGCTGCGTCCTGCCTTTCTGATGTAACTTCTTGTGGGCGGGACATGACACAGGAAAGGCCTTGGCAGGGCCAGCCCAGAGGCAGCCCATATTCAGCTGCCTGGGCTGACAACCTGCCGAGCATTTGCATGCCGGCAGGATGGGGGTGATGGAGGGGTGCTGGACCCACATGTGGTAGGGTCAGCTTGTTTTGGAGGGCAGTGCCCCCTTGTCCCCCCAAACTACATCTATACTGTTACCCCATATTGAGGTTTGCTTAGGTTATTCCAGAAGGAGAGGGCAGTGAGGAAATAGGGACACCATCCTAATTATCACAGTAGAACATAGCAACTGGGTTATACTATATGCCACTTGGATAGGATGAAGAGACAGATAGTGAAATGCTAACAGAAATTAGGAAGGAAAACAAATTTGGAAATACAGTAATAATGGGAGATTTCAATTACCTCAATATTGATTGGGTAAATGCTTCATCGGAAAAAGCCAGGGAAATAAAGTTTCTAGATTCCGTAAATAACAATTGGTCAGGATCTGACCAGAGGGGAAAGTATTTTAGATCTAGTGAGTACCAGTATGTAGGACCTGGTGCAAGGGGTAATAATGGTGGAGCCACTAGGCAATAGTGATCATAATGGAATTAAATTTGTCATCACTGAAACTAAGATGCTAAAAAGAAGCTACAGCTGTTGCACTTAATTTAAAAAAAAAGGGAAAACTATGATATAAAATGAGGAAATTATTTAGCAAGAAAACTAAATAGAATGGTTGTCGGGATCAAAAGTTTGCATGAGGCATGGAGGTTATTTAAGAATACCATTTTGGAAGCCCAGATAAAAAGTGTTCCATGCATCAAAAAAAGTTGAAAGAAGACAAAAAAAATCTCATCTAGTGTGGTTTATTGGTGAGGTGGAAGAAGTGTCGAAAGCCAAAAGAGCATCTTTCAGAAAATGGAAAGCAAACCCAAATGAAGAAGACAGGGATGAGTGCAAGCACATGCAAGTTAATAACTAAAAAATAATTCTTTATTGTTCTGACAAGACCAACCCAGAACTTGTGGGTTATGACTGTTGACCAGCAGATGGAGGTAGACAAAAAAAGACTGGGGGCACTCTGCAGCCTGAGTTCCAGAGTATTTCTCTATCTTCAGCTTATCTCCACCCTGCAGCTCCTGGTGTGATCTTATGACAAAGGACTCCCGGCACAGTTGGAAAATTTTAGCCACTGTAGCAGGGAGAGCACATATTGAGAGATTGCCTTCTTCATTAGGGTGATATTCAGAGGAATCTGATTGAAGGATAGGAAACATAGTGGGGTTAAATGGGCAGTATTCACAATGGAGAAGAGTAGTTAATGGGGTTCCTCAGGGTTCTGTGCTAGGACTGCTGCTTTTTAATATATTTATAAACTAGGAAAAAATGCCTGTTTCTGAGCGGAATGAAACGGGCGCTAGCAAGGGGCCCCCTCTCTCCGTCCCTCGAAGCTACTTGCCTTGTTCGCTGTGGGCCGTTTCGGCTCTCGAGTGTCAATAGCTCCGCCCTCGACGTCATGACGTTTTGACGCGAGGGCGGTGCAGACACTCCAGGGCACACCGGATATCTCGGGCGCCTCAACTTCCTTGGAGGCTTCAGAACGTTGGGGTTGCCTTTTATATATATAGATGATTTAGAGATGGGAGTAACTAGCGAGGTAATTAAATTTGCTGATGACACAAAGTTATTCAAAGTCGTTAACTTGCAGAAGAGGAAGTGACATCACGAGGCTAGATGGCTGCCTGAATGTCTAGCTCCTGCATTTTCCTACACCATCGAACCACCATCCAAGCCAATCCACCATAAAATTGCAATTTTAATCATTGGCAGAAGAGCATGGCCACTACTGATCACGATGAGCAAAATATCGGGGTCGCAGCAGCGAGAGGGGGAGTGGTATTCCACTCGACAGTTGGCGAAGGGCCTGTCCCGCCATGAGTCTCCAGAGTTGTGGAGGTTGTCTGATTCCGACACTGAATCCTCCCACACGGACCACTGAAATATAGCTACAAAAAAGAAAACTCCTCCAAAAGATTTAACCAAATACCTGGAGGCGATCAGGGAGGAAATCAAGGCCTCACGGTTGGAGATCCTGGAGCATGTGGACGCCATTAGCTTAGACTTAAGGGAGTTGGGTGGATGCGTGGAGGCCCTAGAAGAGCGAGCGGAAGAACAGGCTGAAACTACTGTGGCGATGGAAGTGCGCGTATCCCAGCTAGCGGAACAAGCAGAGGATCTACAGTATAAACTAGACGACCTCGAAAACCGGAGTCGTCGGCACAATTTGAGATTCCGTGGGGTACCGGAGAGCGGAGACGGAGAGGATGTCCCTACCATTGTACGTACCTTGTGCGAGCAGATTCTGGGTGAAACGTTTGCCCCTGATGAGATACTGATTGAGAAGGCGGATCGCTCATTGGGCAAAGTTATGGGAAACAGACCTCGAGACATAGTGGTGCGCGCTTCACGTCATACCCTTTTAAGGAGCGAGTTTGGCAGCAGGCCCGAAAACACACCACGCTGGAATATAATTAGGCACGGGTCACTGTTTTTCAGGATCTATCGATCTACACTTTGGCACAGAGAAGGGCTATGAAGCCTGTTCTCGAGATTTTGCAAAAGGAAAGATCCCTTACCGTTGGAGCTTTCCCTTCGCGGTGTGCTTTGAGCTAAGAGGCAAACAGTTCCGGTTTCGCCGAGTTCTGGAAGCATGGCAGAGCCTTCATGAAGCGGGCCTAACTGCAACGGCGACTCCACCGGTGGGGCAGGCGCCAGCTACGCAAGCAAAGTTCCAGAAGTGGAAACGAGTTGGGCAGAAGTCTTCGAAGCGTGGGACCTGAATTGGCTTGATCAACGATGGATTCTGCATAATTGATCAGTGCTATAGCTTTGGGACATGTAAAACAGTTTGGACATTGGGCACTGCTCAAGTGGTAACTATTATTATTGTGGTGGAGAAGCAATGGATGAGTTGGTAGTATGTGCTATAGGTATAAGATGGTGTGGGTGTGTGATTGATGCGGGGGGGAGTCGGGCGGTTAGTCGGGTCTGTGGATTACTTTTTTTTTTTTTTTTGTTACATTTGTACCCCGCGCTTCCCCACTCATGGCAGGCTCAATGCGGCTTACATGGGGCAATGGAGGGTTAAGTGACTTGCCCAGAGTCACAAGGAGCTGCCTGTGCCGGGAATCGTACTCAGTTCCTGAGTTCCCCAGGACCAAAGTCCACCACCCTAACCACTAGGCCACTCCTCCACTCTCTGCATATCCCATTCAGTGCCGGCTGGCATTGTCTGGTGGGTGGCTGAAAGGGGGAGGGGCGTGGATCGGGGGGGGGGGGCTGGGGTGTACATTGTGTGGTTGGATGTGGGAAGGGGGTGCAGCGGAGGGGTAGGATGGGAGAGGGGGATGGGTTGTGGAGAGGACAAAGGGAAAGGGATAGGGATAGTGGGGATATGATATGGGGGACAGTTTTGATAACAGCAATCAGATGTATAGTCACTTGGATTGCACAGTTAAGGCTGAAAACTTCAGAAATGTGTTCTTCTTGAGTTGACTGATGAGTATGGACTTAAAAGTATTATCTTATAATGTTAAGGGCCTTAATATGCCTCAAAAACGGCAAAAACTATATAAAGAAATGCAACAGCTCAAACCACACGTGGTTCTCTTGCAAGAGACACACCTTTGGCGTAGGTATGAAAGGCTTCTCTCCTGCTCAGGCTACCCTGGGGTCTACTGTGCTTCCGCAGAAGCTTCTAAAACCTGTGGTGTGGCAATTAAGATTCATTCATCTGTGGGGGTGCAGATAATGGAAGTTAAGAAGGACCCGGGAGGACGCTTTATCTTTATGCATGTTCAAATACAACAGGTGGACTTAACGATAGCATCTGTGTATGCCCCTAACTCTGGGCAGGTAGAATTTTTTGTTAAGGTGAAGAATTCCCTGGCAGGGTTTGTAAAGGGTTCTTTAATAATGGGGGGTGACTTCAATGCAGTTATGAATCCCGCCCAGGACCAATCTGGATCTCCTAGAATTGATGGGGGGAAGAAAGAGACGTTTGCTCTAGAATCTTTGGTGCATTCCCTGGGAACCCTAGACCTGTGGAGGTTGACACATATGGCGGATAAAGATTACACATTTCACTCACGAGTTCATGATTCATATTCGCGAACAGACTACATATTTGTGGATGTTGCGTTGGTAGAAAGGGGGCCGTCTGCGGGTCTGGGTAGTGTGACAATTTCAGATCATGCTCCAGTATGGGTCACTTTGCCAACTATATGGGCTGAAATTAAAGATAGGAAATGGACCTTAAATACTAGCCTGCTGCAGGAGCCAGAGATGGAGGCGGGCTACCGAGTAATGTTGCAAGAGTACCTGGAGCTTAATATAGACTCGGGGCCCTCTTTTGCAACCATTTGAGATGCCATGAAAGCGATTTCTAGGGGCTACTTTTTGCAAATTGCTAGCAAGCGTGCTAGGGTACGCAGGTTACAAATAACACGCTGCTTGGAGCGCATACACCAATTGGAGGGTCAGCACAAGGTAGATCGGTCTCCTCAGATTATGCAACAGCTGAGTGGGGAACGGGTGAAGTTGGACTCTATTTACTCAGAACAACTTAGTATGGTGCGGGCACGGTACAGGGCAGGAGCTTATGAATTCTCCTACAAGGCAGGCCGGCTTCTTGCAATAAAGCTATGTAGACAAAAGGTAGATCGTATGGTGAACAAGTGCGTGACGAGAGGTTCAATGTTATCTACATCTGAGCAGATCCGTAATCATTTTGTGGAATTTTATACAGCATTATACGCTCAGGAGATTCACACCTCTATGGACTCTAATGAGGAATATTTAGAGAACTGTACGCTTTCTCCCTTGGCTGGTAGACATCGGGATTTGCTTGAAGAACCAGTTATGCCACTTGAGGTACAGGAGGCCATTAGAGGCCTACCATCAAATAAGTCCCCTGGGCTGGACGGGCTTCCTAAAGAATTTTATAAGCAGTTTGCCCTTGAATTGGCACCGATACTTGCTGATCTTTTTAACCAGGTGGAAGGTGGGAGGACCTTGTCTTCCTCTATTATGGAGGCATGGATTGCGGTGTTGCCCAAACCAGACAAAGACCCTGCGGACTGTGGTTCATATTGTTGGATTATTTGTAGTAAATAATTAGCAGATTTTAGTACACACAGCTTCAGCTTTAGAAATGTTAATTTCTTTCTTCATCTCTCTCTCATTCACCCCTGAATAATTCACTGCTGAGTCACTTTAAAGTTGAAGTAACAAAACATCTGTTTACTCACAGTTTGTAGTTAGATTATAATCAGACAGGCTTATATATACATATTACTATACATTTGTATTATCAGCTCCTTCCATGTGCTTAGATGGTAATGGATGCTCACACCACCATAGATCCTCTCAGGTTAGGAGAGATCATGAGCTCCATGTGCTCCATGTGCTGCATCTGCTGTGTCTAACCCCCACAGGAAGTTGCATAGCAGTGTGACCTCTCTAAGTAATTCACATCAGAGGTCACAGAGTAATCACAGAGAAATAATAGGTGACAGGCAATGCATGTAAAATACAATTACATTCCAACAAACCCCTTCTCATGCATAACTGTCATGCAATTATTTATTCATACAAAGTCCAAGCTTTATACGCAGATTCACAAAATGTTCTCTGGGTAACGGTTTGGTCATGATGTCAGCTGTCATCTCACTGGTGTGACAATAGTGTAGACTGATGACCCCTTCTTTTGCCAACTCTCGCACGTTGTGGTATTTCGTTGCGATGTGCTTGGTGCGTGACTGAACCTTGTCATTCTGTGACAGTCGGATGCAGCTCTGATTATCTTCCATTATCTGGATTGGTCTCTTTTCAGCTATTCCAAAATCCAGCAAAAGTTTTTCAATCCACATCAGTTCTCTGCACGCTTCCGATACTGCCACATATTCAGCTTCTGTAGAAGACAAACTCACAATACTTTGTTTATGACTGGCCCATGAAATTTGTACATTTCCATACATAAACACATATCCACTTGTGGATTTATAATCAGAATGATCCCCTGCCCAATCTGAATCACAGTAACATATTAGTTTTGGATTACTATTGGCTGAAATCTTTAATTTACAATCAATGGTACCCTTTAAATACCTTACCATCCTTTTAACTGCAGTCCAATCTGATTTGGTAGGTGAGCTGACCCTTCTGCTCAAAATTCCTACTGCATTTGCTATATCAGCCCTGTATGTGGTAGCTAGATATAAAAGCTTACCTATGGCTGATCTATATTGGATGTTATCTGGTAAAGGTTCTCTTACTGTTTCATCCTTCAGAAAATCAGTGATCATGGGAGTGCTTGCAACTTGGGCATCTTGCATACCTAAACTTTCAATAAGCTCATTTATTTTCTGCTTCTGGCTTAGAAGATAAGAACCATCATTTTGTTTCTCAATTTCTATACCAAGATAGTATGACACATTACCAAGTTCTTTTATCTCAACATTGAGGTTTAAACACTTTACAATGTCCTTGTACTCTTGCTCACTTTTGCTTGCAATGAGCAGATCATCAACAAAAGCTAAAATGTATGCATATTGTCCATTTCTGCACCTAGTGTACAAGCATTTATCTGCTTCACCTTGCTTAAATCCTAAATTTGTCAATATTTCATGCAATTTGTCATTCCAACATTTTTCACTTTGCTTTAATCCATAAAGACCTTTGTTTAATTTACACACTAGCTGTCTTTGTTTTGTATTTATGAAACCTGTTGGTTGTTCCATGTACAAGTCTTCAGTTATATCTCCGTGAAGAAATGCTGTTTTCACATCAATGTGGTTGACTTGCATGCCTTTTGAGACTGCAATGCTCAGAAGTGTTCTGATTGTCGTGTGTTTCACTACAGGTGCAAACACTTCATCAAAATCTTCTCCATATTTTTGAAGATATCCCTTTGCCACTAATCTGGCTTTATACCTTTCCACTTTTCCTTGTGCATTCCTTTTTAACTTGAATACCCATTTGCATCCTATAGCTTTCTTGCCAGGAGGTAATTTTGTAAGAATCCAAGTATTATTTTTATCCAATGCATCAATTTCTTCTTGTGCAGCTTTACGCCATTCAGCAGCTTCTTCTGCTGGCATTTTCTCAATCTCATCCCATGTTAAGGGCTCTTGAGCTTCTGCTGACTTTGTTAGGTAAGACAGTCTTGGGGGTGGAACACCTTTGTTTTCCCTGGATGAGCGTCTGACAACAGGTTGGTCTGACCTTTCCGCATCCTCTAAATCTGAGAGTCCTTCTCCAATTGATTCCCCTTCTCCAACTGTACTGTCTTCTTCAATGATCCTTTCTGTGTCTGTTTCCTCTGCCTGTTCCTCGTTAGATACAGGTGAGTTGCTTTCAGACATCTGCCTTGGTATGGCATTTATATACACTGGCATGTCTATTATGGTTCTAGTTTCATATTCTGGATGATAAGGCTCATCTGGGATAATCCAGCCTTTATCAACCCTTTTGTTTTCATCAAAATATGTAACATGTCTTATGCCAACAATGCCAGTTTTCAGATTCAAAATTCTATATCCTTTGTGTCCTGGAGCATAGCCAACTAAAATGCCCCTTTCTGTTGTGGAATCCAGCTTATGCCTTCTTTGCTTTGGTACATGAGCATATGCTGTACTTCCAAATGTTCTTATGTGTGACAGGTTTGGCTTCCTACCATGCCATGTCTCATGTGGTGTGCGCTCAGCGCCTTTAGTTGGCATTCTGTTTTGTAGGTACACTGCTGTGAGAATGGCTTCCCCCCATAGTCTTTTAGGGAGATTGCTATCTGACAGCATACATCTGGTCATTTCCACAAGTGACCTAAATTTTCTCTCTGCAACAGAATTTTGCTCTGGTGTATATGCTACTGTTGTGATATGCTGAATGCCTTCTTGTTCTAGAAATGTGCGCATGCTTTGTGAAGTGAACTCACCACCATTGTCGGTCTGAAGAACCTTTGGTTTTCTTTCAAATTTATTGCTCACCATGGCTACGTATTTCTTCAGCATGTCTGTGACTTGACTTTTCTCTTTCAGCAAATAGACCACACAGTATCTAGAGAAATCATCCAAGAATATTAGCACAAATCTGTTATTTCCCAATGATGGGATATTAAACGGTCCACATAAGTCACTGTGTATTAAGTCCAGCACTTTATTACTCCTATTTCCTGTGTATGCAGGAAATGAGGGTCTCACACCTTTTTGAGTGACACAGTCTATGCATTTCTCCATTTTACCAGCATCTGCACTTATCTGAATGCCGGTGGCTAGTTGCTCACTGCGAAGATCCTGGATCACCTTAGAATCACGATGTCCCAGGCGGCGGTGCCAGATTTCCAGACTACATTTACCATCATTCTTCCTTACTTGCGCCATATGTGAGGCTTCACCTGAAATGTTCAGCTTATAAACATCATTATGCATAAAAGCTTCAGCATACACTTCATCATTTTTAGAGATTGTGCACTTACTGTTTTCAAAATGAATCGCAAATCCCTTCTTATCTAATGTAGATACACTAAGCATATTGCAAACTGCTTGGGGAATATACAAGACATCACTTACAGGAATTTCTTTAACTTCATTAGACACTTTGCATTTTAAGAATCCAATACCTTTTGCTTGGATCTTAGCAGTCCCTGCGTTTGCAGTTTTAAGAATACCTTCCTCTGGACACATTTCCTGAAAGAAATCTTACAATTGGTTAAATGGCATGTGCTCCCTGAATCCAAAATCCAAGTACTTTCATTTGAATTATTATTTACCATAGTCAAAGATTTTTCTGCCATTAGAAAGCCCTTGTGTTTATCTTTGTCCTTCATACATTTCCTGGTTTGAAAATTCTTTAGTTCCATTGGCTTAGGTGAGCTAGAGGGAGTGTTTTGTGTTTCCTTACACCATTTAGATACATGTCCCTCCTTTCCACATGAGTAGCAAATCAGCTTGCCCTTGGGTGGAGTTTTCCCATAGCTCCGCCTTCCTCTGTTCTTTGCCAAGAAATTTGTTTCATTTCTCTCTGACTTGCTTTGAGAACACATCTCCTCAGAATCATTTATTATGCATTCCTGCCTTAGTTTTGATGTTGCCTGTTCAAAAGATTGCCCTTCAATGGCCTCATTTACAGACCTAAAAACATCAAACTTCTTTGATAGTGAGGTAAAAAGAAATGCTCTTTTCAATGCATCACACATGGGAATTCCAGAAAGTTCTAGCTTTTGAAATGAAGACATAAGATACATAATGTGATCATTACATTTACTTTTATCCCTTAATTTGGTTTCATTCAACTCTGCCAACCAAATTGGTTGCTGCTTTGCATATGTAGTTGCATACATAGTTCTCAGTTTATATAAAATGTCCTTTGGTGTATCTTTTCCCTCCACTAATATGGCTTGTTTCTCTGAGAGAGCTTCCAAAGCATGCACTTCACATAATAGTTTGCATTGTCCCATTCAGCCATATTTTCAGCTGTTCTGTCTTGGTCTAAGCATATATCTAATCTTTTTGCTCGAAGGAAACATATGAATCTTAATTCCCACTGCTGATAATTAAACTCAGTTAATCTAGGCACCTTGAGAGAATAGAACAATGGTGAATTTCTTCCCTCAGCCATTTTCTTAGCCTTCTGTCTGCTGTGTGGGGGGAGAGAGAGACAGACTGAATCTTTCCTTTAAAACTTAAGAGAAAAATGTGGCCTTTTTTTCTGCCTGGTAATATTTCTCTTCTTTTTCAATTCCTGGACCCTGGGCCCATAACCCTTTTGTTGGATTATTTGTAGTAAATAATTAGCAGATTTTAGTACACACAGCTTCAGCTTTAGAAATGTTAATTTCTTTCTTCATCTCTCTCTCATTCACCCCTGAATAATTCACTGCTGAGTCACTTTAAAGTTGAAGTAACAAAACATCTGTTTACTCACAGTTTGTAGTTAGATTATAATCAGACAGGCTTATATATACATATTACTATACATTTGTATTATCAGCTCCTTCCATGTGCTTAGATGGTAATGGATGCTCACACCACCATAGATCCTCTCAGGTTAGGAGAGATCATGAGCTCCATGTGCTCCATGTGCTGCATCTGCTGTGTCTAACCCCCACAGGAAGTTGCATAGCAGTGTGACCTCTCTAAGTAATTCACATCAGAGGTCACAGAGTAATCACAGAGAAATAATAGGTGACAGGCAATGCATGTAAAATACAATTACATTCCAACACATATCGGCCTATTTCGGTTCTGAATGCAGATGTCAAAATATTGGCAAAGGTGCTGGCAAATAGACTTGGACCTATAATGCCGACACTCATTCACTCAGACCAAGTGGGATTTGTGGCCCACCGTAAGGCCATGGATAACATCAGACATGCTTTGGACCTTTATTTTTTTTGCGAAGAAAAGCCAAAAACCATTGTGCCTTCTTAGCCTGGACACTGAAAAGGCCTTTGATAGAGTCCATTGGCCCTTTATGTATAAGGTTCTGGAGGCTATGGGGTTTGGTGATCAATTTAGGAGGTGGATTCAGGCATTTTATGCAGCTCCTAAGGCGTGTGTCAGAGTGAATGGGAGTAATTCTGCTCTGTTTACGTTGCACAGAGGGACAAGACAGGGATGCCCACTCTCACCGCTACTGTTTGCTATGGTCATGGAGCCCTTTGCTGCAAGAGTGCGGTCAGGCCCGGCCATTTCAGGGGCCCGAATAGCGGATACCATGCATAAGATGGCCCTTTTTGCGGATGACATTCTGTTGTATGTCACCCGCCCGGTGACTATTTTCCCTACCTTAATGCACCTTATGGAGGACTACTCCGCTGTGTCGGGTAAAGTCAATATGACAAAGTCAGAAGCTCTGAATGTTATGCTCACGGCGGATGTAGTAGCTTCCTTGAAAGCATCGGCTCCTTTTCGGTGGGCTTCTAAGTGCATTAAATATCTAGGGGTAAATCTACCATCCGATCTCTCTGAGCTGTTTGCAGCTAACTATAAGGGGTTGGTTAGTAAGATAAAGGCTGACCTGGAAAGATGGGGGGATCATGAGTTTTCTTGGTTTGGGCGGATAGCAATAGTTAAGATGAACATGCTGCCGCGTCTGTTATATTTATTTCAAGCTCTGCCTGTGATGATGCCCAGGCGTTTTCTTGCTTCCTTACAGGATTCTGTAATGCGTTTCGTTGCGTTTAGCACGTAAGCTTCTGCATCAAGATAAGAAAAGGGGGGGGGGGGGGGGGGGGGTTCGGTGTCCCAAATCTTATTTGGTACTATAGGGCTGCCCAGGGGAAGGCTGCTATTGAATGGTATCAGGAGTATCCTGATAGGCAATGGGTGTATATGGAACAGCTGTCATTGGGATCGACGCCACTGGGGGCGCTTATGTGGCTGCCTAGGAAGTTTCGGGAGCTGGGGGAGGGGGGGTGTCCGTCCATATGTGTCACTTTCCATTACTGGGATAGCTTATTTCCTAAGGGGCACTGTGTCCTGACACGGATGTCACCCATAGCATTCAATCCGCTGTTCCTGCCCGGGACTGTAGTTGCGCCCTTTACAAGGTGGTACAAAGAGGGCTTGAAGACATAGGGCCAACTAGTAGAGAATGACTCACTGTTGTCATTTACAACACTGCAGACCAGATACTCTGTTGGGGAGGGGGATGAATTTGCATACCATCAACTTAACCATTTCCTTAAAACAAAGGCGGTCTGTCAGGTATTAAAGTGGGAAAAATTGGATTTGGAGGAGATCTGTGGTAAATTTGTTTCTTCAAGGGGCCTGATAGGTCATATATATAAGAGCATTAATGCGCAGGTTGCCTACGTAGGACAAGCTGGGAGCGGGAACTTGGAGTGGCCCTGGGGGGGGACTGAGTGAGAGAGAATAGAAAGAGTGGTGGTGGGTGTGTCTCTCCACGTGCCTCTCAAGGAGAATGCGGTGAAGGTACTGTTTCGGTGGTATCTCACTCTGGACTGTCTCCGGCGCATTTTTCTAAATACCTCGGGTTTGTGTTGGAGAGGATGTGGTCAAAAGGGGACTATGGGGCACGTGTGGTGGAGCTGTGTCAAAATCCGAGCATTTTGGAAATCAGTCCATAGTAGGCTGCAAAAATGGGTGGGTTGTGCGGTTCCATGGACCCCTGAGCTTTTCTTGTTTACTGCAAAGATGGTAGGCTTAAAATTGCATCAGCGGGTCCTGGTGCGGCAGGCTGTGGGGGCCGCAAAGGTAGTTATAGCAGCCCATTGGAAGCAGACAGGGGTTCCTTCAATTACAAAATGGCATAATAAGCTGAAATATATTTGCGAGATGGAGCGGCTGCTCGCTGAAAGAAAACATCAGCTGAGCAGATGGCAATCTATTTGGGAAACTTTTTCCATGGCTTAAGCATACACTGTCTAACCTATGAACTGTAAAATACGAATTGCAGGGTAATGAAGGGGAGTGTTTGGGTTCTTAGGGAGGGAGGGTAGCTGGGAGGAAGGGGAAGAGGGTGGGGCTGGGGGTCTTACTGCTATGTAAAAGCTATAGAAAATGTACTTAAAAAACTCTGAAGTTTATTGAGGTTAATATATAGCGTTCATGGATGGTGTACTGGGGTCAGTTGGGAATTTTACACTTGATTGTTAAAAGAATAGTAGCAGTATATCTTACCCGATGTGTATGATGCAACATTGTTTTGTTATCCTGTTAAATAAAGACTTCATGCAAATAAAAAAGTCGTTAACTCGCGACAGGATTGTGAAAAATTACAGAAGGACCTTACAAGACTGGGAGACTGGGCGGCTAAATGGCAGATGACGTTTAATGTGAGCAAGTGCAAGGTGATGCATGTGGGAAAAAAGAACCCGAATTATAGCTACATCATGCAAGGTTCCACGTTAGGAGTTACGGACCAAGAAAGGGATCTGGGTTCGTCGTCGATAATACTCTGCAACCTTCTGCTCAGTGTGCTGCTGCGGCTAGGAAAGCGAATAGAATGTTAGGTATTACTAGGAAAGGTATGGAAAACAGGTGTGAGGATGTTATAATGCCGTTGTATCGCTCCATGGTGCGACCGCACCTTGAGTACTGTGTTCAATTCTGGTCGCCGCATCTCAAGAAAGATAGAGTAGAATTGGAAAAGGTGCAGCGAAGGGTGACTAAAATGATAGCAGGGATGGTACGACTTCCCTATGAAGAAAGACTAAGGAGGCTAGGGCTTTTCAGCATGGAGAAGAGACGGCTGAGGGGAGACATGATAGAGGCATATAAAATAATGAGTGGAGTGGAACAGGTGGATGTGAAGCGTCTGTTCACGCTTTACAAAAATACTAGGACTAGGGGGCATGCGATGAAACTACAGTGTAGTAAATTTAAAACAAATCGGAGAAAATGTTTCTTCACCCAACGCATAATTAAACTCTGGAATTCGTTGCCGGAGACCGTAGTGAAGGCAGTTAGCTTGGCACAGTGTAAACACAGTTAGACGCTTTCCTAAAGGACAAGTCCATAAACCACTACTAAATGGACTTGGGAAAAATCCACAATTCCAGGAATAACATGTATAGAATGTCTGTACATTTGGGAAGCTTGCCAGGTGCCCTTGGCCTGGATTGGCCACTGTCGTGGACAGGATGCTGGGCTCGATGGACCTTTGGTCTTTTCCCAGTGTGGCATTACTTATGTACTCCCCCTCTCCCTTCCCCATTTCTTCAGCTCTGTGATTTTTCTGCTGCATCTCCTCTTTCCTTTAAAAGAAATAAAAAGTAGAAAGATGATTTTTTCAGAGGTATACTAAGAGGCGTGTTTTCAAAGCACTTAGATTTATAAAGTTCCATAGGTTATTATGTAACTTTGGAAGTCTAAGTGCTCCGAGCCCCTAAGGCTCTGACAATATTTGCCCTGGTAATAACGGTAGCAGCAAGCAGCATAACCAGTGGAGACAGGGCACTGTTAGGTTTTCTGAGAAGATTTGTACATTTTTTTTTAACCGTGCTGTTTTTTCTCACAGCCTGCAGCTTCTGTCAGTGCTCAGTTGCTTGCAGTTATTAGAGCTGAGGAAACAAATTGACCAGTTGGAGCCTCTTTAATTTATCTGCGACAGCAGCTCTCTATTCAGTGCTTACCAGAGAGATACCAGCATAAAGGGTCAAAAGGTATTCTTGGTGTGGCGGGGAAGTTGTGTAACTTGCTGTGAGAACTCCAGTGCTTGATCTGTTCACAGTGGTTCTCAAAAATGGAGACCTACAGAGCTCTTCTGTGTCAGAGGAAGACAGTTTGTTAAATCTTAGTCAGAGCTGTGTTCCCCTCACAGAGAGGAGGTGGGAAGAGTGGCAATTTTGTCTTCTATCTCCCATGAAGTCTTCTTTACTGAGTCTACAGTTTCTGTGGTTTCTCCGTGCCAAAGCACTAGTTCTCTTGTGAGTCCTCTTCTTCTGGTCTTCCAGCTTCTCAACAGATTCAGGGTCTAGGTGAGTCCTTTTCCCCTGAATTTAGGTTATCAATAGAAATCAAACAAAATAAAACATGGAAAAGAAAATAAGATGATACCCTTTTTATTGGACATAACTTAATACATTTCTTGATTAGCTTTCGAAGGTTGCCCTTCTTCGTCATATCGAAAATAAGTAAATGTGTTAGTTGATAGTATATATAAGTGAAGCATCAAAGCATTTCAATGACAGTCTAGCAAGGTGGGGTGGGTAGGAGGTATGCATGGATACATCAAAGCATTTCATTTCATTGATAGTCTAACAGGATGGGTGTGGGTAGGTGAGAGGAGAGTGATATAATGGGCTCGAAAACCCAGATCCTTGTTAAGTCCTGTCTGTTGGGTGTCAAAATATTCAATCATTCTGACTTCAAAGGTCTTACGCTCCTGAATTGTTTTAAAGTTACCCTTCAAGATTCTTACTGTGAAATCACTGGTGAAGTGCCCTGAATTTACAAAGCCTTTCTGCTACAAAGGACAAAGAGATCTCAGCAAGCTTCAGCTCCTGCTTTTCTCAGAACTCCTGCGAAGACCACTGAAGTATAAAGGCCTTGTTTGGAGGTGCTAGAGGATTGGGAGTCCCATTCTGTGGCCTTCTTGCCTCAGTCAGAATGTAGTGTGTCTCTTTCAACGAGAACTGCTCCTGCAGAGTATCAGTTAAATGAAGGAGAACTTCCTTCTAAGGACAGCAGTGACCCTTTGATTGTTTGTCTTTTCCATAGGGGAGAATTGGTAGAATTTATTACAAAGTCCCTGGAGACTTGCAGCATTGTGGACCCTCCTGTACAAGATGTTTCCCCCATTGAAGATCCCATTTAGGAAGGCATTATTAGGAAAACTTCTAAAGCCTTTTCAATCCATTCTGCCATAAGGGCCTTAATAGCTGCAGAGTAGGACAATCCTGAGGCAGGTCTTAGAGTGGTGAGAGCTAAAGTACAACTAAGTCAAATGCAAAGCACTGATCGGGAAGGCAAAGAGGGACTTTGAAAAAAAAGATTGCATTGAAGGCAAGAACACATAGTAAAAAAAATTTTTTAGGTATATTAAAAGCAAGAAGCCGGCAAAAGAATTGGTTGGACCGCTAGATGACCGAGGCGTAAAGGGGGCACTCGGAAGACAAACCCATAGTGGAGAGATTAAATGAATTCTTTGCTTCGGTCTTCACCAAGGAAGATTTGGGAGAGATACCGGTGCTAGAAATGGTATTCAAACCTGATGAGTCTGAATGAAATCTCTATAAACCTGGAGGATGTAATGGCACTATTTGACAAATTGAAGAGTAGCAAATTTCCTGGACCAGATGGTATTCATCCCCGAGTACTGATAGAATTGAAAAATGAACTTGTAGAACTATTGTTAGTAATATGCAATTTATCTTTAAAATCAAGCTTAGTTACGGAAGATTGGAGGGTGACCAATGTAATGCCGATTTTTTTAAAAAGGTTCCAGAGGTGATCTGGGAAATTATAGACCAGTGAGCCTGACATCGGTACCAGGCAAAATGATAGAGACTATTATAAAGAACAAAATTACAAAGCATATTCAAAAAGCATGGATTAATGAGACGTGGAGGGGCATAATCGAACGGGGACGACCATCACTAAGGGCGCCCATCTCTAAGGATGTTCCTGCGAAGGGGCAGGGAAACCCGTATTATCGAAACAAGATGGACGTCCATCTTTCGTTTCGATAATACAGTCGGGGATGCCCAAATCTCAACATTTAGGTAGACCGAAATGTTGAGATGGTCGACCTTAGAGATAGACGTCCCCGGTTTTCGGCGATAATGGAAACTGAGGACACCCATCTTAAAAAACGACCAAATCCAACTCATTTGGTCGTGGGAGGAGCCAGCATTCGTAGTGGCCAGAGCAGGCAACATGTCTTCTTAACTACAAGTGAAAATATTAAAATTGTGACCATCACCAAAGGAACAGCACATACACTTCTTCTAGTGCTGGACACTTTGTTAAATCAGATGGGCTCTACAGGATGTGGAGACCACTAGCCTTGAGCATTTATGTTTTGTGTGACAAGGGCCACCAAAGGCGCCCCTTGCCCCACAGCCTACTTTCAAATAGGGCCAGACACTTTGTGAAATAACACAAAACTCTGCAAAATGATACCCAAAACCTATACTGAAAACTTACAACACCATAATAGCCCTAAACCACCTATGAAAACACTGTGCTACAAATATTACACTGGGCCCTAGAGCAGTGTTTCCCTAGGTGGTCCTGGATTACCCCTTTGCCATTCAGGTTTTCAGTCTATCCACAATGAATCTGCATGTAATGGAGACAGTTTATGCAAATCAATTTCATGCATATTTATTGTGGATAGCCTGAAAACCTGACTGGCAAGGGGGTACTCTAGGTCCAACTTATGAAACACTGCCCTAGAATATCAAGCTTACCACACCATAACAGCTCTAACCCACCAATGTAAAGACAGTGCTATATATATATTACACTGGACTCTAGAGCACCAATATACCTACTAGAGCACCAATGTACCCACTGTTGGGAAACTGGAACAAGCTGCACTGTTACACATTCCTACATAGATACTACAGGCTAGCAGAATCCTTCATCTCAGTCACACATGCAGAACATGGACAGACCCTCATCTCATCTAATAAAGAATAGGGAGACACAAAAAAAAACATACAAAAGTTGAAATAGAGACCTCCTCCACTCTGCTCAAGAAAGCCAGACTCAGTGCAATACTGGTCAGAGAGAAACAGAATGAATTTTCTCCTGTACTTTGCAAAATAAAAATAGAAAAAAAAGTACATTTTACAAAGCAGGTACATCTTAGTCCTTACAAAATATTACATAAAAATATATTTTTTTCTTTTCTACCATTGTTGTCTGGGAATTTAAATTTCTAATTGGGCTGGTCCCAGTCTTTTTTTTTTCCATGTTCCATGAGTCAGTCTTTACGCTAACTGCTGTTACCATATCCTCCGGCAAAGAGTTCCAGAGCTGGTGTTATAAAGATGGAATATACTGAATTTAAATGGAAGTAAAATTAAATTAAACTCTCCTTTCATTGGGGCATATGGAATCACATCTTAACTTCATCTGGTTTGTAGAAGTTTACATTGTAGATACACAAATGGATTATTCCGTTTTGAGGCATATTTCAGGGGTAACTGGTTTTATAAGTCAAAATAAAAATAAATATTTTGTTTCATGCAGATTTCTTCTGTTTAAACATAACTAAACAGACTATAAGCCACTAATGCAGTCCATTGGTTTTCTTATATTTTGTTCCTGTGATGACATATACTGTGCCAAAAATGAAAACTCTTCTCTCTGTCTGGTCAGTAATAAAAGGAGCACCTACTACTAATCAATATTGGAGCTATAGGTAGTCAAAACTGTAAACAATAATCTAGATCCAGACTCCTATATATAGTGTCACGTCAAATGTATGTTGGTGTGTCTATTAGGGGAAAAGCCTCAATCCCGGCGTGCACTCCTTGTGTTGTGGAACAACGGAAGGGAGCACCGCCCGATCATCACTGGCTGAAAAACCCCTGTTATATTTTAAGTAACCCGCTTCTATTTTCTATGTTTCAAAACAAGTAAGATTGACGGTTACTTAGCTTCACTGCTGCAACATTTCTTAAGCAGTAAACCGGAACACAGTGATTTGAACCCAATCCACGGCCCGACTCGGCCCAAGTTTCGCCTACTTCCTCAGGGTCCGTGGGTCAATCGCCTGCATCTAACAAAACATAAATCAAATTTGGCGCTTATTTGTACAAACAGTCTCACCTCCAACCCCAGCTCGATAATTCTTACTTCAATCGGCTCTTCGCATTCATTAATGTGAACTATTCAAGATGGCGTCCATATTTATGACTTCAGACGCTATGTTTTGGCTCCGCCCAACTTCCTGTTGGGCGGGGCTAACTTACGTCAAATTTCTTACTATTGAATCAAGGATATCTCATTTATTTATAAAAATTGCTGAAAAACAGAACCTATCAAAAGAACTGACTCCATTCAATTCGAATGTTTAAACCTTCCGGTTCTAAGGAATGTAAACGATATATCCATCTTTGTTCTTGTTGTAGGAGGACCAATTTTCTGTCGCCTCCCTGTATATCCCACTTGATGTGTTGTAAAATAACACATCTAAGCATATCAAAAGTGTGATTAAATTGGATACAGTGCATAGCTAAAGGAGCGGTTTTCTTTTGTGTATTAATGTTACTCTTGTGTTCTGTGAGTCTCGTGGTAAATTTCCGTGATGTTTGTCCCACATAGATTTTCCGGCAAGGGCATACAATGGCGTAAACCACCCATTCTGTACTGCATGTGGTATTATGGTGTAAAACATGTGATTTATTGGTCCTTGGATCTAAGAACTCCTTTGTATTAATCATTACATCGCACATGTTGCATTTTCCGCAGCTTCTATGTCCCACTATCTGGGAATCCGGTATGTAAGGTTTTCTAGGGATGGCAGGTGCCAGTATTTCTTTAAGATTCCTGCCTCGACTGTATGCCAATCTTAGATTGATATCTTGCAGTACCGGCAAAGTCTGAACTATATGCCAGTTTTTCTTCAATAATTTGGCGAACTGAAATGTTTCACTTGTATATTTTAATACGCACGTGACATTGTCCTTTTCTTCCTCTGCCTCTTTCTGTCTGGGAAGAAGAAGATATTCCCGGTTATTGTATTTTGCTCTTCTGTATGCGCTCTTGATGACCTTCATAGGGTAACCTCTTTCATGTAACCGTTTACTTAGAGTCCTTGATTTTTCTTTGAATTCAAACTCACTAGAGCATATACGTCTATAACGTAGAAACTGGGATATAGGTAGACTGTCTTTCAATTTCTGCGGATGACAGCTGCTATACTCTAAAAATGTGTTTCTATCAGTCGATTTTCGAAACACTGTAGTTTCCAGTTTCTTGTTATTTTTAGTAATTAATACATCAAGAAAGGACATACTATATAAATCCTGTTCATATGTAAAGCGCAGTGTAGGATGACAAGCATTTAAATAGTCAAGTGCCTCCTTCAGTTCTTGTTCAGACCCTGTCCAAATGCAGAATATATCGTCTATGAATCTTAACCAAATTTTCACTTTCGCGAACCATGTGGACGTGTATACAAATTTTTCTTCAAATCTGGCAACAAATAAATTGGCTACCGAAGGGGCGATAGTAACCCCCATGGCTACCCCAGTTTTCTGTTTAAATAACTGTCCTTCGAATTGAAAATAGTTGTTTTTTAAAGCTATAGCGGCTAGGTCAGTTATAAATTTTGTGGGAACAGAAATCGTTTCTCGTGTTTCCAAAAATTGTGTTATTACCTCTAAAGCTTCTTGAGGCAGAGGAAGAAAAGGACAATGTCACGTGCGTATTAAAATATACAAGTGAAACATTTCAGTTCGCCAAATTATTGAAGAAAAACTGGCATATAGTTCAGACTTTGCCGGTACTGCAAGATATCAATCTAAGATTGGCATACAGTCGAGGCAGGAATCTTAAAGAAATACTGGCACCTGCCATCCCTAGAAAACCTTACATACCGGATTCCCAGATAGTGGGACATAGAAGCTGCGGAAAATGCAACATGTGCGATGTAATGATTAATACAAAGGAGTTCTTAGATCCAAGGACCAATAAATCACATGTTTTACACCATAATACCACATGCAGTACAGAATGGGTGGTTTACGCCATTGTATGCCCTTGCCGGAAAATCTATGTGGGACAAACATCACGGAAATTTACCACGAGACTCACAGAACACAAGAGTAACATTAATACACAAAAGAAAACCGCTCCTTTAGCTATGCACTGTATCCAATTTAATCACACTTTTGATATGCTTAGATGTGTTATTTTACAACACATCAAGTGGGATATACAGGGAGGCGACAGAAAATTGGTCCTCCTACAACAAGAACAAAGATGGATATATCGTTTACATTCCTTAGAACCGGAAGGTTTAAACATTCGAATTGAATGGAGTCAGTTCTTTTGATAGGTTCTGTTTTTCAGCAATTTTTATAAATAAATGAGATATCCTTGATTCAATAGTAAGAAATTTGACGTAAGTTAGCCCCGCCCAACAGGAAGTTGGGCGGAGCCAAAACATAGCGTCTGAAGTCATAAATATGGACGCCATCTTGAATAGTTCACATTAATGAATGCGAAGAGCCGATTGAAGTAAGAATTATCGAGCTGGGGTTGGAGGTGAGACTGTTTGTACAAATAAGCGCCAAATTTGATTTATGTTTTGTTAGATGCAGGCGATTGACCCACGGACCCTGAGGAAGTAGGCGAAACTTGGGCCGAGTCGGGCCGTGGATTGGGTTCAAATCACTGTGTTCCGGTTTACTGCTTAAGAAATGTTGCAGCAGTGAAGCTAAGTAACCGTCAATCTTACTTGTTTTGAAACATAGAAAATAGAAGCGGGTTACTTAAAATATAACAGGGGTTTTTCAGCCAGTGATGATCGGGCGGTGCTCCCTTCCGTTGTTCCACAACACAAGGAGTGCACGCCGGGATTGAGGCTTTTCCCCTAATAGACACACCAACATACATTTGACGTGACACTATATATAGGAGTCTGGATCTAGATTATTGTTTACAGTAATAAAAGGAGCTCATTGCAAACACTATCAACTTTAAAAGGTTGTTTTGTTGCTGTACATGAGGAATTGTAATATTGAATAAATAAGTATACATCTGTATCCCTAGTCATGTATCCAAAGTTTATATAGTCCTTTCAAGAAAGTCAGTTAATCGTTTAACTTATTAGTGGAACATAACCACAGAGGCATGGTATGGTCGCATTTTCACTATGGTAATACTAGAGCCCAACTAAGGAACAGGTTAGTCTTCACTGAACCAAACTTGCTTTCCTTGTGCCATAACCACAGAATTCAGTTATATCATGGGAGCAAGTACATAGACATGTCTGAAACATTTGACAAAGCTGAGATTAGCATATATACCAACTGGGGTTTTAAAAGTCTGTCCTTTAGTGATGCAGCTTGTTCAGAAATCATAGCCATAAGTATAGACAGTTATTCAAATATCATATGCACACACCAGAATAGGCATCCATACATACACTGCAAAGCAACTTCTACAGAGTACATCCCAACCTTTTTATTTTCTTATTTCCATCTTCCAAAATTCTAGACAGCAGATGTACAGATCAGCAGGACCCAAAGCAGTCCAAAACAAGTAAAGTCAGAAACAACAGTTTATACCTAATTCACCTTTGGATTTAAAAAGCAAAACGATGTGCATATAAGGACTAAATAAACGAATTTAAACAAAAGTTTAAAGCAAATGCCCTTAATATGTAATACTTAGCAATAATGAAACAATGATCAAATAAAAATGCTGCCAATGATTAAAATCAACAACGTGAATAGAGCAGCTCCTCCTAGATTTGCTTGCTTCGAGTGTAACGGCTGCGCGGAGCGGAGGAAAGGGAGAGAGACTATAGAAGCAAAGGGTAAAAGACAGATATAGCAGTGACTTGCCTTTCAATTTTTTCAGTTTGACCTCCTTGTTCGCGTTGTTGCCTTGCCTCCCCAACTTGGCTGCAACAAAAATGAAGCCGCGTGCAGGGCCATAGTCCTATGCGCACCACTGGTGCCTTGCCTCTGCCAGTTTCCTTCCTCCGCTCCCTCCTCCCAAACAGGAAGTTACATCTTGGGGGGGGGGGGGGCGAGGAGGGAAACTGGCAGAGAGGTGGCACAGTAGTGAGCATAGGGCTATCAGCGAACAGGTTCATTTTGTTGCAGTCAACTTAAGTTCCAAGTCAGTCGGGGAGGCAGCGGATTGAGTGACCCAGTCAGTGAGGGGCAGGGAAGGGATGCCTGTGGTTCCTCCAGGCTGCCACAGACTCAAAAGGCAGCGGCTGGGAGGAAAAGTTAATAGCACGAGGTGGCAGGAGCCTTTGGTGCATAGGCGCCATTCTTTTTTGAAAGATTGTTTAGAGGAGTGACCGCTTCCCCTGCGCCCCACCTAGCTACGCCATTGCAGCTAGGGACACAGAAGGAATGATAGTGAACATGAAGAGAGGAGAATGGACAGGAGATAATGAAGGCAGAAGATGCATGGAACTAGGTGTGTGGGTGTTGGGGGAGGGAGGGGGAAGGAGCAGATGGATAGGACTAGAGGGTATGGGTGGGGTAAGGGAGAAAGTGTAGAAAATGGATTGAACTACTGGGTGTGTTTGGGATAATGAAGGCAGAAGATGCATGGAACTAGGGGTGTGGGTGTGGGTGTGGGGGGAGGGAGGGAGGGGAAGGAGCAGATGGATAGGACTAGAGGGTATGGGTGGGGTGAGGGAGAAAGTGTAGAAAATGGATGGAACTAGTGGGTGTGTTTGGGTGGGTGGGTTGGAGGGAGGGAGGGAGAAGGAGCAGAAGATGGATGCGACTAGGGTTGTGGGGGGAAGGGGAACAGAGCAGAAGATGAGCGGAACTTGATTGAATGAGAGAATGTTGGGAAGCAGAGCAGAGAATTATGGATAGGAGAGATGGGAGTGGGAGTTTCAAGGAGATAGTGAATACTTGGCATTTTTAAGTATGAAGGGGATATATTGATGGGTTGGGAGAATGAGTGAAGGTGTTAAATAAGGGATAAGAGAAAAGGGTTTGAATGTGGGGAACGGTTGAGACATAATGAGAATGACCTTGGAGTCAAGGGAAGGAAGGACAGACAAGGATGGAGCTTTACTGATAAAACAAAAGATCAGTACCAGACAGATGTAGAAAAGGAAAGGAAGATGACAAGAGGCGAGAGAAGAAATGGAAAAGCCAACCTGGAAAAGAATTTAGAAGACTGACACATGGCAAGTGGAAGAGAGTGTGGGACCAGCCCAATCAGAAAAATAAAGTGCTCAGACAACAAAGGTGGAAAAGAAAAAAAAATATGTTTATTTAATACATTTTAAGGATTGAGATATGCCTGCTTTGTGAAATGTACCTTTTTTATTATTTTTATTATTTAGTTTTGTATTTTGCAGACTACAGGAGAAAAATAAAACATTCTTGTTTCTCTCTAACCGGTATTGCCTTGCTTGTAGAGTCTGGCTTTCTTCAGTGGAGGGGAGGGGGGGTCACCATTTTAGAAAAAGTGCTGCCTGTGGATGGCTCAAGGAAAAATTTTTCCTGTTTGGGGTGGGGTGGGCTATGTTTTTCTATCCATGTGCATGGTATGGGGAAGTACTAGTAAGGAGGAAGGAAGGGAGCAAGGGCTGGGATTTGGAGAAGGAGAAAATGAGTGGGTGATGGTGTCAGACCTAGGTAAGAGGAAAGGGAAACTGCACTCTCCCCTTGTTAATTTATGTGAATGTGAGAGGAGGAGGCATAATGAGAGAAATTTTCCCATGGTGCTGGCTTATTTCAGATATATATATAAAAAAAATATATATATATATATATATACTGGCTTCATATTCAGTGTTTTAGGTTTGTATGTTTTGAATAACCATAATGAATATGTATATGTATGCAAATGGATATGCTAATGTGCCATGCCCCACCCTTGGCTCCCCCCCCCCCCAATGAAACAGTGAAACTACGCCCATTTTATTTGCAAAACTTTTATACCACTCTAGCTGATGATCAGAACAGAGTGGTGTACAGGCTAAGGTAGAAAACATGAAAAGGAACTCCATTAATACACAGAAAAGCAGAATAGTTAAGTCTGAAAGACAAACATAGCTAAAAGAAAAAACAGAAGCACATACATAAAATAACAGGATTGAACAGATACCACTGGTACTTTCAATCAGACTGTTTTCCCAAAAGCTAATCGAAAGAGCCAGGTTTTCAACTCATTTTTAAAGTTCTTGAAAGAGGGATTGCTACGGAGGGAAAGGGGGAGATTATTCCAGGTGTGAGGAGCAAGAAAAAAGTGAGCACATTTTGGACAAGACAGAACTAAACGGTGATCGTTTAAAGAATGGAGGGTTCTGGAGGGGCAGTAATGAATAGTGAGACAGGAAAGATAGTCAGGGATACGAAGCCTGAAGGCCTTAAAGGTAAGAGTGGCAATTTTGTAAGTAATCCTTTGGTTGACTGGGAGCTAATGATTGTTTCAGCAGGGGTGAAATATGACAAAGTGATGGGCACCACAGAGTAACCTGATGGCAGTGTTCTGGAGTGATTGAGGTTTCTTTAATCAGTGACAGGGCAAAACAGCGTAAACAACATTACAATAACCAAGAAGAGTAGTAAAAAAAAGAAAGAATTAATGCATAAAATTTTGGAATATTGAAGAGGTGACAAATTGTTCGTAATTGGCGGAAGACTAGAAAACTGACTGTCTTTGGAATTTCTCACATACTGTAGGTGTGCTATTATAAAATCAGGCTCAAAGTGCTGTTCTTTGTTCTTAAACCCCTATAAAATTACCTCCTTACTGTTTGTATCTCTAAAGTATTAAGATCATACAACCGTAATTTTCTTTTGCTTTAAGCAGTAAAGAAGCTGAAGGATCTATCTTACCATCTCTTTTTCTTCCCTCTAGCCTTTGTGACTGACGACATTGCTGCCATTTTTGAGGAACACCGAATCTGTAAGAATATTAACCTTTACCCATGCTTGCAGACTTTGGATTCCGAAGGTTTATACCTGGAAGATGAAAATAAATTCATCTTCACCAACATCCTTGTTGGACACTTAGCAAAGGCTCGCTTCAAAATCATTAATGCAGGAAAAGTTCCCTGTGATGTGGTTCTGTCAGTCAAATCTACTTCTCCCAAGGTGAGAAGTTGTTATTCTATTGTTGCAGAGATCTTTCTTGCTTATTACTCGTGGGGGAATTCCTTGCAACTACATGTTGCAGAATTGGTAGAGAATTTCCCTAAAGCACAGAATTTACATCTTGTTGTGCAGAATTGTTTGCAAGCCAGTGGGACGTGGAGCCAGAATTGAAATTCATTTGGTGCCAGGGCCTTCCTGCACTGATGGACCGATGATCAGAAGCAAACACGGGTGCTAGAGGCCAATAGCACCATACTAGCGCCTTTGTTTGCTCCTGCCCGATGATCAGAGCCGGTGAGTGCCAACTCTGAACGCTAATTACTTGCAATTGCATGCAAACAAGGGTCTCCCGCGTTCATTCCTCAGTGGGCATCGCACCAAACAAGGGCTTCTACCGCTGCAAACCTTATGCCAGCTTGGAGCTGGTGTTAGGGTTTGCTAGCAAAGGAAGGAATGAGGGCGACCTAGTGAAGAGGTTGACAGGTCTGGGATTTTCTCCCGGACCTGTGAAACCTAAGCCCGCCCAGGTCCCACACCACCAAAGCACAAAAACCCTGGTAGTCCAGTGGACCTGCTAGCTTCCCCCCCTCCCACTCCCTACATCGCACAAAACGTCCTGGTGATCCAGTGGGACCACTATCTGCCCCTCCTCCACCCCCGGTGGCCTTCCTGTCCATGGTGGTGGTGGTAGTTGGAGGAGGGAGGGCTAGCACTCTTAAGGCACCATCCCAAAATGGCGGCGTCCCGCCCTGCCCAGTGCATCCTGGGATGCGCCAGGTGGGGCTTAACCCATATATGGAAGTTAAGCCCCCACCCAGTGCATCCCAGGATATACCAGGCAAGGAGGGAGTGCTAGTCCCTCCCTCCTCCAACTACCACCACCACTACAGAGAGGTAGGCCGTTGGGAGTGTAGGGGGGGGGCAGATAGATAGCGGTCCTATTGGACCACCAGAGCGTTTTTGTGTGATGTGGGAGTGGGAAGCTAGCAATCCCACTGGACTACCAAGATTTTGTATTTTGGGGGAGGGGGGGCGGGCTTAGGTTTGACAGGTCTGGTAGAAAATCCCAAACCTGTCAAACCTCTTCTGCTGTTTGACAAATCCAGGTTTTTTACAGCCCAGACCTGTCAGCTTCTGCGGGAGGATTGTGCCTTGGGCGCATACCCAGGCACAATCCTCCTGCAGAAGTACCTCTGTGATCAGAGAAGTACCCCTATGATCAGAGCTAATAGCGCACATAAATTTGCATGCTATTAGCTTTGATCATAGGGGCGTTATAGCTCCATGCAGTTCCGGATCTATTTTTTAGAGCACTGTTTGGAACAGCACGGGACTTCTATTCATCAGTCCATGAGTGGCTCTTGCAAATTGATGTCAGCGGTGCCAAAGTTCTGTGCTGTTCTTGTGAGACTATGAGATCAGCACAGGGTTTTGAGTAGCACACTGATCACAGGCTGCAAGAGCTGCACAGCTTAGGAAGGCTGCAGCACCAGCAGATTTTCATCAACATCTGTGTAGCAAAGACAGTGCCAGTAGGTAGGCCTCCAGATCACTGCCCCTGGAGTAAGACCCCAGAGGAGCACAGTGACATGACAGGCGAGAGGAGGAGCGGCTGCAGAGACTTCGTTGTAGGACTCGGGCATTTGCGAATGTTTTGGGCTGGGTTTAAAAACATTTATCGCTTCTTTTCTTTTTGTAGCGGCCGCTGCTGCTCAACAGGAGAAGCAGCAGCGGCCGGACAGCATTACTACTGGCATCTGCGGGTGGCGATGGGGTTTGATGCGCCGGGGGGTGGGGGTGTTGATCTGCTTCGGGTGGGGGGAGGGTTTTTTTTATGTGCTTGGGGGGGAGGGGGTGATGCTCCAAAGTGGCAGGGAGCGGCGAACTGACAGCTGATTCCCAGGCAGGGGGAGGAGTAGGGAAACACACTCCGCGTGTTTTCCTACTCCCCCCCCCCCGCCTGGGAATCCGCTGTTAGTGACTTCATCCTGGCTATGGAGCCTAGCTCAGAAACTCCAGGAACCACGGACACAGGCAGTCCCACATTAGAACGTTGGTGGTGAGAATTATTATATAGGATAAATGTTATCTAATTACTGTGTATTTTATAATTTTTTTATTGTAACCCAGATACCCTTTTGTATTTTTCTCTTTCCCTTTTTTTCTAATTTCCAATCATTTTTATTTGTACACCACTTACATACATAGTAACATAGTAGATGACGGCAGAAAAAGACCTGCACGGTCCATCCAGTCTGCCCAACAAGACAAACTCATATGTGTATACCTTACCTTAATTTGTACCTGCCTTATTCAGGGCACAGACCGTACAAGTCTGCCCAGCAGTACTTCCCGCCTCCCAACCACCAGTCCCGCCTCCCATCACCGGCTCTGGCACAGACCGTATAAGTCTGCCCTCCACTATCCTCACCTCCCAACCACCAACCCCTCTTCCCCCCACCTGCTCCGCCACCCAATTTCGGCTAATCTTCTGAGGATCCATTCCTTTTGCACAGGATTCCTTTATGCATATCCCACGCATGTTTGAATTCTGTTACCGTTTTCATCTCCACCACCCTCTCCGTGGGAGGGCATTCCACCACCACCACCCTCTCCGTGGGAGGGCATTCCAAGCATTCACCACCCTCTCCGTGAAAAAATACTTCCTGACATCTTTCCTGAGTCTGCCCCCCTTCAATCTCATTTCATGTCCTCTCGTTCTACTGCCTTCCCATCTCCGGAAAAGATTTGTTTGCGGATTAATACCTTTCAAATATTTGAACATCTGTATCATATCACCCCTGTTCCTTCTTTCCTCCAGGGTATACATGTTCAGGTCAGCAAGTCTCTCTTCATACGTCTTTGAACGCAAATAAATTTGAACTGTGAACTATATACGTGTAAAAAAGCTATTATAAAGTTACCCTCAAAATCTCTTGCAGTCATCACAGCCTTCCTTCATGAGTTGTGGGATCATGTTTTTCCAACATGAATAATAAACTGGTCAGATGAATTCACGCAGATCAGCATCCAGGCCCTGAAATCATTAGTATTCATCATCAACTATATGAAATTCAATTTGACAACAATACTACAGTTGAAATTGTAGGGGTTCTGTTAGACATGACTAAAGCCATGACTTATCTGCTCAACTTTAGGGTCTCTTTTACTAAGCTGCAGTAAAATGTGGCCTGCAGTAGTGTGAACGTGTGAATTTGGTGCACAGTAGGCCATGGCTAGGAAAAAGGGCTTTTTTTAGTGGGGCGGTTAATGGCCTTGTGCTAAAATTAAAAGTAGCACACGGCTATTTACTGCCTGAGCATTTACCGCCACCTATTGACCTAACAGTAAGGACTCATGTGCTACTTGTGCGGTAATCAGTTAGCATGCGTTAATGTAGCTGCGCTGCTGATTACCACCAGGAACGCTCCCGCTATGAAAAAATAGAAAAATATTTTCTACTGTGGGAAACAGTGCATGCCAACTTTGAAATTACTGCCAGGCACCCGTGCTAGCCTGACGGTAGTGTTGATTTGGCACATGCTACCCGCGTCTTATCCTTACTGCAGCTTAATAAAAGGGCCCCTTAGTTAGGAAATCTAACTTATGTGACTGATTAGACTTGTTGGCCTTTACCAGTCACACAGATCCTCTCACTTCCCCTTTTGGAGTTCTTCTTCCCTAGTAAAAGCAGTATTATCGGAACTGAGAAGTGCAGATGACCTGGAGCATGTATTTCCTTGAACAGCAGCAGTAAAGGCCTTTAATGCTTCCTAGAAACTTGGAAGAGATTTCCATTTGGTGCTGAGTATGGTTATTTGACCCATTTGTGTGACTGATAGCGATACTTATGTTGTGGTGTTTGTTTATTTGTTTATTTTTACTCTCAGACCAATTTCCGCATCAGTGATATCTTTGAGGTGGATCCAACACGGATATCTATCCCTAGTCACAGCCATGCTTTTGCCACTGTGACCTTCAGCCCTATGATGATGCAGAGTTACAGTTGTGTATTTGAAGCACTTGTAGATGGAGCATCAAGGTAAACATTTTGAAATTTCTTCTGTTCTTTGTTATACTGTGATAAAGATATAGATTGTCTTCGTATGAGCAGACAGTTCTTTTTTTTCCCTGCAGTCTAGTATCAAAGGCACGACATTTAACTTTTGAAATCTCAGGGGAAGGGAATTTGCCCCGAGTGAGCATCTTACGCCCTGTTCTACGCAACAAGCATGGAAACCCCTTGCTACTCTTCAAGAGACTTCTGATTGGTCATTCTGAGAAGCTTCCCCTCATCTTGAAAAATGAAGGAACAGTACCTGCTAAGGTAATTCCTGTGATATCTACACATTAATGATTCCCCACAGTATATTTTGTTGTACCTACTCAGGTTATACCTATAATAACAAAAGAAGAGCATGTTGAGTCAGACTAATGTCCCCCAGAATCCTGTCCCAGAAAGTGGCTAGTTTGGGTTACCAGTACCCAGCAGTTCATAAAAAAATATTTAGTAGGTAGCTGAGTGCAAAGACTAACCAGGTAATTTCATTTGGCTACCTTAGCTTTATGGATGGGCAGACTGGATAGGCCATATATATAGTCTTTATCTGCCTTAATTTTTCTATGTTTAACCATATTTTCAGACAAACCTAATCAGCCAGGTTTGTGGCTATAAACTCTCCTAAGTTTAGCTAGTCAAAATCTGTCCAGACTTAGGACAGCTATACAGGTGGCAGGAGTTGTCTAGCTAAATTTAGCCAGCTAATGATGAAAAAATATAGTGGCTGGCTAGATCTAAAGCCCATGCAGGAATTTGTCCAGACCTACCCTTCTCTGACCAAAACAATTTGTGTGCCTTGTGAATTTGAATTCACACATTTAGCCATTTATGCAAGGAAAGGGGAGAGTTTTCAAAGTCAAGGGTAATTTGATAACAGACCAACTAGCATGTGCACATTAATTACGCCTGTTTTAAAGAGGGAAAATGTGTGCATACTTGCACTATATGATTGTGGCTGACTATGACCATTATACATATATCCACCAATATTGAGTCTGCAGTGGTCATCATGGGGTTTTTTTGTTTGTTTGTTTTTTTTTAATGCTGGCCACTGCTGGTAAAAATAAATTGGGGTAGTTGCAGCAGTGGAGGGGTAACCTAATGGTCAAAGCAGTGGGCTGAGAACCATGGAAACCTGTTTCAAATCAAGTCACTTAACTCTCTATTGCCTCAGATACAGACTTAGATTGTAAGCCCCACAGGAACAGGGAAATGTCTAATGTACCTGAATATAACTTGAGCTACAGCTGAACAAGATGTGAGCCAGATCCAAACAGTGGCTGCTGCTGACTATCCAGATAGAGCAATGAGGTACTTTTTGTGGTGTTGAAAATCGCTGCTATATGGATAAATAGTGTCTCTGCCTTATCCAAATAGTGCAAAGGCAGTCTGTATAGATTATCAGCAGCACTATACAGATAGTGCCAAGGCAGTTTGTAAAAATAATCAGCTCAGGCAGGGCGATTCAATAATTGTGAACATGTAGTTATGCACACCATATGCACATAAGCGTTGAGATAATTGACACTTATGCACGTGTGTGCACGAGGCACCGTTCTGTAAAATAGCACATAAGTGCATTAGCACATAAGTGCAATGGGTGTACAAGTGGGTGCTCCATGAGCAGGACATGGGTGCATCTCAAAGTTACACAAATAATTTTCAAAATACTGTAAGGTGCATACTCACTTACACCTGTCAAGAGCTATCGTCAAAGTTCAATACAAGATTCAATAAAAACATTCAGTTCCAGCTAAAGTTTAGATTGCTAACTGCCCAATAAAGATCTATTTCACTTATGCCTATCATTGACCTGGCATAAGTGAGTACACCTAGCACAGTGAGCACATCTTTGGGCTTAATTAGTATTCTATAATGGCATCCATGAGTACCATCATGGTGTACAGTTATAGAATTGCCCCATTATGAATAGTTCTACTACCCAGATAAATGCTTTCCAATATCATCCCACTATTATTCCATATGTTTAGTCAGCAGCGCTGAATATGTGTGATAAATGCTAACTGTCACTACAGCTTTATGTGTAAGCCACCTAAACATATAGGGGTAGATATTCAAAGTGATTTGAATGACCAAAAATGGCTTCTAGCTGTTTAAATCACTTGTCTGGGGCTAACCAGGCATATTCAGCAGCACTTAACTGGACAGTGCTGCTGAAAATGCCCAGTTAGCACCTAAGACGAACAGAGATACAAGGAAGAACATGCTTCTGCACTGAATTAAGAATACCAAAATATAGTAAAGGCGACAAACAAAAACTGAATATAATCAAGGTGTAGCATAAAATATTTATTGGTCTGCAAATTGTGACTCATTTCAGCCTCTAGGCTTTCATCAGGAGTCTGAAGGAAACCAACTGGCTGTGGAAATGCTGCTCAGTATGGTAAAATGAAACACACTAGTGTAAACTGCACTTCTACAGAAAGCATACAAGGTTTGAAAGTTAAAACTGCTCACGAACACTGCAGCAAACTCAGGTGCAACAAACTAGCACAGCTTCTGGATGCATCCAGATCTAGTGTTCATATTGGGCAGCGTTTCCACAGCCAATTGGTTTGGCTCAGACTCCTGATGAAGGTCTAGTGGCCGAAACATGACATGTGACAATTTGCCAGCCAATAAATATTTTATGCTACACCTTAATTATATTCATTTTTTGTTTGTCACCTTTGCTGTGTTTTGGTATTCAGTTAGCGCCGAAGCCAGAACCGGCTGTTTTCTGAGTATTCCCGGAGTGGAGTCAGCACTTAGCTGGTTAAGTGCTGATACTCACTGTGGGGTTAATTCTACATCAGTGCACCTATATTTAGGCACCCGGAGGTCACCTATGTGGTACTTATTCTATAAAGGAAAGTGAGCATTTACCTTCCTTTATAGATTACTAGCGTAACTGGGTATCCACGTGGATGTGAAAATAGACATCAACATTTACTCTAGCAATAGAGCTTGTGTAAGCTTTCACACTTAAATGCCCGAGATACACATATTACTTATAGTTTTATATGTTACACACATAAGCATGAGTTCTGACCAGACTCCGCCTATGTGTTCGCCTACCTGTAAATTACATGCTATGTGAGGTACTTGTGTATTTACAGAATAGTGCTTAGTTGGATTTTTGGCATTATTCTAAACATTTACACATCTATTTGATGTGTAAATGTTAGCACTCACTTTATAGAATTACCTCAGATCTATATAGTTTTTAAAAATCTATGGATAAGGAAGATATGTTGCTCATTTTCAAAGTAGATGAACGTCTCAAAATGCCCCAAAAATGTTCATCTTATTTATTTATTTATTTATTTATTTATTGCATTTGTATCCCACATTTCCCACCTTTTTGCGGGCTCAGTGTGCAAAAAAACATCCAACTCATGATTTTCAAAAGGCAGAATTTGATTGTCCTACACTACAGTTCATCCAAATAGCAAGGGGGCATGTTGTGGGCATGTTTAGGGTGAGACTAGGGAGGGTCCAAATATAGGACGTTCAACAACGAAGAATTGCCCAAGTAAAAAAAAAAAGGGCATCCTAAAACCTGTTTCAGTCATGTCCAGGGTATAAGAAGGTGCCCTGATTGAGTAGCAGACCACTGGAATGATTAAGGCATGACCCTTACTTAATTCCCCAGTGGTTATTGTCCTCTTCCCTCACCCCCAAAAGTGACACTGGAAAGCAAAACTAGGCTCATTGACAACATCAGGTATTATGGGCATTCTGAACACAGCAGTAAGCAGATCTGAAGGGTAGCCTAGTGGTCAGTGCAGTGGACTGTAAACTAGGGGACCCAGGTTCAAATCCCACTTCAACTCTCTTTTTTTTTTTAAACCTTTAGATTGTGAGCTCTCCAGAAACAGAGATATACATACTGTATCTGAATACACCTGCAAGCCCAAGTGCTATTGAGGGTGGTGTACAGTAGGTATTTCCTGCTCACCATTTAAAATAACAGAGTTGCAGTGGAATATGAACCTGGGTGCCCTTGATTAAAGTTCACTGCACTGACCCCTAGACTGGCCCTCTGCTATGCAAGGACATCTGTGTGGCCATTTTTGTAGAAATGCTACCAGACAGATGTCCTTTTCCCTAATTTTTGGGCATTCATAATTTTGAACATTTTATTTTGGAAAATGTCTGTTTATTTTAGATGTTCTCATGTATTTTCGAACAGGAAACCCCTATGTTTTTCCTGTTCAAAAACGGTTGTAAGATGGGTGGGTTTTTTATGAGCTGCACATCCCAATTCTGACTTTGATATTCTTTCGAAAATGTTTAGTATTGCTCTCCCAGGGGTGATAACCAAAAGACCTTTTTGTTTTGTCTGCTTGCCTAGTTTGAATGATTTTCCTATCAAAATAATGGCATTCTTTTCTTATTATGATTTTATTTACACTGCCTAGACCTGTGTTTAGTTAGGAGGTATAGAAAAATTTTAATAAACTGTAAACTGTACCAGTCACTGCTAAAATGCTAAAATAACCTCTTTTGAAATATTTACCAGGGAACTCTTTTCCTCTTAGGGGTGTAGTTATCAATATGGGTTACTGTTAAGACATGTTATTTTACTACTAAATTCTGCTATTTTAGCACTGGTCCCATTTTATGCAATGAGACCTAATTATCAATAATTAGAGATTAACAATAAAATAACACATCTTAACAGTAGCCTACGTTGACAACTTCCCCCTTAGAGGCCAATGCAATCAAACCCATTCCACCTGGGGAAACAGGGAAGGGATTTTACTCCAAAAATTTCTTGATCAGGTAGAAATCACGGGGATTCTGCCCCATCCTAGACCTAAGGATGTCCTAAACAAGTTTTGAGTAAGAGAGACATTTAGGATGGCTTCTCTGGACATCTTAATCCTTTTTCTCCAAAAAGGAGACTGATTATGTTCTCTAGACTAAAAGGACATTGTTAAATGTTAACTAGTTGCTTTTATTGCTCTTGCCACACACTGAGCCAGAAGACTTCAGTGTATTGTTCACAGTGGCACCTAGATTCTTTTCCTGGGTGATGACTCCTAATGTGGAACCTTGTATCATACAGCTGTAATACATTATACAGTCTTACCTCTTACATTACATTCCTCTCTCACTTTCCAAACAACTTATGCCACATGCACATACGCATCGATCTTCTAATTTATTGCCATCATTTATATTACTCTTCAAGATTTCTTTTTTAAAAATCCATCTATCTACCATTAATCTAAGGACAGATGGCTTTCTATTAGGGCATTACTTCTGGATATATAGATTAGTGATTATTAGTATTACAAAGTATGTAAGAATAAGCTTTCACAAAGTAGTGGTGGAGTTAGATATACATGTATATTTTATCAAACATGGTTAAACTTTGTATATTATCTCTGGTATTTGAATTCCAATGCTGTTAAATGTGTATATTTTTGATACTGTTTCACGGTAGTTCTATTATTAGGTTTCAATTTACTGTTTTCAAGTTTACCTCTTTTATTGTGTTTATGTTTATTTTTGGTTAGTTTACTATTATTTCGCTGTTAACAAAATTGTAAGTTTTATGTTAAACTGTACCTGCTGTACACCGCCTTGGGTGAATCGCTTCATAAAGGCGGTTAATAAATCCCAATAAATAAATATAGTTTTTTTCAAGGGGAGAGCCCAGGCTGAGTCTACTCCCCTTGGAACATCTATACCAGTGCAATGCAGCTTGTTTTGAGGGTGAGGAAGGAAGAGGAGCATTGCTGAAAAATAAGTAAGATAAGTACCTTTACATAGTAATATAGTAAATGATGACAGGAGATGAAGACTTGTATGGTCCATCTAGTCTGCCCAACAAGATGACCAGAGGTAGTACCTGTTGCTGTGTGCAACTTACACAGCTCTATGCCCTGTTAAAGTGCAACGGTCTTTTAATTTTGCTTTGATTCTATGCTCTTTCTATATAGGGATCTTCTGTGTTCGTTCTACTTGTTTTTGAATATGATCACTGTTTTTGTTCCCACCACCTCCCCTGGGAGGGCATTCCAAACATTCATGAAAAAGTATTTCCTGATGGTACACCAGTAAGACTACAATCTCTGTTCTGTTCTCTAGTTCTACTGTTTCCCTGTTTGTTAAAAAAAGATCTGTTTCCTTAGTGTTCCATCAGATCAACAAAGACCCTTGGGTTTGTGCTGTCCTGCCATCAGGTGGAGACTGAGAACTACCGAGAAGTGTCATCATTTAAGTACCTGGTGCAGCCTCCTGGCCAGTCAGTATTTCTCAGTCTCCAGCAAGTGATAGGCTTCCTGTGCAATCTTTGGTGGTCTGGTAGGACTTTTTAAATTTTCATTTCCTTTCCGAGTCATATTTTTTAAAAAACAGTCTTGAGGATGTGGGAGAGGTTCTGTTTTACCACAAAAAAAAAAAAGAAAAAAGAATTTTAAGAACGTAACACCTGGGGGGCCCAGGTCCCTAGCCCCACCTGGGGGGCCCATGTCCCTTGCCCCTCCCACCCGACAAAACCTTTTATTAAGAGATTAGATTTTTCTTGTGCCTCGGATCTTTCCCTTGGAGGAAAACCTTGAGCTCTAGAATTGAATTGCTGCTTAACATACAGTTTGACTAGCATTTACTCTTGCCCTTCCTGCCTTTTTGTTTTTATTTTTTTTTTCTGCCCACTTTAATTTTATTAGTGTTTTTGGTTCTTTAAAGTTTTATTTCTTTTTTCCATGGCTCACAACCTCCTTAGGCCTGAGCTCCCGGTAAGGTCTTTGTTTTTCGAAAAAAAATAAATAAATAAAAGTTTCTTACACCAATGAGCCATTTGATTTCACTTTGGCTGTTTTTTCCGAATATGTCCCAGAGGCCTCCCAGTGGGTTTAAGAAGTGCTTCATGTATGGTCAGACCATGTCTGTGATAGAGCCTCACACCTGGTGCCTACCATGTCTTTAACCTGACCATGTCATCTCATTATAAACTCTGTTCCCAAATGCAGAAAAGAGCACAGAAGACTTGAGAGGCCCTGCCTGAGAAAAGTTTGGTGCACCAAAGTCCGGTCCATCAGAATCGGAGGCATTGGGCCCCTTGGCCTCAAGAACTGCACTGAACTATGGGGACACATTGGCATTGAGGAGGTCTCCCCCTTCCCTGCCTCAACATCATACATAGATAGTACCAATTCGGGATGATCATCATCAGATCCAACACCGAGGACCCATGAGGATTCTATACCATCCTCATCAGCACAGAGGGAACTCAATTTCATGCATCGAGTGAAGGCAAAGAAGCACTGACATGGTGCTAGGAGCTCCTTGAAGCATGGTGCTAGGAGCTCCAGGACACTAGCATCTCTGGTATCTGAGAAGCGTCAGTGCCAAGAGGACCACTCCTCCTCTAGAAGCGGTGCCAGTGCGCCAGGTTCCCCGAAGCTGGGACCTCGCCTTCAATTTGGCTCCATCTTCTTTGCAGGCTATCTCCGTACCAGCACTGGCCATGCCTTTACCAATGCTTGTCCTCAAGGAACAGTTCCAGATAATGTTACAAGAAGAGGTGTAGTGTATCCTGACTCGGTGTGATGCTGAGGCATCAGGGGCATCAGTGTCAGCCACAGTGCTACCCCAGCCAATCTGCCTGTCAGGAGGTCGGCGATGCCTGTGCCCCGTTGGGCATCACAGTCCACACTGACTGATCCAGTGTTCCTCTTCAGCCCATCAGAAGAGGAAGTATCCCTGGAGAGCAGGAGAGGACCTGTACCTTGGTGCTGTCACCCAGAGCCTGGCCAGGTGCCCAGTGGTCCGAGGCGGTGCAGACTCAGACATGTCATGAGGATTACTTTACTGTCTGATATGGACCACTCCTGGGGGACCAAGGTAGAGCCAGAAAATCCCCAGAAAAGGAGAAAGTCTCCCCCAGAGGAGGTCTCCTTTGTAACTTTCTGAGGGAGATGGTGAAGGCCATCCCATTTAATTTGGAAATCGAGGATGAGCCCAGGGCCATGATGTTGGACATCCTTGATTATGAGTCCTTTCCTAAGGAGGCTGTGACAGTGCCCATGCACAACATCCTTAAGACTGCACAGATGAGAAATTGGGAGACCCCTCTCACTGTACAGCCTGTACCAAAGAAGGCAGACTCTATATATACCATCTATAAGGTTCCTAGATTCGAAAAAGAAACATAAAAAATGAAGGCAGATAAACACCAGTCTGCCCATCCATGCCATTTGCTCACCCTTTCACTCCTTTAGAGATTGTATGTATTTGTCCCAAGCTATATAGTTTTTGCTCCTCCACCGGGAGGCCAGTCCATGAATTCACCACCTTTTCCATGCAGAAGTATTTACTCAAGTTACTTCGAGTCTATCCCCATTCACCTTCTTCCTATGCCCCCTCATTCCAGAGTTTCCTTTTTATTGAAAGAGACTCACTTTCTGTGTATTTATGCCATGTAGGTATTTAAAGTTCTCTATCATAATAACATAGTAACATAGTAGATGATGGCAGAAAAAGACCTGCACGGTCCATCCAGTCTGCCCAACAAGATAAACTCACATGTGCCATTTTTTGTGTATACCTTACCTTGATTTGTACCTGTCTTTTTCAGGGCACAGACCGTATAAGTCTGCCCAGCACTATCCACGCCCCCCAACCATCCATCCCGCCTCCCACCACCTGCTCTGGCACAGACATATAAGTCTGCCCAGCACTATCCCCACCTCCCAACCACCAGCCATGTTTCCCACCACCGGCTAAGCTTCTGAGGATCCCTTCCTTCTGAGCAGGATTTCTTTATGTTTATCCCACGCATGTTTGAATTTTGTTACCGTTTTCCTCTCCACCACCTCCCGCGGGAGGGCATTCCAAGCATCCACCACTCTCTCAGTGAAAAAATACTTCCTGACATTTTTCTTGAGTCTGCCCCCCTTCAATCTCATTTCATGTCCTCTCGTTCTACAGCCTTCCCATCTCCGGAAAAGGTTCGTTTGTGGACCTTTCAAATATTTGAACTTCTGTATCATTTCACCCCTATTTCTCCTTTCCTCCAGGGTATACATGTTCAGGTCAACAAGTCTCTCCTCATAAGCCTTGCAACGCAAATCCCATACCATTCTCGTAGCTTTTCTTTGCACCGCTTCAATTCTTTTTACATCCTTAGCAAGATACAGCCTCCAAAACTGAACTCAATACTCCAGTCCTCACCAACGACTTATACAGGGGCATCAACACCCCCTTTCTTCTGCTGGTCACACCTCTCTCTATACAGCCTAACAACCTTCTAGCTACGGCCACCGCCTTGTCACACTGTTTCGCCGCCTTCAAATCCTCAGATACTATCACCCCAAGATCCCTCTCCCCATCCGTACCTATCAGACTCTCCCCGCCTAACACATACGTCTCCCGTGGATTTCTACTCCCTAAGTGCATCACTTTGCATTTCTTCGCATTGAATTGTAATTATCAAACGTTAGACCGTTCTTCTAGCTTCCGCTGATCTATTTTCATGCTTTCCACTCCCTCCGCGGTGTCCACTCTGTTGCAAATCTTGGACACCCCGGAGGGAGTGGAAAGCACCCCCACCTTTCTTCCAAAGTATACATACTGAGATCTGTAAGTCTGTCCCTATACTCTTTATGATGAAGATTTTAGTAGCCACCCTCTGGACTGACACCATCCTGTTTATATCTTTTTGAATGTGCAAGCTCCAGAATTGTACACAATATTCTAAATGTGAAATATTGCAGGAAGACCTCAGGAAATTGGAAGACTGGGCATCCAAATGGCAGATGAAATTTAATGTGGACAAATGCAAGGTGATGCACATTAGAAAGAATAATCTGAATCATAGTTACCTGATGCTACGGTCCACCTTGGGGGTCAGCACTCAAGAAAAAGATCTGGGTGTCGTAGATAATACGCTGAAATCTGCTCAGTGTGCGGTGGCAGCCAAAAAAGCAAACAGAATGCTAGGAATTATTAGGAAAGGGATGGTGAATAAGACCGAAAATATTATAATGCCTTTGTATCGCTCCATGGTGCATCCGCACTTTGAATACTGTGTTCAGTTCTGGTTGCCATATCTCAAAAAAGATATAGTGGAATTAGAAAAGGTTCAAAGAAGAGCGACCAAAATGATAAATGGGATGGAACTCCTTTCATATGAGGAAAGGCTAAAGAGGTTAGGTCTCTAGCTTGGAAAACAAACGGATGAGGGGAGATATGATTGGGGTCTACAAAATCCTGAGTAGTGTAGAACAAGTAAAAGTAAATCGATTTTTTACTCATTCCAAAAGTACAAAGACTAGGGGGCACTCAAAGTTACATGGAAATACTTTTAAAACAAATAGGAGGAAATATATTTTCAGTCAACGAATTGTTAAGCTCTGGAACTCTTAGCCGGAGGATGTGGTAACAGTGGTCAGTATATCTGGGTTTTAAAAAGGTTTGGACATTTCCTGGAGGAAAAGTCCATAGTCTGCTATTGATACAGACATGGGAAGCAACTGCTACCCCTGGGATTTGTAGTACAGAGTGTTGCCACAATTTGGGTTTCTGCCAGGCACTTGTGACTTGGCTTGGCTACTGTTTGGAAAACAGGATACTGGGCTAGATGGACCATTGGTCTGACCCAGTATGGCTACTCTTATGTTCTTGCTGGCTAAAGATATCTCTGCTGTTTAAGTGGCCCACTGTGGCCACTTACAATAGCCAAATATGAATTGAATATTCAGGGATAGCCGGCTATATCGCACAATATAGCCGGTCATCTCCTAGGCAGTAACTGGGAATATTCAGTGGAGATAACCAGCTATCCCCCGCTGAATATCGCCAGGTAGCTGGTTAAGTGCCATTTGACTGGCCAGGTGCTGTTCCTGGCCAGTTAAATGGTTTTGAATATCAGGGGGAGGCTCTTTATTATTTTTGGAGGAGCCCATAAAGGGGAACCAGTTGCTCGATGAGTTAGAGGCTATTGCTTCTGCATATATTCTCTGTAGTTATCCAGTTACAGCAGTTTTGAAAGCTCATTCTATGAGGGGTCAATCTGCTTCTTGGATGGAGCACTTCTTAGTTTTTCCTCATTACATTTGCAAAGCAGGATCCTGAAAATCTATGCATCCCTTTGTCTGTCACAATAGATTGGATGTTCAAGCTCAAAGTAAAGCAGCCCTTGAGGCCAAAGTGTTAGTGGTATATGTCAGGCATCACGGCATCCATTTTAATTCAGCAGCCGCAAAGGGCAGGATCAAAATGCCTGCACTCTGGGCCTACCTAGAGTGCTGGGTGTGGGGGGTGAGTGGTTCATGCTGCAGGCTGGGGAGAGGGGGAAGAAAGGGTCATTGTGGGTGGGGGGCAGGATCTTCAATCCCCCTAGCTGAAAGATAACTGGATCTTCTGTGTGTCAAGCCACAAATGCATACCTCAACCACTGGGCTGGCTAATATTGTGATATCTTGCAGCTTCATATCGATCTGTTGGATGACCAGGAGAGTTTTTTTCTAAAGCCATGGCTTAGCACCCACTGCATTTATCCAGTGAAGGGAGAAGAACAGACAGACGAGATGACCTTTGGAACAGGTAATTACAGTGATTGTAACAAAGTACAATAAATATTTATTATAGAATTGTTGAAAGATTTTATTCCTTGGCACTGAAAGTGTAATATAGCAGTAAAGTACATGAAGCCAATGTAATGGGTTTTTTAGGGCTCGATTAACCCCATCACCTTGGTGAATAGTGCCAGGTTTTGGTGATTAGCAAACATAGTAAAAAGTGTTTGTTCTGAAGTATTTGGGGATGACAGAAACAGATTTGTTAGAGATGGAAAATGAAACTCATGTTATTCGGCAAACAAAAATAATATCCATTGAGGGTAATTTTATAACAGGCACCACTATGGGGGAGAGCAAATTTTAGGCAATCAATTTATGTGGGTAAATTGCTATCTATCCACATAAAGGCTAGCAAATTGCCCACTTAAGGTTAGAAACTGGTTATTCTGAACTGTAAAGTCTTAAACTGAATAGGTCCTCTTTACTTATTTACTTTTTGCTAAGCTTCAACTCCCAGATTCTATATATGGTGCCCAGATTTGTGTGCCCAAATTTGTACATGAGCCCAAGATGCACACACAGATTAATTGAGTAATGAGCCCTTAATCTCTCTATATAAAACGCACCTCCAACGTTCTGAAGCCTCCACAAGTCCTTTCTAATTGCATGGTGGTGAAACCCAGAATTCGCCCATGAGTGTTTGCCCCGCCCCCCGCGTCAAACGTCATGACGTCGAGGGCGGACCAATGACACTCAACCAATCACATCGCGATCCCGTTACTAAGCAATGGTAAGTGACGTGAGAAACATCGCAGACCAATGAAAACCAGCACCACTCAGTTGCTACGCAACGTCAGCAGCAACGCTAAAAGGACCAATCACGAAACAATGCTACAGAACAAGGGAGCAGAAGGAAGAACACAACCGGGCACCTCCAGAACAACAAGGAGATGACGAACCTCGCAGGAAGCCGATTCCAATTTGTGCTTTCCCCTGACAAAACGCCATGCTTAAGATCACAGTATGTGCTTCCCCCTGACAAAACGCCCTACCAGAACACAAAATCGCTATTCAACATCGCTATTCAACAAAAATCTGACTGCTAAGAAGTAGCATACAACAAAAACCCGCGAAAAACAAACACTGCTGTCAAGAATGCGTCCTTAGCTTAGCTATGCACCATATAGATCTCTGCTCTCCACACAAACAACGAACACGGAGGGCATAGGAGGGAAGGAAAAAAAACAGCACATACACACTCACTCTCACTCTTAACTGGCTATAATGAGCAACTGACCTGCCACTATCAAAAAGACTGCTAGCACCTCTCTCTCTCTCACACACACACACACGGGACACAGAGGGGATGGAAGACAAGGAAAGAATCGTTGGGTATGGAGGGGGCGGCAGGGGAGATAAGGCAAGAACTGCCTCAAATGTTTGTGCTGTGCTATGTACAATTATAATGCTGTCTCTTCATTTTGACCCCACCATTTCACACTCTCGTTCACACAGACGCACACACACACACACACTTATACTGTCTCTGTCTCACACAGACACACAAATACGCCTCAAATGGTTCAGCTGTCCTATGTAAAATTACTACTACTACTACTACTACTACTACTAACTAACATTTCTAAAGCGCTACTAGGGTTACACAGCGCTGTACAATTTAAACATAGAAGGACAGTCCCTGCTCAAAGAGCTTACAATCTAAAAGACAAGAGAACAATCTAAAGACACGTGTACAATCTAGAGGACGAGTGAACAGTTAATCTAATAGGGTGGATAGATTGGGGCATTCTATATTTCTCAAGCGGTTAGGTGCCAAAGGCAGCATTGAAGAGGTGAGTTTTAAGCAGAGATTTGAAGATGGGTAGGGAGGGGGCATGGCGTATGGGTAAACGAAGATTGTTCCAGGCATAGGGTGAGGCAAGGCAGAATGAGCGGAGCCTGGAGTTGGCAGTGGTGGAGAAGGGTACTGAGAGAAGGGCTTTGTCCTGTGAGCGGAGGTTACGGGCGGGAACATAGGGGGAGATGAGGGTGGAGAGGTAGTGAGGAGCCGCAGACTGAGTGCATTTTTAGGTAAGGAGGAGGAGCTTGAATTGTATGCGATATCTGATCGGAAGCCAATGAAGTGATTTGAGGAGAGGGGTGATATGAGTATATCGGTTCTGGCGGAATATAAGACGTGCGGCAGCGTTCTGAACGGATTGAAGGGGGATAGATGGCTGAGTTGGAGGCCGGTGAGGAGTAAGTTGCAGTAATCAAGGCGAGAGGTAATGAGAGCCTGGACGAGAGTTCTGGTGGTGTGCTCAGAGAGGAAAGGGCGAATTTTGCTGATGTTGAAGAGGAAGAAGCGACAGGTCTTGGCAGTCTGTTGGATATGCGCAGAGAAGGAGAGGGAGGAGTCGAAGATGACTCCGAGGTTGCGGGCAGATGGGACGGGGAGGATGAGGGTGTTATCAACTGAGATAGAGAGTGGAGGGAGAAGTGGGTTTAGGAGGAAAGACGAGGAGCTCGGTCTTGGACATGTTCAGTTTAAGGTGACGGTTGGACATCCATGCCGCAATGTCAGATAAACAGGCCGATACCTTGGCCTGGGTCTCCTGGGTCTCCGCGGTGATGTCAGGTGTGGAGAGGTATAGCTGGGTGTCATCAGCATAAAGATGATACTGAAAACCATGAGACGAGATCAGCAAGCCCAGGGAAGAGGTGTAGATTGAGAAGAGAAAGGGGTCCAAGGACAGATCCCTGGGGAACTCCAACAGATAGTGGGATGGGAGTGGAGGAAGATCCATGGGAGTGTACCCTGAAGGTGCGGTGGGAGAGATAAGAGGAGAACCAGGAGAGGACAGAGCCTTGGAACCCAAAAGAGGACAGCGTGGCAAGAAGTAAATCATGATTGACAGTGTCAAACGCGGCGGAAAGATCGAGGAGGATGAGGATGGAGTAGTGACCTCTGGATTTGGCTAGGAGCAGGTCATTGCAAACTTTAGAGAGTGCCGTTTCTGTCGAGTGCAGAGGGCGAAAACCGGATTGAAGTGGATCAAGGATGGCATGAGAGGAGAGAAAATCAAGGCAGCGGCTGTGAACGGCACGCTCAAGTATTTTGGAGAGGAAGGGTAAAAGAGAGATGGGGCGGTAGTTGGAGGGGCAGGTAGGGTCAAGTGAAGTTTTTTTGAGGAGAGGTGTGACAACGGCGTGCTTGAAGGTGTCAGGGACAGTTGCAGTGGAGAGAGAGAGGTTAAGGATGCGACAGATGGAGGGGCTGACAGTATGGGAGATGGTGTTGAGTAGGTTGGTGGGGATGGGATCAGAGGAACAGGTGGTGCATTTCGAGGAGGAAAGAAGGCGGGAAGTTTCATCCTCGGTGATCTCAGGAAAGGAGGAGAAAGAGGCCTGGGTAGGTTGGTTGAGGGAGAGGGTTAAAGGGTGAAGAGGAGGTGGTGGCTTGGTCGTGAACTCAAGGTTGATCTTTTACACTTTGTCGCGAAAGTAGTCGGCCAGTGATTGAGGAGAGAGAGAAGGGGGAGTAGGAGCGGGGGGCACTTTTAGGAGGGAGTTAAGGGTGGTGAAGAGACAACGAGGGTTGGAGCTGAGAGAATTGGTCAATTGAGTGTAATAGTCCTGTTTTGCACGGAATAGGGAGGAGTGGAAGGAGGATAGCATGAATTTGTAGTGGAGGAAGTCTGAAAGGGTACGAGATTTCCTCCAGAGGCGCTCAGCGGATCGGGTGCAGGAGCGAAGGTAACGGATGCAAGGAGTCAGCCAGGGCTGGGGATTGGTGCGCTTTGTGGGACGGGAGATGGATGGTGCGAGGGTGTCCAAAGCAGAGGAGAGAGCGGTATTGTAAGCGGAGACCGCTTTGTCGACAGTTTCGGAGGACGTGATGGAGGGGAGGAGATTAGAAATAATAGATGATAAGGTGAAGGGGTCAATAGCCTGGAGGTTCCTGGAGGTGGTGGTTAAAGTTGGACGGGGTTGGGGGGGGGGGGTGAAGAAGTGTGAATGTGATCAGGTGATGATCGGAGAGAGGAAGAGCTGAGACGTAGAAATTGGAGGGTGAGCCGGAGGAGGAGAGGACGAGGTCAAGACAATGGCTGTCACAGTGAGTAGGGGTGGTGGAGCACAGCTGGAGGTTGAAGGAGGATGTTAGGGTGAGGAACTTAGAAGCGTGGGGGTCGGATAGGTCATCAGCGTGTACATTAAAGTCTCCGAGAATGAGGGACGGAGATGAAGGGTCAAGAAAGACGGAGAGCCAAGCATCAAAGTCGGTGAGGAAGGAAGGGAAGGATTTATCAGGGGGGCGGTAAATGACTGCCACTCTGAGTGGTAGCGGGTAGAATAGCCGGATGGAATGGGCTTCAAAGGATGAGAAGCAGTGAGACTGCGGTAGGTGTAGGGGTTGGAAACTACAGGAGGGTGAGAGTAGTAGCCCAACGCCTCCGCCGCGGCCAACTGGGTGGGGCGTGTGGGAGAAGAGATAGCCTCCATGGCAGAGGGCTGCAACTGAGACAGAGTCTTCCGGGGAGATCCAGGTTTCGGTTAGGGCGAGCAGTTGAAGGGCGCGAGAGATAAAGAGATCGTGGGTGAGAGACAATTTGTTGCAGACTTAGTGGGCATTCCACAAGGCGCATGAGAAGGGGAGGGAGGAGGGGGGAAGGAGGGGAATAGAGACGAGATTGGAGACATCCCGGAATCGTTCGCAAAGATAGGACGGGGACAGGTGAGGGGGACCTGGATTAGGGTTAATGTCTCCCGCGGATAGCAGGAGGAGGAGCAAGAGAGTGCAGAGGAGGGTGGGGGAGGTCGGGTGACGAAGGCGACGAAGACGGGGTGTACTTAGGAGGAATGGGGATGGGTTAATGGCAGGAAGGAAGTGCTGAAGGTTGAGAGCCAGGAAGGAGGAGGGGGACAAGAGGGATGGTGAGGTGAGGGATGGAGGTGAATAGGGTTGCGGTGGCGGGCAGGGTGGGAGGGCAGCAGGTTCTAATGGTAGACAGTGGGAGTGGGGGGGGGGGGAAAGAAGATTAGGAAGGGACAGGGCAAGCAAGAGAACATGGACAGGGGCCATAGGTGGTGACTGAGGTGTAACAGGTGACTATGTAGTGACTGAGGTGTTAAGCAGTTAACAGGTGTTAATAGGTGACTATGTAATGACTGAGGTGTTAAGCAGATAGATAGGGCTTGAAGCTAGGTTTTGGGTTGGCGATTAGGTAAGTCAATGGCTGATAAGCTAGCAGGCAGGTAGGTAAGTCAATGGCTGAGAGGCTCGCAAGCAAGCAGGCAGGTTACTCGATGTGTTAACAGGCAGATGGATTGGAGCAAGCCGGAACAAGCTGAAACAAGCTGGAACAAGCCGGAACAGGCAGGAACAGATGGACAAGCTGGAACAAGCAGGAACAGATGAACTGTGTCAGGATGAGCAGATGGACAAGCTGGGATCAGGAAGACTGGAACGAGCTGGAACATGCTGGAGTAGATGAACTGGAGTAAGCAAGAAGCTGGATCAGGCAGGCTGGAACACACTGGAGCCGATGGACAGCAGGGGGAAGGCTGGATCGGCGGACTGTGGAACTATGTGGTGATCTTAATAAATTTTAAAAAATAAAACAAAATATGGGTTTGCACTAACCTAGTCATATATTTAGGAGGAACTGCCAAAACCCCTTTAGATGATGAACAGAATGTCTGAGAGGACATATACATTTGAGAGGGAATTCTGTAAATGGCAGACTGCTGTCTCTTCATTTTCACCCTACCCTTGCACACTCTCTTTCATACAGACACACACATACATATACACATTCTCACTCTCTCTAAAACCTTGCTAGCGCCCGTTTCATTTGTTTACGAAACGGGCCTTTTTTTTACTAGTTATCAATAATTGGCACTTGTTAAAATGTGTGCATGCATCTGGCTGCATAATATTCTATAAGACATGGCACTGAACTCTAATAGTGCATAACGCAAAAGGGGACATGGGCATGTCACAATGTTCTGAAAAGTTGTGCGCATAGTTATAGAATGTGGCCTCAGCATGCCTAACTTGGGTGCCAGCATTTCCACCAGGTTTCATCAGGCATTAGTCTGGCACCTAAAGTTAGGTGCAGGAATCAGCGTCAATTGCGATTCTGTAAAGGACATGCACCCTTTATAGAGTTGCGCTTAGCACCAAATTTTGAGTGCCATTTACAGAATTCCCTCTCAAATGTATATGTCCTCTCAGACATGAACAGAATGTCTGAGAGGACATATACATTTGAGAGGGAATTCTGTAAATCATCTAAAGGGGTTTTGGCAGTTCCTCCTAAATATATGACTAGGTTAGTACAAACCCATATTTTGTTTTATTTTTTAAAATTTATTAAGATCACCACATCACATGTTCCAGAAAGCGAAGAGTAGGCCATACAAATTACTCATATTATCCATACACAGTTGTTCTAATACATCTCTCACTCCTCTTACCACAGAGCATGCCGATTTCTGATCTCATTTTATCGTTTTCAAATTGTGAACCCTTAACAAATAGAACATCCAAAAGATTTCCCTTCTTGACCCTCCCTCATATCCTTTCTGCTCGTGGCTGTTATAGTCAACACTCTTTGCCTCCAATCTAATCCATATATTCTGCTAAATCAGAGGCATAGCGAGACCTCAAATTTTGGATGAGCCACTGGGCAAACTGGGTGGGCACATGTAATCTCTACAACCCTCCTCCCCCTCGGTACCAACCAAAAACATTAAATACCTAAGCTGGTGGGGATCTCCAAGCCCCACCAACTGCAGAGGTCCTCCAGAGACAAGAACAGCTCTCTCTCCTTCTTGCTGCAGCCGGTGGCACTGTTCCCACACTGCTGGTGCCCTGCGCCCTCATGCATACTCGGTTTTCGTGGCAGCAGTGCATACACAGTGCTGCCAGCTGGAGCAAGTAGGAGCTGTTCTTGCCACCATAGGACCTCTGTAGCTGGTGCCCACCCGGCCTAACATGGGCGCTAGAAGTTTGGGTGTCCTGAGTCCAAAGTGGGTGGGCCCAGGCCTACCTATGGCTACGCCACTGTGTTAAATGATTCCCATACCCTATAATATTTTCTATTTACTGTCTCTGACTAGACCCATGATTTTTACCAATAGGCAATAGAATTCTTTACCTGATGGGATGTTCTTACAATCAGGTTACTTGATATTTAGAAAAGGAGTATAGGTAGTTGTTGGGTATGAAGATTGCTTTGTAACTTGCCTTCCTAGTGAGAAAGTGGTAGATCTCTTGTATCACTTAGAATGGATTTTAGAAAGTGCTCTGAAGGGGAGCACTGTTGTGGTTACATGTGTTGCAGTAGGGTGACCCTCGAAGCCACTTTTAGGATTATAGGTGGAACATAGAAATCCAGAATTTCCAAGATAGCATTCTCAGAAATGCTCCCAGTTTCATGTTTATTTATTAGGTCTGCCATCCCTGTTGCGCAGCGGAGCCATGGCCCTTTTACTACCCTGGACAGAATTGCATATCCCCTCTAGATACGTAATTACCCCAACCTGGTATCTGCTCATGACAGTGTTACACAGTCAAGGCAGTATAAACCCTTGTAATTAGAAAGGAACCCAGTAGATAAAGAAATATAGTTTATTAGCATTGATATCTCACCCAAACGTAGTACAAGCAGGTTCAAGCAGTCATATGGTAGAACAGCATCTCACGCCATGTCTGTCTCCAGCCTTCTCTCTTCTCCCTTCTCTCTCTTTCTGATCTAATACCCCTCAGACTGCTCCTTATATACTATTTCGGCCCCATTCATTTCAATGGACCCTAGCGTTGTCACCAGAGATCTTGGCCCTTATCAGTTGATCAAAATGACTTCACAAGTTCTCAAGCTCTAAGTATAAACAAGATAAGTTCAGAGCGCATCTTGTGAGATGACTTCACAGGTCATTTTGCTCTCTTCAGCTCCCCCCTCCCTCTACTTGCATCTAACCCTCTACTATCTCTCATTTTAATCAAAACATCTTGGCTCATGACTTCTTGCAGGTGCCAGTCTCAGGATTGTGGACAAGAGCAAATGCGCCCTCCCTTGCCAGCTCAGCACTTGCTACAGTGAAATGTAACTGTGTCAAAGGTGATCTCTGATTTTTACAAGCCTAGCTCTCTGGGAACTCATTTCAGCTTGAGCTGCAGTGAAATATATTTTGTATCAGAGATGATTTTTGGATTTCAAGAGGCCTAGCTCTTAACCTGAGCCATTGGCCTGTAGTTCACTGAGAGCAAGGGCTAGCATATTTCTACAATGCGCAAAACACCAGAGGCAAACTGAGTTCTAGAGTTTCAATGCATGGATGAGATGATGGTGCAAGAAAGAGAATTTTTGATTTGTTAAGATCCTGGCAACATTTTGGTGAAAGGGAAGACTGCTGTTGAAGGATAGGCTCACCTTAACCAAGATGGAACTAAGCTGCTAGTGGTAACATTTAAAAAGAAGATAGAGTAACTTGGGGTAAAGTTCACAGTTGATTGGGAGCACATGGCTTGGATTGAGGTATTGTGAAAGAATATGGGCAATGAAAAAGGGGAAAAACTTGCTCAAAATCAGTGGCACTGCAAGAATCAAAAGCAAAACATAAAAGTTACACACCGAGAAATCTCCGAGACTCCCTGTCGTGTTACACACACTCCGTAAAAAAGAGGAAATGAAAAGCGGACTGTGACAGTAACTGACCTTAACGGATACTCCGTCTGTTGGAGCTTAAATGCAGGAGCCCAAAGAAAGCCCTGCCAATATATATTCAAACGCCCACGCATGTGTGCTGGAGAACCTGTCAATTCTCGAACAGCTGCCAGTGACAGCTAGCCAATCAGGAATGTCCAAGTCACCAATTACATGCCAGAAAACCAGTCAGGAAAAAACAGCTGCTCCTGACCCACGACGTAATAAAATAGACAAGCTCATGCTCCAGTACAAGCTCAAATCTAGAACTGTCCCCCAAAAAAATAAAATTGAAAAAATGGCCAAATGCACTCAAAAAAAATGAAGAATGTATTGAACAAAATGTATACTCAAAAAAAATTTTCTTTCCAAAAAAAAAGTATATTAAAAAATATATATACTCAAAAAAACGCCACCCAATCAATCTTCGCGTTGACGCCATGTGATTCTGTAGACCCCAAATGAAAAATCCAGCGCTGTTCTAACTGTATCAATCTCTTATTGACATCACCGCCACGAGCCCGGGGGGTGATGCAATCGATTACTCTGACCAAAAGTTGTCCAAGGAATGCGAATGTTGTATACAATGGGACACCAAAGGTGCCCCCAATCTTTGATGTAAAACACTGTGTCTGTGTTCGTTGATACGAATGTTGAATGATCTAGTGGTTTTCCCGATATGCAATTTTGAACAGGGACATTGCAAAGTGTATACTACATAGGATGATCTGCAGTCAGTGTGGCGAGTAGAATGGTAGATTTTATTGTCCACAGGATTGGTCCGAACATCACCTTCCCAGGTGATGTCACAGGTCCTACAGTGTCCACATTTAAAATGTCCTTTCACCATGGACTATTCCGTGGCTGCCGGCACAAGAGGTAATTCAGATGGACTGATGATTTCTTTGATGTTCCTCCCCCCAGAAAAAACAATCATCAGTTTTTGATCCCTAAACACTGCATGCGACCTCATCAGATCCCAGTGTTAATGGAGTATATGAGCCAGCACTTCACCACCCTCAATGTGCCGCATTACACATACCATCCTGTGCTCCTCGTCATCCACTGGCTTGGGTAAAAACAATAGATCACGGTTCATATACTGGGACCTGCAATATGCCATTTTCAGGATTTTATGCGGATAGCCTCTAGAGAGAAGATCCTGAAACAGGGTACGGGAATGAAGTTTGAAATCTTCCAAAGAAGTGCAAATCCAACGGAAACGCAAGAACTGGGGAATGGGTAAGCTCTTACGTAAAGAATGTGGATGACAACTGTTGTAAGAGAGCAAAGTGTTGTGGTCTGTTGGTTTCTTGAAGACCCTGGTTACAAAGTCCCCATCAACTTGATGCACTGAAACATCCAAAAAGTGTATTTCTTCAAAAGAGCAGGACATGGTGAACTGGATGGCTGAGTTACAAGTATTAAGCCAATCCAAAAAAAGCAGACAAATCACTTTCTGTCCCCAACCAAAGAAGAAAAATGTCATCAATATAACGCTTCCAGAAAACAAGCCTAGAACCATAAGGTGAATGGGGCAACCACTGCCGTTCAAAAGTGTCCATAAATAAATTAGCAATTGACAGGGCAAAAGTGGCGCCCATGGCTACGGAAAAAAGGTTGCCTGAAAAAGAAAAAAAAATCTCTGTTAAGGCAAGCTTCGTAAGGTGTAACAAGAAGTCCGAAGGAACATCATGTGGTTTAGGACGAAGTTCAAGGGCTTGCTCCACAGCCGCTAAAGCATGTTCTTGCAGTATAGAAGTATATAAGGAGGTAATATCCAACGTGGCCATCAATAAACACCCTTCCAAAGGAAATGTAAATTCTGATAGGAGTTGCAGAAAATGAGTTGTGTCCTTAATGTACGTCGAGATCTCTTAACACCAAGGGTTTCCGAAAATAGTCCACAAAGGTTGACAAGGGCTCTAGTAAAGAGCCTTGAGAAGAAAGTATGGGGCGACCAGGGGAATTTTGAAGACTCATGTGAATCTTGAGGAGTGTGTACAATATAGGAACTAGAGGATGTTGCGGGTTCAAAAAATTGAACTCTTTGGCTGTCAAGAACCCAGAGTCCAACCCCTCAGTGGTCAAATCTCGGATCGCGGCTTGAAAGGTGAGGAGTGGGGTCACTTGAAAGAGGCTGATATACACCCATTTGATTCAACTGTGACAAAATCTCCTGAACATAATCTAGTCTGTTCAATACAACCACCGTGCCACCCTTGTCAGCTTTCTTCACAACCAAATCTGTTGAGGATTTAAAATGTGACAAGGAGGCACGTTCGGCTGATGTGAGATTGTTACGAAAGTGGCCCTGCTTGGTGTTCATAGTCGCTAAAACATCCCTCGTGACAAGATCTTTGAAAACCTTGACTACCAGATCCAACGGAATTGGGAGGACCCAGCATGGTTTGAAACTAATCCGGGTTCTATCAGGACCTGTTTCTCTGGCATCAAAAAAGATCTTCAACTGGAGCTCCCTGATAAACTTCTCTAGATTGAGACGGAATTGGAAGTCATCAAAACGAGTCGTAGGGACAAACGAAAAGCCCTTGGCCAATAAGGAAACATCAGAATCTGATAGTGTCTACAATGCTATATTGATTACCACCGATTCGGAGGGCCTTGAGACCTGGTGAATGGGCGAGATCTGGTTGACCTCCCTCTGCTGTATCTCTGGGTCTGTTCTCCTTGACCACGACCTCTCCTGCGTGGTCTTTCTTCTAAAAAATCTTCTCCGTTGTCACTGCCACTTGAAGACGACTCGGGGAATTCAGTAGCTAGAAAAGTAACATGTTTCTCTGTGGATGAAGCAGGGCCACGTGTGTCTTTAGTGTTCCAAGGGTAAACCCGGTCTTGCTTATAATCATCTTCATGCTGTGTGAATTTCTTCAACTTGGCTTTCCTAATAGTATCCCTAAATTGACTAAGTGTGGATTTGAGTTGATCATATTTGTGGTCAAAAACTTCCGTAGATAATTTAGATTTCAAATTGGTCAGTTGATCATCTAATTTTGGCTTTTCAGCCTCCAATACGGTTTTGCTCTTCTCAATGACTGCCAACATCAGGTCCAGAGAAAATTTGTTCAAAATCATGTTCCATCTGGCTACAAACTCAGAGTCTTGTTTGAAAATCTGTGGTGCTTTAAAAATGCGCATCCCACGTGGAATCCTCTCTGGCTTGCAATATTTAATTAAAGCAGCATTATTCAATTCTAACCTGATCAAGGATTTCAAAGTCGTGGTTAGGTCATTCCAACCCAAGGATATATCCAAAAATTGTGATGTGTCTGTGCGCAACAGGCCTGTTGCTGCCTTAGCTGAAAAGCTAAAACCTGTATGCCGCGAGGTGGCCATGCCCACAAGAAAGAATATACCAAGGTATGTACAATGAAAAAGGGGAAAACTCGCTCAAAATCAACCTCAATGGTAATACGAAACAAGCGAGTAAAGACTACGAATGTGTCTAACACTACTCAAACAAAACAATCCTTGAATTGGTTATCCTGTGTCCCCTGAGGAAGCCTTTTGCTGAAACGGGTCCGTTGGGTTTAGATTCCATTCATGAGAATTGTACACAGTCAAGCTCAGCCAATTAAGTTAAGCTGGACCTTTACTTTCTTTTGATTGTTTGGCAATGGTTACACAGTTATAATTTTTTCTTTTATTTCTGTTTTTCCTCAAAATGATGCAAATTAAATTTATATAAAAAATTGTTTCCAAACCAAAAACAAAAAAAAAGGTATTGAATATTTTGCACAACCTCTGTGGTTGGTTGGGGTTTTTTTGACCAATGATTACAAAGAGCAGATATGTGACCAGGATGGTCTTATTGCTATAGGCTTGCAATAGAAGGTCATGAGGTCTTTCCCCCCATTTTTTTCCTTTTTTGTTTGAGTAGTGTTAGACACATTCATAATCTTTACTCGCTTGTTTCGTATTACCATTGAGAAAGAATATGGGCAAAATATGGAAACTAGAATATCTCAAAAGAGATTGTTTTAAATGTTGAAGTAGCTGAAATCATTTAAAAAAAGCAATGTCAGATATAAATTAACAAATTTGCTCCTATCAACTGCTTTACAGGCTGGGAACACAAATTTTAAAAAAGAATACCAAAAGTCTAAAAACTAACACTGGAGAGTTTGAATTTATTTTTTGTTACATTTGTACCCCGCACTTTCCCACTCATGGCAGGCTCAATGCGGCTTACATGGGGCAATGGAGAGTTAAGTGACTTGCCCTGAGTCACAAGGAGCTGCCTGTGCCTGAGATGAGAATTGAACTCAGTTCCTCAGGACCAAAGTCCACCACCCTAACCACTAGGCCACTCCTCCACTAAATAAAAATATAGACATGTAAGGGTAATTTTATAACAGGACACCTTCAGTGTATGAAAATACTGAATGGCGCCTATTTTAAGCCTATTTTATGAAGGCAATATAGGCGCTTATATGCCCTTATTAAATATGTGCCCAAAACCAACACCAATAGCAGGCACGTTCACATGCACAAATTTACATCTGATCTGAAGATGAAGTAAATTTGTGTGTGCATTCTGTGCATGAACCTCTGTTGGCAAGGGAGGCCTAGCTGCCAAGGTTGCTGAAGGTTCTTCCCTCCGAGGGTTCCACGCTATAGATGTCACCGAAGAGAAGACCATAGGGGCTGGGGATTCTGATTCAGCCCCAATGATGGTGACTTTGCCTGCTATATAGAAAGCTCTTCAAAAGTTGGACGGGACTGTCTCTAAATCTTCTTTAGTGAGTAAAATGGATCTTTAAAACTGTAGAATGTGTTAAACAAAAGACCACAAGTCAGATCCAGCATGTGCAGGAAGATATGCAATTACTCTAGTCTGTAACTGCAAATATTATGAAAGATAAAATCCTGCTACATAGGAAAATTAAGCAGATAAAGAATTTCTGTAGGAGACGATCTTTAGTTTTTAAATTTTCCAAATCTTTTTGGTATGACACCTGGAAATCTATTTTGGAAGTATTTGATAGTTATATTGATATTTTCCCCAGATGCTACTCCTCCTTTAAACCAGGGGCGTATCCAGACACCCAATTTTGGGTGGGCCTGGGCCCAAGATGGGTGGGCAGAAGAACCTCGCCCCATCCCACAGGTGATTTGGTCTCTCCTTCTCTCGCCTGCATGCCATATAGTCTCTCAAACATCCCCCCTCTCGCGTATACCTTTTAAATAGCAGATTTTCACCAGCAGCAAGCAGCAACTAATACACACTGCTCATGTTGGCCCCACACCCTTCCCTCTGATGCAACTTCCTGTTTCCGCCTAGGCAGAAATACATCAGAGGGAAGGCTGTGGGGCCGGTGCGAGCAGTATGTATGTCACTGCTCACTGCAGGCGAAGATCTGCTACTTACAAGGTATGCAGGAGGGCCACTTGTTGGGAGTTTTTGGCTGGTGGGGCTTGGGGATCCCTGCCAGCCACATCATAGGTATACTGCTACTGGGTGGGCCTGAATCCAAAGCCCACCCTTGGCTATGCCACTGCTTTAAACAGAACATGCTTTCTACCCATTTTTTCAATGAATCTCCCAGAAAGAAGTCCAAGGGAATTGGTACAAGAAGTGAAGATTAATATTGATAGTGTTTCTGCTATATTGGAGGAATCCATAACAGAAGTATTTCAAAGAGCCATTTTGCTGGCTTCTTTCATTTTTGAATAAGATCTAATAAGACTGTAATTTCATAATGCTCATGCTTTGTGGATAGAAGATCTGGGTCTACCCTGATGTGACTAAAAGCACACAGGAAAGGAGAAAGGACTTTTTGGCCTTAATGCAGGAAACAAGACATTTGGGTGCAACTTTCTTGTCGAGTTATCTCTGCAAATGTTTGGTCCACTATGCTGGAATAAAGTGTGTTTTCTTTGCTCCAGGGCAATTGAAGGCATTCCTAGATTTAAAAAAGATTTCAGTTGGGTCTGAAGGAAGAGTTGTTGGCAACTAAAGAAGGACTTATTTCATGTTATTGCCTATACTTATGATGTTATTTTCTTTGATTGCTCTCTCCTCCCTCTCATTTTTGTGGTCTGAAAACTGATATTGCTTCTTTAATAAGTATATGAACATTTTATCTGTTCATTTCTCTTTAACAAGTTTATACTTGTGATAAAAGGTACTAAACATAATAAATAAAAGAAAAAAAAGGCATGCTGAAAGCAGAGCCTGTGGAAGATGATGGGAAATACAAGCACCAGCATGTACAGCAAGAGTACCCAGTTTAGTAAGAAATACCTTTAAAAAATAAAAGAATCACTCTGGGTTTTAAAAATGTAAGTGCCAGCACTTACCATGTGTACATGCTGATTTTACAACCGGGCAACCTGCTGCGGTGTTTTTTTTTTAATCCAGCAGCGCCAAAATTGGTGCGCGCTGGAGGTGGAACTACTGCCGGTGGTTGCGTTGGGCCAGAGTTAGCTCTGGGTTGCCACACGGCAACCCTTTAGTAAAAGCGCCCCTCAATCACTACTAACATTTGTTAGCTGACAAGTTTGTCTTGGAGAAAAAGTAAATTATTCTTTTAGGTATGCTTATCTTGCCATTGAAAAATCAGAAATACATGCATAATTTTCCAGACTGCCTAAATCATACCCCTTTCAGAACTGTACACACTTTGGATTTACATATGTGGTGTCTTTCTAAAACAGACTTTTACACACCCAGGTTATTTACACTTGTAAATGCTGTGAAGCCTTCTAAAATGTATTTATTTAGATTTTGCTCACACCTTTTCAGTAGTAGCTCAAGGTGAGTTACATTCAGGTACACTGTGTATTTTTCTGTCCCTGGAGGGCTAACAATCAAAGGGCCCTGATTACTAAACTGCGTTGTAGGCGCTCTAACTTTTTAGCGCGCACACTAACGATAGTGACAGCTATTATATTCCTATGGGTGTCTCTATCGTTAGCGTATGCTAAAACGTTTGCACAATTTAGTAAACAGGGCCTAAGTTTGTAACTGAGGCAATGAAGGGTTAAGTGATTTGCCCAAGATCACAAGGAACAGCAATGGGATTTGTGCTGGGTACTGTAACCACTATGCGACCCCTCCACTCTGTATGACCTCAGTAGTGCCTTCTTTTGGGGTGCTTTGACAAAGGTGCGGAAAAAAGTGGCCTTAGTGCACCCTTATATGGGTTTTTCCCAGGCGCTAAGGCTATTTCTTCCTGCAGCCGGAAAATGGCCGATTTCTCATTTCTGGCATTAATGACCATGCTCTAATGTTGCCATTAGTGTGTGGCCATTAAAAAGATTACTGCATGAACCCTTACTGACACCTATTATGTAGGCAATCAGGGCTCACGTGCTAATCACATGTTAATCAGTTATCATGCGGCATTATCGATGAACTAACTGATTAGCACAGAAACGCCTACTCTCCACCCCAGACACACCCCCTCCGTGAAAAGAAAACAAACCATTTTTAGTATACACACGCAGAGTGCAAAATTGTAGCAGAACACTTCAGCGCATCCTGCGGTAAGCACTCATTAGTGCTTACTGCAGCTTTGTAAAAGGATCCCTTTATGCAATATGCATGTAGGCATTCTTAGGGATGGGGATGTAGAGAATGGGCATAGTAGTGCTTATCTTCATATTTTATCATTTTATTTATGTTATGTATGTATATATTTATTTAAAAATGAATAACCCACCAACCTACAATTCTTGGCTGTCAGTAACAAAACATACTTAATAAAATGCGTGCATATGTACAGTACCATTTCTTACAAACACACAAACAGGTATATTGGAGCAAGTTTAGCTTTGTGCAGGAGCTTTCGTAGAAGCTATTTTATAAAGACACCTAGACACACATACTGCCTTTATAAAACAGTGAAATATGTGCACCCATGTGCCTTTTCTGCCTAATTACCCTGTTATAAAAGTACTCTCCACAGGGGCATTAGTGAAAAGTACAGTAGTTTCCCAAGTAATGCCTAATGAAAATTTACCCACAGGGATTTATGCATGCTTTCTTTTAGCCTGCACATTGGTAAGCATTTTTCTAAACACCAGCCCAGATATTCAGCAGTAGTATCCAGATACTGACTGGCACTACATATCTGGAATCCAGTGGCGTTCCTAGACTGGCTGACACCCGGGGCGGATCGCCAATGCGCACCCCCCCCCCCCCCCGGGTGCATTTTTACCTGCTGGGGGGGTGCCGCTAGCCTGTCGGCTCCGAGTCCGCTTGTTCCCTGCTACTCCCTCTGCCCTGGAACAGGAAGTAACCTGTTCCGCGCAAAGGGAGCAGCAGGGAAGGAGCGAGCGGACTCGGCCAACAGGCGCGCGGCACCCCCCCAGCGGCATGCACCCGTGGCGGCCCGCCCCCACCGCCCCCCCCCCCCCCCTTGGTACGCCACTGCTGGAATCAGCACTGACTAAGATCTGTAACAGAATGGACACCCAGGAGGGAGTGGAAAACATGAAAAAGGATCTGGGGAAGCTAGAAGAATGGTCTACGGTTTGGCAATTAAAATTCAATGCAAAGAAATGCAGCAATTAAAATTCAATGTGAAGAAATGCAAAGTGATGCACTTAGGGAATAGAAATCCACGGGAGACGTATGTGTTAGGTGGTGAGAGTCTGATAGGTACGGACGGGGAGAGGGATCTTGGGGTGATAGTATCTGAGGATTTGAAGGCGACGAAACAGTGTGACAAGGTGGTGGCCGTAGCTAGAAGGTTGTTAGGCTGTATAGAGAGAGGTGTGACCAGCAGGAGAAAGAGGGTGTTGATGCCCCTGTATAAGTCGTTGGTGAGGCCCCAACTGGAGTATTGTGTTCAGATTTGAAGGCCATATCTTGCTAAGGATGTAAAAAGAATTGAAGCGGTGCAAAGAAAAGCTACGAGAATGGTATGGGATTTGCGTTACAAGACGTATGAGGAGAGACTTGCTGACCTAAACATGTATACTCTGGAGGAAAGGAGAAACGGGTGATATGATACAGACGTTCAAATATTTGAAAGGTATTAATCCGCAAACGAACCTTTTCCGCAGATGCAAAGGCGGTAGAACGAGAGGACATGAAATGAGATTGAAGGGGGCAGACTCAAGAAAAATGTCAGGAAGTATTTTTTCACGGGGAGAGTAGTGGATGCTTGGAATGCCCTCCCGTGGGAGGTGGTGGAAAAGAAAACGGTGACGGAATTCAAACATGCGTGGGATAAACATAAAGGAATCCTGTTCAGAAGGAATGGATCCTCAGGAGCTTAGCCGAGATTGGGTGGCAGAGCCAGTGGGGGAAGGCGGGGCTGGTGGTTGGGAGGCAGGGATAGTGATGGGCAGACTTATACAGTCTGTGCCAGAGCCGGAGGTGGGAGGTGGGACTGGTGGTTGGGAGGCAGGGATAGTGCTGGGCAGACTTATACGGTCTGTGCCAGAGCCGGTGTTGGGAGGCGGGGCTGGTGGTTGGGAGGCGGGGATAGTGCTGGGCAGACTTATATGGTCTGTGCCAGAGCCGGTGGTGGGAGGCGGAACTGGTGGTTGGAAGGCGGGGATAGTGCTGGGCCGACTTACACGGTCTGTGCCAGAGCCGGTGGTGGGAGGCGGGGCTGGTGGTTGGGAGACGGGGATAGTGCTTGGCAGACTTATATGGTCTGTGCCCTGAACAGGACAGGTACAAATCAAGGTAGGGTATACACAAAAAGTAGCACATATGAGTTTATCTTGTTGGGCAGACTGGATGGACCATGCAGGTCTTTTTATGCCGTCATCTACTGTGTTACTATCCAGCTTATTTTCGAAAGTGATCTTCCGACACAAATCGGGAGATGGCCGGCCATCTCCTAAAACCGGCCAAATCAGTATAATCGAAAGCCGATTTTTGGACACACTCGCCGGCATTCCGTCGCGGAGGCGGCTAAACTTCAAGGGGGCGTGTCGGCAGGGTAGTGAAGGCAGGATGTGGGCGTGCTTCTGAGATGGCCGGCTTCAGCTGATAATGGAAAAAAAGAAAACCGGCGATGACGAGCATTTGGCCGGTTTTACTTGGTCTATTTATTTTCATGACCAAGTCTCAAAAAGATGCCCAAACTGACCAGATGACCACCGGAAGGAATCGGGGATGACCTCCCCATACTCCTCCAGTGGTCACCAACCCCCTCCAACCCCCCAAAAAAACTTTAAAACATTTCCTTCCTAGGAGGGAAAGCCAGTCGGCCAGCTCGTAAAAAAAAAAAAAAAAAAAAAGGATCTTGCTGATCAGTTATGTTATGACTTACTTGTTCTGGAGTGCTGTATTTTGTGATACTGTTTTGAGAAATGTTCATTTTCCCTTGATGGCCGTCCCTGACGTGCACTTCCCTTAATAGCTATCTTTCTCTCCGAAAGTGCACTTCTCTTAATGGCCGGCTTTCTCCCCAAACAGGGAAATCAAAACAGTTTTTGCTAACAGGTTTTTTAGTAGTAACAGTGGGATTTGAACCAGCCACCTCTGCATTACAAGACCAGTGATGTAACCACTTGGCCACAGCTCCACTTACTTGGCTGTCCCTCCCTTTTGATTATACCCCTTCAGGTCTCTCTCAGCCAATCACAGTGCGTTAAGCTGTCTGTGACCAAGAAAGGGATCTGGGTGTCGTCGTCGATAATACACTGAAACCTTCTGCTTAGTGTGCTGCTGCGGCTAGGAAAGCGAATAGAATGTTGGGTATTATTAGGAAAGGTATGGAAAACAGGTGTGAGGATGTTATAATGCTGTTGTATCGCTCCATGGTGCGACCGCACCTTGAGTACTATGTTCAATTCTGGTTGCCGCACCTCAAGAAAGATATAGTAGAATTGGAAAAGGTGCAGTGAAGGGCGACTAAAATGATAGCGGGGATGGGACAACTTCCCTATGAAGAACGACTAAGGAGGCTAGGGCTTTTCAGCTTAGAGAAGAGACGGCTGAGGGGAGACATGATAGAGGTATATAAAATATTGAGTGGAGTGGAACAGGTGGATGTGAAGCGTCTGTTCACGCTTTCCAAAAATACTAGGACTAGGGGGCATGCGATGAAACTACAGTGTAGTAAATTTAAAACAAATCGGAGAAACTTTTTCTTCACCCAACGTGTAATTAAACTCTGGAATTCGTTGTCGGAGAACATGGTGAAGGCAGTTAGCTTAGCAGAGTTTAAAAAGGGGTTAGACGGTTTCCTAACGGACAAGTCCATAAACCACTACTAAATGGACTTGGGAAAAATCCACAATTCCAGGAATAACATGTATAGAATGTTTGTACGTTTGGGAAGCTTGCCAGGTGCCCTTGGCCTGGATTGGCCGCTGTCGTGTACAGGATGCTGGGTTCGATGGACCTTTGGTCTTTTCCCAGTGTGGCATTACTTATGTACTTATGTACTTGAAGCCAATATTCAAAAACACTTATTGGTTAGCAGATGCTGCTAACTGGATAAGTGCTGATGAAAGACATATTCAGTGGCACTAACTGGATAGTGCTGCTGAATATTTCCTTTGACCTCCTTGGCACTATCTGCATAGAGGCTGGGAGGTCAATGGGCAGAGCTTAGGCACATCCAGAGATTACTGGTTAGTAGTGATATTCAAATTGCTAATCACAGAGCTAACCAGATAAAATTAGGACAGCAAATAAGCTGCCCCAACTTTATCCCGTTAGTGGTCTGAAAATTGTCGCTAACGGATAACATAGAGGGGCATTATCGAACGGCGCTGGTGAAATTGATCGCCGGTGATCTATTTTGGCGGCGCCGCAACAGCTGGCCGGAACCGTATTATCGAAAAAGATGGCCGGCCAACTTTTGTTTCGATAATACGGTTGGGGCCGGCCAAATGCCACAGATCGCCGGGTTTGAGATGGTCAACTTTGTTTTTCAGCGATAATGGAAACTGGAACCGGCCATCTCAAACCCGGCCAAATCCAAGGCATTTGGCCGTGGGAGGGGCCAGCATTCGTAGTGCACTGGTACTTCTGGATGTGGAACCTTGCATGACGTAGCTATAATTCGGGTTCTTTTTTCCCACATGCATCACCTTGCACTTGCTCACATTAAACGTCATCTGCCATTTAGCCGTCCAGTCTCCCAGTCTCGTAAGGTCCTTCTGTAATTTTTCACAATCCTGTCGCAAGTTAACGACTTTGAATAACTTTGTGTCATCAGCAAATTTAATTACCTCGCTGGTTACTCCCATCTCTAAATCATTTATAAATATATTAAAAAGCAGTGGTCCTAGCAAAGACCCTTGTGGAACCCCACTAACTACCCTTCTCCATTGTGAATACTGCCCATTTAACCCCACTCTCTGTTTCCTATCCTTCAACCAGTTTTTAATCCACAATAGGACATTTCCTCCTATCCCATGACCCTCCAATTTCCTGTGTAGCCTTTCATGAGGTACCTTTTCAAATGCCTTTTGAAAATCCAGATACACAATATCAACCGGCTCCCCTTTGTCCACGTTTGTTTACTCCTTCAAAGAACTGAAGTAAATTGGTCAGGCAAGATTTCCCCACACAAAAGCCGTGCTGACTTGGTCTCAGTAATCCATGTCCTTGGATGTGCTCTGTAATTTTGTTTTTGATAATAGTTTCTACCATTTTCCCTGGCACTGACGTCAGACTCACCGGTCTATAATTTCCCGGATCTCCCCTGGAACCTTTTTTAAAAATTGGCGTTACATTGGCCATGAGACTGATAGACTGCGGGAGGCAGCCTAGCTTACTCCCACGGTTGGCAGTGAGACCAGATATTCAGTGCTGGGCCGTTTCTGGTGACTGGCATTGAATATCCGTTTTATTTTTGGCCAATTTAAACTTAACCAGCCAAGGCAATACTCAGCACTGGTCAGTTAAGTTTAAACCAGCCAAACATAGGCCTGCTATTTCAGCAGCCTGATTTGGCTGCCAAACTTAGCCTGTGATGCACTGAATATTAGCGGATAGCTGGTTATATCGCATGATATAACTCTTAGTCGCTAAGGGCCACATTCTGTATATGCTGCCTGAAAAATCCATGTGGAAATGATTTCCACCTAAGCGTATTCTATAAGCAGTGCCTAGATTTAGGCATGATATATAAAATATGCTTAGCTGATATCCTAGCTCTTAAAACTACATGCGCCCATTTGCAGCAACGGAAATGTGGCGTAAATTCCAGTGCATAGATTTAGGCACAGAGGGCCATGTTCTATAACAGTGCTTGTAAATTTCAGAATGCTCACAAAATGCCTATTTCCCTGCCCATAACCACCCCCCCCCCCTTTTGCCTGCACGCATTAAAATTTAGGTGTAGTGCATTACAGAATACACTTATCGATTTATGCATGTAAATTCTAATTATTGCCAATTAGTTAAGCACTGTTAACAATGCTGATTGATTTGTTAAAGCCAATTAAGTTGTGCATGTTGTTATAGAATACACCTGAATTTCAGCGTGGAACGCTGTTAGCGCTATATAGAATCCAGCGGTAAGCGCTGACTGGAAATATTTAGCGCTGAATATTCGTGGATAGCCAATTGAGCGCTATTTAACCGTACAGGAGCCATTCCTGGCTGGTTAAATAGCGCTAAATATCGGGAGAATATGTTTTGTGTAACCAAAGCAGTGCACGGTTTTCCATTTCTGTCTCCAGGAAAACCTGTGCATCATACAGATAAAGGTATATGCATTGCTGAAAAATGCATGTAGTTTTACTTGCATACATGGTAGGCAGTAATTAATAGTCTGCACTTGTTTTAACAGCTTTGAATAGCTTTGTGTCATCAGCAGATTTAATCACCTCACTTATCTTTCCGATTTCTAGATCATTTATAAATATATTAAATAGCTCCGGTCCCAGTACAGATCCCTGCAGCACTGCACTATTCACCCTCCTCCACTGAGAAGAATGATCATTTATTTATTATTACCACTTATATACCTCTCTTATCCAGAGTGGAGTACAAAATAAACATACGTAATAAAAATAAAACATATCAATTACTAGAATTCACAAAGAAATAGCAAAACAATAGAGACAGATTCATCACTGTGCTGTGTCCTTGCTATACCAGTCAAATTGTAGTATACATCAAAAAATGCTGTTTCAACAGTTGTTTAAATAGGCCTGAGTTCTTCTGGCCCTTAAGGGCACCCACCCTCTGTTTTCTATACATTAACCAGTTCCTAATTCATGCTTCCATGCAGATATTTTTTCATCTTTGAGCCATTTGCTTTCACTACAGTCATTTTTCCAGACGATATGTCCAAAGAGACCTCTAGTGGGAACTCTTCTCCAGCTCTTTTTCCAGAACTTTTGAGATTGTCTCATGCATGTTTGCTTCTTCCCGCCTGTCACTATCACACGGGACTCCCTCAGACCACTGCAAGTATCATAAAATACAGCTCCTTGGGGAGGTGGGAGGAGGGACGATTGTGAAGATTCCTATTCTGCTTTCCTCAAAGAACAGGCTGTTACAGGTAAGTAACTGTCCGGCCAATATTCAGCCGATGATGGGCAGTGTATTTTTAAATGCTGACTATTGGCGGCAAAATTAACCCTGGATATTCAGTGCTGGGCTCAAAAGCAGTCCTAAATTCACCTGCGTAGCTGGGTGGGTGCTGGTACTGAATATTGCCGGTACCTGCATAAATGACAGCTCCTCCCCAACCCTGCCCCTGTACCGTTCCTGATCTGCCCACTTTTTTAATGGCTGATCAGAGTTGATATTCAGCAGCACTGCCTAATTAAATGCCACTGAATATCTGCGGTTGGGCAGCCATGAGCGATTTCAGTGGGTAGGAGCCTCTCCCACCCACTTAAATTGCTTTGAATATTGGGTGGTGTGTTTTTTTCTGAGGACAAGCAGGATGGTTGAATTCTCACACACGGGTGATGTCATCCAATAGAACCCTAGTGGGACCACCTCAGCATTATCTGGATAGTGCTGAGGTGGTCAGCAAAGATGTTCAGCAACATTATCTGGATAATCCCACTGATAACTAGTGGTTGGTCCCAGTGAATAGCACATATCCTAACTGGATAAGTACTGCTGAATATCAACCCTCAGAGTCTCAACCTGTTTTCTGAAGTTGTGGATACTTTCTGTGGTTTTTTCTTGTGTGATTATTTTGTTCTGATTGTTCAATTACCTACTTTTGCAGTTCGGAAAGCTCACACAGCCTCACTTATCCTGAACCTTGGGGAGTCAGCAGAATTCGATGTTCTATTCAAACCCTGTCTGCACCAACGTTTTACGGCAACAATCCGCCTGTCTGTATTAGATAATCAGTATGAGGAGAGCAGGGTACAGCTTGTGGGAGAAGGCTACCAAGATGATCTCACCTTGGATAACATTCACTACTTGGTGGCACCAAGCGGCATAGAAAATGTTGAAGGACAACTGAAAGATGACGACATAGAAGGTAATGGATATGAAAGCAGACTTACCAGTTGATTTAAAAGCGGTGTGTTTCCATGCAACTGTGCTATTTCTTAGTATGCAACACCTGTGGGTAGCTGTGTATTCTGAATGTGGTACAGCTTGGATTCACTTTTGCATTGTGTATCTTAGTAACAGTTTGTGCATTGTATAGCCAGAATTCCCCTTGCAAACTACACCCAATATAGTTACCTAAGCCTCTCAGTAAGAATCATTGCTAAGTACTTGGAAGAAATATAAATTTGAAAAACTGCCCCTGAGCCATACATAAAGGGGAGAAGAATAGTGATAGGAGTATATTACTGTCCACCTGGTCGGAACAAACAGACAGATGTTGAAATGTTAGCAGAAAATAGGGAAGTTAAGAAACTAGGTAACATCATAATACAGTGCACTCCATTTAAGTGCATGTCGGATAAGCGCATGCTCTGTTTAACTGCATGCTGTACTTCGGTCCTGTTTTTGGTGCCATCAATTTCTATGGGGACAAACTTCGGTTTAGCGCACCACTGATAAGTGCAAGATTCGCTTATATGCATGGTTTCGCTTATATGCATGGTTTAAGACCGCTCCTGTGCAGGAAAGACTCCGCATAAGCGCACGCACGGAATATGGAAGCTGATTGACGCATGACAAAGGCGGTAAATTTGAAATCTCATTGGTTAATTGCCACAGGCAGAAGAAGCGAAGGAATGTTGTAGAGTGTACACTGGAGTCATCGTCGCACAACTGTAAGACTTTAACACTGGCTGAACGAATAGAAGTTCTTAAAAAATTAGAAAACAAACACAGTCAAGCATCTATTGCTAAAGAATATGGTGTCGATCCCAGTCAAATTTCACGTATCTTGAAGCAGAAAGACCAGCTTCTGGAAGACTGGCAAAACAATACAAATCCACATCAGAAACGAAAACGGGCGGGAAAAGCTGAGGAGGTAGAAGATGCTCTTCGGTGGTTTTCTCAAGTCAGGAGCAGACAGTTTCCTGTCAGTGGTCCACTGCTTATGGAGAAAGCTAATCAGCTAGTTGAAAGTCTTCGACTAACTGAATTCAAAGCCACTGTTGGATGGTTGGAAAGATGGAAGGAGAGGAACAACATAAAATTCAAGAAACAGCATGGTGAAAAACAAGATGCTGATGACTTTGGTGCTGAAAATTGGGTTGTTTCAGTTCTTCCTACCATCTTGAATGAGTTTGCACCTCGTGACATTTTCAGTGCTGACGAAAACGGTCTCTACTGGCGAGCGATTCCTGATGGAACACTTGCATTCAAACAAGCCGAAACTACAGGGAGTAAAACGTCGAAGGACCGACTGACGATCCTCCTTTGCTGCAATATGGATGGGAGTGAGAAGTTGGAACCTCTCGTCATTGGAAAGAGCAAACAGCCCCGTTGCTTCAAGAATGTTAAGCGACTTCCTGTGTCATATGAGGCTAACGCAAATTCATGGATGACTGGGAAAATTTGGAAGCAGTGGCTAAAGAAATTAGACACTAGAATGCGGGCACAAAAGCGTCAGGTTTTGTTGCTTTGTGATAATTGTGCTGCACACAGTGATGATGGCAGGCTGTCTAATGTCAAGGTGGTCTTCCTGCCACCAAACACTACCTCTCTGATCCAACCTATAGATCAGGGCATAATAGCCAATTTCAAACAACATTATCGGGCTCTTGTACTACGTCGTCTGATGAGCGTTATGGATGACCAGACTGGCAAGGATAAACGTGCTGTTGAACTGCCTCATAATCTATCACTGTTGGATTCCCTACATATGCAGAAAGAAGCCTGGAATCATGTTACACAGGCAACCACTGTGAACTGCTACAAGCAGGCAATCTTTTGTTAGGGATGTGGAGAGGGACAAAACAGATGCAGCTGTTGCAAACGCGTCAGATGACCAGGCTACTGACATCCCAGCCGGTGTTATTGAAGAGGAGTTTTATCACTACGTAGCTGTTGATTACGATCTACAAACAGCTGACGACAGCACTGTTGTCCAGATATGCGCCTACTTGCAGGCAACTGCTGCTGATGAAACAGATGATGAAATGAGCAGCGAGGCACATGCTGACGAAATTCAACAACCTCCTGTCACTTTTGCAAGAGCGCTGGAGAGTCTCAACACCGTGCAGACCTATCTGGAGGCCACTGGATGTCAGTGCTATGACAGTTTTTACCGTCTGGCAAACGTAGTCTATGGAACTCACAGACAAGAGTGTACAGAGGACTATGACTGATTACTTCAAGTAAGCCTAACGTCAGTTAATGGAGACTGTATACTGTACGTATAATAAACAGTACTGTAAATATGTTTATCAGATGTCAAGCTTCTTTGGGTCACAACGGTTAAGTGCACGCTCTGGTTAACTGCATGTATTGTTTGGTCCCAGACCCTTGCACTTCAGCGAATTGCACTGTAATTGGTTAATTCAATTACCATCAACAAAATGATGAAAGAGATGAAGCTAAAATAAACCACAAAAATCTATACAGTGTTTACTGCTCAAATGAATATATTTTTGTGTTGTCAGGGAGAATAACAAATAAATGAAATATGCACATGAAAAAATGTGGAGAAAAAAGACCTCAGACAAAAAGGCTAACCAGCTTATTTTCGAAGGAGATCACCGGCCATCTTCCGACACAAATCGGGAGATGGCCGGCCATCTCCTGAATCCAGCCAAATTGGTATATAAGCGAAAGCCGATTTTGGCCGGATTCAACTGCGTTCCATTGCGGGGCCGGCGAAAGTTCAAGGGGGCGTTTCGGTAGGGTAGTGAAGGCGGGACAGGGGTGTGGTTTGAGATGGCTGGCTTCGCCCGATAATGGAAAAAAGAAAGCCGGCCTTGACGAGTATTTGGCCGACTTTACTTGGTCCCTTTTTTTTTCCACGACCAAGCTTCAAAAAGGTGCCCCAATTGACCAAATGACCACCGGAGGGAATCGGGGATGACCTCTCCTTACCCCCCCCCCCCCAGTGGTCACCAACCCCCTCCCACCCAATATATATATATGTGTATACAGAACCAAACTTATCACTCCCTACTCCTACCCCCCCCCACCTCCCTCCCTTCCCAATATCATCAATAAACACTATATAGCAACTGCTTCATCAAGCTACCTTTATAAAGGGGATCAGAGTTGATCAAACATATAATCTCTACCGTGACTAAGTGCTGTTAACTTCTCCATTAAGAACAAATGTTTACATCTTTGCTTCCATGAACCAAGCAATGGGGCTAAATTAGTTTACCATAACTTTGCACTTTCACCCTGCGCAGCCAGAAGGCAATAAGCCAGTAACTTCTGAGTGGAACCATACAAATTGGAAATGCCATCCCACAATAGGCATAATTCAGGTGAATAGTTCCAAGAGTTGCCTAAGATACTTATATTTCATCTTGTACCATTATCCAAAAGGGATGTATCACTGGGCATAGTCATGACATATGGAGGTATGTACCTATATCTCCACATGATCAACACTGTTGTCTTCATGTATTGGTCATAGTATAAAATCTGATAGGGATCAAATACCAGCACATAAGAATTTTAACATTATGTTCTTTCAATTTAACATCCACTGATATAATTATGTTGAAGGATCTCCTCCCAATGAGCTGTATCCCAATCTCTACCAAAATTATTTTCCAAAGCTACCATGTAGTCCAGTTTTACAAAGGGTTGGTCCTGGAGAGGAAGTGACGTCACCAAGCAGTATGGCTGCTTGAAGAGCAAGCTCCCACTCACTCACGGTGTTCTTTAGCATTTCCCCAGAATCCAGTGACATCTACTGTCTAACCTGAGCAGTGGAATATTGCTTAGTGGCGAGGACGTTGGTTGGCGATGAGTTTGCCGTCAGGTCGACAATGAGCCACATGGTAGGCCCGGAGCCAGCTGTTCCACGTGATTCATAGCATTCGGGGGATCGTCGTCCCGGGATATGTTCGCATCGGGAGATGGACATGAGGTGATGGAGGCGGTGCCTTTCCCCAAATTAAAAGATTGGCTCCAAGAAATCAGGACTGACCTTAAGGCTGTTCGATCAGCCCTTACAACATTGGGAGCAGACCTGTGAGGTGAGATCCGCGATTTAGGCAATTGGCTGGAGGAGACGGAGAGCCAATTAGATGAGCAGTCAGAGGCAGTAGGCTCATTGGATTGTCAGGTAGCAGATATTTGCCTGGGCCAACAACAGCTGGCAGATAAATTAAAAAATTGCAGCCGCCAGTGTAACTTGCGCTTCCAGGGCCTACCTGAAAGCCTGGCATACCTGGACTGTGAGTCTATGGTGCAACGGCTAGTCAGCTCCTTGTTGTCAGACGCAAGGTCACTGCTGGAGCCCAGTGCAGTCCTACTTGAGCGGTCCCATAGGGCCTTGGGCCCCACATGGAACAATCTTTCAAGGGATATCATTGCTTGCTTCCAGTACTTTAAGCTCAAGGAACGTGCATTGAAAACAGCCTGCCAAGCTAACAACTTCCAGTGGTATTCTTATAATGTGGAAATCTATCAAGATTTGGCCTCTGCTACCCTCAAACGTTGGGCTTATCTGAAACCGGTCACAGCGAATCTCCGTGAGATGGGTATTCACTACCAATGGAACACCCTTTGCTCTTGTGTTCTACAAAGATGATCATATGCACCAAATTAAATCATTGACCGAGGCTCGCGAGGTCATTTCGGAGGAGGGCCCGATGACGGCAACACCAGCTCCCAGCAAAGCTCGACCCACTCTGACCTTGACCTCGCACCCTAAATGGCAGCGGGTGGTGAAAGGACAAAAATGCCTGCAGCTCCAGCAGTCTGCTGGTCAGCTTACCTGATATGTCTGCCTATTAGGCTCTTGTTAGACGCTATGTGCTGCCTGGATGTTTAAGGAGAACTGTGGATTCAGGAACTTTGTTCCTGGTGTGTAATCTGGGATGGGTTGTCTAGGTTCTTCTGTTTTGTTGTGAGTTTGTTCACTGGTTGCTGGGAGATTTTTCAGCTAAATTTTATTTACTATTTTTTGGATTGTGTGGTGGGCAGGGGTTTAGGACACATTTCCTTCATTGGATACCTCTCCTTTTATAGGTGGGAGATCTCAGATCTATGAGGGAGGGAACGGGAGAGGGGGATACTTTGGATGCATTAGTATATGGATTGGGGGAGGATTCCAGAGGGGGGGCAGGGGGAGGAATGTGCATGGGGGTCCACTTGGGTATCTATTTTCCTTCATTTCTTGCTCTGATGTCTGATATAACATTAGCGCTCCTGAATGTCAGGGGTTTGAATACTCCTATAAAGCAACAGCTCCTTTTTCGGGAGTTGGTTCGACTTGGGGTGGATGTTGCCCTGATTCAGGAGACACATTTAAAATCAGTGCATGAACATCTGAGTCATCATCGTAAATATCCTGTCCTGTACTCTAGTGAATATATACGGTCCTAATGCGGGCCACAGGGAATTTTTTCATCAGTTGGACCAGCTACTGTTGAAACACAGGGAATGGTCACTACTAGTGGGGGGAGATTTTAACCTTACTTTGAACCCTCAGCTAGATAACTCTACAGCGATAACATACTTCACGCAGTGTGATCGTGAGTTGCTATATGCATTTCTTGCAAGATGGCAGCTGACGGATCTTTGACGGCAAGCCAATCCCGTCCAAAGTGACTACACATACTTTTCTTATGTTCCTAATTCCTTCTCTCAAATTGATTTTTGGTTAAGTGATGCCTCGATTTCTCCTCTTGTTCATGGGCACCAAATTGTGCCTCGCACGGGTCATGCCCCAGTCCTGTTACAGCTGCACTCTCCTTTGGCATCGAAAGCTCCACCACACTGGCATTTGGATGATGCATTGTTATCAGACATGACCTAGGTCTCGTAGCTCGAACATCAGATTAATGATTATATTCAGTTAAATGATAATGGGGAGGTTTCACCAGGCATTTTGTGGGACGACCTCAAAGCTGTCATGCGCGGACACTTCATTGCATAGAGGGCCCACGTGTGGAAGGAACACTATCTGGCAGAGGATCTACTATGAAAGCAGTTAGCGGGGGTGGAGGGCCTACTCTGCCAGCAGGCCTCTAGACCTCCCCCTCACTTATTAGACCAAGTGCACAAACTCCGTCAGGAGATATGAGTTGCAGCTGGCTGATATTTCTGAGTAGCTTCAACGGGTTCGTCAGCTCCACTTTGAGTTTGGTAATAAGGCCAGTAGACTTTTGGCTCATAAGCTTAAATAACAGACTGCCTGAGCACATGTCTCTAGCCTTAAAGATGATAATGGTGAGGTGCATTTGCTCTCAGAGGGAGCCAAACTAATGCTTTCTTTGCCAATAGAATTAGATTAGATTTCTCAAGTGATCCATGCACTGGCCCCTAGTAAGCCCCGGGAACTGATGGATTCACTAATAAATTCTACAAGATTTTTGGTAAGCTTTTGGCCCCACTACTCTTACGGGTGTTTAACCCTTTTAGTGAGAGCCAGTCACTCCCAGAGACGTGGAAATTAGCAGCTATAACAGTTTTGCCAAAACCTGGTAAGGACCCTCAATTATGTAGTTCTTATCAGCCTATTTCCCTTTTGGGGGTGGATTCTAAAATCTTTACCAAGATCTTAGCCTCTCGCTTACAACACTACCTTCCACTCTTAGTTCACGAGGACCAGGCTGGCTTTGTTCAGGGGTTCCAAACTTTTCATAATATACGTAGAGCACTTCATCTTTTATATTGTGCTCAAGTTACCAGGACCCCTTTGTGCCTATTATCACTTGACGCTGAAAAGGCGTTTGACCGGGCACATTGGCCGTTCTTATTTGCTGTTCTAGATAGGGTGAGTATGATGGGTTGATTTTATTTATTTATTTATTTATTTATTTGTTGCATTTGTATCCCACATTTTCCCACCTATTTGCAGGCTCAATATGGCTTACAATACATCATGAATGGTGGAAATATGTTAGAAAATAGACATTTAGTGTAACAGAAGAATCTTGGGTAACATGATAATGAAAAAGCATGATAGTAATATAACAAGCAGATATATAAAACAATTCTGAATATATGTGGAGAAGTATGTTCACATTTGTTGATCTGTGTGGTATGCCTTATTAAAGAGACTAGCCTTTGAGCCCGTAAAAACGGGCTATTATAGGAAGGGGGGGTTGAAAGCCCCCCCGCGCCGCCGGGTTCGCCGCTGCCCCTCCCCCTCTGAATTCGCCTTCCCCCCCCTCCCTGGAGCCGTCGCCACCCACCCTCCACCCGGTTGGGCCCTCGCTCCGCTACTGAAACAGCGAGGGTCCGGGAACGCAGCACTGAGCTCTGCTGAGCAGCCGACGTCGGCCTTCCAAGTTCCTTCTTCTTCTCTGCCTGTCCCGCCCTCGTGTGACGTAACGTAGTCGAGGGCGGGACACAGGCAGAGAAGAAGAAGGAAGGCCGACGGCAGCTCAGCAGAGCTCAGTGCTGTGTTCCCGGACCCTCGCTGTTTCAGTAGCGGAGCGAGGGCCCGACTGGGTGGAGGGTGGGTGGTGGCGGTGACTCCGGGTGGGGGGAGCGTTAGCGACGGCAGTGTCCCTCCCTTGCAAATGCGCAGTACAGACCCTCTCTGTTCCGCCCCCGTCATCACGTATTGACGCGGGGGCGGGGCAGAGAAGGTCTCTACTGCGCATTTGCGAGTGAGTACGACACTCGCCTTTTATATATATTGATGGGTCTTCAGTAGTTTGCGGAAGTTGGTTAGTTCGTAAATTGTTTTTAAGTTGCGCAGCAATTCGTTCCATAACTGTGTGCTCAAGTAGGTAAAGTTTGACGCATGCATTAGTTTGTATTTTAGACCTTTGCAGTTGGGGAAGTGCAGATTAAGGAATGTGCGGGATGATCTTTTAGCATTTCTGGGTGGTAGGTCTATCAGGTCTGACATGTAGGCTGGTGCGTCTCCGTGAATGATTTTGTGAACTAGGGAGCATATTTTGAACATGATGCGCTCTTTAAGTGGGAGCCAGTGTAGCTTTTCTCGCAGAGGTTTAGCACTTTCATATTTTGTTTTACCGAATATGAGTCTAGCTGCAGTGTTGTGGGCTGCCTGAAGTTTCTTGATTATTTGCTCTTTACAGCCGGCATAGAGTGCGTTGCAGTAGTCTAGATGACTGAACACCATTGATTGTACCAGGTTACGGAAAACAGTCCTTGGGAAGAAAGGTCTTACTCTTTTTAATTTCCACATTGAGTGGAACATTTTCTTGGTTGTGTTTTTTGCGTGGCTCTCAAGTGTTAGGTGTCGATCGATGGTGACTCCAAGAATTTTTAGGGTATCTGAAATTGGAAGGTTCAGATTTGGTGTGTTAATGGTGGTGAATTTGTTCGTGTTATGTTGAGAGGTAAGTATTAGGCACTGGGTTTTTTCTGCATAAATTTTAGCTGAAATGCATCCGCCCAAGAATGCATGATATGGAGACTTTGGTTGATGTCATTGGAAATTTTCTTTTAATCTTGTTTAAATGGGATGTAGATCGTTATGTCGTCTGCGTATTTGTATGGGTTGAGGTTTTGGTTTGATAGTAGTTTGGCCAAGGGTATCATCATTAAGTTGAATAGTGTCGGCGAGAGGGGGGATCCTTGTGGGACTCCACATTCAGGTATCCATATGGCTGAAGTACTCGAGTTAGATGTCACTTGGTATGATTGTGTGGTTAGGAATCCCTTGAACCAATTGAGAACGTTACCTCCAATTCCGAAGTACTCAAGGATATGTAGCAGTATTCCATGATCAACCATGTCGAAAGCGCTTGACATGTCAAATTGTAGGAGTAGTATGTTTTTTCCAGTTGCAATCATTTGTTTGAATTTAGTCATGAGTGTAACTAGTACTGTTTCAGTACTGTGATTAGACCGAAATCCTGACTGGGAGTCATGGAGTATTGAGAATTTATTTAAATAGTTTGTGAGTTGTTTGGTCACCATTCCTTCCGTTAGTTTAGTTATTAAGGGAATGGATGCTACTGGTCTGTAGTTGGTTAGTTCACTGGCACTTTTCTTTGCGTCTTTGGGTATGGAGGTGAGTAGAATGTTTCTTTTCTCCTTCGGGAAGAGTCCATTTTGTAACATATAGTTCAAGTGTTTCGTTATGTCTGTTATAAATTGTTGAGGAGCAGATGTCATAAGGTTGTTTGGACATATGTCTAGTTTGCAATGAGATTTGGCAAATATTTTGAGCGTTTGGGAGATGATATCCTCTGATAATGTCTCGAAGCTGGTCCAGGTTCTGTCTGCTGGGTATATGCCAGGGTCTGGGTCTAGACAGTCAAGGAGTTCAGCATAGTTGATGGTACTGACAGGTATCTTAAGTTGCAATTGTACGATTTTCTCATTGAAGTATCTCGCGCGAGATTGTCTGCCCCTGGTGCATCTTTGCTGTTGGCTGTAAATGGAGTAATATCTAGTAGTTTATTCACGAGTTGGAAGAGTTTATGTGTGTCCTTGTAGTTTGGTCCAATTTCAATTTTGTAATATAATCTTTTAGTTTGTCTTAAGGTATATTTGTATTTTCTTTGGAGTTGTTTCCAGGCGTTAAGTGTGGGGTCGTCTTTGGCTTCTCCTCATATGTATGGCCCCCTGTGCCTCTGTTCGGGTCAACGGCCAATGCTCTCCTCCTTTTTCCTTGTTTCAGGGTATGCAACAAGGCTGTGCCCTGTCTCCTCTCCTTTTTGCACTGGCTTTAAAACCCTTGACTGCCTGCGTTCGTACACACCTAGATATTAAGGGATTGAGGCATGGGGAGGTCGAGTCTCGGATCCTTTTTTTTGCTGACGATATACTTTTAACATTAACAGAGCCAAATATTTCTTTTCCAGCTGTGTCCTCCATTTTGCAAGAGTATGGCCAGGTTTCGGGTTATAAGACCAATATGTGCAAATCGGAGGTTTTAAGCATCAATCTCCCCGACCAACAGGTGGCCCTGTTGCACTCTTGCTTTCCATTTTGCTGGGCGCCGTGTTATATTCGATACCTGGGGGTCCACCTGACGCAACATCTAGATGATTTGTATGAGGTTAACTTTCCAACTAAGATTCGTGAGCTGTTTTTGGAATTAGACCACTGGGAGGACTTGACGTATAATGCTACCCCTCCACCAATTCGATCCACCCTATTACTGCTACGCTTCTGCCTTGATATCGCTTTTATTCAGGATACACGTTTACTACCTAAGGCGGTTAATCTTCTACACCATCGAGCATATCCCCATATTTACTCTAGCTGTATTTTAGGTGGCCATAAGCAGCAGGACGTAAGGATTCTGATTCACAGAGATTTAAACTGACAGATTAAGGAGGTTCAAAAAGATAAGAAAAGACGTTATCTTTTGGTGTGCGGTGAAATCCTAGGAGACTTGTGGGCTCATTTTTGAAAGAGAAGGAAGTCCATCTTTCGACATAAATCGGAAGATGGACGTCCTTCTTCCAGGGACGTCCAAATCGGTATAATCGAAACCCAATTTAGGTCATCTCCAACTGCACTCCGTCGCAAGGATGTCCGAAGTTCAAGGGGGCATGTCGGAGGCGTAGAGAAGGTGGGACTTCGGCGTGCCTAACACTTGGACGTCTTTGACCCATAATCGAAAAAAACAAGGACATCCCTGACGAACACTTGGACATTTTCACCCGGACCTGTTTTTCTTACGACTAAGGCACAAAAAGGTGCCCGAAATGACCAGATGATCACCAGAGAGATTTGGGGATGACCTCCTGTTACTCCCCCAGTGGTCACTAACCGCCTCCCACCGTCAAAAAAACATATTTAAAAATATGTCGTGCCAGCCTCAGATGTCAGACTCAGGTCCATGACAGCGCATGCAGGTCCCTGGAGCAGTTTTAGTGGGTACCGCAGTGCACTTCAGACAGGCGGAACCAGGCCCATACCCCCCCCCCCCCCCACCTTTTACATTTGTGGAGGGAACAGTGAGCTCTCCAAAACCCACCACAAACCCACCTTACCCATATAGAGGTACCCACCTTCACCCATAAGGGCTATGGTAGTGGCGTACAGTTGTGGGTAGTGGGTTTTGGGGGGGGGGTTGGGGGGCTCAGCACACAAGGTAAGCGAGCTATGTTTCTCGAAGCAATTTATGAAGTCCACTGCAGTGCCCCCTAGGGTGCCTGGTTGCTGTCCTGGCACGTCAGGGGGACCAGTGCACTACAAATGCTGGCTCCTCCCATGACCAAATGGCTTGTATTTGACAGTTTTTGATATGGATGTCTTTGGTTTCGAAAATCGCCGAAAGTCAGAAACGTCCATGTCTACGGACAATCAAATCTAGGGACGTCCAAATTTAAGGATTTGGATGTCTCTGACGGTATTTTCAAAACGAAAGATGGACATCCATCTTGTTTTGAAAATATGGGTTTCCCCGCCCCTGGATTTTGCCATTTTGGAAGGATGTCCAAATCGCAACTTGGACATCCCTTTCGAAAATGCCCCTCTTGGTCTCCTATTAAATACATAAGCACCAAATGATAATTAAACAGTATTTTGTGAGCAGATACTTATGGTCAAGGTAATACTTTTATAGGGAGTGATTTTAATATGGTACTTAACCCACAACATGACTCTTTGCCACTAAGACCTTCAAACCTGAAAGGCCTTAGGAAATTAATGCTATCTGGAGGCTTCGTAATCCCTCTGCAAAGGATTACACTTTTTATGCATAAGCACATCATTATCATTCTAGGCTGGATATGTTCTTGGGTGATCCTTTCTGGTCTCAAAAAGTGAAAACGTGCTATAGAAGCTATTATATGGTCTGACCACACCCCCATTTGGGTAGAATCTAACTTAAAAGAGGCTACTTCTTCCACGAGATTTTGGAGGCTTAATGAGAGTCTTTTAAAGCACAAGGAAGGAAGGTGATAGGAAAAGCAATAAAGGATTACATGGACCTTAACAATACTGGAAAAGTCAGTGACATTATGCTGTGGGAGGGACAAGTCAGTTCTACAAGGTTCCTTTATCAAATGGAGGGCTTGATTAAAAAAGGAGAGGCTGGCATAAGAAAAGGAGACGTTGCAACAAATTAAAATATTAAGACTCTAAATACCAAGCAACAAGCCAGAAACAACACAGACATAAGTTTGATAAAATTAGAAATGCATTGCAGGAACTAAGCCTGGAATACTCTTTGAGCAGGGACTGTCTTTCTTCTATGTTTGTGCAGCGCTGCGTACGCCTTGTAGCGCTATAGAAATGCTAAATAGTAGTAGTAGTAGTAGAATATAGGCATACCGACTTTGCTTAGTGCATCAGCAGAACTTTGAATGGGGGAATAAATCTGGAAAAACTATAGCCAATAAATTGAGAAAGGTCCAATTAAGAAATAATAACTAAAATGGGGGGGGGGGGGGGGGATGAATTGCTTTTCCAAGAGGATTTGATTCAGAATCCGTTCCTGGAGTTCTATCAGCATTTGCATACTAAAGATCGAATGATAGAACCAGAAAATATTTCTACATTTTTATCAGAAGTCACGCTACCTTCACTATAAAAAGGAAGTGAGCGAGACACTGGACAAGAATATTACTGAAGATGAAATTCTAGGGACAATTAAATGCCTTCCCCAGGCCTAGATGGCTTTTCTAATGCTTTTTATTAGGGGTGGATATTAGTGCACTATTAATTTTTAAATTCTGATAAAAAATTTTAACTCCCCTCTGTTGCCTAGCATTTCTTTCTCTCCCCTGCCTATCCTATTTTGCCTTGGCATAACATAGTAGAGGGAAGGCATCAACGTCAGTTGAAAGTAGCATTTGGGAGTTGCTGCCAGAGACCCTATGAAGAGCCAGATAAATGGCATGGGGCATGCAATGAAGCTACTAAGTAGTATATGTAAAGCAAATTGGAGAAAATATTTCTTCATTCAACATGTAATTAAACCCTGGAATTTATTGCCGGATAATGTGGTAGAAGCAGTTAGCTTAGCAGGGTTTAAAAAAGGTTTGGTTAATTTCCTAAAAGAAAAGTCCATAAGCTATTATTAGGATGGACTTGGGAAAATCCACTACTTATTTCTATGTAAGCAGCATAAAATCTGTTTTACTGTTCTGGGATCTTGCCAGGTACTTGACCTAGATTGGTAGTAAGCACATATTAGTCCTAACTGCAACTTAGTAAAAGGACCCCTTAATTCTATAGGAGTGTTGAAATCTGCTCATATTTTTTGCTCTTCTGATCACCGCTTACTAAAATTTCCTCCAGTTAAGGGAGTACTTTTCAAGTGAACACTGGATCATTCTTTTTCTTAGTAGGTTGCCATTATCTGGAATAGTTTGCCCCTGATGATCAAAAAGCAGTCATCACATTTTTTTTTGCAAATATCTTAAGACTTTCGTGTTTCATGAATATCAAATTGAGGAAGATTATTTATTTATTTATTAGGATTTATTTACCACCTTTTTGATGGAATTCACTCAAGGCGGTGTACAGCAAAAATAAGTCAAACATCAGCAATAGACATTTACAGCAGTAAAAATATTCAAACAACAATACAAAGTATGGCATAGTATGCTACATTACAATGTCAACACAATAAGTAATAAAACATTTTCATAGACAGCCTAGGGTATAAGCAAACATGGAACATATAGAAGCGTATATTCAAAGCACTTAGACTTACAAAGTTACATAGAGCAGGGGCATAGCCAGACCTCGCTGGGAGGGGGGGGGGCAGAGCCCGAGGTGGGGGGGCACTGTTTAGCCACCACCCTGCCGTCGCCCCCCCCAGCCGCCGCAGCCGCCACATTGGACCCCCCTCCCGCTACCAACCTCCCCCCGCCGTTGCCCCCCCCAGCCGCCACCACATTGGACCCCCCTCCCACCACCAACCCTCCCCCGCCGCCATTGCCGTCGCCTGCCCCGCCACCACTTCAGATACCTCGTTTGCTGCAGCCGAAGAGAGTCTTCTTTAGTTCAGCGCCAGAGTAGCGCCTTCGTTCAAGGAAGTTCCTGCTGTGATCAGCTGTTTCTGACGCCTTAAGTGCAGTGGACTACAAAAACATGCTCCCAGTTACACATCTCACCGTTGCACCCTTATTTTGTCTGCAGAGTCCCTCAAAACTCCCACAAAACCCACCCAAAACCCACTACCCCCAACTGTACACCACTACAGTAGAATGGATCCTCAGGAGCTTAGTCAAGATCAGGAGGCGGGGCTGGTGGTTGGGAGGCGGGGATAGTGCTGGGCAGACTTATACGGTCTGTGCCAGAGCCGGTGGTGGGAAGCGGGACTGGTGGTTGGAAGGCAGGGATAGTGCTGGACAGACTTGTACGATCTGTGCCAGAGCCGGTGGTTGGGAGGCAGGGCTGGTGGTTGGGAGGTGAGGATAGTGCTGGGCAGACTTATACGGTCTGTGCCAGAGCCGGTGGTTGGGAGGAGGGGCTGGTGGTTGGGAGGCGGGGATAGTGCTGGGCAGACTTATACGGTCTGTGCCCTGAAGAGCACAGGTACAAATCAAAGTAGGGTATACACAAAAAGCAGCAAATATGAGTTATCTTGTTGGGCAGACTGGATGGACCATGCAGGTCTTTTTCTGCCGTCATCTACTATGTTACTATGTTACTTATGGGTGAAGGGGACACCTATATGTGGGTACAGTGGGTTTCTGGTGAGTTTTGGAGGGCTCACAGTTTCCACTACAAATGTGACAGATAGAGGGAGATAAGGACCTGAGTCCCCAAGCAATGGTGCACTGCACTGACCACTACACTACTCCAGGGACCTGCTTGCTGCTTTAATAGACCTGGTTCTAACATCTGAGGCTGTCATAGAGGCCCGGAAGTCATATTTTTATTCACATTTTTGAGGGGTGGGAGGGGGTCAGTAACCACTTGGGGGGTATTGGGGTCACCCCTGATTCTGTTCAGTCGTCGTCTGGTCATTTAGGGCACCCTTTTGTGCCTTATTCATTAAAAAAGCAGGTCTAGCTGAAAACGTCTTAGTTTTAGTCCTGTACGTTTTGTCTTGTTCCATTATGACTGTAAAACGTCCAAGTCTTAGGAATGCTCAAATCCAGTGGTGTGCTGGAGCCATGTTGTTAATTTTTGTGACATTTTGCGAGCCGGTTGTTGAGGCAGGGTGAGCCGATTTGCCTCTCCTCCCCTGAGCTGCAGGGTCCTAGCACATACCTGAAGGCAGCCACCCTGGTGGTCTAGTGGATTCTTCGGGGCAGGAAAGATCCCCAGTCTTTCCTGCCCGCTGCCGGCGCTAACCCTCTTGCATCGCTCTTTAAAAATGGCTGCTGAGACTTCAACTGAAGTCTTGCGAGGCCGCCCTTGTGCCTGCAGCTCGACCGGGGTGAGCGGGGAGGAGACCTGGAATAGGTTAGGTGAGGTGGTGTGGGGACTGTGGGGAGGATAGTGTTAAAAAAAAAAAGTTGTATTTTCAAACATGCCGGCTTGTGCATACGGATGTACACAGAGGAAGTATAATGAGGGAATAATTTTTCATAGGTTGAGTAGTAATTTGTTATAAATCATAATTGGTGTGTCATTTGGAGGGGCTGGTTATAGGGACACCCTAACCCTGTTACATTGGTGCAGAGATTATTTTTTTCTCCTGGTAAAGGGCTTCTAAAACAGACATCATGTTATGAGAATCAGGTGCAAAACATTCAGAGTTTCTATCTATTTATTTACTTATTTACGGCATTTTATCTCATATTAAACATGAATTAGATTGGAACCTGGGAGCATTTGAAATCTTTTTTTTTCCTGGAGAGAGTAATGCATTGCCTCCCCCCAGGCTCTCTCCCCGGGTATAGCCAGCTGTGCAAATTTTTTTTTGGGGGGGGGGGGGGGGGCGCAGAGGTGGACTGCCCCCCCCCCCCCCCCCCGAAATTGCATGGCTGGCTATACCTGGGGAGAGAGCCTGTTGTTTACAAAAAAAATACCAGCACACCACTGCCCAAATCCCACCCTCAACACCCCCCTGACACGCCCCCTTGTGTTTTGAACACACTTCTGACAGACTTCATAGAAAAACGTCTAAAAATTGGTTTTGAAAATACCAGTTTGGACATTTTTTTATGAGAAAAACGTCCAAATGCTGCTTTATGCCACTTTGTAGACATTTTTCTCCATAGTAACCTATGTAAATCTAAGTGCTTTGAAAAATGAACCCCATAGATAGATAACATAGAGTAACAGGAGAAAGAAAATAAGGGGGTTAATTTAAAGAAAGTTGCCAATGAAGTCAGAAAGGTGTTTGAAGTACATACATAAGTACATAAGTAATGCTACACTGGGAAAAGACCAAGGGTCCATCGAGCCCAGCATCCTGCACACGACAGCGGCCAATCCAGGCCAAGGGAACCTGACAAACTTCCCAAACATACAAACATTCTATACATGTTATTCCTGGAATTGTGGATTTTTCTCAAGTCCATTTAGTAGTGGTTTATGGACTTGTCCTTTAGGAAACCGTCTAACCCCTTTTTAAACTCTGCTAAGCTAACCGCCTTCACCACGTTCTCCGGCAACAAATTCAAGAGTTTAATTACGCGTTGGGTGAAGAAAATTTTTCTCCGATTTGTTTTAAATTTACTACGCCCTCTAGTTCTAGTATTTTTGGAAAGCGTGAACAGACGCTTCACATTCACCTGTTCCACTCCACTCATTATTTTATATACCTCTATCATGTCTCCTCTCAGCCGTCTCTTCTCCAAGCTGAAAAGCCCTAGCCGGCATAGTCTTTCTTCATAGGGAAATCGTCCCATCCCCGCTATCATTTTAGTCGCCCTTCGCTGCACCTTTTCCAATTCTAATATATCTTTCTTGAGATGTGGCGACCAGAATTGAACACAGTACTCAAGGTGTGGTCGCACCATGGAGCGATACAACGGCATTATAACATCCTCACACCTGTTTTCCATACCTTTCCTAATAATACCCAACATTCTATTTGCTTTCCTAGCCACAGCAGCACACTGAGTAGAAGGTTTCAGTGTATTACCGACGACGACACCCAGATCCCTTTCTTGGTCCGTAACTCCTAACGTGGAACCTTGCATGATGTAGCTATAATTCGGGTTCTTTTTTCCCACATGCATCACCTTGCACTTGCTCACATTAAACGTCATCTGCCATTTAGCCGCCCAGTCTCCCAGTCTTGTAAGGTCCTTCTGTAATTTTTCACAATCCTGTCGCGAGTTAACAACTTTTTTTTTTGCATGAAGTCTTTATTTAATAGGATAACAAAACAATGTTGCATCATACACATCGGGTAAGATATACTGCTACTATTCTTTTAGCAATCAAGTGTAAAATTCCCAACTCACCCCAGTACACCATCCATGAACGCTATATATTAACCTCAATAAACGTCAGAGTTTTTTTAATAGCAGTAAGACCCCCCAGCCCCACCCTCTTCCCCTTCCTCCCAGCTATCCTCCCTCCCTAACCACCCAAACACTCCCCTTCATTAGCCTGCAATTCGTATTTTACAGTTCATAGGTTAGACAGTGTATGCTTAAGCCATGGAAAAAGTTTCCCAAATGGATTGCCATCTGCTTAGCTGATGTTTTCTTTCAGCGAGCAGCCGCTCCATCTCGCAAATATATTTCAGCTTATTATGCCATTTTGTAATTGAAGGAACCCCTGTCTGCTTCCAATGGGCTGCTATAACTACCTTTGCGGCCCCCACAGCCTGCCGCACCAGGACCTGCTGATGCAATTTTAAGCCTACCATCTTTGCAGTAAACAAGAAAAGCTCAGGGGTCCATGGAACCGCACAACCCACCCATTTTTGCAGCCTACTATGGACTGATTTCCAAAATGCTCGGATTTTGACACAGCTCTACCACACGTGCCCCATAGTCCCCCTTTGACCACATCTTCTCCAACACAAACCCGAGGTATTTGGAAAAATGTGCCGGAGACAGTCCAGAGTGAGATACTACCGAAACAGTACCTTCACCGCATTCTCCTTGAGAGGCACGTGGAGAGACACACCCACCGCCACTCTTTCTATTCTCTCTCACTCAGTCCCCCCCAGGGCCACTCCGTTCCCGCTCCCAGCTTGTCCTATGTAAGGTATAGCAGGCAACCTGCGCATTAATGCTCTTATATATATGACTTATCAGGCCCCTTGAAGAAACAAATTTACCACAGATCTCCTCCAAATCCAATTTTTCCTGCTTTAATACCTGACAGACCGCCTTTGTTTTAAGGAAATGGTTAAGTTGATGGTATGCAAATTCATCCCCCTCCCCAACAGAGTATCTGGCCTGCAGTGTTGTAAACGACAACAGTGAGCCATTCTCTACTAGTTGGCCCCATGTCTTCAAGCCCTCCTTGTACCACCTTGTAAAGGGCCCAACTACAGTCCCGGGCAGGAACAGCGGATTGAATGCTATGGGTGACATCCGTGTCAGGACACAGTGCCCCTTAGGAAATAAGCTATCCCAGTAATGGAAAGTGACACATATGGACGGACACACCCCTTCCAATTTGTTTTAAATTTACTACACTGTAGTTTCATCGCGTGCCCCCTAGTCCTAGTATTTTTGGAAAGCGTGAACAGACGCTTCACATCCACCTGTTCCATTCCACTCAATATTTTATATACCTCTATCATGTCTCCCCTCAGCCGTCTCTTCTCTAAGCTGAAAAGCCCTAGCCTCCTTAGTCGTTCTTCATAGGGAAGTTGTCCCATCCCCGCTATCATTTTAGTCGCCCTTCGCTGCACCTTTTCCAATTCTACTATATCTTTCTTGAGGTGCGGCGACCAGAATTGAACACAGTACTCAAGGTGCGGTCGCACCATGGAGCGATACAACAGCATTATAACATCCTCACACCTGTTTTCCATACCTTTCCTAATAATACCCAACATTCTATTCGCTTTCCTAGCCGCAGCAGCACACTAAGCAGAAGGTTTCAGTGTATTATCGACGACGACACCCAGATCCCTTTCTTGGTCCGTAACTCCTAACGTGGAACCTTGCTTGACGTAGCTATAATTCGGGTTCTTTTTCCCACATGCATCACCTTGCACTTGCTCACATTAAACGTCATCTGCCATTTAGCCGTCCAGTCTCCCAGTCTCGTAAGGTCCTTCTGTAATTTTTCATAATCCTGTCGCAAGTTAATGACTTTGAATAACTTTGTGTCATCAGCAAATTTAATTACCTCGCTAGTTACTCCCATCTCTAAATCATTTATAAATATATTAAAAAGCAGCGGTCCTAGCACAGACCCCTGAGGAACCCTACTAACTACCTTTCTCCATTGTGAATACTGCCCATTTAACCCCACTCTCTGTTTCCTATCCTTCAACCAGTTTTTAATCCATAATAGGACATTTCCTCCTATCCCATGACCCTCCAATTTCCTGTGTAGCCTTTCATGAAGTACCTTGTCAAATGCCTTTTGAAAACCCAGATACACAATATCAACTGGCTCCCCTTTGTCCACATGTTTGTTTACTCCTTCAAAGAATTGAAGTAAATTGGTCAGGCAAGATTTCCCCACACAAAAGCCGTGCTGACTTGGTCTCAGTAATCCATGTCCTTGGATGTGCTCTGTAATTTTGTTTTTGATAATAGCCTCTACCATTTTCCCCGGCACCGACGTCAGACTCACCGGTCTATAATTTCCCGGATCATAACATAATCTTATCTAGGGTAGGAGTGGGTAAACATGTCCTGCTTTAGTATGTGCTGCCACTGTCATTTACTTCTTCCATTAAAAGCCTGGTTGAAGAGCCAAGCTTTCATCAGCTTCCTGAAATATAGATAGACTTGTGTTAAGCGAAGCCTTTCAGGGAGTGCATACCAGAGTATGGGGTCTACTCCAGTGAAGGCTCGCTTGCGGGTATCACATTGTGTGATGTCCTTTGGAGAGGGTGTGGTTAGTAATATTCCTTGGGAGGACCTTAGTGACCTTGATGGTGTATAGAGGGAGATCAAGTACTCTGGATCATTTCTTTTAAGGGCCTTGAAGGTCAAACATGGAGTTTTAACGTTGTCCCTGTATTGTACTAGTAGCTAGTGAAGTTTTTGCAAAAATGATGTGATATGGTCATGTTGCTTACAGCCTTCTACTAGTCTTGCTGCAGCATTCTGAATCAATTGGAGCAGGTACAGACCCTTTGTAGTCAGACCAGTGTAGAGTGCATTACAGTCTTGGTGTTATCATGGCATGCACAACGAAGACAAGGCTTGCCTTCTCAATGTAAGGAGACAGGCAGCATAGTTGTCACAAATGGTAGAAGCTGCTTTTGAAGATTGCTTGGATTTGGGGGATCAGAGTAAGTGTTAAATCGAGCTGTAAGGTTCCTGAGGGGAAGTTCATATTTCCCAAAAGAGATTTTGATGTCAGTATGTGCCCACTTGTGTTATGGACCTATAAAAGCTCAGTTTTACTTGGGTTCAGGCAAAGTTTGTTGTTTTAGCCCATTCTTGAATTAACATTTTACTCACACCAATACCGAAAAACCCCAAGAAACCAGTGAAAGACATCAGCAACTACCGGCCTGTGGCCTCCATCCCTCTTCTAACCAAGCTGATGGAAAATAGAGTGACCTCCCAGCTTAACAAATTCATACAAAAGTTATCCATATTACATGAATCATAATCGGGCTTCCGACCTGCACACAGCACGGAAACAGTACTACTTACCCTAATATCCAAGTTCAAACAGGAAATTTCAACTGGAAACAAAATACTTCTCTTGCAATTTGACCTATCCAGTGCATTTGACATGGTAGACCACGACATCCTCACAAAACTAATGGACAAACTAGGAATCGGCGGAAACATCATTAAGTGGATAAAAAGCTTCATCACCACCAGACCCTATCAAGTCAAATCAACCTCAACAATATCGTCTGCATGGTCATCAAAATGCGGAGTCCCTCAAGGATCGCCTCTATTCCCAATTCTCTTCAACCTTATGATGATTCCTCTGGCTAAATCCCTATCCAAATCTGGTCTAAACCCCTTCATCTATGCTGACGACGTCACCATATTTATCCCTTTCCAATCTAACCTTGATGAAATCTTGAAGAAAATAATCACTGGCATGAACATTCTAGCCTCCTGGGCTAACGCCTTCAAAATGAAACTGAACAAAGAAAAAACTCAATGTTTAATCCTCTCATCACAACACTCCACTCTGCTCCCTACCACCCTGATCACCCCAGACGTTACAATCCCAATATCCGACAATCTAAAAATCCTAGGAGTAACGCTAGACAACCACCTAACTCTAGAAACTCAAGCAAAAGCCATAACGAAAAAAATGTTCAACATGATGTGTGTACTGAAAATAATCAAACCATTCCTCCCCAAAAAACTTTCCGCAATCTGGTACAATCCACAGTACTCACCCATGCCGATTACTGCAACAGTATCTTCATTGGTTGCAAAGCCCAAATCCTGAAAAAACTTCAAACCGCCCAAAACACAGCAGCCAGGCTCATTTTTAGCAAATCACGATTTGAAAGCGCAGCACCACTCCGTGGAAAAACTCCACTGGCTCCCTATCAAAGAACAAATACATTTCAAAGTCCACACTTTGATCCACAAGATCCTCCATGGAGAAGCTCCAAGTTACATGACCAGTTTGATCGACCTTCCAGCCAGGAACGGATCCAAATCTTCTCGAACATATCTCAACCTTCACCTTCTCAATTGCAAAGTTCTCAAATACAAAACCTATTACGCATCCAACTTCTCCGTTACAGGCAGCCAACTGTGGAACGCAACACCAAGACACATCCAAACAACCAATGAACACCTACCCTTCCGAAAGCTGCTGAAAACTTACCTCTTCAAACAAGCCTATCCAAATCACCCAACATAGCTCACGAACCAACGCAAACCACTAACACTACCCTTACCGTAATCCCTCCCCCCAAATCTCTTCCTCTTGTCCCACTCTATACAATTGTGTTATCTCTGCTATATTTTATACCATACATTGTAAGCCATCATCTCTGTGATACTTCGTACTGTACATTGTAAGCCGCACTGAACCTGCTACTGAGCGGAAAAGAGCGGGGTATAAATGCTACAAATAAATAAAATAAATAAATGTTAGACAGTCAGTTTATTCAGGGCTGTGGGTCAGATTCATTGGGTATGAGTAGCTGCACATCATCTGCAAAGATGTAGAACTGAGTGTCCATTGACCAAATCAGCTTGGCTAGTGGCTTGAGGTAGATATTGAACAGAATAGGTGGCAGTATCAATCCTTGTGGTACCCCAAAGGTCAGTGTCTATGGTGGCGATGAGGTGCTGCCAAACATTATGACTGTTGCCTGTCTGATAGAAAGGATCTGAACTAGGCAAGTACTGCTGCTCCACTTATACCTGTTTCTGCCAGTCGTGCTAACATAATATCATGATCCACAGTGTCAAAAGCTGCTGAGAAATCTAGCAGTACTGAGGCAAATCCCTGTCTCGTTTTCTGTGAAGATCATCTAGTAGAGGTACAAGGACTGTTTCTGTTCCATAACTAGGAGCAATATGTAAAGTCTTTAATTATATTTTAATTAAAATTGGTCCTAGTGTTCTAGATGGTTTCCTTGATGTAATTTGCCTTGGACCTATTATGGGAGTGGGTGAACCAGTGGCGTTCCGACCCTAGCTGAAACCCGGGGCGGATCGCCGATGCGCCCCCCCCCCCCCAGCGAAATGACCCCCTCCCCCCGGGTGCACGCCGCTGGGGGGGGGGGTGCCGCGGCGCGCGCCTGTTGCCCTGTCTCCGAGTTTGCAATTCGCATGTGTTCACTGCTCCCTCTGAGTCAGCCCCAGAACAGAAAGTAACCTGTTCCGGGGCAGACTCAGAGGGAGCAGTGAACACATGCGAATTGTGAACTCGGAGACAGGGCAACAGGCGCGTGCCGCGGCACCCCCCCCCCCCCAGCGGCGTGCACCCGGGGCGGACCGCCCCCACTGCCCCCCCCCTTGGTTCGCCACTGGGGTGAACTATAAAATTCTGAAATTAGATTAGATTAAAATACCAGATTTGGGGGTCATGTGATGCTAGGCTAGCGTGTGGCAACTGCAGAGAAGAGCTCCGGGCCCCCTCACTTAATATCTACCCACAAGCAGCTGGAAACTTTTGCAAAAAAATCCTTTTGAGTAATTAACAGTAGGGGAAAGATTCTGGAACCCAGGAAATCAGATAATAGCGTTTCAGAAGCCCAGATGTCAGCAAAATCTCAAAAAAAGGAAGGAGCGTGAGGCAGACAGGGAGATTCCAAGATGGCGACGGCTGGCCCCTCAGAGGCGGCGGCGGAGATAGCGATGGAGGTGTCAGAGTTGTTGGAGCCGACGGTGGACCGGAAATTACAGCGGATTTCTGACAAACTGGAAATGATGGATGGCAAGCTGGAGGGTCTTAGTTCGGATTTAAATGCTTTTCAACAGAGACTGTCAGATGTGTCTCCAGCAGGATAGTCAGCAATAGAAACTTCAGAATAGGATCCAACAGTTGGAGTCCAAGATTCATGATTTAGAGAACCAGTCGCGTCTAAATAATTTACGATTGGTGGGGCTCCCGGAGACTGTAAAAGAAGCTGATTTATGCGCCTTTTTGGAGTCTTGATTAACTAAAGAACTGGACCTTGCAGCATCAGAGGGCCCCCTGAAGATTGAGAGAGCTCACCGTTTGGGAGTCACCCGTCTCGAGCAGCCATGTCCATGAATTGTAATCTTCAAAGGTCTAAATTATGTTCATAAGCAGGACATTTTGCAGGCACTGAGGTTAAAAGGGGCCTTGCAGTATGAAAATCACCGCATTTTGTGTTTTCAGGACTTTTCCATGGCGGTAGCCGCACAGCGTAAACTGTTTGCGGAAACGTGTAAAATGCTGCATACCAAGAAAATACCATTTGCTCTGTTCTATCTGGCCTGTTTGAGGATTCAGTATGCTGGTAAAACCTGTTTTTTCACATCTCTTGCGGAGGCTTCCAAATATGCTGCTCAGTTGAATATAACAGCGGATGTCGCTTCGGCTACAGCTTGAAGAATGCTCCTAGATGGTGAACTTTTTCCTTTGGGGTTTTCTATTTTTTGGACGCTATGGTGTTCTTAATTCTGTGATGCTGGGTTTGGATTAAGGTTGATGTATGTCTGGTATTGATCTTTGGATAATGCAGAGGCGAACAAGTTTGGGATTGTTATTATAAAGGCTGGGTGGGACTCTGGACTTTAGGGGGTGCGGGGGTCTCAGGTACTCTTTGACTTGGTTGAAGGTAATACTGGGGCCTTTCTGGACTAAGACTCTCGACCTGATAATGCAATAGCATGCTTGGAGATCTGGGACCCCAGGACCCGTTGATTTGGTTTACTGAGGAAGCAGATTTTGTCCTGAGTCCCCACAGAATGCCCACAACTTTAGAAGTTTATTGTATTTTATTCTTATAGGGGTTGCCATACGTTGGTGGACAAGTGCTGCTTGGGGGGGGGGAGGACTTAGAGTGATCAGATTCTTTGGTAGAATGTTGTGGGGGGAGGGGTTTGGGGCATTCGGGGAGGGGAGGTAGTGGGTTGGTTTGTAAGGGGAGGGTCCTGGATTTTGTTGGGGGGGGGGGGTTTGGTGGTATTTTGGGATAGTAGTGGGTGTGTTACTCTTGAGACGAGCTCCAGGGTTGCATGGGGGCCGTTGGTTTAGCAGTGGAGGGGTGGCCCAAGGGCTGGGAGGAGTCTCTCATATTTAGGGTGCGAGATAATTACTTGTTTGATGGAACGCACAATGTGGGTCCCTGGGATCTCTTAGATTAGTATCGTGGAATGTGTGTGTGTGGGGGGTCCTCACCGATTAAACGGTCAAAGGTCTTGCAGGCTCTAAAGCATCATAAGGCTGATGTGGCCTTTTTGCAGGAGAAGCATCTTACATCAGCAGAATGTGCCAAATTCCAGAAGGAATGGGTGGGATGGTTGGTGGAGGCTCCAGCATAGGAAGGCGGGAGTTATGATTCTTTTTCGAAAGGGGTTACAGACATTGATTAAATCAATTAAGCGTGGTCCAGATGGTAGATGTGTTAGTAGAAGTGGAATTAGAAGGCCAGCTTTTGGTCTTAAGCAACGTGTATGCCCCTAATGTTTTTAACCGGAATTTGTTTCAGGGAGCTTATAGACCTTTTGACTCCATTCCAGGAGGGTAATGTTATTCTAGGCAATGATTATAATTTGCCTTACAACCCTTTGTTGGATAAATCTACTTTTACTGTTGGGAGTTTGACCCCATATTCCAGGGGACTACCTTTCCTCTGCACTGCCCTGGATTTGATAGATGTCTGAAGAGTTTTACATCCTACAGTTAGAAATTACACACATTCGTCTCGAGCCCACGACTCAATCACGTATTGATTATTTTTTGATGTCTAGTCCCCTTTTTTCTAGAATCTCATTGGCAGAGATAGGACCCTGTGAAGTATTGGATCATGCCCTTATATGGATACAGGTAGATATTGGCACTGGACCACGCATTAGGGGGACTTCGAGGTTTCCCTCAGAATTATACAGGGATCCTGTATTTTCTGTTTTTTTTTTACGGGCGAAGTGGGAATATTTTGTATATCATAATGGGGAACATGTTGATCAGCATGGCCTTTACTGGGAGACTGCTAAGGCAGTATTGAGGGGAGAGATTATTTCCTACAGTGGCCGAGTGCGGAAAATGATAGATAGGGAGATACTTCACTTAGAAAAAACAATTCGGAAGCAGAGACAACAATATGGGTTTACTCAGACAGAGGAGTCTAGAAGGGCCCTTCTGGCCTCCCAGGTTGAACGAATTGCTTCACCAACAAGCGATTAAATCCCATTTATATTACAAATTCCAACTATTTCAACACGGGAATAAGGCAGGTGGGTTATGTAAATTTTAAAGGCCCTCTTTGCGCCCCAGGGATACCCTCCTCCAGGGACAAAGGGTCTGTGCTTCCACTTTCTGTTGGGCCGACTGCCTAAATTCTTTTGATATTCCATCCCAGTGATATTTGTGTTGTGGAAGCATCAGAAGGCGTAACTCTAGGATAATGCCCATGACCATGGCCTTCTGTCTATCAGAATCTAAGTGAATCCTTGGTCATCTATGTACCCACATGTATTCTATTAAAATGCAACAATAATCTATATACACACTGAGTGTCAGTTGTGTGTGTGGCTTAGTTTGTAGTATCAATGACAGGTGAAGAATACTTGAAAATGAAAACAGAGATAGATTTCAGAAAGAAGGCTTTATTCTTACCAAGTTTTCAATTAAGTACAGACATCAAACAGATTCTGGGTTCAATTGCATAGAGCTCTGCCGTCTGAGAAGTGTTGGGGAAGACTCCAACTCTCTGTCAAAATCTTATCCTCAGTTACTAGCACGTTTGGCAAAAGGCAGTAGGGGATCTTCCCACATAATACAATTGTGGAAACAGGGAGATGGGTGGTACAGGTCGAATGGAGATATATTGGCCCATTTTCTGAACTTTTATGAACTTCTTTATCAAGAGCCTAGGGATGTGCTGGTTGATAGTGATCTTTATTTAGAGAATATCTCGTTGCCCACGCTCACTTCTTCGCATTGGGATTTTTTGAATGCTCCTATAGTGGAGGGAGATCTCTTATTAGCGATACGACAGAGTAAACTCCATTAGACGCCGGGACAGATGGGTATAGTCTGGAATTTTATAAGTTGTTTTATGAACAAATAAAATCCCCTCTTTTGAATTTATTTAATTCAATTGCACAATCACGTACCATGCCATATTCTTTTAAGATGGCTCAAATGATTGTGCATCTGAAACCAGGCAGGGATCCAGAGGATCTGGGGTCGTATAGGCCAATCTCCTTGTTAAATTGTGATGTAAAATTATATTCCAAGATATTGGCCAATAGACTTTCTCATGTACTCCCAGATCTAATCTCCACACCACAGATGGGATTTGTGAAGGGTAGGTCCGCAACTAGGAACATAAGAGCAATCTTGGCTTCTCTGGAGGTGATAGAGCGGCTTTGGATGTCTTCTCTGTTAATTAGTTTTGATGTGGAGAAGGCCTTCGATCGAGTTGTATGGTCTTTCCTTTTTGCAGTAATGGGTTTTTTGGAGATGTGGTGAAGGCTTTATACTCGAATCCCCAGGCATTTCTCTGGGTTAATGGGGAGCGATCCAAATCGTTCTCCATACACCACGGCACTTGGCAGGGGTGCCCATTGTCCCCCTTGTTGTTCGTGTTAACGTTAGACCCCCTTCTTAGAGAGATAGGCTCTCACCTAGAGATTTCGGGAGTCTCTATTGGACATTCTACTTTTATGCTTTCAGCCTTTCTGTTTGATTTATTGGTGCATTTAACCAATCCTCGGAGATCTTTGACGGCACTCCTGGAGTTATTTCAGGAGTTCGGGGACTTTGCCAGATTTAAGTTAAACTTTTCCAAAACTTTGGCTTCTGTGGGGCAATTGAGGCAGGACTGGGGGGCAGAGTTTCCTTTCCGATGGACCCAAGAATCCTTTTCATATTAAGGAATATAGCTTTCTATGAAAACCGCCTTATTGTATCAGTCTAATATTTCTTGTTTGTTGGAGGATACTATCACACATTTGTACAAATGGAGAGCTTTACCTCTCACTCTACATGGTAGAATTCATTTGTTTCGTATGATTGAATTTCCGAGGTGGTTATATGTTTTGTAGATGCCCCCCCCCCCCCCTTTGTATTCTCAATAAAGATCTGCAATCATTATATAAACATTTGCGTAAATTCATTTGGGGTGGTCAGAAGCCAAAATTGGCCATACAATTTATGTTGGGTTCTTGGAGAGAGGGAGGGATGGCTATTCCTCCCAATTTACATAGATATAACCAGGCTTGTTTGCTATGTCATTTGGGTGATTGGTTTTTAGATAGACAAGACTTCACTCCTAGACAGTTGGAATTGGATTATTTCAGCCCTTGTCACCCTTATGTTTTGCTGCAAGCTCCGAAGCAGGTTATCCCAGCCCTTTTTAGGGCTAGTATATTATTGCAGCCGTTTCGGGACCTCTGGAAAGATATGGCCAGATACTGGGGTGTGGACTCAGACATTTCTGATCTGTTGCCTTTCCAGGGCAATTTATTGTTTACCCCAGGAACGGACATGGGCAGCTATGGGAATAACGAGACTGGAACATGTCTTAACAGATAGAGGATCTTTATTGAATCTTGGGGCCCTGGGGATTGGATTTGATCTTAATAATATTTTCGTGTACAGTCAGCTGGCACATTATATCTCTACGTTGCAGGGCGAGGCACTGGGAGCACGACATGGTCGTCGCCTGAGGCATTTTTTTTAGTTTAGTATTGGGGGAACATCTCTCGGTCTCGGGTTTATATGGGACACTTACGAAGCTGATACCTTGAAAGGATAAGGCCAGAATTGTTGCCCGCTGGACACAAGACCTTAGGCTCCCCACTTTAACTATAGATTTTGATAAGCTGACGTCTTGTATCTCTACATTGACTATAAATGCGGATCTCCACGAATGTCAGTACTGCATTCTTCATAGAGCTTATCTGACTAAAGCACAAATCTTTAAAATAGGTGGTGTAGAGGAGCCTCTTTGCTCTAGGTGTGGGAGAGAGATGGGCTCTTTCTTTCATTCTCTCTTGGAGTGCCCTAAGGTTCAGACATTCTGGTTGTCTCTGTTTCAATTTTTGAGGGTTCTATAAAAACCCAGATACCGTTTTCCCCGCTAGGGGCAATATTGGATCAGTATGAGTCTTTCACTTTAAGTCGCAGGGGGGCACAACAATTAGTACGTAAGGCCTGCATGATAGGGAAATGGGTTATTATGTGTACGTGGAAGGGCAACTCCGCACCTGATCATTGGCATTGGCGTAATAAATTTCACGAGCTTCTGATGTTGGCGCGCCGGGTGATGGGGCTTTCCCCCCGCCACCAGTTTCTTGATACGTGGGAGCCATATATACAGGTGCTATCCCCGAGAGCTCGTAGTTTTGTTTTAAATTCTTTTTCTCTCTGAGGTTTTTTTTTTTTTAATAGAGTGGGGTGGGTTTTGGGGGGGGGGGGAGTCTGGGGTGTAGTTCTTTCAGAATTTTGTTTGAGGATGACAGTTTTTGTTGTTGTTAATTTTGTATGTGGGTTCCTTGGTGTATCCTCAATAAAACTGATCTATACTAAAATAGAGAGGTGGGTGGGGATAAAATGCTAAACGTTTGATGACAGACTGTATCACTTTGTCTTTGCTGAGTACATTTTCATATTTGAATTTTTTGTCTATACATAATGTTGGCTGTGTTTCTTTTGAATTGTCATCAATAAAAATGTTGAACTATAAAATACCAGATTTGTGCCAGAACAGTTGTGTGACCCCACTCTGTGGTCAATATTTACAAATGGGCCAGAACCGCTTGAAAACATGTAAAAACAAAGGGCTCAATATCAAAAGCAATTTAATTGGGCAGAAGAGACTTTTGTCGGCTTAAATCATGTGGAAGCCATGGAGCCTCTCCTGCCCACTTAAATTGCTTTTGATATTGAGCCCTTTGTTTTTACATGTTTTTAAAGCATTTTTAACCCATTTGTAAATATAGACCCCCAACTGGGGTCACACTGCTGTTCTGGTGGAAATCTGGTATTTTAATCTAATCCAATCCCAGAATTTTATAGTTCACCCACTCCCATAATATCATTTGGGCTTCTGTAATGTGGGCTACAGCACCTATAATTATATGATGGAATATTTGGTTCTGTATGTTTTATAATTCCTTTGTAAGATGCATTTTTTTTGCATATTATGACTTTGTATATTTTGAATTCTCTAATACTAAAAAATAAAAAAATCTTGCTTAACTCAAGCCACTAGCCCTGCTGATTTGGTCAATATTCAGCAGCACTTAACCGGCAGAGCCACTGAATATTAGCACTAACTGACTCTCTTGAAACCAGGCAGGAAAGAGGAACGAGGTGTTGGGGAGGAGCCAGCAGTTTTGTGGCTGCTGGCAATATTCAATGCCAGTGCCTGCATAGTTAAGCAAGCAGATAGGATTGCACAAAAAGTAGTCCTAACTATTTCCATTTAGCTCTGCAGGTGCCAGCACTGAATATCTGCCATCACCTGCATAATTTCCGGGTACCGGCCTGAAGATCAGAGCTGATTTCCTGTCCCTCCTGCCCCTCTGACAAGGTTCAATTCCTCCTCCTGCCTCCTTGACAAGGTCTGGTCCCTCCTCTCATCCTCCTGACAAGGTCTGATCCCCCTCCTGGCACCCGTAGTATCAGCAGTCCACCCAGGGGCCTACCTTAACAAACCTGGGGGCTCATCCTATATAATAAAAAGCACCCTCAACGTTCTGAAGCTGACTCGGTGGCTTCAGCGAAGGGTATGAAGCTTCCGAAGCTCAGGCTCCATCTCTGTAAGCTCCGCCCTCACATCAAAAACGTGATGACGTCGAGGGCGGGAAAATCGGGATGAAAGAAACACATCAAAGAAAACAAAGATCGACCTCCACCCTCGAGACAAAAACATGATGACGTCGACGTTGAGGGCGGGTATATCGGGAAAAAAGAATCGCTACAAAAAAAAGAACCTCGCGTGACTACGCCAAACGCGCCTGCGCAGCAAATAACCTGCCTCTCGCTGACACTGAATCTCTCTGTCGCAAAACGAGTCGCGTGCACACACCAAGCGCCCCTGCGCATCAACAACGGTAACTGTGTCTCGCCGCTCGCACACAGCAACAGCTGTCATTTCACACAATGACAGCCGATAGCCAACCATTACTATTTACAGAAAGAGGGAAGAACGGTGTGGTGCAGAAAAATGGAAAGAATTCTTTCAGCAGACAAAACGTTTTTCCAAGGTGAGTGGCCAGACTATGCTCCACATATGCCGCTACACTCTCCCCACCCCCCAAACATCATACACAAATCCTGTCAACCTCCACACACACCACTCCCTACTAACACCAACTACTCACATCATAAAAAAACTCCCCAAAGAAAAAGCAGCATGTTTATGTCTGACAAACACACAGACATAAATTCCTTCAAACACCCACCCCCCCTTCCCCAAAGCTTCCAACCTCCACACAGCAAACCCTACCACCACCACTCACACACATCATACAAACACTCTCCACAGGGAAAAAAAACATGTTTCTGTCTCACACACACACAGACATAAATTCATTCAACCCCCCCCCCCCCCCCCACCTTCCAACAAGCATCAAACAAAAACTGTGCTATGGAGAAAAAGCATCTCTCTCACTCACTCAGACACACACACACTACCCCCAAACACCCCCCCAAAACAACATACACAAACACTGCCACGCTGAATCTAGATCTCTGTCTCTCACTCACACCCACACACTCTCCCCCCCCCCCCACACAAAAAAAATACATACACAACCTCTACCCTGAAGAATCTACATCTCTCACTCACACACACACAGGCAACCCCCCCCCCCCCCACACACACACACACACAACAACATACACACACTCTGCCAGGGAAAGACAGCATCTCTCTTTCACACTCACACAATCACACCCCACCTTAATACACAAACTCTAACAAGGACATTCAACATCTATCTCTCTCAATCACACACACACACCCACAGCCCCCCCACCCACCACCCAAAAAAAAACAGGACTATGCTACCCTCACCCCCGCCCTCAAGAATGGCAAGCCAAATTGGTTATGCAACTCAAACAATAAAAAAAAAACATAACCAAGGCCACACCCCACCCACCCCTCCTTCCAATAGGGGACTAAGGAAAGGGAAGTACAAGGGAACAAATGCAATTGTCCCCACTCCAAACACTCTCAAGCACAGACGCCGCTACCCTGTACACCCCCCCCCCCCCCACATCATATACAAACTCTGCAACCCTCCACCACCCCCATCAACACCACCCACATCATACACAAACTGTACAAGGGACAATCATCATCTTTCAACGATACCACCCCCCCCCCCCAAAAAAAATGGAAAAGCAGATTTGTCATGCAAATCAATACAAAAAAAAGCAATTAAAAAAAACAATAAAAAATGAAACTACACAAAAAAACAAAAAATTCAATTACTCATTACCAACACAACACAATTATAATAAAAATCACTTACAACACATTCATGGCAGAAAACAAATACCTTGCTAGCGCCCGTTTCATTGTTTCAGAAACGGGCCTTTTTTACTAGTATATAATAAAATGCACCCTCAACGTTCTGAAGCTGACTCCGTGGCTTCAGTGAAGGGTTTGAAGCTTCTGAAGCTCAGGCTCCATCTGTCTGCTCCGCCCTCGCGTCAAAACATCATGACGTCGAGGGCGGGTAACAAAAACACACCAAGCCACTCCCGTGCCCACAACAAACGACCATCTGTCTGCTCCGCCCTCGCATCAAAACGTCACGACGTCGAGGGCGGGTAATGAGTTAAAACCGGCATTAAAGAATCGCACTCCCCAACTCGCGTGAACACAGGCGTGCCTTTAACTCCACTCGCATAACAACACAAAGCGCGCCTGTGTCTCGCTACAAAAAACCCCGCAAATCGAATCCCGAGCCCACAACAAGCGCGCCTGCGCAACGGCTACGATCCCTCAGAAAAACCGCTAACGCACAGCAGCAGCTGTCATTTTAACACAGTGGAGCAGAAAAACGGACGGGATTATTTCAATGCACGAAACGTTGATCATGGTGAGTGCCCAAACTCTCCCACACAGATGCTGCTACACTGTCCCCCCCCCCCCCCCCCACACACACACACACACACACAATCATACACAAACTCTGACAACCTCCCCACACAAACACACACACACCCACCAACATCTTAAAAGAAATATCCAAAGGAAAAACAGCATCTGGCTGCACACACACACATACATTCCTTCAACCACCAAACCCCTTCCTACAAGCACCATACAAACACTGTGCCATGGAGAAACACACTCACTCAGACACACATTACCCCCAACCACCCCCACAACAGCAGACACAAACTCTTCCACGCTGTCTCACACTTACACCCACACACTCCCCCCCCCCAAAAAAAAAAAAAAAAAAAACACAAGCTCTACCATGGAAAACCAGCTTCTCTCACTCACACCCACAAACACAACCAAACTACACCACCCCAACCCACACTACAACATGCACACACTCTGCCATGGAGAGACAGCATCTCTCTCTCACACTCACATGCACACACACTCTCAGTCTCACACACACTCTCCGTCTCATACACTGTCGCACTCACAGACACTCTATGTATCGCACACACACTCTCTCACACTCAGTTTGACTCGCATCACTTTGACTCACATACGCACTCGCACACACTGTCATTCAAACAAACACAATCTCATTCTCACACACATACTCTCACACACACACACACTCACACCCAGACTCACTCTCTCTCTCTCTCTCACACACACACACACTTGCACATTCACTCTCTCTCTTTCACACAGACACTCTCACACACACTCGGCAAGAAATAATCACGAAGCACGCGTGCACACAACATCCTATTTGTAGGATGTAGTATTTCATAACTTCCTTATACTACATCCTACAAATACAAAAAAAAAAACACTACAAAATCAACACAAAAATTAAAAAATGAAATTGCACATAAAGCACAAATTACAATTATTCATTACCAACACAACACAATTATAATAAAAAACTATTACAACACATTTGTGGCAGAAAACAAATACCATGCTAGCACCCGTTTCATTTGTTTCAGAAACGGGCCTTTTGTACTAGTAAGAACATAAGCACCGCCATACTGGGAAAAGACCAAGGGTCCATCAAGCCCAGCATCCTGTCTCCAACAGTGGTCAATCCAGGCCTCAAGAACCCGGCAAAAACCTCAAAACAAACAAAAATTTAAATTAATAATGTTCAATGGACTTTTTCTTCAGGAATCTGTCCAAACCCCCTTAAAACTCAGCAAGGCCAACTGCTGTCACTACATTCTCCGGCAACGAGTTCCAGAGTCTAACTACGCGCTGAGTAAAGAAAAACTTTCTGCTATTTGTTTTAAATCTACCACATTCTAGCTTCATCTTATGTCCCCTGGTTCTATTATTGTTAGAAAGCTCTTAGACTACAAAGTTGTGGGGACTAAACACAATTACCGTGCCCCATTAGAGGACCAGCAAAGAGAGGAAAGTACAAATATGACAAATAATGGTAATTTTAGCACACTGGGGTTAGATCACAAACTTCCCACTCATACAGTCCAAATTCAGAACAGTCCAAATTGTAAACCCAGAGAAGAAAGGACACAAGGCTTAGGTCCCTGTTTACTAAGCAGCATTATAGGCTCGTTAATGGTTTTAATGTGCGTTAACCTTGTACATGCGTTAACCATGTACATGCCTACAATTTACCTATAGGCACCTACATGATTAGCGCGTGCGCTAAGTGTAGGTGCACTAAAAACACTAACGCACCTTATTAAACAAGGCCCTTAGGTATTAGAAAAATAGAAAAGCTTATTATTAGAGATAATGGCAGCAAATGTGATCAGAGACAATACTTATGCAAAATTACCCACAATGATGGTAGAACAATTTATTTATTTATTTATTTGTTGCATTTGTATCCCACATTTTTCCCACCTCTTTGCAGGCTCAATGTGGCTTACAATACATCATGAATCGTGGAGATATATAAGAAATAAACATTTAGTATTATAGAAGGATCTTGGGTAACATGATAATGATAAGCATGCTATTAATAAGCAAATAGTAACAACGATTCTGGGTATATGTGGAATAGTTCATAGTTGTTGGTCTTTGTGGCATGTCTTTGAACTGCATCAGATAACAGCCAGATCACCCCCTATTGTTTACTTTGTATCCTTTTAATACCTTTTCCTCAGAAATTGAAGAGTCATGCTGACCAAAGATTGAGTCTTGGGTTTGCCAATGTTGTGCCTTTGGGGGCCCAAGGACCCAGCTCTTGATGCCATAGATGTTTTCTTTTTGTCCATGAGGGTCCGCAGCACTGTAAACAAAAGTTTAATTTAGATGTTTAAATCAAGGTTTTATTGCTTAGGGGTCCTTTTACAGAGCCATAGTAAAAAGTGGCCTGCAGCAATGTTGGCTCGTGGGATTACCACACACTGAGGCCACTTTTTACTGCAGCCATAAAAAGCTTTATTTTCAATTGGCATCCTTAATGGCCATGTGCTAATTTCACAATTAGGGCCTTGTTTACTAAGGTGCTCTAGCGTTTTTAGCACACACTAACAATTAGTGTGCACTAATGCTAAAGACACCCATATGGGTGTCTATCATTAGTGCGCGCTAATTTTTAGTTCAAGCTAAAAACGCTAGCACACCTACAGCAAGGCTTAGTAAACAGGGCCCTTAGTGTGCAGCCATTCTGCCTGAGCCCTTACCACCACCTATTTACTTAGAGTCGGGAGGTGAAGGCTCACGCGCTAATCCGGTGGTAATCAGGCAGCATGTGATGGCAGCAATCTGAGTGGACATCTTTGGCTCGGTTCCCCTCTCCTCTGCTGATTAAATCTGCTATTATACCATTTTTAAGCTTAATTTCCGGTGGGAATAATACTACTGCGCATTTGGAAAGCCAAACGAACCCTTTTGGCAAGTGAAAGCAACTGGATTTTTGTGGTATGCCAGCTAAAACTGCGCGAAAAAGCTGCATGTCCTCCAAAAAAGATGGCGGCGACCACGTCTCCAGCAGAACTTCAGATGGCTCTCTCCGATGACACTGTCCAGGTGTCCATGAGGAATTTATCACAACTACTTTATGACAAATTGGCAAAATTGCATGCTAGCATGGAGGAGCTAAAAGATTCTGTAGCTGGCTATGTGGTGAGAATCCAGCATGTGGAAGAACATGTCTCCGCCCAGGAGGATCGGGCAGAATCGATGCTGGGAAGGCTGAGTGCATTAGAAGCGCAAATACATACCCTGACTGACAGGGTAGAAGATCAAGAAAACAGGGGTAGAAGGAAAAACCTTCGAATCATTGGTGTTCCGGAAGACGTACCTGTCACGTCTGTGGCCGTGCCCCCTCTCAGACGCACCTTATTTCCTGTGGTCAGCTTCTGAGCTGGCTTCTGTCTGTTCTTTGTGAGTTAGTTCTGTCTCTGTCTCTGTGTGCTGGCTGCATTAGATTGTCTGTGTGCTGTCACCCGTTCCAGATTTCAGCGAAGTCCGGTCCGGATCTTCCAGACTGCCAGACCTGCTTGTTTTGTTTGAACCTGCACAGCACCCTTAGTTACCTGGTGATTGTTGCAGCTTGAGTCTCAGCTGCTGGTGGGCTTATTAGCCATTTTGAAACCTTTCTGCTTTGCCTTTGCATCGTCTAAGGCCCTGGTATGTTGGTGCTTGCTGTACTTCTGCCCAGTCCAGTTTATAGTTTGTATTCTTGCCTGATTCTAGCTTAGTCTTTGTGTAGCTTTGTGTCCTGTTCTGCTTGTTTTCTGTATTGCTTGTTTCCCAGTCTTGCTCTTGTTTGTATGTCTGTGTCTAGTGCTAGGTTGTCTGTGTTTTTTCACCTGTTTCAGTGGCTGCTTGCAGCTTTCAGATCTGTCCCTTGTCTGTCTGACAGTCCTCGTCTAGTTTTCTGCCTAGCTTCCCTTCCTTGCCCTGCGGTCCCTGTTTATTTCTTTCCCCTCTGACCCTCAGTCCTGGTTCAGCCTAGTGGGTATCCAGTCCTGCCTTGTCCAGTAAGTCCTGCCGGCCACCTGCAGTCAGAAGCTCAACTTCTGGTGAAAAGTGGCCAAGTGCAGGCGAAGTTTAAGGGTACCTGCTCTGCTTTAGTCCTGCCTGTTTGCCTCTGCTGCAACTCCAGTCCGGAGTTCCAGTCCTGTTCTGCCTAGTCTCCGGTGTGGGGTGGTTTTGCCTGCCACTGCCGCTCCTCGGCAGTGGCCCTACGGCTCACAACCCAGTTTCCTGCTTGGAATACGTGACAGTACCCGATTCAGCTGTTATGGAGGTTGCTGAAAAATGGCTGCCACAGACTTTGGGATTCCGCTGTGAGATAGGCCCGGTACAAGTGGAGCGTATAAATTGGATTGGAGTCAAGAGAGATAATGTTGCCAAGCCGAGGCCGATAATAGTGCTTTTCCTCAACTACGCGATTAAAGCTAAACTACTAGAACTTTTCAGGAAACAGCGTTCTTTGGAATAAAAGGAGCTCGGCTGTTGCTGTTTCAGGATTTCTCAGCATGTGTGGCGGAGCAGCGTAAGTTGTTGGTGCCTTATTGCTCCCAAATATTTTTGAGAGGAGTAAAGTTTGCTTTCCAATACCCAGCTCGGGTTCGCATCACCCATGACAATCGTACAGTAACCCTAACCAAGGTGGAGGACTTACGGGTGTTTGTGGACAAACTACCTCAACCTACTTGATATTGATAGCTGCTAAAGCTAGGGAGGTTCGATATGAGAAGTGTTACTTGTTCATTTGCACCCGGGACAACTCCAATGGAGTTCATGCACTGTCAGCTTGAGATGCGGGCTGGTTAAGTTTGAGTTCTTCTGTTATTGGCAAAGACTCGGGTTGTGTACCCGTGGACAACTTTGACTACCTGAAACGCACAGACTCTTTTTGCTTTCTAGTTGCTGTTACTGTTTGGCTTTGTTTTCACTGCTGAAGTGTAGTATGTACTGTTTGTGGGTATTTTCAGCAGCGGGTGGGAACTTTGGAAATAGAGCCACTTTGGCTTTTGGGGACTTAGAGTTAGGACTGGAAGGTGGGGGTGTAGAGGGCTGGGGAGTGGATGTGTGTTGATCTTAGTATGTTTTGGTTGATAGTGGGGAGTATGGCATGTGTGTGGGCTACTTGGGGTGGGCTTGTGGAAGGGAGGGCTGTCGGGGGAACTGGGGGGGGGGGGGTTAAAGGGAGGAGGGATTAGCATGGCTGGGGGGAGTAAGGCGAGAGGGGGAGCTGGCAATTCCTGTGTACGGGATACTCTGGCAGCTTACAAGGGTACAAAAGCAGTTTCTCTGTGTGTCTTCCTGGGGTGGGGGGGGGGGGGGTTGGCTGGGACGCCTCCCCTGGGAGGGTATTACCTACATTTACTCTCTCTGACATTCTTGTGTTCGAATGGGATGGTAGTGTTCAGGTGGCCACTTTAAACGTTGACGGCATACATTCACCGGTCAAACGTACAAAAATACTTAGCTATAGCAGACACATGAAGGTACATGTCTTGCTTCTCCAAGAGACACACCTCCCACTCAGAACATGTGAAACTAAAAAAGAATTGGGTTGGCGAGCTGGCTTTTGTCTCCTATAATAATAGGCAAAGGGGAGTGGCCATTCTCATTCATAAGTCCCTTGACTGCACTAATCATAGAGTCATATAAGTTCCCGAGGGGCGGTTTGTCATTTGGCTAGGAGCAATTCAGGGAATAAGGGTGGCTCTGTGCTCAGTCTATGCCCCAAATGTGTACTCCCACAAATTTTTCTCTGACGTCCTGGCAGCCCTGGCCCCACTGAACGAGTATAAATTGGTAGTGGGGGGAGACTTTAACATCACTGCAGACTCACTCATTGATTGCAGCCCTCCCAAACCTAGGATGAAAGGAACTGAAGGAAAGGGTATCAATTTTCTGATGCATGAGTTGGGCTTGCTGGATGCCTGGTGTGTCCTCAACCCTGATGTTCATGACTATACTTTTTATTCATAAGCTCACAAGGTATATGCCAGATTGGATTATGTATTGCTCTCCCCCTCCATGCTATCTTCAGTGCGGGTGGCAGGCATAGATGCTGGGGTAGAATCAGATCATAATCTGGTATGGGTGGATGTGGGACTGTTCAAGGGGCAGGGTGCTGCTGGCTGGCAGATGAATCCTGCACTATATCAAGATCCTGGCTTTCGTGAGTATTTAGAGGAAGAGTAGCATAATTTCCTAACAGATAACGAAGCTGGAGAGGTGGACCCCATAATGTTTTGGGAGGCTGGCAAGGTGGTGTTGAGGGGGAACATCATTGCATACACCAGTCGTACCCGTAGGGAGAGGGATGAAGAGCTTATTAAGTTACTAAGACAGCTTCAGGAGGCTTGAGCCTCGGCGCTGAGAGGAGGCCCCAGGGCGATAGGGATACATATTGGAAGGTCAAGAAGCAAATCAATGAGGTGTTAAACCAGAGGGCCCTGCTGGATGTTCAGCTTTATAAATATAACTTGCATCGGTGGGGTAACAAGGCGGCTAAACTGCTGGCAAAGATGGTCAGGAGTAGAGCTGGCAAAAAATTAATAACACGTATTAGGGCCCGATCTGGGACTGTGCTTTACAAGGGAGGGGATATTCAGAAAACTTTTGTTGACTTCTACCAGTCACTGTGATGTGCAAGAGCGGGAGGCCTTCTTTGAGAGCCTCCGCATGTCGGCTCTGTCATCGAAACAATTGGAAAGCCTGAATGCGCCTTTTCAGGGAGCTGAGATCCATCAAGCCATAAAGAAACTAAAACTAGCAAAAGCACCTGGGCCAGATGGATTGGGGGCTGAATTTTATAAGATTCTGGGGACTCAGTTAATTGGCCCCTTCGCAGATCTGTGCCAGGCATTGTGTAATCCTAACCAGCAGACTGGGTATTTGACACATGCCACTATAGTGGTGTTGCCAAAACCCGGGAAGAATGAGAAGCAGTTGGGTTCATATCAACCTATATCTCTGTTAAGCCAAGACATTAAGATCTTTGCTAGTATATTGGCCACTAGAATAGGCAAGGTATTACCCTGCTTGGTCCATGGGGATCAAACGGGCTTTGTACCTGGCAGATATGCTTCCACTAACATTTTGCGTGTGTTGAGGGCCCTGCATGTGAAAAAGGGCAGACTAGGTGATGCAATTATCACTAGCCTCGATGCCGAAAAGGCGTTTGACAAAGTTCTGTGGGATTAGATTTGGTATCTTTGGAGAGTTTTTATCGGGCGTCAGGGCTTTGTATAGAAAGCCCACAGATTTTGATTAATGGGATTCTCACTGAGAAGTTTGGCCTGGAGCGGGGAACGCGCCAGGGGTGTCCCCTTTCTCCTAAGTTGTTTGTCCTTGTGCTGGAACCTCTGGCCTGCAATATTCGCCAAGCAACAGAGCTGAAAGGTATTCGGGTGTGGTCACAAGAATATAAAATCAATCTTTTCGCAAATGATATGCTGATTTTTTTTGCAACAGGTGTCTTGGTGAATTTAATACAAAGGTTTGGCAGTTTCTTGGGGCTCAGAATTAATTTTGAAAAGTCAGAAGCCATGGCGCTTTCGATAAATTGTGGTTGCAAACACTGGTGTGACTTTCCCTTTGCTTGGTCTACAGGGCCCTTGAAATATTTAGGGATTTATCTCCACCCAGAGGCGGGTATTATGTATAAGAAAAATGTGCAGGACAAGCTGGAGACCATTAGGGTCCTATGTCACCGCTGGCGGGATCTTTCTATCTCTTTCTTAGGCCGAGTGGCCTTGGTTAAGATGGTTCTTCTCCCAAAGATATTGTACCCTTTGCAGATGATGCCCCTGTGGGTCCTTCACAGGGATGAGTTAGTTTATCGGGGGACAGTATCTTCCTTTGTGTGGGGGGTGCGCAGAGCAAGGATAGGCTACAATAAACTTATTCTGGATCACAGTAGAGGGGGGGTAGGTCTACCTGACCTTCAACTGTATAATGTGGCAGCGGTCTTAAGGTGGGTACATGAGCTTCACACCGGACAATTTAAATTTGCACCTGAGGGTGCATGGGAGAGCACGGACATATCTATTTCTGTGTTTAATGCTTTCCATTGCAGAAACAAGAAAGCTTATGTCTCTCCCCTCGCACGCCCATTGAAGAAGGCATGGGATTGGTGGAGAACCAAAACAGGGGGAGCGAAAGGAGCATCTCCATTTTTGGAGATGTTGCAGAACCCGGACTTTGCCGCTAGCCAGACTGGGTCTCCTTTTAGGTGTTGGTTGAAAGGGGGCTGCAGGTATATGCAAGTGGTGAAACAGGAACAGTGCCCTACCTTTTCGCAATGTCAGGCTGCCTGGAACATACCACAAAGATACTTTTATTCCTTTTTACAACTTGGACATTATCTAGCCTCTTTGAAGGGGCGGGATGGTGGTCTTGCTTCTTTCACGGCTTTAGACAACATGTTTTTGCAAGTGCCTGCCACCCAGAACTCGCTCTCCCTCTGGTATAGAACGGGGAGGGAGTACAGACCTTCACCTTTTTTCTGGCAGCAGGCGATGGAGTGGAGTGCAAGTTTAGGGGTGGAAATCTCGGAGCAGGAGTTATCCCAGTGCTTTGGCCTAGCTTTTTGGGTCATGCCTAATGTGGGCCTTCATGAGATCCAGTTTAAAATAGTACATAATGCTTATATCACTAAAAGCAGGGGTAAATCCATGGTTCTGTGGAAGACGGATATATGTGATAGGTGTAGTGCGGGGCGCGGGTCCTTAGTTCATCAATTTCTTGAATGTGTCATGCTCAGGGATTACTGGCCCAAAGCTTTGACTGTTTTGGAGGAGGTTTTGGCAGGCTCCTATGAATGGTCTTATGGGATTCTGCTGATGGGCTCTCATAATGAGTTGCAGGGTCAGGGTCTTTACAGAAACCAGTGTAAATATGTTTTGTTAGCATTGCTCTTGGCAAAAAAAGATAATCCTGCAATACTGGATGAGCCAACTTGTTCCACCCATAGAACAATGGTATGGCCATATGCGCCAGATGGCGGACTGGGAGGGCCGTAGGAGTGCCGCTTTGGCCCGAAGGTCCTCCTGAGGATTTAGTGGCTTATGGAAGCGGTGTTTGGAGCGATTACCTGCTGCGCCTTCGGCCACCACGTCTGCTTCTATTGTATATTTACCAGACGCCGGGAGGGAGGGGTAAATGGGCAGGGGAAGGGGGGGGATCTTTGGTTTTCTTTATTTTCTTATTAGTTAAAAGACAGGTAGAGCATCGAGTTTGGCTCTGTGATAATGTTTGATGATGTTAAAGTTTATGATGATGCTATGTTAATGTTCCATACTTTATAGCCTGCTAAGAATGTGAATTGGATTTGTTATTGCTGTACTTGTTAACAATAAAAAAGATTTAAAAAAAATCAGGCAGCACGTGGCAATAACCGTGTGCTGCCTGATTACCTCTGGGCACACCTATTTCCTGCCCCCCCCCCCCCCCCCCCGCACTAGAAAATAATTTTTATTTTGTAGCTCAGGAAACTGTGTGTGGCAAGAGCAGAAATAACGTAGGGCACCTGGGTGCACCCGGCAGTAGTGCTGTTTTCTCACATTAGGGCCCCTAAGTATCTATTTTAATTTCATTTAAATGGGATGACTTATATTGGTTCTATTAGATTAAGTGGTAAGGAAAGCAGAGAGAACTGAACAGAAATCTAGGTGAACAGAAAAACTTTTCGCTCTATCCTTTAGAAATTTGTAAACTTTATTTTTTATTTTATGCGTTTGTATCCCACATTTTCCCACCTCTTTGCAGGCTCAATGTGGCTTACAATACATCATGAATAGTGAGAATGCATGAGAAAATATACATTTCTTTTTCTAAGAATATTTTGTTTTATTTTTTGTTTAATTTTATGGGAACCACTTAGATAATTTTTCTTATATGCCAGCCCATATACCAAATAAATTTGAAACTTGAAACTTTCGTGCATTTGTTTTTGGTAGTATTTGGGTCACTCCCATAGTGTTATCATAGTCTGCACAGTACACAAGACTATAATATACTTGAACACCCCCCCTTCCAAATTGTATGGCTCCCCACTAGAACCATAACCACTGGACATACAAACATGAGGGTTTTTTTAAACAATAGAACATCATAAAACTCAGATGTCGTCTTAGAGGAATTTTCTTTAAAGTCCTTTGGCATTTTGTAAACTGTGATAATACTGTACATGTAAAAATCAAATTTAAGCTAGAGCATCATTTTTTTTAACATAGCCCTGGATGAGAGCTATCTGAAAAGATAAGTTATAATTCACAGAGCCCAGCTAAGAGTTCAAAATTGAAAAAGTGGACCTCAAATAAATAGTCACTGGAAAGAGATTAAAGTCTGAAATTTTAGAGGAAGAAACTAGACAATACTCTTCAGAGGAGACTTTTTTTTGTGGGGGAGGGGGGGTTCTATCCATAGGTATGAAGTATGAAAGATGGCATTTTATTCTTTATACAGAGCTGCACAAAATAACATCAAAGAATAAATATGCTCAGTCCTGTGAAATTCAAACATGCCACTTTTAATTTAATAAATTCAGGCACGCTGCGTTTGATAACAGCAAACTTGGAGGATAGAGATTACATTTGTGTGCCATTTGGCATGAAAGTTTTGGTTTCACATCCCTAACACATACGACCTCTGAGGCAGGTGCACAGCGCCACAACACGGCCCATGTCGAGTCATTATGTGATAATGTACGTTGTACAATTAAAGATCATTGTCCCACGTATTGGACAATGGTGCTTTTCTTGCTGTAGCACTGACTATCAAAATAACCGGTTAATTTTTTAGTGGTTATAAAAACCTGGATATTCAATGCCGGTTACTAGAAATGGCCCGGCATTAAATATTCGGGTTTAACACTGGCGGCGGACAGCAAAAGTGCTGCCGGCTGAATATTGGGCCATGGGTGCTTTGACAGCTTTCTCCATCCATACCCAATACACTTCCAGATCATCCTTATAGTGCTTTCTCCATACCTTTGTTATTGGCATTATACACATAATTTGGAGGCAGGTTACCTTCCCCATGCTTTTGTTTTTCGGCTTCCAGCTGGTGTGCAGTTATGTTTCTGCATATATCAATTTCAACAGGTCATTAATACCATAATATGATTTTGCATTGCAGTCAATTACAAACAAATATTCTATTATAAGCATTTAAACCTATCGGCAGCCAAACTGTTTAGCCTGTAGATCCACTTTTGTTCAAGATGAGTCAATCATTTACCATGATTTCTTATCATCAAGAATATTGGGATTAGTTCTAAAATAAAGCTTGATGCATGTACCTGTTGCACACAGTATTCTATTAACAGTGTTTCTTTTCTTTGGTTCCTTGAAGCATCTCCGCTATTCAGATATCCTTATTTGAAACTGAACAATGGCCTTCCCTACATATACTTTATTGTAACTGCGTATATGCAGTGCTTTTTTACTAGCAAAAAAGGTGCTGGTACTCAAATGCTAGGCCGCCCATCAGGGGTGAGGTGATCACTGAGGGACCCACCCCACAATAGCCAGGCCCCCTGCAAGCAGTCACAGAATCTATGACAAGGCAGAATTGGTGTGTAGAACCTGAGCTCTGTCAATAAAACTTGGGGTCCATGAGTCAATTTTAGCAGACAATGGAAAAGGTACCGGTACTCAGTACCCCCAAGTACCCCCTCAAAAAAAGCCCTGCTTATATGTATGTGTGTTTATCTCCCATATTAAGTGCAGTTTTTAATTTTTGCATGAACTCTATCCCTAGTCACACATTGGGGTATTTCTCATTTATAGTAGTGCCATTTATAGAGTTATACAAGTTTATTGAGCCCAGTATGTAAGAGATTTGGCATTGGCAACCAGGAGAGGCTGAGATTTGCAAGAGTCAAGGCACAGGAAACCACAACAGATCGATACCACAACCACAAGAACAGAGGAAAACTTTCAAGTGTTTATTACATAAATTACAATACTTCAGAGGTGAATTAAAAGTCAAAACCCAGCATGACTGAGTTTCTCCCAAATGGCTCCATCAAGGGTAACAAAACAAAGGATGAAATATAGCTAAGATCTAGTTGGAACCTCTGCAGGTGTACTAGATTTACATTCTTTGAAGAATGTTTCCTGGCAGTGTTGGTATAGAGAATTACGATATTTTATTAACTGATCTTAGCAATATTTCACCTCTAAGTGCTGTAGTTTATGTAATAAACATTTGAAAGTGTCAATCTGCTAGGTTTCCTATGCAGAGATTTGGCATTTGCACAGTGTGTGAGTGTGCTGTACTTCTGTGCTATGTTATGTATCTTTATTAATGGCACTCATTTCTTTATCTAGCTACTCGTATGGATCATTTTCAGCTTGGTGACTGTCATGTTGGCAAAGCTTATGATGTGACTTTCACAATGACCAATCACAATCGAGAATATGCAATGAGGTTTGAATGGCCTGCTGAAGCTCCTCTGCGCTTCCACCCACAGGTATACAGATAGGCTCTTTGTCTAATATGGGCAGTAGACCTATTAGTATATTTGCTGCTAGCCAAAAGTATGATAAATGGTAAGTTCTTTTTAGTGTGAACAATTCATAATGTCAGTGATTGAACTGGAAAGTATAACACAAAAAGGCTGCCATCTTTCTCATGATTTCCCACACCCACACACACATCCTGTCCTCTGACATGCTAGGCCATTTTCTCTCTCTCTAACAACAGTGAGATATGGATTTAGCCAAACAAGTTGTTTGTATTTTTTTCAGGCTGATGATCACTTAGAAGGCCTTTTACAAAGGCGCACACTAAAAACGCTACCACGCCTTTGTAAAAGACCTCTTTAAATTGTAACCAGACAGTGAGTTTCTCTGTTAAAATGTAACTAGCTAAGGATCCCATTTACTAAGCTGCACTAAGAAATAGGCTTAGCGTGTCCATACATGGTCCTTTCCCACATGCTAAGCCTATTTCTAGTGTGGCCATCAAAAAGAGCTTTTTTCTATTTGTTTCATTTATGGTCATGTGCTAATGTTAGCATTACCCCACAGTCATTAAAACAGTTACCACAGGAACACTCACTGCCTCTGTTATGGATGCACTAACCAATTAGCATGACTTAAGGTCAGTGTGCTAGCTGATCAGCACATCTATGCCCATTCTCTGCCCCTGACATGCTTTAGAGCATCCTGCATTAGCCATTTTTTCAATGATAGGCATACGTTAGTGCCTAATGCAGCTTAGTAAAATGGTCCCTAAGTAAAGAAGGGGTGAGAGATATGCTGCTGGGGTGTGGCTAAAAGTTGAACAGACATCACTTTGCACTATGTGGTTAATCTTACCAGTTACAGAGGTCATTTTATTTATTTATTGGTTCTTATATCCCATATTATTCAAAAATAATTTTAGTTCAATGTGGCTTACATATATTACAAAAATTGAATTACAGTGAGTGAGATTTGAAGATTACAAAGCAAGAGAACAATTTAACGACTAGTGCAGTATTACGATAGTCAGTAGAAAATACTGAAATTGATTAGTATCTTGAGATAAAAACATTATGAACAGGAAAGTTTTTAGGGATTTGCGGAAGGACAGGTAGTTGTCATTATGTCATATTTCTCCTGGAAGAGAGTTCCACCATTTTCCATCGGATTCTATATAGCATACCTAGAGATCCATGTCGAAATTGGCATGGATTCTATAGCAATGAGCGAATCTTAACAAGTTAATGAGTGCTGATAGCAGCACTTAACAAGCAATAATGAACACTAATTGACACTGATTAGAATTTATGCACACAACTCACTAAACGTATTCTGTAACGATGTGCGAGGAACTCCTAACGTGCGCAGGCAAAATGGGCCATGATTATGGGTGGGAAAATGGGCGTTTCATGATATGCAGTGGTTTTGAGAGTGAGCATGGAGTTCTGGTAGGCTGTCCAGCCCATTCAGTCAAGTAGCATAGTCTCAGTTGAAGTGTGGAAGACGTGGATTTATTAAAGACTTCAGGGCCCTTTAACTAAACCGTGTAGGCATCTACGCGCACCCAACGCACCCCAATTTGAAAATACCGACCGGTACAATGTGCCTGGGTGGTAATTTAATTTTTTACATGCGTCCAGTACGCATGCCAGAAAATATATTTTATTTTCTGGCACACGACGCTAACCGGGCGGTAATCGGCATTGTACGCGCGCTGACAATTACTGCCCAGTTAACGCTTGAGACCTTACCGCTAAGTCAGTGGGTGGCGGTAAGGTCTCAGGCCCAAAATGGATGCATTCTAATTTTCATTTTGCCGCACGTCCATTTTAGGCCAAAAAAAAAAGAGGCCTTTTTTGCAGGTACACAGAAAAATGGACCTGCGCGCATCCAATACATGCGTCTACAACAGCGCAGACCATTTTTCAGCACATCTTAGTAAAAGGACCCCTTCCTTAGTTAACACTGACTGGTGTGGTAGCTGTGTGTGGGTGTGACCCGGAGCACTATATATTTTATATTTGAGTGACGCAAACAAAAAGAAGATCACTGAAGAAAGTCTATAAATGTGTTTATTCACTACAACTTTCAGTTAAAAACCCTAAAAACACAACACTGCCTGAAACTTGGAGAGTAATGCCTTTGGCAACAGTGTTCTTTACCAAGTAGGTAGAGCAGCCAACACACTTCTTGTTATGTCCCTGACAGCCCTTGTGTGGGCGAAACACAACCATGTCAGGCTATTAGGTTTTTTAACTGAAAGTTGTGGTGAATAAACAATTTTATGGACTTTCTTCGGTGATCTGCTCTTTGTTTTCTTCATATTGGATCTTGCAGATCATCTGCTTTTTGTTTCTTGGGACCTTTTATATTTGAGCTCCAGGTGTTGGGAGATTGCATCTCCTGGTAAAGGCAATTGCCATATGGAGAATGGCAGGTCTTGAAAGAGCTGATGGATTGGTAGTGCGATTACTTCCTTTTTGGCACTGCAGAACATAAGAATGGACTCAAAGTCATGCATTTCTGCAAGTGTGTGAGTGAAGGAAAACTGTAGGGCCTTTGAAAGTTTCTGGAGGAAACAAGAGTAGGAGTAGCCCTCTGCTTATTCCTGCACAAATGCTTCCCGTGCAGATAGTGAGGTGGTGTTTTCCTTATCTGGAGCCCATGCTGTAGTCTCCATCATGGGTGTTTTTTCCACCCCCACTCCCCCGCCCCCCAGGAATAATGGGTGAATGCTGGAAACCAAGCTCTTTTGTCAGACTTGTGAGTTCTTGTACCAAGTAGAGCGCTGCTGAGCCCGGTACTCGGATCAGGTTATGCTTGGTGGCTGGACAACCCCGGGTTTCATCTGCGCTGACCGCCGTTCCCCAGAGTTTGGTCCCCTAGGTGCGGGTGGCCTGCAGGATTTATGGGACGGAGCTGGAAGCGGGGTGATGAATGTATCGACCAGGCAGGCAGCAGGTCAAGAGAGTAATCCAGGTACAGGCGAAAGTCAGTAGGCAGGCGGCAGGCAAGAGAGTAATCCAGGTACAGGCGAAAGTGAGTAGGCAGGCGGCAGGCAAGAGAGTAATCCAGGTACAGGCGAAAGTCAGTAAGCAGGCGGCAAGCAAGAGAGTAATCCAGATGCAGGCGAAAGTCAGTAGGCAGGCGGCAGGCAGAAGAGTAATCCAGGTACAGGCACAGTCAGCAACGAGGGACCAGTAGATAAGAAGCAGACTACAGAGTTAGAAACACCTACCAAAGTAGAAGCCAAAGCTTGGAGTCCAGGGAGAGCTCAGCTGATAAAGTGCTGGCGTTTGACATCAGCAGGGAGAAGGGGCACATTCATAGGACAAGAGCAGGGGAAGGAGGAACCAGAAGACCAATAGGAGAGAAGCAAAGGAAGCCAGGCAGAGGAAGAGCAGACCCAGGTGGGTGGAAGCAAAGCAATCAAGGAGCTTGGAAGCCAGGCAGAGAGAGAGAGCAGAAACAGGTGCATGGAATCAAAGCAATTAAGGAGCCTGCAACCACCGCTCTCTGAACAAACCCAGAGAGGACTACACACACACATGGCTCAGGCAGTGCTACTCAAGTGTGTGTGTCGATGGGACCCCATGCAGCCCGAGGACGCCGCTTGCGTTGAGGTAGGGGACATGACATCTTTTGAGTTGCCTTCTCATTTTGTTTTGCTTTGTTGTTGTTTTGTGAGTTTCTTCTGACAGGAGAGGAGAGAGCTGTGATCATCTTGGCACACAGATAAGGTAAACTGACCTCACTGGTTCCTCTAGTGCAGGAACTCCCATGCATGCCTGGCACATGCTCAAATCTTGTCATTAGCTAGGATAGAATTCCAGCATATTGGCTCCATCAATGATGTCACCACTTAGTGTAGCAGGGGCACAGCCACAGGTGAGCCTGGGTCCATCCATTTTGAGTCAGACCCACCCAGCAATAGTGCAGCCATGGCCACTGGACAAAAGGGAGCCCAACTGCTCAATTTCCGATTGGTAAATTTAATCCTGAATCAAGTGCCAGCATCTGTCTGTCCCTCCCCACCCTCCCCCCATCTTCCCAGATCCAACCTCTTGCTCTCCCATCCTCCCCCCACCACCACTTGCTTCCTCCAGACATATTGCCAGCAGCAGCAGTGATTAAGGCAAGCTACCTCTGGCTGGCACCAGAGCTTTCCATTTACTGCGTCCTGCTTATGTGGAAACATAGAGAGTGGAAAAGGGACACACAGGGGCAATACTTGATGTGGAGGGTGGACACTGGGGGAGAGGGATAGGTACACAGACATACTGGGAGGAGAAGGACACAGAGGAGCAATACTGGACATAGATAGGGTTAAGGAGGGAGAGGGAACCAAGGGCAATGCTGGACGGGGGAGAGGGGCACACATGGACAGTACTTGAGTCAGGGAGGAGGGACACAGGAGGCAATGCTAGACATGGCTGGGGAGATACAGAGAGGCAATGCTGGACATGAAGGGGGTAATAGGGATACAGAAAGGCAAATGCTGGATAAGGGGGATATGGGCACAGAGTGACAGTGCCAGACGTAGGGGAATAGGACACAGGAGGGCAGTTATTCATGCTGGGGGGTAAGGACTCAGAGGGGCAATGCTGGAAAAGAGGAGGGATGGGGATACAGAAGGGAGATGATGGAATAAAAAGGTGAATAAAGTGTAGGTGCAGGGAAGAGGGCTGGAAAAATATGGATGGTGTGTGTTTACGGGGGGGGGGGGCTGGAAAAAAGGTGAATGGGGTGTGAGTGCAGGGAGGGTGCTGGAGTGCAGGTGCAGGGAGAGGGGCTGGAAAACATGGATGGAATGTGGGTGCAGGGATGGGGGCTAGAAAAAAGATAGATGGAGTGTATGCAGGGAGGCCTGGAAAAAAGGTGAATGGAGTATGAGCGGAGGTTACGGGCGGGAATGTAAGGGGAAATGAGGGTAGAGAGGTAATGAGGGGCTGCAGACTGAGTGCATTTGTAGGTAAGAAGGAGAAGCTTGAACTGTATGCGGTATCTGATTGGAAGCCAGTGAAGTGACCTGAGAAGAGGGGTGATATGAGTATATCGGTTCAGGCAGAATATAAGATGTGCAGCAGAGTTCTGAACAGATTGAAGGGGGGCCACGCCTCCACTCCTACATTCCACTCCACTCCTTTGAAATTTGGCCGTCCCTGTTAGGGGGGAGGCAGTTCAGGACGTCCAAAATGTTTGAAAAAAGGACGTCCACGCCTTCGCTATGCCTCCGCTGACACACACATACCTCCCCTCCCAGGGACCTTCATACTGCTGCGATGGACCTGAGTATGACATTTCAGGCTGGCAAAAAAAAGTTTTTAAAGTTGTTTTTTTCAGGGTGGGAGGGGGTTAGTCACCACTGGGGGAGTCAGGGGAGGTCATCCCCGATTCCCTCCGGTGGTCATCTGGTCAGTTCGTGCTCCTTTTTGAAGCTTGGTCGTGAAAAAAGATGGACCAAGTCGGCCAAAGGCTCGTCAGGGACGACCTTTTTTTTTCCATTATCAGCCGAGGACACCCATCTCTTAAGCACGCCCTCGTCCCGCCTTCAGTACGCTGCCGACACGCCCCCGGGAACTTTGGTCGTCCCTGCGACGGAAAGCAGTTGAGGACGGCCAAAATCGGCTTTCGATTATTCCGATTTGGGCGACCCTGAGAGAAGGACGCCCATCTCCCAATTTGTGTCGGAAGATGAGCGCCCTTCTCTTTCGAAAATGCCAGATGGTGTTAAAAATTTTGATTATTGAATTTTAAATACAACCTTTATACTTTTTTAAATACAACCTTAATACTTTTTTTTTCTGAGAAGTTCCACGAGAAGAGAACATTTCTCTGGTAAGTGAACGTTATTTTGCTTTGTGCTTTGGGAACTTAAAGATTGGGGTTTAAAGGAGGAATTGTAGGTTAGTGTTAGGCAAAATAAAAATATAAAACGCAAATTTTATCAACTAATCTCCATAGTCTTTTCCACTTAGTTTTAAAAACTTTGTACCACAGCATTAACAGATAGAATCTAGCAGGCACTGCAGGATCCAGGGAGGAGGGTTTTAGATTTGTTAGGAACTGGGCAACATTCTGGGGAAGGGGGAGCCTATTCTGAAAGGATGGGCTCCACCTTAACCAGGGTGGAACCAGGCTGCTGGCATCGGCATTTAAAAAGGAGATAGAGCAGCTTTTAAACTAGAAATGGGGGGAAGGCCAACAGTCGCTCAAAAGTACATGGTTCGGGATAAGGTATCTTTCAAAGATATCACCAAAACAGGGAAGATAGGGTATCCTGATAGCAAGGTTGCAAAAGAGACTGTAGTAGATCAGGTGTCCTTAAATAAAAATAAAAATCAGACAAAAGATTGCAAATTAATACTGTCAAGTACTGAGCATGATGTAAATATGAACAACAAACATAGTTTGAAATGTATGCAAATGCCAGAAGCCTAAGAAATAAGGTGGGAGAGTTAGAATATATTGCACTAAATGAAAAATTAGATATAATAGGCATCTCTGAGACCTGGTGGAAGGAGGATAACCAGTGGGACACTGTCGTACTGGGGTACAAATTATATCGTAGTGATAGGGTGGATCGAATTGGTGGAGGGGTAGCATTGTATATTAACGAGAGCCTTGAATCAAATAGATTGAAAATTCTGCAGGAAACAAAACACTTCTTGGAATCACTGTGGATTGAAATTGCATGTGTAAAGGGGAAAAGGATAGTGATAAGAGTGTACTACCGTCCGCCTGGCCAGGATGAACAGATGGATGCAGAAATGTTAAAGGAAATTAAGGACGCAAACAAACTGGGCAACACAATAATAATGGGTGATTTCATCGGGACACACTAGGGAGGTAAAATTCCTTGAAGAAATCAAGGACAGCTTTATGGAGCAGCTGGTACAGGAGCCGACGAAAGAAGGAAAAATTCTAGACCTAATCCTTAGTGGAGTGCATGATCTGGTGTGGGAGGTAATGGTGCTGGGGCTGCTTGATAACAGTGATCATAATATGATCGTTTTTGATATTAGCTTTGAAGTAAGTATACATAGGAAATCAAATACGTTAGCGTTTAACTTTAAAAAAGGAGACTATGGTAAAATGAGAAGAATAGTGAAAAGAGAAACTTAGAGGAGCGACTGCGAGGGTCAAAAATTTACATCAGGCGTGGATGCTGTTCAAAAACACCATCCTGGAAGCCCAGGCCAAATATATTCTGCATATTAAAAAAGGAGGACAGAAGACCAAACGACAGCCGGCGTGGTTAAAAAGTGAGGTGAAGGAAGCTATTAGAGCTAAAAGAAAATTCTTCAGAAAATGGAAGAAGGAACCGACTGAAAATAATAAGAAACAGCATAAGGAATGTCAAGTCAAATGCAAAGCACTGATAAGGAACGGTAAGAGGGACTTCGAAAAAAAGGTTGCGTTGGAGGCAAAAACACATAGTAAAAAAATTTTTAAGTATATTAAAAGCAGGAAGCCAGCAAAAGAATCAGTTGGACTGCTAGATGACCAAGGAGTAAAAGGGGCAATCAAGGAAGACAAAGCCGTAGCGGAGAGATTAAATGAATTCTTTGCTTCGGTCTTCACCGAGGAAGATTTGGGAGTGATACAGGTGCCGGAAATGGTATTCACAGCTGATGAGTCGGAGAAACTTAATGAATTCTCTGTAAACCTGGAGGATATAATGGGACTGTTCTACAAACTGAAGAGTAACAAATCTCCTGGACCGGATGGTATTCATCCCAGAGTACTGATGAACTTAAAAATGAGCTTGCAGAGCTATTGTTAGAAATATGTAATTTATCCTTAAAATCGAGTGTGGTACAGGAAGACTGGAGGGTGGCCAATATAGCACCCATTTTTTAAAAAGGTTCCAGAGGAGATCCGGGAAATTATAGACCGGTGAGTCAGACGTCAGTGCGGGGCAAAATGGTAGAGACTATTATTAAGAACAAAATTAGAGAGCATATTCAAAAGCATGGATTAATGAGACAAAGTCAATATGGATTTAGTGAAGGGAAATCTTACCTCACCAATCTACTACATTTCTTTGAAGGGGTGAACAAACATGTGGATAAAGGTGAGCCAGTTGATATTGTGTATCTGGATGTTCAGAAGGCGTTTGACAAAGTACCTCATGAAAGACTCCTGAGGAAATTGGAGAGTCATGGGATAGGAGGTAGTGTTCTATTGTGGATTCAAAACTGGTTAAAAGATAGAAAACAGAGAGTAGGGTTAAATGGTCAGTATTCTCAATGGAGAAGGGTAGTTAGTGGGGTTCCCCAGGGTCTGTACTGGGACCGCTGCTTTTTAACATATTTATAAATGACCTAGAGATGGGAGTAACTAGTGAGGTAATTAAATTTGCTGATGACACAAAGTTATTCAAAGTCGTTAAATCGTGGGAGGATTGTGAAAAATTACAAGAGGACCTTACGAGACTGGGAGACTGGATGTCTAAATGACTGGTGACGTTTAATGTGAGCAAGTGCAAAGTGATGTATGTGGGAAAGAGGAACCCGAATTATAGCTACGTCATGCAAGGTTCCATGTTAGGAGTCACGGACCAAGAAAGGGATCTAGGTGTCGTCGTTGATGATACGTTGAAACCTTCTGCTCAGTGTGCTGCGGTGGCTAAGAAAGCAAATAGAATGTTAGGTATTATTATGGCTTTGTATCGCTCCATGGTGCGACCGCACCTCGAATATTGTGTGCAATAGCTTGGAGAAAAGGCAGCTGAGGGGAGATATGATAGAGGTCTATAAGATAATGAGTGGAATGGAACGGGTCGATGTGGAGTGTCTGTTTACGCTTTCCAGAAATACTAGGACAAGGGGGCATGTGATGAAGCTGCAGTGTGGTAAATTGAAAATGAATCGGAGGAAATTTTTCTTCACTCGACGCATAGTTAAACTCTGGAATTTGCTGCCAGAAAAGGTGGTTAAGGCGGTTAACTTAGCGGACTTCAAAAAAGGGTTGGACGGCTTGCTGGAGGAAAAAGCCATAGAATGTTATTGAATGGATGAAGGAATAATACAGTATTTCTAGGATGGGCAGGACAAATTGCTTGTTCTTTTGGCCGCTGTCGGTGACTGGGTGCTGGGCTTGATGGAGCCTTGGTCTGTCCCAGCATGGCGATGCTTATGTACTTATGTACCTTGTCAATTATTGCACTTTGTAAGTGTGCCACAAGATGAAAAATGTTGAAAATCACTGTGTTAGTATGTAGTGTCTGTGTAGGGATCTTGTAGCAGCCCCATTTGTTCTGTTTTTTTCACTAGGTGGTGCATTGGAGTTTTAGGGCCTAGTGTGAATTTATAGTGCTGCTTTTCACAGATAAAGTTGTTGCTCTTTTAGTCCTGGGAGTTAGTGCTGCTCCGAGTGTGTTTTTGCACATGTTAATGCTTTTTTTTTTTTTTTTTGCTGTGTGTTGGCCTTACTGAGGTGACATCAAAACTTAAATATAATTTAAGTTTGTCATAACATCAGACAGGTTTTAGAACATTTTGCAGGATCTGATGAGTGTCACTTCCCTTAAGTGGTTGTCTTTAGAGCAGATATGTCTGCAGGTTTAATTGAGTGATCTTTAAATACAATAAAACTGTTTCCAAACATGTACAGTGGTGGAAATAAGTATTTGATCCCTTGCTGATTTTGTAAGTTTGCCCACTGACAAAGACATGAGCAGCCCATAATTGAAGGGTAGGTTATTGGTAACAGTGAGAGATAGCACATCACAAATTAAATCCGGAAAATCACATTGTGGAAAGTATATGAATTTATTTGCATTCTGCAGAGGGAAATAAGTATTTGATCCCCCACCAACCAGTAAGAGATCTGGCCCCTACAGACCAGGTAGATGCTCCAAATCAACTCGTTACCTGCATGACAGACAGCTGTCGGCAATGGTCACCTGTATGAAAGACACCTGTCCACAGACTCAGTGAATCAGTCAGACTCTAACCTCTACAAAATGGCCAAGAGCAAGGAGCTGTCTAAGGATGTCAGGGACAAGATCATACACCTGCACAAGGCTGGAATGGGCTACAAAACCATCAGTAAGACGCTGGGCGAGAAGGAGACAACTGTTGGTGCCATAGTAAGAAAATGGAAGAAGTACAAAATGACTGTCAATCGACAAAGATCTGGGGCTCCACGCAAAATCTCACCTCGTGGGGTATCCTTGATCATGAGGAAGGTTAGAAATCAGCCTACAACTACAAGGGGGGAACTTGTCAATGATCTCAAGGCAGCTGGGACCACTGTCACCACGAAAACCATTGGTAACACATTACGACATAACGGATTGCAATCCTGCAGTGCCCGCAAGGTCCCCCTGCTCCGGAAGGCACATGTGACGGCCCGTCTGAAGCTTGCCAGTGAACACCTGGATGATGCCGAGAGTGATTGGGAGAAGGTGCTGTGGTCAGATGAGACAAAAATTGAGCTCTTTGGCATGAACTCAACTCGCCGTGTTTGGAGGAAGAGAAATGCTGCCTATGACCCAAAGAACACCGTCCCCACTGTCAAGCATGGAGGTGGAAATGTTATGTTTTGGGGGTGTTTCTCTGCTAAGGGCACAGGACTACTTCACTGCATCAATGGGAGAATGGATGGGGCCATGTACCGTACAATTCTGAGTGACAACCTCCTTCCCTCCGCCAGGGCCTTAAAAATGGGTCGTGGCTGGGTCTTCCAGCACGACAATGACCCAAAACATACAGCCAAGGCAACAAAGGAGTGGCTCAGGAAGAAGCACATTAGGGTCATGGAGTGGCCTAGCCAGTCACCAGACCTTAATCCCATTGAAAACTTATGGAGGGAGCTGAAGCTGCGAGTTGCCAAGCGACAGCCCAGAACTCTTAATGATTTAGAGATGATCTGCAAAGAGGAGTGGACCAAAATTCCTCCTGACATGTGTGCAAACCTCATCATCAACTACAGAAGATGTCTGACCGCTGTGCTTGCCAACAAGGGTTTTGCCACCAAGTATTAGGTCTTGTTTGCCAGAGGGATTAAATACTTATTTCCCTCTGCAGAATGCAAATAAATTCATATACTTTCCACAATGTGATTTTCCGGATTTAATTTGTGATGTGCTATCTCTCACTGTTACTAATAACCTACCCTTCAATTATGGGCTGCTCATGTCTTTGTCAGTGGGCAAACTTACAAAATCAGCAAGGGATCAAATACTTATTTCCACCACTGTATATGTTTAGTGCTGGTAAGTGCTTGAGTTTAAAATATGTAATATATATAAATTGTCAACTGTGATAAAGAAATCCATTTTTGGGGGCATGTGAACGCATTACTTGACAATAAGTAGCCAGCAGCCCATCCTCAGGCCTCAAATTCGTCACTATGCTAAATTTATACCCCAAATGCATCATGAGAAAAAGCTCACTCACTGACTTACACTCTCATTCACTGGTGTAAAATTGCACTCTTTTGGATGGGCCACCCTTGGCATCTTTGCAATTTGGTCCAGCATTTTTCTCTCCCCTCTGTTCCCCCAGTCCATTAGCTTCTTTTTACCCCCCCCCCCCCCCCCTTGCAAGCCCTACTTCTTCCAGGGAAAAAAAAGAGATGGTATAAAGGCCAGGCTGCTGATACCTCTGCTGCCCCCACTCCTTCTGACCTGGACTCAGTGGCGTAGGAAGGGCGGGGTGGTGGGGGCGGTCCGCCCCGGGTGTCAGCGGGTGGGGGGGGGTGCTCCGGACATCCCTCATCTCCTGCCCCCTTCGTTTTTTTTTTTAAATCCATTGCAGCGACGCAGGATTTGGGGGGGGGGGTGTCAACTACCCTAGCTACGCCACTGCCTGGACTTACTTAGGTGCAGAACCTGCAAAGCCATCAGCAGTGTTGTCTAGACAGTAGTTCCCTGCCTTTATGCCACATTTTTTTTCGACCGGAAGAGACTTGGTTTGCAGGGGCTAAAGAAACTGGATCAGGGAGGGGTGAGCCATCCACAAAAGTTTGCCCAGGGCCCTAGGTGGTTAAATGTGACCCTTGGTGCAGTATTGGTGTAGCTGGTGGTGATCCCCAAGCCCCCCAGCTGAAGACATCTGCATCCAGCCATAGCTCTCCTCAAGGCAGTCAGTGGCAGCATTCCCAGTTGCCAGCACTGGCAGAGCACCCCATGCACGCTTAGTTCTCCTATATGAACTGAGCATGCAAGAGAACTGAGCCTATATGAACTACCGGCACTGGTGGCTGGGAATTCTGTCACTGACTTCCATGAGGGAAGTTATTGCCAGCTGCCAGCGTCTTCAGCTGGCAAGCCTTGCTTATTCCTGCCAGCTAAGGTATTTAATTTTAAAGTTGAGCGAGGGAGGTGTGGGAGGAGAGCAAGGGGGATGGGGAGCAAGGGAGGGTGGAGAGCAGGGGGTAGGGACAGAGAGGAAATGTCTGCCCTCCCATTTTTCCTGTTGACCCACTCAAAATCTGCTGACTGGCTATTCTACTGGTGTGCCTAAATATCCTCTGCTTAGCTGTGGAGAATCCAGGCAACAGCAGTAGACTTCATGTGAAGCAAGTCAGACTATTCTGAGGAACATTTTCTGTGCCTACATTTTAACCCATGTAAGTCCTGGGTTAATTTATAACACTTCTTTTCTGAGGGTAAAACAAGGTTTACCTGCGAAATAAAGTTTGTAAAATAACCCCCAAAAGATAATTTGATAAGTGACTTGAGACTATAGCATAGCATTTTAGAGAGTGAAATAGACACATAATATTGCCCTTGTGTGCACACATAAAAATTGATACTAAGAAATCATAACACCTATTTTTATGCAACATATACATAGGCATTTCTAGAGGCAGAGAATGGGCACAGGATTGTATCTTATAAAAAACATATAATTATGTATTTTTACCAGCACATATATGCATAAAGTTACTCCTGCCTCAGAGCAGGTATATTTATGTGGTAGCTTCCAAGGAATTTTATAAATTCAGAAAATAACTAAAAGCATATATGTTTACTCAGGCATTTGCTGATACTTAGGTTTACACCATTCTTTTTAGAGTAATTGCTGCGATTAATAATTTTTTGTTTGACTGCTGCTTGTACACTTTCCTTTTGTATTTTTTGTGGTTAATATGTTAATTTATGATTTGTATGTTTTATTGTGTATGTTATTTTGGAAACAACCTAGAATTGTTGGAGTGGTCTATAAATAAATAAATAAATTCACATAGCTTCATATGTAGCCTTTATAAAATAAACACTATGGGGTTAATAATCAACCTGTGGCAGTAAGTGACTTGTAAGCTGCTCTCAGTAATGGGCTTAACTAACCCCAGATATTCAATTTTAGGGCATGCATAGCTCCCAGCACTGAATAGCCAGGTATGTGCTCCTGGAAGTTAACCGGATACCAGCCGATATTCAGGCCGGTAACTGGTAAACTCAGCGCATAAAATTAAGAAACATTTTACTGTCCTGACTGTATGAGCTTACTTAGCTGATTAGCAGACTAACTATCACTGCTAACCAGTTAAGTGTTTGGTCCACCCTTGGACCGCCTCTAACCTAGGGCCCCTTTTACCAATCTGAAGTAAAAGGGGCCCTGCAGTGGAGTCAGCACATGGATTTGCTGCACACTGAGGCCCCCTTTTACCACAGCAGCTAAAAGGCTTTTTCTTAAAAAAAAAAAAAAAGAAAGAAATTAACCATTTCCACCCTTTCCGCCACCTGTTTAAGAGGCGGTAAGGGCTCCCATGCTGACTCAGCAGTAACTTCTGCCCATTTAAAACCTTTTGAATATTGACCCCTATAAATACACATGTGCCTTCACAACCTTGGCACCCAATTACAAAATTATCCTTCCTATTCATGAATTTGAAGCCCTGCTTCTCGAAAAGAAATTGGAACTAAAAGTCCATAAATGGGCCACCTGAAATTAAACATGACCAAAACCGAGCTTCTCATTTTTCCCCCCAAACCCACCTCCCCACTCCCCCCGTTTTCTATTTCTGTTGATGGCTCTCTTATTCTCCCTGTCTCCTCAGCTCGAAACCTTGGGGGCATCTTTGACTCTTCTCTCTCCTTCTCTGCTCATATCCAGCAGATCGCCAAAACCTGTCGTTTCTTTCTTTACAACATCTGTAAAATCCACCCCTTTCTTTCCGAGCACTCTACCAAAACCCTCATCCACACCCTTGTCACTTCTCGTTTAGACTACTGCAATCTGCTTCTTGCTGGCCTCCCACTTAGTCACCTCTCCCCTCTCCAGTCGGTTCAAAACTCTGCTTCCCGTCTCGTTTTCCGCCAGGGTCGCTTTACTCATACTACCCCTTTCCTCAAGTTGCTTCACTGGCTCCCTATCCGTTTTTGCATCCTGTTCAAACTTGTTCTACTAACCTATAAATGTACTCACTCTGCTGCTCCCCAGTATCTCTCCACACTCGTCCTTCCCTACACCCCTTCCCGTGCACTCCGCTCCGTGGATAAATCCTTCTTATCTGTTCCCTTCTCCACTACTGCCAACTCCAGACTTCGCGCCTTCTGTCTCGCTGCACCCTACACCTGAAATAAACTTCCTGAGCCCCTACGTCTTGCCCCATCCTTAGCCACCTTTAAATCTAGACTGAAAGCCCACCTCTTTAACATTGCTTTTGACTCGTAACCACTTGCCTCCACCTACCCTCCTCTCCTCCTTCATGTACACATTAATTGATTTGATTTGCTTACTTTATTTTTTGTCTATTAGATTGTAAGCTCTTTGAGCAGGGACTGTCTTTCTTCTATGTTTGTGCAGCGCTGTGTACGCCTTGTAGCGCTATAGAAATGCTAAATAGTAGTAGTAGTAAACCTGGAATGACTCATCCCAGCCCTTAAGTATTTATGGCTCAGTATTCAAGAGTACTAATCCAGGCAGTAGCATCTGCTACCCAAATAAATGCTGCTCACTGAGGTCAGTCATCAATTTTCAACAGCATTTTCTGAATAGTGCTGCTAAAAATCATTACTGACTGTCCCAGCGCTGTTAGGTTAGTGCTAGGGTGCTACAAGAGTGGAGTGAGGGCAGAACAGATATCTAGATAGCAGTGATATTTATCACTGCTATCTGGATAACTCTCCTGACAACATAGGACATAAAAATTGCTATCTTAAGTTACCCAAATAGTTATCCAGCGTTGAATGTCGCTGTTATTCTGATAACTCTGGCAATCGACCACATACCTGGATATTCAAGTGCCACTGTCCTGATGGCAGCCAGTGCTGAATATTTAGTAATATGTTTAAACACCATGGCTAGGATTTAAAAGAAACACTGATCGCAGAATTTATATGTTGGCCCATGAAGTTATCTATGAGAGAAAATCCGCTGGCAAGCGGAGAACTCAAACGCCCCACGGTAAAGATAACAAAGAACAGAAAGTGGGAGAAGTTATCTATGAGAGAAAATCCGCTGGCAAGCGGAGAACTCAAACGCCCCACGGTAAAGACAACAAAGAACAGAAAGTGGGAGAGCGACCAAGGATATCAGAAACTGGAGGATGTTCTTAAAATGAAAGTTTATTAAGGGTTTCAAAGACCCTTAATAAACTTTCATTTTAAGAACATCCTCCAGTTTCTGATATCCTTGGTCGCTCTCCATGAAGTTATCTAGTCATATTACCTGGCGCACACAAATTTCTGCCCCTGCTATAAATACAAAAACCCTTTAGTTAAATTAGGGCTATTGATTGGTGTATTATTAGAGAACTTGAAATTTTCTTATCAATTATGACTACTTTTATAGGAATTTTGCTGTATTTTAGGTGGGGCACCTTCATGCCAGATGTAGCAAAGACATTACAGTGACCTTGAAGTCAGAAGTTCCAGTGAACCTCCAGAAAAATGTAGTGAAATGTAAAGTTTCCAGAATCGCCTTTACAGTCCCTGTTGACTTAGTCCCTGACTGGGATGATCGATTACACACAGTCAAGTGGGTGGATTCTGGCAAAAGTCCCACAAGCCAACGTCCTACAAAGAAAAAGGTAATACAATTGCATTCCTATGACTAAACCACTTAGAAATCTCTGTATGACTTTGCAGTATATCAGAAATAAAGTTGAACTTGACATGTCACTAATACTCATGAATTTTCCACAATTTTACATTTGTGATGTTTTCTGATAAAGGTTTTAGAATAATCCTATTAAAAATGTCACGTGGCGGAGCATTTTCGAAAGAAATGTCTAAGTGTGAATTTGGACATTTTACAAAGACGTCCAAATTCCGAGGCGGGGAGAAGGTCATTTTCAAAAAAGATGGACGTTCATCTTTTGTGTTCTAAAATACCATAGACGTCCTTGGATTTGGACATTTTGCGATTTGGACGTCTTTGATTTTCGGCCATTTTCGAAAACAAAACCGTCCAAGTCTAAAAACGTCCAAATTCAAGCCATTTGGATGTGGGAGGGGCCAGCATTTTTAGTAGACTGGTCCCCCTGACATGCCAGGACAGCAGTCGGGCACCCTAGGGGGCACTGCAGTGGACTTCATAAAATGCTCCCTGGTACACAGCTCCCTTACCTTGTGTGCTGAGTGTCCCAAACCCACTACCCCCAACTGTACACCACTACCATAGCCATTATGGGTGAAGGGGGGGCACCTATATGTGGACACAGTGGGTTTCTGGTGGGTTTTGGAGAGCTTGCTGTTTTCTCCATAAGTGTAACAGGTATGGGGGGTATGGGCCTGGGTCCACCTGTCCGAAGTGCACTGCACCCACCAGTAGACTACTCCAGGGACCTGCATGCGCTGTAATGGACCTGAGTATGACTTCTAAGGCTGGCAAGTAATGTTCTTCATCACAATTTTGGGGGTTGGGAGGGGATTAGTGACCACTGGGGGAGTCAGGGGAGGTCATCCCCGATTCCCTCCAGTGGTCATCTGGGGCAACGTTTTGTGCCTTATTCGTAAGAAAAACAGGTCTAGCTGAAAATGTCGAAGTTTTAGTCCTGGACGTCTTTGCTTTGTTCCATTATGACTCAAAGACGTCTAAGTCTTAGGAACGCCCCCAAGTCCCACCTTAAACACACTTCCAATACACCCCCTTGAGATTTAGACATCCTTGTGAAGGACTTCTGAGAAAGACGTCCAAAATGCGGTTTCGATTATACCGATATGGACATCCAAATGCCGATTTATGTCACTTTTTGGACGTCCATCTCTTTCTAAAATGAGCCCAATAATCAAGTAACTAATCAGTGAAAATAAATTTCACATGGTTAGTAATTCAACAAAGGTAATTTTTTACATGAAGTGATAAATTGGAGTACTAAAGTAAAAACACATTAAAATAAATAAAAATGCTGAGGCATGGTTTCATAAAAAGTACATTATTGAAATTTAGATTTTATAAAGTTGAGGTTGCTGGTTTCTGCATCAGTTGTTTTCGTAGAGAAGCATGTCATACCTGATGGTGTGCCATAGAAAAGTCACCATTATCAGATCTCAGTACCTCCCAGCAGCAAGAGACCCCAATGGAGGTTCTTAAATGTGTAAAAACTCCTTTCTCGGGTCTCACATTCCCCTGTCCTACTTAGATTTGGCTTGAATTCAAAGGAGTGTGGGAATAAACAGGCAGCATGCAGAGGGCATGGATAATGAGCACTGCTTTACTGTAAAACTATTCTCTATGTGTACTGTGTAAGTCACCATATGTAGGTGTTATTTTATAAAAACAAGTAGATGCCTACATATTGTCATAAAATATTAGCATATGTGGTAGACAGCATGCCTTGAATGTTGGTATGATCACTTACAGCTGCTCGAGAGCTGGTGTAAATGATAGCACATACTTTATGCTCATATGCTGCACCTATACTTTGCCCCATGCATGCCCATTAGCAGAATATGTTCCATCTTGTTATGGTGCATACTTTTTTCTCATTAGTATTTCATAAGTCATTTTCAAAGCTTTTCTTTTGGCCATATGGATACTTTTCCATGTCCACACTTGCTTGATATATAGAGCTTCATGTACGACACATTTTTGAAAACACAGATGTGCTTTGAGCTTGAAAAGACTAGAGAACACTGCATTAGAGCAGCCTTTCTCAAGCCAGTCCTGTAGTATACCCTAGCCGGTCTGGTTTTCAGATTATCCACAATGAATATGTATGAGACAGATTTACATGCAGTATAGATAATGTATGCAAATCTACCTCATGCTTATTCATTATCGATATCCTCAAAAGTCAGACTAACTAGAAATAGCTTAAAAAAAACTGCATTAGAGGAATCTTTCAATATTAATATGTTTTGTGTAAGACTGCCTCAGATATTTTGTAATTTTCTCTGATGACAATCTGATTAACAGTCACAATCTGATTAACAGTCACACATATCGGTCATCCCCCTGATTCTATAAACGTTGCCAATAATTGTGCACACAAATTTAGACATGTTCCCAATTTGCACACACAATTTAATAGAATAATAAGCCAATTAATGCCAATAATTGTCTTTTTAACAAGCAGTTATTGGCACTAATTAGATTTAATTGGGACTAATACACGTAAAGTTAGGCACAGGATCCGCGCCTAAAATTTACATGCAGTCAAAAAAAGAGAGCACGGAAATGGGATGTCATGGACATATTGGGGCAGATTGGGGGCATGGTTTCAAGTTACGCACGTAATTACAGAATAATGGTGCTCTGCATGTAAATTTAAGCTTGGGCATTTGCACCACATTTTCATTGGTGCAACTGACAGCACCTAAATTTACACGTGATCTGTCTGCCTAAAGCGTTAATTCTATAAACTACATCAAACTTTAGGCATGGCTTATAGAACTCCATTTATGGGAGTATTTTTCAGCATCAGAATCTAGCCCCATGTGACTGTGAGTTTTATTATAGTCTATGTTTCTATCTAAGATATAAATCCCTTTAATGAAGTCTAAGAAACTTTCATGAGCAGGAACCACATACAAGATAATAAATATAATGCTCAGCTCTCCTCTAAAATGCTACATTTCATATTTATTTTTTTAATTTATGATTTATATTGTTGTTTTATTGCTTTCATTATTGTACCCCTGAAGCAGCCGATGAGTAGGTGAAACGAGGACCACATCAGAATTTTTACCATCACAGGTGATGAGATTTAAAACACAAGATTTAGTTTGGAGCAGTTTGTCTGGGATCTGTTTTCTTTTGCATTACATCCAGTGTAGATCTGAAGAGCCTTTCTGTTGTTTGCTCATTTTGCGTATGTCCACATTAAATTTCATCTGCCATTTGCATATCATCCCAAGGTTCTCCTGTAGTTTCTCACAGGCAACATGTGATTTAATAACTTTGAGTAGTTTTGTGACATCTGCAAATTAGATCTTTTTATTCCCATTTCTAATTCATTTATACATATGTTAAAAAGCACCAGTCCCAGTACAGATCCTTGTAACACTCCACTATTCACCTTCTTCCATTTAGAGAACTGGCCGCTTAACCCTACTCTCTGTTTTCTACTTACACCATTTCCTTGCCTTCATCCACCTTTCTCCGCTTCGCATTCCCTTGCAGTGTCCCTCGGGGCTCTTTATTGGCACCACTTCTTATTAACTTCTTTTTGAATCCCCTTTTTAGGCTTATTCATGATTATAATATCATGGTCTACGATTAAGCTGGTGACGTTCTCCTACTGTCCTTCCATGATCTTAATCCCACTTTTCTTACCACAGTTCAGTGCTGCCTTGATTTGATTACCTCCTGGCTCAGAGATAACTGTCTTGTTCTAAATCCAACCAAGATCTCTGCTTTCTTGCTCACCAGTTCTTTTTGTCCTGGTATTTCACCTACTCTCCAAGGTCAACCAACTACTCTAGTACACGCCTTCAAAAACCTCAGTGTCTACCTAGATCAGGAACTGAATTTTGACTGTCAAGTGTCTTCTGTTATCCAGCTTCATCGACCTCTGTCACTTTTGATTTATTCGCAAGTTCCTTAATGTTTCTGCCTACATGATACTTCTGTACAGTCTCGTTATTTTATGACTGGATTATTGTAATGTTATCTATGCAGGAATTTTTTCAGTCTGCTTAAATGCCTTCAAACTGTCCAGAACATGGCCATTTGAGAACTTTTATATGCTATGCGCTCTGATCACATTACGTCTTTACCAATTCAGCACATTGGCTCCCTATCCAGGTTAGGGTCCAGTTCAAGGTTATGGTCTTGTCCCACAAAACTTACTTTTCTAGACCTCCATCCTACCTTGCTTATTTGATTACACTGTATATCCCTGCATGAGCTGTGCACTCTGCTTATGAATTCAGATTGGCCATCCCCTAGTTGCTTCTTCCTGTCTAGCCTTTACTTGGTGCTCAGCTTTCCATTGCATGTTTTTGCTCTATGAAATGCCTTACCTGTATCCTTCCATTCAGAATCTTCCAATCTCAAATTCAGATCTTGCTTGAAAACTCACCTTTTTGAAAGAACTTTTGTTAGGGTCTATGTTGAATCAGCAGTCCATAGCAGGGCTCGGGTCTGCCAGTCTGCTTCTAAGTTTCTGCTTTTCCTAACTCTTCCTCTGTCCTATTGGTTAATGATGTTATTTTCTCTGCTATATTAGTTGTAAGCCACTTTGTACAATTTTCGGAAGGTGGTATATCAAGTAGTCAATAAACATAAACATAACCAGTTCCCAATCCACAACAGAATATTGCTTCCTATCACATGGCTTTTTAATTTTCTCAGGGGTCTCTCATAAGGGACTTTGTCAAAAGCTTTCTGAAAATCTAGATACACTGTATGAAGGCTAAAACAAAAAAAGCAGCAACAGCATGGGGCTTTGGAGTCTGTGCATGTCAAAGGGAGTGGAACCAGCAGATGCTATGCTGGTGCACAGGCTCCAAAGCCCTGTGCAGCTATTTTCATTCTGGGGCTTTTCTGTCCTATTCAGGAGCGAGGGTGAGTTCTGTTTTCTGGTCCTAGCAGAGGAGGCTGTCCATACCATTGAGTGGCCCCCGACCTTATGTTTCTTATGTCGGACTCACTAAACAATAGGTACATCCCTGCTGAGGAGTTTTGTTGTGTCATGCCTATTCCCATTACTGCTAACAACTCATGTTGACCGTTCCTCCTTTCCTTCTGTCCAGGGAGCTTTACTCTTAATTAGCTTACCTGAACTATCTCTACTCTTGTTTCCATGTGAGGGAGGGGAGCTTTGTCATGGTTTTAGGGCAATTCCGACTCTGCTGGTGAACAGACACCTGTCTGATACCAAAACTGCGACTGATTCCTTACAGAGATGCCTAGATTTACATGCTACATGGCAACTATTAGGAGCCTGTTCTGTAAAAGGAAATGGGACTTGATATACCAACTTTCTGTGGGTTTTGCAACTACATTCAAAGTGGTTTACATATTATATACAGGTACTTATTTGTACCTGGGGCAATGGAGGGTTAAGTGACTTGCCCAGAGTCACAAGGAGCTGCAGTAGGCACTCACTTTCTTATATAGAAAACTAGTGTAACTAGGTGTATATGCACTTATGTGGGTAGGCATAAGCAATTACACCAACCATAAACTCCACCCATGTGTACGCCCACTTGTAAAATATATGCTTTGTAGGATATATATGTCTATTTACAGAATAGTGCATAAGTGGATTTTCAGGATTTAAGCACGTATGTAATTCCTGGATTGTCCGATTTCTCTTTTATGTTATCTGCATTGAGCTGAATAGGTAACTTGTGGACTGTAAGAGCTGAGAGGTAATGTAACGTATGCATGCATATATGCCAATATTCTAGTCATTGCCATATCTATTTGCATGTCTTGTCAGACAAAGCTCATTGATTTCTTTGACTGGGTGGCCAAACAGTTGGACATAGAAGGGGCACTAGATATGGTGTATTTGAATTTTAGCAAACCTTTGACACGGTTCTCCACAGGCGACTGATTAATAAACTGAGTGCCCTCGGTATGGGACCTAAAGTGATTGGCTGTGTTAAAAACTAGTTAAATGGAAGGAGACAGAGGGTAGTGGTAAATGGAGTTTGCTCCGAGGAAAGGAGGGAGGGAGCGACGCTGGATCTGGTGCTCACAAATGGGGATAGTGTGTCAAATGTCCGCGTGGGTGCACACCTGGGAAGCAGCGACCATCAAACGATTTGGTTTGATATGACAGCTGAAGTGGAGGGCAGCCACTCTAAACTCCAAAGTCCTGGATTTCAAGCGTGCTGACTTTAGTAAAATGGGGGAATACCTGAGGAAGGAGCTGATGGGCTGGGAGGACGTACAAGAAGTGGAAGGACAGTGGTCCAGGCTGAAAGAAGTAATAAATAGGGCCACAGACCTTTATGTAAGGAGAGTAAATAAAAGCAAGAGAAAAAGGAAACCGATATGGTTCTCCAAGCAAGTTGCTGAGAAAATAAAGGCTAAAGAGTTGGCGTTCCAGAAATATAGAAAATCTCAAGTAGAGGAACACGGGGAGGAATACCGGATGAAACTGAAAGAAGCCAAGAGAGAGATACGTCTCGCGAAGGCGCAAGTGGAAGAACAAATGGCTAGAAAGGTAAGGAGGGGCGACAAAAATTTCTTCAGGTATATTAGTGAAAGGAGAATGACTAAAAAGGGAATTGTGAGACTAAAAGATACAGCGAAACGCTATGTAGATAATGATGAAGAAAAAGCCAATTTGCTAAATAGATACTTTTGTTCTGTTTTCACTGAAGAAAATCCTGGAGAAGGACCACAAGGGACTAGCAAAAGTACACCTGAAAATGGAGTGGATAGAAGAGAGTGTGTATCAACAATTTGGAAAGCTAAAGGTGGACAAAGCCATGGGACCGGACGGGATCCACCCCAGAATATTGAGGGAGCTCAGAGAGGTTCTGGCAGGTCCTCTTAAAGATTTGTTTAATAAATCCTTGGAGACGGGAAAGGTTCCAAGGGATTGGAGAACGGCGGATGTGGTCCCTCTTCACAAAAGTGGTGATAGGGAAGAAGCTGGAAACTACAGGCCGTTAAGCCTCACTTCGGTTATTGGAAAAGTAATGGAAGCGATGCTGAAGGAAAGGATAGTGAATTTCCTGGAAGCCAATAAGTTGCAAGATCCGAGACAACATGGTTTTACCAGAGAGAAATCATGCCAAACGAATCTCATTGAATTCTTTGATTGGGTAACTGGAGAATTGAATCATCGGCATGCTATAGACGTAATCTACTTAGATTTTAGCAAAGCTTTTGACACGGTTCCCCACAGGAGGCTCTTAAATAAACTCGATGGGCTGAAGATAGGTCCCGAAGTGGTGAACTGGATTAGGAACTGGTTGACGGACAGACGACAGAGGGTGGTGGTAAATGGAGTTCGCTTGGAGGAGGGAAAGGTGAGTAGTGGAGTGCCTCAGGGATTGGTGCTGGGGCCGATTCTGTTCAATATATTTGTAAGTGACATTGCCGAAGGGTTAGAAGGTAAAGTTTGCCTATTTGCGGATGATACTAAGATTTGCAACAGAGTGGACACCCGGGAGGGAGTGGAAAGCATGAAAAAGGATCTGAGGAAGCTAGAAGAATGGTCTAAGGTTTGGCAATTAAAATTCAATGCAAAGAAATGCAAAGTGATGCACTTAGGGAGTAGAAACCCATGAGAGACATGTGTTAGGCAGTGAGAGTTTGATAGGTACTGAGGGGGAGAGGGATCTTGGAGTGATAGTATCCGAGGATCTGAAGGCGACGAAACAGTGTGATAAGGCGGTGGCCGTAGCGAGAAGGTTGCTAGGCTGTATAGATTTTGGAGGCCGTACCTTGCGAAGGATGTTAAAAAAATAGAAGCGGTGCAAAGAAAAGCTACGACAATGGTATGGCATTTGCGTTCCAAGACATATGAAGAGAGACTTGCTGACCTGAACATGTATACCCTGGAGGAAAGGAGGAACAGGGGTGATATGATACAGACGTTCAAATATTTGAAAGGTATTAATCCGCAAACAAATCTTTTCCAGAGATGGGTAGGCGGTAGAACGAGAGGACATGAAATGAGATTGAAGGGGGGCAGACTCAGGAAAGATGTCAGGAAATATTTTTTCACAGAGAGGGTGGTGGATGCTTGGAATGCCCTCCCGCGGGAGGTGGTGGAGATGAAAACGGTAATGGAATTCAAACATGCGTGGGATATACATAAAGGAATCCTGTGCAGAAGGAATGGATCCTCAGAAGCTTAGCCGAAATTGGGTGGCGGAGCAGGTGGGGGGAAGAGGGGTTGGTGGTTAGGAGGCGAGGATAGTGGAGGGCAGACTTATACGGTCTGTGCCAGAGCCGGTGATGGGAGGCGGGACTGGTGGTTGGGAGGCGGGGAATCCTGCTGGGCAGACTTATACGGTCTGTGCTTGAAAAAGAGAGGTACAAATCAAGGTAAGGTATACACATATGAATTTATCTTGTTGGGCAGACTGGATGGACAATGAAGGTCATTTTCTGCCGTCATCTACTATGTTACTATGTTAGGTGAAGTAGAAAGTAATCTTGTAGTCAGGACCTGCCCACCAGGGGATAAAATATCCTCTCACACTGAGGATGTGTCTCCAGGAGCTTTTGTCCCGGAGGGAAGGGTTAGGACTGCTATTGTAGTTGGTGATTTTACCTTTCCCTTCTTACCTTGTTCTCCCACCCTAACTACTGAAATGTAATTGTAATGTATTTATTTTAATTAGTTCATTGTAAGCCGCTTTGGGGCTGCAAAACTACGGCAAAAGGCGGGGTATAAATGACCTGAAATAAATAAATTATGCATATAGATAGCTGGGTGGCTGGTAGACATGAGGATCACCTGGAGGGGCATAATCGAATGGAAACGCCTATCTCCATGGGCGTTTATCTCCGAGAACGGGTCCGTGAAGGGGCGGGCTGAACCGTATTTTCGAAAAAATGGACGTTTTTGAGCTGGGCATTTGTTTTTTTTTTAGCGATAATGGAAACTAAAAACGCCCAGCTCAAAAACGTCCTAATCCGAGCCATTTGGTCGTGGGAGGGGCCACGATTCGTAGTACACTGGCCCCCCTGATATGCCAGGACACCAACTGGGCACCCTAGGTCAGTGCGGTGGACTTCAGAAAAAGCTCCCACATGCATAGCTCCCTTACCACGGGTGCTGAGCTCCCAACCCCCCTCCCCCAAAACCCACTAACCACAAATGTACAACACTACCATAGCTCTTAGGGGTGAATGGGGCACCTACATGTGGGTACAGTGGGTTTTGGAGGCCTCCCATTTACCAGTACAAGTATTACAGGTGGGGAGGGGGGATGGGACTGGGTCCACCTGGCTGAAGTGCACTGCGGTACCCACTAAAAGTGCTCCAGGGACCTGCATACATGCAGGCCTCTAGGACTTGTTACTGCTGTATAACATTGGCACACCAGTTTACACCTGAAGACTAATCTCTCCGAAAACGTCCTTTATTGGAATAAGCACGCTTACTCACAGTTAACTGCAGATCAGAGGTTGTGCCCCACCACTGGCAACGAGTCTCCCTGGTAGTGAGATTAGCAGGTCAGAGCTGGCAGAATGTTGTACAATGCCCTCTTTCAGCCACATTCAAGGTAAGAACTAAGTTCTCTAACGTAGCTAACACATGGAAGGGATCTAAAACTGGCTTACAAAAATGGCCACTACCTCATGGACTACCGGAAACACAACAGGGCACACTCTGACCCAGTAGGCAGGGGGAAAAGCACCATGGGAGAAGAGCCTACTAACTACCAACATCGTGAGACTGTAACAGAAGCTAATGAAATCACGGAGCCCAATACCCTACACCCACCACAATGCAATGCTGATGTGACCCTGTAGTGCACCCGAGAGCCATATCTGACCCAGGGAAAGGCTGTGACAGGATTGAACATATTCTGCTGTCATGGAGGTGGGTACGGCATTTGAGGCTGGCATAGAGGCTGGAAAAAAAGTTTTTAAAGTGGGTTTCTTTTTGGTGGGAGGGGGTTAGTGACCACTGGGGGAGTCCGGGGAGGTCATCCCTGATTCCCTCCAGTGGTCATCTGGGAAGTTGGATCACTTTTTTGGGACTTGTTCGTGAAAAAAAAGGGTCCAAAAAAAGTGACCCAAAATCGCGGTAAAAATGCCTTTTTTTTTTTTTCCGATTATCAGCTAAAGACGCCCATCTCTCGGCTGATAACCACGCCCCAGTCCTTCCTCCACCACGCCTTCGCCATGCCCCCGTTAACTTTATTCGTTTCCGCAACGGAGTGCAGTTGGAAACGCCCAAAATCGGCTTTCAGTTATACCGATTTGGGCGCCTTTGCGAGAAAAACACCCATCTCCCGATTTCGGTCGAAATATAGGCGTTTTTCTCTTTCGATTATAAGTTGGCTGGTCATGTGCCTGCCTGGTTCGAAGTAGCAGACCTTATGCGTCACCTAGATAAGATTTTAGATACTGCTGGGAAGGAGCCTGCTGTCTTGTTACATGTGGGTACCAATGACATAGGAAAATGTGGGAGGGAGGTTCTGGAAGCCAAATTTAGGATCTTGGGTAGAAAGCTGAAATCCAGGTCCTCCAAGGTAGCATTTTTGAACATGCTTCCTGTTCCATGCACTAGACTCAAGAGGCAGGCAGAGCTCCACCATCTCAATGCGTGGTTGAGATGATGGTGCAAGGATGATGGATTTAAATTTTTTAGGAACTGGACAACATTCTTTGGAAGGGGGAGCCTGTTCCGAAAGGATGGGCTCCACCTTAACTAGAATGGAACCAGGCTGCTGCCGCTAACATTTAAAAAGGAGATACAGCAGCTTTTAAACTAAAATGGGGGGGGGAGGGGGGAGGGAGCCGACAATCATCCAGGAGCACCTGGTTCGGTGTGGAGTATCCTCGAAAGATACTATTGAAACAGGATCTTTAGGAAATCCCAAAAGAGAAAATTCAATAATGGTGAAAGAAAGTCAGGAGTGAACGTTATTTAAAAATACAATTGTAGAAGCCCAGACCAGATGTATTCCACCTATTAACAAAGGTGGAAAGAAGAGCAAACGACAGCCAGCATAATTAAAAGGTGACGTGAAGAGGCTATTAGAGCCAAAAGAATGAAAAAAGGATCTGAATAAAGAAAATAAGAAGCAACATAAGCAGTGTCAAGCTAGAGGCAAAGCATTGATAAAGAAGACTCAAAGTGAATATGAAGAAAAACTTGCTGTGGAGACAAAAATTCATAGTAACACCTTTTTCAGGTACGTCAGAAGCCGAAAGACTGTGAGGGAATCTGTGGGACCGTTAGATCATGAAGGAGCAAAAGGGGTACTCAGGGAGGACAAGGCCATAATGGAGAGATTGAAATATTTTCTTCCATAAAGACCAAAGCAAAGAATTTAAAGAGATTTACCTGTATTGGAAATGGTTTTCAAGGGTGACAATGTGGAGGAACTGAAAGAAATCTCCGTGAACCTAGAAGACATACTGATAGAACTCAGTCCAAAAAAAAGGAAAAAAAATCTTCCACAAAGAAAACAGCAACTTCTGTGGTGTTAGTGAAAGAGCTCAAACATGAAATTGCTGATCTGTTGTTAGTGATCTGTAACCTGTCGTTAAAATCATCCATAGTATCTAAAAATTGGAGGGTGGCAGATTTTTAAAAAGGGTTCTAGGGATGATCAGGGATATTACAGACTGGTAAACCTGACTTCAATGCTGGGAAGATAGTGGACACTATTAAAAAGAATAAAATTACAGAACACATATACAAACATGGTTTAATGGGACAGAGTCAGCATGGGTTCAGCCAAAGTAAGTCTTGCCTCATCAATTTGCTTCATTTCTTTGAAGGCATAAATAAACATATGGTTAAAGGTGTGTTGGCTGATGCTTATGTTTATGTTCCATTGTTACATTCCCTAACGACACCTCAATTGTTTCGCATAACTCTGCACAATGTAATCCATAACCAATCTGTAACAAATTGTATTTCCAACATTTAACTCTTATTGTAAGCCACACTGAACCCGCAAAAAGGTGGGAAAATGTGGGATACAAATGCAATAAATAAATAAATGCAGTATATCTAGATTTTCAAAAAGCTTTTGACAAAGGTCCTCATGAGAGACTCCTGAGAAAATTAAAAAGTCATGGGATAGGAGGCAATGTCCTTCTGTGGATTAGGAATTGGTTTTTGGACAGAAAACAGAGGGTAGAGATACAGTGCTTTTTCTGTGCCGGTACGCAACGGTATGGTGTACCGGCACCTTTTTCTCCTCCTGTCCTCCCCTCCCATTATTTCCAGCGATTCTCCGCCTCTCCCCTGCCCTCCCATCGACGTGCAGCGATTTTCCATCCCTCCCCTGCCCTCACCTCTCCCATATCCAGCGATTCTTCGTCCCCCAGCGTCCTCCTTCACTGCCTGCCAGCCAGTCAGACTCAGAAGCGAATGATACAGGAGGCGATTGGCTGGCAGCATCGTAGCTTCTCTCTGCAAGTCCCGCCTATGCGTAAACAGGAAGTTGTAGGCGGGACTTGCAGAGGGAAGCTACGACGCTGCCAGCCAATCGCTGCCTGCACCGTTCGCCTCTGCGTCCGACGCTGGCTGGCAGGCAGTGAAAGAGGATGGCTGGGGGACGAAGAATCGCTGGATATGGGAGAGGTGAGGGCAGGGGAGGGACGGAGAATCGCTGCACGTCGATGGGAGGGCAGGGGAGAGGCGGAGAATCGCTGGAAATAATGGGAGGGAAGGGCAGGGGAGAGAGAATTGCTGGAAATCAATGGGATGGGAGGGAAGAGAGAATTGCTGGACATGGGATGGGAGTGAAGGGCAGGGGAGAGAGAATTGCTGGACATGGGATGGGAGAGAAGGGCAGGGGAGAGAGAATTGCTGGACATGGAATGGGAGGAAAGGGCAGGGGAGAGAGAATTGCTGGACCTGGGATGGGATGGGAGGGAAGGGCAAGGGAGAGAGAATTGCTGGACATGGGATGGGAGGGAAGGGCAGGGGAGAGAGAATTGCTGGACATGGGAGGGAAGGACAGGGGAGAGAGAATTGCTGGACATGAGATGGGATGGGAGGGAAGGGCAGGGGAGAGAGAATTGCTGGACATGGGATGGGAGGGAAGGGCAGGGGAGAGAGACTTGCTGGACATGGAGGGGAGAGAGGAGAATCGCTGGACGGGGAGGGGAGGACAGGGAAGAGAGAATTGCTGGACATGGAGGGGAGGGCAGGGAAAAGAGAATTGCTGGACATGGAGGGGAGAGAGGAGAATCGCTGGACAGGGAGGGGAGGACAGGGAAGAGAGAATTGCTGGACATGGATGAGAGGGGAGAGAGGAGAAATGCTAGAAATGGATGGAGAGGAGAGCAGGAGATAGAGGAGAATTGCTGGACATGGATGGATGGAGGAGTTGGCTAGGAGAGAGGAGAAATGCTGACTTGGATGGAGGAGAGGGGAGAGAGAATTATTGCTTTATATGGATACAGAGGAGGGAAGAGAGATGAGAAATGCTGGACATGGATGGAGGGGAGGAGAGAGGAGAAGTGCTGGACATGAATGGAGGGGAGGAAAGAAAAAAGAAGATGCACATGGATGGAGATGAGGGAAAGGGAAGAGGAGAAAAACTGCACATGGATGGAGAAAATAGGCAAAAGCTGGATCCATGTGATACCTCCTCCAGTGAATTCCATGGAGGAGGACCCAGCTTTTACTTATGGATGCAGGGCAACAAAAGAAGAAGAAAGGAGGAAAGTAAAGAAATAAATGGAAAGGAAGCCCTGGAAACGGAGTTAAGAGAACAGATAGAGAGCAGCAGAATCAGAGACTGGGACCAATATGGATAGAAAAACAAAGTCACCAGACAACAAAGGTAGAAAAAATCATTTTATTTTCATTTTAGTGTTTGGAATTTGTCTTATTTTGCACTGGGTATACTGGAGCTGTAACAGCTTACAGAAATTATTTATAATGAAAAAAAAAATCACATTATTTTTTCTCCTATACTAGTATAATATTTTCAATGATGTCTGTTTATATGCGCCATAGCTGGTATAAGGGGTGTGGCTAATGTGGGTGTGGCTATAATAGGGGCGGTGCCATGTGGTGACCCCGCTCACAATGAGTACCGGCACCTTTTTTTCTACAAAAAAAGCACTGGAGATAAATGTCCATTTTTCTCAGTGGAGGAGGGTGAATAGTGGAGTGTCATAGGGATCTGTTTGGGAATGGTGCTGTTTAACATGTTTAAAAAGTATCTGGAAAACGGAACAATGAGTGAGGTGATTAAATTTGCAGATGACACAAAAAATTATTCAGAGTTGTCAAAACACATGCAGATTGTGAAAAATTGCAGGAAGACCTTAGGAAACTGGAAGACTAGGCATCCAAATGACAGATGAAAATTAATGTGGACAAATGCAAAGTGATGCACATTGAGAAGAATAATCCAAATCATAGTTACCCAGTGCTTTTTTTGTGCCAGTATGCGCCGGTACTGGCTTTTTCCTGAGGTCCTGCTCCCTTCTGTTCCTGCTTTCGATTACCGCAAGTCGCGATTCTCCTCTCTCCCCTGCCCTCCCCTCCATGTCCAGCAATTGTCTCTCCCCTCCCCTGCCCTTCCCTCCATGTCCAGCATGTCACCTCCCTCCCCTGCCCTCCCCTCTCCAAGTCGCGTTGAACCAGAAGTGAAGGCAGCACAGCAGTGCTTACTGAGGCAGGCACGCAGGCAGGTTCGTCTCCTCTTGCTTTGCTTCCCTCTCAGCGCTTCTGGCCTTCGAGGGAAGCGATGCGAGAGGAGACGAACCTGCCTGCGTGCCTGCCTCAGTGAGCACTGCTGTGCTGCCTTCACTTCCGGTTCAACACGACTTGGAGAGGGGAGGGCAGGGGAGGGAGGTGACATGCTGGACATGGAGGGGAGGGGAGAGACAATTGCTGGACATGGAGGGGAGGGCAGGGAAGAGAGGAGAATCACTGGACATGGAGGGGAAGGCAGGGGGAGAGGAGACATGCTGGACATGGACAGGGGAGGGCAGGGGAGAGAGGAGAATTGCTGGGCATGGATGAGGGGAGGGCAGGGGGAGGGCAGGGGAGAGAGGAGACATGCTGGATATGGAGGGGGAGGGTAGGGGAGAGAGAATTGCTGGACATGGAGGGGAGGGCAGGGGGGAGAGGAGACATGCTGGACATGGAGGGGAGAGGAGGGCAGGGAAGAGAGAATTGCTGGACATGGATGAGAGGGGAGGGCAGGGGGCAGAGGAGACATACTGGACATGGAGGGGAGGTCAGCGAAGAGAGATTCGCTGGACATGAAGGGCAGGGGAGAGAGGACAATCATTGGACATGGATGGGAGGGGAGGGCAGGGGAGAGAGGAGAATCGTTGGACGGATGAGAGGGGAGGTAAGGGGAGAGGGGAGAATCGCTGGACATGGGAGGGGAGGGCAGGGGAGAGAAGAGACATGCTGGACATGGATGGAGGGGAGGGAAGACAGGAAGGAGATGCAGATGGATGGGAGGGCAGGTAAGAGAGAAGAAATGCTGGAAATGGATGGAGAGGAGAGCAGGAGATAGAGGAGAATTGCTGGACATGGATGGATGGAGGAGTTGGCGGGGAGAGAGGAGAAATGCTGGTCTTAGATGGAGGAGAGGGGAGAGAGAATTATTGCTTTATATGGATACAGGGGAAGGAAGAGAGAGGAGAAATGTTGGACATGGATGGAGGAGAGGAGAGAGGTGAAGTGCTGGACATGGATGGAGGGCAGGAAAGAAAAAAGAAGATGCACATGGATGGAGATGAGGGAAGAGCGGAGAAAAACTGCACATGGATGGAGAAAATAGGCAAAAGCTGGATCCACATTAAACCTCCTCCAGTCAATTCCATGGAGGAGGACCTAGCTTTTACTTTTGGATGTAGGGCAAGAAATGAAGAAGAAATGAAGAAGAAAGGAGTTAAGAGAACAGATAGAAAGCAGCAGAATTAGAGAGTCGGACCAATATGTATAGAAAAACAAAGTCACCAGACAACAAAGGTAGAAAAATCATTTTATGTTCATTATAGTGTTTGGAATGTGTCCAATTTGAGAATTTACATCTGCTGTCTTATTTTGCACTGGCTATACTGGAGCTGTAACAGCTTACTGAAATTATTTTTTCTCCTATACTAGTATAATATTTTCAGTGATGTCTGTTTATATGCGCCATGGCTGGCATAAGGGGTGTGGCTAATGTGGGTGTGGCTATAAAATGGGTGTGGCTATAAAATGGGTGGAGGCATAAGTGGTGACTCTGCCCATAATGAGTACCAGCACCTTTTTTTCTAAAAAAAAAACACTGTAGTTACCTGATGCTAGGTTCCAAAGAAGAGCAACCAAAATGATAAAGGGGATAGAACTCCTCCCATATGAGGAGAGACTAAAGAAGTTAGGGCTCTTCAGCTTGCAGAAGAGATGGCTGAGGGGGAATATGATTTAGGTCTATAAAATCTTGTGTGGTATAGAACGGGTAAAAGTGAATCAATTTTTCACTCTTTCAAAAACTACAAAGGAAAAACACTGGGAGGAGTCAAGATGGCGGTCTGACCGTTAGGCTGTCTCTGAGTCGACTGCTGTTTGTTAGCAAAATTGTTCTTCATGCCTCATACAAAAAGGAAAGGTTTGGTGAAAGGCCAACTGCCGCTGGCCAGAACATCATCCCCAATTCAGCAGCCGATTGAAAGATACATAATGGCGAGTTCACAAGTATTGGGAGAAGTCGAGCCAGTGTTAGGAGCCTAAGGAGGAGCTTTGACTCTCCAGGCATTTGAAACATCCCCCTCTGTGTCCTGCTCAAGCTGGGAGAAATGCAGGGGCCCTGAATGACTCCAATGGGCAGTGCACAAACTCAGCAAGCAGGGAAAGAGATCAAAGTGGTTTTACCCCCCAAGGAGATCAACCTCAAGGCTATTTGGAAGTCTTTACAAGAACTGACTGAAATGGTTTCAAAAGTCTGTAATTGTGAGTAAAGTTGACTCTTTAACACAATCTTTGGAAAATACTAAGCAAGAATCTAAGAATCAGATTATGCAGATCCAGCAGGATATAAAAGATATTAAAAACACAGAGGAAGCGCTGATAAAAGATAAAATTACTATAAATAGGAAAATTGAACAAATGGAAAATTTTAACAGACGTTTGAATTTAAGAATTCCAATTTTCCCATGGTGGAAGGCATAAATCAGATGGAACTATTTAGAAAGTATTTAATAGAAGTGTTAGCCTACCCAAATGCAGCTATTCCTCCGGTGAATAAGATATATTATTTACCACAGCGATTACTACCAGGAACAGAAAATGCACCAATTGAACCTTTGAATATATCCACTTTATTGGAAGACTCATTTTCTGAAGTAACTCAGAGAAGAACTTTAATCGTGTCTTTAGTATTTGAACAAGATGTTAACTCTATTATGAAACTATACTTCAAAAAATCCTAAAAACTTTTTTGTGGACAAAGGATTTGACTCTTCCATGATGTTACGAAAGCAACACAAGATAGAAGAAAAAGATTCCTGGCATTGAGAGAGGAAACAAAAAAATTGGGTGCAACATTTTCATTAGTATATCCATGCAAATATTTGATAAACTTTACTGGGACAAAATGTGTCTTTTTTGAACCGGATCAGCTTCATGTGTTTATAGAGTCTAAAAAAGATTCCGGATAGCCAGGAAGTTAGAGAATAAGATCTTTGATTAATGAAAAGAAAGTTTTGAACTGGCCAGGCCATTTTCCTTAAAGATTATGTTACTATTTTTCTCCTCAATTATTAAACCTCCCCCTCTTGTTCTTCTTTATTTTGTGGTCTAAGAAAGAGAATGATTGTATAAAATATATTTTTCTAGTCGAGGCTTTTTTTTCTTATATTGTATTAATGTACAGTCATCTCTGAATTACTGTTTGCAACTGACCCTTGTAAAATGAAAAATTATAAATAAATGATTTAAAAAAAAAAAGTACAAAGACCGGGCACACTCAATGAAATTACATGGATATACTTTTAAAACAAATAGGAGGATATATTTTTTCACTCAAAAGAATAGTTAAAAACATAAACCTTGCCATACTGGGACAGACTGAAGGTCCATGAAGCCCAACATCCTGTTTCCAACAGTGGCCAATCCAGGTTACAAGCACCTAGCAACATCCCAAAGCTGTACAATACATTTTATGCTGCTTATCCTAGAAATAAGCAGTGGATTTTTTCCAAGTCAGTCTTAATAATGGCTTATGGAGGGTTTTTTTAGGAAGTTATCCATGCCTTTTTTAAACCCCACTAAGGGAAAGAGAATGGAACTTGATATACTGCCTTTCTGTGTTTTTTTGCAACTACATTCAAAGCATTTTACATGGCATAAACAGGAACTTATTTGTACCTGGGGCAATCGAGGGTTAAATGACTTGCTGAGAGTCACAAGGAGCTGCAGTGGGACTCAAACCCATTTTCCCTTGTTCAAAGTCCACTGCACTAACCACTAGGCTACTCCTCCTTTTACCACATCCTCTGGCAAAGAATTCCAGAAATTAATTACATATTGAGTGAAGAAATATTTTCTCCAATTTGTTTTAAATTTACTACTTTATAGCTTCATTGCGTGCTCCCTAGGCCTAGTATTTTTCGGAAATAGTAAACAAGCAATTCACGGAAGATTGGAGGGTGGCCAATGTAATGCCGATATTTAAAAAAGGTTCCAGAGGCAACCCAGGAAATTATAGACCGGTGAGTCTGACTTCGGTGCCGGGCAAAATGGTAGAGACTATAATCAAGAACAAAATTACAGAGCACATTCAAAAGCATGGACTAATGGGATAAAGTCAACATAGATTTAGTGAAGGGAAGTCTTGCCTCACCAATCTGCTGCATTTCTTTGAAGGGGTAAACAAACATGTGGACAAAGGTGAGCCGGTTGATATTGTGTATCTAGATTTTCAGAAGGCGTTTGATAAGGTCCCTCATGAAAGACTACAGAGGAAATTAGAGGGACATGGGATCCGAGGTAGTGTCTTACTGTGGATTAAAAACTGTTTGAAAGATAGGAAACAGAGAGTAAGATTAAAAGGTCAATATTCGCAATGGAGAAGGGTAGTTAGCGGGGTCTTTCAGGGATCGGTGATGGGACCTCTGCTTTTTAACATATTCATAAATGACCTAGAAATGGGGGTAACTAGTGAGGTAATCAAATTTGCCGATGACACAAAGTTATTCAAAGTAGTCAAATCGCGAGAAGATTGTGAAAAACTACAACAGGACCTTTTGAGACTGGGCGTCTAAATGGCAGATGACGTTTAATGTGAACAAGTGCAAAGTGATGCATGTGGGAAAGAGGAACCCAAACTATTACTATGTCATGCAAGGTTCCACATTAGGAGTTACAGACCGAGAAAGGGATCTAGGTGTCGTCGTAGATGATACGTTGAAAACTTCTGCTCAATGTGCTGCTGCAGCTAGGAAAGCAAATAGAATGTTGGGTATCATTAGGAAAGGGATTGAAAACAAAAATAAGGATATTATTCTGCCATTGTATCGCTCCATGGTGCGACCGCACCTCGAGTATTGTGTTCAATTCTGGTCGCCGCACCTCAAAAAAGACATAGAGGAATTGGAAAAGGTGCAGAGAAAGGCGACAAAGATGATACAGGGGATGGGACGACTTCCCTATCAGGATAGGCTGAAGAGGCTGGGGCTCGGAGAAAAGGCGGCTGAGGAGAGATATGATAGAGGTGTATAAGTTAATGAGTGGAATGGAACAGGTCGATGTGGAGCGTCTGTTTTCGCTTTCCAAAAATACTAGGACAAGGGGGCATGCGATGAAGCTGCAGTGTGGTAAATTTAAAACGAATTGGAGGAAATTTTTCTTCACTCAACGAGTAGTTAAACTCTGGAATTCACTGCCGGAAAAGGTGGTTAAGGCGGTTAACTTAGTGGACTTCAAAAAAGGGTTGGACAGCTTCCTGGAGGAAAAAGCCATAGAATGTTATTGAATGGACGAGGGAATAATACAGTATTTCTAGGATGGGCGGGACAAATTGTTTGTTCTTTTGGCCACTGTTGGTGACAGGGTGCTGGGCTCGATGGACCCTTGGTCTGTCCCAGCATGGCGATGCTTATGTACTTATGTACTTGTTCCACTCCACTCATTATTTTACAGACCTCTATCATATCTCCCCTCAGCCGTCTTTTCTCCTAGCTGAAGAGCCATAGCTGCTTTAGGCTTTCCTCATAGGGAAGTTTTTCCATCCCCTTTATAATTTTCATTGCCTTTCTCTATACCTTTTCTAATTCCATTATATCTTTTTTGCGGTGACCAGAATGGCACAGAGTATTCAAGGTACAGTCGCACCATGGAGTGATACAAAGGCATGTCCTCATTTTTGTTTTACATTTTTTTCCTAATAATATCTATTTACTTTCTTAGCCACCACCACATACTGAGCTGAGGATTTCAACGTATCATCAATGATGGGATCTAGATCCCTTTCCTGGTGGTCGATGACTCCTAATGTGGAACCTTGCATCACGTAGCTATAGTTTGGGTTCCTCTTTCCTACATGCATCACTTTGTACTTGCTTACGTTAAACATCATCTGCCATTGGATGCCCAGTCTATCAGTCTCGTAAGGTCCTCTTGTAATTTTTCACAATCCTCTTATGATTTAACAACTTTGAATAACTTTGTGTTGTCAGTAAATTTAATTACCTTACTAGTTGCTCCCATCTGTGAATCATCTCTATATATAAAACGCACCTCCAACGTTCTAATGAAGCCTCAGCCGGAAACTTGAGGTGGCATAGATATCCGGTTTGGCCATGAGTGTCTGCCCCGCCCTCGCGTCACAATGTGGTGACATCGAAGGCGGAGCAATGACACTGAAGGAATGGCATCGCTAACCCGTTGCTCGGCAGCCCTGCTTTGCCTGTGCTGCTGCCGACGGCTCTGCGATCGACTACCTTAGCCTGCAGCGGTGAAGGCGGCTGTGTGCCAGCGAGGGGCAACAGTCTGTGTCCTCCTCTCCTGCTCCGCTGTCTCCTGCAGCCGTTACCATGGAACACTGTCAGGCAGGCGAGAAGCTCTACCGGGCCCAGTACGGAAAGAGTGCGCGAGGTTCGTGCAAGAAATGCGGCCACAGCATCACCAAGGACTCGCTGTGAGTGGCCATCAAGGTGCAGGTAGGGGCACGCGCTGCAGCACATGGGGGCAGGGAGCAGGGCTCGGATACCAGCGATCGCGCTAAAATGGACCCAGTACCCACGTGATCAAAAACAAACACTTCCATGGTGACATGCAAGGCTCATCTCCTGCAACTGAATGCTCCCAGTAGGGGAGGAGAGGAGGAGGGAGGGGGGGAAGGGGGAGGGGAGGAGGAGAGGAGGAGGGAGGGAGGGGAGAGGGGAGGAGGGAGAGGGAAGGAGGGGAAGAGGAAGGAGGGAGGGGGGGTAAAACCCTGGAACTGGGAGGGAGGGAAAACCCTCGAACTGGGACCCCAAAACCTGGAACTGCGAAGAAGGGAGGGAGGGTGTGAGGACCCTGGAATTGGGAGGGAGGGAGGGTGAGGGAGGGGAGGGGAGGCCCTGGCCCTGGCACACACTCTCATTCTCACACACACACTCTTGCACCCAGTATCACTCTCTGTGTCACACACTCAATCTCACACACACTCTGTAAAACACACACACTCAGAGGAAAACCTTGCTAGCGCCCGTTTCATTGCTTTCTGAAACGGGCCTTTTTTTACTTGTTTATAAATATGTTTAAAAGCAACAGTCCCAGCACAGACTCCTGCGGAATCCCACTATCAACCTTTTTCCATTGAGAATACTGACCATTTAATCCTACTCTCTGTTTTCTCTCTTCTAACCAGATTTTAATTCAGTATAGAACATACCTCCTATCCCAAGACTCGCCAGTTTCCTCTGGAGTCATTCATGGGGTACTTTGTCAGATGTCTTTTGAAATTCCAGCCACACAATATCAACTGGCTCACCTTTATCCACATGTTTGTTCACCCCTTCAAAGAAATGTAGTAGATTGGTGAGGCAAGATTTCCCTTCACTAAATCCATGTTGGCTTTGTCTCATTAATCCATGCTTTTAAATATGCTCTGTAATTTTGTTCTTTATAATAGTCACTACCATTTAGACCGGCACTGACATCAGGCTCACCGGTCTATAATTTTCCGGATCACCTCTGGAACCTTTTTCAAAAATCGGCGTTACATTGGCCACCCTCCAGTCTTCCAGTACCATGCTTGATTTTAAAGATAAATTACATATTATTAACAGTAATTCTGCAAGTTTATTTTTCAAATCTGTCCATACTCTGGGATGAATAACATACGGTCCAGGCGATATGCTACTCTTCAATTTATCAAATTGCCCCATTACATCTTCTAGGTTTACAGATAATTGATTCAGTTTCTCTGGCTCATCAGATTTTTCTGGCACTGGTATCTCTCTGCTCTGACTTTGTCTTCCCTGAGTGCCACTTTTGCCTCTCAGTCATCTAGTGCTCCAACTGATTCTTTTACCGGCATCTTTATTCTAATATACCTAAAAACGTTTTTACTATGAGTTTTTGCCTCCAACCAGTGGCGTAGCCAAGGGTGGGCCCGGGTGGGCTCAGGCCCGCCCACTTTGGTCTCAGGCCCACCCAGTAGCAGCACACCTATGATGTGACTGGCAGGGATCCCCAAGCCCCACCAGCTGAAAACTCCCAACAACTGTCCCTCCTGCATACCTTGTAAATAGCAGATCATTGCCTGCAGCGAGTAGCAACTGATACATACTGCTTGCACCGGCCCCACAGCCTTCCCTCTGATGTATTACCGATTATGCAGAAACAGGATGCTGCCTCAGAGGGAAGGCTGTGGGGCCAACATGAGCAGTGTGTATTAGTTGCTGCTCGCTGTCGGTGAAAATCTGCTATTTAAAAAGTATGCAGGGGAGGGGGGATGTTTGAGAGACCATATGGCATGCAGGCAAGAGAGAGTGGGACCAAATCACTTGTGGGACAGGGCAGAGTTCTTCTGCCCACCCATCTTTGGCCCAGGCCCACCCAAAATTGGGTGTTGGCTACACCCCAGCCTCCAACACAATCTTTTTTTCAAAGTCTCTCCTTGCCTTCCTTATCAGCGCTTTGCATTTGACTAGCAATTCCTTATGCTGTTTCTTATTATTTTCAGTTGGATCCTTCTTCCCTTTTCTTAGGGATTTTCTTTTAGCTCTAATAGCTTCCTTCACTTCACTTTTTAACCATGCCAGCTGTTGTTTGGCCTTCCTTCCTTCTTTTTCATATATGGAATATAACTGGCCTTGGCTTCCAGGATTATATTTTTGAACAGCATCCATGCCTGACGTAAATGTTTGACCTTCGCAGCTGCTCCTCTACATTTATTTTTCACCATTTTTCTCATTTTATCAGTCTCCTTTTTGAAAATTAAATGCTAAATTATTGGATTTCCTGTGTGTACTTATTCCAGAGCTGATCATATTATGATCACTGTTATCAAGTCTAAACATTTTCCTCCTCTTGTTGGCTCCTGTACCAGCTGCTCCATAAAGCAGCCGGAGGATTTGATAACAGCGGTTAGCATATCTGGGTTTAAAAAAGGTTTGGGCCCGTTCCTGGAGGAAAAGTCTATAGTCTCAGTGGCGTACCAAGGGGGGGGGGGTGGGGGCAGTCCGCCCCGGGTGTCAGTGGGTGGGGAGGTGATCCGCTCCGCTCCCGCTGCTCTCACCCTACCTTTAAAAAATTTTTTTTGAAGCGTCGTTGCAGGCAGCGCCTCGCGTCTGCCCTGCTTGTAAAAGAAGTAAATCTCTTCTCTTCATCGTTGTCAGGCCTCACTTTGTCCCGCCCTCCTCTGAGGTAACTTCCTATTTCCGCGAGGGCGGGACACAGTGATGCCCGACGACGACGAAGAGAAAAGGGCTGGGGTTGAAACTGGGGGTTGAAAAGGGGACAGGGAGAAGTAGCTGGGGGCTGAAGCTCGGGACTAGTGGGAGAAAAGGGCTGGGGCTGAAACTGGGGACTGCTGGGATAGTGGGGCTGGAACTGGGGGCTGAAAAGAAGGGGCAGAGAGAGGGGACAGATCCTGGATGGAAGGGGGAGTGAGAGGGAGGGCAGACCCTGGATGGATGGGAGAGGGAGGGCAAATGGTGGATTGAAGGGGCAGAGAGAAAGGGCAGACAGTGGATGGAAGGGATAGAAAGGGCAGACAGTGAATGGAAGGGGGAGAGAGGGCAGACAGGGGCAGATGGTGGATGGAAGGGGCAGAGATAGAGGGCAGATGTAGATGGAAGGGGCAGGGAGAGAGGGCAGACATTAGATGGAGGGGACAGCAGAGAGGGCAGACACTGGATGGCAGAGAGAGAACAAAGACAGAAGCTGGATGGAAGGAGGACAGTGAAAAGAAGATGAGGAAAGCAGAAACCAGAGACAACAAACTGTAAATAAAATATATATTTTTATTATTTTTGCTTTAGGATAAAGTAGTATTGTAGCTGTGTTAATAAATGTTTATAATAGAACATGTAAACAAGGTAATCTTTTTATTGGACTAATTTTAATACATTTTGGCTAACTTTCAGAGAACAAAACCCCCTTCCTCAGGTCAGGATAGGATACTGTAACAGCACTATACTGTATTGACCTGAGGAAGGATGTTTTGGCCTCTGAAAGCTAAATGTATTAGTCCAATAAAATGGTATTATTTTATTTTCTATATTTGTTTTATTTCTATTTGTTAATTTGTAAAGTGGTGATTGGTACTTGTTAGTTTTTTCAAATTTACATCTGCTGTCTTTATGTTTTGCACAGTACTAGGGGACATTTTCTGTTTCTGTGGTGTTGCATTGTATGCAGCAGTGGCATAGCCAGAAGTCAATTTTTGGGTGGGCCAACAGGTTGGATGGGTGGGCACTAGACAGTGGTGTGCTGGTAAATGTTTAACAATAGGCTCTCTCCCTGGTCCACCTCTGCACCCCCCCCCCCCCCCCATCCACCTGTGCACCTCCCCTCAAAATTGCAGAGCTGGCTATAGCCGGGGAGAGAGCCTGGGGGTGGGGGGCAATGCATTACTGTCTCCAGGAAAAAAAAATTAAATGATCCCAGGTTCCAATTTAATTCATGTTTAATGTGGGATAAAATGCCATAAAAAAGTAAATAAATATAAACTTTTAATGTTGAGCACCTGATTCTCAAAGTGGACATATTCCAAACACTATAATGAAAATAAAATGATTTTTTTTCTACCTTTGTTGTCTGGTGACTGTTTTTCTGATCATGCTGGCCCAGTATCCGATTCTGCTGCTATCTGTCCTCTTAACTCCGTTTCCAGGGCTTCCTTTCCATTTATTTGTTTACTTTCCGCCTTTCTTCTTCATTTCTTGTCCTACATCCGTAAGTAAAAGCTGGATCCTCCGCAAACTTGACTGTCCAGTGGATCCAGCTTTTGCCTATTTTCTTCATCCATGTGCAGTTTTTCTACTCTCTTCCTTTTCTGTTATCTCATCTCCTTCCTCACACCTCCCTCCCCCTCCATGTCCAGCAACCCTCCTCTCCCCTTCCCTCCATCCAGCAACCCTCCTCTCCCCTTCTTCCACCATGTCCAGCAACCCTCCTCTCCCCTTCCCTCCATCCAGCAACCCTCCTCTCCCCTTCTTCCACCATGTCCAGCAACCCTCCTCTCCCCTTCCCTCCATCCAGCAACCCTCCTCTCCCCTTCTTCCACCATGTCCAGCAACCCTCCTCTCCCGTCTGCCCTGTTTCCTTCCTCCTCCCCCCCCCCCGCCGTACCTTTAAATATTACAGTTTTGCTGGAGTCGCGGGTAGCCGGCATTGAAGATATTGGCAGGCTTACGCCGGTTCTAGCAGCGCTTTCCTCTTCCCTCGTTGCAAGTCGGATGATGGCTCCGCCCTCTTCTGACGTATTTCCTGTATCTACGCCCCTGGTATGCAGAGTCTGGCATCTTGGGGGTTCAGTTTAATTTTTGTCTAAATAGAAAGTTTATTATTACTTATTCTATAGTGGATTAGGGTGTATCTGTGTTTGTGAAAAAGACATGGCTTTCAGTTGGCATTGACTGTGCAAGATGGACGATCTGTGTTATTCTGCCTGGTTTCGTTTTACAATAGGTGAATTGATGTTCTAGTGCTCACTGTAGTGTTTAAGATGCTTTCCTTTTCCTTGTGTGACTTGTAGAAATTACTGCTTGTGGTATGCTAGAATTGCTGTATAGGTCCTGAGTGTTTTGTATTCTCAGCATGCCTAGTACTAGATTTTGGAGGGAGGGTGTTAAAAAATGACCAGCCCGGGGTGTCAACTACCCTAGGTATGCCACTGCATAGTCTGTTATTGAGATGGACATGGGGGAAACCTCTGCTTACCCTGGCATTGGTAGCATGGAATATGGCTACTAATTGGGTTTCTGCCAGGTACTTGTGGCCTGAATTGGCCACTATTGGAAGCAGGATACTGGGCTAGATGGACCTTTGTTCTGACCCAGTATAATTATTCTTACGCTATTAAAAAGATGTTCTCCGAGGACAAGCAGGCTGCTTGTTCTCACGACTGGGGTTGACGTCCACGGCAGCCTCCACCAACCGGAAGAAAACTTCACGGGCGGTCCTGCACGCAGGGCACGCCCACCCCACATGCGCGGCCGTCTTCCCGCCCGTGCGCGACCGTTCCCGCTCAGTTTTTTTCTATTCCTCGCTGGAGTGAGACGTATTATCGTCTCTCTCTCTGTCAGCCCCGGAAACACGTTCGCGTATTTTTTCTATCGATTAAAAAAAAAAAAAAGTGTCCTCGTCGTTCTTAGTCACGAGGGTGCTTCGTTGCAGCCTTGTGGCCGTTTTCTTTTCGGGTGTGCTTTTCACCGCCACCATAGAAGACTTTGACTTCGCCGACGCGATTTTTCCGTCGATGTCCTCGAAGGTCCCGAGTGGATTCAAAAAGTGTGGTCGGTGCGGCCGGCAGATCTCGCAAACCGATACCCACGCTTGGTGCCTCCAGTGCCTCGGCCCGAAGCATAATACCAAGACGTGCACCTTGTATCTCGGCTTAAGGAAGCGGACACAGGTGGCGAGGCAAGTTCTTCAGGACCGTCATTTCGGAACTTGCGCAGGCCCTTCGACGTTGACTTCGACGGCATCGGTGTCGACGGCCGGATCTTTGGTACCGGTACCGATGTCGACGAAATCGGCGCCGACTCTGGCCCAGGAGTACAGGTACCGTTGGCCCACCGGCCTCCCGGTGACGGCGGGGGTGAGGGGCCGTGCGGGCAGTCGGCCCCGGCCACTCCCTCTACCCAGGGCCATCAGGACCGAACCCTGTCGGATCTGATTCCTCGAGGTCGGGGGGTTTCTACCTCCTCTTTGTTTCTGCCGGGCATCAAAAGAAAGCAAAGAAGCACCGTCATCGGTCGCCCACGGCGCACGGGACTGCCAGCTCCGGTACCTCGAGGTGACTCGATGCCCGGGAAGCGGCAGTGCCGAGAGGAGCGTTCCCCCTCGGTTGAAGAGGTGTTGCTGCGTCAGTCCGCGGGTACTTCGGTACCGTCTCCTGGACCCGAGCAGCTTCCGGCACCGACACCCACACCTGCCCCCCTGCCTTTCCCGACAGCGGGCCTTGACGAGTGCCTCTGATCCATCCTTCCGGGGATTCTGGAAGGGCTGATGCACCAGGCTCTGCCGGCACCAGGGGTGCTTGCGCCCCCGGTGCCGTTGATGGAGGCGCCGGTGTGCTCTAGCCCGATGCCGAGGCCTCCAACGCCGACGCCAGGTGGGGGCAGGTGGAGTCGACGTCGATGGAGGGAGCTTCGTCCCGCCGGCGCGGGAGTCCACCGCTCGACGCCATCATTGAGGACGTGGTTCCTCGCAATCGAGACGGGCCCGGTTGAGGTCTGAGCTGAAAGAGCTCATGTCTGAGGAAGAGGAGGCCTCGTGGGGGGAGGAGGAGGACCCCAGATATTTCTCCTCAGAGGAGTCTGTGGGCCTTCCCTCCGACCCCAGTCCTTCACCGGAGAGGAAGCTCCCGCCCCCTGAGAGCCTCTCCTTTGCCTCCTTTGTCAGGGATATGTCTATTTGCATTCCCTTTCCCGTGGTCACTGTGGATGAGCCGAGGGCTGAGATGCTCGAAGTCCTCGACTATCCATCACCACCTAGAGAGTCTTCCACGGTGCCAGTGCACAATGTCCTTAAGGAGACACTGCTTCGGAACTGGCTGAAGCCATTATCTAATCCCACCATCCTCAAGAAAGCGGAGTCCCAATACAGGATCCACTCTGACCCAGAGTTGATGCGGCCCCAATTGCCTCATGACTCGGCGGTCGTGGACTCTGCTCTCAAGAGAGCACGGAGTTCGAGGGGTACTGCCTCGGCGCCCCCGGGGCGGGAGTCTCGCACTCTGGACTCGTTTGGGAGGAAGGCCTACCAATCTTCCATGCTCGTGACCCGCATCCAGTCATACCAGCTCTACACGAGCATCCACATGCGGAACAATGTGAGGCAACTGGCGGACCTGGTCGACAAGCTCCCCCCGGAGCAGTCCAGGCCTTTTCCGGAGGTGGTCAGGCAGCTGAAGGCGTGCAGAAAGTTCCTGTCCAGGGGTATCTATGACACCTGTAATGTGGCATCTCGAGCTGCGACCCAAGGTATAGTGATGCGCAGACTCTCATGGCTGCGCGCCTCTGACCTGGACAACCGCACCCAGCAGTGACTGGCGGATGTCCCTTGCCAGGGGGATAACATTTTCGGCGAGAAGGTCGAGCAGTTAGTGGACCAACTACACCAGCGAGAAACCGCTCTCGACAAGCTCTCCCACCGGGCGCCTTCAGCATCCACCTCTGCAGGTGGACGTTTTTCCCGGGCCCGGCAGTCTGCACCCTACGCCTACAGCAAGCGTAGGTACACCCAGCTGGCCCAAAGGCCTCCTCAGGCACAGGGACAGTCCCAGCACGCTCGTTCCCGTCAACAGCATGCGCCTAAGCAGCCCCCTGCGCCTCCACAGCAAAAGCAGGGGACGGGCTTTTGACTGGATCCATGGGAACATAGCTGCCATCAAAGTGTCCGTACCGGACGACCTACCGGTCGGGGGGAGGTTGAAAGCTTTTCACCAAAGGTGGCCTATTATAACCTCCAACCAGTGGGTTCTCCAAATAGTGCGGTGCGGATACACCAAATTGCCCACCGGGAGCCCAATCCTTCAGCTCCCATCACAAGCAGGTACTTGCAGAGGAACTCTCTGCCCTTCTCAGCGCCAATGCGGTCGAGCCCGTGCCACCCGGGCAGGAAGGGCAGGGATTCTATTCCAGGTACTTCCTTGTGGAAAAGAAAACAGGGGGGATGCGCCCCATCCTAGACCTGAGAGGCCTGAACAAATATCTGGCCAAAGCGAAGTTCAGGATGCTTTCCTTGGGCACCCTTTTACCAATGATTCAGAAAGACGATTGGCTATGTTCCCTGGATTTAAAGGACGCTTACACTCACATCCCGATACTGCCAGCTCATAGACAGTATCTCAGATTCCGTCTGGGGACACGGCACTTTCAGTATTGTGTGCTGCCCTTTGGGCTCGCCTCTGCATCACTGGTGTTCACGAAGTGTCTCGTGGTGGTTGCGGCGTATCTACGCAAGCTGGGGGTGCACGTGTTCCCGTATCTCGACGATTGGCTGGTCAAGAGCACCTCAGAGGCAGGAGCTCTTCGGTCCATGTAGTGCATTATTCATCTTCTGGAGCGGCTGGGGTTTGTGATAAATTACCCGAAGTCCCATCTCCAGCCAGTCCAATCTCTGGAATTCATAGGAGCGCTGCTGAATTCTCAGACGGCTCAGGCCTTTCTTCCCGAAGCAAGGGTGCAGAACCTCCCAGACCAGAGCGTCTCAGCAGGTCACAGCTCGGCAGATGTTGAGATTCCTGGGTCACATGGCCTCCACGGTTCATGTGACTCCCATGGCTCGTCTTCACATGAGATCTGCTCAATGGACCCTAGCTTCCCAGTGGTGCCAAGCTACCGGGAATCTAGAAGATGTCATCCGCCTGTCTGTCAGTTGCCGCAATTCGCTGCACTGGTGGACCATTCAGACCAATTTGACCCTGGGACATCCATTCCAAATCCCGCAGCCCACGAACGTGCTGACGATGGATGCATCTCACCTGGGGTGGGGAGCTCATGTCGATGGGCTCCACACCCAGGGACTGTGGTCCCTCCAGGAACAAGATCTTCAGATCAACCTCCTGGAGCTCCGAGCGGTCTGGAACGCGCTGAAGGCCTTCAGAGATCGGCTGTCCTACCAAATCATCCAAATTCGGACAGACAATCAGGTTGCAATGTATTATATCAACAAGCAGGGGGGCACCGGATCTCGCCCCCTGTGTCAGGAAGCCGTCGGGATGTGGTGTTGGGCTTGCCAGTTCGGCATGCTTCTCCAAGCCACATACCTGGCAGGTGTAAACAACAGTCTGGCCGACAGACTGAGCAGAGTCATGCAACCGCACGAGTGGTTGCTCCATTCCAGAGTGGTACGCAAGATCTTCTGAGAGTGGGGCACTCCCTCGGTGGACCTTTTCGCCTCTCAGACCAACCACAAGCTGCCTCTGTTCTATTCCAGACTACAGGCACACGGCAGACTGGCGTCGGATGCCTTTCTCCTCCATTGGGAGAACGGCCTCCTGTATGCTTATCCTCCCATACCTTTGGTGGGGAAGACCTTGCTGAAGCTCAAGCAAGACCACGGCACCATGATTCTGATAGCGCCTTTTTGGCCCCGTCAGATCTGGTTCCCTCTACTTCTGGAGTTGTCCTCCGAAGAACCGTGGAGATTGGAGTGTTTTCCGACTCTCATTTCGCAGAACGACGGAGCGCTTCTACACCCCAAACTTCAGTCTCTGACTCTCATGGCCTGGATGTTGAGGGCGTAGACTTTGCTTCGTTGGGTCTGTCTGAGGGTGTCTCCCGCGTCTTGCTTGCCTCTAGAAAGGATTCCACTAAAAAGAGTTACTTTTTCAAGTGGAGGAGGTTTGTAGTTTGGTGTGAGAGCAAGGCCCTAGAATCTGCACAGAACCTGCTTGAGTACCTTCTGCACTTATCAGAGTCTGGTCTCAAGACCAACTCAGTAAGGAATCACCTTAGTGCGATTAGTGCTTACCATCATCGTGTAGAGGGTACAGCCATCTCTGGAGAGCCTTTAGTCGTTCGATTTATGAGAGGCTTGCTTTTGTCAAGGCCCCCTATCAAGCCTCCTGCAGTGTCATGGGATCTCAACGTCGTCCTCACCCATCTGATGAAACCTCCTTTTGAGCCACTGAATTCATGCCATCTGAAGTACTTGACCTGGAAGGTCATTTTCTTGGTGGCAGTTACTTCAGCTCGTAGAGTCAGTGAGCTTCAAGCCCTGGTAGCTCATGCTCCTTATACCAAATTTCATCATAACAGAGTAGTGCTCCGCACTCACCCCAAGTTCCTGCCAAAGGTGGTGTCGGAGTTCTATCTTAACCAGTCAATTGTCTTGCCAACATTCTTTCCCAGACCACATACCCGCCCTGCTGAACGTCAGTTGCACACATTGGACTGCAATCGAGCATTGGCCTTCTATCTGGAGTGGACACAGCCCCACAGACAGTCCGCCCAATTGTTTATTTCTTTCGACCTCAATAGGAAGGGGGTCGCTGTCGGGAAACGCACCATCTCCAATTGGCTAGCAGATTGCATTTCCTTCACTTACGCCCAGGCTGGGCTGACTCTTGAGGGTCATGTCACGGCTGATAGTGTCAGAGCCATGGCAGCGTCAGTGGCCCACTTGAAGTCAGCCACTATTGAAGAGATTTGCAAGGCTGCGACATGGTCATCTGTCCACACATTCACATCACATTACTGCCTCCAGCAGGATACCCGACGCGACAGTCGGTTCGGGCAGTCGGTGCTGCAGAATCTGTTTAGGGTTTGAATCCAACTCCACCCTCCAGGACCCGATTTTATTCTGTTCAGGCTGCACTGTCAGTTAGTTGTTCTTCGTAGGTCAATTTCTGTTATGCCCTCGCCGTTGCGAGGTTCAATTGACCTGGGTTCTTGTTTTGAGTGAGCCTGAGAGCTAGGGATACCCCAGTCATGAGAACAAGCAGCCTGCTTGTCCTCGGAGAAAGCGAATGATACATACCTGTAGCAGGTGTTCTCCGAGGACAGCAGGCTGATTGTTCTCACCTACCCTCCCTCCTCCCCCTTGGAGTTGCATTTTACGCATTCTTTGCTGGTCATTCAACTGAGCGGGAATGGTCGCACATGGGCGGGAAGACGGCCGCTCATGCACGGTGGGCGTGCCCTGCGTGCGGGACCATCCGCGAAGTTTTCTTCCGGTTGGTGGGGGCTGCCGTGGACGTCAACCTCAGTCGTGAGAACAATCAGCCTGCTGTCCTCGGAGAACACCTGCTACAGGTATGTATCATTCGCTTTATCAGCGTACCGTAGGGATCAGTCCTTGGGCCAGCTCTTTTTGACATCTTTTTGAGTGATATTGCAGAAGGGACTGTTTGGTAAGGTTTGTCTCTTTGCGGATACCAAACTCTGTAATAGGTTGAACACCCTGGTGAGTGTGGATAGCATGAGAAGAGATCTAGCAAAGCTTGAATAATGGTCCAGTAATTGGCAACTAACATTTAATGCTAAAAAATACAGGGTCATGCACTTGGGTTAGAAAAATGCATGGGAACGGTGTAGAATAGGGGGTGAAGTACTTCTGTGTATGAAAGAAGAGCAGGTCTTGGGAGTGATTATATCTGATGATCTTAAGGTGGCCAACCAGTCAAAGCCAGAAGGATGCATAGGGAAAGGATTGACCAGCAGGAAAAAAGAGGTGATAATGCCCTTGTATAAGTCTCTGGTGAGGCCCCATTTAGAATACCGTGTGCAATTCTGGAGACCGTACCTACAAAAAGATATAAATAGGATGGAGTCAGTCCACAAGGTGGTTACAAAATTGGTCAGTGGTGTCTGTCATAAAGCGTATGGGGACAGACTTATAAACCTTGATATTATGACATCTATATTCCACACCATCCCAAAGCTAGTTCAGGATCTATGTGGCTTACATTGAAACAGAGACAATTAGGTATACAATTACTAGATTACAATAAACATAAAGTATGTAGCAGTCAGTGATGAATAATTGGTTGTGAACAATGTGGAGAGGTTGTGAACAATGATGGAGAGGAGTGGCCTAGTGGTTAGGGCACCAGTCTTGCAATCCAGAGGTGGCTGGTTCACATCCCACTGCTACTCCTTGTGATCTTGGGCAAGTCACTTAAGCCTCCATTGCCTCAGGTACAAACTTAAGATTGTGAGCCAGGGGCGTAGCTAACGGGTGGGCCCAGGCCCACTCAATTTCAGCTCTGGCCTGCCCACCCACTTCTCCTCCAGGCCCGCCCCAGCTCCCATTGCCGGCCACTGCTGCTTTTCCTGTTCAGCAGCAGGGCCGGCGCTACAAAAAGAAGAAGCGTTCAGCTGACTGGACTGAGCGCCAACGCTAACGACGAGAAAAAATGTTTTTTAAAAAAGTGCGGCACTGCAGGCAGCCTCGAAGCATTGGCTGCTGGCTCGAGGCTGCCTGCGGTGCCGAACTTTTTTTTTTTAAACATTTTTTCTCGACGTTAACGTTGGCGCTCAGCTCAGTCAGCTGAGCGATTCTTCTTTTTGTAGCGCCGGCCCTGCTGCTCAACAGGAAAAGCAGCAGTGGCCAGCAATGAGAGCTGGGGCGGGTGGGCCTGAATCGGGAGAGGGAAAACGGATGGCAGGATGGGGAGAAAGAGGGAAAACGGAAGGATTGGGGAGAGAAAGAGGGAAAACAGATGGGAGGATGGCAGAGAAAGAGGGAAAACGGAAGGATGGGGAGAGAAAGAGGGGAAACAGATGGAAGGATGGCAGAGAAAGAGGGAAAACAGAAGGATGGGGAGAGAAAGGGAAAACAGATGGAAGGATGGCAGAGAAAGAGGGAAAACGGAAGGATGGGGAGAGAAAGAGGGAAAACAGATGGAAGGGTGGCAGAGAAAGAGGGAAAACGGAAGGATGGGGAGAGAAAGAGGGAAAACAGATGGAAGGGTGGCAGAGAAAGAGGGAAAACGGAAGGATAGGGAGAGAAAGAGGGAAACAGACGGAAGGATGGGGAGAGAAAGAGGGAAAACAGATGGAAGGATGGCAGAGAAAGAGGGAAAACAGATGGAAGGATGGCAGAGAAAGAGGGAAAATGGATGGATGGGGAGAGAGACACTGGATGGAAGGATGGGGAGAGAGAGGGGAGATGGATGAAAGGATGCAGAGAAAAAGGGGAAAGACTGGAAGGATGTGGAGAGAGAAGGGACACTGAACAGAAAAAGGGTAGAGAGATAGACACTGGTTAGAAGGAGAGAGAGAGACATTAGATGGAAGGATCAGGAGAGAGGGTAGATGGGTAGAAGGATGGGGAGAGAAAGAGGGAAGACGCTGGCTGGAAGGGAAGGGAGAAAGAGGTGACACTGGATGGAAGGATGCAGAAAGAAAGAGGGGAGACTATTGGAAGGATGGGGAGAGAGAGGGGAGACACTGGAAGGATGGGGAGAGAAAGAGGAGAGCTGCTGCATGGAAAGGAGGAGTAGTGAAAGATTGGAGAATAAGAGGAAGGGGCATGGGGAGAACAAGGGTGAGAAAAAGATGAAAAGCCATAAGTAGATGAAGGAAATTAAAGAATGGATAGTAAGAATTAATTAAATCTGGACACAGAGAGAGGCAGAAAAATATTGAAGAAAGCAAAGAAATGGAGAGAAAATGACAAATGGCCAGGAAACCCTGGCAGAAGAGTTAAGCAAAAACGAAGGAAAGCAGAATCTAGAGACTGGGAGCAACACAATGAGAAAAAGTAAATGGCCATACAACAAAGGTAAAGAAAATAATTTTATTTTTAATTTAGGATAAAGTAATATGGTGTTAATAAAGTTTCACAGACCAATACTTCCTTCCTTAGGTCAGGAGAGGATACCATAACAGCATTATACTGACCTGAGGCAGGAGGTTTTGGCCTCTGAAAGCTCACTGAAAAGAATTAGGCTATTAAATAAATTGTCTGAAATCGGATGCACTGAAAAGCAGCACTTTACCCTGTGTGACAAATGCATCTGAGTGTGACTAAATTTTGCTGGGGGGGGGGGGGGGTAGAGAGAAAATTTTGTGTCCACCCACTTTGGGTTCAGGCCCACCCAGAATTGGCAGTCTGGCTATGCCACTGTTGTGAGCCCTCCTAGAACAGAGAAATATCCAGTGTACCTGAATGTAACTCACCTTGAGCTACTACTGAAAAAGGTGTGAGCAAAATCTAAATAAATAAATGTGGTTAAAATACATTGGGTGACAGGTAATATGTACACTCTGGAAGAAAGGCAAAGAGAAGGAATATGATAGAGATGCTTAAATACCTTCATGGCATTAATGTACAGGAGGTGAATGTTTTTCAAATTGTAGGAGTGGATCACTGAACACCAGGGGTGTAGCCACGGGTGGGCCTGGGTGGGCCCAGGCCCACCCAGTTTTGGTTCAGGCCCACCCAGCAGTGGAGGCAGCGGAGCGGAGGGAGCAGGCTGAGCTCCGATCCCGCATCTGCCTTCCCTAGCCCGCCACTGCCCCGCCCCCGCCGTACCTTTAAATATTACAGTTTTGCTGGAATCGCGGGCAGCCGGCATTGAAGATATTGGCAGGCTTACGCCGGTTCTAGCAGCGCTTCCCTCTTCCCTCGTTGCAAGTCGGATGATGGCTCCGCCCTCATAGATACAGGAAATACGTCAGAAGAGGGCGGAGCCATCATCCGACTTGCAACGAGGGAAGAGGGAAGCGCTGCTAGAACCGGCGTAAGCCTGCCAATATCTTCAATGCCGGCTACCCGCGACTCCAGCAAAACTGTAATATTTAAAGGTACGGCGGGGGGGGGGGGAGGAGGAAGGAAACAGGGCAGACGGGAGAGGAGGGTTGCTGGACATGGTGGAAGGGAAGAGGAGGGTTGCTGGATGTAGGGAAAGGGAGAGGAGGGTTGCTGGACATGGTGGAAGAAGGGGAGAGGAGGGTTGCTGGATGGAGGGAAGGGGAGAGGAGGGTTGCTGGACATGGTGGAAGAAGGGGAGAGGAGGGTTGCTGGATGGAGGGAAGGGGAGAGGAGGTTTGCTGGACATGGTGGAAGAAGGGGAGAGGAGGGTTGCTGGATGGAGGGAAGGGGAGAGGAGGGTTGCTGGACATGGAGGGGGAGGGAGGTGTGAGGAAGGAGATGAGATAACAGAAAAGGAAGAGAGTAGAAAAACTGCACATGGATGAAGAAAATAGGCAAAAGCTGGATCCACTGGACAGTCAAGTTTGCGGAGGATCCAGCTTTTACTTACGGATGTAGGACAAGAAATGAAGAAGAAAGGCGGAAAGTAAACAAATAAATGGAAAGGAAGCCCTGGAAACGGAGTTAAGAGGACAGATAGGAGCAGAATCGGATACTGGGCCAGCATGATCAGAAAAACAGTCACCAGACAACAAAGGTAGAAAAAAAATCATTTTATTTTCATTATAGTGTTTGGAATATGTCCACTTTGAGAATCAGGTGCTCAACATTAAAAGTTTATATTTATTTACTTATTTATGGCATTTTATCCCACATTAAACATGAATTAAATTGGAACCTGGGATCATTTAATTTTTTTTTTCCTGGAGACAGTAATGCATTGCCCCCCACCCCCAGGCTCTCTCCCCGGCTATAGCCAGCTCTGCAATTTTGAGGGGAGGTGCACAGGTGGATGGGGGGGGGGTGCAGAGGTGGACCAGGGAGAGAGCCTATTGTTAAACATTTACCAGCACACCACTGTCTAGTGCCCACCCATCCAACCTGTTGGCCCACCCAAAAATTGACTTCTGGCTACGCCACTGCTGAACACTGGATACTACTGGACCAACAGAACAACCTCAAGCTCTGTGCATACTGATGGACTTTACTTTGTGCATACTACCTCTGCTTCTGCCTTTTTGGGCATATTCCATACTTGAATGTATTGGACATTTAAGTTCTCTTGTACTGTGCCTTAACCACAACTTGTCGAAGGAAAACTCTGGTATGAAAGGGCATAGGATTAAGTTAAGAAGTCATAGGCTCAGGAGTTATACAAGTAAATATCTTTTAACAGAAAGGGTGGTGGATGCGTGGAATAGCCTCCCAGTGGAGGTCTTAGAGACAAGGACTGTGTCTGAATTTAAGAAAGCATGGAACAGGCACATGGGATCTCAGGGAAAGGAGGAAATAGTGGTTAACTGAGGATCGACAGACTGGATGGTCCATTCGCCCTTATCTGCCGTCATATTTATATGTTTCTATAAATGTTGATGCCTTATTTATAGAATTACCCCCATAATGCGGATATTCAGTGCTATCTGGTTAACTTTAACCCATTAAGTCACACGAAGAGGACTAACGGGCTCATTTTCAAAAGAGATGGACGTCCATCTTTCGACATAAATCAAAACATGGACGTCCATCTCCCAGGGATGTCCAAATCGGTATAATCGAAACCCGATTTTGGATGTCTCCAACTGCAGTCCGTCAGAAGGACGTCCAGATCTCAAGGGGGTGTGCCAGGGGTATGTTCAAGACGGAACTTGGGTGTTCCTCATACATGGACATCTTTAAGTGATAATGGAACAAAACAAAGATGTCCAAGACTAAAACTTAGATGTTTTGAGCTAGACCTGTTTTTATAAAAAAAAAATTAGCTGCAGTGGGAATTAAACCCACTTCCTCAGGATCAAAGTCTGCTGCACTAACCACTAGGCTACTCCTGTACTCCACACAAGAGGTGCCCAAAATGATGAGATGACCACTGGAGGGACTTGGGGATCACCTCCCCTTCCTCCCCCAAATCACAAAACATTTTTGCAAACAGCACTTTCAAAAGGAAAAGATAGACCTTTTTTTTTTTAGAAACTGACCTTTCCTGTTCTTATTTTGGACATTTTACAAAAAAGTCCCAATTCAGACTTAGATGTCATATCCAAAAATGCCCCTTGTGCATTTGACTTGCCCAAAGTCACAAGGAGCAGCAGTTTGAATTGAACCCATGTTGCCAGGATCAAAGCCCGCTGCACTAACCATTAAGCCACTCATCCTCTGTTTTGGTTGTCTTGCATTTGGATGTCTTTGTGTTCACAAATGGCCAAAAGTCAAAGACGTCCAAATCTATGGACGTCCAAATTTAAGGACGTCCTTGGATTTGTACATCTTTGATGGTATTTTCAAAATGAAAGATGGACGTCCATCTTTTTTCGAAAATACAGGTTTCCCCGCCTCTGGATTTGGACGTTTTATAAAGACGTCCAAATCCAAATTTAGACATTTCTTTCGAAAATGCCCCTCTAAGTTTACTAGATAAGATATGTCTAGTTAACTTTAATCTGCATTATTCAGTGGCACTGAATTAACCAGACATGTTTCAAATAATCTGATTAAAGTTACCTGCATATCTTATATACTTACTGTCAAAATGCTGACCGCTCTGGGTAGAATTTGACATGTCTGGACACTGTCATTGAATATCCAGGGCCATGCCAGCATGTACTGGCCACTGGAGCTTATGCAGGTCCCAGCTGATATTAAGCCAGGGTCCATATAAGACCTCATTGGAAAAGTTTGATAAAATATTGCTGAAAATAATCTTTATGGTTTCATTTGTGTTTACAGGTGGTAGAGACAGATACCGAACCAGCCCATATCGTTCTGAATGACAACAGCAGAGAGCTGAAAATCCTAATTAGTGCAAATGTCAATTATGCCCAGTTTATGTGCAAAATAGAAAACGTACAATTCAAGGACACTCTACTCTTCCAGAGCAGAACATACAAGTAAGTAACAAAATTGTAAAAGAAAAAACTCTAGAGGTTGAAATCAGAGTCAACACAAGACTACTAGAGATTAGTTCACGGACCACGGTTAAAGGTGGTATTGGAGCAAGGCCACAGTGTATTAATGTGTAATAAACCTGTGCAATGAAAACTTCAGAAGCAAGAATCAGATGCAAGACAAAACATAGGATGAACAGAGACCAATCAAGTCATAGCAAGAGTATGTAAATAAGAAAAGAAAAATTTTGCAGACAACCAGAGTCGAGACAGAATATGCACATTAGTATAAAGGACAAAATATCAATGGAAATAATGGGTATAGTAAAAATGAAAGTTCATAGGACTTTTAATATTTTTTACATTAACCAATGATGTGGCAAATATAAAACTGAAGATTAAGATATAGTACATGGAGTATATTCCAGATACTTTGTATCCACAGGTCTGCAAGCTTATTTTTAAAAGGAAATTCCCTATGGCATTATCCTTTGAAAATTTGAGGGCTAGGAGGGAACAGAAGTACTTTTCTACACACATACATTGCAGATACATAATACGCATTGAAAAGTACACATGGATATTTTAAAATTAAATCCCTCTGTCTGCTTTACCCTCCAAGCTCCAGCCTCAACCGTAGCTCCACCCTTTTATGTTGCAGCTAAAAAAGCATGTCTGCTAACATACAGTACACACACTTATAGAAGGTAATTTTATAGTTCAGCACATGTATAAATAGTATGTGTATATTTTATCTTCTGCAGACAATATTTCAAAATGAAAGAATGTGCATACATATTTTTGAAAATTACTCCAAAAAAACATGTGGGCCTAATATTCAAAAATATTTTTGTGGTCAGGGGTTATGTTGACTGCATAAACCTTATTTTAAACAAAGTAGATGCATAGCAGGCAAAACCTGTGTGGGTGATACAGATTAGTTTTATCTGTTCACAATGCTGTAGCAAAGTATATGGATAGATGTTATTTATTTATGTTTTTAAGGAAATCTTTATATACTGCCTTAAACTAGCAGGTAGATCTAGGCAGTGTACAATAAAAACGCAAATAATAAGCAAAAAGAAAAGAACTACAATTGTTGACAGGAAAGTGCATTCATTCCACAAAGTTAAGCAAACATAAAGGAAGGTTGCAAGAGTGGTAATGGGAATAACAGAATAGTTTACTGTTTATTTTATTTTGTTACATTTGTACCCTGTGCTTTCCCACTCATGGCAGGCTCAATGTGGCAATGGAGGGTTAAGTGACTTGCCCAGAGTCACAAGCTGCCTGTGCCTGAAGTGGGAATTGAACTCAGTTCATCAGGACCAAAGGCCACTACCCCAACCACTAGGCCACTCCTCCACTCTGTTTAGGGAGGAGAGGGAGGGAGGTAAAATAGCAATGGACAAAGGGAAAGAGAGTCAAGCCTTCAGCAGTAAACATCTCATGGGATATTATAGGCCTATTGGAAAAGCCAAGTCTTTATATCTGATTACATTTTTTAAAGGAAGATTCAGCTCTAATTTCATGAGGGAGGGAGTTCCAGTGGAGTGGAGCAGCAAAATAAAATGCACAATGCCTGGTTGTTTCAAGAGTAGTTTGTTTAGGATTAGGAGGAACTAACCAAAAATCATTTATACATCAAAGAAGACGCGTTGGAGAGTAGGGAATAGTGAGATTAGATAAGTATTGCGAAGAACGTATATGAAAAGCTTCAAAGGTAATGGTCAGCAATTTATGAATGATTCTTAGGCCAATAGGGAGCCAATGATGTTTCTGGAGTAAGGGGGAGACATGATCAAATTTCTTAGCATGACAAAGTAGTCTGATAGCAGTGTTTTCTAATATTTGAAGTCATTTAAGTACATAGCATGGGGAACCTAAATAAATGATATTGCCATAATCTAATCTAGAAATTAATAATGACAGGATGAATGAGTAAAATGCATTAAAATCCAAGTACTTCTTAGTTTACTCCTTCGTTCGTCTAGTAGCGCTATAGAAATGATAAGTAGTAGTAGTAGTAACTAAGGGGGTCTTTTACTAAAGTTTAGCTTGAGTTATCTGCAGCAGGGCCCATAGGAATAAAATGGGCCCTGTTGCAAATAACTTGAGCTAAGCTTTAGTAAAAGACCCCCTACGTGCAGCTGTCTGAGAATTAAAAAAAAAAAACAACCCAAAACAAAACGGTTTTACATACATTAGATACTTGTGGTAAAAATGTTAAATGGAAATCTAAAATAACACCTAAATAATGAAAGGAAGAAACTGGAATGATGGGAGTTTCAAACAAGTTTATAGCTGCAGTTGGACTCGAGCTTCCTCCTGTGAACCAATAGGTTACTGTTTTTTCTTTATTTAAAGCCATCTTGGATCCAAAAGCCATTTCTGAACTGTGGAAAGGGGGAATATGAACTGGTTGGGAATAGCAGTAGGATATCATCTGCATAAAAATGAAAGGAAATACCATAGGATTGAATGAGAGCAGCAAGAGGGCTAAGGAAAATGTTAAAAAGAAGGGATGAAAGAACAGAACCCTGGGGAATACCGCAAGTCAGCAGCCGAGGGGTGGCTTTGGAAGAAGAGGTAACCATCTGGTAGGTACGATTTGAAAGAAAGGAAGTAAATCAGGAAAAGACGGAACCTGATATCCCTAGTGTAGCAAGTTGCGACAATAAGAGTGAATGATTGACCAAAGGCGGATGATAGATCTTGAGAACTACCAGAACTATATTGTGTTTATTCAAATGTGAGTGTATTTCACTTAGAAGTGCTGCAAGGACAGTTTAGTGCTGGCATAGGGCCTAAAGCCCGATTGTCTTGGGTGAAAGATCAAGGTTTTGTCAATGAATGCCGATAATTGGACATAAAATACCTTTTCCAGTATTTTAGATAAAAAGTAAAGATTTGACACTGGATAGTAGTTGGCAGGGACCTGAAAGTCAAGCGAGGACTTTTTATTTTATTTTTCAATTTGTTTATTGAGTTTCAAATATACATAACAATATTACATTGCCCCTAAACATCTTAATCTTATCAAGAAACTCATCTACCACTACCTAAAACACAAGTAAACTAGCTAAATGAAAGCATTACTTATACTACTATAGTCCATTCCATGTTTTGCCATAGGTTACTTGCGTCTTGGCCGTTTGTTGTCCTTCCTGCTAACCTAGAAAACCCCCCCTCCCTATCCCCTTCCCCCTCCCATTCCTACATCTAACCCTGCCCACCCCCGCCCAGGGAAAGTCTCTCTGAGAATTCACTTCTCATGTCCAAATGTCCAGTTTACATATTTAGGATGCGCCCTCTGCCCCCTGAGGGGATGGTCTGCCAAAATGGCGTCCAGATCTTATGGAAGTCTTTCTCCGTAAATTTCCGGTCCCCTTCACCGTCTGCCATTTTCTTTTCGAATCTCATGTATTCTATCATCAGGCATCGCAACTGCTGCAATGTTGGCACTTTATTTGTAATCCATTCAGTGACAATCAACTTTTTCCCTACCAGCGTAGCCCTATGAGTAAAGCTTTTGAAGCCCCTAGGGACAGGACACACTAATATCGGCCGCCCGAACAACGCCTGGGGACCGTTCTTCCAAGTTGCCCCCCACATCTTGGATGTTGACTGTGTGAGGGAGTTCCAGAATCTTTGGATGCCAGGGCACATCCAGAACATATGGCCAAGTGTCGCTCCCCCTGCTCCACATTTGGGGCAAGCGCCATCTGGAGAAATTCCCATATGGAATGCCCGTCTTGGGGGGATATATGTTCTCATTACTAATCTGTATTCCATTTCACTGTACATGACCATCTTGGATGAGTTGTGTATCTTGTATATAAACTCCTGCATGTCTCTTGATGTCAATTTTGTGCCCAAGTCTTTGTTCCATTTCTTGGATAAAGTCTCATAATCAGGTTCTACCACCATATCTCTGAGGTGTCGATGGTGCATTGTCAGAGATACTCTGTCCTGAGATTGTAGGGAATAGGCTGACGATAATTCTTCCTGCACATCCTCCGTAAGACACTCCCATGGCAGACTTTTAATATAATGTCTCAACTGCCAGTAGTGGAAGCGATCCGCTGAATGGAGGGAAAATTGTGTCTGCAGGTCCTCAAATGATCTTGGTTGCCCTTCTGCAGTTAAAGCTTGGTATAGATACACAAGGCCTTTATCCTTCCACCTGCGGAAAACTCCATGGATAGTACCTGGCGGAAAGGCCAGATTATCACAAATAGCCAAAAAGGGAGTGACCTTACTTTTGAAATGGTGATATCCGCAGACCCATCTCCACACTGCTCGCGCTGTTGGCAATATGTGTGATTGTTGCAAGATCTGGGGGACGGGTCCCCCTCCCATGTGCAGCAGGCAACTGAAGTGCACTCCTTGAGTTAAAGTCGTCTCCAATGGAGTGTCCGAGAAATCTGAGGTTGCTCTATACCAGTCCGAGATATGTCGCATGCCACTGGCTATGGTGAGGTATCTCATACTTAGCAGGCCCAGACCCCCAAATTCTCGTGGGATTTGTAATATTGCAATTGAAAGTCTGGCTTTGCGCCCTCTCCACAGGAATCTTTGTATAAGTTTATTTAGACGTTTTTCATCTGCTTGCTTGAGAAAAAGTGGGAGGGTCTGAAACGTGTACATCCATTTGGGCGCAATCAGCATGTTATAAGCTGCGATACGACCCATTAAGGACAATGGAAAATTCTCCCAGAGCCGTAGTCTAGTGCGGGTTGTCTCAAACAAAGGTTCCACATTCTCCTGATACAATCGCGTCAAGTTCTGCGGGATGGTGGTACCCAGGTATCTTATCTTGTCATCTGCCCTTGTCAGAGGGCTGTCCACTCCCGACTGCGCTTTATCAGGGTATACTTCCATGACCAAGGACTTCTTGATGTTTAGGGTGAATCCCGAGAGTTCACCAAATTCCTGTATGAGCTGCAACAGATGATTTAGGGAATCTATTGGGCGCACGGTCGCAATCAGCAAGTCATCTGCAAATGCTAGAGTTTTAATGACTGCGCTCCCCACCCCCACCCCAGGAATTTTGTCTGTTTTCTTTAAAGCTCTCAGTAAGGGTTCTAGGGATAGTATGAACAGGGCCGGGGACATAGGGCAGCCCTGTCTGGTACCTCTGGCAATTTCGAAAAGCTGGGCACTCACTCCATTCACTAGCACTAAAGCTTTCGGCTCCGTGTACAGAGCAGCTATCGCGTTGTAAAACCAACCCCCGACGCCCATATATCGCAAGACTGCAAACAGGTATCTCCACCCCACCTGATCAAATGCCTTCTCGGCATCCAGGGCATAAAGAGAGGCTGGTGTTTCAGATATTTGAGCTGTTGCCATAGCTAATAATAGTCTGCGAACATTCCTGGCTGCCTGCCTAGACCGAACAAACCCCACTTCCTCCTCTCCAATTACCCTTGGTAATATCTTAGCTAACCGGTTGGAGAGGATCTTCGCCAACATCTTTAGGTCTACGTTAATCAGGGAAATGGGTCTGTAGGAATCTGCCTGATCGGCTGGTTTCCCGGGTTTTTGGATCAATGTAATGGATGCTGTGTTTTCATGTTTAGGGAACCGGCCACTATCAACCACCTGTTCATAGAAAGCACTGATCACCGGGATGAAGGAGGTGGGCAGAGCCCTGTAAAATTCTGCAGGAAACCCATCTGGTCCGGGCGCAGAACCCATGGGCAGTGATTTTATTACCTCCTGTATTTCTTTGGCCTCTAAGGGTGCCTCCAATTCCTCTTGTTCCCCCTCAGTCAATTTTGGCATCCCTACCTCATCCAGGAATTTTTTAACCTGCTCTTCATCTGGGTCTCTACCTGCTTTGTATAAAGAAGCAAAGAATCTGGTGAGGATCCGAGCTATTTCTTCACTCTTATTTTGAATATGCCCCTGCTCGTCTCTGAGTGTCAATATTGGACGACGGGGGCCCCATGCAGTGAATAATTGCGCTAGCATCTTTCCTGATCTGTTTCCATACCTGCGGAATTTGTATTGCTGGGAGGCTAGGTATTTTTGCCCTCTCTCATGTATTAACGCGTTAAGCGTTACTTGAATAGCTTTCAACTGCTCTCTTGTTTCTGCAGTCGGCTGCCTAATGTGTTGGGCCTTTGCTTTTCGTAAATCTTGCTCCAGTCTCACTATGGCTATTGTCTGTTTTTTGTTTTTGGCATGTACATAAGCGATTATCTCACCTCTTATAACTGCCTTGGCAGCGCTCCACAGCAATTCAGGTTGACCCAAGTGCTCTCTATTATTTTGAAGGTAATCTTCCCACTTTTGTCTAAGAAATTCTCGGAATTCACTACTTTGTGAAAGATAGCCTGGGAATCACCAACTGCGGGCTTGTTGGTAAAAATTTGGTACCTCCATGTCAATCCAGATCAACGAATGGTCTGTTATCGCCTCCGGTCCAATCTTAGAAGCTAGAACCCAGGGGAAGGCCGGTTGGGTAATAAAGATATAATCTATTCTGGAATACGTTCCATGGGCCCTAGACAGATGGGTGTAATCGCATTCCCCTGGGTGCAAACATCGCCATGTGTCAATAAGGTTAAGGGCTCTTTGAAAGTAAGAGAGTGCATGCGCTTTGGGCCCCCTTCTTGAAGCTACTCCTGGGTTGGAGCAATCCTCGCCAGGATCCATCACCAAATTGAAGTCTCCCATCACTAAGAGATGAGCAGACTTATAGAGGAGGCACGCCCGCACTAAATTTGGGTAAAACTTTGGGTCAAATGTATTGGGTCCATATATCCCCAATATTAACAGTTCTCTTTGATGCACCCATAGCCGTATCATAATATAACGCCCATTTGGATCCGCTTCTACCACCTCTGACTTTGTGGCCAGCCCCCTGCGAATCAACACTGCCACTCCAGCTTTGCGATCCCCTGACGACACAGCATGGACTTCTCCCACCCACTGCCTCTTTAATTTATTATGTTCCTCAGGTGTGAGTCTGGTCTCCTGAAGGCAACCTATGTCGACCTTATGGCGCTTAAGGCTTGCCAGAATTTTTGTCCGCTTGATCGGGGTGGAGACACCTCCCACATTCCAGGAGGCGAACCTTATAGACCTAATATTAAGGTTTTCCTACGGGTGTATGTACTCCAGCGCTTCTTAACTGTTTCCTCCTCGGACGCCCAGCCTCGCCCAAGGGTATATTGTTTCTCATACCCTCCCAGCTCCCCCCTTTCAGCAAAGGGCACATCTCTTCCACACGACCTACTCTGGGCATTACCAGTGAGTTCCCTATTCTTATGATCTTCATTTCCTTCTGACAGCCAAGTCTTTCCCTTTCCCTATCCCTATCCCTCTCCCCCCAGTCTCCATTCTATCCCCCTCTGATGTCTATCGGGAGAACAGTGGGATCAATGAAGTGAGGTCTCCCCCTCCCCCATCAATGTTATTTTAATTCCCCCATACCTTCAATGGAAAGTGACAAATTCACCCTCTACCTCACTTGAGCTTGCTTTGATGGCTATTAGGGTCCAAATTAAGATTTAAGTTCTCAGCCATCCAGTCTTGCGCTTCTTTTGGAGAGTAAAAGGCATGCCATTTGCTCTGATGATTGATCCACAGAGTGGCCGGATATGTTAACATGAATTTTTGACTGGAGTCTGCCAGCTTTTGGCACACTCTCCCGTAGGCCCGCCGTCTCTCTTGTAAGGCCAATGAGTAGTCCTGAAAAATCTTGACGGACGATCCCTCAAAAGTCAGCGAGTCTCATTTCATTCGCGCTCCTCTCAAAATTTCCACTTTATGAACAAAATTGTGAACTTTTACCATAACCGCTCTAGGCCATGGGTCGGTGTTGTTCTTCCTACCAACTCGGTGGGCACGTTCCAGGCATACAGCTCCGATACTATCCATCAGCGCAAATTCCGCCTGCAGCCATTTTTCTAATCTGCTAGATAGTGAACGATCTGGCACTGTTTCTGGGACGCCTATTATACGGAGATTGTCTCTCCTAGATCGATTCTCGAGGTTGTCCAGTAACTGTGATTGTTTCCGCACTGTCCGTTTTAAGTCTTCGAGTTCTGCTGCCCTTCCGGCCTGCTCGTCTTCAGCGGCAGACACTCGCTGTTCTAATTCTCCTGTGCGTCTTGTCGTGTCCGCCAAAAGGTTTTCCACTGCAGCTAGCTGACTTGAAGGTTGCTGTAGGTCTGGTTGTAGGGCTAATTTCACAGCCTCCGCTAGCTGCTGAAGTTGCGGGGGGGAAAACATCGCCGCCTGCCCGTCCAGCGAAGGGCCCGCCGCCATCTTGGGATCCGAAACGCGGGACTTGTCCGCCTCTTTTTTCCCAGTTTTTGGTGGCATTTTAGGCTCCAATCTTGTGACAAATTGGTCCATGCACTCGCGGATCCTTCTTATTGAACTTGTTCGGTATCAGGAGTCGGGTCGGCACTTACGAGCGATGTGGGGGAGGGTTCGGCCTAAGAGAAGAGCTTCTCTGCTTCCGCTCCTCTCAGCACATCACGTGATCCCCCAAGCGAGGACTTTTTAAGGATAGGACAGGTAATAGTAGATTTCCAAAGGTTGGGTATTGACCAGAAGAAAGACTATGATTTATTATTTATTATTTATTTATTCATTGGAATTATTATTGATTAAGGTCAACACTTTGGGAAGCAGTTGTAAGGTGTCAATCTGAAGCCACAGCGATGGAAGAGGATCAAGTAAGGATATAGTAATATGCATGGTTGAAAGTATCTTTGAAAGAGAATATAAGGTCTGAAGTTGGAAAGAAGACCATAAGAATATTCCAAATGCTGGGAGAATTGACAAAGCCAGGTGGAGAGGTGTTAAAACAAACGGGGCTGCAGGATTAGTGGAAGGGGGGAGGACATGATAGGAAAAGAGTTTACTAGATTCTGCATCTTGGTGGTAAAGTACTGAAAGAATTTCCGCAGGTGGGGCTGCATGAGTCATTAATAGTTGGGAGAGATGTCAAGTTTTGAAAGATTGAAAATAATTCCCTAGTTGGATTAGTTGCTTTCTTAATGCAATCTGGGTAAAGTTTTGCCTTAGCCATTTTCAACATATAATTATAGGTACTAAGTTCAGACCTAAAATATAAAAGAGCAAAAGTTAATCTAGCCTTTTTCCATTTACGTACTGGCTGATGTAACCGGTGCTTTTGTTGGTGCAGTCCCACATGGTACCAAGGCTTCCTATTAAGAGAGCTAGAAGCCTTTGACAGTGTAAGAGGAGCAATCTTTTCAAGGCTAGTGGAGAGTACCGAATTTTAAATGCTTGCTTGTGCATCTAAGCTCAACTGTTCTTAATCCAATGGGAAAGAGAACATGGAGGAAGGTAGCGAGGACATATCAATCCGAGACAAGTGTCTGGTCCATTTCTGAGCAATTGACGGTGCAGGGGAAGGAAGGGATAGGAGGACGTAGAACTGAATAAGCATATGGTCAGACCATGGGACCACAGTAGAAAAGATAGACAGTGGTTTAGTCATAGAATCTGACAGAGAACAGACTAGATTGAGTGTATGACCACCTTGGTAGGTTAGAAATGGAACCCATTGAGTAAAGTTCAAATCTGAGAGTAGATTCAGAAAAGTTACCATATGCTGGGAGCCTGACAGCCATATCAAGAGAGCAGGGAGACTGAATTGTTGTCTGGATAACTTTTCTCTTTAAGTTAGGCCAGTGAAATAGCAGGCTTAACTCAGATTGATAATTGGAAGTGCCAGCTGCTACATAAATGTATATTCAGTGGGACTGCTTAATAGGGATAATGCCGCTGAAGGGAGAATATTGAAGACACTGTACTATCAAACGAAGGTTCCACTCTGAGCAGATAGACCTATGAGGAGGTTTCAACTGGTTAACTCTTCTAAGAAACCAGATAACAGCTGGATGAGCCCCCAAAGAGAAATTTTGGATGCTACCACTACCATGACCTTGGAGAATGTCCTTGTGCTGTTGAGAGACCGTAGAGCATGGCTTTGAATTGGTAGAGAGACCTGAGAATAAAAAAAAAAAACGCAAGAAAGCATTGATAAGGCAGTAAAATCAGGATGTGGAAGTAAGCCTCTTTGAGGTCTAAAGATGTTAGAAATTCTCCTGATTGAACAGATGTTATCACAGAATGCAGAGTTTCCAGTCTGAAGTGTAGCACTTTTAGTGCCCTTTCGACATGCTTGAGATCTAGAACTGGATGGTAAGAACCTCTTTTTTGGGAACCACAAAGCAAATGGAGTACCTGCTGGTTCCCAATTCGCTTGTTGGAATAGGTTGAACTGCACCTAAGTGAAGCAGAGATTGCATGGTTTCCCAAACTGCTAGGAGAGACACACTCTGGCTGAATAGGATCCACAAATGTTATCCTGCAGGCATAGGGCAGCCACTTCAAAGATGATCTTTTAAGAAGCTTCTAATTTACAGTTGAGGACATCTTTAAGAGTGGTACCTCCTTCCACTGGAATAGTAGTTTTCATAGTGACCATGTTTGCAGTAATTGGATTAAGTGGAAATAGCCCGAGGTGAAACATGGATTCGTGCCAGCATGTACTCCCCAGCATGACTTAAGTTAAGTGCAATGAATATACACACTTGTTTTATAAAATTATATTAAGTTAAGGAAGATTTAAAGATAAAAACAAAAAAAAAGACATTTTGAAATGGATTTGAAAAAGCATGGCTCAGTGATGATATAATGTGATGACCTTGTGACAGTCTTTGCAGCAAGATCACTTCCGATTGTCCTTTACCTTCATATAAAATAAATTGTTTGAATTTTGATAGATAGCGTAATATGAGCTTTCTAGAACTGCCATTTATATGTATATGCAATATATATGTGTAAATGCATCTATTTCCACATGTAGATGCTTTTAAAATGTCCCTCATAAGCTGTATTTTCACATAAGCATGTATAATTTTCATATCCTGTGCTCTGAAAACAGGTGCAAAGGTCCACAGGTAATTTCTATGCACTGCAATTTTCAAAGTGACAATATGCTTATAAGTTCCTTTGAAATTTAGTGCAAAGTTTCTGAGTGAAAAATACCCAGATTTTGAAAATTGTCCTCAAAATAATTTGGGTTGCTTCTAGTTAATGGAAATGTTTCTTTTGTTGGTACATGTTCTTTAAGCAGAAGACCTTTGTGTTGCATAGGTACAAAGTCGCAAATACTGGGACTGTACAGCTAGAATTCTCATGGAAAGTGACTGTGGTGGACAGTAAGACATTTGGTGGCCCTCAGGAATTCATACAGTCCAGTTTGAAAGGTAAATCAAAAATCTCCTGTCTCAGCATTCTTCATCAACTTAAAGATAAAGTGAAACCAGCTTCCCTCTGTGTTCCCATGTCTCATCTTTTATATTTCACTAACAGTCTTTTCAGGGGCCCTTTTATTAAGCCACGTAGGTGCCTACTTGTGCCCAACGTTCACCAATTCAGAACTACCACATGGCCCGGGCGGTTATTTCATTTTTTTATGTGCGCCCATTGCGCATGCCGGAAATGTATTTTATTTTCCAGTGCATAGTGCTAACCAAGCGGTAATCGGCATTGTGTGCGTGCTGACGATTACCGCCCAGTTAATGTGTGAGACCTTACCGCTAAGTGAATAGGTGGCGGTAAGGTCTCAGGCCCAAAATGGACGTACACCAATTTTCATTTTGACGCACGTCCATTTTTGGCCAAAGAAAACCATTTTTTGCAAGTGCGCTGAAAAATGGACCTGCGCGTGTCCAATGCACACGTCTACACCAGCGCAGGCCACTTTTCAGCGCACCTTATTAAAAGGACCCCTAATTTTTTCTTTACTATTGTTATTATTCCAAAAAGAACAACACATGATAGAGTGGCACTTCCATTCTGCACAAGTCTTTTGTGAACCATAAACATGTTAAAATAGTATCAGAAAGAAAAGCTCTCTAATAAGCTATGAAATGTCTCTTCAAAGACTGCACCCTTCCTCCACTTAGCATGACACTCTCTGAATTAAACCACCTACTCTTTATACTCCCCCCCAACCAATTTCCAAATTCAACAAATGCATTGTCAGGGTAATTACTACGCCAATTTCTTCCACTAATTCAAGAGGTATTCTAAAGGTGGATAATCCCTGAACAATCCTTGTCAAGAAAATAGATCCCAAATCTCCTAGGAATCCCTTATCATATTCTTCAGCTCATGAGTCAGTTTTTCCATCCTATAGTGCCAGCCACTCTGCCTCTGTAGATGGAGTGTCCTTCCAATATCTAGTCACTGCACACTGATTGCCAATACCTAGAAGGCATTGAATCAGCTTACACATAAGATGTTCTTATGTTCTACTACCTCTTTATTATCCCTGTCTTCAAGGACAAGGTAACGCTAATCTGTTTTTAAGTATTCTAAGGATAAAATACAAATATCCTCTCCAGCCCCGTCATAAGAAGTGAACCATATGTAAAGTAGACACAGTGAAACTGGTTACCTGTAATGGGTGTTTGCTGATGATAGCAATGCAATATCCAATATACATGAGCACTATCAATGGGAACTATTCATCAACATTCACAGTGATTTTCTTTCGCCAGGTCAGGTTCTCAGGATTTCCTCAATGAATATGCATGAGATCTATTCGCATACAATGGAGGCAGTGCATGCAAATAGATCTCATGCATATTCATTGGGGTAATCCTGAAAACACAACAGGATTGTGGCCCTCGACAACAAAAGTTGGACAACACTGTTCTAAACACTGCTGGACCAGCAACTTTTCTGTTATTGATTAGCTAAGTGTAACCAGGGCTCTGCACTGTCTGCCCTGCAGGAGACAGGCCCCTCATGCCTTCAGGATTCTGAAGTTTTTCTGGACTAAGGCCTCCAGGATCTGGAATCAGGGTTCTGAGACTTTTACCAGCTACTGGAGTAAAGGAGCAGCCTAACGGTCAGTGCCATGGGCTGAGAACTGGGGAAACTAGTTCCCATTGTGGCTCTATGTGACCTTGGGCAACTCACTTAACCCTCCATTGTTCCAGGTACAAAAAAAAACTTAGAATATGAGGCTACTATGAACAGGGAAAATACTATACCTGTATGTAATGTGCCTTGGAAAAAGGCATGAGCTAAATGTTTGCTTATTACTAGCTTAACATGTGGATGTCTTGTGTCAAAAGAGACAGTTGCTACCTGAGCCCTGTGATTCTTGCAACCCATAATTTACCTGAAAACAGTCAGCACTCTACAAAATACAATATAATGATATTTACAAGAAAATAAACTATCATCTTAGCCATGAAGCAGACATTAATATACAAGCATTCAAAGTAGTTTCAAACAAAAGAAAACTCCATCCAGGAAGCACTAAGATAAAACTGCAGTTGCAATCCTAGACTCACATTCCTTTTTGGGCTGACTGGTCCCATATTCAGTTCATTCCCTTCTCCAAGCCACTGAATTAATTCTTTGCAGCTTGTCTCTGGTTAGTGGTAGAGATCTTTTTTCCTTTAGATGTTCCACTATGTCTGTCCTTACTCTCATGCAGGGTGTAGCTTTACTCTGCCCCCAGGGGAGCTTTTCTCTGCAGTGCTGGCAAATACCTTTCCTCATCATTCCTCCAGACCAGTCCAGATGCCTGGGTTTACACTCTCCTACCAGCAGATGGAGAGTGAGAACCATTAGTTTAATGATATTACACTGTAAAGGTCCTGTGCAGTCCTTAGCTAGCCAGTACTTCTAGATCTTCAGTGGATGGTAGGCATGTAGACCTGTGCAGTCTGTAATGGCCTGGAGGACTGTTAGGCTAAATGGAGCTGCTGGAAAGTGGTTGAGAGCCCAATAGCCAAGCATAGAGGGCTTGGAGCAGCTGTGCAGTGATACTGTGTCCCTCTCCCCTCACTTCTGCATCTGGTGGATTTTGGGCGTCTGTCATTTGCACCTTTTTTCTCTCTCCCCTTCTTAGGGTGGGGGGGGGGGAGGCAGGAGGTTTTCCATGGATGGCACAGTTTAAGAAAGTTGTCCAAAAAACTGAAAAGGCAGCCAAAGTTCTTAGAAAGTGAAGTTCAGCTTCAGCAACAGCTCTGACTGACTAGGAAAGATTTTGTAGCCCAGTAGGAGGTGAGTGATTAGAGGATCAGTTGAATCATGTCTAGAAGGTCAAGCACAGCAAGTGCTGTGCAGTCTGTGACAGCTGCTGCTCCACAATTAGCACTTCTGACTGGTGCTCTGGGTGCAAGGGGAAGCACTGGAGAGACAAAGGCATGGCTTTGGGGAATCACGTTACACTTTATAGCAGCAATGGAGCAGGTACCTGATGCAGTGGGACTTGCAGAGCTGCTATGTGAAATGTGGTACCTAACCTGATCATGCTGAAGAGCCAGTTTTGGAGGGAATGAATGCCATTTTATTAGTACTGGGCTCTGATTTGCACCAGAAGAACCTCCAGTTTTGAGCCCTATACATGCTTAGGGTGAGATGGCAACAGGATCTTCTGCTGGGCCTCTAGATCACATGGCAAGCATTAGGGTTTCACCTGAGTTTGTGCTACTAATGCACCAGGTTTTCTGATGTGCCATTCCCAGAGATGTCATCTGCTAATAAGAGAAAAACTTAGAGAACTGGAGGAAAACTGGAGGACAAGGAAATTCCAGTGGCGGAAGATGCTTCCGTGGTACAGGTTTTCTACAGAGATGAGCTGGCATCCTTGATAGCACAAGTCCTATCAGCTCTCAAGATCTCCAAGGCAGCATCTAAGGAGGATCCATTAGTAAAGGGATTCTGTAAGCCAGCTAAAACCTTTTGAGTCTACAGAACAATAAATGATACGATTACTGCAAAGTGAGATAATGTTGATGCTGATTTGAAGGTCAGCAGCTCCATGATCAAGTCGCTATACCTTCCTAAAATGGATGCCATTGTGTCTGCTATGACCAAGAAAACAACCACTTTGGTTGAAAGTGGTTCAGCTATTAAGGACACACAGGACTGGAAAATGGAAGCCCTGTTAAAGCAATCCTTCAGTAAATTCCCCCCTCTTTGGTGAAGAGTTGGAATAGTTGGCAAAAGCCTGGGAATAGTCAAACGTTCCAATAATCCCAGATGATAGGCTGAGAGGAGCAGAACATTCCCTTTCATCCAGGAAGTGGTCTTGGGAAGCCAGTAAGTATCATTCCAGGAAACCAGATCCTCAATGAAGTAGATCTCTGCCGAGATGGCAGCACTTGTGACTGGCAGAAGAGGAGGCTGGGATGGGCCTTTCAGTGGTGCAGGTGATGGCTGTCATTCACAGTGAGTATTGAGGGGAGTGTCCATTCTCCAGTTCAGCTGGTAGGCAAGTATTAGGGAGTGAGTGGCATAGCAACAGGTGTCCTTAACAGTACTCCCGCACTGATGGTGCAGTTAAGCTGCCTTATTTCAGGCGGCACTAACATGCCATGGCAAGGGCTGAGTCAGGTTGCAGGGCTCAGTCCAGGCTGGAGTTAAATGCCTTGAGTCAATGTAGATGACTGTATTCTATGCTGAGCTATAGTGCCCGAGGAGAGGATCAGGGAAGCAGTGTGGCTCAAGCTTGAGATTCCAGAGTCTGTGAAGACTATCAAGATAGGAGATAACCTTGAATTGTTTTCAGAAAATACTTGCTTTTGGTGTATGACCAGAGAGAAATAAAGAGACTTTACTAGTGCTGGACTAAAGCCTGTGAAGTAACAGGGATGCACATGTTCAACTTTCTGAAAAGAAATTTTATTTGGAGCCAGGTACTGGCATTTTTGAGTTTCCTGTTTGATATTCAGAAACAGAAGGTGTTTTTGATCAATGACAGGATTAAGAGGCTGCAGTCTCACATCCTGGGCTTGTTCAAGGCAGGTCAGCCCAGGTTACCTCCAAGTACAGGGGATCAATGGCCATGGCCTTGTACTTAGTTCTGTGAGCCAGAGCTAACATGCATCCATTAAAGAGGTCATCGGTCCACTCAGATTCAGAATTAGAAGGTGAGACATTCCCTTCAGGGGGAATTAAGTTCCAGTTTGTTGTGGTCATTGCAGGAGAAAAATCTGGCTGCTGGTGTGGAGGTTGAGGTTCTAGAGTAGATCTTAGTCACAACAAATGCAAGCTTGAAGGGTTAGGGATGGTCCATTGCCAGGGTGAAGTATCCCAGGATTGATAGAATGTGGTAGAGACAAAGTAGTTTCATCGTGGAGACAAAGGTTATTCATCTAGCTAGTGCTGCGGGTCTTTCTTCCACTGGTGCAGAACATAGCAGTGCAGGTCCTGTTAGACAAAGCTATGATAGAAGCCTATATTAACCACGAGGCAACACCAAAGGTAAACAGGTTTCAGAATCAGTTGAAGTAATTCTGCTATTGAGCTAGTCATAGAGGCACCTTGCAGCATTGTTGGTGACTCACATGGCCTGAGTAAAAAATGTGAAAGTTGAGAACGGCACCTGACAGCATTTGAAAGCATTGTGCAACACTGGAGGATACCAATGACCAGATTATACAGCCACAGGAAGGAGCGTTGCTCAGTCTGGGTGCCTTTGTTCAGCAATAGCCTTTGGGGGGGGATATTATATGTGTTCCCATTGTGATACTGTTAATAAGGTGATAAAAAAAAATAGGGAGCCACCCAGTGCTAGTAGGTTTTGGTGGCTCAAGGAAACCTAGGTATGCTGATCTCATCAGCCTAAAGGAAGGGGGTATGTTGCTGTTCTTCAGTGTGGGAACTTCTTTTCAGAGTCTCATTCAAATGCTGGACATGTCCCCATTCTGTCTTACAGTCTGGGTCTTGAGAGGACAAAATTAAGAAAGAGAGGTTATTCAACCCAAGTGATTTCTACCGTGTTGTAGGCTAGGAAGAAATATATTTCTTTCATATATGTCTGAGTATGGTGAATGTTTGAGACATGGTGTAGGGATTTTATTGTGCATCTCCTTGGTGTGTCTCTGTTGGATATCCTAGTCTTTTTACATGAAGGCTTTGAATTCACTCCAGGCTCAGGTGGTGGCCATTGCCTACTGTAGAGAACAGATTCAGGATCATTCCTTGTCTGCTCAGCCAGATTTCATGTGTGCTTTGAGAGCTGTGAAGGACCTTACGAGACTGGGAGACTGGGCGGCTAGATGGCAGATGACGTTTAATGTGAGCAAATGCAAGGTGATGCATGTGAGAAAAAAGAACCCGAATTATAGCTACGTCATTCAAGGTTCCACGTTAGGAGTTACGGACCAAGAAAGGGATCTGGGGTGTCATCGTCGATAATACACTGAAACCTTCTGCTCAGTGTGCTGCTGCGGCTCGGAAAGCAATAGAATGTTGGGTATTATTAGGAAAGGTATGGAAAACAGGTGTGAGGATGTTATAATGCCGTTATATCACTCCATGGTGTGACCGCACCTTGAGTATTGTGTTCAATTCTGGTCGGCGCATCTCAAGAAAGATATAGTGGAATTGGAAAAGGTGCAGCAAAGGGCGACTAAAATGATAGCGGGGATGGGACGATTTCCCTATGAAGAAAGACTAAGGAGGCTAGGGCTTTTCAGCTTGGAGAAGAGATGGCTGAGGGGAGACTTGATAGAGGTATATAAAATAATGAGTGGAGTGGAACAGGTGGATGTGAAGCGTCTGTTCACGCTTTCCAAAAATACTAGGACTAGGGGGCATGCGATGAAGCTACAGTGTAGTAAATTTAAAACAAATCGGAGAAAATGTTTCTTCACCCAAAGCGTAATTAAACTCTGGAATTCGTTGCCGGAGAACGTGGTGAAGGTAGTTAGCTTGGCAGAGTTTAAAAAGGGGTTAGACGGTTTCCTAAAGGACAAGTCCATAAACTGATACTAAATGGACTTGGGAAAAATCCACAATTCCAGGAATAACATGTATAGAATGTTTGTACGTTTGGGAAGCTTGTCAGGTGCCCTTGGCCTGGATTGGCTGCTGTCGAGGACAGGATGCTGGGTTCGATGGACCCTTGGTCTTTTCCCAGTGTGGTATTACTTACGTACTTATTTATTTTTATTTATTTAAAAAATATAAAAAGCATGCACAATATCAATTTATGTCCTCTTTGGCATCTGGTGGTGCCTCCTTGGAATTTGAACCTCCTAGGGAAGCTTCGATTAAGGATGTGACACTGAAGGTAGTATTTTGGTAACAATTTACTCAGCCAGGAGGATTTTAGAGCTGCAGGCCCTTTCATGTTGGGAAACTTTCCTGGTTATGCCAAATGTGTAAGTGGTAATTTGGTCTGTTCTTTCCTTTTTATTCAAGGTAATTTCACCATTTCATGTTTATCAGTCAGTCTAACTTCCAGTTTTTCAGAAGGTGAGGCAAGTTGAGGGCTTTGCTGGTCTAAATTGGTTGAATGTGTATAGGATCTTGTTGAGTATTTAATGGTGACCAAAATATTCCGCAAAGCAGCAGCTTCAAAGGTCATTGTGGCATGGTGGACCAAGGAGGCTATTTGGTTGTCTCCGCCCTTCTTTGTTCGGCATTATAAATTGAATGTTTGTGCAAAGGTAGATGTGAACTTTGGAGCCAAGGTGTTAGCAGGCTTCTTTGAGTCCCTCCCTAGTTACCTACTGCTTTGGTAAGTCGCATACATTTGGGCTGGTCTGGAGGTAAGATGAGAAATGTGAAATGAGGCCTTACCTGCTAATTTTCTTTCCTTAAGTCCCTCCAGATCAGTACAGAACCAGAACCCAAGTTTAGAAATATTTGCATCCTGCTCACTGAGTTTTCTACCAAACCTGAATAATTAGGCTTGGTTTCATTTTGCCTTGTCTTGTGTGGCTGTTGTGTTTCTTCTGTTTCTTGGTGGCTCACTTGCTGATTCAGTTCACAGTTGATCCAGTGTCCTCTAAGTGATAATTATGGGGCATACTTTTTCAGATGCTTTTTTGCAGAGATACTGGCTAGATGAGGACTGCACAGGACCCTTAGAGTGATGTCATCAAGCCAGTGGTTCTCGGTCTCCCATCTGCTGATAGGAGAGCATAAACCCATGCATCCAGGATGTGAAGGGACTCAAAGAAAATTAGAAGTGAAATTCATGGGTTCAAATTTAACACATAGTCTGATTCAGATCCTTGGTACGTTAATACAAGGTATTCAGGAAAACATTGTCCTGATAGAAGTTCCTCACCATGGACTGAAGGACAATGAAAATAGTCAGTAAAAAACATTTTTCCTATTCTCAGGAGGAGATCATTAGTTCATGAACTTTACCTTTCTCTGCTGGAAGTTCTCTGGGTAAATCAAACATATCACAATGCATGAGTTTACCTTAGGCTGGCTTTCCTTCCTGGACCGAGGCATGCCATATATGGTGAGGATTTCTTTTTGTAGGAGAGAGGTTGCTATCACTTCACCTTACCTCAGTGGATTTGGCAACAGTAAAGAGATGAAATGGCTCAGACAAGTAATCCTGGGTTTGTCCAGTTCCTTCTGGTAGCCAATGAGGAAAAGATTCTGATGCTGTAAAATATGTGGATCAATGTTGGGCCTTGATAGTTGGGTATTGGCCTTGTCGGTGAGGAGATTTGCACTGATGTACCTTTCACATATCCTAGTTATTCCTTCTCCAGTTATTTGGATTGAACTGTGAATGGCCTCAACAAATGTTAAATTGTAAGCCACAATGCGCCTGCTCATGTGGGTAAATGTGGGGTAGAAATGTACTAAAATAAATAAATAAATGAAGGTTACACACAAAGTCTTCAATAGTTCAAAAACAATAAGATAAAACACATCATCAAGTCCAAGTTTCCAAGTTTATTATTATCGTGATATACTGCTCTTTAGTAGCCTTTCAAAGCTGTTTATAAATGGACCTCATATTTGTGCAGGGCACAGGTCAGTGTTTGCACAAATTTTAGCAAATTTATATATGGCGATGATTACATTTTTCAATCTCTTATAGGCTCATTTTTGAAAGAGAAAAATATCTAAAAAGTGGCATAAAGCAGCATTTGGACATTTTTCTTACCAAAGTGTCCAAATTGGTATTTTGAAAACCCATTTTCCAGATGTTTTTACATACTGTTCCTCTGCAGTGCATCCAAATCTCAAGGGGGCATGTTGGGGGTGTCTTAAGGGCAGGATTTGTGCATTCCTAAGCCTTGGATATTTTTCAGCCATAAATGAAAACCTCTAGGACTAAAACGAAGATGTTTTGAGCTAGACCTGTTTTAATAACGACTAAATCACAAAAACGTACCCTACATGACCACTGAAGGGCTAAAGGAATAACTTCCCCCCCCCCCCCCCCCCCCCCCCCCCCCCCCCCCCCAAAGATATAAAAGAAACAGTACGTGCCTGCCTCTATATAGAACACAGAGCAGTCCAGGAGTCCAGAAAATTCTTTATTGAAGGAGACCCTACAATGGCTACATCAGGGGTTGGACAAAACACTAACCAGGGTGAAAGCTATGCCTACCTCAGCTGACAAATATATGTCCACGTTACAAACACAAATTATTGGAAAACAGAATAGCAGTTGGAGGCAGGGTCACTTTCAATAAAGAATTTTCTGGACTCCTGGTCTGCTCCGTGTTCTAATTCCTGCTGTGGACCTGTAAAAACCTCTTTTTTCATTCCTGCCTCTATGACAGCCTCAGATGTTATAGCCAGTCCTATTAGAGCAGCAGGTAGATCCCTGGAGTAGCCTAGTGGTAATTGAAAGGGAACCCAGTCTCATAATCCACTCTAACTGATACACTTGTGGTGGAAAGTGTGATCCCTCCAAAGCCAACCAAAAATCTACTGTTCCCACATATAGGTGTCACCTGAAGCTATAAGGGCTATTGTAGTGGTGTACAGTTGGATACAATAGGTTTTTGGTGGATTTTGGACGGCTCACTATACAATATAAGGGAGCAATGGTGAGATGTATACCTGGGAGCTTTTATGTGAAGTCCATTGCAGTGCCCCGTAGGGTGCCCCACTATTCTGCTGAGATGTTTGTGTGGCCAGTCTACATCCCAATGGCTCCTTCTACATCCCAATGGCTGGAGTTTGTGCATTTTTCACTTGGACTTATTTTTTTTAATGAACCAAAAAGATAAATGCACAGAGAGTGAAAACATCTACCAAATAGCCATTTTCAAAAATATATATATATACATTTTGCTGTTTCGAAAATCTCTATATTTGCTATTTGGATTTTGGAATGTGGAGCAAAACATCCAAAGTCGGACTTAGATGTCATATCGAAAATGCCCTTTTTAGTGTCCTTATTGACCTTTGTATCAGTCTAGTAGCTTAAACAGTATAAAAGTTCTGTTGGACCACTTCTATTCGGTCTGTGTGACTTATAGTTTTCCTTTATAACTTGTAAAATCACTGGACATAAAAGTCCAATTTCCTTACTTTGCTATCTATAATAGATAAAACTTTAGTTCTTAGCTATCTTGAAATATGCATATTATAGTTTACAAAAAGACCTCTCTTCATATACCTTCGTGTTACTTTACAGTGCAGATACCTTCTTGTCAACCTGCAATTTCTTTTCTTTCTGTGCAGTTTTCTCAAACTCTTCCATCTGATTCTGTTAAAGAACCACAATGAGTTGGAACAAAAGCTATACAATACCAGAAGATGAACATAATTTCAATTAGCACAGATATAATAAATCCAGTTTATACAAATTAGAGATTACATTGGATTGTAATTTAACAATGGAAACACAAGTTAATTCATTGGCGAAAGGCTGCTTTTGAATTATACATAAACTGAGGAGGATATGAAAATATTTCCAACAAGACAAGTTTTAGACTAGTTGTACAATCATTGATATTGTCCAAACTGAATATTAGAAATTATTAGGAAAAGAATGCAGAATAAAACAAAGAATATCATATTGCCTCAATATTGTTCCATGATGCAACCACATCTTGAGTACTGTGTGCAACTCTAATCACCACTTCTCAAAAAAAGATATAATGGAATTAGAAAATGTACAGAGAAGAGTGATCAAAAATGATTAAGGGAATGGAATGACTCTCATATGAGGAAAAGCTTAAAGAGGTTAAGGCTCTTGAGTTTGGAGAAGAGATGGGTGATAGGCAGTGGCGTACCAAGGGGGGGGCAGTGGGGGCGGTCTGCCCCGGGTGCATGCCGCTGTGGGGGGGGGGGGGGTGCCGCGCATCTGTCGGCAACGCTCGTTCCCTGCTCCCTCTGCCCCGGAATGGGTTACTTCCTTTCCAGGGCAGAGGGAGCAGGGAACGAGTGAAGTCGACAGGCGCACGGCACCCCCCCAGCAGGTAAAGATGCACCCTCGGGGGGTGGGGGGTGTCGTTTCGCCCTGGGGGGGGGTGCCGTGCATCTGTCAGCAACGCTTGTTCCCTGCTCCCTCTGCCCCGGAACAGGAAGTAACCCGTTCCAGGGCAGAGGGAGCAGGGAACGAGTGTTGCCGACAGACGCGCGGCACCCCCCCCCCCCCCCCAGCAGGTAAAGATGCACCTGGGGTGGGGTGTCCTTTCTTTCGGTGGGGGGGGGGGCGCTGCACCTGGGGGGGTGCTGCACCCGGGTGGGCGCATCGGCGATCCGCCCCAGGTGTCAGCCACCCTAGGAACGCCACTGCTGATAGGAGATATGATGGAGGTCTACAAAATCCTGAATGAAGTGGAATGGGTGAACATGAATCAATTGTTTACACTTTCAAAAAAAATACAAAGACTAGGGGAAATACATTTAAACAAATAGGAGAAATATTTTTTCAATCAGCATACATTTAAGTTCTGGGACTTGTTACCAGAGAATGTGGTAAAAAGGCAGTTAATGTAGCTGTTCTTAGAAAAAGGTAAATGGGACTTGATATACTGCCTTTCTATGGTTTTTGCAACTACACAAAGATGGCCGCCGCAGGGTGGGACGGGTTCTCGTTGGCTCCCGGGGCTCCCCAAGTTTCCCGCGGTTGTTTGGCCACGGACCGGCATGGCATCACTGGTCCTGCATCTCTCTTGGCCAGGGGTGTAGTGGGGAGCCTGTTCGGCTGCGTCTGGCTGCTCGTGTCGGTGGGTTGCTTCCGTTTCCGTACGCCTGTCGCTGTGGCCGCCCGCTCGGGCCATGCGTGCGGTGTGCGTCTGCCTGGACGTCTCGGCTTGCCTTGCCGGTTCCGGTTGATTTGGGGAGGCGGTCTCTGCTCCGGGAGATTTCATGTCCTTGTTCCTGGCGGTGTCATTGCCGGGCCTGTTGGCATCCTGGGCCCGCTTTCTGTCTTTCTTCGAGAGTGATCTGCAGTGCGCCATTGATCGTGGCGGTTGGGCAGTTGGGCCTTTCAGAGCTGCGACGCCTGGTTGCTGAAGCCACCATCTGGGGAGCTGGTGTTGATCAGATGAGGAGCAGCTTTTGCCTCTTTCTGCATCCTGCTATTTTGACTTGGCTGGTTCGGCAGCTTTCATCTTCTCCTGCCTTGCACTATGAGACCAACCCTTCTCAATGTCGGAGTCTGCACTGGCAACCCAGAGACTCAGCCTACTCAACAGCTTCAACACCTCGCTGAAGTCCTTCCTAATGTCATCTTTGCGGACCATTTTTAAACACTTTTCACCTGTAACCTACTTGCCTAATTTTCTACTTCTTTGATTCTATCTATTTGATTTGTTTTATTGTAACTGTAACATCTCTGATTTAGCAATAGCCTATCAGTGCATTGTAAGCCACTTTGCGCCTGCAAAACTGTGGGAAAAAAGTGGGGTATAAATGTACAAAAATAAATAAATACATTCAAGGCAGTTTACATAGAGGGGTATAATCGAAACGGACACCCAAGTTTTGCTGAGGATGTCCTCGCAAAACATCCCGATGGAGGGACGGGGAAACCCGTATTATCGAAACAAGATGAACATCCATCTTTCGTTTTGATAATACAGTCGGGGACGCCCAAATCCTGAAATGATGGTCGTCCCTAGACTTGGTCGTTTCTGATTTTCAGCGATAATGGAAACCAAGAACGCCCATCTCAGAAACAACCAAATGCAAGCCCTTTGGTCATGGGAGGAGCCAGCATTCGTAGTGCACTGGTCCCCCTGACATGCCAGGACACCAACCGGGCACCCTAGGGAGCACTGGAGTAGACTTCACAAATTGCTTCCAGGTTCATAGATTCCTTACCTTGGGTGCTGAGCCCCCCAAACCCCCCCCCCCAAAACCCACTACCCACAACTGTACACCACTACCATAGCCCTAAGGGGTGAAGGGGGCACCTACATGTGGGTACAGTGGGGTTTGGAGGGCTCACATTTACCACCACAAGTGTAACAGGTGTGGGGGGGCCTGGGTCCGCCTGCCTGAAGTGCACTGCACCCACTAAAACTGCTCCAGGGACTGCATACTGCTGTGATGGACCTGAGTATGACATTTGAGACTGGCATAGAGCTGCAAAAAATATTTTGAAATATTTTTTTTTGAGGGTGGTAGGGGGTTAGTGACCACTGGGGGAGTAAGGGGAGGTCATCCCCTATTCTCTCCAGTGGTCATCTGGTCAGTTCGGGCACCTTTTTGTGCCTTGGTTGTAAAAAAAAAACAGGACCAGGTAAAGTCGTCCAAGTGCTTGTCAGGGATACCCTTTTTTTTCCATTATGGGTCGAGGACGTCCATGTGTTAGGCACGGCCAAGTCCCGCCTTCACTACGCCTCCAACACGCCCTGTAAACTTTGGTCGTCCCTGCGACGGAAAGCAGTTGGGGACGCCCAAAATCGGCTTTCGATTATACCGATTTGGGCAACCCTGTGAGAAGGACACCCATCTTCCGATTTGTGTCGATAGATGGGCGTCCTTCTCTTTCGAAAATTAGCCTGATAGTGTATACAGGTGCTTATTTGTACCTGGGGCAATGGAGGGTTAAGTGACTTGCCCAGTTCCACAGGATCAAAGTCTGCTGCACTAACCACTAGGCTACTCCTCCACTCCAAATCTAAATCCATAAACCTTTGTTAAGATATACTCAGGGAAAGTCACTGCCTCTCTTTGGGGTGAGTAGCATGGAATATTGCTACTTTTTTGGGATTTTGTCAGGTAACAGGGCTAGATGTACCAATGGTGTGACCCAGTATGGCATTTCTTATGTACTTAAACTGGGTGGCACTTGGTTGTACTTCACTGCCTCCAGTTCTCCTCTTGTTGGCCTGTAACACTGTGGCTGACTGGGTGGACCTGAGTCCAAGGTGGAATGACAGTGATCTTCCCAGGCCCATTTATGGCAATGCCTCTGCTTGGCGCATGGCCCCAGAAAAATACAAGAATATGTTTTCTTTTCCTCAGGTGAGTCCCCCCTAGCCTCTGCACAGATTGCCTCATTTGAAGGAAGATCAAGTCAAACAGCAAGCCAACTTGGGAATGTCCTGGAAAGCGTCTCATCCTTGCTAACTGTTGGTGCTGATGTTCCTCCATTTTCTATAGAACCCAGTAGTGGGATAATCCTTGCTAGGAAACAACAAGACTTCTTAATTAAATTCTTTCCTAAGGAAGTGGGAGAGTTTGAGGGGAAACTTTCCTGCAGGTAAGTCTGGATTAAAAAAACAAAACAAATTTGAGATATCATAGTATTAATCAAATCGCATTTGATTGATTGGAATTTATTAACAGCCTTTATGAAGAGATTCGCTCAAGGTGGTGTACAGCAGGTACAGTTTAACATTTTGTTAACAGCATAACAATAGGAAATGACCCAATCATAGGCGCCCCGTATAAGAGGCTTGGGGAGGCTAAGCCTCCCCAGCCCGCCACTGCCCCGCCCCCCGCCGCCGCCCGCCGTACCTTTAAATATTACAGTTTTGCTGGAGTCGCGGGCAGCCGGCATTGAAGACATCGGCAGACTTACGCCGGTTCCAGCAACCTTCCCTCTTCCATCGTTGCAAGTCGGATGATGGCTCCGCCCTCTTCTGACGTATTTCCTGTATCTACGAGGGCGGAGCCATTATCCGACTTGCAACGAGGGAAGAGGGAAGGTTGCTGGAACCGGCGTAAGCCTGCCGATGTCTTCAATGCCGGCTGCCCGCGACTCCAGCAAAACTGTAATATTTAAAGGTACGGCGGGGGGGGGGGGGGCAGGAAGGAAACAGGGCAGACGGGAGAGGAGGGTTGCTGCACATGGTGGAAGAAGGGGAGAGGAGGGTTGCTGGATGGAGGGAAGAGGAGGGTTGCTGGACATGGTGGAAGAAGGGGAGAGGAGGGTTGCTGGATGGAGGGAAGGGGAGAGGAGTGTTGCTGGACATGGTGGAAGAAGGGGAGAGGAGAGGGCAGGGGAGAGGAGGTTTGCTGGATGGAGGGAAGGGGAGAGGAGGGTTGCTGGACATGGTGGAAGAAGGGGAGAGGAGGGTTGCTGGATGGAGGGAAGGGGAGAGGAGGGTTGCTGGACATGGTGGAAGAAGGGGAGAGGAGGGTTGCTGGATGGAGGGAAGGGGAGAGGAGGGTTGTTGGACATGGTGGAAGAAGGGGAGAGGAGGGTTGCTGGATATGGTGGAAGAAGGGGAGAGGAGGGTTGCTGGATGGAGGGAAGGGGAGAGGAGGGTTGCTGGACATGGTGGAAGAAGGTGAGAGGAGAGGGCAGGGGAGAGGAGGGTTGCTGGATGGAGGGAAGGGGAGAGGAGGGTTGCTGGACATGGTGGAAGAAGGGGAGAGGAGAGGGCAGGGGAGAGGAGGGTTGCTGGATGGAGGGAAGGGGAGAGGAGGTTTGCTGGACATGGTGGAAGAAGGGGAGAGGGCAGGGGAGAGGGGAGTTGCTGGACATGGGTGGATGGAGAGGAGGGTAGGGGGGAGAGGAGGGTTGCTGGATGGAGGGAAGGGGAGAGGAGGGTTGCTGGAAATGGTGGAAGAAGGGGAGAGGAGAGGGCAGGGGAGAGGAGGGTTGCTGGATGGAGGGAAGGGGAGGGTTGCTGGACATGGTGGAAGAAGGGGAGAGGAGAGGGCAGGGGAGAGGAGGGTTGCTGGATGGAGGGAAGGGGAGATGAGGTTTGCTGGACATGGTGGAAGAAGGGGAGAGGGCAGGGGAGAGGAGAGTTGCTCCGCCCTCTTCTGACGTATTTCCTGTATCTACGAGGGCGGAGCCATTATCCGACTTGCAACGAGGGAAGAGGGAAGGTTGCTGGAACTGGCGTAAGCCTGCCGATGTCTTCAATGCCGGCTGCCAGCAAGGTACGGCGGGGGGGGGGGGGCAGGAAGGAAACAGGGCAGACGGGAGAGGAGGGTTGCTGCACATGGTGGAAGAAGGGGAGAGGAGGGTTGCTGGATGGAGGGAAGAGGAGGGTTGCTGGACATGGTGGAAGAAGGGGAGAGGAGAGGGCAGGGGAGAGGAGGGTTGCTGGATGGAGGGAAGGGGAGAGGAGTGTTACTGGACATGGTGGAAGAAGGGGAGAGGAGGGTTGCTGGATATGGTGGAAGAAGGGGAGAGGAGGGTTGCTGGACATGGTGGAAGAAGGGGAGAGGAGGGTTGATGGAGGGAAGGGGAGAGGAGGGTTGCTGGTGGAAGAAGGGGAGAGGAGAGGGCAGGGGAGAGGAGGGTTGCTGGATGGAGGGAAGGGGAGAGGAGGGGGTTGCTGGACATGGTGGAAGAAGGGGAGAGGAGGGTTGCTGGACATGGTGGAAGAAGGGGAGAGGAGGGTTGCTGGATGGAGGGAAGGGGAGAGGAGGGTTGTTGGACATGGTGGAAGAAGGGGAGAGGAGGGTTGCTGGACATGGTGGAAGAAGGGGAGAGGAGGGTTGCTGGATGGAGGGAAGGGGAGAGGAGGGTTGCTGGTGGAAGAAGGGGAGAGGAGAGGGCAGGGGAGAGGAGGGTTGCTGGATGGAGGGAAGGGGAGAGGAGGGGGTTGCTGGACATGGTGGAAGAAGGGGAGAGGAGAGGGCAGGGGAGAGGAGGGTTGCTGGATGGAGGGAAGGGGAGAGGAGGTTTGCTGGACATGGTGGAAGAAGGGGAGAGGGCAGGGGAGAGGAGAGTTGCTGGACATGGGTGGATGGAGGAGAGGGTAGGGGGGAGAGGAGGGTTGCTGGACATGGAGGGGGAGGGAGGAGTGAGGAAGGAGATGAGATAACAGAAAAGGAAGAGAGTAGAAAAACTGCACATGGATGAAGAAAATAGGCAAAAGCTGGATCCACTGGACAGTCAAGTTTGCGGAGGACCCAGCTTTTACTTACAGATGTAAGACAAGAAATGAAGAAGAAAGGCGGAAAGTAAACAAATAAATGGAAAGGAAGTCCTGGAAACGGAGTTAAGAGGACAGATAGCAGCAGAATCGGATACTGGGCCAGCACAATCAGAAAAACAAAGTCACCAGACAACAAAGGTAGAAAAGATCATTTTATTTTCATTATAGTGTTTGGAATATGTCCACTTTGAGAATTAAACATTAAAAGTTTATTTACTTATTTATGACATTTTATCCCACATTAAACATGAATTAGGATGTTTTGTGACTCTACATGAGAATTGTGATATTTTCCAAACTGAATATGTGAACACCTGCATTTAGAAACCAGAATCACAAGTGCACATATTAGGGTTTAACACCTTGTAGTAAAAGAGCCCCTAAATGCCTTAACCAGATAGACCAAACTTAGGGGCCTTTTTACTAAGCCTCAGTAAAAAGTGGCCTGCGGTAGTATGGGCACATGTTTTTGGCGTGCGCTGGGCCATTTTCTACCATGGCTGTGGAAAAAAGGCTTTTTTCAATGGGGGCAGTAAATGGCCGTGTGCTACAATTAAAAGTAGTGCGCAGCTATTTGCTGCCTGAGTCCTTACCGCCACCCATAAACCTAGCGCTAAGGACTCACACTCTACTCACGTGGTAATCATGCAGTGCATACCAATGTGGCCGTGCTGCCGATTACCTCCGGGAATGCCCCCACGGTAGAAAATAGAAAAATATCTGCGGTAGTGCCGATTTGGCATGCGCTACCCGCATGTTAGCCTTACTGCTGCTTTGTAAAAAGGCCCCTTAATTTACTAATATTTCTGTTATATAAATGATTTACTATGCTGTTTTGACAGGTATATTTCTGATACTGTATCATGTCATTGCTATTGCCTACCTCCCACTTTACTTCTAATACAAGCATTAGTTCTATGTCAGTTAGATTACTGTAACTCTTTGTATGTGGGTTGTAATTCTTCTGAGAAAGTTGCAGCACTGCAGAACACGACAGTTAGACTGGTTTGTTCCATGGGAAAGTATGAACATGCAACTCCTCTGCTGATTAAAGCTCACTGGTTGCCTATTTACTGTATGCCAGTATCATATTCAAGCTCTGTACTTTGCTATTTAAGATACTTCATGGGTTAGCACTGTATTTTATGTGTTCTCTTATTAACCGTCCCACTATAGAAATACTATCAAAATTACGAGATCCTTTGGTATTACATTTTCCTTCTGCTAAAGGTGCTCATTATTTGAGTATTTTTAAATCATCTTTCATATACAGTGGTGGAAATAAGTATTTGCTCCCTTGCTGATTTTGTAAGTTTGCCCACTGACAAAGACATGAGCAGCCCATAATTGAAGGGTAGGTTATTGGTAACAGTGAGAGATAGCACATCACAAATTAAATCCGGAAAATCACATTGTGGAAAGTATATGAATTTATTTGCATTCTGCAGAGGGAAATAAGTATTTAATCCCTCTGGCAAACAAGACCTAATACTTGGTGGCAAAACCCTTGTTGGCAAGCACAGCGGTCAGACGTCTTCTGTAGTTGATGATGAGGTTTGCACACATGTCAGGAGGAATTTGGTCCACTCCTCTTTGCAGATCATCTCTAAATCATTAAGAGTTCTGGGCTGTCGCTTGGCAACTCGCAGCTTCAGCTCCCTCCATAAGTTTTCAATGGGATTAAGGTCTGGTGACTGGCTAGGCCACTCCATGACCCTAATGTGCTTCTTCCTGAGCCACTCCTTTGTTGCCTTGGCTGTATGTTTTGGGTCATTGTCGTGCTGGAAGACCCAGCCACGACCCATTTTTAAGGCCCTGGCGGAGGGAAGGAGGTTGTCACTCAGAATTGTACGGTACATGGCCCCATCCATTCTCCCATTGATGCGGTGAAGTAGTCCTGTGCCCTTAGCAGAGAAACACCCCCAAAACATAACATTTCCACCTCCATGCTTGACAGTGGGGACGGTGTTCTTTGGGTCATAGGCAGCATTTCTCTTCCTCCAAACACGGCGAGTTGAGTTCATGCCAAAGAGCTCAATTTTTGTCTCATCTGACCACAGCACCTTCTCCCAATCACTCTCGGCATCATCCAGGTGTTCACTGGCAAACTTCAGACGGGCCGTCACATGTGCCTTCCGGAGCAGGGGGACCTTGCGGGCACTGCAGGATTGCAATCCGTTATGTCGTAATGTGTTACCAATGGTTTTCGTGGTGACAGTGGTCCCAGCTGCCTTGAGATCATTGACAAGTTCCCCCCTTGTAGTTGTAGGCTGATTTCTAACCTTCCTCATGATCAAGGATACCCCACGAGGTGAGATTTTGCGTGGAGCCCCAGATCTTTGTCGATTGACAGTCATTTTGTACTTCTTCCATTTTCTTACTATGGCACCAACAGTTGTCTCCTTCTCGCCCAGCGTCTTACTGATGGTTTTGTAGCCCATTCCAGCCTTGTGCAGGTGTATGATCTTGTCCCTGACATCCTTAGACAGCTCCTTGCTCTTGGCCATTTTGTAGAGGTTAGAGTCTGACTGATTCACTGAGTCTGTGGACAGGTGTCTTTCATACAGGTGACCATTGCCGACAGCTGTCTGTCATGCAGGTAACGAGTTGATTTGGAGCATCTACCTGGTCTGTAGGGGCCAGATCTCTTACTGGTTGGTGGGGGATCAAATACTTATTTCCCTCTGCAGAATGCAAATAAATTCATATACTTTCCACAATGTGATTTTCCGGATTTAATTTGTGATGTGCTATCTCTCACTGTTACCAATAACCTACCCTTCAATTATGGGCTGCTCATGTCTTTGTCAGTGGGCAAACTTACAAAATCAGCAAGGGATCAAATACTTATTTCCACCACTGTATCTGGCTGCCACTTTTTGGAATTGTCTTCCAAGGAAACTTAGATATCAGCCTGTTTACTTGAATTTTAGGAAGCATTGGAAAACATGGCTTTTTCAAAACTATTTGAATTAAGCTTTTAGGGTCTGCGGTTTTACTTAATATGTAAAGTTCATTGGGATATTCCCAGTTCTTTTTTCTTTTGTAATCCATGTTGAGCTGCCCAGGTTTTGCAGAATATAAACATTTATGTCATATCATGTCACCTCATTTTACTTTTTGCTTGCATTTGGCCATTTTACTATTGTTATTCTGTTAACTCAATGTGATTTGTTTATATCAAGTTATACCTGTTTTACACTGTCTTGGGTGAAGTTCTTCATAGAGGCAGTTAATAAATCCTAATAAATAAGTAATGTTTTGATGCCATAATACTGAGCAGAAAGTTGCATTTTCACAACAAACCTTTTTGCTAGCACCACTGATCTCTTTGGCAAATTTGTCTGTACTCATAGATCTGTGTTCAGTATTATTAGGCCTGCACTGTGGTCCGCTGTTCTATTGGATATTTGTTTCATAAATAATTATACAGTTCAGAGAGAAATTTAAATTGTGGCTTTTAGCACAGGCCATTCCATGATTTTGATGATTCTGTCTTCATTTTCTCTTGAGTAAGAAGATTATAGGGTTCTTTTACTAAGGCGTGCTAGCAAATTTAGCACACACTAACAATTAACACGTGCTAAATGATAAGACACTCATTATATTTCTGTGGATGCCTTATCATTTAGTGCATGCTAAATCTATCAGCGTGCCTTAGTAAAAAGACCCCTATATTTGTTGATTTTAGAGATGGGAGTAGGAATGTTTGGAAGGTTAAATTATAAGTTGTTGAGAGTTTATTACTATGATTTTATATTGATTGTATTTAATGTTTGTTATAATTGTTAATTTTCATTGTTGTATAACCTGCCCTGGGTTTTCCAAAACAAAATGGGAAGAGATCAAATGCGACAGATGTGATAATATACATTTGATAACCTGATTTGTTGTTTTATCAGCATCGCAAACTTGTTGGGGGATCAGCTATATCCAGAGCTAAAAGTGAAAGGGAAAAGCCTTTTGCCATACTGCCATTTTGAGTTGGAAGACTCAGACTATATCACTGAGAACAGACGCAACCCTGAGCTGCGAGGGCCCCAGGGGGAACCACCACGGACACCTCTGGATCCTAATACAAGAGTAATTGAGTTTTCAAATGTTGGTATCCATACCAAGACCATCAGGTGAGTTCAGAGGATGTTCATTAAATACTGCTATTTTTGGAGTTTGTAGAATAATTTACCAGAAATATTTAATTTAAACAGAATACTTTCAGTTGACAAAAATAAAGCATTTATTTGATCATTTTCTCAATCAATCCTTGATTGAGTGTTCCTTGTAAGAGTCTCTGAAATTGTTCTTACAACATTGTTTTTTATTCAGAAAGTAACCTAGCAACATAGTACATGATGGCAGATAAAAACCTGCATAGTCCAACTAGTCTGCCCAGCAAGGCAGCTAGAGCCACATTACTATTATAGATGCAGTACAATCACATTCTTTATGATCCAGAAGAGATCCGGGAAATTATAGACCGGTGAGTCTGACGTCGGTGCAGGGCAAAATGGTAGAGACTATTATTAAGAACAAAATTACAGAGCATATTCAAAAGCATGGATCAATGAGACAAAGTCAACATGGATTTAGTGAAGGGAAATCTTGCCTCACCAATCTACTACATTTCTTTGAAGGGGTGAACAAACATGTGGATAAAGGTGAGCCAGTAAGCCGTTTGACAATGTACCTCATGAAAGACTCCAGAGGAAATTGGAGAGTCATGGGATAGGAGGTAGTGTTCTATTGTGGATTAAAAACTGGTTAAAAGATAGAAAACAGAGAGTAGGGTTAAATGGTCAGTATTCTCAATGGAGAAGGGTAGTTAGTGGGGTTCCCCAGGGGTCTGTGCTGGGACCGCTGCTTTTTAACATATTTATAAATGACCTAGAAATGGGAGTAACTAGTGAGGTAATTAAATTTGCTGATGACACAAAGTTATTCAAAGTCATTAAATCGCGGGAGGATTGTGAAAAATTACAAGAGGACCTTACGAGACTGGGAGACTGGACGTCTAAATGGCAGATGACGGTTAATGTGAGCAAGTGCAAAGTGATGCATGTGGGAAAGAGGAACCCGAATTATAGCTACGTCATGCAAGGTTCCAAGTTAGGAGTCACGGACCAAGAAAGGGATCTAGGTGTCATCGTTGATGATACGTTGAAACCTTCTGCTCAATGTGCTGCTGCGGCTAAGAAAGCAAATAGAATGTTAGGTATTATTAGGAAAGGAATGGAAAACAAAAATGAGGATGTTATAATGCCTTTGTATCGCTCGACAGTGCGACCGCTCCTCGAACATTGTGTTCAATTTTGGTCACCGCATCTCTAAAAATATATAGTGGAATTAGAAAAGGTGCAGAGAAGGGCGACGAAAATGATAAAGGGGATGGGACAACTTCCCTATGAGGAAAGGCTAAAGTGGCTAGGGCTCTTCAGCTTGGACAAAAGGCGGCTGAGGGGAGATATGATAGAGGTCTATAAAACAATGAGTGGAGTTGAACGGGTAGATGTGAAGCGTCTGTTCATGCTTTCCAAAAATACTAGGACTAGGGGGCATGCGATGAAGCTACAAGATAGTAAATTTAAAACGAATCAGAGAAAATGTTTCTTCACTCAACGTGTAATTAAACTCTGGAATTTGTTGCGAGAGAATGTGGTAAAGGCAGTTAGCTTAGCGGAGTTTAAAAAAGGTTTGGACAGCTTCCTAAAGGAAAAGTCCATAGACCGTTATTAAATGGACTGGGGAAAATCCACTATTTCTGGGGTAAGCAGTATAACATGTTTTGTACATTTTGGGGATCTTGCCAGGTATTTGTGACCTGAATTGGCCACTGTTGGAAACAGGATGCTGGGCTCGATGGACCTTTGGTCTTTCCCAGTATGGCAATACTTATGTACTTATGTAATACATGATTAAACCAACAATCGAACAATATTGCTAACTAACAACATACTTCTCGATAATATCAACCTTAAGATGTCTTCCCCTTTCCAAATGAGATACAATGGTAGAGGGGAAGACATCTTCTTTGTCCTCTTTCCCCATGCTGTGCCTTTGAAAATTCTTTATCTAAGGACAAACAGGATAGCAGTCCATCACAGATGGGTATCTGCATCTGATTTAGCCTGCACAGAAAAGCTTCTTCAGCTTAGAACAAGGGAATCCAGTTTCAGAAGATATTTAACTCACTCTTCCCGGTATCAGGAATCTCACTATAGAACTCACTCCCTTTGGCCACGAGACTAGAGACCAACCACCTCAGTTTCCGTAAGAAGCTAAAATCTTACCTATTCCCAAAAGCCAGTGCCGTAGCGAGGGCGGCTGACACCCGGGGCGGGTCACCGCTGCGCACCCTCCCCCCCGGGTGCAGCACGGCGCACACCCCCCCCCCAGCGCATTCTTACTAGCATAGGAAAACGGGGAGCGGGCGGGAGGGCCGATCCGCCCTGACTGCACATCGCTGGGAGCTGCGTCGGCTCCGCTGGTTCCATGCTAAATTTTAGAAAGGACATTTCAGCCCTAAGAGTCAGTGGTAAGGAATTCCATAAGTAGGGGGCTAGATAGAAATAGGTGCTCTGATGAGTAAATGCATTTTGAGTATGATAGAATGATGGAACAGACAATGATCAACACTAGATCTGAGGGACAGAAATGGAATGTTTCGGCAGATCAAGGACTCAAGATAAGATGGTCGGGCAGTATGAATGGCCTTATTTGTTAGTCAAAATCTTGAATTTATTTCGGTAAGGAATAGGGATCCAGTGATGACAAAGAAATAGAGGTGTCAGACGATCAAAGCATCCTGCTAAAGACAAGAGAAACGTAGCAGTATGAGAATGGGAAGTATTTCTGAAAATGCTACCCAGAGGGTTTCAGATTTCAATTTCCTACCCAAAATCATAATTCTCAGAGGACAAGCAGACTGCGTTATTCCCACATGAGAGTGACATCATTCGACTGAGCCTCAGTGCAGATGCTGATTTGCTAGCACTAGAGAAAGTTCTAGCAGTGTCCCACCGTGCATACACTTGTACCTTCCCACCCGACGCTCGAGTACAGGTCTTTTAGCCTCTTTCCACAGAGCTGAGAGGATGTGTTTGCATGGTCCTCTCCTCATGCTGTGCTCTTCAAAATGTATTTCGCTATCGCGAGTGCCTTCCCCTGCACATAATTATCTTCTTTTAAAATGTATTTCTCCTATTTTCCCTACCTCGTATTTTTTCTCTAGTTTTTCAGCTTTTTTTTTTTTGTTTCCTTTATTTTTCTCAAGTGGCTGCGTGGTTAGGCTGCATCCCCGACCTCAGTTTGAATGTTTCCCCTTTTTTGAGGAGTTTAATTTAGCCAAAATTCTTTTTCAATGTCCTGGGTGTCAGAGCCAAGGTCTGAGCAGGCAGTACCTGCTCGTACATCAGGGGAGGATGCTTCCCTGGAGGGAAGGGCTGCACCTCAACACTCCTCGGATAATGGACGTCGTTCCACTAGGGCGTGGTCATTGCAGACTCAATCACCTGATTCTCAAGAGGAAGAGGAGTCTGACTGGGACTGTTCATGGATATCAGATGAGGATCCACATTACTTCTTGGAGGAAGAGTCATGTGGTATCCAATCTGATCCCTCACCTCCTCAAGAGAGACGGAAATCTCCTCCAGAGGCACTCTCTTTTACTAGTTTTGTCAGGGAGATGGCTGCAGCCATCCCGTTTAAGATGGAGAAGGAGCCCTTGGCAGAGATGTTGTCTGTCTTGGGCTATAAGTCTCCTCCTAAGGAAGATTTCACTGTACCACACCCTATCCTTGATGCATTGATGAGGAACTGGGAATCTTCCCTCTTAGTGCAAGCAGCACCTAAGAAGGTGGATTCACAGTATCATATCTAGAAGGCTCCCTGATTCGAGAGGGCCCAGTTTCATCACCACTCTTTGGTAGTCGAATCCACTCTCAAACGAGCTATTGGTTTCATGCCTCAGGGCCCCCAGGGTGAGAGGGCAGAACCGTAGACTCATTTGGGAGGAAAACCTTTTGGGCCTCGATGCTCATTGCCCGCATCCACTCCTACCAGCTCTTCATGAGCCTTTACTTGGAGTCTTGAAATCTGAAACACCTCTTCCCTGGGCTCCCTGATCTCGTCTCATGGCTTCCAGTATCATCTTTATGCTGACGACACCCAGCTTTATCTCTCCACACCTGACATCACTGCGGAAACCCAGGCCAAAGTATCGGCCTGCTTATCCGACATTGCTGCCTGGATGTCCAACCGCCACCTGAAACTGAACATGGCCAAGACCGAACTTCTTGTCTTCCCACCCAAACCCACTTCTCCTCTACCTCCACTCTCTATTTCGGTTGATAACACCCTCATCGTCCCCATCTCATCTGCCCGCAACCTCGGTGTCATCTTAGACTCCTCCCTCTCCTTCTCTGCGCATATCCAGCAGATAGCCAAGACCTGTCGCTTCTTCCTCTATAACATTAGCAAAATCCGCCCTTTCCTGAGCACACCACCCAAACTCTCATCCACTCTCTCGTTACCTCTCGCCTTGACTACTGCAACCTACTCCTCACTGGTCTCCCACTTAGCCACCTATCCCCCCTTCAGTCCGTTCAGAACTCTGCTGCATGTCTTATCTTCCGCCTGAACCGATATACTCATATCACCCCTCTCCTCAAGTCACTTCATTGGCTTCCGATCAGGTACCGCATTCAATTCAAGCTTCTGCTACTAACCTACAAATGTACTCGATCTGCAGCCCCTCCTTACCTCTCAACCCTCATCTCCCCTTACGTTCCCACCCGAAACCTCCGCTCACAGGACAAATCCCTCCTCTCAGTACCCTTCTCCACCACCGCCAACTCCAGGCTCCGCCCTTTCTGCCTCGCCCCACCCCACGTGTGGAACAAACTCCCCGAGCCCATACGCCAGGCCTCCTCCCTGCCCATCTTCAAATCTCTGCTTAAAGCCCACCAATGTTGCCTTTGGCACCTAACCTCTACACCTCTACCGAGGAAATGTACACTGCCCCAACTTGACATTTCGTTCTTTAGATTGTAAGCTCCTTTGAGCAGGGACCGTCCTTCTTTGTTTATTTTGTACAGCGCTGCGTAACCCTAGTAGCGCTGTAGAAATGTTTAGTAGTAGTAGTAGTAGTCTCTAGTTAATGTTACACTTAATCTGATAGATTCTTTCCCTATGGAGCAGGCCACTGAGCTTCACCAGTTGGCCAATAAGCAGATGCAGTGTCAGTATTATTTAGCCAGGAACACTTACACTTTTGATATTGCATCCAGACTCTCTGGAATGGGTATGGGGATGTGCAGACTCTCATGGCTGCATGTCTCTGACCTGGAACAGGCTGTTCAAGAGAGATTAGCAGACATGCTTTGCGGAGGGGACAGCTTAATTGGAGAGAAAGTGGAAGAGGTCGCTGACCTCATTAAAAAGCATACTGATACTATCCACACTCTCTCTCGGCAACCTCCATCTGCATCTTCTTCAACAAGAAGATTTTTCACTGGGCAGAGGTGCAGGTCCTACTACTCTCAAAGGTGTAGGTACCAGCCTTCTGCTCGGTCTACTCAGGTGACTCAGGACCCCCATCTCAGGCCTTGCCTGCCCCATCCCTAGAAATCCCAGCCAGCTCCCCAGTCAAAACAGGGCAAGGGCTTTCGATTGGTAGCAGCAGAGCATAGTTGCACAAAGAGTATCCATTCCAGGTGACCTACCGGTCAGAGGGAGGCTCAACTTTTACCACCACAGATGGCTTCTTATAACCTTCAACCAGTTGGTGCTTCAAATAGTCCATTACAGGTACGCTCTAAATTCGCATCAGCGACCTCCAAATTGCCCACCGAGAGCATCTTACATCAGCTCTCAGCACAAGCAAGTACTTGTACAGAAAATCTCCATGCTTCTTCAGGCCCATGTGGTCAAACCCATACCACCAGAGGAGGAGGGGCAGGGATTCTATTGCAGATAGTGATCAAGAAAATGGGGAGATTCCAGTCCATCTTAGACCTAAGGACCCTGAACAAAATTCTGGAGAAATAAAAGTTCAAGATGATTTCCCTGAGCACCCTACTTCAGGAAAACAATTGGCTGTGCTCTCTGGACTTAAAGGATGCTTATACCCACATTTCAATACTTCCCAGTCACAGGAGGTATCTCAGATTTCGAGTAGGGAAATGCCACTTCCAGTATTGCGTTTCTGCTATTTGGCCTATTGTCTGCCATCAGAGTTTTCACCAAGTGCCTGGTGGCAGTCGCAGCATGACTATATGTGTTTCCTTACCTGGACGATTGGCCGGTCAAGATCACATCTCAGGAGGGGGAAATTGAGTCAATGCAGTTGATTTTTAGAAGTGCTAGAGCTACTGAGGTTTGTCATAAGTTATCCCAAATTCCATTTCCATCCAGTATGAAAACTGGAGTGCATAAAGCCCTGCTAGACACAGTGCAGGCTCAGGCCTTCCTTCCTTTAGCGAGAGTGGGTACCTTGGTAGTACTTGCCTCGCAGGTCCGCAGCGGCCATCAGGTTTCAGCATGGCTACTGTTGAGACTGATGGGCCACATGGCCTCCACAGTGCATGTCACTCCCATGGCACAGCTCCATTTGAGAACGGTCCAATGGACTTTAGTCTCCCAGTGGTCTCATTCGCATCCCACCATTCGCTCACGCCCTTCTCTGGTGGACAATCTGGTCCAATTTGACTCTGGGACTTACATTTCAAATTCCACTACATCAAAAGATATTGATAACTGATGCATCTGACCTAGGTTGGGGAGCTCATGTGGATGGGCTTCACACTCAAGGTCAGTGGTTTGTGCAGGAGTCTTCAAATCAGTCTCCTCGAGCTATGGGCCATTTGGAATGCTCTAAAGGCTCTCAGAGATCAACTACAAAACCACATTTTCCAATTCAGACAGACAACCAGGTTATGATGTTTTATGTCAACAAGCAGGGGGTGGGGGTACAGGATCCTATCCCTTGTGTAAGGAAGCGATAGACATGTGGCAATGGGCTCTCCTTCATGGGATGAGCTTCTGTGCCATATACCTTCCCAGAAAGAACAGCTACCTGGCAGACAGAGTCAGCAGGATACTGCAACCGCACGACTGGTCTCTCAACATGGGCATAGCCTGAAAGATCTTACGAGAGTGGGGCACCCCCTCGGTGGATCTTTTCGCCACATCTCAACAGCAAGGTCCCTCAGTTCTGCTCCAGGTTCAGATCACACAGCAGACTAGTATCAGATGCTTTTCTCCTGGAGTTCTCTTCAGAAGAGCTGTGGAGATTGGACTGTTTTCCGACCCTCATCACGCAGAATGAGGGGTCCCTTCTGCATCCCAAAATCCAATCTCTGGCCCTCACGGCTTGGATGTTGAGAGCGTAGAACTTGAATCCCTCAGATTGCCTCAGGGTGTCTCCCGTATCTTGCATGCTTTCAGGAAAGACTACACTAAGAGGTGTTACTCTTCTAAATGGAGAAGGTTTGCCATTTAAGAGCATAAGAGTAGCCATATTAGGTCAGACCAATGGTCTATCTAGCCCAATATCCTGTTTTCCAAACAGTGGCCAAGCCAGGTCACAAGTATCTGGCAGAAACCCAAATCGTGGCAACACTCCATACTACAAATCCCAGGGCAACCAGTTGCTTCCCATGTCTGTCTCATTAGCAGACCATGGAATTTTCCTCCAGGAATTGTCCAAATCTTTTAAAAACAGATACACTAACTACTGTTACCACATCCTCCTGCAAAGAGTTTCAGAGCTTAGCTATTTGTTGAGTGAATAAATATTTCTTTTAAAAGTATTTCCATGTATCTTCTTTGAATGTCCCCTAGTCTTTGTACTTTTGGAATGAGTAAAAAATCGATTTACTTCTACTCATTCTAAACCACTCAGGATTTTGTAGACCTCAATCATCTCTCCCCTCAGCCATCTCTTCCAGGCTGAAGAACCTTAACCTCTTTAGCCTTTCCTCATATGAGAGGAGTTCCATCCCCTTTATCATTTTGGTTGCTCTTCTTTGAACCTTTTCTATATCTTTTTTGAGATACAGTGACCAGTACTGAATGCAATTCTCAAGGTGCGGATGCACCATGGAGTGATAGAAAGGCATTATGGTATTTTCGTTCTTATTCACCATCCCATTCCTAATAATTCCTAGCATCCTGTTTGCTTTTTTGGCCACCACCACACACTGAGAAGAAAATTTCAGCGTATTATCTACAATGACACCCAGATCTTTTTCTTGAGTTCTGACCTCCAAGGTGGACCATAACATCAGGTAACTGTGATTCGGATTATTCTTTCCAATGTGCATCACCTTGCATTTGTCCACATTAAATTTCATCTGCCATTTGGATGCCCAGTCTTCCAATTTCCTATGGTCTTCCTGCAATATTTCACAGTCCACATGTGTTTTAACAACCTTGAACAGTTTTGTATCATCTGCAAATTTGATCACCTCACTCATCATTCTGATTTCCATATCATTTATTAATATGTTAAATATTACTGGTCCCAGTACAGATCCCTGTGGCACTTCACTGTTCACCCTCCTCCATTGAGAGAAATGACCATTTAACCCTACCCTCTGTTTTCTGTCCAATAGCCAATTTCTAATCCACAACAGAGCCTTGCCTCCTATCCCATGACTAATTTTTTCAGGAGTCTCACATGAGGAACTTCTATCAAAAGTTTTCTGAAAATCTAGATACACTACACCAACTGACTCACCTTTATCCACATGTTTATTCATGACTTCAAAGAAATGAAGCAAATTGGTGAGGCAAACTTCCCTTGGCTGAACCCATGTGGACTCTGTCCCATTAAACCATGTTTGTCTACGTGTTCTGTAATTTTATTCTTTATAATAGTTTCCATAGTTTTGCCCGGTACTGACATCAGGCTTACCAGTCTATAATTTCCCGGATCACCCCTAGAACTCTTTAAAACTCAGCGTCATATTGGTCATCCTCCAATCTTCAGGTACTATGGACAATTTTAACAACGGTTACATAATACTAACAGCAGATCAGCAATTTCATGCTTGAGTTCTTTGAGTACCCTTGAATTTATGCCATCCAGTCCAGGTGATTTACTATAATTTGTCAAGTTTGGTTCAGTACATCTTCCAAGTTCACTGAGATTTCTTTCAGTTCCTCTGCATCATCACCCTTGAAAATTATCTGGTACAGGCAGATCTCTTACATCTTTATCCGTAAAGACAGAAACAAAGAATTCATTTCCTCCCTGAGCACCCCTTTTGCTCCTTTGTGATCTAACAGTCCCACTAATTCCTTTGCAGTATTTCTGCTTCAGATGTACCTGAAAAGGTTGTTACTGTGAGTTTTAGCCTCTGCAGCAAGTTTCTCTTCACATTCTCTTTTAGCCTTCTTTATTAATGCTTTGCATCTGACTTGCCTGTGCTTATGTTGCTTCTTATTTTCTTCATTTGGGTCCTTTTTCCATTCTTTGAGGGACAATCTTTTGGCTTTAATGGCCTCTTTTACTTCACCTTTTAACCATACTGGCTGACATTTTCTCTTCTTTCCATCTTTGCAAATGTAGAATGCATCTGGACTGGGCAACCGTGACCTTCCCTGGCTGCTGCCCCACAAACGCAGGTCTGGTGCAGTGCTGCAGCCAGGCAGCTCTCAGATGGTCCCTCCTTCCTTCCCGCTCTCAGTTCCCCGACCGGCAACCCTCCTTCTCTCCGTTCTTCCCTCCTCCCCCCCCCCCCCCCCCCCGCGTGCGTGTGTTTTAACCCTTTTACTTTCCATGGCAGCGACGTCAGTGACGAAGAAGGCACTGCGGGCTCGCCTCCAGCTCCAGCTTCTCCCTTCCCTCTTCACACAGTGTCCCATCTCTCTCTCTTATCCCCTTCTACCCAATGTTTCCCCTTCTCCTTCCATCCCGCATCCCCCTTCGCAGCATCTCCTATCTCTCTCTCTCTCTTTCTCCCCCTCTCTCTCTCTTTTCCATCCAGTGTCTCTTCTTCCCCCTTCCATTCAGCATCTTCCCCTCTTTCTCCCCTTCACAGCATCTTCCATCTCTCTCTCGCTCTTTCCTTTCCATTCAGTGTCTCCCCTTCCATTCAGCATCTTCCCCTCAGTTTCCCCCTTTGCAGCATCTCCCATCTCTCTCTCTTTTCCATACAGTGTCTCCCCTTCCCCCTTCCATCCCGCATCTCCCCCTCTCTTTCCCTTTGCATCATCTCCCACCTCTCTCATTCTTTTCCACCCAGTGTTTCCCCTTCTCTCCAGCCATCTCCCCCTGTATCTCTCCCATTTGCAGAATCTGCAATCTTTCATTCCCTTCCCTCCAGCATCTCCCCCCTCTATCTTCCCCTTTGCAGCATCTCCCATCTCCTCTTCTCTCTATCCCTTCCATTGCCTCCCCCTTCTATTCACTGTCTCCCCTATATCAATTTTTTTCCATTCACTGTCTTTCCTTTCCCTATTCCATCCAGTATCTCTCCCTTCCACCTAGAATTCCTGTCTCACTCCTCTTCCCTGATACAGCCATCCAGGATCTCCTCTCCACTATCTCACCTCTCCTCTTGCTCACTCTTTCCAACCCCAGCCCCCTCCTCTAAGCAAGGATAGGGACATAGGTGCCAAAACACTAGCTTCTCCCGGCTACTGCTGTGGTGGCCTGGAGAAACCGTGAGCTTGCGTGCTCTGCTCTACCCTGCCCTTCCCTTCCCTGCTTCTCAACTCACTCTCTCCACACCCTGCTGCTGCAGCTACAAAGCAAAATGAAAATGTACATGGGACTGTAGTCCTGCGTGTGCTGCTGCTGGCTTATCTCCTCCTCTCCGGAAAGAGGAACTTACATCATGAGGCAAGGGAGGGAGGAGGAGGGAAGCTGGTAGCGGCATGCGCAGGCCTACAGCCCTGCGCATTTTGCTTTGCAGCTACAGTGGGGCACAAGGGTGAAGTAAGTGAACAAGAGACAGGGAAGGGCAGGGTAATGGGCAGAGCACAGAAACTGAAGCTCACGGGTCCTCCAGGCCACCACATCAGTGGCCGGGATGAAAAGCAATGAGGAAGGCAATGCCTCCCCCCATGAAGAAACAGTGTGTTTTAAGCCTGTAAAATGTATTGGATATTTTCCTGCATTGATTATGTTCTGAAGTGTATTTCTCCTATTTGGCCAGCAGATGGTGCATGTTTATGCTTAAAGCTGTTACAGAGGACTGACATCTCTTTCTTTTAGTTGGCACACAGATAATAGGAAGTGCCTGTAGTGATGTAACCAGTTTTTATTTGAAACTTGACTATTCTGGGCTCTGATTGGCCTGGAGTTTGAAATTACCCAGCAGGTGCTGGCTGTTGCTTCAGTTTCAGCCTGAGAGAAAAGAGAGAAAGTGAGAGAGAGAGAGAGAGATCGTTGCTGAAGCTCTGTGAACAGATATATGTCCTGATCTCCCCAGGTACTTTCTAGGAAGTATGTAAATGTTCAGTTAGTTTTCTAATTGATCCATTTTTCTTACTGTGTGCTATTTGCACTTTTATTTTTTTTTATCCACTGTTCCAAGTTCTGAGAATAAACACATTTGTTTGTTCATTCTGCCTGTCTGGACTGATAAATAATCCTGGTGGTTTGTGTGTTGGGCCTGTGAGTGCTTTTTGGGAACTATGGGACCACTGGGAGTGTGGCTTCAGTAACCTAGAAGGAGTAATAACAGAATCCTGGTGAGTGATAATCAAATCCAGGGTATGACCTGCAGAATGTGTAGCAAAATGAAACATACTGATACAACCCTATATCAGTAAGAAAATTAGAAAAATGAAGAGAATGAGGCTGAGACAAAGTGTTTACATGTGTATTCAAATGTCCTAAAACTAAAAGATTGGGGAATTTGTCAGATGCTTCAGTTGATGTTTGATAGACCAAGTCCCAGTCATGTGTTTTTAAGTAAGGTGGTCAATAAAGAACCAATATATGAAAAAACTGGTTTTGTGGAAACCTGTGCTAATAGTAATTCTTGATACGGGAGACCAGTTATAGGGAGTTCTTTAACTAAGTAGTGATAGTTAAAAATTAATGCTAGACCCCCTCCTGTCTACCAACATGCAAATAATAAATCAATTGAATAGTGGGGAGGAAGGCAGTGAAATAAATAAGCCTTCTCCTCCTGAAGAAGCCAGGGTTCAGTCAAGCAAAACAGATCCAAGTGATGAAAAGTGATAATATCATAAATGAAAGCTGATTTATGTCGAAGGAACCTGCAGTTTAGTAATACACAGGAAACAGATGTAGGATAGCCTGCTACCGACAATGAAGGAGTCGAAGAATGTACAGATAAACAAGGAATTAAGTGGGTAAGCCACCCTAATCCAGGATCATGCACGACCTGAAGTGGGCGCGTCCCCACCATGATGGAATAGGCTGGGGTTCCAAACTCATAGGAGAAGACTGAAAAAGAGCAATAAATGAGTACTCACGTATGACTTCCATAGGGAACAAAATATCCTTAATGTTTTTGGCAACTGGCATTGAATATCCGATGGGGTTTTTAAACTGCAAAAACGTTAACTGGCTGTGCAGATATTCAGCACTAACCAGTTAACTTTTTAGAGTTTAAAGAAAGGACAGCTATTCATGCAGTCCTATTTGACTGCTAAACTTATCTGGTTAGGTGCTGAATATTGGCACATAACCAGATAAGATATTCAACGGAGATAACCAGTTATCTGCCATTGAATATTAGCAGTTAGGTGCCAATATGCTATTTAACCGATCAACGGATGTGTCTGGCCGGTTAAATAACTTTGAATTTTGGGGGGACAATATTTTTCCAGCTTTTCCAGCTTATGCACAAGAATTAAATAGTCTTTCACTCTTTTTTTAAATGACAATTTAAGACCTGCTCATCCTCCTGCATAGGCAACTTTTAATATCAACTCTCCTTCAGGATTATTTTTCATTGTGAATTTTTTTTAAGACTTAATAATGTGAAGATAAGTAATTCAAAATTTAAAAAAGCAGCATAATAGCAACAAACCATTATAAATAGCTTGCAGGAAACACACAAAAACAGCCACTAAAATGTCACTGTTTTCAAAAAAAAAACCATCACACTCATGTCTTTGTTGATCTCCCTATATAGGTCTTTTATGATTATCAACCCCACAAACTCTGCCTATTCATTTGTATGGACTTGTAAGGATACTCTGAGCCTGAAATCAGCACCAGCCTTCAACTGCCTCACAATGTTGGGACAAATTCGTGCTGAGAAGAAAGCAGAGGTTAGTACCTGAAGATTAGAAGACTGGCAAAAGGGCCAAAGTATATCTCCTGTATTGAGATTTTAAAAGTTACATATGCTGTACAGTTTTACAAGAGAAGAGCTGGAATGGAGAATAAAAGATTGTTATGTCATACATTTATAACCCACTTTCTCCCTATAAGGTCCAAAGTGAAGTCACAATGTAAAAGTCTGGTAAATAGCTGGGGATGCAATTACTGCGGCACCCAGTTGGGCGGCGGTAGTTTCAGATTTCCACACAGTAAGCCCTCGGTGGGCTTACCACTGCTTTATAAAGGGGCCCCTTAGTATTTAACCTGCATCTTTCTAGTGGTACCCCATTATTTATTTATTTATGGTTCATTTGTATCCCACATTTTCCCACACATGCAGGCACAATGTGGCTTACAGAAAAATTAGGAAAATTTACAATTTAAGAAAATATTGTAAAGTTGACAAAGAATAAACAAGGGGAGCAGTAGCTAACAATGGCGAACTAAGCGGGGTGGGGGATTGTGATGGGAATATCAATCAGCTGAGTAACTAGGGGAGTACGTTTTAGCAAAGAAGTAAGTTTTCAGCAATTTCTTGAAGAGGATGTGGTCCATTTGCGTTTTGAGGTGCTGCGGAAGAGCATTCCAGTATTTAGGACACCAGTAGCGGAAAGAAGAGGTGAAAATCATCTTATATTTGACCCCCTTGCAGTTTGGGAAGTGTAGTTGGAGATATGACCGTGCTGCAGGCATGGCATTCCTTGGTGGAAGATCAATCAGGTTGAGCATATAGTCCAGAGCAAGACCATAGATGATTTTGTAGGTTAAGGACAGGGGCGTAGCCAGACAACAGATTTTGGGTGGGTCTAGGCAAGAAGTGGGTGGGCACCAAGTGTTCTCCCCTGCCCCAACCACCACCAAAAAAAATACCTCAGCTGGTGGGGAAATGCTTCTTTCCACTTTGGCAGTCTGCAGCAGGCATGCACTGAAAACAGAGCATGCACAGGTGTCAGTATCGTGGAGAGTAGCGTTTTCGTTAGGGGAAGTCTTCAGCTGGCCAAGCTTGGGATCCCCACCAGCTACTGCTAAACGTGTGCTACTGTTGGGTGGGCCTGAGCCCTAAATGGGTGGGCCCCGGCCCACCCAGGCCCACCTCTGGCTATGCCACTGGTTAAGGAGCAGATTTTAAAAATAATACGTTCCTTCACAGGCAGCCAATGTAGGTTGTAGCGCAGAGGCTCAGCATGTGTAAATCGTCGTTTTCCCAGAATCAGTCGCGCGGCAGTGTTCTGGACTGTCTGGAACTTTTTCAATAAAGAGACCTTGCAGCCCGCATAAATCCCGCTGCAGTAATCTAGGAGGGATAGGACTAACTAATGCACAAGGGTACGGAACAGCTCTCTGGTAAGGAAATACCTTATGCACCGGAGCCTCCACATAGCATTAAACATTCTTTTGGAGACCAAATGCACATGATTGTCGAACTGTAGGTACATGTCCAGATTCACACCTAAAAGCCGCAGACTGTTGGAAAGTGGAAGAACATAATCCTTAACGGGAAGCGTTGTGTCGGATATTTGGTTATGGGTGGACGAGAGTATGAGACATTGATTTTTTTCCTTGTTTAGTTTAAATCAGAACACCTGAGCCCAGTGTTCAATAGTGGAGAAGCTAGCTTCAATGAGATTAGCGATTTCGGATATGGTGGTATGAAAAGGGATATAGATGGTAATATCATTGGCATAGATGAACGGATTTAGGTCTAATTTTGCTAGAGCTGAGGCTAATGGCATCAACATGATATTAAATAATGTTGGTGAAAGGGGAGAACCTTGGGCCACCCCACAGGAGGCAGACCATGGAGCAGAAGTGGCGGAATTCACTGTGACCTGGTAAGTTCTTGTGGTCAAGAAGCCCTTGAACCAGTGCAAAACAGACCCTCCTACGCCGAGTGAGTCTAGTAGATGAAGTAGTAGGTCATGGTCCACCATATTGAAGGCAGTTGACATGTCGAATTGAAGTAGTAGTACCTTCCGTCCGATAGATAGCTATCGTTTGAAATTTGATAAGAGGGTGACTAGAACCGTCTCTGTGCTATACTGTGCACAGAAACTGGACTGCGAGTGGTGAAGGATATCAAAGTTAGTCAGGAATTCATTGAACTGAGTGTTAACCATACTCTCCGTTAACTTGATAACCAATGGTATAGAAGCCACTGGGCGGTAATTTGAGATAACATCAGATTTAATCTTAAGGTTCTTTGGAATGGGTGTGAGAAGAATATTACTATGTTCAGGCGGGAAGTTCCAGAGCTTAACATATGGTTTAGGTAGCAAGTCAGATCTTCAACAAAGCATTTCAGGGCGACTTTTAAAAGATGGGTCGGACAAACATCCAATCTACAGTACTTGTTGGTGAACTTTTGTAAAGCATTGGTTATGCTATCGAGTAATAGTGTGTGGAAATTCTTTCTGGTTTAAAATACATGTATATGTTTTAAAATTCAAAAGTATGTAAGTAACATCCCCTCTCCAATTTTACCCCCTAAACTTATGTGTGTACAGGATCTGTATATATAAGTTTAACAGCACACAGGGCGTTCAATTTTATAAAAGCCAGTTTCCTTGGTAATACCCTATTTACCTATGAAAATGGCTTGGAAATTACCCTGGCCATTTCTTAACGGTGTCGCTCTTCCGTTTTACTTATTCTTTTGGCCTCCTCCCCCCCCCCCCCCCCCCCCCCCCCCACCACTTTTTTTTAAACTTTTAATACAAAAGTGGTATTACATTTCCTCCCCCCCCCCCCCCCCCCAATATTTCTATGTGGGGGTTCACAATGATGACCTTATGCTCCACCATGTACAGCCTGAAGAGGTCTCCTAACTTTTAGAAATTAGAACCAGTCAACTATTTCTTAACTCTCCATTATCCTTTATCTCTTCATTTGGAGGCAAGTATTCAGAACTGCTTATGTAGACTGCATTGGGTTTTGACTGTATACATGTTACATTTTTCCAAAGTGCCGGACCAATAACCAGATAAATTTTGACTCAATAAGATGATATATGACCAAACCTTATACACCTATCATGAGGAGTAGCCACAGTCATTCTGGTGGCAGCTCCTATACAGATAGTGCCAATGATATTTAGCTGTTATTATCTGTATACCTTATTCATGCAAGTCAGACTACAGAAATAACAGGAATAACATTTATGAGGGTAATTTTTTAACAGGGGCATTTTATGTGAAGTCCACTGCAGTGCCTACTAGGGTGCCCCACTACTCTGCCAGGATGTCTGTGTGGCCAGTCTACTAAGAATGCTGGACCCCCATAAATGCCAATGACATTTTTTTGTGTGTTTTTCTCTTGGACTTTTTTTTTTTCAAAAATAGTCCTAAAAGATAGGTGCACTGAGCACATAAACGTCTAACAAATGGCCATTTTTGAAACAAAATGTTGAATGTTTTTCTGGTTTGAAAAAGGCCACTTTTGTCCAAAATGGATTTAGACATCATATCGAAAATGCCCATCCAAAATATGGCATAATTTTTTTTTCAGTAAAATCATTTCAGACCTTTACATTTCTTGCTTTTTTAGCCCCTTCATCTTTTTTATTATTCCTTTCGATTCCACCTCAGTTTCTTTATCTGTTTTCTATTCTTTATGCTTTAATTTATACTTCATATTATCTTTTCTATTCATTTTGCATTGTCTACATGTTCTCTTGCCTCTGCTTTTTATATTCCTTCTTATCTTATCCAGTTTATGCTGACAGAATATCTCCACCCTGCTGCTACTTGCTGATTTCATTCTTGAGTCTCATTTCTGTTTGACTATTCCTTTTGTTTTACTTTTGTTACTTTAGCTTGCATCATAATAATTTACCATGCTTCCCTTCCTCCCTCCTTCTCTCAGACATACTTTCCTCTCCCTCATATATATTTCACTACTTTCTTGCTAATTTGCATCTCTCCCTAGGTCTCACATATACAGTACATACTGCTTGCCTGCTGTTCTCTTTCCTTCTTCCCTCAGCTTTCTTCTCCATCTGTCATCTATGCTCATTCTTCCCTCCTTTATATCTTCTCCATCCTTCCTTTCTTCACTTTTATTTATTTATTTGTTGCATTTGTATCCCACCTTATCCCACCTCTTTGCAGGCTCAAAGTGTAAGTGTAAGTGTAAGTGAGTAGTGTAAGAATGTTAGTAACTAAACATTTAGTATTGCAGGGTTTTGGTCAACATGATGATAATAAAACAAAGTAATAGTATACAAGCAGATATTAAGAGACAATTCTGAATATAGATGGGCGAGTTGTGCATATTCACATTGGTTGATCTTTGTGGTACGCTTTATTAAAGAGATGGGTCTTCAGTAATGAGCGGAAGTTCGTTCTTTCGTAGATCGATTTCAAGCTGTGCGGCAGTGCATTCCATAACTGTGTGCTCAGGTAGGTAAATTTTGACGCATGCATTAGTTTGTATTTCGTTCCTTTGCAGCTGGGGAAGTGCAGATCAAGGAATGTGCGGGATGATCTTTTGGCATTCCTAGGTGGTAGGTCTATCAGGTCTGACATGTAAGCTGGTGCGTTTCCATGGATAATTTTGAGAGCTAGTGAGCATACCTTAAACGCGATGCGTTCCTTAAGTGGGAGCCAGTGTAGTTTTTCTCCTAAGGGCTTGGCACTTTCAAATTTTGGTTTGCCAAATATGAGTCTAGCTGCAGTGTTCTGGGCTGTTTGGAGTTTCTTGATTATTTGTTCTTTGCAGCCGGCATATAGTGCGTTGCAATAGTCTAGATGACTGCGCACCATTGATTGTACCAGGTTGCGGAAAACACTCCTTGGGAAGAAAGGTCTTATTCTTTTTAATTTCCACATTGAAATTAGGCTTTCCTTAAAACAGGATAAAATTGGAAATCCAGAACTTCTAGATAAAATTTAGAGTCAACAAGACAGGATTATAGGTGAGAGGAACTGGAGTTCTTTTAATTAATTAATTTATTTGTTGCATTTGTATCCCACATTTTCCCACCTCTTTGCAGACTCAATGCGGCTTACAATACATCATGAATATTGAGAATACATGAGAAAGTATACATTTAGTAATAGCAGAGAATTTTTGGTAACATGATAATGATAGAACATGGAAGTATTTTAATAAGCAAACATATTAAGAGATATTTAAGAAATATATAAGAATTATAAAGAAAATGTACATTTAGTAATAAAAGAGGATCTTGGGTAACATGATAATGAAGAAACATGTTAGTAGTTTGGCAAGCAAATATTGTAGGGGCAATTCTGGTTGTGTGTACAGAAATTCATATTTGTTGATCTTTGTTGTATGCCTTGTTGAAGAGATGGGTCTTCAGTAGACTTCGGAAGTTGGTTTGTTCATAGGTCGTTTTTAGGTTTCGCGGCAGTGCATTCCAGAATTGTGTGCTCAGGTAGGAAAAGGTTGACGCATGCGTTAGTTTATATTAATACCATTGAATTGTCTACACTTGAATCATTTATGAAAACTCACGCCTCCTCCTATTGTGCTTTGGACCACTGTCCTAGTTTTTTATTGAATCATAACTCTATTCAATTTAAAAATTATGTATTTGCTTGCATTACAGATAGTTTTCACTCAGGACACTTCCCTATTGATGCAGGCAAAAATAATCCTTACTCCGATACCAAAGAATGCAAAATCCAGTCTTGCTGAGGTCTCAAATTACAGACCCATTGCATCCATTCTATTTCTTACTAAGGTTATGGAGGGAATTGTGGCATGCCAGTTGGTGGACTACATAGAATTTCATAACATTCTCCCTTCATCACTATCAGGGTTTTTAGAAAATCTTTTAGCACCAAGACTTATTAACTTCCCTATATTCATAAACTAGAAGAGATATTAGTATGGAATGAAGGGTGCTTTTAATGCAGTTTGACATGTCTGCTGCATTTGATCTTGTCGCTCATGAAATCTTGTTGAATTTGCTAATTCATTATGGTACTATAGCCTTGTTATGGAGATAGCTAACAGGTATTCTAAAGAGTAGATCATAATCAAGTTAAGAAAGGAAACCTGCACCGTTCCTTTGAATGCATACCTGAGTATGACCTTCTGCAGGGTTCGCCCTTCTCAAATATATTGTTTAATTTGCTGATGGCCCAACTGGCAATTTGATTGTCATCTACAGGGTACAATACATATATAATATGCAGACTACATCACTATTACTAAACCCTTTGATTCATCACTATTCTCCATCTCTCAGTTAACAGAGGAAGGTTTTAGCATTCTTTGAAGCTGGGCAGCAGCTTTTAAACTAAAGCTTAATAGTGATAAAACTACATTTCTAGTATTGGGAAATACCTACAAACTGTTTTTAGAAACTTCTATCACAATAAATGGTGTCTTGTACCAAATAGAAAAGCAGCTAAAGATACTGAGAGGAGTTGTTGGCAAGAATTTAAAACTTGAATCCTAAATCAATTTCTTGATAATGAAAGTTTTTAACTCTGTGGAAATTAAGAAGGATTAGATCTTTCTTCAGTCAGTCAGCTTACAGGTTGCTGGTACAATCTTTAGTTCTATCACATTTGGACTACTGCAGTCAGTGGTGTGCTGGTAAATTTGTAACAACAGGCTCTCGCCCCGGTCCACCACTGTGCCCTCCGGTCCACCACTTCGCCCCCCCCCCCCCCCATCCACATCTGCGCCCCCCCCCCCCCAAATTGCAGAGCTGGCTATAGCCTGGGGGGGGGGGCAATGCATTACTCTCTCCAGGAAAAAAAAATTTAATGATACTACTACTACTATTTAGCATTTCTATAGCGCTACAAGGCATACGCAGCACTGCACAAACATAGAAGAAAGACAGTCCCTGCTCAAAGAGCTTACAATCTAATAGACAAAAAATAAATAAAGTAAGCAAATCAAATCAATTAATGTGAACGGGAAGGAAGAGAGGAGGGTAGGTGGAGGCGAGTGGTTACAAGTGGTTACAAGTCAAAAGCAATGTTAAAGAGGTGGGCTTTCAGTCTAGATTTAAAGGTGGCCAAGGATGGGGCAAGACGTAGGGGCTCAGGAAGTTTATTCCAGGCGTAGGGTGCAGCGAGACAGAAGGCGCGAAGTCTGGAGTTGGCAGTAGTGGAGAAGGGAACAGATAAGAAGGATTTATCCATGGAGCGGAGTGCACGGGAAGGGGTGTAGGGAAGGACGAGTGTGGAGAGATACTGGGGAGCAGCAGAGTGAATACATTTATAGGTTAGTAGGAGAAGTTTGAACAGGATGCGAAAACGGATAGGGAGCCAGTGAAGGGTCTTGAGGAGAGGGGTAGTATGAGTAAAGCGACCCTGGCGGAAGATGAGATGGGCAGCAGAGTTTTGAACCGACTGGAGAGGGGAGAGGTGACTAAGTGGGAGGCCAGCAAGAAGCAGATTGCAGTAGTCTAAACGAGAGGTGACAAGGGTGTGGACGAGGGTTTTGGTAGAGTGCTCGGAAAGAAAGGGGCGGATTTTACGGATGTTGTAAAGAAAGAAACGGTCTGCTGGATATGAGCAGAGAAGGAGAGAGAAGAATCAAAGATGACCCCAAGGTTTCGAGCTGAGGAGACAGGGAGAATGAGAGAGCCATCAACAGAAATAGAAAACGGGGGGAGCGGGGAGGTGGGTTTGGGGGGGAAAATGAGAAGCTCGGTTTTGGTCATATTTAATTTCAGGTGGCGTTGAGACATCCAGGCAGCAATGTCAGACAAGCACGCTGAAACTTTGGTTTGGATGCAAGGTGAGATATCAGGGGTAGAAAGGTAGATTTGGGAGTCATCAGCATAGAGATGGTAGGAAAAGCCATGGGATGAGATTAATGAACCAAGGGAAGAAGTGTAGATAGAAAAGAGGAGGGGACCAAGAACAGAACCCTGAGGTACGCCGACAGGCAGAGGGATAGAAGTAGAAGAGGATCCACCAGAGTGAACACTAAAGGTGCGGAGGGAGAGGTAGGAAGAGAACCAGGAAAGGACAGAGCCCTGGAATCCAAGTGAGGACAGGGTATCGAGAAGTATGCTGTGATCGACAGTGTCAAAAGCAGCGGAAAGATCAAGAAGAATGAGGATGGAATATTGACCTCTGGATTTAGCCAGTAATAGGTCATTGGAGACTTTAGTAAGCGCAGTTTCGGTTGAGTGGAGAGGGCGAAAACCAGATTGTAATGGGTCAAGAATAGCATGTGAGGAGAGAAAATCAAGGCAGCGGCAGTGAACAGCACGCTCAAGTAATTTGGAGAGAAAAGGAAGGAGGGAGATGGGTCGGTAATTGGAGGGACAAGTAGGGTCAAGTGCAGGCTTCTTAAGGAGAGGTGTGACCACAGCATGTTTAAAGGCAGCAGGGACAGTCGCAGTGGAAAGTGAGAGGTTGAGAATGTGACAGATAAAAGGAATAAGAGTAGGAGAGATGGCATTAAGAAGGTGGGTGGGAATGGGATCAGAGGAACAGGTGGTACATTTTGAGGAAGAAAGGAGAAGTGTAGTTTCCTCAATAGTAACTTCAGGAAAGGAGGAAAGGGAATGAGGGGAAGGAGAGAGAGGGGAACGGACTAGTGGAGGGAGAGGTGGTGAGGTAGAGAAAGCAAGGTTTATCTTTTGAACCTTGTTGTGAAAGAATTCAGCAAGGGTCTGAGGAGATAATGAAGGGGGAGTTGGGGGAGGGGGCACCTTGAGGAGAGAGTTCAATGTGGTGAAGAGAAGTCGAGGATTAGAGCCAAGAGAGTTGGTCAGCTGGATAAAATAATCCTGTTTGGCACGTAAAAGAGCAGATTGGAAGGAGGTCAGCATGAACTTAAAGTGTAAGAAATCAGCAAGGGCCTGAGATTTCCGCCAGAGGCGTTCGGCGGAGCGGGTACAGGAACGTAGGTAGCGGATATTAGAAGTCAGCCAAGGTTGGGGTTTTGTACGCCTTACAGGGCGGGTCATCAAAGGTGCAAGAGTGTCTAAGGCAGAGGATAGAGTATTGTTGTAAGAAGAAACAGCCTCGTTGACAGACGTGGATGGTGCCACAGTAGAGAGGAGGTTTGAAACATGGGAGGATAGAGATGAAGGGTCAATATCGTGAAGATTCCTAGATAAATTAGATAGGACGGGACTGGGAGGGAGGAGATTTAAGTGTGAAAGTTATAAGATGGTGATCAGAGGAGGGATGATCAGAGGCAAGGAAACTAGAAGGTGAACAGTTGGAGGAGAAGATGAGATCAAGACAGTGACCATTTTGATGAGTGGGGGAGGTGGAGCATAGTTGGAGATTAAAGGACGACGTTAAAGCAAGTAACTTGGAAATATAAGAGTTGGAAGGATCATTAGCAGGAATATTAAAGTCACCAAGGATGAGAGAGGGGGAGGAAGGATCATGGAAGAAGGCAAGCCAGGCGTCAAAGTCACTGAGAAAGGATGAAAGGGACTTATCAGGGGGACGATAAATGACCGCTATTCGAAGAGGCAGATGAGAGAAAAGGCGGATAGAGTGGACTTCAAAGGAGGAAAAACAGTGAGATTGAGGTGGAAGAAGGGGTTGAAATCTGGAGGAGGGAGAGAGAAGTAGTCCAACACCGCCCCCACGGCCAGCAGGGCGAGGAGTATGTGAAAATAGATAACCGCCATGGCACAGGGCTGCGACTGAAGCAGAGTCATCAGGACAGAGCCAGGTTTCTGTTATGGCGAGCAGATGGAGGTGACGCGAGATAAAGAGGTCCTGGATATAGGGGAGTTTGTTACAGATAGAGCGGGCATTCCATAGGGCGCAAGAGAAGGGCAGAGAAGAGGAGGGGAGTAGAGGAATAGAGATGAGGTTAGAGAGGTCACGATGAGATCTGTAGAGTTTGGATAATAGTTGGTGAGGAGGGCCAGGATTGGGATTGATGTCACCAGCTGAGAGTAAGAGAAGGAGTAAAAGAGAGCGGAGGAGAGTAGGAGAGGTGTGGCCACGAAGGCGTCGAAGGCGAGAGGTATTTAGGTGGAATGGGGAAGGCAAAATGGAGGGAAGAAAGAGACGGAGATTAAAAGCCAAGAGGGAGGAAGAGGGTAGGAGAGAAGGTGAGGTGATGAAGTCAATGGATGGGAAGTGAGTTCCTGTAGCGGAGAGAGGTAGGGGGTGAGGGAAAAGATTAGGAAGGGACAGAGCTAGGAAGAGAATGTGAATAGGGGCCATGTTTAATAGGGGATAAAATGCCATAAATAAGTAAATAAATATAATCTTTTAACATTTAGCACCTGATTCTCAAAGTGGACATATTCCAAACACTATAATGAAAATAAAATTATTTTTTTCTACCTTTGTTGTCTGGTGACTTTGTTTCTCTGATCATGCTGGCCCAGTATCTGATTCTGCTTCTCTCTGTCTGTTCCCTTGACTCCGTTTCCAGGGCTTCCTTTCCATTTATTTCTTTTCTTTCCTCCTTTCGTCTTCATTTCTGGTCCTCCGCAGACTTGACTGTACAGTGGATCCAGCTTCTGCCTATTTTCTCCATCCATGTGCAGTTTCTCTCCTCACTTCCTTTTCCCTCATCTAATCTCCTTCCTCTATCTTCCCTCCATGTCCAGCATTTCTTCTCTCTCCCTTCCCTCCCCTCTATCCATGTCCAGAATTTCTCTTGCCCTCCCCTCCATCCATGTCCTGAAACTCTCTTCTCTCCCCTGCCCCCCTCTACCCATCCATGCCCAGCAATTCTCTCCCCTGCCCCCCTCTACCCATCCATACCCAGCAATTCTCTCCCCTGCTCCCCTCTACCCATCCATGTCCAGCAATTCTCTTCTCTCCCCTGCCCCCCTCTACCCATCCATGCCCAGCAATTCTCTCCCCTGCCCCCCTCTACCCATCCATGCCCAGCAATTCTCTCCCCTGCCCCCCTCTACCCATCCATGCCCAGCAATTCTCTTCCCTGCTCCCCTCTACCCATCCATGCCCAGCAATTCTCTCCCCTGCCCCCCTCTACCCATCCATACCCAGAGATTCTCCTCCCTCCCCTGTCCTCTCGCTCCCATCCATGTCCAGCGATTCTCCGTCACCCCCACCCTCCCCTCTCACTCCCATCCATCTTTTTCTATTACCTCCGTCGAAGCACCGCGTTATTTAAAGCCCTGCTGCCCATCTCTAGCCTTCCCTGCTTGCTTCGTGATGATGTTCGTTCGTTCCCTCAGTCCCGCCTTCGCGGGAAAAGGAAATTATGTCAGAATGACGTCAGAAGGTGGGACTAAGGGCATGAACTCATCAGAAGCAAGCAGGGAAGGCTGGAGACGGGCAGCAGGGCTTTAAATAAGGTGGCGCTTCGAGGGAGGTAATAGAAACTGACGGATGGGAGCGGGAGGGGAGGGTGGGGGCGAAGGACATCGTTGGATATGTTTGGGAGCGGGAGGGGCGGGACAAACCATATTTAAAAAAAAAATGGGTGTCCATCTTTGTTCCGATAATACGGTTTGTGCCAGTCAAATGCATCGGATTTGTGCGGATTTGAGCTGGGCGGTATCGTTTTCAGCGATAATGGAAATCGAAGGCACCCAGCTCAAAAACGACCAAATCCAAGGCATTGGGTCATGGGAGGGGCCAGGATTTGTAGTGCACTGGTCCCCCTCACATGCCAGGACACCAACCGGGCACCCTAGGGGGCACTTGTAAGCATGGCCTGTGATGGCGCCCTCCTGCCATGCTTACCTCGTGCAATGGAGCCGGCTCGCCCCGAAGAACAACCCGGCTCGCAAGAGCTGTCAAAATTTAACAAGCGGCTCTTGCGAGCCGGCTCCAGCACACCACTGACTGCAGTGCTCTATATGTGGAATTAAATGAGGGTCTTCTAAGAAGACTTCAAACACTACAGAACACTGCAGCATGCCTAATCTGTAGATCATCTAAATATGTGTCTGCTTCTCCACTTTTGAGAGAGCTTCACTGGCTTCCAGTTGTCTCGTATAATGTTCAAACTTGGCTTAATGACCTTTTTAATAATTCATGGATATGCCCCTGAATATTTAGTGAACCTTATCCATCTTTCAGTTAGACATTTGATAGTAGGATGTAGACTCCCTTTGCTATTACAATGCCCTAATCCAAAACGTCTGAAACCCTGTTTAATGGAACATTTTTTTTTTATCAATCACCACACTGGTGGAATTCACTGCTATTAAAAATTTGGCAAATTTTCCAATATTCTGCGTTTAAGAAAGCTATCAAAACCTATTTTAAAATGAGTCTGATCGTATTTTGGACACTTTAAAACTGATGTATTTCCAGGACTTTGTCCTGCTTCTTTTGATTCTGTGAACCACATAGAACTCCTAGGGGTCATTGCGATATACAACTGTAAAATGTAATGTAATGTGGTCCTCTGGGTCGCTACTTCCAAAGAGAATTCCAGAAATTCAGTGATATTCATTGCTGATTGGTCTTTCTCATGTACAAAAACAGAGTCAGATTGAGTTGACAAATTCAAATACTGGGCCCTTACCACAGGTGGTAAGGACTCTGCTGCTATCTTTTCTTTTTGTTTTGTTTTTTTAATATAATTTTTATTAGAGTCAAACAGTACAATAGAACAAAAACAATTGTTGCATATTAGTCTATATTTAATTCCTCATTATATTACCAGGCTTCAGTAGTGTTAAATTTGTTACCTCTGATAATTCTTATTAGTTCGAATTATTTGGCTTTTGATAAAACTTAAAAACCTGGTTATTTGAGAAATTTTATGGTGTTCAATTTTTCACTTCTTTAATTTGAAAACTAAATGTATTTTCCTGGAAGATATGATTCATCTTCTCTTTATATAATCCACAACAAACTGGTCAGGTGTTTGCAGACTAAAAGCACTGTATAGTATAGTATAGTATAGTATAATGTTTAACCCCATCTCCTTTCAACCTCCCCCTCCCCCCTCTGCTGGTATCTTAAGAATATCTCGCATATATTTACATAGCATATCAATAGGAGTTATCAAAGAAGATTTAGGGAAATTTAGAAACCTTAAAGTGTTCTTCCAGGTTTGATTTTCTAAATGTTCCATTCTCCAGTGAATATAAATGTTATCCTTCATTAAAATAGTATTTTCTTCCTAGAGATTTTTGATCTTAGCTTCCAAAGAATCCTGCCTAATAGCATGTTAGCTCAACTGTAGAGAATGGTCCTCTATGGTATCTCAAGAATCAGATAATTCACCCATAAACAGCCGTGGAGGGGCATAATCGAACGCGAACGCCCATCTCCATGGGCGTCTATCTCCGAGAATGGGTACGTGAAGGGGCGGGACAAACCATATTTTAAAAAAAAATGGGTGTCCATCTTTGTTCTGATAATACGGTTTGTGCCAGTCAAATGCATCGGATTTGTGCGGATTTGAGCTGGGCGGTATCGTTTTCAGCGATAATGGAAATCGAAGGCACCCAGCTCAAAAACGACCAAATCCAAGGCATTGGGTCATGGGAGGGGTCAGGGTTTGTAGTGCACTGGACCCCCTCACATGCCAGGACACCAACCGGGCACCCTAGGGGGCACTTGTAACAATAAAAAAAAAAAAGTTAACTACCTCCCAAGTCCATAGCTCCCTTCCCTTGGGTGCTGAGCCTTCCAAATCCCCCCCAAAACCCACTCACCACAACTCTACACCATTACCATAGCACTTATGGCTGACGAGGGGCACCTAGATGTGGGTACAGTGGGTTTCTGGTGGGTTTTGAGGGCTCCCATTTACCACCACAAGTGTAACTGGTAGGGAGGGATGGGCCTGGGTCCACCTGGGTGAAGTCCACTGCACCCACTAACAACTGCTCCAGGGACCTGCATACTACTGTGATGGAGCTGGGTATGACATTTTAGGCTGGCATGCAGGCTGGAAAAAAAAAGTTTTTAAAGTTGTTTTTTTGGGTGGGAGGGGGTTAGTGACCACTGGGGGAGTCAGGGGTGGTCATCCCCGATTCCCTCCGGTGGTCATCTGGTCATTTAGGGCACTTTTTTGGGACTTGTTCGTGAAAAAACAGGGTCCAAAAAAAGTGACCCAAATTCACGCTAAAAACGCCTTTCTTTTTTTGATTATCGGCCGAGGACGCCCATCTCTCCTCGGCTGTTAAACACGCCCCAATCCCGCCTTCACCATGCCTCCGACACACCCCCCCCCCCCCCCCCCCGTGAACTTTGGCCATTTCCACGACGGAGTACAGTTGAAGACGCCCAAAATCGGCTTTCGAATATACCGATTTGGGCGCCCACGGGAGAAAGACGCCCATCTCCCGATTTGGGTCGAAATATGGGCGTCTTTTTCGAAAATAAGGCGGACAGACACTTAGGAAGTGCTAAGAAGCTGCATAGCGTCCCACAGTGTCCATCATGACTACTGTGGGCTTTTGCAGCTGTTGCACAGTCCGAAGGCCCTCTGCTTTCCCCTACCAGTGGAATTGCTTATATTTTACTGCACTTGATGTTCAGATTCCACTTTTCCACTGAAAACCCCAGGGAAGGAGACTGCAAATGGTGATCCCTCCATAGGGGGCAACGAGAAAATCAATCAACTTCCTCCTGCTCCACACTGCTACACTTGAGTTGCACCTCCTGGATGCTGCGGAGAAAAGCTCATGCAGGGGACTCAGAGACCCTGCTTCCACTGCTGCCAGAGATATTCATCTCTGGCACGGTCAAAGAAGAACTCACAGCAATACCTGCAGGAGCAGGAAACTGCTCCAAGGTCCTCTGCCTCAGTGGTTGATTCAGTGACAGCTACAGAAGTACTTGCTGGACCACTCCTTTCCGTTTGTTCCCCATAGCAGCAGGAGGATCCAGGGACTGCCTGCCATGGAAGGACGTCAAGGAGGTATCAAACTCCCATAACTGTGTCTAATCACATGGACATTTTAGATCTTGTGTGTCTTTTTTTAGTTTTCTGTTATATTTGCTATACATAATTATTTCCTATTTTCAATCCCTCAGTTTTGGGACTTGAAGATTTTTTACTGCAGTTTATATATTTTTTTCTTTATATTCATTTTTCTGTATATCAGAAGTGGAATATGGCATGCTAGCATTTGCATTTGAATAACATTAAATAAATATAACATTTTTAAAAATGAAAGTATTAAATCCTGGGGAGGAACTGTGTTTGATTCCTAATCAGGTCCACATCCTGGGCCAGCCTTAGGGGAGGAAGTCCCAATCAAACGTTTGGATTTAGGGTTTCAGAAGGATCCCTGGTATAAGACTTCTCGCCGTGGACAATCTCTGCGGTAACTGGACTGAGTTGAGATGACATTAAAAAAAAATCTCCAGATAGTTGCAAATGAAGGCTTGCAAGTGCCAGATCTTAGTCCTATTTTATTTTAAGCTGAAACCTAAAAAAGCAGGAACAAATTGCTGTAGCTGCACTACCCCTCCTTCCTCAAAAAAAGAACAAAGAACAATGTATCAAGACTGGGGAATAGAATCATTCTTCATTAGGAAAAATTATGGTTTAATTATGTGCGAGTACTATTCTCCTTCACTTATTTGTAATAATCTTCTCATTGTGTAGATCACCTTTGAATTTATGTCTCAAGAAATGGACATTGTTGAGTCATTTTGGACCTTCACAATCCCTGAACAGAATATTTCAGTTCCATTCCTGCTAGTAGGAAATACTACTGAACCCTCAGTGTCCCTGGATCGATCTCACCTCAACTTTCTATCACGCCTGGTTGGTAAGTATAATATAAGTGTTTTAACAGTTCCTGGATTTAAACTAGTTGACTATAGCCAAATTAAAAGCAAAAAGCAAACCCCCCAATATTCACGGTTAGTGGCTGCTGCTAAACCGGCTATGTCATACAACTTATCCCGTAAGGCACAAATAGCAGTCCTATCTTTAACTACTATAACTTAACTGGTCAGCCGCTGAATATCAGCTTAACTGGTTAAGTGTTTGGCAGCCAAAAAAACCCCAGATATTCAGTGCCAGATGCCGGAAATGGCCTGGTATTGAATATCCGGGTTTAATGCTGCCGGCAGGCAGTCAAAGTACTGTCGGCTGAATATCGGGCCCAAAACCTGATCAGGAAGTGAAAACAAAAGGTTCTCTGCAAGGCCAGCTCATGGGTATCTGACTCCTTTAAGGAAATTTCTGATGTGAACGTCAGGAGCTTTGGACGCCAGAGTTACTAATATTCACTAGGATTCACAGGTTGACCGTTATGACTTCATTAGATAAAAATAATAGGCTGTAAGGAGAAAATCCCAATTGGGAAGATAATTGTATAACATGCTACTTAACTTGTGCAGCAGATGTGCACATGAACACCAGTCTTCAAAAGGAAGTATGCACATACTTTCCCTTTGAAAATTACCCCACAAAAAGTACATGCACAGGGCCAGCCCAAGGCAAGATGCCGCCTGAGGCAGAGCTTGTATGCCGCCCCCACCCCCACCCCGGGTGTTTACCTGGTCACGGAGACTTTCCAACCTGGCAGCAGCGATTCCCATATGCTGTCCTGCCGCGGGCGGCACCTGACTTTTCCCTTTACTGAGGCTGCTTGAGCAAAACAGGAAGTTACTTCAGGCAGCTGCAGTAAAGGGAAGAGGCGGGTGCCAGCGGCAGCAGGGCAGCGTAAAGGAATCACTGCTGCTGCCGGGCTCGGCAAGTCACCATGACCAGGTAAAATGCCACGAAGCTGCGCCCCCCCGCCCCCCCCCCCCCCCCCCCCGAGATGCCGATCCTAAAGATTGCCGCCTTAGGTGGCCTAATGGTCGGGCCGCCCCTGTACATGCACACATATTCACCTGCTGTTTTGCATGCACACATTTGCTTGATTTTTTGGTGCACATATTGTGTATCTTATACATTATCCCCCAAATTCTATAAATGGCACCTTAAGTTGTACGCGCTAATTCAACTGCACAGCCAAATTGCATGTACAACTTAATTGATTAACAAGCCAATCAGCTCCAATAATTGGTACTTAACAACCAATTAGTAGCACTAAATGATTTTAATTAGAATTTATGCGCACAACTTTCTAGGAATATTCTACAATGTGGTACACATAAATTCTAATGCACGCAGCTGAAAAGGGGCAGTTGTCATGGGCATGGAATGAGTGGGTCATGGGCACTTCAGAAAACGATGTGCACTATTATAGAATACACCTGATCTGCGCCTAAGTTTGGCACAGGTATTTAGGTCTGACTTTAGGTGGCCTAAATGGGTATGCCTAAAATTTAGTCGCAAGAACAGCCACTAAGCATATTTCTATAAAATACGCCTATTTTATAGAATTTCGCAAAGCGCATGTTTTTTTTTTTTGCGCCAATTGTTTTTTTTATTTTTTTTATTTACATGAAGTCTTTATTGAACAGCACAACAATACAAAATTGCTTCAGTTACATAGGAAGTAAGGCACTATTTAAG